>NC_080790.1:86003707-87322616 GCF_028018385.1 Neofelis nebulosa
GGCCTCGTAGGACAGTTTTGAGAATAAATGAAGAATTGTGAGCAGAGCCCAGAGCCCGGCGCATATTCAGAGCTCAGTATCATGTGTTGCTCATATCTACCACCACCAACTAAAGGTGAGAAGCCTGGAGAACTGTAACAATTTCCATGTCCACAGTCGAGT
This sequence comes from Neofelis nebulosa, assembly GCF_028018385.1. NCBI lineage: Eukaryota > Metazoa > Chordata > Mammalia > Carnivora > Felidae > Neofelis > Neofelis nebulosa. The sequence continues at coordinate 86,003,870 of NC_080790.1, forward strand.
TCAAGTATTGCTCAAGAGAATTCTGTGCTTGAGGAGCAAGCGTGAAGGATCCAAAGTTGGAGTCTCTGTGATTGCTGAGGCTTAGGATAAGCGGAAGGTCACCTGCCAGCCAGGATGACAAAACGAGGAAAACTTCATTCCCCTGGAGCCGAGCAAGGTCAACGGTGGGGTCCTGGGGGTGGGGCCATGTGTTGGCAAAGCACCTCGGCCCTAGGGGTCAGGAGGCCTGGGCTCTGGTCCCAGCCTCGCGTTGGCTGGCTGTATGCCCTTGTCACCCCTGAGATTCTTGGGGACATGAAGTCTCATTCGCAAAATGAGGCTGAATTGGAAGACCTCCTGAACCTCCAAACTTCTAACAATCAAAGGATGACAGTCCCCACTTGAGTGGCGAGTATGATGCCTGGAGAGACAGGAACGATTCTTGAGTGGTGGAGGGAGAGGGTGTAGGAGGGTGTAGGAGCCTGCTTAAGATCCTCTTTCTCTCTGCCCCTTCTGTGCTCGTGCTCTCTCTCTCTCCAAAACAAAACAAAACAAAACAAAACAAAACAAAACCCAACCCTATAAAGAAAGTCACATGTAGATGATAACCAGGGGTCTTTGGGGATGAAAAAGGCCTACAATAAGATTTCCTTCCAGTGCAAATGGAAACCAGTCTCCCACTGGGCCGAGGGCTTCATCCTGGGAGCTTAAACTGGGGGAAGGACTCCTGGCAGACTGAAGGACCCTCTTACCCAGAAGGGAAGGGGAAAGATGGGAAAGAGAAGGTCACGTGGCAGTACTTCTAATAAGACCGTGGTGGGGGGGTGAGGGGGGGAGGACATAGGGATGAGGAGGAGGCAAACCAGCACTGCAGGTGTAGGGAATGTCAGAACGGGGAGGGGGATCTTCCTAGCCTTTGCTGCCACAGCCCCCTCTGGACTGACCCTCACTGGAGAGTAACAGCTCATCTGTCATTTGGTATCGTGCACCGTAGCTCAGTAGCCTCGCAAAAGAGCCCCATCTTTATTATCCTGACTCCGTGCCAAGGAAATGGAGATACGGAACGGCCAGGTGGCCTGTCTTAGTCTGCAGTGGCAGAAGCAGCCTGGCCCCAGAGCCTCCGATGTTACTACCACGCTAGCCAGTCCTTCGCCATGGGCTGCCTGCAGCCGGCTCCCCGGGGGGCTCCGCAGTAGCCGCTAGAGAAGAGAGAAACACCTATGGCTACAACCTGTCTCCTTCCCTCTTGACCTTTAGTGACAAGGAAGCCCCTCGCAAGGCACTTGTGGTGAGTTGGAATTGTCCGTAGGTGAAGCTAGTTTTCCGTACCTAGCTGCTTGGTTACAAATCTTTCTACGTGCCTATGGAAGGTAGAGCTGTCAGAGGAGTCATCTAGGAGACAGAGCAGGTGGGAAACCTGGGGGTGGGGCCTGGGGAGGGGATGGGCAGCAGTTAAAAAGTAAAAAAAATCAGGGGTGGCTGGGTGGTTCAGTCAGTAAGCGTCCGATGACTCTTGGTTGCCGCTCAGGTGGTGATCTCACGGTTTTGCGAGTTCAAGCCCCACGTCGGGCTCTGCGCCGGCAGCACGGAGCCTGCTGGAGATTCTCCCTCTCCCTCTCTCTCTGCCCCTCCCCCACTCACACAGTCTCTGTCTCTCTCAAAATAAGCTTAATAAAAAAATTTTTTTTAAACTTTAAAAAAAATTTACAAAATAAATAAGTCAGCATCTTCGTTTAACTATCTGCCTACATCAAGCGAATTACACAGAAAGGCTTTGTTAATGAGTGGCAAAGAAAAACCAAGGAGGAGGCCTCCGTCTGCCCTCACTGGGCTAACCTCCATCAGGGGGGAAGGTCAAGGATCCACCAGGATAGGGAGTGACAGCAGGTGCGGCCAGGTGCGCTGTGGTAGCAGGGGGGTACAGCCCTGCCCTTGTCTAGAGCTCCTGGCGCTAAGTGCTCAGCCTGCAAGCATGCATATATATCACCCTCCCCATGTTAGACTTTGCAATCAGCCTGCTTTCCTTTATGGAAGGATCTAGAGTGTGTGCATGTGTGTATTATGTATATATGTATATGTAGGTGTGTATATATATTTACCCTGTATTTCTATCTATTGATCTATTATCTATCTATTGATCTATTATTATCTATTGATCTATCAACTATCTATCTATCTATCTATCTATCCCTCTATCTATCTGCAGTGGGGACCCTCCCTGCCTTTCACCTTCGTTCCTGTTCCTTTTGGAGCACCAATTTCTGATCTAGAAATACTTTAGACTGGGGGCGCCTGGATGGCTCAGTCGGTTAAGAGTCCGACTTCAGCTCAGGTCATGATCTTGAGGTTTGTGAGTTCAAGCCCCACATTGGACTCTTCTGACAGCACAGACCTTGCTTGGGCTTCTCTCTCCCTCTTTCTTTGCCCATGTCCAGCTCATGCGTGTGCTCTCTCTGTCTCAAAATAAATTAAAAACAAAAAAACTTAAAAAAAGAAAAGAAATACTTTAGACTAATGTGTCACAAGCAATTCTATCTCAGAGTGTCTACAACTAAATCCAATTAATCGTTTTTTTGAAAATTGCCCCTCAACTCCTTCTGCCCCGTCCCCATCTTTAGCATTCTGGAATAAGACATGTTGCACCCCAGCTCTTCCTCATGCCTCCCTCCTCCTCCCCCACCCTCGCACCCCTGCGAGGCCAGACATGTGCTCCCCGATGGACCTCCAGCGCCTTTGTCGCAGCTTGGTGTTCATGACCCTCCCTTTGCTCAGTGTCGTAGTTTCTGAGTGTTTGGGTGAAGCCACCTGGATTATCCGTCTACCGTGTAGGGCCGTCCTCTGACTCCTGGCTCCCTAGTCTCCAAGCTCATATGCCTGCCTTGATTGCGTACCTCATCCCAGCGTGCCTCCTTTCTGTCTACCTTATCATCCCAATGTTCCCTGGGAAGACGCTTTCTTGGTCACACCAGTCAGCACCACCTCTGCCCCCTTCTGCATGTCCTCAGAACGCGCCGTTAGCTCTTCATCCAGCATCGTCCCATTTTTTTTTAAATTTTTTTTAACATTTATTTATTTTTGATACGGAGAGAGACAGAGCATGAATGGGGGAGGGTCAGAGAGAGAGAGGGAGACACAGAATCTGAAACAGGCTCCAGGCTCTGAGCTGTCAGCACAGAGCCCGACGCGGGGCTCTAACTCACGGACCATGAGATCATGACCTGAGCTGAAGTCGGCCGCTTAACCGACTGAGCCACCCAGGTGCCCCAAGCATTGTCCCGTTTTCTCTCTGCACTGCCCAATCGTCACGCTGTCCGAGCTAGTTAATTATATGTGTATTACATTAAGGCAGATGGACAGCTTACCATCTTATTCTGTGGTTATCTCATGTGTATGTATGTCTTACATAACCACTTGGTTTATGAGTTCCTCCAGGGCTATCCTTTCTAAGAGCTGGGCCAAATATGAATATTAATAATGATGATGATGATGATGGCTGGAGAAATAAACTGTGGTACATCCAGGCAATGGCATATTACTCCGTGCTAAAACAGAAATGAGCTATCAAGCAATGAAGAGACACGAAGGAATCTTAAATGCATTTTACTAAGTGAAAGAAGCCAATCTGAAAAGGCCACACAGTGTATGAGTTCAACTACGTGATGTTCTAGAAAGGGCAAAACCGTGGAGTGCTTGCCAGTAGCGGGGGGAGGGAGGACAGAATAGGTGCACACAGGAATCTTAGGGCAGTGAAATGACCAGTATGGCTAGAATAGTGGATAGCTATCATCATACATTTATCACAACCCATGGAGTGCACCCAAAGTGAGCCCTAATGTAAACTGTGGACTTTGGGTGATAATAAGGTGTCAGTGCAGATCAGGGATTGTGACAAACATACCATTCTGGTGGGGGATTTTGATTGTGGGGGTTGTGTGGAGGCAGGAGCATATGGGAAAGCTGTACCCTCTGCTCAATTTGCTGTGACCCTGAAGCTACTGTAAGAAATAAAGTGTATTTTTAAAAATTATGTATGGTAGCTAATACGTATTGAGGACTTTCCTGGGGCCTCATCAAAAGTACTTTGCATTATCTCATTTAATCATGACAATGATTCTGTGAGGTGGCTACCATGATCAGTCCTGTTTTACAATTATGGAAACTGGGGCTCAGAGAGGTTTAGAAACTTGTTCAACGTTACACAGCAAGTACTGGCCCCACAGGCTAGAAAAAGTGGCTTTCTTTTCAATAAAGACATTTGGGCCAGGGTTGGATGGCAGAAGATTCCAGAAGCATTTGCGGCTGCTCCGTGTGTATGGCAAGTGGCTGACTGTGCTGTCTCCGTGGGATGCAGCCGAGGTTTATGACAGAAGACTGAGTGTCTGCTCTTTGCCATCGGTAAACAAACAGTGAGTCACTGGCTGGAGCACGATGGAAATGAGGTCGCCAGGCACCTCTCTGTAAACAGTGTGTCTCCTCCGGCCACGACAATGATTCCGTTTGAGCAAAGAGCTAGAATGGCTATTCCCAGCAGACCTAACCTATATTTTCTTGTGCTGTCTGTCTGCTTCTCCCCTGTGGTTTAGGGTAAACAGCTTCTCAGGTGGTTTAGCCAACTCCTGATTCTTTTTGAGAGGTGTTTTATCTGGTACATTTTGGCACCTGGAATTTTTTTTTCTCCTCTTGTTCTGGAAAGTTCTTTCCCAGTGTTTTTTGTTATGAATATGTGGTCTGTAGAGTCGACCATCCTGTTCACTTTTGATTTCGGTCAAAGGCGGCGTGTCGTGGGGCCCAAGGCCAGAGAAGGGCCCCAGGAATGTTACGTGAGGTTCAGGGGATCTCTCAGTGGCCCTGACAGGCCCAGGATAGAAGGGGTTTTGAGGCCTGTCTGATCTGAGCTTTTCACTTCTCCAAGCAACCTCAGGGTCCCAGTGGGGTCACTGCATGAGCCCCTGTAGCTGGGGACAGAGACAAGTTGAGAACCCAGGGCTCTTCATGCCCAGGCTCTGCCCTTCCCCCCAGATTATCCTCTGAATCTGCCTCACCTTCCCTCCCTCTTCCAGGTGAGCCCTGTAACTCCCCCCGGGTGGCCTCTCCTGTGCAGCCTGGGGCCTGCCCCTCCCCGCTTCAGCTCAGCTTCCTGTTCCCCAGCCGTCTGGCTCAAGGTGGATGTTTCACGAAGTGGGCTGTCAGCAACTGCCAGATCAGCACCCAGAGTGAGAGCCCCATGCATTACAGACAAGTGTCCCTGAGCAATGGAAGGGGCTGTGCTGGTCTAGAATATTTGCTTCTGGTCTTCCTCTCCACCACAGATCCATGGAGGGCGGGGGGTGGGGGGCAGCGGATTCAACTTAGGGGGGAAAAAAGCTCCTATGAAGTGTCGCCCAAACATATCTGACGTCTCTTGAAAAGTGGCATTCACTCGACTGAAAAGTTCCCTTTTGTATGAGAAATAAAGTGACACCAGGGAGCAGGTCCCCCAGGGTTGGGGGCTGGCGGCTGGGACCACTGTGGCCCGGGAGCCACACAAGGACTCTTGGGGTGCCTCTGTGGACTGGAGTACCAGCTAAGCAGAGGCAGGTGCTCCTGGCTAGGGCGCGCTGTGAGGGATCCCTAGTTCCCAGGAGTGCTTTGGTCTCCAAGGATTCTACAGGAATCCTCTGCTCCCCTCAGGGAGTCTGGCTCTCCCTTAGAACACACCAGAAGAACCTCTTACCTGCTTGAGGGATAGGATCTGGTTTGGATTGCCTCGCCCCTCTCTCTCACTAACACCCCTACCCCTCTTCCAACGTATCAGGCACGGGGGCTCCCGTCAGCCCCATCTCAGTTTGACTCTCTCCTTGGCAGAAATACAAATTCTTTAAAGGCCCCTTCCTCCCATGTCCCTGTTCCTCTCTCACCAAAGGTTTGCCGTTTGACTACCTCCAACTGGCTGTTCCCCTCCTGTCACCGTGGATACACCCCTTGGATCTCCTGCCTCCTGCTACACCGATGTTCTCTTCCCGGTTTTTTCTGCCCAATTTCAAGTTTTTGGAGACGCACAGCCTAGGACTAAACATTGTGGAAGACGCACGGCCCGTTAAATGAGGCACCGCAAGTTCATGACTCATAGAGACTGTGAGTTACCTTGAAATGCCCTTTTCATTTAAAAGGCAGAGGATGGGGAGATCCCAAATTACATTCCAAGGGTGACTGAAAGATTAATGTCATGTTTGTAGCACGTGGGAAAACTGTTGCACAAAGGGGTCTTAGTTCTATACCGTGTGTGTATGTGTGTGTTCTATAGGCTATATGACAGTGAGTGTATGTGGGTGTGTGTTCCATAGGTTATGTAGTGTGCGTGTAGGCGTGTGTAGTGTGTCTATGTGTGTGTTATATAGGATATAGAGTGTACGTGTAAGTGCGTGCGTGTATGTGTGTTACATGGTTTGTATTGCGTGTGAACTGTGGGTGGTTCGGGTGGTTGGGGAGTGGGTAAGTATGTAAGGGGTATGTGTGAATATCCCGGGAAATAGGTTTCTGTAATTGAGAACAGGTTCCCTGCTGGAACCTTAGACTTTTGTCTGCCTGAAAGTTGCAATGGCCTAAGGCCTAGAAGGATAAGGTTTCAAACTGAATATGCTCTTGAGGCAGCCAATCGCACGGAAGCAGATGTGGTTTCTGTGGTCAGTGAAACCAGATCCTGACCTCCATGAGATAATCGGCACAGGAGGAAGATGAGTTGGATTAAAAAAAATAAAAACAAACAAAAGCAGGCAAAGGTGTCTTGAGTTTGCAAACCCCGCCACCACCCAAAGCAGTGGTAAAATGTCTGAACTTTTTTTTTTTTTTCGGTCAAGGTTTAGAGGGTACTTTCATCATCTAAAAATAAAACGTTATCAAAAACAAGACTTCACAGCGAAATCGCAAGAATCCCCCTGCAATGATAGAAATTCACATGATGAGTGCGAAGGTATTTTGTTTATGACTGTTTACTTTTTTCAGTACCGTGTATTTGTAGCGATTCCTCTTGATTTCCAATGGGGAAGTCTACAATTGCCAAACCCATTCTTGGTGACTAATATCAGAAAAGTCTGGGAGCTGACCCTAGGCTGTTGGTTGGAAAGTGAGGGGACCAGCCTTGAGGAAGGCGTCTGTACACAAATGTGACGGGCTTACGAGACAGCCATGTGACGTTATCAGCAGAACCACAAACTGAATTTTTAACATGTCTCCTCTGTGCAAATCTTAATATTTAGAGCAGGTCTTTGTGATTATATGATCAAAGAAGAGAGTCCCTCTACTCTCATTGTGGCTATGGGAGTTTTGACGTAAAACTTTCCATTGACCTTTAGCATAGATCTCTATGGGAGGAGGGACCTCATGTTAGTCTGACTCCTAGTTTCTCTGACTTAAAAAACTTAGCCTCTCTTCTCAAGTTGTATTGCATTTTAACTAAGTATTTGATAAATAGTGTTTTCTATAGAATGTCCCACTTATTTTCTGAACACTTTAGTATATGCTTTAGAAGATCAATTACATATGGTTTTTGGTATAAGCATATAATAAATATTTGGAAATGTGTGTAACTCGCAAAAATAACCAATATAATTGTCTTCATAAATTTCCTGCCACATTTTCCTTGAAGGGCACTTAAAAATGGAAAGCCATGTTTTAATTCAGTAAGGGAATACATATAGAATGCATTTAAATAAAATTAATCTCTGAGATCCAGAATAATATATTTTTCAAAGCAACTTCTCAAATCTACTTTATGTAAATTTTGTGCCAGTAACATATCATAATGACATGGAGAGTTGAGTCCTTTTTCCTTGTCATGAAAAAGAAATTTACCTTAACATTATAATTAAGACGGCTAGGAAGCAGAAATCATATAATTACAGAAGATTATTGCCACAGAAAGAATGACTAATGCTTTTAAGGACCGAAACAATTGAATGACTCAATGGATTGCATGAAAATTGTTATTTGCAGGCAACTGGAGGTTTGTGTCTCCCTGGAATTTATACATTGACATCCTAATCCCCAGTGTGACAGTATTTAGAGGTGGGGTCCTCTGGCAAGTCGAAGGGTGGAGTCTTCATGAATGGGCTTAATGCCCTTATGAAAGAGAGCCCCGAGAGCCCCCTCGCCCCATCGGCCACGTGAGGACACAGTGAGAAGACAGCCTTCTACGAACCAGGGAGCAGAATCCACCACGCATTGAAACTGATGGCACCTTGATCTCGTCCTTCGAGCCTTCAGAAATGTGAGAAGTACATTTCTGTTGTTGGTAAGTCACTTAGTCTGTCGCTTTGTTTTTTAGCAGCCCCAACGGACTCAAGCAGCATTCTAATTTCACATCTTTCTATAGGTCATGCAAATAGAAGGGAATGGGGAGTACCGGTGTATTTATTAGGTTGTGAAAGGAAAGAAAATCCAAGTCCATGTTCTCTTGGACTTACTTGCTTGAGATACCTTTGTCCTTTCAAAAGAGCTGGAAAATGGTGTTGTGTAGGGTGGCATCAGATGGCATCATCCCCAATCTCCCCATCCTCAGGCAAAGGACTTGGAGGTTTTCACTCATGAGATGACGGAGCACAGCAATCAACGAGGCCCTGCTCGTGTGTGTCATTGCTATGGTCTGGGCTGTGGCAGAGGTGAGTAGACATTGTGTGGTACTCTACCACCAGACCCAGCCAATGCGGGAGCCGCCACTGGTAGAACTGGTTGGACTAGAATCTCAAATCTCTGTAAATCTGTCGCTGTCTCAGCCAGCCCCTTGTTTTCCTGCAGGACGTGAGCCGACACTGACGCTGCGTATGGAGAGCGTCCAGCCCGAAGGAGCGGTCCAGCAGGAGTCGGAAGACCCGGTTGCTGGTCCCTTTTCTTGTGTTTAATTACCCACGTGACTTTGGGCAAGAACCTAACTCCTTAGGAATCTTGGGGTTTTTTTTTAATCTGTAAAACGAGGAGACAGGTCTAGGTGGTCCCTGAGAGTCTCTCCAGAGGTAAAACTCTATTCTACATCAATACGGTCAAAATCTGAAATCACGAGAACAAATAGAATCTAGTTGCAGACCAATCTCCAAGTTGAACACGAATATCTAAGCCATTGATTTGCAAGTACGTTAAATGTGGTTGAGGTCTTCCTAACCTCAGGTGAAAGTTCAAAGGCCAAGAGTCAATGTGAGGAAGGATGACTTATACCAAGAAAGCTAAAGGAGTTAACCACAACCCCAGAGGTCGGGGTCAGAGGCACTGGATCCCATATTTTGGGGATGGAATATGTGTTTTCACTGTCCGGTTCACTGCAACCTTTTAGTTAGAAGAGAAGTCGATTTTTTTTTTCTTACGGTTTCAAGAGTCCATTTTCTTAGTAACGACTGTCTTCAACAAAGAATTTCTCTCTTTAAATTAAAAAAAAATTTTTTTTAACATTTATTTACTTTTTGAGAGACAGAGAGAGACAGAGACCACAAGCTGGGGAGGGGCAGAGAGAGAGGGAGACGCAGAATCCAAAGCAGGCTTCAGGCTCTGAGCTGTCAGCACAGAGCCCGATGCGGGGCTCGAACTCGCAAACTGTGAGATCATGACCTGGCCAAAGTCGGTCACTTAACCGACTGAGCCACCCAGGCGTCCCAAGAATTTCCTTCTTTAAAAATACACCTTTAAAAGCAGTATATACCATGACCAGGTGGGATTTATCCCTGGAATGTAACTACAGTTCAACATTGTACAAATCAATCAATGTGATACACTGTATTAACAGAATGAAAGAGAAAACCCACACTCGTTTCAATTGATGCAGAAAAAGCGTTTGACAAAATTTCATCCTTTCATGATAAAAGAAACGTGGAACAAACTAGGAATAGAAGGAAGCTACCTAACATTATACAGGTGGCATATAAAAAGCTGACAGCTGATAAGGGGCTATCTATCCAGAATAGATGAAGAACTTTCATAACTCTAACAATAGCACACCCCCCCCAAAGCCCAGTCGAGCAGAGGACTTGAATGGACATTTCTCCAGAGAAGATATACATATGACCAATAAATACATGAAAAGGTGCTCAGTACAATTAATCGTTAGGGAAATGCAAATCAAGACCGCCATGTGGTACCACTTTGCACCAGCTAGGCTGGCTGCTACCAGAGACACAGAAAATCACAAGTAGTGGGGAACAGGAGGCGCCTGGGTGGCTCAGTTGGTTGAGCCTCCGACTTCGACTCAGGTCACCATCTCACGGTTCGTGAGTTTGAGCCCCACGTCGGGCTCTGTGCTGACAGCTCAGAGCCTGGAGCCTGCCTCAGATTCTGTCTCTCTTTCTCTCTCTCTCTCTTCCTGCCCCTGCCCTGCTCACGTTCTGTCTTTTCTCTCTCAAAAATAAAAATAAACATTAAAAATTTTTTTTAAGTGACAGTAATCCAAGGGGCCAGAAAGAGATTAAAAGATAAAGAAAATGTAGTACACACATACACACAACGAACGGAATATTATTCAGCCTTAACAAGGAAGGACATTTTGACATCTCCTACAGCCTGGGTGAACCTCGAGGCCATTATGCTCGATGAAATAAAAAGATAAATACTGTGTAATTCCAGTTATATATGGTACTATAGAGTAGTCAGATTTATAGACAGGAAGTAGAATGGTTGCCGGGGGCCGGGAAGAGGGGGAAATGAGAAGTTATTGTTTATCACGTTGAGTTTCAGTTTTGCCAGATGCAAAGAGTTCTGGAGATTGGTTCCATAACAGTGTAGATGTACTTAAGACTGCTAAACTGTACACTTAAAGACGGTCAAGATGAGGTGGGGGGAGGTCACCTGGGTGGCTCAGTCTGTTAAGAGTCCGACTCAGTCCCAGCTTAGGTCATGATCTCCTGGCTTGTGAGTTTGAGCCCCACATCAGGCTCTGCACTGGCAGCATGGAGCCTGCTTAGGATTCTGTCTTTCCCTCTCTCTACCTCTCTCTCTCCCTGTCTCAAAAAAAGGTGTGAGGATGGTGAATTTTCTGTTACATGTATTTTACATTATCTATATTACATTACATTACATTACATTACATGTACGTTACAATTTTTAACAGTGCAACTTTAAAACGCGTGCTATACGTGCAACGGATTTTTAAAAATGAATCAGTCATCCCAGACTTTATGTTGTATATACTCCCTTCCAATCTTTTTCATCGTAGGCATATAATTTTAGAGCTTGAATCATAAGGTACCTGCATTGTGGATATCACTTTTTTCACTTAACGAGTTACTGGACATTTTCCCTATGTGTGTGTTTTTAGAGGTTGGGTGTGAGGGTTGAGTTCTGTCTGCTGGAGCCTGGGTTGGGAGATGTTACTGAGGTAGGTGGGAGGAGACAGAGCGCTGGGGACCCAGAATAAGGAGGAGAACCAAATGCCCGGGAAACAGTTCCAACAGTCCAGGCCAACTAGCAGTGGCCACAAGGTGAACGTCCAGCCCAGAAGGAACCAGAAGGAACACCCAGGTCAGAAGGCAAACTTGGGTGGACTGAGGGGTGACACGTTCCCAGACTAAGGAGATCTGTGCCCAGGTGGGGGACATTACTGGTCTGTTTGGAGTGAGTGTGGCTTCCACTTATTTGAGGTCCTTAACTCTTTCATTTCAGGTTGGCCCCAAAGCTGGTAAGAGAGTGACAGGTGCCTAATGATTAGAAAGAATTACTTGGAATGAGGGCTCCCAGGGTCGGCTCCTGATTGGGCCTCACCGCCTTCTGCCATCATGTTGAAAAGTCTCTCAAATCTCCAAGTTTATGGTTATAAAATGGGAAAAGTAAAGTGCTTTGCATACAGTAAAGATTCATTGACCTGATGAGCGATCCAGGAGTCCAGCATCCCAGAGAGGCCACCAAATAGTCCCGTGCAATGGCTCTCAGGCTTCAGCAGGCATTGGGGTCACTGGGTGGGGGGCTCGTAAAAATGCAGTGTCATTCTCCCCACCCTGCCCCCTCTTGGCTTCTGATTCAGTAGATCCAGGGTAGGGGCTGAGCATCTGCAATTCTAACAGGGTTCCTAGATGACATCAATGGGGCTGGTCCAGGATTTTGAACTCCTTATGTGAAGACACTATGTAATATTCATCTTTGTATCCGGCACAGAGGCTTGTACACAGTAGTTGCTCAATAAATATGTGCTACTTCCCAACAGTTAGGTGGGAATGAGATACTGTGGGAAGTGGAGGCAAGATGGAGCACTAGGTAAGGGGGTTAAAGGCAGAGGCCCACCATCATCTCGAGCACAGGCAAGAACATGTCAGTATCCTGTTCCATTATAGAATGCAGGACAATACTACCTCTCCCATAGGGTTGTTCTGGAGGCAATTCAACATGCTATCTAAAGGACTTAGCACATAGCTTAGCTCAGAGTGAGCCTTCCAAAGACGTTACCCCCAAAAGGCAAGGAGGAAAGCTTGATGAACAGCAAGGTAGAAACCAAGACACGACTACTTAGCAGTTTTGCCTAAAGCCAGCATTTAGTCTCGAAGTCACCAAATAAACAGGCGCAATGGACAAAGGATAAAGTCCATCTTCCTTCCCGAAGAAATTGAGTGTGGGCTATGGTGAAAACTTGGTACGCAGTATTGCTAAATCAGTGGTCCTCAGGGACCCAGAGCACCGTTTATCTCAAGTGCCAGCATTTCATTATGAATTGGGGGTGTCCATCTCAGGCAAGGTGCCCCCCCATGGTCCCCTGTCCCATGGGCTCGCAAGGCTGTGGTAGAACCAAAGATGACAGGCATCCACAACCAGTGAGGGGGTAATGAGACCACTGAGTACTCCAACATCTGCAAAGAGAGCCTGGCCACACAGCTCTGCCCACAGAATGTCCCATATCACCAGAACATCTAGGTCAATGTTGTGGGAGGGGTTGTGTCTGATTTCAAACCTCCTATATATCAAAACTTCCATCCCTTTAGATGACCCCTGATACTCCCTCCTACCCCACTTCTATCTGTGGACTCCTTGGGCTGCCGAAGAAATTTCTGAAAAACATTAAGAGCGTGCGTGTGGAAGGGAGTCTGGAGAATGTCATTGCTGAGTCCCCGTTCCAGCATCACGGAGCAAAGGCTGGGCTTGGAGCTGCGGTCCTTTGGTAAAGGACCCGGTGTGCTAGACAAGAGGGCAGCTAAGAATGAAAGCTGCTGCAGGTATCTCTGTGAGTGTGTGTGCAAGAATGGAGGGGAAACACCCTCTTATATCATCAAGAGCTCTCCCATCACATGAACAAATGTGCAAGCTGGCTGTGCATACATAGACGCCACAGACATAGAAAACGACCAGAAGGGTACGTGCATCGTGCTAAGAATGTCTTCTGTGGACCTCAGAAGAAAGAACATCCCCTCAGAAAGGGGATGTATGTGGCTGTTAACATTTTGTGTTGCTCTTTCTTTCTTTCTCTTTGTTTTTTCTTTCTTTCTTTCTTTCTTTCTTTCTTTCTTTCTTTCTTTCTTTCTCTTTCTTCTTACAATAAGCATATTCACATTGCAACTTTAAAAAAAATTAACAATGCACTTAGTAGGGTATGCAGAGTTTCCCTCTGACATGTGTTGGTGGCTTAGGAGCCCAGACTGCCAGGGAGGGCGTGCAGCAGGAAACCCCTATGCCGTTGTTTAGAACCAGTGCTCCAACTTCCTCTGCTTCTTGGCTCAGTTGTGGGTGCATCTCAGTGGTGAGAAGGGAGGGGAGATCAGGAAGCAATCGTTGGGCAAATGTTCTGCACAACCAGCCCACATACACCATGGTGAGAACATTCCAGGACATCCACAGGAGCTGTGAGTCTGCTGATGGCCAGGGGAAACAGTGCATGTTCAAAGGTCTTGTGTACTAGAAAAGATACTCTGTTTGAAAAGAAATGTGGTGGGAATTTGCTTTTTGTTCTTTCAGTTTCCCTCATCTGCCAACTTTTCTATCCCCAGACCTCCTTCTGTCCATCAGTGTCTCCTGATGTAAACTTTTATGTCCCTAAATGAACTCCAAAGCTTGAATTCAACACTTGAAAAAGTGTTTCTTGGGGCGCCTGGGTGGCTCAGTCGGTTAAGCGGCCGACTTCAGCTCAGGTCACGATCTCGCGGTCCGTGAGTTTGAGCCCCGCGTCGGGCTCTGGGCTGATGGCTCAGAGCCTGGAGCCTGCTTCCAATTCTGTGTCTCCCTCTCTCTCTGCCCCTCCCCCGTTCATGCTCTGTCTCTCTCTGTCTCAAAAATAAATAAAACGTTAAAAAAAAAATTTAAAAAGAAAAAGTGTTTCTTCACCATATATATGTTATGACACTCTCAAAGGGTTTGTTTATAAATGCCCCACCTCTACAGATCCATAAAAGAGGGGTGGGTGGGTGTCCAGAAATTGGCACTTCAGACACCCTAGGTGATTATAAGGCAAATATCCAGCCACCACAACTTGCCTAAACTTCAGACGGAAAGTCAAAATCCAATTCAGGGATCACCATCTACCGACCTATGACCAACAGGGTGGTAACAATCATCCTGGCTACATCAGCTTCTAAAAATAGACGTTATTCAGTGTCTTTGCCCTAAAACTTAGGACCTGGCAATATGTTTGGGCTAACCAAAGGACTGGTCAACTGGGTTTATGGCGGCTCATGCTCCCTTGGTCACATCACCCTTGGCAGGCTGGGCCGAGACCACTCATGTGCCATATGGTGTGGTGGCTCTCGAGACGGGTGGCTCTGAGAGGGATCTCGTGCAAGATGGCCTTTCCAAATATGTCATCCTCAAAAGTGCCTATATTCACCTTTCATTCTCATTCCACATGTTGTTTTCCCTCTGGCGGATGCTCCTAGGAGTTTGTCTTTGTAAATTACAGCTCTTTATCCTGCAGTGACTTTTCTCCTCTCATCCTGTATCAAAGTCATTTCCCTAGAGCAGCACTGAATTATTGCTGCTCTTGTCTCAGCCATCCATGATGGTAGATGCACAGGGCTGGAGTTCTCCCTGCAAGCGACGTGGGGGTACAAGGACCCCCTCCCTGGGAACACTGTTGTTTTGCACAGTTCGAGCGTCTGCAACATGCCCGCCAGTAAGAGACCCGAGGAGCCACGTCTGCTCCCAAGGACGGTTCCAACCACAGTGACAATGGCAAAGAGAGGCTAGAATTTTAGGAAACAGGGATGTGCTGCTGGACACAAATACTGCCTGGTGCTCGTTTCAATTCTGATCATTTTACTGATTGATGCTAGTGAAGAAGCCCCGAGCCATGACGTCCACTACAACTTGTTAGATGAAAAGACACTACAGAGTCAGCCAGAGAATATTATGACGTGCCAACTCCAAGCCTAGCTCAGAGTGAAACCTTCACAGCAGGGATACAGAAGTTCTAGACGTAGTCTTTGTCTGGCGAGTGTAGAATGTATACCTGAAACCAAGCTGTCCAGATACAAAAATAATAATGTGAAATATTACCCAGTTAAGAGTGGACAATATGACTTGAAGTGTCATGGGAATTCAGAGTCAAAAGCTCATTCTGGGATAGAGGGGGCAACATGGTAGAGAGGAAGGAAATTCAAAACAGGTGAGCATGTGAAACCATGGCATGACCATGGTCTGTATACAGATTGCCCACAGACTGACACAGGAAACAGGCCCTGGGAAACAGGCGGGGTGGGGAGCGGGGTGTGGGACGGGGAGGGGATGATAATAAAGGTGATGAATTTAACTTGAGCCACACTGAGTCTGAGCTGCTGGTTGAATGCTGCCCCACCCCCTCAGGGGGCTATTTTGTACTGCCCTCCCTTTTAGGGCAACATAAAAGAAACCCACAAGGGGCAGCTTAAACAAGTGAGGGTTTTTTGTGTTTGTTTTTTTTTTTTTCATGAAACAAAGAATCCAAAAGTCAGCAGTCCAGGGCTGCTGTTCAAGACTGTCTCTTGCTCCACAGTTGTGTTCTCATGGTCACAAGACGGCTGCTGAACCCCCGGCTTCACATCCACAGAGCAAGTGGAACAAGAAGGAAAGTAGAGACAAAAGGCATACACCAGCAGTCTATCCATTTTTATCAGGAAAACCATGGCTTTCCCTGAAGCCCTGCCCTGTGGTCTCCTATTTCATCAGAACTTTGTGCCCCCACCACCCCCTACTGCCCCCACACTGAGGAAGGGAGTGTTTCCACTGGGCTGTACTAAACAGACACCGAACTCTGATAGCAATGAGGGAGAAACCCACATTGGATGACCAACGGGCAGAGTCTGACCCAACGGTCACCCACTGTCCACTCCTCTTTTACTAAGTGAGTACTTTGTGTGGGCACTGGCCTAGGGACCAAGAATTCAAAGATCAGAATGACAGCTTCTATCCTCTGTGCATCTAAATGGGCTAAGCACTGTCCTCAAAATTTGACTCATCTTTATCATGCATCGTCTATCTCTATTTACTAGTAATATTTTATCCTCATAAGGAAAAAAAAAATAGCACCCAGGTCAATCTCCAAAACTGTATTTTCAATGTAAAGTGTGGTCTCCCTTGCAGGGGCGATGCGGGTGGGGCGTGTGGGGGTAGATGGTATTTTACAGCATAACTGTGGAAAAACACGTCCCCCGACCAGGTCTTCTGAACTCTCTGGGCCACCATTGCTGTGTCTCTAGAGCAGGATGTCCTTGGGCGTTGACCTCACCCCTGCCTTCCCTGTCAGCCCCTGTGGGGAGAGTGGGATATCTCTCAGATTACCCACCACTGTGTTAACCAGGAAGCATTTGGAGTCAAACGATTCTTCTTCCTGAAGAGAGACGTTTTTAAAGCAGTTATTCCAGAATGGGAAAAAGTGGCAATAATCTGGTAAGTCCTAGGATTTTCTCCTCCCTCCTCTGAGGCAGTTTAAAAAACACATTTCCATTTAACTTTAGCTTCCTCTTGAATATGCCACTAATCATTATCTAAATGCCAGGGAGAGGAGTGTAAATAGGTCCCATTCCTCATCACCGACAACAATAAATCTAGAACCCCAGCTGTTTCTTTCCTGCCCACTTTTTCTTTCAGAGGCTGCGAGGAGACAGTTAACTCAGAGTGCTACCAGAGGGGGTGCCTGGGGAGCATTTGGGGGTCATGATAACTCTCTGATCACCTGTCATCCTGTCGTTTTGTTTCCTCTCTCTAATGTATGGGCTAACATCACGTGAGCTGATTCTGGCCATCCAGCACAGGCCTGGGCTCCGGCCACGAAACCCCTGCCTGTGCCAGCTGCGGACTTCTAGCCCCCACCGGAGTGAATAAATGCTTTGTCTGGAGCACAGATGCTGACTTCCCCCCCCCTCCCCCCGCCCCGGCTTCTTTTCTTTGTATTAAGAACTCTGTCGTTTAGGGATTGTACTTAAAGGCTCTAGTCAGGATAATCCCCCCCACCCTCCCATAATTGAAGGATGTTTGTTATGAACCAAAAGAAAGCTTGCCAGCTATCCAGCTGGTGGGAAAATATCTGTGTCTTGATGGTCTTTGGTTTCCTATGAAGGAAATCTGAGGACAGGGAGCATATTCCATGGCTGCAATGACGGTAAATAGGGCAGGTCCGGAAAGTTCTGAAGATAGGATCCTGCAGTCTTTTGCTTCAAACATCAGGAAGACCAACCTGGCTTCTGAATGCTCTCAGCGGAGCCACCGCTAGGCTGCTATGCAGCCTTCCCCCGGAACAGATCATTCAATCAACTCTTAAGCACTTGCCTTTGAAAAGATTCTCCACCTTAGGGGTATGTGGGTGGCTCAGTCTGTTGAGTGTCTGACTTCAGCTCAGGTCCCGATCTCACAGTTGGTGGGTTCAAGCCCCGCGTCAGGTGTTGAGCTGGCAGCGCAGAGCCTGCTTCGGGTTCTCTGTCTCCCTCTCTCTCCGCCCCTCCCCCACTCATGTGTGCTCTCTTTCCCTCTCAAAAATAAACATTAAAAAAAAAAACAACTTTAAAAAAGAAAAGATTCTCCACCAACGATTCTGCAAATGCAACTAGTTCATAGGCGCTTGCTTTATCACTATGAAAACGTATCCAACTAAAAGATGGCTTTTTACATCTGAACATTTTTCTAGAAGCTTTGGTTTCAGTAATGGAACCTTGGAAGTCATTCTTGCTAACTTGTCTTTTGGGGTTTCCTCAGAGCAGACTCTTGAAGAAGGTGTCCAGTGCAGGTAGTTTATCTGCAAGGCAGTCCCAGGAGAGGACGGGGGAAATGGGGCAGGGAGAGAAGGAAGCCAACAATGGATGTTGTCTATGCACTGGATGTTTGTGTCCCCCCAAATTCCCAGTCCCCAATGTGATGGCAGTTAGAGATGGCAGATTTGGAGGTGACTACGTCATGGGGGTAGAGACCTCGTGATGGGATTAGTGCCTTATAAAAACAGATGTGAGAGACATGATATCGCTCCCCTCCATGTGAGGGCACGGCAAGAAGTGGGCTGTCACCAGGATCCAAACTGACCGGCATCTTGAACTTGAACCCCCAGCCTCCAGAACCTCAAGAAATAAATGTCTGTCATTTAAGCCCCACAATCTATGATAATTTTGTTATAGCAGCTGGAGCTAAGACCGACCGTACACTAGGGTTTTTTTAATTTTTTTTTTTAACATTTTTTCATTTTTGAAAGACAGAGAGCAAACGGGAAAGGTGCAGAGAGAGAGGGAGACACAGAACTTGAAGCAGGCTCCAGGCTCCAAGCTGTCGGCACGGAGCCCGATGAGGGACTCCAACTCACAGACCGCAAGATCATGACCTGAGCCAAAGTCGGCTGCCCAACCGACTGAGCCACCCAGGCGCCCCCCAAACACTAGGTTTAAGCAAGTTACCATGAGGGCAACCGGTGCCCTATCCATCTGGAGACATTCTGGAACATGTGCCCTCCAGGGAGTTGGGATATTTATCTACTAATTCGGATCAGTGGCTGAAGGTTGCTGGGTTGTGGGGTGTTCATTCTCTAGCCATTCCCATAGCTGGGGCTCTGGAATTCAGGGAAAGTCCTCAGGCTGAGAGATTTAGGCACCACAGTTGGCCACCAAAGGCTCCCACTACCAAGCTTTAGGGATGGGTCAAGCCAACTGTGGGGTTTGCTGTACTTCCTCTGAGAGTGCTAGAGGAAAGTGAAGACATTAGTGCAGGTGGGGTCTGGTGAGCAAGGGCGAGAGTTGTAGGCAATGAGGTCCATTGGAACTGATGAGTAGAAGCTTGTAGGACACAGAAGGGACTCTAAGTGAAGAGAAGTCACTTCAGGACTTCAAGCACGACAGAGAAATGCTCTAATGCTCCATTTACAGGGACCACCTGCATTGAGAATACAACTTAGGGAACAAAGGTCAAAGCAAAAGTACCACTGAGGCAGCTATCATAATAGTCCCCTGCAAGACAAGCAAGGTGGCTTGCAGCAGGGTGTGACCAGAAAGGTCATAAAAAGTGATCCCATTGTGGTTATATTTTGAAGGGCAATATCATCATAGAACCCCCCGTGATCTGTTTACCATCTAAACAAACACTGTTCTTGCCAGTGGAGGGAGGAAGGATGGGCCTGGGGTTATTACAACTGGCCTTTAGGAGACACAACATCCAGCCCCGGGTCCACTCTTACCAAAGATTTGGGGTTACATGATTCAGGTCACATCATTTCATTACTTTGAACCGGTTTTCTCCTCTACAGGACAAGACTGGTTACTTTTGCCTCAAGAACCACATGATTCTTTCTTGTTGGGAGCTTCACTGACAAGGTAAAACACATCTTCTGAATGTGTCACTGCTACTGGAACTTCCACGGTGACAGAGCACCCTCAAAGTGCCCAAGGTCACAATCACGATCGCGGTGGGAAAAGGAGTCGAGATTTGAGTCCAGGCTGTCAGACCCTGAGCTCAGCTTTCAAATGAAGCAAAACAAAAATGAAGAAGAAAGCAAGCAATCATTTATAAATGATTCAGCAAATGTCTACACAACATATTATGTCAACGTCATTAATTATTAAATTCAGCATGCATGAACGTTTTAATATGCTTGGAAACAAGTTTTAGATCTTTCACTTTGCAAAAATCCCCTAACATGTACCATGATTGCTGAGTCATTTGAAGATAAACAATTTCAAAAGTAGAACGACAAAATTATTTCAATTTTTAGAATGAAAAATTACATTTAATAGAGATGTGGATACAATTTTAATTTTTTTATTGAGATATAATTGACATTTAACATTATATTAGTTTCAGGTATACAGCGTAATCCTTCAATGTTTATATATTGAGAAATAATCACCATAATAAATCTCGTTAAATCTATCATCATACATGGCCACCAAATTTTTTTTCTTATGATGGGAACTTTTAAGATCTACTCTCTTTGCAACTTTCAAATATAAAATACGATATTGTTAACTCTCCTGACCAAGCTGTACATTACATCACCATAACTTATTTGTTTTATTAATAATTTTTATATATGTTAGGAATTCTAAAAATAAGTGTACCTAAAATCTATAAAGGTCTTATGTCTTCTGTTGAAAAAAATGGAGTAGGAGAATATTACCTTTTATTGTAAGCTTTTTATTCTATTTTATTTTGAACTCATATGGTCTGTTGAGTATTTTTTATTATTATTGAAAAAGCCCTAACCTTCATTTATCCATGACGACTCAAAGATACCATCGTGTAGCCGGAATCAATGTTTTATGATACATTTTGATAACATATGTTTTAACTGCCTTATTGACTAACTTGCACTGAATCTGAATGAAGTCACATAGTAGTTAATCTGTTTTTGTCTGTGGAAAAATGGTTTGGATTTTTTCCCCCCAGAAAACTCCCAGGAACAGTGGTAACAGCAGGCTTTGGATTTGTGTGTTCATTCATATCTCTTCCCAATCAGCCTTAGCTCAAGGCCTGCGGCAGATACAGGATGGTAGAGATTTAGTAAACAGGTATGTTACCACTAAATTAACTCTGGAAAAAACAGAAAAATTAAACTCACACTGCCTGATAGAACATGTTTGCTGGGCTCCATTAAAGCAGAACGAGACTATGGCTATCACGGTACGACCGGAACAGCGTTAATATTTCCAGCCTATTTTGTAAAGCATTCGAAGGCCACGCACAAAAACAATTCGATGTATAAAAGCCACACAGGTATTTAATCATGACACAGGGTAGGAGTTTTCTCTGACCTGTCCTCTTCCATCTGATGACCCGTCTGGGCCTCCCCACCTGTGTCTCAAATCTCCAGACTTGCCACCGTGCAAGGAGCGAAAGGAAACCCCCTGACGAGGCCCCCCGGAGCCCAGTGGGACCAGGTGAGATGCTGAAGTCACCAGTCCTTTCCCCACACCTCCTGTCTCGCCTCCCCCTTCAGGTGCCTGTGCCGGCTGCCCATCTAGATCAGTCTGCATTTCAGGGGTGCTCGGGAGGCTCAGTTGGTTGAGCTTCTGGCTCTTGATTTTGGCTCAAGTCATGATCTCACAGTTCGTGGGATCAAGCCCCACGTCGGGCTCTATGCTGATAGCACAGAGCCTGCTTGGGATTCTCTCTCGGTGCACCTGGGTGGCTCAGTCAGTTAAGCATCTGACTTTGGCTCAGATCATGATCTCACGGTTTGCAGGATGGAGCTCTTGGGTCAGGCTCTCTGCTGTCAGCACAAAGCCAGCTTCAGATCCTCTGTCCCTCTCTCCCTCTGGACCTCCCCTGTTCGTGCTGTCTGTCTCCATTAATTAATTCATTAATTAAGATTAAAAACTAGATCCGTTTCCCCATTCCAGTCTCCTTAGCAGGCCTACACTGTCCCTTTGATCACTCACATCTTGAGGAATCTCTACTTCCTGGGGTGTAAACACTTCATTTAGATGTGTGCCTAATAAAATATCACTGTTTCCAAAAAGAATTACTGTTTCTGTTTAATATATAAAGTGCACAAAGTTTGTAATACATTTTTACTGTTGCAAAAAACTCCTTACCAGAAAACCTTGTGACAGCAACACAATCCAGAAGGATCTTTTTAACACTTTGATGAAATCAAATGAGTTTGATTTACATACTTTTCTCTTTTTCTTCTTTTCTTTTCTTTTTTTTTTTTTTTTTTGGCCAGAGGAGCATGATTGAGACAGCAATAAAAGATTTGCACCGTAAAATACACTACACGACAATAAGGAAAGTGTGTGAGGAAATTAGAATGGAAACTCGAGGGTATGTGGGAAAAGCTTTACATTTCAGCGTATTAATTAAGAGCTTGTCCATGTACTCTTGTAATGAATGAAAGCAGGTTTCAAATCAGAGTGTGTTTAAATTGCCCTGGATGTGTTTAAGAGAGTGACGTAACAGCTTGTTTTGAAAGCCAGTGTTGACAGGTGCTGCGGCTCCCATTCTTAGTGACCGTGAACTTGATGAAGAATGACGAGGCCCAGACAAGAGCAGTGGTGAGTCGCAGGCCACTGGTGCGTGAGTCCTCCTCCAGGACTGGTTTCCAGCATTTTCAGGGCTCTCAGCCAGCGGGGACCCCTCCCAGGGCGCCCCCACCCCAATGTGGCCTGGTGGGCGCCCCCTCTCTCCACTCAGCTGGCAGCCCCCTGCTCTCCTACCCGCCTGCGACCTCCACTTTTCTTCACGTGGAGCCATGGAAGTGTGTGGGCCCTCTCCGCCTCCCCCACCCCACAGCCGATCGTCCACAGACTGCACGGCTGGTGCCACTTCCACTTGTGTGATGTGGTTGCTCGTATCATCTCCCCAGGCATGGCCCAACTGCAGAGGACACTCGTCGAGCTATTCTGAGCGGCTGGCATCCACAGCAGCTCCTGTAAACACCCCAGATGGAAAACGAGGCTCCCAGACTCCCCTGCAAAGGCACCCTCCAGTCTTACCTGACATTTTTCTGGAAGCCCATCTGCCCAGGGAGACAAGGGACAAGTCTCCCAAGACGAGCCCAGCACTCCCAAAGGGCCCTGGGGTGTGGTGTGTGTGTGTGTGTGCGCATGTTTTGTGTGTTTTATGTGTGCTGTGCATGTTGTGTGCATGTTGCATCTGTGTATATTGTGTGTTGTATATGTCGTGCGTTGCGTATGTTTTGTGTGCTGTGTATGCTGTGTGTTGTTGTGTTGTGAGTGTCGCGTACATTGTACAGGTGTGTATATAGTCTGTGTTGTACGTATGTTGTATGTGTTGTGTATGTTGTGTGTGTTCTGTGTAAGTTGTGAATGTTTATATTGTGTGTGTTGTGTATGTTGTGTGTGTATTGTCTGTGTGTATGTTGTGTATGTGGTATATGTTGCATATGTTCTGTTTAAGTTGTGTGTGTTTATGTTGTGTATGTTGTGTGCATGGCATATATTGTATGTGTTGTGTGTGTGTAGGAGTGCGTGTATAGGTGGTTGGGGGTGTTCTGCTTCCTATTCGGCTTTTAGCTGTAACCCCAGCTTCTGACTCCGACACCAGGCAGCTCACATCCCCTTGAAACACCTTCACTTTCTTGATCCCAGCTGGAAATCGTGTGTTTATTTATACATCAATCTATTCAGCATATTCCCCCATTTTGCTCCAAGAGGACAAGAGCAGTATCCAGTCTCTTCTCCGCTGGGTGCTCCCTGGTCCACGTAGTGCCCCACACGTAATCGCGAATCCGTGAATGCATGTAAAAATTCATGAATTCTGTATATGGCTTCATAAGTAGATTCTACATGCTTTTATCCCTACCAAATGTAGTTATTTTCTAAATCGGTCATTGTTGAGGAAATAAGTTTTAATATCATTCTCAGTATCAAGTACTACTTATTCAAGACTATTCTTAGAACCTCGGAAGTGATGACTTTTACTTCCATATGTCTCTGATGTAGACAAATAAAAAAGAGACAGTTCTCGTTAAAAACATTTTTCAAATGACATGCCCAAATCGCGACATCGCAGAGCAGTAGATGAGCACATTGAGTGTTTTTCTGTGAGCGTACCTTCTGCACTTGTCTCTCACCATGTGTCTTCAGAACAAAATCAGATCCATTCTTAACAGATCCAAATTTCTCAGCCACAGGCCTAACACACATGCCTGTCTAAAAGATGCCAGATCAGCTAGGACTTCTGTGGCCAAGAATTGTTAGCGCAGACTCGACTTGTCGTACACGTACCTGGAGCGGAGGCCCCGGGTGCTACTCTACAATCCCCATGACGAGGCCCATCAGCGGTGCTGTTATTGTGATCCCCATGTCTGTGCTTAAGAGAAAAATGAGTGTGGATTTCCTCAGAGATATCTTTCCTTCATCTCAATACGAGACTAAGCAACGGGATAAGACCCGCTGGGGAAAATTGGTCTATTCAAGGGGACTGTATACATGCATGTAAAATCATTGACTTAATATGTAATCTGCCTCATGTCTCCCAAAACTATCTAACAGAAAGGACAGGTATCAAGTAAGCAACTTTCTAAAAATTTTTTTAATATTTATTTATTTTTGACAGAGAGAGGGAGACGGAGCATGAGCAGGGGAGGGGCAGAGAGAGAGGGAGACACAGAATCTGAAGCAGGCTCCAGGCTCCGAGCTGTCAGCATGGAGCCCGACGCAGGGCTCGAACACACAAAACGCAAGATCATGACCTGAGCTGCAGTTGGACGCTTACCCGACTGAGCCACCCAGGCGCCCGCCCTTCATTTTGTTAATGTAACGTATCACACTGATTAATTTGCAGATGTTGAGCTATCCTTGCATACCTGGAATAAATCCCTTTTGATCGTGGTGTATGAGTCTTTTAATGTATTACTGAATTCAATTTGCTAATATTTTGTTGAGGATTTTCGCGTCTATGTTCATCAGAGATTTTGGCTGATAAAGTTTCTCTCCTTATGGTATCCTTGCCTGGTTTTGGTATCAGGATAATTGTGGCCTTACAAAATTCATTTGGAAGAGTTCCTCCCTCTTCTGTGTTTTGGAAGAGTTTAAGAGTTGGCATTAGCTCCTCTCTGAATGGTTCATAGAATTCACCAGTGTTGCCATCTGGTCCTGGACGTTTGTTTGTGAGGAAGTTTTCGATGGCTGATTCAATCTCCTTACTGGTGATCAGTCTGTTCAGATTTTCTGTTTCTTCCTGATTCAGTGTTGGTAGGCTTGATGTTTCTAGAGATGTATCCATTTCTTCTAGGTTGTCCAATTTGTTGGCGTATAATTGTTCATAGTCATCTCTTATCCTTTATATTTCTGTGGCATCAATTGTAACACCTCTTTTCATTTCTGATTTTATTTAAGCCTTTTTTTTCTTAGTGAGTCTAGCTAAAGGTTGGTCAATTTTATCTTTCTGAAGAACCAGCTCTTAGTTTCACTGATCTTTTTTTTTGAATAGGATTCACTGATCTTTTATGTAAGTCTCTCTTTCATTTATTTCTGCTCCAATCTTTGTTATTTCCTTCCTTCTCCTAAATTTGGGCTTCATCGGTTCTTTATCCAGTTCCTTCAGGTGTAAAGTTAGGCTGTTTGTTTGAGATGTTTCTTGTTTCTTGAGGGAGGCCATTTACATTTCTATAAACCTCCTTCTTAGAACTGCTTCTTGCCCATCTCATACATTTTGGTATGTTATATTTCCATTTTCATTTGTCTCAAGGGACTTTTTATTAAAATGTTTATTTATATTTGAGACAGAGAGAGAGAGAGAGAGAGCAAGCAGGGGAGGGACAGAGAGGGGGGTACAGAGGATCCAAAGCAGGCTCTGTGCTGCAAGCAGAGAGCCTGATATGGGGCTCGAACTCACCAACCGTGACATCATGACCTGAATCAAAGTTGGATGCTTAACAAACTGAGCAACCCAGGTGCCTCTCAAGGTATTTTTAATTTCACTTTTGATTTTTTGCATTGTTCCACTGGTTATTCAGTAGCATGTTGTTTAATCTCCACCTATTTGTGAATTTTCCAGTTTTCTTCATGTAATTAATTTCTAGTTTCATACCATTGAGATTAGAAAAGATGCTTGATAGGATTTCAATCCTCTTAAATTTATTACGACTTGTTTTATTGCCTAATATATGATCTATGCTGAAGAATAGTCTATGTGCACTTGAAAATAATGTGTGGTCTGCTGCTTTGAGATGGAATGTTTTGTATGTATCTGTTAAGTCCATCTGTTTAATGTTTCATTTAAGGCCAATGTTTCCCTATTGATTTTCTGCCTGAATGAGCTATCCATTGATGAAGTGGGTTCTTAAAATCTGTTATTATTGCATTGGTGTCTATTTCTTCTTTTAAGTCTGTTAATATTTGCTTTATATATTTAGGTTCTTCTGTGTTGGGTACATAGATATTTACAAATGTTATATCTTCTTATTAAATTGACCCCTTTCTCATTTTTTAACACCCTTATTTGTCTCTTATTAGTCTTGGGTTTAAAGTACATTTTGTCTAATAGAAGTATTAGAGTCAGCTTCTCTGGCTTTCTTTTCTTTTTAATTTTTTAAAAATGTTTTATTTATTTTTGAGACAGAGAAAGACAGAGCATGAGCAGCGGAGGGGCAGAGAGAGAGGGAGACACAGAATCCAAAGTAGGCTCCGGGCTCTGGGCAGTCAGAACAGAGCCCGACACAGGGCTCGAACTCACAAACCGCGAGATCGTGACCTGAGCTGAAGTCGGACGCTTAACCCACCGAGCCACCCAGGCGCCCCTACTCTGGCTTTCTTTTGATTTCCACTTGCATGCGATATCTTTTTTCATCTCTTTGCTTTCCAGTATGTGTATTTCCTTACATTTAAAGTGAGTCTCTTGTCGGCAGCATATAGATGGATCTTGTTTTTTCTACATTCAGCCACTCTATCTTCTGGTTAGAAAATTGAGTCCATTTACATTTAAAGTAATTATTGATAGGTACATACTTTTATTGACATTTTATTAATTTTTTTCTGGGTGTTTTTGTAGTTCCTCTCTGTTTCTTTCTTCTTTTCTTACTTTCTTCCTTTGGAGTTTCGTGACTCTCTTTAGGGGTATGGTTATTCTCCTTTCACTTTATCTTTTGTGTGTTGACTACAGGTTTTTGCTTTGTCATCACCATGAGACTTACATATAAGAACTAATACCTATAACAGTTTATCTTCAGTTGATAATGAGCTAACTTTACTCCCACTGTGTGTAATTCAACATTATGATGCTCCCTGCCATGTTTTATGTTTTTGATGTCACATTTCACATTTTTTTAAAATTTTGTGTGTTCATTGACTAGTTAATATGATCATAGGTTTTTTTTTTACCACTTCTGTTTTTTTAACCCTCTTATTAGCTTTATAAGTGATCAATCCATTACTTTTACTATACATTTATCTTTCCTGTGAGATTTATTATTGTATTTGTGCTCTTTTTTTATTTTATTTTTTTAACGTTTATTTATTTTTGAGACAGAGAGAGACAGAGCATGAATAGGGGAGGGTCAGAGAGAGAGAGGGAGACACAGAATCTGAAACAGGCTCCAGGTTCTGAGCTGTCAGCACAGAGCCCGACGCGGGGCTTGAACTCACGAACCGCAAGATCATGACCTGAGCCAAAGTCGGACACTTAACCGACTGAGCCACCCAGGTGCCCCTGTATTTGCGCTCTTGATGCTAATTAGTGCCCTTTCTTTCCAGCTTAAAGAAATTCTTTTAACATTTCTTCTAAAGCTGGCTTAGTGGTGATGAACTCATCCAGCTTCTGCTTGTCTGGAAAACTCTGTGCCTCTCCTTTACTTCTGAATGATCATCTTGCCGAGTTTAAAGTGTTTTTCTCTTTCAGTACTTTCAATATATCATGCCACTCCCTGGCCTGAACAATTTCTTTCAAAAAGTCTGATATTAGTCTTGTGAGGCTTCCCTGGTACATAACAAGTTGGTTTTTTTCTTGCTACTTTTTTACCTCCTTGTCTTTAACTTTTGAAATTTTAATTACAATGTGGCTTGATGTGAGTCTCCTTGGGCTCCACTTCTTAGGACCTCTTTGGGCTTCCTGGATCTGGAGGCTTGTTTCTTTCCCCAGATTAGGGAAGTTTTCAGCCATTCTTTCTTTTTTTTAAAGTGTTTATTTCTTTTTGAGAGAGACAGAGTGTGAGTGGGGGAGAGACAGAGAGAGAGAGAGAGAGAGACAGAATATGAAGCAGGCTCCAGGCTCCAACCTGTCAGCACAGAGCCCTATATGGGGCTCAAACTCATGGACTGGAGATCATGACCCAAGCCAAAGATGGATACCCAACCAACTGAGCCACCCAGGTGCCCCCACCATTATTTCTTCATATAAGTCTTCTCTCTCATTCTCTCTTCTCCTTCTGGGACACTTATAGTGTGATGTTAGTCCATTTGATTTTTTCCTATGAATCTCCTAAGCTACTTCAACTTTTTAAAATATTCTTTTGTTGTTGTTGTTGTTGTTATTGTTGTTCTGATTGGGTGGGTTCCACCACCTTGTCTTCAGGTTGGCTGATTTTTTCTTTTGCTTCGTCTAGTCTCCTATCGTATTTTTCAGCTCGGTTATTGTATTATTCAGTCTGTGACTTCTATTTGGCACTTTCTTATATGTTCCATCTTATTATGGAAGCTAACATCATTCTCAACAGTGAAAAGGTGAAAGCTTTCTGTCTTAAGATCAGGAATAAGACAAGGATGCCCACTCTCACCACTTTTATTCAACACAGTATTGGAGGTCTTAGCCAGAGCAGTTATGCAAGAAAAGGAAATTAAGTGCATCCAAATTGGAAAAGAAGGGGTGAAATTGTCACTGTAGATACAGATGACACATGTACATAACATGATATTATGTCTAGAAAACCCTAAAGACTCCATCAAAAACTGTTGGAACTAAGAAATGAATTCAGTAATGTAAACAAAAAAAAATCAATACACAAAAATTTATAGTATTTCTCTACATTATTAATGAGCTATCATAAAGAGAAATTAAGAAAACAATCCCATTTACAATTACATCATAAAAAATAAAATAGCTAGAAATTTTAACCAAGGTGGTGAAAGATCTGCATATTGAACACTATAAGACATTAATGAAAGAAATTGAAGAACACACAAATAATGGAAAGATATTTCATGCTCATGAATTGGAAGAATTAATATTGTTAAAATATCCATAACCCAAAACAATCTAAAGATTCAATGCAATTCCTATCAAAATTCCAATGACATTTTTCACAGAAATAGAACAAACAATCTTAAAATTTCTATCTAGCATAAAAGATACTGAATAGCCAAAGGAATCTTGAGATAAAAGAACAAAGCTGGAGGCATCTTTCTCCCCGATTGGAAACTATATTACAAAGCCATAGTAATTAAAACAATATGGTACTGGCACAAAAACAGACACATAGGTCAATGGAATGGAATAGAGAGCCTAGAAATAAACCTACACTTATATGGTCAAATTAATCAGAGGCAAAGGAGGCAAATATACACAATGGGGAAAAGACAGTCTTCTCAATAAACAGCATTGGGAAAACTGGACAGAAACATGCAAAAGAATGACACTGGACCATTTTCTTACACTATACACAATATTCAACTCAAAATTATGAAAGAGTTGAATGTAAGACCTGAAACCATAAAACTCCTAGAAGAAAACATGGGTAGTGGCCTCCTTGACATGGATCCTGACAATGATTTTTTTTTTAAATCTGACACCAAAATCAAAAGCAACAAAAGTAAAAATTAACAAGTGGGACATCAAACTGAAAAGCGTCTGAATGGCAAAGAATATCATCAACAGAATGAAAAGACAACCTACTGAATAGGAGAAAATATTTGCAAATCATATATAAGCAGCTACTATCCAAAATATATAAAGAACTCATACAAGTAAATAGCAAAAACACAAACAATCTGATTTTAAAATGAGCAAAAGACATGAAGAGACGTTTTTCTGAAGAAGACATCCAGGTGGCCAACAGACACATGACAAGATGCTCAGCCTCACTCATTATCAGGGAAATGCAAATCAAAATCACAACGAGATATCACCTCACACCTGACAGAATGGCTGAAATAAAAAACACAAGAAACAACAAGTGTTGGTAAGGATATAGTGCATTAATGGTGGGAAGGTAAATGGTACAGCCACTGTGGAAAACAGTGTGGAAGTTTCTCAAAAAATTTAAAATAGAACTATCACATGATCCAGCAATTCCACTTCTGAGTATTTACTTAAAGGAAACAAAAACACTAACTCAAAAAGATATATGCACCTCCACGTTCATTTCAGAATTATTTAGAATAGCCATGATATGGAAAAAACCTAAGTGTCCACTAATGGGTGACTGGGTAAAGAAATTGTGACACACACACACACACACACACACACACACAGGAATATTATTCAGCCATAAAAAAGAAAGAAATGTTGCCATTTGCAACAACATGGATGGAACTTGAGAGCATTATACTAAGTGAAATAAGTCAGACAGAGAAAGACAAATATAATGTGATCTCAATTATATGTGGAATCTAAAAAACAAAACAAAACAAAACAACAACAACAAACTGAGCTCATAGATACCAAGAACAGATTGGCAATTGCCAAAGGTAGGGAATGGGGGTGGGGGGAGAAATGTGTGAACTCCTTTTGGGTTTTAGTATTTTAGTTTAAATAAATTAAATTTTAAAAAGTCATGTGACTGACATTCTGAAATAGGATAGTCAAAATGTGTTCACTAAAAACTGAATAAATTCACACTTGTTTTCCAGATCAGATTTTGTGTAGATCCAAGAGTTGTACTCTAAAAGAAGAGCTGCAGCCTTAGTGCATCCGTACGGGATCCCATTACGCATTTAGTTCCACAAGCATTGGCTGAGCGTCTGGGACTATCCTCGATGTCTAGAATATGTCAGTGCAGGCATAAATTCCCTGTCATTCATACAACATTCCTTTTGGCTGGGAAGGGAGGATAAACAACAGCTGTAAACTTAACAAACAAAAAATACGTTTGAGGTTTGTTAGAAGGTAGTATTAGGAGAACATTTTTTTAAAAAGTGGGTCAGAAAGGAGATTAGGAATGGAGAGACAGATGTAAGTTATAAATACTTAAAGGGGGTTAGGATAGGCTTCAAGGTGATGGTTGAACAGCAGCTGGAATAAGTTGAGCATGTGGATATCCAAGAAAAGAATGGTCCGGGCAGAAGGAACAGCCAGTACAAAAGCCCTAAATTGGAGGTGAGGACATTGTGGGGTGAAGGACAGTGGGGGAGGGGTGTTAGAATCAGTGGTGTAGGTCCTGGTGGAGTCAGAGGGTTTCTGGAATTTTTGAGGGACTAGAAGAGAAACGTGGAAAGACAGGAAGTAGTGGTCAGAGCATAGGGTGAATGACCCTGGCCTCTACATGTGAAGAAATGTCAGCCTTTGGTCAGGGAGCAACCACATTCTGTCCACTCCTCTGCTCTAACAGTGGAAATTCACTATGCAGGCTTGTGTTTAGTGCTCAATTATGTTGCTGGCTGCCTAGACTGGAGCCCATAGGGATGACCTACTGTTTCACTACTTCCCTTTGGGCAGAAAGCAGCAAGGATCTGCATCTGGAGGGATGGGGCCCTGCCTGTGAGCAGCCCTAAGGACTGTTCACCTTGGAACCCACCTCACCTTGGCAAAGACATGCAGCTTGTCCCACAAAAACAATTGCATGCGGTAAGCCATACTTGTCCCTAGAGGCTTGATAAATTTTAGGACGGCTTCTTGTTGAACAAAACAAAACACTGCCTCAATGTGGATATAAAAAAAGCAAAACTAATATCTATTATCAGGGAAACTTATAAATAAATGCATGACTTTCTGGAGTGCATTTCATTTGTCCTCCCAAATTCCGATCCAGTGCATTCTGTGGATCCAGTGTGTTTCAACCCCCTCTTGTTTTTATGCAAGTCACATCTCCCTAAAAATGTTCCATGCCAGCAAGACTTTCTCACAATTATTTCATGTTGTCACAATAAACCATCCTTTAAAAGACAGTTTAATCATGACATCTTTTAATGACATGACATAGCTTTGACCTTAGCTATTCACTGGAGCTAATGAAACAAGGTCACCCTGTTGGACCTGGGGACCCTCACAATCCAGTCTGTGTCATTAATACCACACCACTCAGCATGTGCCCAGTTGTCAGGTTTACAATTTCTGATGTCCTTTAAATTGTTCTATCTGGGGGCGCCTGGGTGGCTCAGTCGGTTAAGCGGCCGACTTCGGCTCAGGTCATGATCTCGTGGTCCGTGAGTTCGAGCCCCGCGTCCGGCTCTGCGCTGACAGCTCAGAGCCTGGAGCCTGTTTCAGATTCTGTGTCTCCCTCTCTCTGACCCTCCCTCGTTCATGCTCTGTCTCTCTCTGTCTCAAAAATAAATAAACGTTAAAAAAATTTTTTTTAAATAATAAAAAAATAAGTTGCTCTATCTGGCTGATGATACGTCACTCCTGCTTGAGAGACATTTGTCTTCACGTGATCAGGTGGAGAAATGGAGCCAGGGAAGATCTAAATTTCGAGGAAATTTTTAAAACCAGATGCTACAGATTTGGGGACAAGCTTTATTCTTATTTTAAATTCTTTGCATTATGGACTTTCACTACTGAAGAATCGGCCAAGTATTGTAACAGTTGTTTCAGAAGAAATTGCTGAATTTCCTGACTGAGCCTCTAATTTAGTTACTGAAATTCTAATATCAAGAGTCTTGATAGAATATCAATTGTTAAATGGTCCCTTTCACCTTTTGGCGTTTGATCCAGGAAAACAGAAAATGTAAGATTATGGGTTGGCACATCAGCTCCCAGGTTGACATTCTGTCAGACTTGCCTTGGAAAGATTCTGGCAAGAAAGGAAGTGAAATGTCTTTATTTTTTTGATAGTCCCACCTGGTGGCATTTTTTTTAACCTTAGAAGAGGATGTCCAGACTTGAGGATTCTGAGTGAATTCTGACCTTCAAATTTGTTGATCAGATCAGCCCAACACAAAGTTGGGACTCTTGCATCATCCACAGAATTGCTAAAGCATAGAAGGTAATCCTTCTGGCTTATCTGGGCTAAAATATCATCCATCAGGAAAAAAAAAACCACTTTCTACATAAGAAGCAACTCAAAGCTACACACTAAGTTGGTGAGCAAAAAAAGTTTTTAAACTGAGAGAAGTTATATATGAAAACCAGTCATCTGTGCCTTAATTTTCTATTATTTTCAATGAAAGAAAAGGAAAGATTACTTAGTATGTTAAGAACTCTATTAATTTTTTCCGCACAATTAGTTCAGAGAGAATTGGTGTTTCATGGATGAGTAGATATGAAATTGTAGGGCATTAGGAATGGAAGAAATGACAAAATCTTCTAGCAGAGGCTTCTTCTCCAGAGGAGGGACTGAAGCCCAGTGAGGCTACTTCTCACATCCAAGATCACTCATCTGTGGACCCATCCATACTTCCACTCTCGGGCCCAGCCCGGAATCCATCCAAAGAGGATCAGCCTTTGTGAAGAGGCCTCACCCTGCCTCCATGCTCAAATTTGCTTACAAGCTAAGCTCTCCGCAGATCAGAGACTCCTCACCAGGCCCACCGCCTTCCCCTCTCATAGGTCCTACCAGCATAATGCGCTATTAACAACTTACTCCTGGTTAATGGGCCCAGTGGGGTTGTCATCCAGTTCTTCTGAGGCTCCCATCAAAGCTCTCTCCAAACCACCATTTGCTGAGAAAAAAATATTAAACAGACATGAGCAGACCTTCAGCAACTGAAGGCCTTCTTTCTAAAGAGTCACTCTGGGCTTCCCATCCCCAAAATTGCCAGGAGAACTCAACGAAAGCGTTTACATCTGCTCCCATCGGACAGTGTGATCCCTCCCTCCACATTTCACCAGTCCTGTACCTTGTGAGGCAGAAACATCTCTATTTTCTAGAAATCTGAAATCTCACTTTGAACTGAACAGTTGCAAATACTCCAAAATTCTTGATGTTGTCCTGAAGCGATTGGTGTCAGGGTATTTCATTTCACGACTCTTGACATCTGCCTCTCCAATTAGTTTTCACTTCTGTTCTGGCTTCTTCATTGAGTGCAGGTGCTTGGCTGACGGGCGCTGTCTAACATTACGCTTGACAGAGCACCCGTATTAGGAGGAAGACCTTTTTTGGTCCCCACACCTCGGTCCCTCACGTCTGGAGTGAATTCTTACCAAAGCGTCTATTCCTAAGGATGCACAGCTTGTCTTGAGGCTCACATTTTAGAGCCGTCTTAAAAACAAGTATTTGTTGCCAGACTCTTATGGGCTGGTTAGACATAGCCGTAGACATAACACCTTTATGAAGCTAGAGATAGAACCCGTTTCCCGTGCCCTGCCCACCCCACTTTGTCATCTTACCTTGGCCCTAAGTAATACAAAAAGAAGTGGAGATTTGGCAATTACCCAACTGGGTTGATTAATACAGACAGGTTACCTGAATAATTTAGACTGCAAAGTGGATTTCTTTAGACACTAAGTCACTCCACCTTGCTAGTAGTATACATTTATCAAATTAAATGGAAAAATGCCAAGACTCCATCTGATGTTGTACTCAGAAGTTACAGCCCAAGACACAGACCGGATCCTGGGTCGCTTGAGGTCTGAGGCAAGGATTGGATGAGAACTTCAGTTCGTGATCCCTGCTTAAAATTAGGGCCTTGTTTTCTTTTTCCCAGAGGTTTTCAAACTGAGTCTTAGTTGTGAAATCCTTTATCCAAATAAAATTTTAGAGCGACGCGTAAGAGGTAAACAGAGCTGCCCTGACTGGCCACACGCGAAACGCTCTCTGCCACCCTGATGGCATTTGGACGTGCACTGATTTATAGAGTATTTCTCATTGACCAAGTCCAGTTCTGCAGTTTGTGTGGTCAGGGGAAAAAGAAAGAAAGTAGGTGGCACACTCAAATCGGGAG
The DNA here is from genome assembly GCF_028018385.1 of Neofelis nebulosa. NCBI lineage: Eukaryota > Metazoa > Chordata > Mammalia > Carnivora > Felidae > Neofelis > Neofelis nebulosa. The sequence goes on from NC_080790.1 coordinate 86,038,657, forward strand.
CCGTAAAGGAGTACGCAGGAATTCAGGGCCACAGCAAGGGAACTGCCAACATTCCCAGGCTAGGAGGGAGAAGGGAAGGGAATGGTTACCAGAACATGGAGGGAGGGGGGCGCCTGGGTGGCTCGGTCGGTTAAGCGTCCGACTTTGGCTCAGGTCATGATCTCACGGTCCGTGAGTTCAAGCCCCGCGTCGGGCTCTGTGCTGACAGCTCAGAGCCTGGAGCCTGTTTCGGATTCTGTGTCTCCCTCTCTCTCTGCCCCTCCCCTGTTCATGCTCTGTCTCTCTCTGTCTCAAAAATAAATAAACGTTAAAAAAAAAAATTAAAAAAAAAAAAAAAAGAACATGGAGGGAGGGAGAATGGTATAGAGTAGGCTACTTCAAGAGGGCCAGTGACTCTCTACTGAGGTGGGTAGAGGAACCAGGGAATAAATACTCCGATCCCTTTCCTCCTACTCCCACGCCTCCAGTCTCCTGCTGGTGAAACCCAACCCGACTCCAGAGGACAAGGAAGTCTGCGGAGTCAGTCCAAACAGATCGGTCTGATGGAGAAGAGACAGGGTAACTGTGGAGATGGAACCACGGGAACAAACGTAAGTTTTCCAGACACTTGCTTTCACCACATCTGGCTCTTCCTTCCCACCCCTTGAGAGCCTCATGAATATACGTGGCCTCTCAGTACTGAATTATTCCAGGGGCGTCATAACAGATTTCCCCCACTTCCACTGTGAAATTCATTATCCTAAAACACAGCCAAGGTCAAGGTTGGAAACCCCCTGTCAGTGTTCCAATTCATCTCACTCATGGTGCTAGAACATCCTGACAAGCGATTGTAAAGCCAATCCATGTTCTGTACCTCTTTTCTCCTGGCGGAAACCTCTTTCACCTTTGTGGAACTCGAGAGTCTGACAAGTTTCCTCACGTTGCCCTACAGTCTTCTTTCCAGAAACTTCCACACTTTGCTTGTAGTTATAGGAACGCAGAGAAAGGTCAATCCTCTATCCCACACAAGAACCATTTTGTCCTATGATTTAGCACCCAGATACCCAGTGTCCACCTACCCGGATGCTTCCTACCTGCCCAGCTGATGATGGGTAAGCCCCAGTTGCTCTGCAGTAGCCCTGAGTGTTGGAACCAGGCTGGCTGCCTGCTTAGAGCTTTGATTTGATGTCAAGACTTGTTATCCTGCATGTTATTCTGAATTCCAGGGAATCTTTTTTTTCCTTCAAATTTTCAAATCAAATAGTAGAGTCTCAGAAAGATTAAGGGTGTATTAGTTTTCTAAGGCTGCTATAAACCAAGCACCACAGACTGGATGGCGTCAACAGCAGAAATTTATTTTCTCACGGTCCTGAAGGCTAGTAATCCCAGCGCAAGTTCAAGTCCAAGATCAAGGTGCCATCAGGCTAGACTGAGGCCTCTCTCCTTGGCTTGCAGATGGCCACCTTCTCACTGTGACTTCACGTGGCTTTTTCTCTCTGTAGGTGCATGTTTGTGCCCAAATTTCCCATTCTTGTAAGAACACCAGTCATATTGGGTTTGGGCCCACCGTGAAGACCTGATTTTAACTTAATTATCTCTTTAAAGATCTTGTCTCCTGGGGCACCTGGGTGGCTCAGTCGGTTGAGCGCCCGACTTTGGCTCGGGTCATGATCTCATGGTTCATGAGTTCAAGCCCCGCATCGGGCTCTGTGCTGACAGCTCGGAGCCTGGAGCCTGCTTGGGATTCTGTGTCTCCCTCTGTCTCTGCCCCTCCCCTGCTTGCACTCTGTCTCTCTCTCAAAAATAAAATAAAACATTCAAAAAAAAAAAAGATCTTGTCTCCAGATATGTCACATTCTGAGAGGGATTAGGACTTCAACATACGAATTGGGGGGTGGAGAGGGACACAATTCAGCCCATAGCAGAGGGTCACCCAGTCAAACCTTTGTTCTGGTCCTTTAGAGGAATATCCTCCAATGTATCAGTCGTCACCGTGCCACCAGGGACCTGCATGAGTACTTATAAGGATGGGACTCACTGCTTCACAAGACAGCCCATCCCTTGGTTGGGCGACCTTGTTAGAGTTTTTGCACATGTTGAACTAAAAACAATCATCCTTTCAATTTCTCCTTTGCCCTTCTTGTCTCGGGAGTAGCAAGGAGCCAGAGGGTTTGTGCCCTCCGGCACGTGTGAGCTCTCCATGTATAGACAGACCCAACTTCACTGCTGACCCACAGCAGGCAAAAGGAGATGCCTTGATTGGACCCCAGCTAAAGCGCTCCATTCTGACAATCTCCTTCCCAGTTCAGACCTGCTGATGGTGAAAAGGCTGGAGAGGTCTTTCCTCGTGAGAAAGTAGAGAGCCAAGCGACTAGGTGGGGATCCTCTTCTCTCCACTGTATTTTCCCAGGGGTGGCCGCAGTGGGAAAGGGCTCCCCTCCCTCCCACACGTCCACCAAGGAACTATCCATTCCTCAGCCCCACGCAGGAATTCAGAATCTACATGCTCCTGTGTGTTTGCCAACATTTTCATAGTTTTTTAATGTTGACATGGGATGAATCAATCCCATAAACTTGGTTTCTGAACAGACAGGCCTTTGTTCTTCAGAATGGAATACTTGCAGCAAGCGAAACTGTCCAGGCAGGCCAAGGGCAGGGCAGCGGCCGGCAAATCACCCACTGCTCTTGGCGGTGATCACCAGCCACAGGGGGAGCCTCTGACCCGTGGTGCAAGGCCAAGGCCAGTGTGCATGAGGGAAATCTGCTTTCTTCTGTCCTTAATCAACCTATGTGTCAGTATTTTCCCCACTCACATTAAGTCTCAATATCATGGCAGCTTAAACGTTGTAAAGACATGGTCCTAACCATGACTGTCCTGATCAAAATTCTCCAGTGGCTCACCTAACAAATACAGGCAAAACTTCTAGAAATGCCTTTAACACTGTGCTGTTTATATGCCATTTGCCATTGGCCTCTCTGTCCCCACCATCTCACACCAGCTCCTTGATTCGGGAGGCTGGCCTAGTGGCTCCTGATTGGGTCTGGACAATGGGAAGAGATGGAAAGATGAGAAGAGAGAGGTGGTGGCTTTCTTCCCCAGTCCCTGCCTGCTTAGGGCCACCCCAAGAGTCCAGCCCCTTGCTGACTTATCGCTCCTCCAGGGTCTGGCTCTCACTGGGCTCCTTCTTTCCCCAGATCCAGGAGATCTGTTGATCCCTCCTGTGTCTCGCTGAACCCCTTACCACTGCCCGCAGCCTATTTGCCTGGCTGACTTGGATTCTCTTTCCTGCCAACACCATGTGTCTTCTGGAAGAGATCCTGATCGATTTCCCCATTCTCCCTGATCTTCCTAACTCATACCATGAGCTTCAGTAAAACCCTTCTACCCGCTACGCCAAAACTCGAAGGATGTCAACTCTGCGCATCAGAATTACTTGCAAAAATGTTTTTTAAAATATCTACTCTCAGAGATTCTGATTCCGTTGACCCAGGTGAGGTAAAACGGTATGGCCGTGCACCAGGAAGAGTGGAGGTAGACGGGGAGCATCTGCCTGGACAGGAGCAGAACTGGGTCCACAACATGGCTTGGTAGAGTGTTCTGGCAATTTTAACATGCAGCCAGGACTGAGAGCCCCTGGGCCAAATATCACTTTCTCTGCCACTTTGCCTTAGCAAGTGACTCCCCTTCTCTATGGAAGACACCCCATCTGGCTCTTCTCATCACATCGTGAAATCCCACCTTTTATTCCCATCCCAAATGGGCTATTCCTTTTTTTCCCCTTCTTTTTGAGTTTTTATTTAAATTCTAGTCAGTTAACACACAGTGCAATAATGTTTATTTGTTTTTGAGACAGAGAGAGACAGAGCATGAACGGGGGAGGGTCAGAGACAGGGAGACACAGAATCCAAAGCAGGCTCCAGGCTCTGAGCTGTCAGCACAGAGCCCGACGCGGGGCTCGAACTCACAGACTGTGAGATCATGATCTGAGGTGAAGTCAGTCGCTCAATGACTGAGCCACCTAGGCGCCCTGCACCGTGCACCATTGATTTCAGGAGTACAATTTGGTGATTCATCACCTACATCCCCACCCAGTGCTCATCATGGGTGTCAACTGGGCCTTTCCATGAAGGCTTTCCCCACCTCCATCCCCACCAGGGCTCACGTCTCAGTCCTTGGCACGCTCGTGGTATTTATTTCTCCCTCATGACATTCCTCCTCTTGGGCCTTGAATGACAGTTGTTCGGCCAGGTGGCCCGGTCACACAGCGACCCTATGTGTTCGGGAAAGACCTCACAGTCCAAACTGATATCATCTGACTTTCCCCTCAGCGAGGGAGCAAGGCCCAGGCAATACTGGGCCTGGGGGTTCTGGTGTCGCAGCCTGGTGTCCTATTATCACACTTCCGAATTTAAAAGGCTACAATCGATTCCAGTTCAAATTCTCAGCCTCCTCTCCGTCCACCTTCTGAGGTATGTAACTCTACCTCGCCTGAAAATGTTCTGTGGAAAATCAATGCTATAATCACATCGTAGCACAGAAGTGCTTTGTTTGGATATTACATCTGAGTATTAATTAATTGTTACAAATCGCAATCAATAGATACAAATGCTGTGTTCAAAACAGTCCGATATTTTCTACAAAAACCCTAATTTACTTGGATTTCAGGCTCTAATGCTAATACCCAGAAAAAGCACTTTAAAAATAAACTGTTTCTTTGCCCCTTGGAAGATGAATGTGGCAATTTCCCACACGGGCTTGGGCTAGAGTCTTAACTCAGGTTAAGGGTGAACAAGCAGCCTCGTCACCTTTTCTTCACTTTCCTTCTTTCCCCAAACACATCATATCCCTTTAACCTTGCTTTCAACTCTTGTGTGCTAGCAGCCTCTCATACTGTAATTGCAATTAACTGCTAACTGTGGGTGTGAATGAATGTCACCCGCTCCTCCAAGATGTTCTCCACGCTTTGCTTACTCGTATATAAGCATCCTTACTTCACTGAATCTAAGACCCCCTTGGGGGAGTGGGGGGGAGACACAACACTGTTCTCTATACCACCAAGGAAGAGAACATCTGTGATAAATAAACTGGCAAGCCATCAATTGTAAGATGCCATTGATTGTGTCCCATATCCCAATGAGAGAGGTGTTGATATATGAAAAGCTATGTACCTTAGAATCTGTGAAATAGGATGTTCCTTGACATCATCGCTTCCTTCCTGTGAGCTGCCCATCGACTCCATTTCCGCCACCTTTGATTGTCCAGAGTGGTTCACGATACCAGGTCGATGATCCTTAACTGTGGCTATATCATGTTCTTCCTCCTCTTAAAACTATCGTACCTTATTAGGTTCCTTTGCATCCAAAGAGGCAGTTCCATTCTTCAAGAGGGGAGATTTTATTGGCACAAGAAGCTTTTCTCATGTACAGTTATAGCACAGTAAAGAACTAGAAGACAGTGCCTTTCAAAGAGTCAGGTTCATTGATATCCTCTATCAGTCCTTCTGCGAGCCTTTTCTGAAACCATCAATTACTTCAACGACAGGAGCTAAAGTTATTTACTGTGCCAGGAAAGTTCATTACGTTATGCCATTTTGAAATGCCACATTGTTTCTCAGTCAAAAAAGAGTAATAAATGATATTGTATATATTCTCGTGTTACCCACAAGTTGAAATCACTTTTTAGGTTCAACTGTTTTTGTCTAAACTTTTTTACTGTGCAGAATATAATAGAAAATCTATTTTTTTCTATGCCTGCAATTTTTTTCTTTTAAGATTTTCCATCAGTTCTAAAATACTCAGAGACATTAAAACAAAAGTACTGAGGACACAGGAATGTGTTTTCTATGATCTTACATAGAGGGGCCACCCCTATATAAATAGAACTCAAGGCCTATTCTAAGCAACATGATGCAAAAGCTTCTGGAAGAGCTTCAGGGCTGAGACCATCATTTGGCACCAAATTTAGATCTTCCTTTCCTAACTTAGGTCATGTTCTCTTTTGATGTTTAAAATAAACTGTTTAATTTGGTCTCTACAATCCTAATTTCTGGTAAAGGAGAAGTCTGAGAACTTGGAAATAAAGTCTTTGTGTGTGTGTGTGTGTGTGTGTGTGTGTGTGTGTGATATTGTGTGCACAGTGATAGTGTGCACACACTACCAGAGATAGTGTGCACAGTGGCTAAGAGTCAAAGAATGTGTCTTCCATTCTGAGGTTTTCAACTTACTAGCTGTGTGCCATTGAGCACGTTACCTCCAGAGCCTTATTTTCCTGATCTTTGCAATCGCAACAGTAACAGCCATTTCAGAGGGTTGTCAAGAGCATTAAACGGGATAGGTGACTAGTAACAGCTATCAACATTTTAAATGCACCTGCTCTTTGACCCAGTAAACTCTGTTTGTAGGAATTTATATTACAGATATAGCAGCACCGTTGTACAAAAATGTGTGTGGATACTCACCCACCAATATGGAAATACATAATGTACTTATGTATGTTATAAAAAGCACCAGAAAAAAAATAAAGGCCAATATAATGTGGTGCAAATGATAGCATGTCTTAATATAGGAGAGCTCTTAAAACTTAATCAAGAAAAGAATACCAGGAGCGCCTGGGTGGCTCAGTCGGTTAAGCGTCAAACTTTGGCTCAGGTCATGATCTGGTGGTTTGTGAGTTCAAGCCCCGTGTCGTGTTCCGTGCTGAAAGCTCAGAGCCTGAAGCCTGCTTTCAATTCTGTGTCTCCCTCTTTCTCTGCCCCTCCCCACTGGTGCTCTCTCTCTCTCTCTCTCTCTCTCAAAAATAAACATTAAAAGAAAAAGAAAAAGAGGGGTGCCTGGGTGGCTCAGTCAGTTGGGCGTCCGACTTTGGCTCAGGTCATGATCTCGAGGTTTGTGAGTTCATGCCCCCTGTCAGGCTCTGTGCTGACAGCTCGGAGCCTGGAACCTGCTTCAGATTCTGTGTCTCCCTCTGCTCCTCCCCTGCTCATGCTCTGTCTCTCTCTGTCTCTCAATAATAAATAAACGTTAAAAAATTAAAAAGAAAAAAGAAAAAGAAAAGAACACCCTATTATAAGAATGGGTGAAGAATAGAAGTATTCGTTTAGTTAAAGAAGTAATTTAGAGATCTACTAAACATGTGAGGATATGTTAACATTTCTTGGAAATAAAACAGGCAATGTAAAATAAAATTAGTAATTACTATGTGTCCATCATGAAACCGGCAAGATTCTTACAGATAATAATAGCATTAGGCAAGTGGAAATAGATTTCCCTGCTCTGGTGATGGGCGTGTAAATTGCACAAACTTCCTGGAGCAAATTTTAACAATATGTATCAAACACCTTAACTTTTGCCTTCCCTCTGACAAAACAGTTTCTCTTCTAGAAATATACCCTGAGGAAATAAACACAGATGGACTCAGAGATGGCAGGATCCTGAAACAGTGTTGAAAATAGGAGGGGGAAAGGAAACAATTTAAATTTGGAACAATAAGAAATCGGTTCAAAAGTTATATAGAAACACTATTCTGCCACCTGAAAAAATCATGCTACAGAAAGTATTTGTTGGCAGGAAAGTGTCACGATTTGTTAATTAACCAAAAAAAAAAAAAAGGCAATTCAAAACAAAACAACAGCAAAACAAAACAAAAAAAAAAAAGCAGAAACAGACCCATAAATACAGAAAATGAAGCCGGTGGGGCTAACAGTGGGGGTGCGGTGGGGGGATGGGCAAAATAAGCGAAGAGGAGCGGGAGGCACGGACTTCCAGTTATGGAATGAACAAATCACAGGGATGAAAGGTACGGCAGGGGGAATATAGTCAATGGTACTGTAATCGTGTTGTACAATGACAGATGGTAGTTACACTTGTGGTAGTTACACGAGCACAGCATAACATAGAGGGAAATTGAATCTGTATGCAGTACACCTGAGACTGACATAACATTGTGTCAACCAAACTTCCGTAAAAAAATAAAAGAAAGAAAGAGAAAAGAAAGCATGGCAGTTTACAAACCTCTAATTGTGGCATGACCCTCAGCCTTAGGGCTTTCCCCGGGCTGTCTTCTTCTCTCCCATTCATCCTCCTTGTCCTTGAGATAAACTTTGAGTCCATTCCTGAGAAATCCAGGGGAAAAAATCCAGAAAATCTCCCCAAGTTCACATGCTTACTTCATTCCATGTGTCTTCTTTGAGGCACGTTTCCTAATAGTCCTTAAATATTTTATTAGCTCATTGTGGTCTGTGTCTCCCACTGGAACATAAAGTCTAGAAGAACAGGCGGAGAGGCTGGGTCTGGTTTGTTCTACACCTAGAATGGTGTAAGCATACAGAAGGTGAACTTTAACATGATTCGTTCTGGGGAGAAAAATATCTTGCTGTTTGTGTACTTATGATACTGCTTTGAGGGGCGCCTGGGCGGCTCAGTCGGTTAAGCGTCCAACTTCAGCTCGGGTCATGATCTCACTGTCCGTGAGTTCGAGCCCCACATCAGGCTCTGTGCTAATAGCTCAGAGCCTGGAGCCTGCTTCAGATTCTCTGTCTCCCTCTCTCTCTGCCCCTCCCCTGCTCATGCTCTGTCTCTCTCTGTCTCAAAAATAAAAACATTACAAAAGTTTTAAAAAAAAGATACTGTTTTGAAATATTAATTTTTGTGCTTTTCTTTCTCAAAGTTATTTTTTTTTAGTGAAGTGTAGCTGACATGTAAGATTATATTAGTTTCAGGTGTACAACACATTCATTTGTTATTTGAATGCATTGTGAAATAATCACGACAGTTAGTCTAGTTACCATTTATCACCATACAAGGTTGAAGATCTTTGTCTTTGACGAGAACTGTTAAGATTTACTCTCTCAGCAACTTGCAAATATGCAATACAATATTATTGACTATAGCCACCATGCTGTACATGACTTTCTGTGACTTACTTATTTTACAAATGGAAGTTTGTGCTTCTTGATTCTCTTCACGCATTTAACCTACGTCTCCCGCTGCTGTGCTCTGTATCTATGAGTTTGGCTTTATACTGGTTTATTCGTTTTGTTTTTAAGATTTCCCATATAAGCGAAGTAATACTGTACTTTTCTTTCTCTGTCTGACTTATCTCAGTTAGCATAATATCTTCAATATCCCTCCATGCTGTTGCAAATGGAAAGACTTTATTCTTTTTATGGCTGAGTGATAGATATGTTTCTTATCTTAATATATGTTATACCACATCTTCTTTATCCATTCATTCACCAGTGGATACTTAAGTTGCTTCCATATCTTGACTAATGTGAATAATGCTGCAATGAATATGCATGGGGGTGCATATATCTTTCTGAATTAGTGGCTTTGGTTTTTCTGGATAAATACCTAGAAGTGGAATTGCTGGGTCATATGGTATTTCTATTTTTAATTTTTTTGAGGAATTTCCATACTGTTTTCCATAGTGGCTGCACCAATTTACATTCTCACCGACAGTGCATAAAGGTTCATTTTTCTCCACATCCTCTCCAACACTTGTTAGGCCCAACGTTTTGATAATAGCACTCTGGTAGTTGTGAGGTTATATCTCCCTGTGGCTTTGATTTGCATTTTCCTGACATTGAGCATCTTTTCGTATGTCTATCGGCCATCTGTATGTCCTTTTTTTTTTTTTTTTTTGAAAATGTCTATTCAGATCCACTGCCCTTTTTTTTTTTTAATTTTTTTTTAACATTTTATTTATTTTTGAGACAGAGAGAGACAGAGCATGAACGGGGGAGGGGCAGAGAGAGAGGGAGACACAGAATGGGAAGCAGGCTCCAGGCTCTGAGCCATCAGCCCAGAGCCCGACGCGGGGCTCGAACTCACGGACCGCGAGATAGTGACCTGAGCCGAAGTCGGACGCTTAACCGACTGAGCCACCCAGGCGCCCCATCCACTGCCCATTTTTAAATCAGAGTTTGTGTTCTTAAATTGTATCCATTCTTTACATATTTTGAATATTAGCCCCTTATCATATATATGATTTGAAAGTATTTTCTCCCATTTAGGTTGTCTTTTCATTTTCTTGATAAAACAAAGCCAGAGCTTGTAATTTACAAGTACCAGCTTTTGTTCAAGAAAATATTCTTGAGAAGCAAAACGGAAGGCCCAGGAAGAGTAAGGCCTTGAGAGTGCCTCAGTAAACTGGATGGAAAATTAGAAGACCCAGGCAAGAGTCACTACGGGAGACAAATAGGTGAGGCAGTGACTTTGAGAAGAGGGAACTAGCCTGCATAGTCATGTGACTGGGAAACCGGGCAACATAAGAAGAACTGTGGGTAACAAGCACACAGACCCTCCCCTGCCCTGGGGAATTGTGGGTCATGAGCCCACAGACCCTCTACTGCCCTGGAGAACTATGGGTAACAAGTCCACAGACCCTCTACCACCAATGAGTAGATGCCCCAGAACACCTATGCCAAGGGGACCTGACAGCTATTATTTTCTTTGAGGTCTGGTAGGGGTAACTTCATGGAGTCTTGGTTTTCTCATATATAAAATGTGATAAAAATGCCTAACCATTGTGAAATGTTATGATACATATTTGGTAAGACAGATAGTTGATACAATGAGTCTTATGATAGCTTGTGTATCTTTTCAATATTTAGTGCATGTTAATTTTGTAATCTGCATGTAGCTTTCTGATTCATTGTATTTCCTTTGCAATATTACGATTGTAAGCTCCCTGAAGGCCAGAATCTTTTTTTTATCTCAATAATCAACAGACCTTAAGTGCTCTTCAACTGAATAGACTCAGATAATTGATTTTTGTACTTTTCTAGGAAAACACTAAATGTGTGCTTTTGTATTCATGCATTAAAACAATCATATTTTCTTCTCAATTTGTTAGTGTAGTAAAATAACAGCATCTATTTTAATAAATGAGTTCGGCTTATAATTTTCCCTTCCTGTACTGTCTTTGTCAAATTTTAGTATCAATTTTATGCTTACCTCAAAAATGAGTTAGAGATGGCTTGTTCTGTTTTGTTTTTCAGTTATCAGAAAAAGATCACATAAGATCAGAATTCCATTCATGGTAGAATCTACCTGTAAAAACCATATGGGATTGATGTTTATTTTACAGGGACATTTTTAACTACTGACTCAGTTTTGTTTTTTTTTTTAATTTTTTTTTTTTAACGTTTATTTTTGAGACAGAGAGAAACAGAGCATGAACGGGGGAGGGTCAGAGAGAGAGGGAGACACAGAATCCGAAACAAGCTCCAGGCTCTGAGCAGTCAGCACAGAGCCCAATGTGGGGCTCAAACTCACGGAGCGCGAGATCGTGACCTGAGCCGAAGTCGGACGCTTAACCGACTGAGCCACCCAGGTGCCCCCTGACTCAGTTTTTTAATAAGACTATTCTAATTTTCTATTTCTTCTTGAGTCAGCTTTTCTGAATTTATCTTTTTATTATGGACTGAATTATATTCCTTCAAATTCATATGTTGAAGCCCTAACCCCCAATGTGACTGTACTGGAGATAGTATCAGATTATATTGGATTAGCTTTAAGGTTAAATGAGATCAACAGGGTGGGAATCTAATCCAGTGGGATTAGTGTCCATATAAGAAGAAAGGACGCAAGGAGTGCAAACACAGAGAGGAAAGGCCAAGCGAGAACACAGCAACAATGTGGCAATCTACATGGTAGGAAGGGAGGTCTCACCAGAAATCAACCCTGATGACACCTTGATCTTGGACTTCCAGCCTCCAGAACTGTGAGGAAATAATTTTTTTTTCTTCCTTAAGCCACCCAGTCTGTGATATTCTGTTATGGCAGACTAATGTATTGCTTTTCTCTCTCTCTCTCTCTCTCTCTCTCTCTCTCTCTCTCTCTCTCCCTCTCCCTCTCTTCTTAATTATATTTTATGAGTCATTTTAGAAGATTCTTGTGGGAGAGGTCCAGTGTCACTGTCAGACTGCTTCCCACAAAGATGGCATTTGTATGTGCTTTCTCTGTCACTGCCTCTATTTGGGACGAGTATAGTTCAAACAAGAAACTGTCAGTTCCCCTCCTATGTATGTCTTTGGAGAATTATGTTCTGCTGACTTTGCCTAAGGACACAATGCCAGGCATCATACCTCTGTCTTATCTCACCCTTGGTTTATCATCAATGCATTTTATAGCTCTTGATCATAAATTTTAGGTGGGATTTATTAGTGTTTCCTACTTTCTTTGTATCTGTTTGTTGCTCTTTTATTTGGGGCAGATTTCCAAGAGGAAAATGGGGCAGAGATATCTATCTTTGACATAATCTTAAAACTGGCTATTATTCTGTATTCTTTTTTTTTTTTTTATTTGAGAGATAGACCATGTGTGAGCAGGGGAGAGGGGCAGAGGGAGAGGGAGGGAGAGAGAGAGAGAGAGAGAGAGAGCGCGCGCGCGAGTATCTTAAACAGGGGCTCAATCCCACAATCTTGGGATCAAGTCCCGAGCTGAAATCAAGAGTTAGACGCCCAAACGACTGAGACACCCAGGCACCTCAGTTATCCTGTATTCTTATAGAAAAAAAAAATCTTATATTCAAGTAGTGTTTCTTGGTCTTTACCTGACTTTCCTATACTCTCCTTCTGAGATTTCAGCATTTTTCACAATTTTACTTTTGTACCACTCAAGCATTACAGGTAATCTGACCATACTTTGCTTCCCCCTTTTCATTCCATATTTGCCCTTTCCTCTATGACTACTAAGTCATACCATAAATTCTTTCCACCTTTCCTACTTGTCTGGTTACATTTAAACACAAATACTGTAGCATCTGCTGTGCTGACCAGTCTATTCTTTTCAATAGCTGGGTCTTCAAAGCTGATCGGAGATGGGGTTTTCAAAGCTGATCGGAGATGATAAAGAGAAACCGAAGATCAGTGGTTTTTGTTGTCGTTGTTGTTGTTTTGTTTGTTTTTCTTTTTCATTAGTGGTAATAAGAAATGTAAGGGATCTGGTTTCAAATTCTACTTGGCCACTTACGAGCTGCAGGATTTTATTTAAAAATTTTTTTTTAACTTTTCTGAGGCTTCATTTCCTCAGTTATAAAATAAGGGTAACAACACTGGGATGTTGTAGGGAATAAATGAGAAAAATCTGTGTATGGTGCCCGGTGTGTACTCGCTCATGAATGTCTGCCTTATGCATCCTTGTGCATTGTCATACCTCTGCCATTCTTTTAGGGCTTGATGCATTTCCATGAGCTTTCATTTGTGCGTAGATCTGTGGAAGTCCTAGCACGTATGAGAAAAGAAAAGCCTGTGCAGACAGGGCTATGCCAAGAGGAAAGCAGGGCTCAGAAAGATGGGAGGGGTTTGGAGTTCCCACTGCCTGTGAAGAGCTCAGTTTGCCGAGAGGAGCAGAAGGAAACGTTGCAGGCAGACCCTGCTTCCACTGCTTTTGCAAAATGAATTTGTCAGTAAAAGTCATCTTCTAGAACGTCCAAAGACTCTCCATAGGTTCAATTATATGGAATAGGATCTGCTGGTGAATGTAAGAAAAGTGTTGCTTGAGCTGCATGGTGGAAAATGAAAGATTTAATTTCCACGGCCTCCCAACAGCTAGCTCGGTTTCAGTGACACTGGAGAAAATTCTGGCGCTTTTCTTTGACATACCTATATTATAAAGCCTGTTGGTTTCATAATAGCAGTATCCCTTCAAGTCATTTCCTTCAGTTATTTGCTTGTGGTATACATTTCGAGGGGTGTCTAAGCAGCCTCCAGACCCTATAATGGCTTCACCTTCATGTTAGAAAGTCACTTGGAAGCTGGTAGATCCAGCCTCCCTTTGTTTTCAGAACTGATCTAGTGACAGTCCCAGTGCTGAGCTAAACTCACTGAGGTTTTCTTGTTGTTGTTATGGTAAAATATGCGTAACATAAGATTTACCAGTTTAACGATTTTTTAATGTTTATTTATTTATTTTGAGAGAAAGAGAGAGAGAGGCATAGAGACAGGGAGAGAGAGAATCCCAAGCAGGCTCCGCATTGTCAGCGCAGAGCCCAATGTGGGGCTCAATCTCAACAAGGGTGAGATCATGATGGGAGCCGAAACCAAGAGTCGGATGCTTAACCAACTGAGCCACCCAGGCGTCCCTCCGTTGAACCATTTTTCAGTGTGCAGTTCAGTGGCATTAAACACATTCCCATTGTTGTGTGGCCATCACCACCTTCCGTCTCCAGAACTCTTGGCCATCCCACACTGGAAACTCTGTGCCCATCAAACACTAACTCCTCATCCCCCTCCCCCAGCCCCTGGCAATCCTCATCCTACTTTCTGTCTCTGAATTTGACTAGGTCCCTCATATAAGTGAAATCATACAGTATTCATCTTTTTGTGACTGGTTTCTTTCATTTGTCCTCGATGTTCACCTATATTGTAGGAGGTGTCAGAATTGCCTTCCTTTTTGAGACTGAGTAATAATAATCCATTGTGCGCATACACCACACTTTGTTTCTCCATCATCCATTAGTGGGTACTCAGGTTGTTTCCACATTTCGCCTATTATGAGTAATGCTGCTATGAACATGTCATCTGAGCTTTGAGTGAACCTAGGGAAGATTTGAATAACATTTAAAAAACCCTTTTGAGTGACCTGTGTCTAACCAAATGGGACCGGGAAACAAGTAAGCTCACAGGACCAGTAGAAAGGGATTTAGCCATATCTCTGAGCCTCTGTTCTTAGTCACTGCAGTTGACTCATCACTGGCCAGGTCCCAGTTTTCCCTTGGAAATTATCATGGGAGGGAATTATCTGGGGGAGGCTTAATCGCAGGTCTGTTCAGGAGGCTCCCACACTAGCAAATTCCAGAATCAGCTGGAAACACATTGGAGAGGCACAGCCACATTTGCCACCCGTGAGATATGAGAACTTTTAGACCAAACTTTTAACAGGTGACATATTTGATATGAAATTCTCAGTGTGCCTGTACTGTGATTCTAGGCCATTTACCATTGTGGTTTGCATTGGTATTTTCTTTGAAAAAACAAAGTCGATGTAGAATTATAGCCTCTCATGTTGTGGTCAAGCAAAAAGGCAATATTAATGTAAATCAGAAGCCAAAATTCCCCAGAGAAAATATTCCTGGGGTAGGGGTTTACTGGGGTATGGATTAATGCAGAGAAAGTTAATGTTATGGAAGATTTCATTGTATGCCATCAAGGTTCATGTAGAGACTGAGGTCTGGGGTGCAGAGATCCTAAGGGCTAACATTCGTGAGATCCATTCAGCCTTGGTATCCATGCGATAACTGTCAAATAGTTCTTACTTATCCTTATCTTGCATGTTAGGAAACTGAAGCTTTGGATGTTAAGCAATATCTCCAAGTTCACACAGCCAGTAATTGGCAGAGCTGGAAGTCTAGTCCAGATTTGTCTTAATCCAAAACCAACTCCTTTCACACCCTTAATCCAGCTCTATGGGATTTACAGAAATTAAGGAAAATTCATAGTCCTTGTTACATAGACCAGTGGCTCTTAAAGTATGGTCTGTGGACCAGCAACATTAGCATCACAGTGGAAATTTGAAAGACATACCTTGTACATTCGTAGGTCCACACACCAGCCTTAATTCAGATGCTCAGGGCGGGGGGGAGAAGGGTTCCAATGTTACCTCCAGCAGTGTGAGATCCCCTGGACAGATGATTCCCTGTCATCCAGGGACATTTTTCCCAGGACATTTTTCCATGTCATCCAGGTGACAGAACGAGGAGTGCACAGAAATGACAAGGATTTTGAAAGTGGGTGGTGAAATTCAAATACAGGCCAGACAGTCCTTTGATCTCATGGAGTTTTAGCTCATTTTAGATTGCATTGTGAGTTTCACACATGTAAGAGTGTTAACTCTGATCTAAATTTTAATTTAGCCAATTACCCTCCTCCTCGTTCCACGCCCCAGCTATCACTTCCGGCAGTGAAATACCTCAGGCGCCTGGCATTTGTTGAACAGATACTACCTTCCCTCGTTGAGGAATGTCAATTTCATCAGCAGACACTCCCCTGCTGGCTTTTCCCATGCTTGTGCACACTGCAATTTTAACACAAAGATTTCGGTTCTTTCTATGCATGGAGCTTAAGGTGGAGTCGTAGCAAAGGAGACGATGCGTGGGAACTTACAGTACAGCCGTCGGATTTGCGCGCTATTTGTTGACACTCTCGAGCACCAGAAACAATAAGATGGAAGAGCTCAAATGTTTGAACAAGATTCAAAGGCAATTTTCAGGCAGTCAGATGTCAGCAGTGGTAACATAGAGGAATATGGGGCCTTGACATTTCAAAGCCTTAAAGATCTGACGGTGGTCCTTACAGAAATGCACTGGAATGTAACACCTTCCAGCATAAAGTAACTGACTTTGACACCTGACACTCCCCTGTTGAAGAATTCAAGGTGCTGACTTGCCTATGTCGATTGAGCCAAAAATGGCAAGACCTGAGTTGGGGAGAGGGTTGGCAGAGAGTGTAAATGATGACATTTGAAGGGAAGTGTTTTCCGGAATCACCGCCCACAGGGTCGGGGGCTTCCTGGGCAGGGGAGGGGGGAGATGAGAGGAAGCTGGGGGTGGGGGTGGGGGGGGGACGATGACAGTCTTTCTGAAAATCTAGCTTCCAGGAATGCTTTGTTTCATTCTGTGTCATGCGTTCGCCAATGTCATTGTGAGCAGAATCAGCACACAGGAAGAGTGAAAATAGCCATGCTGGAGTCACAGTGAATTAAGATCTTTGTGTGAACCTAGTCAGCAGGACTGACTCAGCAGGAGCCACTTGTGTATTTTGGATACGGGAGCCCTTTGATAGGGCCGATCACAGCCTGCACACAGTAGATAGGCACTCTGGGAAAGGCAGCGTGGTGCAAAATCTGCCCGTCCTGGTCACTGTCTGTGACCTTAGGGGAATCTGCCCGCCCTCTCTGTAACTCTCTTTTTTCACAGGACAGGAAGATAGCGATCACAGATCCTGCCTCGAAGGGCTCTTGTGTAAAGACACAGAAATGCCTGGCCCCCCACCCCCACCCCCCGGCTGTCTCTCTAGGACTGTTAGCTCTTATTGCATAAATAATCAGCATGATGATTTGGGATCCTAAGTAGGGTTGAGACATCTTGGATATCAACAAAATCTGCACAAGCCACCTCAACATGCAGATCTATTAGGTCACTAACACCTCGCATGTTATAGTATCGCAGCAAAAGGAAGAGAAATTCGTATTTGCTGAGAACATAGCACCTGAAGCACTTGGGTGTTCCAAACTGCCAAGGCCTGACACACACACTAAGCCCTGTGACACAGTCTTATTCTCCCTAGTTATAAATAAGGAAAAAGAGATGCCAAAGCACAAAGACACGTGTCAGGATTCACAGAGGGCAAGAACCGGAAGCCTGGATGCCCTGCTCTCCCGCATCTGCGCCACAACCCCCTCATGCTGGACCCTTCCAGGCTCTGTCATATCTCCTCCAAAATGTGCCACCATCCCCCCAGGAAAGAAGCCAGAACTTCTCTTTTTCACCAGAAACATACTCAGCAGTGACCTCTCAAGCTTGACTTGGATTGAGCTTCTTGTCGACGAACCAAATGTCCCTGCTCAGGTATAGTTTTTGCTTTGCAGAAAATGTACTGCTACCGTTTGGGATTACTTTGTGAACTGGCTCATTTCAGATGCACTTCAAACTTTAAATCACAAGCACGGAAGTCGGGGTAGGATGGCGATCACAGCAGTGTTTTTATTATAAGGCGTCCCAAGCACTTGCACATAAACTACGATGCCAACCTCCATGCCGTATTTGTACAATCAAGTTTTCTGCAGTTAATTTGGAAAAAAAGAAAAATAACGGACTTTAAAATTTTTTAAGTCACTGAAAGAATAGAAGTCTACAGAATTCTTCGAAAGCGCATGGCAAATTGTCAGGAGATCACTGCCATAGCATAGCTCCTATCGTTGGGGGATGTTTGCCTTCTTGAATCTTGAGTATTTGAATCAACTAACATGTAATAAGAAGAGGGAGGTGGGACTCAATGTTAGGGTCTGCCTGAGCAGCGTAATCAGAGGCACAAAGTGTGAGGTTGGTTAGAGGAAATACAGGGGGATGGGTCTGGAGTTGCTGCAGAGGGAATGATGAGGACAGTGGCGGATTTTGAACTAAAAAGGTAGCTCAGGGCACAGGGTGAAGGGACGCTCTGCCCTCTGAGACCTGAAAGAAAACCATTAGCTCTAAAATAAGGGAACAAGAGCGAAGGAAGCGGATAACATAGCATCATGCAACTCTACAGCAACTCAACTCCATTCCTCAACAGGCAAATATCCATGTCATGTTTTATTGGAAATGCACTATGGATGCGTCTTCCGTGCCACGGACTCCTGCATTCCCTATTCGACACCAGCACTTGGAGGTTGAGCAGACCTCTCAAACTTCACTGTCTACCATCCATGGTGTCCTCCCAGTGGATCAAGCCCAGGGCTTGGACTCATTCTTCCTTTTCTTTTCCACTCACACGCCCATCAGGAAATTCTATAGCTCTACGTTCAACAGATACTAGGAATCCTATGGCTTCTTTCCATCCTCTCATTCTTTCACCTGGATAACTGGAAGAGCCCCCTAAGTTGGTGTCTTTGCTTTTCCCGTTGCCCCTTCGTTCCATTCCAAGCCCGGGAGGGGAACTCTTCTAGAACGCCCATCGGAGAACGCCCCTCATCTGCTCAGACCCTGAGGTGCTGCCATGTTTCATCCAGACCAGAGCTGTGATCTTCACAGTGGCCCGCATGAACTGGCACATCTCTCACCACACCCCCCCCCCCCACCCAATCCGGTCCATCAGAGTAGCCACTGGGCCTTCACCATGGTGCACACAACCCGCCTCCGAGCTTTGGCTCCAGCTGTTTCTTCCACTAGGAATGCTTTTGCCTCAAATGGCCACTCAGCTCACTCCATCCTTTCCTTTCAGTCTTTTATCAAATCTCCCTTCTCAGTGAGTTCCTGTTCTGAGAGCTCTAAGTCACCCTGCAACCTGTCCCCATCCCACAACCAACCATCTTACAATGCTCTATTTTCCTTTTTCCTTTTTCCCCAGCACTAACCACTTTCTAACATACTGTATAGTTTATTGGCTCATTTTTATTGTTTGTCTCCCCCAACTAGAACATAATCCCTGTGAGATCAGCGTTCTTTGTTTTGTTCAGTGGAGTATCCCGTGCTTCTGGAACTATTCCTGTCTAGTGATTAGCACTCAATAAATATTTGTTGGACAAACAGTGGATGAATTAATTTGGCAGCAGCCTGGAAGATTTATTGGAGAAGGATAAGGAGCAGACAGGTAGAGATAGCCATCTGAAATTCAGGATTATGCTGAGGAGACAGATCTGGGCTGAAGATACAGAGCCTGACAACGTAGGCATAGAAAATGTAACAGCAAAATTAATGTCTATACAGTTTTGACTCTTGCTTTTTCCACTTAAAAAATATATCAATCCTCTTGTCATGTTTCAGTGTTCATAAACATCATTTGAAATGATTGCACCATTCCACTGAGTGGTTACATAATAACCATCTCCCTTCTGTTGGCATCCAGATTTTAATTTTTCACTATGATTAATGATATCGCTATGAATATCTTTATGTATATTGTATATGTATATATTTATGTATATGTAGATTGACAAAGGCTAGCAAAAAACAGTTTTATGATTCTCCATAATGGCTCCACCCAATTTCCTCATCTCAACATCATCGGAATATACACATTCTGCCATAATATTGACAACATTGACAATTAATTATGAAAATGTTGTCTTATTGTTTTCAACATGCATTTCTTGTTCTGTATGATTTTTATTTGCATCCTTTCCTTGTTTATTTTTTTTAAATTTTTTTACATTTATTTATTTATTTTTTATAGAGACAGAGCACAGGTGGGGGAGGGGCAGAAAGAAGGAGACACAGAATCCCAAGCAGGCTCCAGGCTCTGAGCTGTCAGCACAGAGCCCGACGCAGAGCTCAAACTCACAAACCGTGAGATCATGACCTGAGCTGAAGTCGGACGCTCAACCGACAGAGCCACCCAGCTGCTCCTCTTTCCTTGTTTATTTACTTGAAGCTTACTGTTTGTGTTTTATAACTTTGTATTAATTATTTGCCAATCTGAGAGGTTTAAAATGCTATTTTAATTTGCTTTTTCTTTTTAGGAGTAAGTTGGGCATTGTGTCACATGTTCACGAGCTATTCATATTTCCTCTTCTTTGAATAGTTTATATCTTTTGTCTTTACCCTCCACTTCAAATACTCAATTATTCATTCAATTCGATAAGTACTCTCTTATATGATGACCAATGGTGGTCAAGGGCCTGGGGCCGGTCACGATAGTCAACTCTGCTCCGTGAGATCATACAAGGACCTGGGGACCCAGGCTCCCTTCCCTCCAACTGCAGTCATCCCCTGGCTGTTTGGCTCTCCTGTGGCCACTGCTGATTTGCCATCAGCAAGGCTGAATTTTGGTCTAAGGGAAGGAAGAAAGAATGCAGAGCGTGCAGTTTTCTGTGTAAAGAAAGTGCCCCGGAGGTTGTACGATTTACCTACCTGCCAGAGAGCTGCGGGATGCAGTTGGACATCAATAGAGGTGCCCCCCACAAAGCTCGGTGGGGGGGGGGTGCGTGCTATTAGTAAAGAGGAATTTCCACAGGGGAATTATCAATCTGTACTATAGGAACTAAGTAGATCTTCCCCCCTAAACTGCCAAACACTTATCCAGACACCATTTATCAAATAAGACACACCGTGCCCACTGTTTAGGGATGACCCTCTCTTGTTAGAACGTTTATCCCACTAAAAGCATTGTTTCCTTGGATAGTCTCTTCATTATGCTGTTGTAACCATTTGTTAATATTTATCAATCAAAGAGCTATATTGTTTATTAATTGAGTCACCTAAATTAAATTATTTAGGCTTTCAAGGAGAGAACATTCACCTCTTCTTGCACATGCATTAACAAAAGTAAAGCATTATTTTAAGCCCGATGGATAACAACACAGGCTCAAAAGACGTCTTAAGATTCCAAAGCCCTCTTGCCAAGAAAAGAATAACATTCATAAAATAAATGTAGGGCCACCTTTAGGGTAGGTGTTAGATTCTCTACCTGTGTCTTGATTAAAACAAAACAAAACAACACCAAACCTTAATATATTGGAATCTAAACAAAGACATGATACAAACAGGCTAAAGTCATTTTTATAATGTGAGAGAATAGCAGTCTCATTTCCTTCCACAGTGAAAATTGTGCAGAGTGAACAGTGAATGGTTGATAAGGTTTGAAATTTCTGGGGCAAAGGTGATAATGAATGATAAAAAAATGAATAGAAAATGAAAGTCGCGTTTCTCTTGAGGTGCCAGGACTCATGTCTGTCTGTTGGGGCAGTGGTTTCCACAGCTCATGGAAAACTTCATCCCTGCCGACTCCAGGCATCTTTCCATGGGCGAGGGACACACTGTCACTGGGAATTCAGGAAGTCTTGATATATAGGCCAGTGTGGCCAATGGCCTGACACTGAGCATTATCAGAGCTTTAAAAGTAGAAGTCTATTTCCTGAGATTAGCTAAGCAAAATTTTGAAAAACATAACTGTGGACTTTCTCCACAGTAAGACAACTAGGATTTTCCCTCATTCCCAGTCTAGACAAATGGCTTTAGATATACCCCCCAAATCACTCTCTTGGAGGGGTGCCTAGGCGGCTCAGTTGGCTAAGCATCCCACTCTTAATCTCGACTCAGGTCATGATCTCATGGTTCGTGGGTTTGAGCCCCTTGTCTGCTTGGAATTCTCTCTCTCAAAATAAATAAATAAACTTTTTTTTTTTTTTTTTAAATCACTTGGGGCACCTGGGTGGCTTAGCCAGTTGAGCATCTGACCTTGGCTCAGGTCATGATCTCACAACTCATGAGTTAAAGCCCCTCGTTGGGCTCTGTGCTGAAAGCTCGGAGCCTGGAGCCTGCTTCAGATTCTGTGACCCCCCTCTCCCTCTCTGCCCCTCCCCCACTCGCTCTCTATCTTTCTCTCTCTCTCTCTCTCTCTCTCTCTCTCTCAAAAATAAATAAACATTAAAAATTTTTTTTCATAAAAATCACTCCTCTGGATGGAGATGCCATCCAATTCATCTTGCTGCCATAGGGCAGGATAATAATTACACTCTCTCAGAGAAATGGCCACCTATTTTCTTTTTAAGGCTCTTGAGAAAAGAACAGCTGTGAGAATTTTATTGACGGGTGGCGGTGTCCACACTTGGGGATGCATGAAGTTCCAGGCAGCTGGAGTGAGAGACAGGCACGAAAAGCTGAGCTAGAGGAAAGTCCTGAGACACCTCAGTGGTCACAGGAAGACTTTTTGATGACATCCTTCTTTCAAGTGAAAGGGGCACCTGGCCCTGAGTGCTCAAGGTGGTCAAGGGTGATGCCCACAGCAGAGGGCAGACAGCAGACATTTTCATAATGCCAGATCAGGAGGGGGTTTTGAAGCTTGGCACATCTCAGCTGCTGAGTGGTTTCTGGCGTAACTGGGTTGAGATGAGCAGCTCTGGTTTTTTGGAGAGCACAGAGAAGGCCGAAGGAAAGGATAGTGCCCCATAGGCCCTTTCCTTGGCCTGCCACAAACCTGTTTCTGGTTTTTTCTGAAAGTGGAGGAAGTGAAGAGCAGTGTGGCTGGGGGAGACCCAACAAGATGGGGCGAGGGAGGGAACTGGGATTATAGTCTGAGAGAGAATAATTGTGTTTTCATTTACTTTAGATTTTATGTGCAACGTCAGAAAATTTAAACAGCTAAACACGGAAGAACCTTATTTATAAAAGAGATAAAACATGTGTCAAAACCCTGAAGAGGAATAGTTTCCTAAAGCACAGAAGTAGCACGGCAAGTCATCAAAGAAAATAAACATTTAGCATTTGAATAGAAATCTGTAGACTAGGACAAATTTGGTAGAAAAATGTTCAATATATTTATTAGATAAAGAGGTCATATGAGCAAGTGAGAACATTAAAACCTTGATAGCCACCTGCAAAAGAACACCAGCAGATCATTTATGATCAAGGAAATAGAATCAATGAGCAAAATATGATCCTCACCGGTGATTCTCACTTGTAATTGAAATTCCATAAATGAAAACAACAAAGGGGCCACACTTTTTGCTTTTTAAATTGAGTTGAAAAATATATGGTACTCAATTCTGATCAGAGGGTAGTGAGATTTGTATACTTGCTATTACTATATTGTATTTTTTAAGGGAATTTAAGAATGCATATAAAGAGTTAAAAAATTTCATTTCCTATGCTCCAATAATCCCACTTATAAAATTCTAGTTTAAGGAAATATTCCTAAATATGCATATATATATATATGTATGTATATATATATATATATACACATATATACAAGAAGACAATTACTAAAGACTTTATATGAAAAAGTCAGTAAAGGGGCGCCTTGGGTGACTCAGTTGTTTGGGTGCCCTACTTTAGCTCAGGTCATGATCTCAAGGCTTGTGAGTTCGAGCCTCCCGTCAGGCTCTGTGCTGACAGCTCAGAGCCTGGAGCCTGCTTCAGATTCTGTGTCTCCCTCTCTCTCTCTGCCCCTCCCCCACTAGCACTCTGTCTCTCTCTCTCTCAAAAATAAATAAATCTTAAAAAAAATTGAAAAAGTCTGAAAAAAGCCCAACAGCTGGATTCTGGCATACTTACTTAGTGGCACATTGTTCATTGCAAGCAGTCATTATAAAAATTATAATGCAACATGTAAAAAATACTATCAAGTAAAACAAGCTTTGAAAAACTGGGTGGGCAATAATAAAAAAAAATGACACAACCAACTATGAAAGTAAAATATGCATTTGAAAATATGGAAGTAAATACAAAAAGAAAGTTGTGTCTGGGTTGTGGCCATAGGATGATATGAGATTTCTTTAGTTTAAAAAATTTTTGTGTAATTCATACCAAAAATAAACTCAAAATGGATGAAAGGCCCAAATGTAAGTAAGACAGGAAGCCATCAAAATCTTCGAGGAGAAAGCAGGCAAAAACCTCTTTGACCTCGGCTGCAGCAACTTCTTACTCAACACATCTCCAGAGGCAAGGGAAACAAAAGCAAAAATGAACTATTGGGACCTCATCAAAATAAAAAGCTCTGCACAGCGAAGGAAACAATCAGCAAAACTAAAAGGGAACCAACAGAATAGAAGATATTTGCAAATGACATATCAGATAAAGGGTTAGTATCTAAAATCTATAGAGAACTTATCAAACTCAACACCCAAAAAACAAATAATCCAGTGAAGAAATGGGCAAAAGACATGAATAGACACTTCTCCAAAGAATACATCCAGATAGCTAACAGACATATGAAAAAATGCTCAACATCACTCATCATCAGGGAAATACAAATCAAAACCATGATGAGACACTACCTCGCACCTGTCAGAATGGCTAAAATTAAGAACTAAGGAAACAACAGAGGTTGGCAAGGATGCAGAGAAAGAGGAACCCTTTTGCACTGTTGGTGGGAACGCAAACTGGTGCAGCCACTCTAGAGAACAGCACGGATGTACCTCAAAAAATTAAAAATAGAAATACCCTATGACCCAGCCATTGCACTACTAGGTATTTATCCGAGGGATACAGGTATGCTGTTTGGAAGGGGCACACGCACACCAACGTTTATAGCAGGGCTATAGCCAAAATATGGAAAGAGCTCAAATGTCCATCGACTGATGAATGGATAAAGAAGATGTGATATACATATACAATGGAGTGTTACTCGGCAATCAAAAAGAATGAAATCTTGTCATTTGCAACAACGTAGATGGAACTAGAGTGTATTACGCTAAGCAAAATTAGTCAGAGAAGAACAAATATCATATGACTTTGCTCATATGTAGAATTTAAGATACAAAACAAATGAGCATAAGGGAAGGGAAGCAAAAATAATATAAAAACAGGGAGTGGGAGAAAACATAAGAGGCTCTTAAACAAAGAGAACAAACTGAGGATTGCTGGAGGGGGGTGCAGGGATGGGCTAAATGGGTAAGGGACATTAAGGAGGACACTTGGGATGAGCCTTGGGTGTTATACACAGGGGATGAATCACTGGAATCTACTCCTGAAATCACTATTGCAGTATATGCTAACTAACTTGTGTGTAAATTAATAAAATAAAATAAAATAAAACAAAACAAAATAAAACAAAATAAAATAAAATAAAATAAAACAAAATAAAATAAAATAAAATAAAATATTTCATGTAAGGTTTACAAGACATCTAATTTTTAAAAACAGATGTATGTAGTAGATTCTGGGAAATTCAGGGTTTATTTCGGTTATTCCAGGGTGTGGGTTATTTGGATAATCAGAGCATGTTGGAGCTGAGAGGGACCACCTGGTGGACATTTCAAGTGACCCTAAACCCATGTCTTCGGTCCATCCTATCTTCAGATCCAATCTGAGTCCAAAGATACCTGCATTAGTTTCCCTTGGATGCTGCAATAATTACCACGAATGTAGTGTTTTGAAGCAACAGAAACGTATCGTCTTTCTGTTCTGGAGGCCAGCAGTCTGAACCAAGATTCATAGGGCTGAAACCACGCTGTGAGCAGCACTGAGTTCCTTCTTGGTGGCTCTAAGAGAGAAGGTTTCCTTCCCTTTTCCAGCAGCTGGAGCTCATTGTCTGCATTGCTTGGCTCCTGGTCCCTTCCTCCCTCTTTATTTAAAAAAAATTTTTTTTTAACGTTTATTTATTTTTGAGACAGAGAGAGACAGAGCATGAACGGGGGAGGGTCACAGAGAGGGGGACACAGAATCTGAAACAGGCTCCAGGCTCTGAGCTGTCAGCACAGAGCCCAACGCGGGGCTCGAACCCACGGACCGCGAGATCGTGACCTGAGCTGAAGTCGGCTGCTCAACCGACTGAGCCACCCAGGCGCCCCTCTTCCTCCCTCTTTAAAGCCAGCACACAGCATCCTCTCTCTGAATCCACTTCCGTCACTTGGCCTTCTCTTCTGTCTGCCCCTATCACCCTCTGCCTCCCCTTTGCAAGAGTACATGTAATTGCATTTAAGGCCCACCTGGATAATCCAGGGTAATCTCTCCATCTCAAGATCCTTAATTCAATCACATCTGCCAAGATGTTTTTTTGCATGTAAGGGAAGGGTAGTCTCTGGGGCCATCACTCAGCCCACTGCTTCTAGCCATTGTAGATGTTGAAGAATTAAGAACTATTGCTCATGACGGATATGTTCACTTTTCTTGACCGTGTTGATGGTTTCTTTGGTGTATAAATGTGTCAAACTTATCAAATCTACAGTTTAAAAAGGTGCAATTTATAAAATGTCAATTATACCTCAATAAAGACATTAAAAATAAAGTACATTGCATACTATATGATAAACATTCTCTGAGCAAGCTTGAAAATGTCCTTTTAGAATTAGTTTTGTATTATTTTAGAAAGCTGGGAAACTGATAAATTGAGCTTCATATAGAAGTCTATAGGAACTATAGGTGAAAAAAAAAACAAACCAAAAAACCCTGCATCCAGAAACCCAAGGGGGTCTTAATTCACCTATAACCCTTCTCTTTGGAGAGTACAGTCCCCTTCCCTACCTCCTCAGCCCCAGTGACAGAAACTTAACCATAATGACTTCAGTGATCCCTCAGACATACAAACATACACACAGAACGCTTTTCCAGAGGTTGGTCCATATATGTAGTGTCAGGGCACAGGGGCAGGAGAGGGGAAGACACAGGAAACTTTCCTGGGTGATGACATCTCTCCTGGCTGCTACTCCAGAGATGCCCATCTCCTTTGGTCGAGCCACATTGCCATGGGTTGCCATGGAGTCCTGCCTCAGGCTTAAAGGATCTCATTGGGTCTGGCCACCTGTTTGTGCTGTCCATGCTGTCCTCTACTGTGGGCTATTTGGACACTCTTGCACAACTTTGGACTCTAGGGAGAATCTAGAAGTGATGTAGAACTCATTCGATTGGCCCCAAATGGAGGATCTTGGCACCTCCAGGGGAAAGGGATTGCAGGAGCCCTTCACTCGTGATGAACAGTTGAGTGCACATGCTTATCCATGCCTCTTTTATGCTATGGAACAGATACATTTTACTTCAATAATTTATAAAGCAAATGTCCATCTACTGTAAACCATCCATTGATCTCTGTCATAAAACCACATAAAGATAGGTTTCCATGGAAAGAAAGATCTTTAGAAATATTGAGGGGAAGACATTTGGTGGGAAAGAGTACAGTAGATGCAAACACAGGCTACCCTAAAAGTTATCTAAGTCAGAGGTGTCAGTTAAAAAACAATTCCTTATCTTTTGCCAATTCTGAAAATTGGAACTTTGGCACATCACATTTACTTATAAAGGAATCTAGTTGTATTAAATGAAAAAATTCTGTAGCTGTACTGTTATTAATATTTTTTAATTTGATGATGGGAAATGGAGATACCTAAGAATTATTTTTAGGCATAAAGGAAGCAACCCATCCCAACCCTGTGTCTGCTTTCTGGATGCCCTGACTCCCTTTATCATGGATCTGCTCTTTAATTCTCTCTTTGGTTTTACCTCTAAGCTTTTTCCTTGAGCTTGCGTCAAGCCAGCCTTCATTCAAAGGGGAAGACAAATCCCCTGAGCTTATAGCACGGGAACAGGAGGGTTGGGTGTCTCCTATGTACTGACAAAGTTTATAAGTCAAAAATAGTGCCCATCTCAAGATGTGCTTGGGGAAGAATTCCAATATGTCCGATGATTCATATTGAGGTTCTGATCAAGGGTGTGCTGCCATTTGTTTGCATTATAAACACATAATTACCATATTTCCAAATTCATCACATTCAAGGTTGAGAATGATTTCTAAAGACTTTGAAAGAATGCTTAAGATGGAAGATAAAGACCCACCAACTTACCCTCATCTTCAGTGCTAGGGTTAAGGTAATAAAAGTCTATACGTTTGGGCTAAAAATAGGTATGCCTCTTCAGTTAATGTACAGGGCCTTAAAATAGCTCTTGGCATAACTTCCTCTCCCTCTGCAATCTGTACTGAGGAGAGGTGGGGCAGCTGAAATCTCAGGGAATCAAATTGCTATTGCCACTGCAACCCCTAGCATTTCTGCAGAGCTCGGAATGTTCCAGCAGTTAGGTTCCGTCAAGGCTAGGCAAGATTGCACCCCAACATAGCTTTTAGCCAAACACCATCTGCACTTGGAATGAGTCTGGAACCATATGTATTTTGAGTTACGATATTAACTGATGAAAACTAGAGCTTTCCTTGCTCATTGTTCTGGATCATCTTCCTCGGGTCCTTCTCAAGAGGAGTGACCCTCCACTTTGGCCTCTCTTTGAGACCATCATCTCCTCTTGTCTAGCTGCATTTTGGGATAAGAGTTAGCTCTCCATACAGGTTTATCCGTGTAAGTGTAGACTTCTTCACACATATAGCCAGATCTCTATTTCATCCAACATGCAGATTCTTTTTTATTAGCAGTGGCAGCTGACAGGTAATTGAGCTCCTACCCAGGTGGATTTCTGTGCAGCTGCTGCTGTGAGTGATGCAGGGACCTGGGCCGTGTAGAGACCTTGGCACTGTGAGCTGCTGCTTTGAGTAGCAGCTGAAGCAAGCACAGTAGTGAAGTCTGGGCACACGCCAATTAGCAAGTTCCAGAAACCCACAGCAGCTAGTTAGGGCAGTGAGGGCTCAGCTGCCATATACCTGCTGTACAGCAACCCCGATTTGGGGAAAGAATTCTTTTGACCTTAAAAAGTCACTTTAGGGGCGCCTGGGTGGCGCAGTCGGTTAAGCGTCCGACTTCAGCCAGGTCACGATCTCGCGGTCTGTGAGTTCGAGCCCCGCGTCAGGCTCTGGGCTGATGGCTCGGAGCCTGGAGCCTGTTTCCGATTCTGTGTCTCCCTCTCTCTCTGCCCCTCCCCCGTTCATGCTCTGTCTCTCTCTGTCCCAAAAATAAATAAAAAACGTTGAAAAAAAAAAAGTCACTTTAGGGGTGCCTGGGTGGCTCAGTCGGTTAAGCGTCCGACTTCAGCTCAGGTCACGATCTCGCGGTCCGTGAGTTCGAGCCCCACGTCGGGCTCTGGGCTGACGGCTCAGAGCCCGGAGCCTGCTTCCGATTCTGTCTCCCTCTCTCTCTGCACCTCCCCCGTTCATGCTCTGTCTCTCTCTGTCTCAAAAATAAACATTAGGGGCGCCTGGGTGGCGCAGTCGGTTAAGCGTCCGACTTCAGCCAGGTCACGATCTCGCGGTCCGTGAGTTCGAGCCCCGCGTCAGGCTCTGGGCTGATGGCTCGGAGCCTGGAGCCTGTTTCCGATTCTGTGTCTCCCTCTCTGTCTGCCCCTCCCCCGTTCATGCTCTGTCTCTCTCTGTCCCAAAAATAAATAAAAAACATTGAAAAAAAAAATTTAAAAAAAAAAAATAAAAAATAAACATTAAAAAAATTTTTTTTTAAAAAGTCACTTTATATGTAGTGAGGCATGGTAACAATCTGAGAGGTAGTGACAAGGTATGACTACAGACTAAGAGAGGCATGCTGGGCCTCTGTGGTGGGTCCTGTGGTTCTCATGGAGAAGTCTGGTTTACCAGTTCCCTTTCTGGTGGGCACATTATGAGACTCTCTGTGTCTGTGGTGACAGGAGTGATTGTGCCCTCCACCACTGCCACCACCATCCCCATGTCCTGAATTGGATGGCTACAAAATGCTGGCCACATAAGGGCAGGGTAGCTTTCATTTCCTTTTAATTTAGGAACAGAGTGATGTCAGCCACATAGACCTACTTACTTCGTGATTTGGGCTTATTCAGACTATGGGAGAAGCCTGAGATTTCTGCATAGCACCCTGTGGTCAGCGGGCTCTGAGCGGACCTCTAATTATGCACACCTCCTAGTGTAACACCCTTGTGCAATACCCTCCCCCTGAGTATGGGCTGGACCCAGTCACTTGTTTCTAATAAAACAGAATATGGAGAAAGTTACAGGATGTCACTTTTGAGGTTAGGTTACAAAAGGCTGCGGCCTCTGTCTTGAGCACACCCTCTTGGTCTTTCTCCTGCTCACACTGAGAGGAGGCAGCTGCCATGTTGTAAGCTGACCTATGGAGATGCCCAGGTGGAAAAAAAGTGAGGGAGACCTCCAGCCAACAGCCAATGAGGAACTTAGGTCCCCAGCCCAACAGCCTGTGTGGAGCTGAATCTTGCCAACAACCAGATGGGTTGGTAAGGAAGTAAACCTTCATCCCCTAGCGAAGCCTTCAGATGAGACCACAACCCTGGACAGTAGCATGACTGTAACCTCTCTCATGAGAGACCTTGACAGAGGCACGCTTCTAAACTGTACCAGGAATTCAGATCCACAGAAAACATGAGATCACACATGTATGTTGCTTTACGTGCTAAATTTAAGGGTAATTTTTTACACAGGAAGAGAACTGATACACGGCCTGAGGCACAACGTCATAATCTGAGATAAAGGGTATTTCAATTGTGTGGTACAAAGGTTCTCCAGAATCTTTCATCATACGGACATCTTCATATGGCAGCATAAAAGACTAAAATGTTGTCTTAGCCAATAAGTCTAAATATTTACTTCACTAAAAGCTTTTTTATCAGAGTTGACAAAATACCAAAATGACCTGCTTTCCATTTTTGTTGTTATATGTAAATTATTCCATTCTTCTTTCTGCAAAAGTATAGATAAGCAGTGAATTTGTCCAAAAGCAACCAGCTTGAGGGAAGACAAATGAGGACTTACAAACCAAATAATCAGAAAAGTTGGCACATCTGATTCAGACAATGACTAAAGAATGCGATTGGATTGCACCAGAGAAGGAAATGCTGGGACCGTTAAGACAAGAATATGTGTGTGGGGGTGTGGGGGTGTGTGTCTAATTTGGATAGCATTTCATTCTTCTGTTTCAATAATCTTGAAAAAGAGAAAGGTTTGTTTTAAGTTCCAGTGAGAGGAATAAAGTCTCAAGAAATTAAAGAAACTGAAAAACCAATTACTCTAGTCATTTGCAAAATTTTTTGCCCTTAGAATCTTTTTACAAAAATAAAATCTTGGGTAAAACTCTAATATGCAAAATAGAAAATACAGTATTTTGTTGGCATAAATGTACTTTACAGATTCAAAGCCACGATTGGTACGTATAAAGTAAATCAGTGAGAATAATAGGAATGCAACATTTAGGAATTGGGACATATGGATGTCAGGTGCTGTCTTGTGCCCCTCTCCCCTGCTTTTAATAGTATGGAACCAAAAGAATTCTAATTCACAACCACAAATAGGTCCAAATGGTACAAACTTTTTTTTAAGTCTATTTATTTATTTATTTATTTTGAGAGAGAGAGAGAGAGAGAGAGAGTATGCACTCAAGTGCAAGCCTGTGGAAGAGGGGCAGAGAGAGAGAGAGAGAATCCCAAACAGGCTCCCTGCCTCAGCCCAGAGCCAGATGAAGGGCTCAATCTCAAGACCATGAGATCATGATGTGAGCCAAAATCAAGAGTTGGATGCTCAACCCCTGAGCCACCCAGGCGCCCCAACCAAATGGGACAAGTTTTAAAAATGCCTTTCTTGCAATCTAGGATACACATCAGTTAAGCGAATTTAGAAATGTGATAAATAGTAAGAGAAAAGAGAAATAGTAAGGCAATTTTAATTATCACTGAGCAGGAAATGCTTTTCAAACATAACTACAAACAATATAAAACCATATTAATATTTTAAAAATCAGACACAGCAGCACGGTTCTTTGTCAGATAGTAATTTGAGGTTTCTAAATAGTCTAATTTACTTCGTTGTGCATATTGAGTACAAACATTAGTTTGCAGTTTCACTGCTGACATTTTAACTGTAATTTTAGGCATGGTAACATAGGGGCCTTGTGTTGCCAAATTTAGTTCTTTAAAAATATCCGCAAGACATGCAAACAGCACAGCCATGCTATATTTGAGAGTTTCAGCTAAAAATGCTTCTATTACACAATAGTAATTTTCTGTCTCATTTGAAGTATTTACATGCACTGATGCCTCTCTTCAGTATAACCAGTGAAGTTCAGGATGAGGAGTAAATTCTGGAATTCACCACATTTATCACTGTAAATAACTGAGAAGTTTGTAATGGGAAGACAATCCTTTAATAAAGTTGTCAATTTGTAGGACATTATCCAACACTTGAAAAACAAAGTTGCCTTTTTGTTGACAGTCAGGGCTTGTTATACAAATATACTACTTGCATACATATTGGCAATAATTTTTATGCAAATAGTTTTTCTATCAC
Organism: Neofelis nebulosa; assembly: GCF_028018385.1. NCBI lineage: Eukaryota > Metazoa > Chordata > Mammalia > Carnivora > Felidae > Neofelis > Neofelis nebulosa. The sequence goes on from NC_080790.1 coordinate 86,070,930, forward strand.
TCATTATACAGACATTGCTACATTTTTTATGAGGTTATTTGTGGTGTGTTATTTGAGTTCTAAGCAGTTACAATTTTCTTGTCTTAATATGTCTGCAGTGAGTGTTTTATAAAGTGATAAATATACCTTTTATTTGCCTATAAGAACTTAGAAAAAAACAATCAAAATGGAGAAGTCACCAACATCTATACACTTGCTTATTTAAAACGTAGAGATTTTATTTACTAATCTCAGATTTTAAACCAATTATTTCAGAATCTTGGGTCTGTACTCTTGTATTCTATTTTAGACTATGTTGTCAGACAATGGTAATGATTGTATTGTACAAACCTTTTGATCAGCCTACATTTCATTGGTAACACCAACAGCACAAGATTCAGGAACATTTTCCAAAAGTTAAGTACAGGAGGGGTTCTCAGATTTTGCCCAATCTGTAAGCTGAAAAGTTAGCATGACATAGTTTCATGAAGGCTGGCAGAAGACATGAAATTCCTGGATCAGAGACAAAGTGCTTTCATACTCTTGGAAAGCAAGTGGCAGGAGCTTTGTCTGTTGTGGTTGCCCTTGCCTCCCAAGTCTTTTTGGGTTAACACCAAATGTCCCAGAAGATGCTACGCATGCAGTGGGTGTTCATCAGCACCGAGAAACCTGAAGTTCAGGGAACTTGAATTCTTATAATGGGCTACAACAAGCAATAGAATCTGCTGGACCTTGGCACCGGAAGGAAGCATTGTCTTTATTATACAGGACCCTAAACAAACCTGCCACTGGCTATTGGGAGACACTGCCTTTATTTCCAAAGGCTCTTTGTTATACAACAAAGAAAAGACAGTCTGGGATAAAGGTTGTCAGTGCCTCTGTTTGTGAAATGAGCAGGAACATGAGAGACCCATGGAGAATTGTCTCCCAATATAGTGCATTCTTCCCCTTTTCTTGCAATTTTGTAGTTCAATTTAAATAATTTTATGAGTACCTTTTCATTTTCAGATTTTGCTTTCATCTGGAGAATCTTTAAAGTATTTCAGAGGAATCCTGCACTTTAAAAATCACTGCTCCAGGGGCGCCTGGGTGACTCAGTTGGTTAACTGTCTGACTCTTGATTTTGGGCTTGGGTCATGATCTCATATTTCGTGAGACTAAGCCCCACGTTGAGCTTTGTGCTGATAGTGCAGAGTCTGCTTGGGATTCTCTCTCTGCCCATCACCCTACTTGTGTGCTCTCTCAAAATAAATAAATAAGGGGCACCTGGATGGCTCAGTTGGTCAAGCATCTGACTTTGACTCAGGTCATGAATTCACAGCTCATGAGTTTGAGCCCCAAGTTGGGTTCTGTGCTGACAGCTCAGAGCCTGGAGCCTGCTTCAGATTCTGTGTCTCCCTCTCTCACTGCCCCTCCCTCACTCATGCTCTGTCTAGCTCTGTCTCAAAAATAAACATTAAAATTTTTTTTAAATCAAAATAAATAAATTAAATTAAAAAAGAAAATCACTGCTTGAGTCCAAACCCTTATTCTACAATCAGGGAACTGAAGCACGAAGACATTAAGTGGCTTGTCTAGGTCATAGCTATGTAAGTGTCAACTCCACGTAATGAAATTACAAATCCAAGCAGGACTAGATGACAGTCAACATATCCTTTCCTTCAATCTAGAAATAGGTTATTTAAAATGTATAAGGGCAGAGAACTTCTCAGGGCATTTTAATTTGTGTTTCCTAATAAGAAAAGGACAAGGATCACAGTGCAAGAAGATTATTAGGAAGGGAGCCCAGGAAACAGCATCAGGGAGTAGGAGAGTGTGACAAGAGAAGGAAGGACAAAAATGTGAGATTTGTCAGGAACCAGGCCACTATTGTGGACAACTGGGGCTTACTCACCCAGGGAACTCTGGGAGCCAGTGTGGGACACGCACCTCAGTTATCCCTCCAGAGGGGTAGGGAGCTGGGTATTTGTCAATGAATCCCCATCAGTCATCGGCTGAAGGGACTCTGGTTGGTGTTACTGTCCTAGCACTTCTGCCCTGCACTGCACTTGGGTAGAACAGACACTATTGGCCAGAGAGAGCCTGAAGGCAAAGCACTGCAGGTGCTACCAGTTGGAAGCCAGGCCTTTGGGCAGGAAAATTGTGTATTCCAAGGGGATGTGGCCGGATACCAGCTGTGTGGCTGGAAACATGACTGTGTGCAGTCAACCTTTAAGAAGGAGTATAGATTCAAGTGGTTCTTCTGTGGTCCAAACACTCCATCTCTGCCTTTGGGTAAAGCTCTTCACACCTGATAGGAATACCTGTGGGTGGAGTTAAGAAGGCTTTCCAGGGGCGCCTGGGTGGCTCAGTCGGTTGAGTGTCCGACTTCGGCTCAGGTCATGATCTCGCGGTCTGTGAGTTCAAGCCCCGCATCAGGCTCTGTGCTGATGGCTCAGAGCCTGGAGCCTGCTTCGGATTCTGTGTCTCCCTCTCTCTCTGACCCTCCCCCGTTCATGCTCTGTCTCTCTCTCTCTCTGTCAAAAATAAATAAAACATTAAAAAATATTAAAAAAAAAAGAAAAGAAGGCTTTCCAATGAACTGGTGAATAAAAGAAGAGAACCAAGAATACAGAAAGCATTGATCAGGGTGAGGAGGAAAGCCTACCTGAATAGAATTAAAAATATTGGCAGAAGATAGCAAGACAAACAAAGGAAGAAGAGGACAGTGTATGGACAATTATGGTTAAGGGAACTCTCCAAGGGACAAAGGGCCGTAAACAGGCAGTAGATTACACACTGTCTTCTTAGACCCTGTCCGTGGAGGGGCAGCTGAGTTAGAAATGTCTTTGTTACAGATTAGAACAATGACTCCAAAATACTGAGTGCAAGTGCCCCTTTTTACATTTTTTTTTCAATATTTTCATATGTTAGTGGTAGAGTTTAAATATTCTTTGATTGGAAAACCACATGACTGAAGGCTACAATGAATTCAATAGCACTGCACAATGACCTTGGGTTTTATTCATCAGCACAGCATCTGCGTGTATGTGAAAAACAGTAGTTTATGCATGGGTAGGATGTGCGGGCGTGAGGTTAGCTCGGACCACAAGTTGGGAGAATATACTGGTCGCGACATACCACAGTGACTCTCAGATGAGCCACAGTCTGAAAAAGGGTCTACCATGGAACTGCTTGAGATATGTGCCCAGAAAATACAGCCGATGAGGGCGTCCTGAGATGAAGCCCCCCTGAGAAATCAGTCTCTTGAATTTCCTCCCATCATCAAGATTGGTTGTGCACCCAAACTGCCTTTGTGCAGAACAGTAGTAAACAGGATGGTAGAAAGGGATTGGTGCAGAAAAAGCAAAATCCCATGAATCAATAGGTGCATTCTTAAAATTTCTTTTAATGATTTTATTTATTTTGAGAGAGAGAGAACACACATGAACAGGGGAGGGGCAGAGAGAGAGGGAGAGAGAGAATCCCAAGCAGGCTCTGTGAGTCAATGCAGAGCCTGATGTGAGTCTGGAACTCACAAACTGTGAGATTATGACCTGAATGGACACCAAGAGTCAGACCCTTAACCAACTGAGCCACCCATAGGTGCCCCCATAGGTGTATTCTTTTTAAGGAGAATCCTCACACACATGACTTTTATTCTTGGGTTATGCAATTCAAGCCTACATGGAATCTGGCTTGGGATGTTCAGTGGCATTCTCTGACTGTAGGAATGCCTGTTTTGTCAAACCAGGTGTGTGTGTGTGTGTGTGTGTGTGTGTGTGTGTGTGTGTGTATTCTTTGTAACAACTTGTTTTTTAGGGTCTAAGGCAAATTGGCATATGGCTGTCTTAATTTGTGCCCATACCCTGAGACAAGGATTTGAGTGCAAGTAATTTATTTTGTAGATGTTGCTGACTAAATTATATCCCCACCAAATCCATATGTCAACGTCTTAGCCCCCAGTGTGACTGTATTTGGAGACAGGGCCTTTAAAGGAGTAATTAGGGTTAAATGAGGTCATAAGGGTAGGGCCCTAATCCAACAGGGCTGGTGTCCTTGTAAGAAGAGGAAGAGACAGCAGGGATGATCGCACAGAGAAAAGATCATGTGAGGACAGGCAGAGAAGTTGGCTATCTGCAAGCCCAGGAAAGGAGCCTTAAGAGAAACCACCCCTGATATTAGACTTCTAGTCTCTGAAACAGAAAATAAGTTTCTGTTGTTCAAGCTACCTAGTATGTGGTATTTTGTTATGGCTGTTGTAGCACACTAAATAAGTAGGTGTTGTGGGAAGCACAGGGAGGGAATAGGGATGTGAGATGGGAAAGAAAGGAAAGTAACCAGTGGGTCACTGCTGTGAGTAATGGGGGTGCTCAGGCCTTCTGGGAGCCTCCATGTAGAACCACCAAGAGTTGAGGAAGCTGAGATATCTAGTTACAGATGCACCTCCCCATTGTTTGTGTTGCTTGGGGAGGTTAACTCCCTAGCACCTTGCCCCGCCCTCACTTGAGACAGGAAGACACAAGCATGTAGGGAAGAAGGGGATCTGTCCAATGAAGCTGCAGGTGGACCTTGGGGAGGACAGGTGGTAGGGTTCTGCCAGTATGTACTACAGTCATTTGGATTAAACCATAGTATCTGCTTTTAGGTTGCTTTGGTGTTTACAAAATTAGTTCAGGTTTTAGACCAATTTCTTCAATAACATCGCATTTTTTTCTCTCCCAGTTGTACTACCTGGGCAGGAAAGGTGGTTTATTGGAATGCAACCTGCTTTCTACTCTAGCTTGAGAATCACCCTATGAATAACAAAAATTCAGAGATTTCAGGGTCTAAAGCAGATCACACTGGACATGTGTATGTATTAGTGAAATCAGGTTTAAATGGTATTCAAGGCTAGCTTGGAAAAAAGTTATAAAGTTCAGCGTCAGCTTTAGTTAAGGCTTGATATATAAAGAGATGGGTTTTGAGGTGGCTTTAAAGATGGGGAGGGGACCACAAGCTAAAGAATGTGGGCAGCCTCTAGAAGTTGGAAAATTAAGGAAACAAATTGTCTCCTATAGCCTACAGAAGGTAACACAGCTCTGCTGATGTCTTGATTTTAGCCTAGTGAGACCTGCACTCGATTTCTGACTTACAAAACTGTAGGGCAATAAATGTGTGTTGTTTAAGGCCATGACCTTGTAGTAATTTGCTATGGTGGCAGTAGGAAACTAATTCCCCAGCCAGTTTGTTTCTGAGGGCCACCTTGGTGAACTTGTGCTTCCCTCCAGCCTGAGTCCATGTAGGTGAAGATATCATATACCCCCCCCCACCCCCCCACCCCCCCACAATTCATGGCCTTGGTCTGCTGCAGACATCAGAAGTGTTTAATAAAATCAGAGTGAGGTTGGGGAGAATCAGGAACTCTGATAAGAATTCAACATGAACTCAAATAAATAAAACCAGAGATGAAAGAGTAGAAGTGACAAATGATACCACAGAAATGCAAAGGATCATAAGAGACTACTATGAATAATTAAATGCCAACAAATTGGACATCGAGAAATGAATAAATTCCGAGAAATTTCAAGACCATGTCATGATGAAATATCATGATGAAAATCTGAACAGACTAATTACTAGTAAGGATTTAATCAGTCATCAAAAACTTCCCAGTAAACAAAAGTCCAGAACCAGATGGATTCACTGGTGAATTCTACCAACGGTTCAAAGAATTTATACCAATCCTTCTCAAACCCCCTCAAAAAATAGAAGAGGAGGAAATTCTTCCAAACTCATTTCATGAGGCCTGCATTACCCTGATACTAAAACCAGGCAAGGATGTCACAACAATAGGAAATTATAGGCCAACATTACAGATGAACATAGATGCAAAAAATCCTCAAAAAAAATATTGGCAAACTGAGTTCAACAGTATATAAATAAAGAGAATACACCATGATCAAATGGGACTTATTCCAGGAATGCAGGAATTGTTTATTGTGTGCAAATTCATCAATGTGGTATATTACATTAACAAAATGAACAGTGACAATCATATGATCATCACAATATATGAAGAAAAAGCATTTGACAAATTCAACAACCATTCTTGATAAAAACCCTTGGGGTGCCTGAGTGACTTAGTCAGTTATGCATCTGACTCTTGATTTGGGCTCAGTCAAGATCTCACAGTTTGTGAGTTCAAGCCACACGTCAGGCTCTGCACTGACAGCATGGAGTCTGCTTGGGATCCTCTCTCTCCCTCTCTCTCTGCTCCTCCCCTGCTCATTCTCTCTCTCTCTCTCTCAAAATAAATAAATAAACATTAAAAAAAACCTCAACAAAGTATGGATGGAGGGAACATACCTCAATATAATAAAGGCCATATATCACAAGCCTACAGCTAACATCATACTTAATGGTAAAGCACTGAAAGCTTTTCCTCTAAGTTCAAGAACAACACATGGATGTTCACTCTTCACCACTCCTATTCAATGTAGTATTGGAAGTCCTAGCTATAACAATTAGGCAAGAAAAAGAAATAAAAGTCATCCAACTTAGAAAGGAAAGAGTAAAATTGTCACCATTTGCAGATGACATGATGGTTTTTTTTAAGTTTATTTATTTATTTTTGAGAGAGAGTGAGAGAGAACACATTATGAGTTGGGGGGGGGGGGGGAACAGAGAGAGAGGAAGAGAAAGGATCCCAAGCAGGCTCCACACTGTCTGTTCAGAGGCCAATGCAGGGCTCCAACTCATGAACTGTGAGATCATGACTTGAGCTAAAATCAAGAGTTGGACGCTAACTGACTGAGCCAGCCAGTTGCCCCTACATGATGTTTTATATAGAAAACCTTAAAGACTCCATCAAAAAACTATTAGAACTAATGAATAAATTCAGTAAAGTTGCAGGATACGAAATCAATATGCAGAAATCTGTTGCATTTCTATACGCTAATAACAAACTATCAGAAAGAGAAATTAAGAAAGCAATCCCACTACAATTGTATCAAAAAGAATAAAATTCCTAGGGATAAATTTAACCAAGGAGGTAAAACTTCTGTACACTGAAAACTACAGGACAGTGATGAAAGAAATTGAGGAAGACAACAACTAAATGGAAAAACAATCCATGCTTATGGATTGGAAAAATTAATATTGTTCAGATATTGATTCTACCCTAAGCAATCTAAAGATTCAATGCAATTCCTAGCAAAATTCCAGCAGCATTTTCACAGAAATAATACAACCCTAAAATTCATATGGAACCACAAAAGACCCTTAACAGTCAAAGCAATCCTGAGAATGAGGACAAAGCTGGAGGTATCATGCTCCCTGATCCAAAACTATATTACAAAGCTATTTTTAATCACAACAGTATGGTACTGGCACAAAAACAGACATATAGATCAATAGAACAGAATAGAGAGCCTAGAAATAACCCCGCATACATATGGTCGATTCATTTATGACAAAGGAGCCAAGAGTATACAATGGGGAATGGACAGTCTCTTCAATAAGTGGCATTGGGAAGACTGGACAGCCACATGCAAAAAAAAACAAAAAAAACAAAAAAAAAAAACTGGACCAGTACCTTGCACTATACACAAAAATTAACTCAAATTAGATTAAAGACTTGAACAGAAGACCTGAAACCATAAAATTCCTATACGAAAACATAGGCAGTAAACTCCTTGACACCTATCTTGACCATAAGTTTTTGGATTCGACACTGAAAGCAAAGGTAACAACAGCAAAAATAAACAAATGGATCCACATCAAACTCAAAAGCTTCTGCACAGCAAAAGAAACCATCAACAAAATGAAAAGGCAAGCTAGTGAATGGGAGAAGATATTTGCAAATGATATATCTGATAAAGAGTTAATCTCCAAAATATACAAAGAATTGTTACAACTCAATGGCAAAGAACAATCTGCTTAAAACAATGGGCAGAAGATCTGACTAGACCTTTTTCCAAAGAAGACATACAGATGGTCAACAGTTACTTAAAAGATAAGAAATAGCAAGTGTTGGCGAGGATGTGGAGAGAAGGGAACCCTCGTGCATTGTTGGTGGGAATGTAAATTGGTGCAGCCACTACGGCAAACAGTATGAAGAGTCCTCCAAAAATTAAAAACTGAAATACCATGTGATTCAGGAATTCCAGTTCTGGGTATTTATCCAAAAAAAAACCCAAAAAAAAGTAACACAAAAAATATGTGAACCCTCATGTTCATTGCAGCATTATTTACAAAAGCCAAGATATGGAAATAACCTAAGTGTACATCGATGGATTAATGGATAAAGAAATGGTGATATATATATATATATATATATATATATATATATATATATATAATATATATTATTATATATATAATACAAATATTATTCAGCCATATAAATAAGTGAAATCTTGCCATTTGCAACAACATGGATGGATCTTGAGGGCATTATGCTAAGTGAAATAAGTCAGACAGAGAAAGACAAATATTGTATGATATCACTTATATGTGGACTCTTAAAAACAAAACAAAACAAGCTCAAAGATACAGAGAACAGATTGGTGGTTGCCAGAGGCAGAGGGTGGGGGTATGTGTGTGAAATGCTTGAAGGGAATTAAAAGGTACAAACTTGAGTTACAAAATAAATAAGTTGGGGGGGGGGGAATAATTCATGAAAGCAATTTAATAGAAAAATAAAATAAGTGTAATTTGTTAATCTTGGTTGTATTCTTCAGGCATCCTGTGAGACAATATTTGTACAACCGACCACAAGAGAACTTTCACATCCCTGTAATCTTTGTGACCTTAAATAAGCTTTTGGAGCTTTTTAAGCCTTATCTATAAGACAGGGATCATCACACCTCCCTTACTGGGTTGTGAAAATCAGTGTGTTTGGCAAGTGGTAAGAACACAATAAATGAATACCCACAGCAATAATAATTACTTACAATATACATAGGTCAACATAGTTGTATTAAAAAAAAATATATTTCTAAATCGTTTTACCCCACAGCATTCCTCTAAAAAACCAGTATTAACTGCCAATGCTGTATAAGATATCCTGGGGAATTCAAAGAAATTCTCTCTTGCCCTTCATCAGTTTGTCAGGCTTAAATATCATAAGGACATAAATGATTACAAATCAAGGCATTCTTGGCCAAATGCCCCAGCAGCAGTGTGGGGAATAAGGGGAACTCCAAGTGGAGTTTACTGAATACTGAATGGAGACTGCTTTCAGAAGGGAGAGCGCCCTTGACTACCAGGTAGGACACTACGTGGGATCCTTTCTTTCTCTTTCTTTTTCTTTCTTTTCTTTCTTTCTTTCTTTCTTTCTTTCTTTCTTTCTTTCGTTCGTTCGTTCGTTCGTTCTTTCTTTCTTTCTTTCTTTCTTTCTTTCTTTCTTTCTTTCTTTCTTTCTTTCTTTTTAATGTTTGTTTATTTTTTTAGGGGGGAAGGGGCAGAGAGAGTGGGAGACACAGAATCAAAAGCAGGCTCCAGGCTCTGAGCTGTTAGCACAGAGCCTGACACAGGGCTCAAACTCATGAACCAAGTTATCATAACCTGAGCCGAGGTCGGATGCTCAACCGACTGAGCCACCCAGGCACCCCCCAGGATCATTTCTTAAACAGCCATTTCCATAAAATTTTCCATCAAATGCATGGACCACAGAGCTGTTCTGAGTGGTGTGGCACAAACAGCAAAGTGAAAGAGGTATCACATCACAGCATTTCTACAATATACTTTCTCATTAATTTATTTGTGTTTTAGTAAAGAACTTCATTAATAAAAGCACCATTCTATTCTGCAATTCTCTAGTTGAGAATTGCTTTATATTTCAGAAGTCTTCCCTTTTAAAACAGACAGATAATAAATAGGGACACCTGGGTGGCTCAGTTGTTAACTGTCTGACTCGATTTTGGCTCAGATCATGATCTCACACTTCATGAGATTGAACCTGGAGTCAGGCTCTGTTCTGGTAGCCCAGAGCCTGCTTGGGATTCTCTCTCCCCCTTTCTCTCTGTGCCGTACCCTGCCCTCCCCCCCACTCTTTCATGTGCTTGTGTGCTCTGTCTCTCTCAAAATAAATAAATAAACATTTTTAAAAAATTGAATAACCAGCCTGTAGGTAACTGGAACCCTTGTTAACTGGAAATCCCCCTCTTTTGGGAAAAAAGTAACAAGTGCAGTAAAACACATGAATTTCATTAATTTTTTAAAAAGTCATTTTGGCACGTGGCTCTGACTCAGTGCAGCGTCTACCCAATTTTCTATACATTTGGCACTGTAAAATTAGGATGCATGTTCAGAATGATGACTCTCAGGCTTTATGGGCACCCCAACATCAAAGAAAGACTCTTTTCACTTACTATACTGCATGTATTAAGGTAAGATATCAGTTTGCAATATATATATATATATATATATATATATATATATATATATTTTTTTTTTTTTTTTTTTTTTTTTTTAATTTCAATTTATGCTCCAGCTAAAGGGGCTTTCTGGTTAATCCTTACCCAAAATGAAAATTTAATTTAGCAGAACACCTCCCTCCTGAGGCATCCTGATTAATTGGGAGTTTATTGTATCTAACAGAAATGTTTCATATGTGATATTCACCTAAAGGCAGATTTCAAAATGGAAATTTGAGTAAAATCCTCTTAGCTTTTCTAAAGTTATGGAGCTCTCTTAAAAGTTTCCCCATGTAGGGGCGCCTGGGTGGCTCAGTCGGTTGAGCGTCCAACTTCGGCTCAGGTCACGATCTCGAGGTCCGTGAGTTCGAGCCCCGCGTCGGGCTCTGGGCTGATGGCCCAGAGCCTGGAGCCTGCTTCGGATTCTGTGTCTCCCTCTCTCTCTGCCCCTCCCCCGTTCATGCTTTGTCTCTCTCTGTCTCAAAAATAAATAAATGTTAAAAAAAAAAATTAAAAAAAAAAGTTTTCCCATGTAAAATTAATTCTTCCCTGCTGCTAATAATCACAAACAATTTAAAGTTTGATCATTTTTACATTTTGGAGCAAGCACTCTTCAAGTTTGTAAGTTATAATGTATATGTCTATTACCACAGTAACCATTCCTGGACAAAATGCATAGGAAAGATTGGATAGTGTTTCAGCACACTTACTTGTCTTTCATTTTCTTTTTACCCTGAATTGTACCTAGCTTTATACTATTACTTCACCTGTTTTTCTTTTATTTAAATAATTAGGTAATGCATTGCTGCTTCCTGAAGGCCAGATCATAGTTTCAAGCTGGAAGTAGGAGAATTGCATTGAGAAGACATAGAAAATGGCGTTTTTCTTTTCTTCTTTCTTCTTCTTCTTTTTTTTTTTTCGTATTTGTGATTTTTTTTTTTTTTTTTTTTGGAAAAAACTTCATCCCACTGGTCACTGAGAGATGGATTTGATGGGTTTCTAGCCTGTCCCCTCTTGACTCTGAGGAGGTAACGGGAAGGTACTTAGGAATTTGGGTAAGAAATTATCACATCATCTTCAGACTCGTCTTTCTGTCCCGTCCCCCTATGCTAGTGTAGATATGAAATACTGAAATCTGCAAGTTCTTGTTTTGAAATTCTTTCTGGTGAATTCATAAAGGCCGCTTTTCAGGTCTCAACACTAACGCTCACAGTCCTCTGTTCCCTTTGGCCAACTCACAGAGGTGTGGAATTTCCATCCACGACTACAGATCTATGTAGTGTCTGCTCATACTGGGTCCAGAGGACCAAGGTGCTGGAGCTGCAGAGGAAAATCAGACTTGGGCCGATTCACACTGGGATGGATGCCACAGTTAAGGAGCAGTACGGATCATTACCCTAGTGGAGTATTCAGGATCCAGAGCACTAATAGCTCCTCTCCCAGCCAAAAGTCACTGGAGGGCAGGAACCATGACTCACTCATTTCTGCACCTCCCATAGAACAAACTCAGTGTAGTAAGTCGGCAGTAACGTGTGTTAAATTTAAGTAAATGCACAAAACCGGAAATGTTTATCCCTCACAAACCAGTTTACCCTGCTTTCCTATTACTGATATTGGCATCATCTTTGCCGACATCCACATCCAAACCCTCAGGTTATATTTGATGCCCATTCTCCTCTGCCACCCCCCCCCCCCCCCACATCCAATCACTTGTCAATTCCTCATGAGCCTTTGCTCTGAATTTCTCCTACACCACTTTCCATCCATTTACTCCACCCTAGCTTGAGTTATGACCTCTCTGAGTAATGCAAACTTGTCACCCCCCTTCCCACCTCTAGGTGTTCCTTAGTATGTGCACCAAATTAAGTTATCCTGCCGCCAAGCTCGTATGATGCCCGCGCTTAACTACCATGTCTCCTTGGTCTTATCTCCTCTGGACCCTTGGTTGGCATCCTCTGCTGGGGGCATTGCCTGTTCCCATGGAATTTGCCCACATTTGCCCTGTGCTCAAGGTTCTAAGTTCCCTCCACTAGGAATTTCCTCCCAGTCTCCAACGTTCAAAATCCTATAGTTTGTTTGTATCATTCAGGGTTTTGGGTTGCAAGACAGGGAGGTACCTCTGGCTACCTTAAACAGAACAGGGATTTATGGGAAGAATATCAAGTAGCTTGCGGGGGCAGCTGGAGTTGGTGGAAGAAGGAGGGAGGACCAAACAGGTTAACACCTCTGTAAGGAAGTTCTGGGACCCTTCCAGTAAAAACAAACTGAATCTCATTTTTCTCCTCTCTGCCACCCTTCCCAGGTTTGAAGTCCTGAGTTTGAAGGTTCTACTGGTCAGTCCCAGACCGTTCATTCTTACAGGGCTTCTGGCAGTGGAGAGATGGAGAAGCCCACTTTGGTCCCAACAAACTCAGACAGGAGTCTCCCTAAAACTAGGAAGGGGGCTGGATGGAGGGGAGCCAAGGTTTCTCAAGGTCCATTCCCAATGCCACAACCTTTCGTAAAATCTAAAGACTCTTCTGACTCCCGGAACATATTTCACTTGGTGCCTTTCATGATAGGATATGATATGAGATGATATGATGATATACTATACTATACTATACTATACTATACTATACTATACTATATTATATTATATTATATCATATTATATTATATTATAGTTGTTTATGTCCTGGTCTTATCCTTCCTCTGAGCTTAAAAACTCAACTTATCCTTATTTCTCCTGAATTCTCTCTCATAATGCCTTGCAAATAGAAATATACCAGATATGTTTAACTAAACTGAACATTATGATAGAAGGTCCTAGCAAAGCTGAGATGGGTGTTTACCATGTGCCAAACACACAGTTGAGACACCATCACATGATCTCACTTAATTCTTATGACTTAAGAGTAGTTAGAGCAGTGTTACTACCATTTGAGATCCAGAGAGGTTAAATGATCTCAAGTCATGGGCTTGTAGGGGGGCTGCGGGCCTCTGAAGTCTGACCCAAGACCTTCAATCTTGCCTTGGGTTTCCCATGAGTTCAGTGAGGGGGCCAGAGGGCAGCTGGAATGCAACTCTCAGGGAAGGGAGAGGGACAAGGAATTCCTTCCTGTGTCTGCGCTGTCAAGGCAGAAATTAGTGTGACTTAGTGGGGCACACAGAGCAGGGAGCAGAGTGATTGAAGCAAACAGCTTATGTTGGGACAGAGTCAACAATGAAATTGCTGTGGTAGGACTAAGTTGGAGAGGCCTTCTAAAGATAAGTTGTAGGGTTTCACCTTGGAGTGATTTGGTGGCGGGGGGAGGTTTATATAGTTTACACTTTCAATACTTCGTTGTTGAAGATATTTCAATAGGAAAACAAACAGGGCATACTAATGGAGTAAACATACATTTTCAGACAAAACATCAGGTTGAAAGAATAGTCTCCCCCATGTTGGGTCTTACGGTGGGTTGAATGGTGGCCCCCAAAGATATGTTCATATGGAAATTGTGAATGTGATCTTATTTTAAAAGGCTCTTTGTAGCTGCTATAAGCACAAGCACCTTAAGATGAGACCATCCTGGATTAGGGTGGGCTTTAAGTCCAATGGCAAGTTTTTTTATATATAAAATTTTAAAAAGATTTCTTTATTTTTGAGAGAGAGAGAGAGAGAGAGAGAGAGCACGCAAGTGAGTGGGGAAGGGGCAAAGAGAAAGAATCCCAAGCAGGTTCCACGCTGTCAGCACAGAGCCCGACATGGGGCTCGAAGTGAGAGATCATGACCTGAGCTGAAATCAAGAGTTGGATGCTTAATCAACTGAGCCATCCACATGTCCCCAATGGCAAGTGTTTTTATAAGAGAGAAGGAGCCAGAGGACACAGGGGATCTGGCCATGTGAAGACAGAGGCAGAGACTGGAGCGATGTTTCCACAAGTCAGGAGATACCTGGGGCCACCAGAAGCTGGAAGAGGCAGGGAAGAATTCGCCCTTTGCTTTCTCAGGAAGCATGTTGACACCTTGATTTCAGACTCTAGCACCCCAGAACTCTGAGAGAATGAACTCCCTGTTTTAAGCCACACAGTTTAAGGTAATTTATTAAGAGGATCCCTAGAAATGAATATGCCTTTTAAGGCTCAGTTCCTCTGCCTTCTTGGAAGCAAATGCTCAAGTCTTCTGCTGTCAGAGAACTTTTGAGGAACTGTGGCGGGCCATGGGAGCCATGGTTAGTTCTTGAGCAGGGGCTGGGCAAGATAGAAGCAGTTTTTAGGAGGGTTACATTGACGCTGATAGCCAGCATAAATTTGGGGGATGGAGGGAAACGAGTAATGGGGGGCTAGTTGGAAGGCAATGGGCGTACTGGAAAGAACAGGAATTTTGGAGTCAGGATCTAGTGCTGACCCCAGTTCCTTCACTTACTGCTTCCGTTTTTTTTTTTTTTTTTTTTTAATGTTTATTTATTTTTGAGGGGGGAGGGTGGGCAGAGAGAGAGAGAGAGAGGGAGACAGAGGATCCGAAGCGGGCTCTGTGCTGACAGCAGAGAGCTCAATGCGGGGCTAGAACCCACGAACCGTGAGATCATGACCTGAGTTGAAGTCGGATGCTTAGCCGACTGAGCCACCCAGGCACCCCTTCTGCTTTGGTTTTTTTCATGTGCATAATGAGGATAATGTATCATGTGTGAGTTACAGATGGTATATGAATTAAAAAGTTACCTGAGGTGTTATTAGTAATAATGTAACAATTTGGATGGTGCCAGGGGAAAGGGAGAAGATACAAAGAGCTGTTTCAAGATCACCAGAACTCAAAATCATGACGATTTAGACTGAGAGGGATCCCGAGGTCATCTAGTCCCCTCTCCTCACTGTCCTTGGGGAGAGCTTGGAGAGAAGGAAGGAAGAAATGGAATTGCAGTGAGGTCTCTTCTTCAGGAGCTGAGATGCCTGATGGACTCTTGGCCAAGCCTGAGACTGTGGGAGGAGGAGCTACTTTCGGAAGGAGATAAATTTCATTCTGAACCTGGTGATATTGAAGAGACAATAAGCCACCCAGAGAGACTGCAGACAGGCTACAGATCTGGGAGTTTATCACAGAACATCCAGCCTGGAAGCATACAAAACAAAGATCAACTCTCTTTAAAAAACAAACAAAAACGGGGAGGGGGGTGCCTGGGTGGCTCAGTTGATGAAGCGTCTAACTCTTGGTTTTGGCTCAGGTCATGATCTCTCAGTTTTGTGAGTTCAAGCCCCACATCAGACTCTGGGCTGGCATCTCGGAGCCTGCTTGGGATTCTCTCTCTCTCTCTCTCTCTCTCTCTCTCTCTCTCTCTCTCTCTCTCCCTCTCTCTGCCCCTCCCCCACTAGCTCTCCCTCTCTCTCTCAAAATAAAGAAATAAACTTTAAAAAAAAGGCACACATTAGAATAAAAGCAAAGCGCCAAAGTCTGCTTTGGGAATGTTACTGTTAGAAGCTGGAAGGACAGCATGCTCTATAAGGACAGACGTGGGAAGGTCAGAAAGGTAGTCATGTTAGATAAATGAAAACATGACTAAATTTCAGGTGATAACAGAAATGCCATGTGCTTCTGAAAACTGCACAGGCTAAGGATTAAGACAGGGACACTGCGTTCTAGATAGAATAGCCTTGGGGACTTCACCTTTGTAAAGGAAGGAAGGAGGAAGAGGAGTTCAAGAACCATGATTCAGCGACAGTTTACAAAGCAGACAAGTTAAAAACTGGGTCACTGTTATGACACGTATTTTAGGTAAACTAATTTAAAATTGGGCCAGACCATTTATCATAATTCTGCTTTCTTTATTAGTAAGACAAAAGGATGAACTGAGGTAGTTTTTTTCCCAAGGTCAAAAAGAAGGAGGCTATCCAGATCCCTGCTCTGTACATCATAGCTACTTGCAGCTAGTGACCTACGGAGGGCTCCCTATGGCCAGGACGTGTGCCAGGGACAGGCAGACATAGGAGCTAAGTAAATGTGATCTCTCCATTTGATAGATTTTAGATCGGTTAAGAAACACCTGTGCAAGGGTCCACACTTGAAAAAGCAGAGAGTCAAACACCATACTGTGACCTCAAAGTTATACTGGCTCTAGCTACCCTACTTGGTTGGGGAACAAAGCAGGGGATGAATGATTCAGATGATACAGCCTCGTCACCTTGGGTAAATTATTATTGCTTTAATAATAATGAGAAGCCAGCAGCCTAAGAAAGAATCTCATTAACATGGATCCAGGCTATTCCGCCAGGAAATCAGAATCATTTGAATAGTAGGATTTCCTTTTGGGAAGCCATCTGGGAAGGCGATTGGAGAACAGACATCTGGATGCATATGCCCTGCTAAAGGAAAACTTGTCTTTCCCCTTCTCCTGGGTTTTGATCTTCCAAATTTGTTTCCAGGAAAGCCCCTACGTGTGGCCAGGTGACCAGACCAGTCCCACTACTAGGGACAGCTCCTTCTGGCGCCCACCTTGGTGGCCGCTCCTTACAGGATTTTGCCTGGTGGGTGTGCTTGAGCCGGACCTTAGGCACCACAGGCTGCAGGGCTGAGTTTCCTCTCCTCCTCTTAAGAAGTGCTTCCGACGGGAATGATGGAGTACTAAAGTGTCTGTTTGGGAAAGTAAATAGATACAAGGCAAATAAATAAAAATGCCCAGAAGCAATTACAGAAAGGAAGTGACATTTTTATGTAAGTCACTTTTCTGATGGACAACAGGCCTCCTTTGCCGAGAGTGCCGTGGGAATGCTTCCGGGAGGGGGACGGTCGCCAAACAACTAGAGCGTCGTGATAAGAAAATCAAACAAAAAGAGGATGGAAAGGCCACCCGGCAGTCACTCGAGGCTGGAAGTTGCTGCCTTTATTTCCTCTCGAGTCCGCTCGCCACCCCCCACCCCCCCGCTACCGCACTCCCCGAGCGGGCAGTTTGGGGAGCGGGTACCTCTGCTCCGCGTCCGCGCCCCGGTCCCGCGCCCCGCCCCCCCCCCTCCGGTGCCCGCCGCGCCGGAGCGCCGGGAGTCCGGGCCGTGCCCGAGCCCGGCCGCGCCGCGAGCCCCGGCTCTGCCTGCGCGCCCCCAGGTGGGTGTCTGGCCCCCGCCCCGCGCGCTGGCCCGGGCCGGCCCCTGGGCGGTGTCGCGGCGCGGCCGGGGAGGAGCGGCGGGAGGAGGAGGAGGAGGAAGCGCGCGGAGGAGGCGGGCGCAGCGCGCCGGGGGAGGGTCGCCGCCGCCTCCGCCGCCGCCGCCGCCGCCGCCGCGGGGATCGTCAGGCCGGAGCCGCGCGGCCGAGCGGGCGGCAGGCGGCGGGGAGGGCTCGGCGGCGGAAGGCTCGCGGCGGCCGGGCCGGCGGGGTCCGCCCGGGCCGGCAGCGTCCGCCGAGCGGCGGGAGGAGGGAGCGGCGCAGACAAAGAGCGGCGCCTGGGCGGGCGCTGTGCGGCCGCCGCCCCGGGACCCGCGCCGCTGCCCTCCGGCCTCGGCGGGCGGCCCACGGCGAGGTAAGCGCTGGCGGCGGGCTCCGGGCGGGAGCCGCGAACTTGGGCCGTGCGGCGGAGTTGGCGCGCGCCCGGGGAGGGGTCGGGGAGGGGGGCCGGTGCCCTCGGCGCCCCGCCGGTGCCCTCGGCCCCGCCGCGGCCTGGCCCCCCGCGGCCGCAACTGCCCGGCACCTCCCGGCTCCTCACCTTCCCGCCCGCCTTCCAGGCACCCCCCACCTTCTCCGGGCCGGCGCTGGGGGCGGGGGTGCCGGCGAGGGCGCGGGAGGGCGCGGGGGCCTGGGCGGCGCGTTCCCGGGACCGGAGACCACCCCGGGCGCGTGGGGTCGCCTGGCCTGCGAGCGGGTGGCGGGCGCGGAGCCAGGAGCAGGCGTGGGACCGTGCGGTGGCCGGGGTCGCCGGGGCGTGAGTCCCCGGGAAGAATAGCCCGTTTCGCGCGGCCCCAGCGCAGGGACGCGGGAGGCCGAGCTCGGCCCGGAGAACTTAACTGTGTTTATTGCAACTATTTACGATCCCGCACAAAGCTGCTGTCACATCGCATAAAGGAGGTCCTCGACTGGGCGAGGGGCGCTTTGTGACGGGTTCCAGGCTCTGCGTCCTGTCCCAGATTTACATGACTCTGTTACAGCCACCTGAAAGAAAGTTTCTCACATCGCTCTGCCCTCTCGGTTTATTCAGGGCGATTTAACCACCAAGTGGTTCTGGAAGAATTTGGTGTGCGATTTTTAAGGCATTGAAGGCAACTCCCTTGTGAGTGCAGTTAGCGTGGCATCGTGCGGAGGTATCTAATTTGCAAAACGCTTTAATTTGGAGACAATAACGATCGCCTTGGAAGGTCTACGCGGGATGCTGGGGGTTATTGGCCGAGAAACATCAGGCACCTGACTTTAGCATTGTTAACAGCTTCAGGGACAAAGCAGGAACGCGTGTAGAGTGGGCCTGTATCACTTCAGACAATTCCGGTTGGCAGTTTCCCCTTTATTTGGTTTTGTTTATTTTGCCAACAGGTTTAAGGCTGAATCTGCCAAGTTTGTGTCTGCATAAGGGAATGAGCAGGCCCCAGTGGTGGGCCCTAGGAGCTTAAAAATCTCGCCGGCCCCTCCTTCTGTTGACCCAAACAGAAACTGAACCAGCGAGGCCAGGGGGTATGGCTCGCCCTGGACCTGCAGGCAGGAGAGGCCCGTCCGGGCCCATCCCCAGCGTCTCCCGGCTTCTGGGAAGGGATTTGGGTAGGAATGAAAATAATTCGGGTGTGTTTCATACCACTGCGTTTGATATTGTTAGCAGCAGTGCTTTTCAAGTCTTGAAATGACCGAACATGAAATTAAGCAGGGCTACTTTAACTTATCAAAACAGATCTAAACTTTGCTTCTGAATACTCTCTTAATTCTCTTACCGGGGCGTTCCTCGATAGATGGGTAAATTAATAACAGGATTCAAGCGTGTGCGGTTTTTGTATAAAGAGAACGGCAGTCTGTGGACGCTCGGAGAAGAAATGGGCTTAAGTGGGAGAGGGAGCTGTTGATGTAGGTTTTTAAGTGTTGGGAGCAGGGATTTCCTGAAAAATGGGTGTTAATGGTGCTTGTGCAGCAGTGACCCACAAGGGAAAATCCTACCTTAATGAATTCTCCCCTTGAGATTGATTAGATACGCACTTTTGATTGGAGAAAAAGGCCGGATGTTTGTGGTCATCTGGCTGCAGCTCCTTGAGGCTGAAATTGAGAACTTTAAGCAAGTGGGGAGCTTGTGGGAGGTGCCTGACTCTGGCTTCCTCTCCTGGAGGCCTCACCTGGGCTCCCAGCATCTCCGCTGTTAACCTAAACAGACGCCACCACTGATCATTGAGTTTAGTATGAAATTGAGTGTCAGATCACCACCCTTACAACTGAGCACTCCATCACCCACCTCTGCCCACTTGTGGAGAAAGTGGCCCTTTTTAAACATTTGTTTATTTATTTATACTTATTTTTAAAGATATTATTTGTAAGTAATCTCTACACCCAACGTGGGGCTTGAACTCAGACCACGAGATCGAGTCTCATGCTCCACTGGGGAGCCAGCGAGGCGCCCCGAAACTGGCCCTTTTTTTAAATGGGCGGGGCTTATGTAAGGTGCATTTCTGATAGTTGGGCTCAGTTTCCAGGCTTTGAGTTTTGCTTTATTCCGTGCTGTATGCTTAAATTCTCTTCATCTCTGAAATCAGTGACCCTGCCCTGTCATTTGCATTGGGGGATTATTGAGGTTTTCCAACCAACAGCAGATCTTATGTACACAGTATCTGAGAAAGGTACTATCGTCCATATTAAATACACCGGAAATCTTCCTTGCATGAGCACAAACTAGATAACCTTTTAAAATACCCTAAAGACTCCCTGATTGCCTGGAATAACCTGTAGTCCTTTACTTGATCACTTGCATTAGCTTCATTTGCCCTGGCTAAATGAGGCTGTGTTGCTCTCTGGGACACACAGGCTTCTAACTGCCCAGACTGACTTACAGTGTGCGCTGGGGAGAGAGCGCTCGTGGACATGATTCTCCATCATTAAAAATGAGGCTGGCTAGCTGAGGAGCTGAAAATTGCTTGCTGCAACTGCACGGGAGGGCAGTGGACAATGCTTGGGGAAACTTGTAAGCTAAACTCTTTTCACAAATGAACTGGAAACTCCCCACGACTCACCCCAGAGGCTTAGGGAATTAGTCTTCCCATCCAGAGGGAGAGCAAATGGCGCTTCCAAATTGTTTCTCTTTCCTCAGATGTGTGATGGAAACCCTTCATGGCATGTTTTTACAGGGCCTAAGCTACAAATGCTCTCATGTATGTTGTTAGATGCCTGAGTTCAGGCAACTTCGAAAGGGGTCAAGATGGCCTTTTAACCGGTTGTCAAAAGTATGCAGCTTAAGTAAAAATAGTTTCTTATGTCTTTAGGCCGCTTTCGTAACACAGTCGTAAAAATTAGAGTGTTCTTTCTTTTCCTTTATTTTACTTTGAACAGATCCCAAAGTACGTATATTTCTGAAGGTGTAATCAGCTTTAGCAAGTTATACCCCTCAACGCGCGCGCGTGCGCACGCACACACACACACACACACACACACACCCACATGTCACCATCTGCCCTGTGGTTTCTTGTGTTCATATCTTATACATGTGGATGCCCAACAAATATTAAACACATGAATATTGAATGCTGAGCCTGTTGGGCAGTTAGGGCTCTTGTTTCCACTGAAACGTGAGTAATAAAAGATCTCCAGAATCTTTGTACCTCTGCTCAGAACCTCTGACCTCGTGGGTGGCTTTGTCCCCAGGATGTCTGGACAGTTGGGTGAATTTGGTCTGATGGCCTCTCCATTTGGTAAATTCTTGGTCAAATACATCATTTATAGTCCTGAAGCTAAACTTAAAAAAAAAACAAAAACAAAAAAAAAAAACGAACAAAAAACAAACCCAGTTGCACACCCACCTGGTGGTTTGGCTTCATATATTACTTTTCAGTAGATTGTCCGTGTCAACTTGAATTGGAAACTCTGGGCAAAGCGTTTGTCCTCCTGGCCTGGTACGTTAATTAGTCAGTTCCACTTTACTTTTTTCTCCTGCTTGTATTTTTATTGGTTTTAAAAGGAGAAGCTTCAAGGGCATTTGGAGTTTAAATATTACAGTTTCCTCTTGAGATAGTTTTGCTGGTCAGTGCTTAAATGAAGCCCCAAAGTGTGATAGTCAGGTAAGAATAATAGATACTAACTCGTATGTTAATGTATAGTTTACGGATTGCTTTCCACAAAGGCCATCCTATTTAATATTTGGCATATCATGGTAAAATGGACTCTGGCCCTTATTTCTCTGTGAGGAGACTAGAGCTCAGGGGCAACCCCAGGGATGATGGAGCTTGAACTTGAGTATAAGTCCTGCCCTCCAGAGCCCTTGGCCCTGCTAAGCAGGCAGTAGATAAGGAACGCCAAAAGAGTGCTGGATAGATGTTTTTCTGAGGCTGTTGATCTAATAGCATGTACCACTAATGAAGTGAAGCATTGTAGACCTTGCGTGGATGCCTTTGCCATGTTGCACATGTGAGCAGATAGTGGTGGGAGCAGATTCTCTAATGTGAGCTGACTCTGAAGACGAGCCGTTTCAGGGGAGGCAGGCAGGAGCGGTTACAGTGAGCTGTTGTCCTTGCTTCATTGCTGGGAGCCAGCATTACCTTGGAAAGGCTCTGCAAGCTGAAATGTGCTTATTCACTCTTAGTTTGTATCTCGGTCTGCTCCGGATGCCATAACAGAAGCACACAGACTGGGTGTAAAACTGAAATTTATTTCTCACAGTTCTGGAGGCTGGAAAGTCCAAGATCAAAGTGCTGGTAGTTTCAGTTCTTGGTGAGTCTCTCTTCCTGGCTTGCAGAAGGCCACCTTCTCATTGTGTCCTTGTGTGCTCTCTCCTTTCTGCTTGCAGAGAGTCTGGTGGCTTTTCCTCTTCTTATAAGGTCATCAGTCCTGTGGGATTAGGGCCCCACCCTAAGAATCATAATTACCTCCTCAAAGGCTGTCTCCAAACAGCCACTTTGGGGGTTGGATGGAGCTTCAACATATGAATATTGGGGATACAGTTCATAACAGTAACGCTGTGTTCAAAAACAAGGCTGATTGTTTTAGAAAGTCCTATTGCTTCCCTCATCCAGATCTGGAATCTGCTGATTGGAGAACACCTGCCAGGGATGGTTATAGAGCAGACCTAAGGAGGGGATGGCAGTTCATTATTGGTCATGCAACCTCCAAATAGGGAAGGAGCCTGGGCACTGGGCTTTTAGATGCTGGTCAGGTTTTAGGTAGAATGATTAAGGAGAGAAATCAGTGCTGACTTAATCCATTTATGGATGCTTCACCTCAGTACATGTAGGTTTTTTTTGGTATCAGGAACAAGATAAAATATCAGCTATAGGGAAAGCATTGGGTTTGTATGGTAATGAAAGCCCATCCTGGCCCAGGCTGTAGAGAGCCAAGTGGGAGGGCCACGCTGTCCCCTCTGGGCCTGCTGTTGCTGTGAATTTGTGGGAGCGGGGGAGGGGCAGTGGGAGAGGGAGAAAAAGAATCCCAAGCAGGCTCCCCGTGGGCTGGGAGCCTCACACGTGGGGCTCTCGAGACCGTGACCTGAGCCCATATGGAGTCAGATGCTTAACCAACCGGGCCACCAAGGTGCCCCATGAAATTAATTATTTTTTAGTGTTTACTTATTTTTGAGAGACAGAGACAGAGAGAGACAGAGAGCTAGGGCGGGGGAGGGGCAGAGAGAATGGGAGACACAGAATCCTAAGCAGGCTCCAGGCTTTGAGCTGTCAGCACAGAGCCCAGCAGCTCAAACCCATGAACCACGAGATCATGACCTGAGCCGAAGCCAGACGCTTAAACCGACTAAGCCACCCAGGTGCCCCCCATGAAATTAATTTTTATATTTTTTATCTTACCCAATAGGTCAAAAATATTTTTATTTCTATGTGTAATCAATATAAAACCTTATTAATGAGATAGTTTACCTTGTTTTGCTTGTGTGCAGTCTTTGAAATCTGGCATGTATTCTGTATTTCTGGCACACCACATTCCTTCTTTCCATTTGGAGTGGCCAAGAGCCTCTTGAGGTTAGTAGTGGCTGCCATATTGCAGAGGACAGGTCTGTACTCATTTTAGGATTTCAGCTTCATCTCTTCTGTGTGTCTCAAAGTTGAGATAGCTAAGGAGACAGCATGGGAACAATTCAGAATAATAGTAATGGCAATTATTATTATTCCTTAGCGGGCAAGGTCTCACCCTTGTAGATCTAGGGAATAATGTACTATTTCCTGCGCTTAATAAAGTCAGATTTGGTTACATGTAATCAAAATACTTTGTCCAGTTTACAGATATTTTTAAAATGTGTTTTGAATTCTCGAGGGTAAGTTGCCAACTTAAAATAACTTTTGGGTATTAGTGTTCAACATGTTTCTGATGTACATTAAGTGCTTTAGAAGTACACAAGCTAAAATCGTATTTTCTT
The DNA here is from genome assembly GCF_028018385.1 of Neofelis nebulosa. Lineage (NCBI taxonomy): Eukaryota > Metazoa > Chordata > Mammalia > Carnivora > Felidae > Neofelis > Neofelis nebulosa. Next base: position 86,094,769 of record NC_080790.1, read on the forward strand.
TAGTGATCGTTAGTTTATCTGTTAACACACGCACACACAATCTCATGTTGTGATTACTGGTCTGAGCACTTTATACAAAGTAATAACTCATTGAATCCTCTCAAAAATTAGGTGTAGATACTGCTAGCAAATGGTGGATGTGGAACTCAACCTCAGGCTGACTTCTGAGTCTCTGCTCTTATCGACGAAGCTAGGCCACCGTCTTTTCGTTAAGATGTCTCTGAAAATACATAAACAGAGCCATAAACTTTTATTAGGTATAAGATTTGAGAAACCTTGATGGAAAACCATCGATAAAGAGTGGAGCTTGGGTATCAGTTCATACTGGAACTTCTTGTATCAGCCAGGCAGTGGAGGAAGCCCTGAACTTGGGAAAGACATAATAAATACGCTGCTCCAGGGGTCATGAACGGCTAGCTGTGCAGGGTCACAGAGGATCATGACTGGGCACCCTTGGCCTTGCTTCTCCTCTCAGCCCCTCCTTGCTGCATACCACGGGCCATTGCTCCTCAGATGGGCAAACTCTCCAGCTCTGAGGTGGGCATCAGTATCCCTCGGAGGGCTTGCCTTAGACCTCAGATCGCTGGGCTCACCCCAGAGGGTCTGACGCAGGATGTGCTTTTTTGCTGAGTTCTCAGGTGGCCTGTGATGGGATGGGAGCCACACGTTGAGAACCACTGTTGAGGGATTTGCAGTATAACACGGGGTGAGTGAGGAGGTTTCTCTGTTTGAGGATAGTAGCAGTATTTTAATTTGAGAGTGGCCCACAAGCCTGCATGCAGGTACTATTGTGCAGGTCTCTGCAGCTGGCTCCTTTGTAAATGGCTGTGTGGGGGGCTCCCCACCCAATTTCCACCACTGTGGGGACTGAGGAGGCAGGACTGAGTTTTCTTGTTCTTCCACTTAGTTCCTGAGCGCTTGTTTTGTTGGGATATCTTTTGGGAGGTCATTGTCAGTTGCTGCTGTTTTTTGTTAATGAGTTCATGTTAGAAAGAGAAGGTAGGTCGGTAGGTACTTGGAGCCTTGGAGCCCAACACACCAAATCCTTTTCTTTTGTGCTTTTGTGAGATCTGTGCAGGTCTCAAAGAATCCCAAAATGGCTTTGAAAATGTACTTCTTGGATCATGAGAGGGGCCAGGTCAAGTGTCAGTCTGGATTTTTGGAAGGCTTCTCTAACAAGGTTCCAATGGGAGCTTTGACATTGGTAATCATTCCAAGTAAGACCATCCTTAATATACCCTTCTGTGTTTGGAAGGCCCTTAGGGGCTCTCAGAGCATTGGCTAGCTTTTGCCCAGGGCAGGTGGAACTGAGATAGAACCGAGAGTCCGGTGCCCCTGTTGGGAGAAGTATCCATATGTCTGTCCTAAGACTCAGGAACACAGTGGTTTCAGATGGTCCACACCTTGGGCAGCTTCTTTGAATTCACAGTCTTAGATTTGCTGTCCAGCTGTCTACCCCTGGCCAACTCTGTATGTAGCATGTTCCAGGAGGAGCAGCAGCAAAGATTTATTTATTTAAACAAGCTTAATAATTCTCCCAGCAGCAGTGGGGGTGGCCAGCTAGTAAGAAATGTTACCAGAAGCTGAAGTCGCAGCGAGATGCCTAGAAAGTGCCAGTGGCTGTCTTACCAGACAAAGCCCATTAATGTCTGCATTGATTTTCCTTAGAGGATGGGGCTCAGTTTTAATATCTTATGAATTTTGGCTGAATATTTAAGGATGTCTGCAAGTCAACAAGTATTTTAATTATGTCACTTATGAGCCTGGCTGCAGAAGAGAAGAGCAGTGCCTGTTCTCTCCTGCCAGCTGTGTCCATTTTAAGGACAATCACTCTAAAAGCTTGTTTCCCTGTTTGCAAGTCTTGTTTGTGTTGGGTGGGGGTGATGGGGAGAGGTCTGAATGGGTGATAAACAGCCCTCTTACTGCTCTGAGTGATGGAAACCAGCTCGGGGACATTGACATAAAAACTGCAAGCTGCTGGAGAATTTTTAAGAGATCAAGAAATAACCAGGGATTCAAGGAGTTATTTTAGAGACAGTTGCAGGAAATTTGACGTAGGTGAATAGTGAATTTTCATCAGCCCCCCTCTTTTTAAAGAAACCTATTTAGGAACAATATCTGGCAAGACAGATATAAAAGCAGATCGTTCTTTGCATCCTTTCACTTCTCCCCTCCATGTTTCACCTTTGCATGCGACTCATTTCGTGTACACCCCCGCCCTGACCATTTATCTTAAAGTCAGTTTTCCATCTGTCTCCATTACCAGCATGCGTATGGTTTTTCCTTTACGTGCTTTGGTTACTGCCCTCCTTGGCCCTCCCTAGCTCCTAACTAGGAGCTCCTCCTGCCACCCCTTTATTAAGCCATCTCGTGCCTTCCCATGGTTTCCTTAGTAGGTCTGTTTTAGATGGCTCAGTAGGTGATACCCAGTGGCGACTGTAAGCAAACCACGCCGTTATCCTCTAAACAGAAAAAGGGGAGAGATGACACTCAGCTGGCCATCATAATTTTCACTTTGAAGCATGCCTGGGTAGAACGGAAGCCCACTTGATGTGGCCTAGTTTAAGGCTCAGGTGTTTAATATGTTGCTGCTTAAACTTGATTGTGCCACTCCCTCAGCGCTGGTCAGGAAGGCTCATTCCACCTTTCAAAAAAGAGAGATAGGTTCCCTTTTTGTCCATGTCTCAGGTCGGTGAGGGTTACATGTTGAAGGAAGAAAATACGTGCTTAACATGATGGCATATTAATATGTGCAAATCCCCATCCATTTTGGGGTCTTAACTGGCTGTTAGGTATGGATCAAGAAATAAGAGCACTTCACTTTGGCAAATATGTTAATTGTTAATATTTTTAAAAACTTAATTGAGAATTGGACCTCCAGTCCTATATATAGATGAGTGGTTCTCAGCTGGGGGTGATGTTGCCCATATGGACATTTGGCAGTGTCTGGGGACATTTTCCAATTATCTTGACGGGGGAGTGTGCCTGGTGTCTTAGTGGGTACAGGCCAGGGATACTGCTAAGCATCCTGAAATACACAGGGCAGCTCCCACCCCAGAAAATCTACTGGCCCAGGATGTCAGTATTTCAGCAACCTTCATGTCAGTGAACGCTTCCTTCCTTTACTCAAATCCTTAAATTAATGGCACATGTATTCTTTCACACAGTTGCCCATATGGAGATAATTTTTTTTCATCCATTTTTATAAACATGAAAAATATCTATTTAGAGAGCTAGACAGTATTTATACATCTTGTAGTTATATAAAGGAGAAACCTCCTTTAATATAACTGACTTAACCACGGTTTATCTTTAATACTGTTGGTGAAGTGTGGCATATGTTGGTTTTTCAAATTGTGTACTTCTCCATGTTTGGACCATGTAAGTATAAAACGTCAATTTGTAGGAAACCTTTTGAAATCTAGCTGAACTGTGATAAAAACATACTCTCCTTGGAATGTCCACTTACAAGGAAGTCATGGAGTCCCTTGTCAATTGTTTTTAATAACTAGTCAATTTTCAGAGTTTGGTCCACTCCAAATCTGTCTGCCTAGCTCAGAATCCTTTTAATCGGTGGCTATCCATAGGAAAAAAAAATTTTTTTTGTGGTTGTTATGGCTAAAGTTCCTAAGATTCTAGGTTCAACCTGACAATCATTGGACTGGTCACATCTGTTAGCTTTCAAATGTTTCATTTCCATCTTTGTATAGTTCCGAAAAATAAACTATTCAGGGGAGAGCGAACGAAAATACCGCAAATGAGACCTTATCCAGGGAAACGGAAAGAGAAAATTATAATTTGGCTGTTAGTCTCTGTCCAGGTTAGTGGCGTAGGTGCCTATTAGCTGGGCTGGAGTATGATGTTGATGTCTCTACTTCTTTTTCTCTTCAGACGTAGACTCTGACTTGACAGAGTCCAATGAGCCCAGAAATTAAGAGGGTGGCCGATTAGAAGTTTCCTTGGCTATATCTAGATCTATTTTGTATAAATCACTTCCTGCTATACTGCTCTTCCTTTTTTGTTGCTTCTTCTCTCTTCCTGTTCAGTTATGGGGATAAACACAAAATCAGCACTTTGTAAGTCTTTGAATTTTTCTTGGTGAAGATTGTTAAAAGGCACAATCAGTCCTTTCTTTTTTCTAAATGCTCACATCCTCACGTGGACTGGGGAGGACCTCTGAAAGGTTAACAGTAACTCCTTCTGACAGACTTGAACCTTCTAGGTATGAGCTCTAAAACAATGTAACCTATCTAATTGTTCTTTGCAGGCTGCTATCGTTTGATTCTTACAACAGGGGTGGAGGGAGGCAAGTGTGGTCACTACGCCACTGAGTGAATGAGAAAAGTGCGGGTCACTGGGCAGTGGCTAGCCCCGGGGGTCTTGTGAGTGGCCAAGGGGATCCCCAGGCCCATGCCCTCAGCAGTGCATGGGGTCTGGGTCGTGTGTGTGAGCTGCTCTAATCCAGAAGCTGCGGACTCTGGACTTCCTTCCTGCTTTGTGTATGTATGTCTCCTCCCTGAAAGTAAAATGTTTGCCTTTATTCAGTAACTTCTTGACTTGTGATTTTAATAGGAGCTGGAATCACAGTATCTTTCGGAACTTCATTAGCAGCTAGCCTCGGTTTGAACTTCAAAAATCTTGCTTTGAGCGAAGACTGGACGGGTCCTCTCCTTTTCCCCTGCTGCTAATTTATCTCACGTTGTGCCTCCAGCCCTTAACCTCCCAACCTCTATTTTTGTCTTCTGTGAAACAAGGCCTTAGGGCTCCTGTTTTTTAAAGACCTTGCACAGCCCTGCCATTCCCTCTTTAAACATTTGAACCACACTGCTCCTTTTCAGAGGAGTTTTGTCCAAGGAGGGTGGCATGAGCAGACTTCTGTCTCAATTTTATTGCTCTTCCTTTTTTGTGAATCTAGTTTGAGGACTGAAAAGGCACGTGTGTGCAGGTGTAGAAAAGGCTGCGTTATTCATTCTGATCTGACCCACAAATTGGACCGCTGTCCCCATCACACACTTAATGCTTTGCAGTGCCACCTAAGTGACAGGCACCATGCCAAGTGCCCCGGATACAAAAACACGCCCTCAGGGAGGGTATAACCCAATGTGAGATGGTTTTCCAGGTTCCCACTCAGCTCTCTTCACGATTAACTAGTATTTAAAATGACTGTGACATCTCTGTGGGGTCCTGTAGAGAATACAAGGGAAGATGCACGGAAGTCCCCAAGGCCAGGTAGAACCCGTTTCAAATATTCCAGGGAAGGGTAGTTTTCTTCGAGATCTTTTGGAACTCTTCATTTTACAGACAGCCCCAGAGTCAGCCAAATGCCAACTGAGCAGAGATGCATCCCCGCCCCCCCCCCCCCCCCCCCCCCCCCACAGGATTGCCACTGTTCTCCCTGGGCCTGGCTGAGGCTCATACTCTCTGCTCACTTGGGGTGAGCACTCACTTTTTGGATCCACGAGTCCATAACTTTCAGAGATTGTAAACCTTACATCTTTGTTGTTTATTTGCTTGAGACTTTTAGATCTTAAAAATTAGTAGGGGTGCCTGGGTGGCTCAGTCGGTTGGGCATCCGACTTCGGCTCAGGTCATGATCTCATGGTTTGTGAGTTCGAGCCCCGCCTCGGGCTCTGTGCTGACAGCTTGGAGCCTGGAACCTCTTCAGATTCTGTGTCTCCCTCTCTTTCTGCCCCTCCCCTGCTCGCGCTCTGTCTCTCTCTCTCTCAAGAATAAACATTTTTTAAAAATTAAAAAAAAAATTTTTAAAATAAATTACAAAAAAAATTAGTAAAGCTACTTTTTGGTGTGTTTAAGAGAAGGCTGGCGTTAGGCAGCACGCCGATACCTCCTTATTCCTTTTGTTTTAAATTGATAATGGCATAAATGCATTATGGCATTACATTTTAATCTGGAAAAGATTTATGTAGTCAAGTTACTGCTTCACCCGGATTAGTAATGAATATTGTAAATCACTCCTGTCCAGACATTTTGCAGGTTTATTTTGTATCCTACTGGTAGTCTAGTTTGAAATGTGTGTCTTTTGAAACTTAAACTCTGTCTTTCTCGATCATCGAAGTTCTTTTTGTCTATTTTAAGTGCAGTGTTTCAGGCTGTTGACTTCGGCTTTATCTAGTACCCAAATCGTGCCATTCGGCATCAAGTTGGGATGAAGCTGTTGTCTGTAGGTGGGCTGATTTGGGTACTTCTTTAGCCCTGTTTAGCATCAGGAGATAACTGAATACTGGCATTCAACACAATTAAAATCATAATTTGTGATTTGCCTTCCATTTCATACCGCACCAGTTTGCATTTAACTTTTGATGATGTGGATGAGTGTAAAATAGTTTTTATGAGACGCTGTAATTATTTGTCATTAATGCTTGGCGTTTTAATTAACTTAATTTGAGAATAATGAGACTATAACTTGAAATATGAGTTACGTGATGTCACTGTAAAGATTCCTGAATGCATCGATTAAAGAATACATCGATTCCTGGTTCTCGGCGACCTGAGTGGGAAAGAATTTAATGTATGTTCAATAAGCTTGTTCTGGGTCTCATTCAGGAGAGGACGTTTTTTGTTGTTATTTACAAACTCGTAGTCTTTATTATTTTACATATTCAAGTATATATAATGTGTTCTCTGAAGAACAGGACAAAAATTGTAATGAGTTGCAACTATATAATGACCTTATTTTATTGTGTTAAGCTAATGGAGATTTCTCTCCTTTTGTTCATTCCAGTTTTCACCCACCTGCTTTTCCAAAGTACACTTTGTAATTCATCCACGTTATGCTTTGCATGTATGTATTTCCAGATAGTACGTATGGTACATATATTTATTTATAAGTTTATTTACCTTGAGAGAGAGACAGTGTGAGTGGGAGAGGTCCAGAGAGGGAGGGAGAGAGAGAATCCCAAGCAGGCTGCGCACTGCCAGCCTGGAGCCCAGTGCAGGGCTTGAACTCAAGAGCCATGAGATCATGATCTGAGCCGAAACTAAGAAGACACTTAACCGATGGAGAGCCACCCCAGGTGTGCCTGTATTTTTACATGAACATGTATTTGATATGAACCTTTAATTTTAGAATAGTTTTAATAATTTTTTTTTACATTTCTTTTAAGTTTTTTCAAGTAATCTCTACACCCAGCGTGGGGCTCGAACTCATGACCCCAAGATCAAGAGTCACATGCTCTTCCAACTGACCCAGCCTGGCACTGCTAATTTTAGGATAGTTTTAGATTTACAGAAAAAATTCCAAAGTTGGTGTTGGTACATTATTGTTAACTGAAGTCCACACTTTATTTGGATTTTCTTAACTTTTATGTAATGTCCCTTTTTTGGATCCCCCCCCCCCCCCCCAAGAAGACCACATGATACTTAGTTGTCAAGTCTCTTTAGGATCCTCTTGGCTATGAAAGTTTCTCAGACTCTCCTTACTTTGATGACCTGTGCACTTTTGAGGAAGACCAGTCATGAGTTTTGTGGAACCTTCCTCAGTTGGGATTTGTTTGATGTTTTTCTCATGATTAGACTGGAGTTGGGGGTTTTTGGAAGGGAGATCACAGACATCAGATGCCATTTTCATCATCTCAGTGGTGCGTACTGTCAGTGTGACTCATGACCTCCGTCCCCTGGCTGAGGTGGTATTTGCAGGCTCCCCACTGTAAAGTTAACTCGTGTTCCCTCTGTCCGTCCAGCAGTTGGGGAGGAAGTCACTTAAACAGGGAGGAGTTATGTTCTCCCTCCTCCAGGGGGTTGTATCTCAGTTATTTGGAATTGTGCATGGGAGATTGATTTATTCTCTCTGAAAGAGGAAAGTTTTCAGTGGTCACAGGGGCATTGTAGCCCCACCCTAGGTGCCGGTCCAGAGGAGGGAACTAGGGGCCCGCTCTGGTTTTAGAATGTGGTCCTAGGGTATGTATTAGGAATGCAGATTCCTGGGCCTGCTTTGGCCCTACTGCCTGAGTCTCCTGGGGAGCGTTGGTGTGAAAGTCTTCCTGTTGAACAAGGTGGTTCTGACAGGTTTTCAAGGTGGAGAACCAGCTGCTGTGTATTACCATTGGCACCCTCTCTCCCAGGCTCCCCTGCAGAGGGCCTCTGGCCTGGCCACGCCCACAGTTTTAACCCCTTTTGGGACGTCCTGAGTGGCTCACTGTATAAGCCCAAAGCCATTCTTGCCTTAGAATGATGCTCTCAGAGCTCCAGCAGCTGGGAAGTAGTGGAGTTAACAGCCGGGGACCCAGTGGGAAGGGTCTGTCTAGGCTGCAGTAGGGAGGTCCTCAAATGCCCAGGCCTGTCCGAAAATGGTTTTGTCACATGAGTGCACAGGTGAGAGCGAGTGAAGGACCGTGCGATGGTGGGGGTAGCCTGTGGATGCTGTCCACGCTTTGACAAGTAGGAGCCACGAGCAGATGCTCATGGCTTCCTAGTATGCCCGGTGACTCGTGCTTTGCAGTGGCTGTCTAACTTCCTAGGCCATCTCCGACTGCAGGGGGAAGGCAGTGGCCTCAGGTGGCTTCTCCTGATGGAGGAGGCGCTCAGTGGAGAGGGAGCTCCTGCAGTGGTCTCACTGGCCCACTCTGTAAGTATAGGGCCAGAGTCTGCTGCCCCAAGCACGGACTGGTGACCCTTACCTCCTGCCCTGGTGCTATGACATCATTCCAGTGTGCGCATGAGCAGAGGTCTGGGCAGGGTGAGGGTTGGCTCAGAAGCTGGCTTGGGGGTGGGGCAGGGCGACTTGGGAAGGTCCCTTTCCCTCCAGCGGCTGAAGGTTCTAGAGAATCTTTCTCCAGAGCGAGAAGAGTGGTTGACCTTTTTCTTGGGTACAGAAAGGGTTAGAAATAAGGCCAGGAGCCCACTTCACTTTCCTGTTTATACCTTCTCTCTCCCAAAATAACGGTAGAATTTGAGGGTGGGGGGTAGAAGGCCCCTGTGGGGAGACTACTTACTGTTCCAGTCTTCCCACAGCTCTATGGACTAGAGTGACTCCCTTGTATTCATTCACACAAACACGATTTTATCAGTGTGTTTGTTTATTAAAATTGACTGGATACAAGCATTTGCAGTGGCTTCTTTGAACATGATTTCCTTTTAAATCCATGCCTCCGTGGTAAAGTATAATTTACGATTCTGTTTTGACCTGCGGATTTCTAATTTTTTAAACAAATCTTGTCTTTCTCTGAATTTTTGTTTTGACTACATTTTTGTGAGGTTTGGTGGCCATGTGTAGAAGAATCCACTTGATATGAAAGCAAGGATTCCCACTTTGTTTCAGGGCAGTATTTTTGGAATTGGCTGGTCTTGGGTTTTCTTTATCACACACAAAAAGATTTTTGAGAGCACGGTTTCCATATGTAAGAGTGGAGTTGGACAAAGTGATGTCTGAAGCTTTTTCTCAGCTCTCAAGGTGGCGGAGGCCTTGCCCAAAGAAATGAGTCGCACGTAGTAGGCAGAACATCAGACTGGAGAGCTGGGTCCAGGCCTGGAGCTGCCTCCCCACGTCAGTGGGCCTTCCTGTTCTTCACAGCAGCAAGAGAATATTCTGCTCTGAAAGGTCCCTCCTGCCCCAAGTCTGGAGTCTAGGGATTTGTTGAATCTGATGGCTCAGGTTCATGACGTAATGTGGGGTTCCAAGTGATTCTCCAGCATGGGAACCCTGAACGCAGGGCTGTGAGTGGATGGACTTCAGAGGGTCCAAGAACATGTAGTGGAAAGAACGTACATTTTTATTTTTCACTAGTTTCTAACTGAAATTTAGTATTCCTTTCTATTGCAAACACGGGTAACACCCCCCCTTGAGATTTCACAGTCATCACAGAAATGACTAGTATGTTTATAACCACATCACAGTGGTTGCAGATAGTGGTTGAAATTTGAGCTTCTTATCATTCCTTTGAAATTATGGTCATTATTAGATCTGCTGCGGCACCCTTTAGTTTAGTGAGTTAATAAAGAAGCACATATATTACAGTATCTCATGTGTTTTTTAAATAATATTTTAATAACTCTGCTTCAGTGCAATTGCATAAAACGAAAACCATTTGAAAGCATCCTGAGGAGGAGTCTGAGGCCTCACCAGCCTGACTTGCGGGTGGGGGTGTGTGCACAAGAGGGTGACACCTTTTGGGGACCCAGTACCGTCCTGTCTGGTCATGCAGCTGTTGGGCCCTAGACCTCAGGCCAGAGATGATCTATACAAGCCTTGCAGGAGGGTGATTTAATTTTGTTGCCTGGTAGAACTCTTTTCTGGTCACGCAATGATGACAACATATCTCCCAAATGGGTAAAATAGGATCTGTTCTCAAAAAAAAAAAAAAAAAGAAAGAAAGAAAAAGAAAAAAATCCAAAAATTTTATTTAAATTACATAGACTAATCATTGTTTCTGTAAATTTAATCATTTAAATTGTCAAAGTAGGAAAATATACATTCAGTTTACTAGCTAACAGAAAGCTGAATATAGACAGTGTTCTGGGATTTTTGATCATTTAATAGACTGGTGGGGTTGGGTCATGGATTTGGTACCTAGGGGTTTATAATAACTACCAGCATCAGGAAAATGTTGATGACTTTTAGAAATCTCTTGCATAAAAGAGTTCAGTTTTTTGGTTCTCAGCAGTGTTGTGGTGAAACGGTTTCTGGAGTTTTGACCCCATGTTTCACAGAAATATGCTATAAAAAATAGTTCGGGGGCACCCCTGGGTGGCTCAGCTGATTTAGCTCCCGACTTCGGCTCAGGTCATGATCTCACTGTTTGTGAGTTCCAGCCCCACATCGGGCTCATTGCTGTCACCTCAGAGTCCGCTTCAGATCCTCTGTCCCCCCCTCTCTGCCCCTTCCCCACTCACACTATGTCTCTCAAAAGTAAATAAAACATTTAAAAAAATAGTTTGGAAGAAGAACTGGTGCAATGCTTGTAGTATGCTCCTCTGTACATAGGATTATAAATACTAGCTGCTGGAAATTCGCAGAAAATGATGGATGGTGTGGAGGAACATTTGTAAAGTATTATTGTGACAGTCGCTACTATTTATTGAGCACTTTACATTTCATACGTGTTGTTCTGTTTGATCTTCACTGCCCCCTTACAGGCTGCCCTTATTCCTGTGTAGCAGATGAAGGGAGCGATTGGAGAAGCTAAGTGATTTATCCAAGGGTTAGCCCTGACCGCCTCTCTGTTTTCATGTGGGCGTGTTCTGTTGGCACACATGGACGGTGACCCTGGAGTCACCAGCTTTGCAACTTCAGGATGCGGGCAGGCAGGAGTCCCGTGTTCCTGATGGTCTGGGTGCCTGGACTTGATTGGGAGTTGAGTGGGCACGCCTCCTTCTACATCCCTGCAGGCATCTGCGTCCTGCCCTGCTTGAAAGTGCAGTCACAGAACTACCTCCAGACTCACTCAATGGCCAGTTCCTTCCAATTGGGAAAGGCTCACAGGAAGCAAAATGAGCCTAGTCACTTGCTCTGGGCTTCCCAAGTGGGGTTTGCAGCTCCACCAGGTCTGAAAAGATGTAAACTGAACTCTCACATACCATATTTGAGACCTAAACTGAACGCTCACATACCATATTTGAGACCTAGTTTTCTGAGACCTCTCTTTTATGGCACTGCTGATCTCCCCTCCCCTCCCCTCCCCTCCCCTCCCCTCCCCTCCCTTTTCCTCCCCTCTCCTCCCCTCTCCTCCCCTCTCCTCCCCTCTCCTCCCCTCTCCTCTCCTTTTCCTTCCCTTCCCTTCCCTTCCCTTCCCTTCCCTTCCCTTCCCTTCCCTTCCCTTCCCTTCCCTTCCCTTCCCTTCCCTTCCTTCCTTCCTTCCTTCCCTCCCCTCCCCTCCCCTCCCCTCCCCTCCCCTCCCCTTCCCTTTTTCCCCCTGGTAGAGTTTCTCTTAGTGATAAAGACAAGGCTAACTCATAAAGATAGGATTTGAAGAGGAAGATGCCTCCTGCAATCTTATCCCAAAAGAGAAACTTCACATTTGTAATTAGTCCCTATAAGTATTTGTAACCATTTGTACAATTTTATGTTCTTCTCAATATGACCATTTTCCCCCTTTGTTCGTAATCTTGGTACTGTTATCTTGTTGAGTGATGTCCCAAAGAGTTGTAAGTGCCATCAGTTGGAGAAGCAGCCTACTGAGTTAGTCATTTAAATGTTTGCTCCAGTAGACAAGGTCCCTGTGTGCATCTCTGAGCATATTGCTTTTCTTCTACTGAATTGTTTCCAGAGCCTCCGTTCCTCAGAGATTGCAGAGTTAAATGTGGTGGACATCCTTATGGTTCTTGACGTATGTTGCTACAATGCCCTTCTAAAGGGATGTACGAATTTTCAGTAGTGTGGAAGTATCAATGTCACCCAAACTATGCTGCTTTTGAAAGAAGGTCAGTGGCCCCTCCATAAAGACATTTTGAGTTAACGTAGTCTGGGCCACCTTATCTCAGAATATCCGTAAAACAGCATCACTGCTGTTTAAAAACGAATTGACTGCAATTTATTCATATCTCGTTTAAAGCGGTCCTTGAAGGTCAAGGACTCTGCCGGTACTCACTGATTTTAGAACTCCTGCACGGTCATTCCCTAGGCAGGGTCCTGCTGCCAACTCTTGGACTTTACTTTCTAGCTGGTGGGCTGTTCTTTGATGGGATTCTCTGATAGCATACGAAACATCCTCAGCGGTAGCATGTCTTTTCCCTTTGAGGGCGCATTTAGTTTTTGTGAATAGTAGATTGTTCTTTGGAGCCTTATTTGGGGCCTACAGTGGGTGACAGAAGTGGATTATCTTGCTTTGGTCCCTGGCCACATGGGACAGAAGGAAAGGGACTCTGTTACCTCCGAAGACATTTTCAGGAAGAGTTGCGAATATTTTTAGTAAACTTGCCACACCTGGAACAGGCAGATAACCTCCCAAAGGAACAGTTCAGAATGGGGTGTGTGTGTGTGTGTGTGTGTGTGTCTATCGGATTACATATATTAGCTGTGTATTGTTGAGTAATAGATTAAGAGCCCAGGTAAGCCGTGCTCAAACTCCAGACCTGTGGAAACAGAGATAATAGACTCATGTAGTTCTAACCTGCTAAGTTCGTGGTGATTTGATACCTGGCAGTAGGTGACTCATACAGTATACAAGTTCAAGCCGTTCTTAGCCCTGCTCAGTGAGACTTTATTGCTGCCAAGAGGGACTCCCTGAAACTACAGCCCTACTTCTTTATTAGGGTTTTATGATGTTTCTCCTCATTGGCTCAAGAGATGATAGAAATCACTTTATGATGAGCCCTTTAAAAAGATTTTTAAAGACAATGAAAGAATGAAGCGGGCAGCAGAGGTGGGGGGATGGCGGGGATTAAGTGGGGAAAGGTGAACAAGGTAAGAGCGGGGATAGTAGCGTGAGTCGCAGGGAATGTGGACTCTCTCTCCCGGCTGGGAAGTATCAGTGTTGTGTGCGGTACGAGGAGTGACCAGAAAGTGGGGCAAACTTGGTGTAAAAATAAGTTGTATTTTTAAGTTTATATATTAGTTTAATAATTGACCTGAGCCGCCACCTTCCATTTTGCTGCTGCCTGTAGAGTGCTGGTTAAAACTGCGAATCCGAGAAGGGGTGAGGTTGATCTCAAAGAGAACCCTGACATGGGAGTATTTGCCCAAGTGCACGACACCTGTATGTGTGAACTTAGTCCGATCAGGTGCACACACACGTCAATGCTAGGATGGGGGTGTTTACCCCTTCCCTCTGCAGAAATAGGGTTGACTTTGGCCTGGATGCCTGGACCCCTTTTTGTGTTTCATCTCCTATCCTCCACTATATAGTCCCTTGAGAGACACTTTTAATTTTATTTTTGCCACACACATCATATACGTTGTACCAAATGTAATTTGCTGTTAACTTAATACATCTAGTGCCAGTGCTTAGATGGCCTACTTGTGGTGTCTAATAAAAGCTTAGATGCCTAACAGTAAGGTAACTTACAGAATTTGACGTTCCCGGGTCAACCCTGTTATGACCATAACCTAATTAGTATTTTGTAAAACGGATTTTTATAATTTGGTTATATTTGGGGCATGCACTGTTGATTGAGTCATTTAGGAGTAGCTGTTTCTCTTCATGGTGTTGTTAAAAAACAAAATTCAACTAAGTTTTTTAAGGATCTTAATTTGCTTTATTCAATGATTTGTGAACCAGGCAGCATCCTGTCCCACAGATAGAAAGGACCTCTGAGGAGCTGTACAAAATGTAAGACTTTTATAGGGAGAAGGGAAGAAGAACAAAGAAATTATACTAGACAAAAAAGCAGATTAGCCAGACAAGGTCACCTTCCTTTAGGGGATGGCAGGGGTCTATCAGGCAAACTACCTAATTAGTGCTGATGAGGTGACTTCTCATTGATTGGCTTAAGATTCCATTTTTGGGAGAACAGAAACTTGTTTTTTTAATTTTTAAATGTTTAATTTTTAACATTTCCCCTCTTGGTGAGTATCCAAAATTCTGTAAAGAACTTATCAAACTCAACACCCAAAAAACATAATCCAGTGAAGAAATGGGCAGAAGACATGAATAGACACTTTTCCAAAGAAGACATCCAGATGGCTAAGAGACACATGAAAAGATGCTCAACGTCATTCATCATCAGGGAAATACAAATGAAAACCATGATGATACCACCTCACACCTGTCAGAATGGCTAAAATTAACAACACAAGAGGCAACAGGTGTTGGCGAGGATGTGGAGAAAGGGGAACCCTCTTACACTGGTGGGAATGCAAACTGGTGCAGCCATTCCGGAGAACAGTCTGGAGGTTCCTCAAAAAGTTAAAAATAGAACTACCATATATGATCCAACAATTGTACCACTAGGTATTTACCCAAAGGATACAAAAATACAGATTCAAAGGTGTACATGAACCCTGATTTTTATAGCAGCATCAACAATAGCCAAACTATGGAGAGAGCCCATATGTCCCTTGACTGATGAATGGATAAAGAAGGTATGGAATATGTACACCATGGAATATTACTCAGCCATTAAAAATAAACCTTGCCATTTGCAAGGACATGGATGGAGCTAGAGTGCATTATGCTAAGTGAAATAAGTCAGAGAAAGACAAATATCATATGATCTCATTCATATGTCACATTTAAGAATGAACACAGATGAACATATGGGAATGGGAGAAAGAAGAAAAGAGGGAAACAAGCCATAAGAGACTCTTAATAATAGAGAACAGGGGCGCTTGGGTGACTCAGTTGGTTAAGTGTCCAACTTTGGCTCAGGTCATGATCTCACGGTTCGTGGGTTCGAGCCCTGCATTAGGCTCTTTGTTGACAGCTCAGAGCCTGGATCCTGCTTTGGATTCTGTATCTCCCTCTCTCTCTGCCCCTCCCCTGCTCACGCTCTGTCTCTGTTTCTCAAAAACAAATAAATGTTAAAAGAAAAAGAAAACAATAAGAGAACAAACTGAGGGTTGGTGGAGGGAGGTGGGTAGGGGATGGGCTTAGATGGGTGACGGGTACTAAGGGCACTTGTGATGAGAACTGGGTGTTGTATGTAAGTGATGAATCACTGAATTCTCTTCCTAAAACCAGTATTGCACAGTATGTTAACTAAAATTAAAAACAAAAACAGAAAAATCAATTCCCCTCTTTTGATCAGACTACACCTGAGAGATGTGATCCAAATTTAAAGCATTAGCATTACTCCTAGCCACCTCTTAGAAGTTCTCAAGTGTTGCTGATTTCTGTCAGTATTCACAGGTGATGACTTTTTTTTTTTTTTTTTTGCTGACTCTGGTATTCAGTCACAGGTCATGACTTCAGGTTCACATTCTTTAGGTCAGCCACTGTCTTCATTACTTTTCCGATGTTCCATTCCCAGTGACCTCACTTGCTTGGCGGTTAGCGGCTGCGAATATGAACATGCACTTAAAGCTTGTGCGAGAACACAGCGCACCAGGTAGATTCTTATGATTATTATAAGCAGAATCATTCCTATTGTCTGGAGTACTTCAGAGACATGATCTCCCAAGACCCAAACCAAACAAGTCAAGTCCCATTGAAGGAGTCCCTTTCTTAGGCCAGCTTGCTTGGTTCTGTGATCTTCCGTAGCTGAGCTCAGCTTCCCCAGAAGTGTCCATTCAGTGCGGCAAGTGGCGTTAACCATGGTGCAGACACTTCCTTGCTCTGCCAAAACAATAGTCAAGGGCTCTCCTATTATCAAGAACAACTTTGTCCAGAGAGCCCAGGAATTTTTGTTGGCAGCTATTGGCTTTAACAGCAGCTTCTGCAACACCTTCAAGAGTTAAGGTGAAGGTCTAGAAGTAGCCTCATTTGTACTTACTCTTAGCCAGGGGAGCAGCTACCAAAGGAAGCTATTTTGGAGTCATGAATGCCCTCTGGCGATTCCTGCTTGAGTCTGTGGCTCAAGGCTGGGAAGGTGACAGCCATGGAGGCCTGTAAAGTTTAAGCGACTCTAGACCGTACAGGCACTTTTGTTCCAGTTACCCTTGCTTTGTGTCCCTTTCTTTGTACAGAGCCTGGACACAATGTTCCCTGGGTTTGGGGTTCTTAAACTGAGGCAGGGAAATAGACCCCCAGGGGTTAAGGAGCCTGACTTAATAGAGAGGGGGCTGACTCAGTTCCAGAGAAACTGAAGCATTTGGCAATCAGGGAGACGTGTGTGATGGGCAGAACTACAGGATTGTCAGCATTATGGCAAATCCAACAGTCGTGTCAAGGTTGGATTATCCCTGTTTGCAGTGGCTTGAGTATATGAACCATGGCATTATCTTTCAGGCCAGAGCAGAGCAAATGAGTATGTGCAAATGAATCACAAAGACCTTCGTACTGTAAGAATTAAGAAAAGGATAGTCAGAGAGGGAATGAGGAATGGAAAGAAACACTCTTGCATCTGAGGTCTTGGCTGCTTCTCTTCTCAATTTGATTTCGAGGTCTCCAACATTTGCGCAGGACCTGATGTCAGGTGGGGCCTTCTTCGGCTGTGAAATATGCACCTGAGTTTCCACGCCTTGTAATTTGGCGGTGGCGTCAGTGATCAGGAGTTCCTGGTAGGGTCCTTTTCATGAGTCTCACTTCTGCAAAAGCATCAGAGTGAGACAGTAGCTGTCTGTAGATGCCCAAAGACTTAAAGATGCTCATTGTTAGGGTTCAATATAATGGAAATGACAAGGAAATTTGGTTATTTGTATGATACGTAACATTTTAAGATAACTGGAATTGTGACTGGTGACATTATATTGGGACACATCATATTTCTAGGAATTTCCTACAATTTCTAGAACATTTATGTTAATAACCTGCATCCATGTAAATATAAACTAAGGAAGTTTAGGCATCCCTTCTATTTGATAATGCTTCCTATGTACCTTAACAGCAAATAAACTGAATTACTTTAATATTTTACCAGGGGAGAGACAAATCTTTGCAATTTTTTCAGGGACCCTCTGGGAAATCTCAGAGTTACTTTAAGGTGGGAGAAGCCCCCATTTAGAATTTGATTTTAGGAAGTTGTCAAAACATCAAGCAATTTGAACACATTTGACTAAATAGGATCACAGAGCATCATGAGATAATACTTAATTATCTGTTTAACCAACAGGACAATAGAGGATGATGATAAAGGCAAATTCAGAAGGTTACATAGTTGTGAACAAAATTTAGCTCTTTTACTATTGAGAAGATTGGATTTTCTTAAGTAATCTAAGACCTGATGAGGACCATGGGAAGCACAGGAAATTATTTTGGTTACAACAAAAAAGCTTTGCTGGCCAGGCAGATTACATAAAAGATAAACCTTCACTATCTCTAATCTAAAGCATACCCAAAGTCCAAGAGAAAGCTGTCCTTTTAGCAGAGAGAAAATCAAATTCTAGTTTTGTACCAGTGTACTTTTGCTGTTAAAGCTCTTTAGAAAACCTTAAATAAATCCATTCCAGTATTAGCCCACTTGACCACTGGCAAAATTCTCTTCCCAGGATTCCTTTTCCAAAAGCCTACAATTTTTTTCATACCCATTCAGATCTTGTCCTGTATGTTTTTTCTCATTCTGGAAGACCCAGTCATTTTACTTTCCGTGCCTACTGTTAATACACGCTTGTTTCCCTTCACCCTTATTATTTCTAAGAAGTTTCAAGTACATATATTGATTACCATTCTTAAACCTCAGGGTCCTTATTTCCTAGTGAAAACTAAGAAGTATGTAATTGTGGACTGTCTCTTACACCAGCATTCTGTGGATCGGTAAACTCACAAATACACTTCATAATTTATAGAATATTCTGCCTCACAGTAAATTTCTCAATGTTGTATGAAACATTACTAATAGACCTACATACCTTAAGTTTCTTTACAATAAGAAACCCAAAGTAAAAGTAGATAAACCTGTGTTCAATAATTAATGTTTCATTATTTTATCTTATTTGAAAATGATCTAGATATTCAGTGATCTAAATGTTCACTATGTATCATTTAACTTAATGTAGGAAAACTATAAAGTTTCAAGTTATCAAAAATATTTGGGGAAACTCTGTAAGTATACTCATAATCATCGCTGAAAAGTTCACCTGGAAACTTTTATCCTACTTACATCTATCTAAATCACTTGCTTTTAACATATTTAGATTACTCATGAAAATTTTGCAGACACTAAAGAAAATTAGGCATTATGTTAGGTTACTTTTGTTGCTGACAAATGTAACAGAACATTAATCTATTTGACTAGAAAACCCAAGCAGAATAAAAGTATTATATTTAATGCTGGTAACTCTAAATGCATGCCTGTTTTAATGAAACCAACAAACTTAAACTTGCTTCTCTCTCTCTCTCTCTCTCTCTCTCTCTCTCTTTTTTGCTTTCTCTCTTTTTAAACCAAAGTCTATCCTAGATCAGGCGAACTTGAAAAACATTTGGGTTAGATTTTATGTTTCTGAGAGTCTAGAAGTAACTCAATTTGGTAAATGCTTATTTTGCTTTAAACTAATTAAATAGACCTTAAAAAAATAATTTTGGCAGTACTAGCCAGAGACAGAGAAATATCACACATCTGCAGTATACATATTAGACATATATAAACATAAATACAGACACGAACCCATCTTACAGCTATTTTAAAATTTTAACCATGAAAACTGGTTTTAAAACTGGTTTTAACCATTTTAACTGGTACACCAATGCAGAGCTCACTAGTTTATAATAGAACACTTGGATCCAAATTGTGGATTTAGAAGATGGGATAACTTAAGGTTACCTGTTCTGATGGCTTAAACTTTTTACTAATATTTGTGGAGAAGACTTTTTTTTTTCATGTTTATTTTTGAGAAAGAGAGACAGAGCATCAGTGGGGGAGGGGCAGAGAGAGAGGGAGACACAGAATCTTGAAGCAGGCTCCAGGCTCTGAGCTGTCAGCACAGAGCCCAACGCAGGCCTGAACTCACAAACCATGAGATCATGGCCTGAGCTGAAGTCAAGCATCTAACTGACTGAACCACCCGGGTGCCCCTGTGAAGACTTTTAAGATTTTTCATTTGCCTGGGTTCCAAATGTCTTGCCCCATTTTTTTCCCCCTACTGATAAGAATGACCTCAGTTCCTAGAGTCCAGATAGAACATTTACATCTCAAAGGCACAGGGAAAGATTGAGTTCCTCCCTTTGGGATTTTTGTTTCCTAAATCTTTTATGATACCTACAAGCCTTTTGAGGAGAGTGGTGAGGTTTGGGGAGGGTAGAAAGGATAGGTAGGCTTTGAATTGCTTCCAGAGCTGCATTTCTGTTCTCATAAAGACTCAGTTTGTAAGACAAGGACCGTTGTTCTTAATTCCTAAAGAATTGCGTTGTGATCTACAATGATTTCAAAAGGGCTGACTCTCCCACCCGACTATATTATCTTTAATTTGTGTCTGTATATCTGGGAGAAGATCTTCAACTAAGATGGAAATCAAAAGATTCCTGTGTTCTAGATTTAGAACTTTGTCCTTGGAATGTTTTTCTTTGCCTCTGGGTACATTTAGCTAAGGGGAGAGGTCCTAAAAACAGTCCCTATCAGGTTCTGAGTATCAGCTTCCAGTTTGGCCAACTTCTGACCACAGAGCTACTTAAAAAATCCTTTCAAATAGCTGGTCAGGTTTCAGCTGGGAAAAACAGTAAATATTCCTGGCAGTACTGAACAGTCCCTCCCCACCCCCCTTGGATGTAAGAGGAATTCCTGGGGAGGGTAAAAAGGATACTATTCATTCACTCTGCCAACCCCAGAGATAGCCAAAAGGAAGAAAGACTTAGGCAGTTCTCAGGACACGAAAAACAAGACTTCCCAGAAGACACACATGTCACCCTTTGCTGACTTCTGCCAGTTTTCCCACAATCCCATCTAGAGGCTCTGGAGTAGAGTTTTAAGTAGGGAGTATAGCTCTAGTATTTACCAGAATCTGGCCAGGATTTCCATTGATTTCAATTTTAGTTTCCCTTTGTCTGTTTAAGGGAATAACTAGTAGTTCACCAGGAAGTCCCCCAGAGTCCTGCCAGCCCTGGGAGGGGCCCATGTGAAGTGTGCAAAGGTAGATGTGGGGGCGTCTGGAAGACCACTAGTTTGGCAGTCTTCTGTTTACGGTTGTGCAGACTCTCCAGAGTGGCAAGGCAGTTCAGATAGACGATTAGCAGACTCTGAGTGCTCACGTAAAGGAGACTAGAGGGGAGCAGTAGGAGTCACATCGTAGTTTTTTGTTTTAGGTACTTCTTGTGTCCTCAATTTTTTAGTAGCTTTTTGCACAGAATCTTTCAATGAAGCGATTTTGGAATCTTGAAGCCTTTTGGAGGCTCCTGCATGCCAATTAAAATAGGTATCCCATTCTGTTTGACCTGGGAACCATTGCCTTCAAGTGCATTTCTTTTTTTTTTTTTTCTTTTAATTTTTTTTTAACATTTATTTACTGAGAGACAGAGACAGAGCATGAGCAAGGGAGGGAGAGACAGAGAGAGGAGGAGACACAGACTCTGAAGCGGGCTCCAGGCTCTGAGCTGTCAGCACAAAGCCCAATGTGGGGCTCGAACTCACAAACCGTGAGATCATGACCTGAGCCAAAGTCCGATGCCCAACCGACTGAGCCACCCAGGTGCCCCTTTCAAGTGCATTTCTTAAACGAATGATGTCTAGTTGGAGTGTTCTCCATGATGGCCATTGTAATTCTGGTTTGCCTTAGTGAGAGTCTGTCATTTTTGTAGGTAACTACAGCTTCCAGGGCCATAATTCTCAGGGATAAAAGAGGCAGGTGTACCAGAAGTTGGCATGCTCAAGTCTTTGAATCTAGAGGATCTCTTTGTCTTCAGCCAAGCCGTGGGTTCTTCAGAGACAAATTAATACCTAAGAGGGATGTGCCACCGAGCTGGGGATTGTATGGTGCCTTACCTTGTCCCTCGTTACAGGGGGATTTTCTTGAGGTTGGCAGGTGGCCTGGTGCCTGGCCCGTGTTGTGATCAGCTTATCCTAGCACGAGAGTCTTCGAGTTAGGTGGCGAGCACCCCAGCAGCTTTTCAGTGCCTGGCCTGCCGTGCCCGTCGGTTTTGCAGCTTTGGCTCCTGAGATTCCCAGTAACGATGGATCTATTATTCCTTTACGTTACGTGCACGTGAACAGAAACCACCAGTAACTGAGGACGTGGAGCTGTGGATGCCAGCAGTAACCAAAGAATTGTTACTATGGACTGTGGACTGGCCAAGAGAAGGCCTTAGGTGTGCAGCACCAGCAGCTCCCAATGTGGAACTATGGACCCAACCAGTAGACGGCAACATATGGGACAAGGGACTAACCAGGCGCTGGGGATTTGGGTTTCAGGAGGAACCCTCTGCCAGCTCAAGCCCTGGACGAGGACTGGCCTGGTGCTGTGTTAGAGACTTCAGTCCATTTAGACTGACCCAAGAATCCTAGCCTGGAAAGCCAAGTAGACTGGGAGCTCAACACAAGCAGAGCTCAGATCTGAGAGGATCTTATCCACGGGCCTTGGAATGGCAACAAAGTTAGACAAGTCCAAGGGTCCACATATGTTTCCCATTCCTGAAGGGGCCAGAGGTCTCTCTGCGTTTTACCACTGCCACTAAACTGTTAAAAACTCAAACTTGGGGCACCTGGTAGCTCATTTGGTTGTGTCCGAGTCTTGACTGGGGCTCAGGTCATGATCTCCCAGTTCATGGGATCGAGCCCTGTGTCGGGCTCTGCACTGACAGCGTGGAACCTGCATGGGATTCTCTCTCTCTGTCTCTCTCTCTCTCTGTCCCCCCCCCACACAATAAATAAAATCAGCATTAAAAAAAACCCCAAACTCAACTGACTGAACTGCAGAGATCGTCCTTACTTTATTCAACAGTTGGTGAACTGGGCAGCCACCCATCCAGAGATAGAAAGGGGTTCTGAGAAGCTGTACAAAATGAAAGGCTTTTGTAGGTGGGAGGGAATGGGAATAAGGAGGTAATACTAGACAAAAAAAGCAGGTTGGTCATGACAAAGTCACTTTCCTTTAGGAGATGGCAGGGGGCTGTCAGCCAGGTGACCTAATAAGTAAGTAGTGCTTATTAATTCGTCACTGGTTTAATATTCCATTTCTGGGAGAGTACAGTTATCAGTTGAGTCTCAGTTTGGTGACTCTGGTCTTAGTGCAAGTGACTGTATTTTGGACCTGTTGTTTTTAACAGCATAGAGCAGGGGTTGGCAAACAATGGCCTGCAGGCCAAATCCGGCTCCCTGTCTGTGTTTGTGAATATGGTTTTATTAGAACACAGCCAGACCCCTTTTATTTACGTATGGTCTGTGGTTGTGTTCCTGATACACGGGCAGAGTTGAGTCATTGCAACAGAGACTGTGTGGCTTGCAAAGCCTAAAATATTTATCTGGTCCTTTTCTAGAAAAGTCTGCTAGCCCTGCTATGCAGGAAGGAATGGGGGTGAAGTCAGAGTCCTTGCTCTGTGACTTCATTGGCGTGAGTGAGGCTTGGTGCCTTTTTCTCTGGTAGGAGGGGGATTCTCATCATCAAGGGGGTTGAGGGTGAAATTGTACCAGGTACTGGGTGGTTCCCGGCTGAAATGATGCGCATGATGAATATTACTTCCTTCTCCCATTGATTACCCACATCCCTCCCATCCTCAGGTGCTTTCTTTCTTTGCATGTGAAAATTTAAGATGAAAAGTGGCTTTCAGTCCCCACGTGTTCAGAAGACAGTACTATCCAGTAGAACTATCATGCAAGCCACCAATGTCAGCTAAATGTGTAACTTGTTTAAAAAGCTTCTGGGTGGCTCAGGTCATGATCTCGCGGTCCGTGAGTTCGAGCCCCGCGTCGGGCTCTGTACCGACAGCTCAGAGCCTGGAGCCTGCTTCGGATTCTGTGTCTCCCTCTCTCTCTGCCTTCTTCCACTCATTCTCTCTCTCTCAAGAATAAATAAACATTAATTTTTTAAAAAAAAAACAGGAAGAAGTAGATGAAATTAATTTTGGTAATGTGTTCACAAATATCACTTCAACTTACAATCAATATAAAAATCATTAACGGGGTATTTTTTCTTTTTTCCTTTTTTGCATGAGTGTGGCATCCAGTGTGCATTTTACCCTTAAAGCAGGAACAGATGCACTTGCTGCATCTTGAGTGTTCAGTAGCCACAGTGACCAGAGGCCACTGAACAGCACGGCTCTCTGCTTCTCTGACACCAGCTGGGTATCCTTGAATTCAATTCTGACACCACTCCTTGGACTCTGTGCAGACCCTATAGGTGAAGGGCTGGGTCTTACAAGACTGCCTCTCCCTTCAGATGCCGGTCTCAGGTCCTGGCCTTCCTATACTTCTGACCAGCTGGCTGTATATTAGGGGTTCCTGTGACCCCCTCATTTGGTTTGATAATTTGCTCTAATGACTCCCAGAATTTCCTATCAACGGTTTATTACAAAGGACACAGGAACAGCCAGAAGGAAGAGGTGCATGGGGAAGGTATGGGCACGGGGAGGCACAGGGCTTGGTTGCTTCTCCAGGCCTGCCACCCTCCTAGCACATCAGTGTGTTCCTCAACCCAGGAGCTCCTGTAATCTTCTTGTTCTAGAGTTTTTATAACTCAGTCTCTAGCCCCACACCCTTGGTTGTTGGGGCCTGGGGCTGAAAGTTCCCACCCTCCTAATCCCATGATTGGTCTTTCTATGGCCAGCCCCCATCCTGAACATAGCCAGGAGCCAACCCGGAGTCATTTCATTAGCATAAGCGTGGGCGTGGTCTTAGGGGGCTGGTTCTGAATAACAAAAGATGTCCCTATCACTCAGGAAATTCCAGGAGTTTTGGGAGCTCTGTGCCAGGAACCACAGAGCAAGACCAAATATATTTTTTATTATACCACACCAGGATAGCCCGAGAATGCCTTCCCTCCCTTCTTCCTCCCCAGCTGGCTGTGCCCTATTTGAGAACACTCCTCTCCTCTAAAACAGCTGATGCATTCTTATTTTACATTCTTCTCTACCCTCTCTTGACTAATCATGACTGTGCTGCTAACTCCCCCGGTTCTTGGTTCTCAGGAAGCAAATGTAGGAAAGATACAGTAACATTTCTAGGGAAGCATACAGATACAAACTGATTAAATGTAGCACACCAATGGTGACTCTATTTAATAAAATTTGCAGAAGAATAACTCTGCTCTAGCAAACAGGCATCCAGGCTGCAGATTTTCTAATAAATGGGACGTGTGGCTGAAGCCAGCACAGCACATCCCAGCTCCCGCCCCGAGGAGTCTGACTGTCCAGGCAACTGGTACAGGAGGAAAACCAGAGAAAAACTAGGATTTTTATTCCTCATGTAGTCTTTGGTCTCCCTTGCTTGCATGATGTGTCTGTATTCTTAATGTTTACTACTCTGCTTGCTCTTGGAATTTTAAATTCAGGGTTCTGGAACTAGAGTGGTAGGGGCAGATCTTGGTTCGTCACGAGAGCTGGGGACTTGGTGCCTCAATTGCTTTTGCCGGACAGTGGACTGTTCTGAGGATTAAAATGTGTAAAAACACTGAGGACAGTGTTTGACACATGACACTATATCAGTATCGTTGGATTTGTTTACGCCATGTAAAGCACTAACAAGTAACAACAGGTGTATTCTAGCAGGAATAAGGGGATGGTGGCAGAGAGTGTCTGGGAGCTGTGTAAGTGGGGCGTGGCTGCTAAAGGGCTTCTAAAAATCAGGGTTTTTAAATGCTTATTTCTTTCTTTATTTTTGAGGGTGGGGAAGGGGCAGAGAGAGAGGGAGAGAGAGGACCCTAAGCAGGCTCCATGCCCAACACTGAGCCCAACGCAGGGCTCAGTCTCACAACCACGAGGTCTTGGCCTGAACAGAAATCAAGAGTCGGGTGCTTAACTGACTGAGTCACACACGTGGTCCAAGAATCAGTTTTTAAAAGTGTAATATTTTAGGGGCCCCTGGGTGGCTCAGTTAAGTGTCCAACTTTGGCTCAGGTCATGATCTCACGGTGTGTGAGTTCGAGCCCCGCGTCGGGCTCTTGTGCTGACAGCTCGGAGCCTGGAGCTAGCTCGGAGCCTGGATTCTGTGTCTCCCTCTCTCTCTGCCCCTTCCCTGCTCATGCTCTATCTCTCTCTGTCTCTCAAAAACAAATAAATGTTAAAAAAAATTTAAATATAATATTTTGGACATGGCTTACTCCAAAGTCTTTAAACTTTAAGGACATGATTAAAATTTTCATTAGTGTGACTTAACTTAGAAGCAGGCACAGTAGCTGTATCTGATGTTAAAGATCTTTTTAAAGGTTGATGTTTGTATCTGGCTTTTATCTTTCTGAGAGGTGTATATGATAAAGAGGTATCAATGATAAAATACCATGTTTTTCTACAAATAAGAAGGGTTGAAACTTACTGAAAGGTGTATGTGTGTGTGATCACAAGTGACCACATTTAAATAATTTTTTTAGGAATAGAAGGCCCCAGGATGTCATTTCCAAAGGGCTGTAGATGGGCTCCAGAAACATGGGTTGTTGTCTACAAAGGATGAGGTCATGATTCAGAGTCATTCATGTGGTATGTCATAGAAGGCTATCTTGCCTAGGATGTGGATGTTGATAGTTAGTAGTCTGAGGTATTTTATTATTGTCCATTCAGACATCTTTATTTTAACAGGTCAAGAAGAATATTTTTGAAAAAGTATGTTTAGCCTTTTAAGTATTTCAGATATTTGTGAAAGTCATTTTGGGGAAGTAAGCTATATTGCATTAAATTGTTTTTTAGATTGCTTATGATTTCAAGGTTTAAAAAAAAAATATTTATGGGGGGGAGGGGCAGAGAGAGAGAATCCCAAGCAGGCTCTATGCTGTCAGCACAGAGCCTGATGTGAGGCTCGAAGTCATGAACTGTGAGATCATGACCTGAGTGGAAATCAAGAGTCGGATGTTTAACCAACTAAGCCACGCAGGTGCCCCTGTAATTTCAGTTTTAATTGCTGTCAGTCCCGATGTTAATATCATTTCTGCCCTCCCTTGTATTTTTTCATTCTGACTTTATAGTGGGAAACATGCATCGAAGTTATATTTTGGACAAATCTTTCAAGAGTGGTTTCCCATTCTTTCTCATCCTGTGTCTCGAGTGAAAACTAGGTTCTTATGAGGAGAGGGTAATTTTGTTTAAAGCCAGTGTTTTTTAAGTCGAGGCTGTCTTAGCTCAAGCGGCTCTAACTAAATACCATAGACTGAGTGGTTCTCGCAGCAGACATAGCTCTGGAGGCTGGAAGGCCAATGTCAAGGTGCCGACTGACTCAGGGTCTGGGAAGGGCCTGCTTCCCTGGCTGGAGATGTCCACCTTCTCATTGTGTCCGCGAGAAGTGGAGAGATAAGGGGCTCTGGGCCGTTCCTCTTCTTACAGGGGATCTATCCCAGCATGGGATAGATGACGTCATGACCTGCAGTCCCCTCTGTTGAAATACCATCACCCTGGGGATGAGGGTTTCAACAGGTAAATTTGGGGGAGACACATTCAGGCAGTAACAGAAGCTATTGAGACTTGCTTTGACGTCATAACCCTTTTTTTTTTTAAATTTTTTTTTTTTAACATTTATTTATTTTTGAGACAGAGAGAGACAGAGCATGAACAGGGGAGGGGCAGAGAGAGAGGGAGACACAGAATCTGAAACAGGCTCCAGGCTCCGAGCTGTCAGCACAGAGCCCTACATGGGGCCTGAACTCACGGACCGCGAGATCATGACCTGAGCCGAAGTTGGACGTTTAACCGACTGAGCCACCCAGGTGCCCCATGTCATAACCCTTTTTAGCAAAGACAGGTACCTTGGCTTGACACCACTTGCCACTGTTTCTAACTTATTTTCTTCTGTCTGAATTAAAAATCCTCTGGTGTCAAAGCCTCCTTTCCTTTGTTAGGCCTGCCCGTCACTCAGATCTGTATTTTTCCCTACAGCTGTTCCCAGAAGCTTTCTCAGGCTGACTTCCTCCCTCCCAGGGCAGTTGGAGGGCCTAATTTTCCATTCCCTCCCTGCCACCCTCCCTAGATTAAGTGTTGTAGAAGTGTACCAGAGGTTTCCAGCTTGCAGGCTTTGGGAACTGCAGCCTGGAAGCTGCCCCCTGCCTGCCAGGCTGCCTGTGGCAGACAGGTTCGGGGGACTAGGCCTTCCCAAGGCAGATCTCAGGGGTGGCGGAGAACTGAGAATACTGGTTTAAGCAATTTCTTATTGGGATCTTCCAACCACCTCTCTGAGCCTCTTGGGAACTCTTGACCTTTCTGGCCCCAAGTTTGAGAACCGTGGATTTAGAGTGTTGACTTTCACTTTCTCAAGGCTCAGCTCAAACACTCAGCTTGCTTACTTGGTCCCCAGAGAGAACCTTCCAACCCATCGAAATAAACAGCACTAAACATCCTCTGCATCTGCCTGAGTTTAGTGGGGGGAAGGCCTAGGAGAAGGGACACTTTGCTCTCTTCCTTCCCAGTGGATGTGGGTATCATCCTGAGTGCCCTCCGGCCTCTCCCCGCTGTGGTCTAGTCTCAGATTCTCCAGAAGTGACTCGATCTCCGGTCCTGCCACCCTGACCCGAGCTTGGGGTCTCACGTTTTGACACATGGCTACACTGAGCAAGGACTTGCGTTTCACTGCCGTCACCACTGGGTCATCATCGTAGAGGACACGGAGAGAAAACAGCAAAGCTGTGTCACCTCTGATTTCAGGGGGTTGAGGCGTTCCAACCTCGTGCTAGAGTTTTGCTTCCTGAGCACTTCCTTCTGGAAGTGGCTGCTTCTCCCCATTCCGTTTACACCGTGGGTGCAGCTGAGTGTCGTGTTGGGGCCTGTGTCCCGCCCTGCACTCTCCCTGTACCCGGTCTTGTGGTCCTGCCTCGTTCCCTCCACCGTTGTCCCAGATAAAGCCAAGGATTGTCATTGTCATTTCTCTTCCGTTTAAACTCACAGCAGTTTCTTGTGTCTTCCAGCAGTGTTAGCCCCCATGTCCCTTGGCTTTCCAGCCCTGGGCTTCTAGGCAGACTGTCCTCCCCATCAAGTGACCGTGTGGGTCGCATCCTGTCTCGCTCAGGCCGCTTCTTCCTGGGAGCACCCCCTTCTCTCCTGTGTTGTTTGTGACCATCAACAATGTATGTGGAACCTGCTGAACAGGTAACTTCAAGTTCAGTAGAAAGACTCCTGGGGTGTCTGTCATCTGGGCGACTTCATACTTTAAATCTTTCCTACAGTAACCCCAGTACCACAGCCATAGCACCTGTGAGTCTGCTTAGGCTGGTGACTGGGTGGCTTGTAAACAGCAGACATTTGCTGTTCACAGCACCAGAGGCAGCACGTCCAAGGTCAGGGTGCCAGCACAGTCAGTCTGATGAGGGCCCTCCTCTGGGTTGCAGACTTGTCGGACCCTCACAGGGTGGAAAGGGCGAGGATGCTTTGCAGGCTCGCTTTATGAAGATACTAATCCCACTCATGGGGGCTCCACCCTCATGACCTAAGCTCCTCCCAAGGCCCCTCCTCCTAACACCATCACCTTGGGGGTTAGGATTTCACCATAAGATCTTGGGGCAGGACACATTCGGACCGCAGTGGCGTCTCTTTGGCACAACAATGCCTAACTTAAATGCTGTAGCTTCTTAGTGTGTGGGTATCTTTTCCTTGAAAGATCTCGAGTGTCAGTCACCTATTCAACAAGTATTTGAGTATCTGCTGTGTGTCAGGCAGAGTTGTAGGTGGGCCCAAGTCCCTGCTTCCCAGGAGCTTGCACCCAGTGGCTTCTTGGAGAGTGACAGTAGTGTGGCATTTTGCTCTGCTCTTCTGTACTCCTTTGAGTAGTTCAGTCATCATTTGTGTAACTGATTTATTTTGCTTAAAAAAAATGGAGACTCCATTTAGATCATAAGAAAAATACCAGAGACACCAAATGAAATGTGCATCTAGCAATCTGACATGAGCGAGGGATGTTTTAGGTACCTGAAATCTGAGTCCTCCGCTCAGTCTCTGGACCCTTGCCCCCTTCGAAGCAGGTTCGTGCTCTACCTGGTGTGATGGCGGTCTGGCCTATGCTCAGGATTTTCTGTTTGAGCAGGTACAAAACTGATGTATTGAAGAGTCGATGTAAGAATTTGGTGGCCGACCTGTGAAGGGTATAGGGATGCTTTTTGTGCCCTGATGTGTTCAGTCCCTGGAGTTGTGTTCAATTGTCTGTCAGGACAGGTGTCCGGTCTGGTCAGCCATGGCCAGAGTGGCCACACAATTACAGACCTGCCTGCAGAGCCTTGGTCCGTCATGGGCGAGGTGGATGCGGGTCTCAGATGCCTGGGCATCACGAAAATCTGTGTCACAAGCAGACTCAGTTTTAACTCGTATTTATTTAGCTGCTGTGGGAGTCATCTGTGGGGCACTGATTAATACATAATATGTCATCTATAAAGCAGCCTTTCTTTTGAGTTCTGTGTTTGTGCAATGAAATGTGGCTCAAGAAGTTGTACATGATGTATAATTGAAAAAATGCTTTCAAAAACCATTACCAGGTTCGTTTATTTAGCAATTAAGTAATGTCGTGTCATCTGAATACCTTGTGATCTGGTTTTGGCTTAACTTCATTTGGTAAAAGATAATAATAAATGACATGCATTAAGGAGTGGTATTGATATGCCAGGCCCACGTGAAGTAATTTGCACTGTGTGTGACACGAGGGTGCATATTTGATGAGAATTTGCTTGTTTTATGTGGATCTTAAATTCACAGCAGAAAATTCTGAAACACCGAGAGTCCCCAGTGTGCATGTCACTTAGCTTCAGCAGCTCAGAGCACATCACTGTCTCCCTCCCCTGTGCTCCCCACTCGGGGATCGTAAAGTGAATTCCATATGTATATCATTTCTTGGTGTTAGTTTTAACCAGAATGTACCTTTTAAATTTAACTTCACAATGGGGCGCCTGGGTGGCGCAGTCGGTTAAGCGTCCGACTTCAGCTCGGGTCACGATCTCACGGTCCGGTCCGTGAGTTCGAGCCCCGCGTCGGGCTCTGGGCTGACGGCTCGGAGCCTGGAGCCTGCTTCCGGTTCTGTGTCTCCCTCTCTCTCTGCCCCTCCCCCGTTCATGCTCTGTCTCTCTCTGTCCCAAAAATAAATAAAAAATAAAATAAAATAAAAAAATAAATTTAACTTCACAAATTGGTTTGTTCGAACTTGCTCGTTTTCCTCAATTGCCATTATTGAACCTTTGAAGGTTCTTCCTTGTCTCATTTGGATTTCAAACATTATTTGTGAATTTATGGTTTAACTTAAGTACTTTCTGCTATAGATAAAGGTACTGTCTCATGCTACCTTTAAGTGAAGAATAATCCAGCTGATTATACCCTTTTGAAAATTAGGGTTTCTTTCCTCCTTGACCTCCCTGCCTGGTGCAATTAACCAAGAGCGCCCGCCTCCCCGTGTGTTAGTTTCAGGAGCTACATCAGTTCAACTGGATTCTTTCAATGTGAAAAAATTTTTTGAACACTAATCATGCTCATAATTTCCTCATCTGTAAATGTGAGGGTTGGAATAGCTGGTTGTCAAAGTTCCCTTTTGGTTTTGTGGGTATAAAAACCCCCACATCTAGCCGAAGGCA
Organism: Neofelis nebulosa; assembly: GCF_028018385.1. Taxonomy (NCBI): domain Eukaryota; kingdom Metazoa; phylum Chordata; class Mammalia; order Carnivora; family Felidae; genus Neofelis; species Neofelis nebulosa. Next base: position 86,125,856 of record NC_080790.1, read on the forward strand.
TAATTGTTGGGACCTTCAGTTGCTTTGGGACTGAATGATTTCTACCTAGGGAATGATTTGAAGAAAATGCCCCTATCGTATTTTGGTTTGGCCTATTTTGGCAGAGCGCCACATATATGTCCCTTACTGTGGGCCACCTCTAGGGAGAAGTGGGTGTGGGAAGGCCACATGTGGCCCTCAGAACTGCCCCTCCCCCCAGGAATCCCAGAGGTCTGCTCTGTTGTCTCCTATCACCAGTCTCTCCCACTTCCCTTTTGTGTCCTGGGCAGCAGTGGGAGACCCCCAACTTTGTTCCAGCTATACTCATTGTGCCTCCTGGAATTTCTGTAACAAAGTCGGTTACCCTGCCTTTGTCCCTTACTTCTGCAAGCATTACAAATGTTTCAGGGCCCTCTGTCACCAGGCATATGACAGGTGGGCCATCTGGCTGGTGCAGGGTCACCCAGCTGTCAGGGCTGCTTCCTGTGCCTTGCCTCCCCACCCAGAGAGGGCTGCTCCCTGGCCCAGCAGGGGACCTTTATGACATTTTGAGCATGATCAGAAAAAGGAACTTGTGGATTTTCTTCTAGGCATGGTCACTCGAGCGGCTGATGCAGGCTAGCTAGCTGCGTTCCAGCCCGTCCAGCTGGTTGGAGCTCACTTGTGCCAGCAGGGTGATTGATGTCAGCTCTGCCCAGGCTGCAGGGACCTTTAGCCAGCAGACCACAGGTGACAGGTGAGGAGTGACACAGCCCTCTGGTTTCTTTCTGATTTGACTCAACTGAGAGTCATCACTGCCAGCCATAATTTTTCAGATGGCCTCTGCTTTACTCTGGCTGTGAGCTTCTTTCTGTCCTCCTTGGGGCCTCTCTGGTCACAAAATAGAAACGTCTTAGGTGTGTCAGATGCACGAGGTCTAGTCCAGGGAATGGTTATAAAAGTGTGTGAAGGGCTGAAGGGGCCAAAGGGGGAAGACATGTTTGTTACCCACAGAGCAGAAACTGAGAAAGTTTCTGCCGGCTTCTAGGTCCGCAGGAGCAAAACAAGGACATGGGAATCCCCCAGAACCCAGGAGCAAGACGCCGCCCCCACCCCCCGCCCCCACCCCTGCCCGTCGCTCCCCCACCCCCTGCAGGAAGCCTGTGCTGTTCTGCCCTAGGAGCTAAGCACAGCCTGAGCCTCAGCAACTTGCTGGACCGGCATTGCCCCTGCTGTTTTAGATCCCCTGCTTGCTGGGGCGGGGCGGGGCGGGGCGGGGCGCTGGGAGGGGCAGGTCCTCAGTCTTCCTCCTGCCTTTTCATGTTGCACCAGGGCCTCTCTTTGGCAGAACGTAACCAAGAATCCAGCGGGCAGGGCCTGGGAAACGTAGCCCCAGCGGTACAGAGGAGAGCATGGTCGGGTAGCAGTGGCTTGGATGCCAGGTCACATCTGGCACAGGGATTCTCCAGAGTGTGGGCAGGATGAAGTGACCCGGTGTGCCCTGGCACGCAGGGGCAAATGGTGGCTGCCGTATCATCTTCTCTGCGTGGCTCACTAGAAACGGACTACTGATAATATGTTCATCATGCATCGTGCAGACTGCACTCACAGGAAGGTATGGAAACCCAAACCAAAAGTTGGGCACAACCGTTCTGGCTAATAGAAATGAATATAAATGACTCGGCTGCAGCTGCACCGTGGGGAAGTCACCAGCCGTCCATGTGTGCACTGCGCATCTCGGTGGTGGTGTATACAAAGGCTCGGCGAGGGGACTGTGGTTCCCTCTAGTGCAGAGTGGCATCGGTGGAGGGACAAAACCACTCTTTGAAGCCCTGGAACACACTGTTCACTGCTGACAAGCAGGAAGCAACCGCAAGCTCTCCTGCACAGCCCTGCTGAAGCGCAGCTTGGCATTGCTGATGGTAACGAGGCTCACACAACAGCAGAGTGGTGTCGCTTATCCATTCAGCCCTTGCTTCCCTTCTTCCGCTAACAGGAAGCTTTCTTGTTGCAGACCCTGACTTGATTCGGCTCCCTGGATCTCCCCATTCCTTGTTCGCATCTGGGCTTCTTCTCCCGGTCTCCCCCCATTGTGCTCAGAGGAGCTGGTACCCGTCTTGAGCTCCCTGAAGCATGAGACGAAGTTGTCCTAAGGGCGGGATTTTGGCTGGGAAATCCTGTGTGTGTGGGGTGGGGGGGACCGGCAAAGCCACCTGCCTCTCTGCTCTGCCTCTGTCTGCACCCTGCAGGCTGGCTTCCCTCCCTCGGCACATGTGGTGGGCAGTCCCCAGCAACAGCATGGAGGCCGTGGGCCTAGCAGAGTGTTCTGTACAGTACCTCTCAGGCTGGCCCTTCTCTGGTCCACGTTGGTCAGGTGCCCACTCTGAGCTGGTCCGTGGACCATCTCCTGCGAGGGAGGAGGAGGGTGTTCTGGAGAACACGCCTGCCCTTACTACGTGTGCATGGGGATGGGCAGAGGGCAGCTGAGGGCAGAGGGGAAGCCACTGGTTCTGGGCAGCCTCCCTCTGGACTTTTCCCGACCAGGCCTCCACACAGTAGTGCCAGGTGCTGTGACTGTATCAGCTGGCAGGGCATCGTCGGCCGGAGCCCCAGTGCGTTTCTCCTTGGACTGTAGGAAATAATGCCCTTGCAACTGCTGCTTGTGTGCATAAATCGAGCCTGTGGCTATTTTAAAAAGACTGTCATGAATTTGCTCTAAGAATATCTTCTTTTAAACTCAGAAATTTGGTTTTCATGAAGTATTAAATTGAGAAATTATTGAGAATAATTTGATTCGGAATGGTTAGTAAAATGGGTTTATTCGAGTCCCTCCTGAAATGAACAAAGAAGATGACACCCCGAGCTTTTAATCTTTTTGCATTAATTTAATTAAAGGGGATACTTTAAGTCGATTGCCCTTATCATCCTTTATCAGAGTACAGCAGCATCGCCTTGTACCCCTACTAAGTGAGAGGCTTGCAGCGTTATAGCAAAACGTGGCTTCCGGGCACAGAATACAGTCCCTGAGCCAGACATGGTAGAGGACCGTGGCTCCATGGGTGGGTAGGGAGAAGGGAGAACTTGTTCCTCACCGGTTGAGCCTGGCACAGGTGGAGGGAAGGCATAAAGAATGGTGGTTTTATTCCACTAACAATGTGGCTTTTGAATCGGACCCTTTGGTTAGTGTATTGTTTAAAATGCACGCTTCCCTGTGGGCACACGTACATCCCTAGCAGGACGTTTGTTTTGTGGGGTTCATATAGGCTGTAGGATGGGATTCATTTTCTTAGCTGCACAAAAAGAGGAACCAACGTGCGAAAAGCAGCGTGGGGATGCCACCGCCTGTGTGGGGATGTGTGATCAGCCTCCCTTCTGCTGGCTTACATAATATCGTATACATGCCCACACGCTTTACAACTGACTGAATTCTCCAGACTTTGCTGTTCCTCTATTATTTAATTCACTTTGACCCTCTTTGCAAGCTCTTCCTCCTCCCATTTTATTTAGTTTTGTTTTTTCCTCATGGTATGGCATCGCTTTGATGAAAAATATTTTGGATGCACTAGAAACGAGGCATACGTTTTTACTAAAAAAAAATTTCTGATTATGAGATTAATCAAGACTAATATATATCATAGAATATTTGAAAGCTTCTGAAAGTGAAATTTTCAGTGCAAAAGCTTTGCTTCCCAGCATTTAGGTTAAATGGGGGGCATTGACAGTCATAAATGCTTGGATATCTATCACCATATTTCCATAGTATGGTTTTTACGTATGTAAACGTGTGTAAAAGACACGCGCCCTTGTTTTTATTTGGTATCTGGATTAAAATTCTTATTTTCATCCTCAAATCCTGCTTTTCCCTCATGCCCCACATAGTGTCCAAATGGGTGTGGAACAAGGTGGCCGTCTTTCACCAGGACACCTTTGGGGGCAGAAAAGGGCACTATTAGTATATTACACTGAGCCAACAGTCACAGACCAGAAGGTAGCGTGTGGTTGCCGAGCCTTGAAAAACTGACATTCTGTCTTCGCATGGCCCGGCTCAGGCCTTTCTCTCCCACTTGACCATAGCCCTTTCGTCCTCCTGCTTCTGGACTCTTTTCCCTCTCATCAACGCCTTTTATTGGTACTGGGCTTGATTTTCTAATACACAGATCTACTTGTTACACTTTTCTCCTTATAAACCTCTGGGTCCCCATTTCATGATAAAGTCTGGGCTCCTTAGGGTTATTAAAGGGCCCTAAAAAATGGGATCTTTGCTTCATCTGCCACCATTTAGTACTTTTAAAATTTTATGAACTGATCACACTGGTCCCTTCCAGCGAGGCCAGGCACTTTCACACACGGTGCCTTTGCACATGCTGTTCCCAGCACTCGGCCTGCCTCCCCCACCGCCACCACTGCTCACCTCCTTGCACATGGCAGGACTGAAATGGCATCGGCCCTTTGAAGCATCTGGATCACCCCAGAACTAGAACCGGTGGCCCATCTTAGGAGGCTTCCTGGGCCTCTCCTGTACATCTGCCTTTGAACACTCACACCCTTAATCCCGAGAGGCAGTACAGATCTGGTCCCCTCGCATGGATCATGGCCTTCCACCTGGCGTTGTGTGACTTTGGTCTGGTAAGGCTCTTTGTGCCTCAGTTTTCCTATCTGAGAAATGGGGACAATGGTCATATTTATCTCCTAGGAGAGTTGTAAGGTATATAGAGTGGTGCCTGAAAAGAGCCTGTTACTTGGCGTGTGATAACCCTGCAGTCAGTGTTGTCTGTGACTAGTGGTAGTCATCATCTCTCTGTGTCCACGTCTGTGTCTTCATCTGGCACCTGAGTCCGTAAGTAGAAGGACTCTGGCGGTGTAGTCGGGCTCACTGGGTGTTTGCTGAATGAACTGGTGTACGTGCATATATACTAGTCCCAGCTTATTTCTTGCTGTAACGCATTTGGGTTGAGATCAAATACGTAGAGCTGCCGATTGCTTTGGTATCAACATGACAGTATCCAAGGGACCTGAAGACGCTGGGTCCCTTAAGCCAAGGGAGCAGCTCGTGGACAAAGACCTGATTTCCTTGTGGGTCCATCCGCTCCCTCACTCCATTCTTGCTAGAGAAAAGCTGGGGGGAAGGGTGGCCACGTGCTAACCTGTGACCACGATGGGAAGCCCCCAACACCAAGATTGCAGGTTGTAAAACCCAGCGTCTGCCTGGGAATCAGGATTCTATCTGAGTGGGAAGTCTCGCTAGGTGGTTTCTCGCTCCTCCCATCACTAGTTTCGAATAGTTTGGGAGGGTGACTTTCCTGGTCTTGTCGTCAGCAGACTGGCTGAACAGGCCTGGGGACTAGTGATGAGTGATGGGCTCTCCTTCTGGCGGGGGGGGGGGGGGGGGGGCGGGGGGGTGGGGAGGGGGTACCAGGCACATCCCTGATGGCCTCCCACAGACCAGGGGGAACCAGTCATCTGCCTGCCCCTTGCAGCCAATGTTCCCTCAACACCAGTCCCCTGCCTTCCACCTCTCCATCTCAGTGATGGTTGGGCTGAAGGCCTTTGGAGAACTTGAGGGGAAATGCCATGTATACTCAGCACTCCTTTCTTAACTATGAAAGTTAATTTAAGTGCGACACAAGTCCTTACCTCGGGAATGCTGGCCACACATCATGTCTGTGTTCCCAGCACCCTGCTCTTGAATTCCACTAGTAGCTAGTACTTTTCTTTCTTTGTACTTTGTTGGAAAGTAAAGCGGGCGGCCTTAAAATCCTATGAAAGGTGGTTTTAAAATCCTCGCAAGATCTGCCGTGCTTGCTTCCGAAGCAGCCGGGGAAACAGAGTGAGCCTGAGTCTTAGCTGCTGCTGAATTAGTGCCAAAAGGGGTCTGGCAAGCCTCACCGTGGGCTCCTCTTTAAAATATGTAGATTGAAAACTGAACAGTAATGGCGATGAAAATGTTCTGAGTCGTGTTTAGAGGTGCCAAAAGGGCCGTTTGTAACCTAGCCTGAGCGTGGCCGGTTCGCATCCCTCCTTTCCTCGGGGAACCTCGTAGATTGTCACTAAGAAAAGAGGCTTCCCTGACCACCCTTCTAGCATGTGTGTGCTTTGAACACGTCTTCCTAAAACCCAGGAGATGGACAGCCTTCCCCACAGACTTGAGCTCACGTCTGGTTAGCCCTGCTTCATGAGGAAGGTGCTTGGGAATGCCGATGGCCTCGTCAGGGAGCAGCGCAGCCGGCTGGGGACCTCGAGAGATTCTTTTGAAACGAGGAGCCTAGGTGTGTGCCTTGCAGGGACACCTTGTTACAATTCAGTAAGCCAGTCACGCACGAGGTACTTTTCTACCTGTGGAGGATGAGGACAGAAGGTGGACAGTAAAGTAGGGTCTGCACGTCCTGGGGCATCCAGCTCCCCACCAAAGTCTCCCCTCTGCACAGGTGGAAGGAGATGGGTTGGGGAGGGGCAGGGGCACAGTGTGGCCTTGCACCTAATGTTGCCGTTGGCTGCCCTTTGCTGCCATATTTCCTAATGGCAGCATAGGACGTAGTTAGATTTGTTTACCTTAACTGCTAATCCTTTATGAAGAGTGCTTGGTAATTTGTAAAGCGTTCCATTCCATATGTGGGGGGCTTTAGGTCAGTTACACGGGTAAAACTGTGTATGTTAGTAACTGTTGTTGGAGCTGATGTTACTCTTGTTATGGCAGTGTTGATACTTGGATTTCGGTACATACCTGTACCCACGGGGAGTGATTTTCTGTTGACTGTCTTCTATGGAAGCTTTTTAATTTTATTTATTTATTTATTTAATTTTATTTTAAATGATTAAGTAATTTCTTTTGTTCTTCCTTAAGAGCACTGTAAGTTCTGGAGAACAGTGTTTCGTGGTCACCGAGTCTGGTGATTATTGCATTATGTTTCTTTCCTCAGAGATACACAAGCAATTGTCTGCTCAGAGGTGTTTTAATTTCTTTGATCATGCTCTAAAAGGACTTTTCATGCTCTGTGTATGACTTTGCAACTGTTTTAAGGCCCTTAAATGGCTAAAGTTGAGGAGAAGATCATCTGGTTCATTCTCCCAAGTTTGGCTCTCTGATGCGCCTTCCAAACTGCTGGGCTGTGGACAGGGCAGGCTGGAGCGTGCTGGAAGGGTGGCAGCCGTCTGGCTTGGAAAGTAGCTCCCGTGTCCCCAGAAACTAACTGCGTGCCTTTCCTAGGGCTGTGGCCACCAAGTACCACAGACTCCGTGGCTTAAAGCAACAGAAGTTAATTGTGTCACAGTTCTGGAGGCCTGAAGTCTGATGTCCAGGTGTTGACAGTTCCTTCTCCCTTTGACACCTGGAGGGGAGAATCCTTCCTTGCCTCCTACTGGCTTCCGGTTGCCCCAGGCACTGGGGTTCCTTGGCTTGTGGCTGCACTCGTTGCCCTCTTCATCACATGGTGGCCCCCATGGGTCTCTGTCTTCTTCTTCTTCTTTTTTTCAATCTTTATTTTTGAAAGAGAGAGAAAGAGTGCAAGTGGGGGAGAGGCAGAGAGAGAGGGAGACACAGAATCCAAAGCAGGCTCCAGGCTCTGAGCTGTCAGCACAGAGCCTGACGCAGGGCTCGAACCCACGAACTGTGAATTCATGACCTGAGCTGAAGTGTGATGCTTGCCCGACGAGCCACCCAGATGCCCTGGGTCTCTGTCTTCTTATAAGGCCACAAGTCATAGTGTAAGGTTAGGGGCTCACCCACCATGCTCCCTTGGGACACATGCTATTGGGAGGTGGAGAAGAACACGGATGCAAGCTTCTCTGCCTCTGTCTTGGTTCCACCTTGGCTCACCTGTTAGGTGCCAGCCTGTCCCTGGAATGGACTTGTACAGCTGCAGGGTGACAGGTAAAGTCCGAGGACACCGTCATCACGCTGGGCCACGTCCGGGGGAACGTGGTGGCTGTGGAAGACTAGCCTTGTGTCTTTTAGAGGAGGAGACATTTAGCAATTCACATGAATCCTTTGCAGAGTTGCTTTAGAGAAGTCTCTTTCCTGTAAATAAAAATATCGCAGCTAGCAAAAAGCAGTTTGGTCTTGTTTTACTTTCCTAAAGTAAAGTGCAACGTGTAAAAGTTGATGTATATATGTTCCGTGACTCACAGCCTTAATGGTGCACAGTCTTCATCTGGTCACTGTCTGGACGACAGAGGTATGGAGAGAACTCTGTTCCTTACAGGCCACATGTTCTACTACATCAGCTGCGTTTGGGCTTTAACAGAGAACAGAAATACGTGTCCTTGTCCAGCACGAATTTCTAGCACGCATGCGTGAACAGAACTGAAGACATACCTGTTACAGTTTTTGTAAAGGCAGTCTTAGATGTGAACGAGTGGTCATTGATTCTGTTGAAAATGTTACTCTGCTCTTAGGAGAATGTGGCTTTTTTAGTTTACATCTTTTCTCTAGTTGATGTCAGAACTTCCTTATCAATCACAGTGTGCTAACTGGCATATTTATGAGCTAAAGCGGCCCTTGTGATCATTTAGTTGGTTGGTTTTCCATTTTTAATTAGTGAGGTGTGTTTTTAGTGGCACAAGTAACCCAGCACATGAGGCACGACTTGCCTGTCATCCCTGGGATGGAGGCATGGTTAACAGTCTCTGTGTTAATTTGTTCCTATTCACATGTTGCTTAGATGGTAACCATTCTACAGGTCAATCTGAGTTGCCTTTGACAGAATTTGAGGCAAAAAGCAGAGCTAGTGACTGCACGGTGCCCTCATGCGGAGATCCTGCCCCGTCGCTCACATACAGCATGCTTTCTGTTTAGGGTAAAAGTACTTGATGCAGAACTGGCTCCGTGCTGGCCTCACTCGCTGGCTGCAAACCGTGCACACGGTGTGGCACGTGTTCATTTGTATAGCCAGTGAGAAGCATTTCCTCCTGCACGTGGAGCTAGGGGGGGAAGGGGCGAGGAGAGATGAACTTGCTTACATAGCACATTGTTTCGGATTTCCTTTTGAGGCCAGAAAGTGTTGGTGTGGCCTCTATGGAAGCGAAGGGGCATGCGGCCTTCAAGAACTATTTCTACGTGCGTTTCTACCATGTGCTAGAGACTGTGCTAGGAATGCCCAGAGGAACGGCGCATCCTTCCGGCCTTCCCATGTCCTAGTGGGGAGGGCGGAGGAGTATACGACGTGAAGAGGTTTGCACAACACAAGTGAGCGTGAATGTACTATTATCATTTGTGTGTGCTACTAACTGCTAGCATTTCAATGGAGCATGTGAATGGGTCAGGCCATTGTAGTAAGTGCTTTCCATAAGAGATTCTTGCTCAGTCTAGTGGAAATGATAGCACCTTCAAAACTATGAACAAAAGGTATGAAAATTTGGCTTCTGGAGGGAGCATCTGTCTCCCTGATATGGGTCTGGTGTCCATCCACCGCTCCAGGCCCCAGGGAGTGGACAAGGTACGTGATCACTAGTGTTTCTGACATTTCCCATTTCGGTGCCTTTTTTTTTTTTTTTTTTTTAATGTTTCTTTTTATTTTTGAGACAGAGACAGAGCATGAGCAGGGGAGGAGCAGAGAGAGAGGGAGACACAGAATCCAAAGCAGGCTCCAGGCTCTGAGCTGTCAGCACAGAGCCCGACGCGGGGCTCGAACTCACGGACTGTGAGATCATGACCTGAGCCGAAGTCGGACACTCAACCGACTGAGCCACCCAGGCGTCCCCCCCGCCCCCCATTTCAGTGCTTTTAAGCAATGCATAGTATTTCATCCTATAGTACTAATATGTGGCTAAAGTTAAGAAATTGTGAATGCAGGGGTGAGCAGCCTCACAATTCAAAATGTTTTCTGGAGCAGGCATTTGGTTCTGGGTAATGTGGTTGAGAGCCCAAGGTGGCCGCGGTGTTTGTGTACTGGTGGGAAAAGAACTGAGGACAGTCTTCCCCTCCCTACCAAGGAGCCCAGTTGGAAGCTTCCTTCTCCTGTGATGTCTGTTAGCCATAGAAAATTGTCATGGTGTCATCATGGGAGGGACATATGCGTGTAATTCCCATCAGTCACAAAGATAAAATTAAAACGCAGTAAAAGTGACCAATCAAAAGACATCCAATAGCAGAAATTTAATGCTGCCTGGTTTACCTCTTCTCTAAGCCTGAATGGACCCACAGATGGGTTTTCCTGCCATGAAATAAGGGGCAAGTTAAGTGTAAAACCGTCGGAATAGAGTAGAGCCGCTGAGCTAGCTTGTGCAACCAGCCTCAGTGTCGGCTTAGGTATTTGTAGCCTTCCCGCTGAGTCTGGGGTCGCCTTGCCCTGTGCAGCATGATGTTTGCTATTGTGCTTTGTAGGAAAAGACCCGGGAGAACTCAGTCACATGCAGAATGTCACCCCTGGGCTAGCAGGAGGTTGGGCGGAGGGTGCTTAATTCCTAGTAACTGTGATGTCCGTTTATTTATTTGTTCTTATCTGGCGTGCTGAAGAAAATAGATGATGATAGCTGGTAGCAGTGAAATACTTCTGGTCCTGAAAGACACTCTGGGGAGACACAAATCATTGAACCCAGACCATTTTTCCCCCGTACATATTATCTTTTGCCTTTTTTTTTTTTTTTTGCATCTTTTCATTTATATGTGTCTATGTGTGTCCACTCTTTGCCCATCTGTCGATTTTCTCATTTACCTTCTGCCTTCTTTGCCTTATTCTCATGTCCCCTGCATGGTACATTTCTCTATCAGTTAATTAATTCACTCATCCAGCCTTTTATCGATCATCTCTTCTGTGGAGGGCACCGCGATTAGTGTTGTGGATGGAACGGTAAATTGCAGACCGTCTCCACACCTGATAGAGGGAAGAAAGAGATCTGTATACAGATGGCTCTGATACCAAACACAACACTTATTTTGAGTCTATGTAATAGCAGTTATCATTAACTGAGCAGCACTTGCTGTGAGCCAGGTCTGGCCGTAAGCACTCACTCATTTCTCTTGGCCCTAGGCAGCACGTGCCAGCTCAGGCTGGTCTAGAAAGGTCTCTGGGTTTGGAGCCTTTGCCTCCAGCCTTGGGGTTGGCCTTGAACCCCTCCTGGGTCTTGTGTCTGCTCCTCCCTGAGGCACGAGCCACTAGTGGGGTTCCTTCAGCTCGGGGCCTGTATGTGTGTTCAGGAAAAGGAAGAATTGTCACCATCACAGGGCTGTGAAGAAGAACTGAATGCTTTTGTAAAGGACCTGGCACGTGCTGGCCCACAGTATGGCTCTGGGGAGAGCTGCAGCCTGGTGCTTCCAGCTCCTGTCTCCACCACTGCCTTTCATTTTTCTGCCTCCTCCAGTCCTGGCCTCTGCCCCTTCCTCCCTCCCACCCTCCCCAGGCTCCAGCATTGCCCCTTCCTGGGTCTCTTCCCTCCCCACTTGTCATGGAGGCCAGGAGGGCTGCCCTCCTCCTGGCTGGCTGCCTCAGTGCCCGTCCCTGCCTGGCCCCTCTTAGCTGAGTGACCCCTGGGCAGCTTTCCGGACCTCTGCTCCTCATCCACATCTCTCACGAGTGATCCGCTCAGTGCCTGCTGTCTGGCGGCTGCCCGTTCCTTCTGCCCTCCTGATCCATAGTCCACAGCCCTGCGTTACTCAGCCCTCTTCCTCTTTCTTGGGTCCTTTTCTTCATACTGAAGGAGGGTCACTTCAGTGCCGTGGAACGTGTGGAAACCCTAGCCCCAGTTATGATCCAGTTGCTGGCCCTGCCTGGGCCAGCTCCCCCATCTGGACTGAAGTGTGCACCCCTACCCAGTGTTCATTGTTGAGGTCCTAGCCCCCTTGCATGTCTGTGTTCGGGGATAGGGCCTCGAAGGAAGTCCTCAAGGTTAAAGAAGTTCATGGTGGGGCGGGGATCTGATAGGACTCGAGCCCTCCTGAGAAGAACACTAGGGAACTGGGTGTCTTTCTGCCACGTGAGGACATGGCGAGGAGGCGGCTGTCTGCAAGCCAGGGACAGAGCTCTCAGCAGGAACCAAATCAGCCCACACCTTGATCCGGGACTTTCAGCCTCCAGAACTAGGAGAAAATCAGTTTGTGTTGTTTAAACCACCCACTCTGTGGAATTTTCTTACGTTAGTGCAGGCGAACTGATGCAGTGAGCCTCACCGGGCCCCTCACTGTGGGGGAGACCATCCACCCCCAACCCCTCCGAGGGCATCCCTGCAGCCAGGTTCCCTCATGTGAAAAAGGAGGCTTGTCTTGACAAGAATGAGGGGTGGGATGGGGAGATGGAAATCGATGTTTTTTTTGCTTTACTTTGGACCCATGCCCATTCTGTAAGAGGAACTCATCCCCATTCTGTAAGAGGAACTCATCCCCTGGCGTGAGCCCGGCTCCTCTGTGACGAGGACTGTGTGCAGACTCCTGGCTCACAGGTCACTTGGTAGCAATTTGCAGGACCAGGGGGACCGAGTAGACTCCTGCCTCTCATTTACTGCCCCCCAGGGGCCAATTCTACTTGGGACCCCACTCTAGATTGTATCTGCTGCACCAGGGTACAGACATGGTGGTGGGGGGAACTTTTAAGCACTGACTTTCTTTTCTCTTTTGTTTATTTGAATTTGGGGGGTTTGGAAGAGGGAGGAAGGAGACCAGTTCTGAATACAGTGAGTCTTTCTAACCAGCTATGTGAATTGGAGATCAAAGTGAGACACTATTGCTGTCATTGGTTGAAAGGATTTTTGTGGCCTGGAAACTCCTGCACCCATAAAATACTCTCCAGTGGGGTAAGCCATTGTCTAAAAGTAGGTTAAAAGAAGAGGGAAATTCTTCTGTTTGCTACCGTTTCTATCAGCCCCATTTACGTTATGACTATTCAGCCTTTTGCGTATGCTTAGGTTTTTTTTTTCCTCTGGTTTGTATCCTTGGATTCATAGTCTATCAAAATGAACTTCTCATTAATGGGGATGGATATTCTGAAATTACTATTGTCTGTCTTCATCTCAGCAAATACTGTAAGTGGTATTCATATATGTGTATGTAGTTGTATGATATAGTAGGGTATTACCTAGGGTGCATTAGAGAATTATATACATTACATAAAACTCTTCCGTTGGCCAGGGCAGAACTTAGTAACCATCCCCAAGGTGCCTCCTCTGAGTTTTCTAGTTTTTGTTTCTTTTCTTTAAAAGTTCTGTATCTGTGGGGCGCCTGGGTGGCTCAGTCAGTGAAGTGTCCGGCTTTGGCTCAGGTCATGATCTCATGGTTTGTGGGTTTGAGCCCCACAGTGGGCTCAATGCTGACAGCTCAGAGCCTGGAGCCTGCTTCCGATTCTGTGTCTCCCTCCCTCTCTGCCCTTCCCCTGCTCATACTCTCTCAAAAATAAATAAACAAAAACAAATATTTAAAGGTTCTGTATCTGTAAAATGCATGCTTTTTTCCTAGTTTCCCTTGATTCCTTCTCTTCATTTTTTAATAGCTTTAAATCAATTATAAACCATTGTAGTTCAGTACTCTGTGCTTCAAGACATCTGTATTAATTCTGGGCATTTTTGACACAGTAAGACTGCAGTCAGGGCAGTGGATCTCTTATATATTGCCTTGAGTTCGTAAAAATGTATTCTAGTTGCACTAATCTTATCAGAATGCATAAACATTGAAAAAAATTTTTTTAATTGGGGGCACCTGGGTGGCTCAGTCGGTTAGGCGTCTGGCTTCAGCTCAGGTCATGATCTCATGGTTTGTGGGTTCAAGCCCCGCATCGGGCTCTGTGCTGACAGCTCGGAGCCTGGAGCCTGCTTCCGATTCTGTGTCTCCCTCTTCCTGCCCCTCCCCTTCTCCCACTTTGTCTCTCTCTCAAAAGTAAACAAACATTAAAAAAAATTTTTTTTTAAATATCTTACCAGGATGCTAAGCAGATACAGACAAGCCCCAATGTAGAGTATACGACGGCCGGGATGTATCGATGTGTGTGTCTCTGCCAGTCTTTCCTTCCCTAGGCCCCCAGTCTCTTGTGATCAGACTTCCCTTCCTCAGTGGGTAGACTGGGACCTTCCAGAGGGGTGAAGACCAGGCCAAGGTTGCATTTGTACGTGCACTTGACCCAGGTGCACATAAAATGGTTTATAACTTTTTCCAACGAGAAAAAAATTAACCTGTTTCTTTTGATCCGAAGAAGAGCGTTCTTTCCAATTGAAGAACCGTTTCGCGGAGTCTTTTTGATGAAAATGATTCTCTTGGTAGATAACATCCTAATATGGGCAATAAAATGTGTCTGAGAAGCACGTCGTATAGTGTTTATTGCCCGTAATGAGCTCTTGTGAGGATCTGGCCCTGTGGTTCGTGGTTTTGAAACCTGAGATTGTTCCAGATGAGCTGCTCCCACCTCCCAATTTCTGCCTCGCGAGTCTGGAGTGGGCCCCAGCAATTCACATTTCTAAGAAGCATCCAAGTGCTGCTGCTGCTGCTGCTGCTGCTGCTGCTGGTCAGGGCACACGAGGAGAACCACTGTCCTGGCCACCAGACAACACTGGCCACTGGCAACAGTTAACTCCATTTCCACAAATGGATGTTGACTTCTGTCTTCACCCCCTGCTTGGAGGAGGAGCATAGAATCAGCTTGATGTGTAGTAAGTATAGTCATGTGTTAAATGCAAACGCACAGAAGAGGCTTATCTTGAAAACATCTTAATTTTTATTGCTTGTGCTATGTGAAATGTTATTTCCCATTTGTAGAATGGGAAGAATTAAAAGTTGATTTGTGAGCTAAAAATACAGTAAGTTCCTTCTTCATCAAAACCCATAAATAGGCCTGCACATTCAGACATAAAAGCAAACCATTAAGAAACAGTGCTCGCGTCCTTAGAATTTGTTGATCGGATTACAATTACAGACTCTCGTTTCTTCACTTCCTGCAGCTTGTGTAACTGCCTACCACTTATTTTTAGTAGGTCTTGCACTGCTGACTCAGAGTGGTAACCAGTCTCTGTGCTGCTCAGTGCCATAGGCTGGCAGGTGGCCAGGCCCTTAAGACGGGTAAGGTTATACGCCTGGGCACTGTGTCAGGTGGCGTGCTGGCGAGCGGATCCTTGGGGGGATCAGCAGCCCCTTCCCCTGACCCCTTCTTGCTCCTCCACACCCCTGAGAGGAGCCGTAGATGGAGCTGCCATTTCTGGGGGGCTTGGGAAATGTGCCAGGTGGTGCTGCACGAAGCGTCTCACCACCTGATGGGGTATCTCACTGCCCTTCACCCTCCAGCCTGTCTTCACTCTCAGGCAGAGGGGGCTCAGCGCCACGGTGGGCTGCTGGAACCTCTGGCCTTTGGCTTCCATTCTCGCCACACCTGGAGTAAGTGTAACTAAGGTAGAGCTGGTCTTTGGTGAGCTCCGCCTCTGTCTTTAAGGCTGCTGTCCAGATGGGCCTCTTGCCACCAGCTGTGCACACAGGCAAGTCATGGGAGGTGCTTTGACCTCTGACCTGTGCCAGAGCAAGACCCTGGCTGATCAGCCCGTGCACCACGTGGCCAGCGAGGAAAGCTGTCACCCGCAGAGGTTCATAAGGAATCAGCCAGAATGAAACTATCCTCCCTTTCACGTCAACACACAGATAGGAACCACTAGGATGGTTCTCTTATCGCTAGAACTTGACAAGGGTTGGATGACATAGCTTGGGTGCTGTCACCTCCAGCCAGGAAACTTCGGAGCTCTGGAAATACCCTTAAGTAACATAACTGGCAAGGCGCCTGAGCCACCCTGAAACCCGAGTGGCCCTGGGGCTCCGCCATTCTGCACCTTCCTTTTCTCATTTGTTAAGTGAAGGGCTTAGAGCACATCTTTAATCCTTTCCCCCCTAGGACTTAAATTCTAGTAATTTGTAAGAGAATGTTGATTTCATCTGGAGAAGCCTGGGGAAGTGATGTAAATTACAGCCACACTGATGGGAAATTGATCATTTTTCATCTTCCTCATTTAACCTCTTTTGCTTTCACGTCCTTCTCCTGGCCCCAGAGAGCAGTGAGCGGGCAGGGATAGTCTCTGCCAATTTCAGGGCAGGGCATTGTATGGGTGCTTCCAATACCAATTTAGTGAATGCACCTTCCCTTCTCCCTCAGTCCTCACCAGCCAGGATTTTCCAGCAGTTTTATCTTGGCCTGATGTCCTTGGGATATCCTTGTTCTTGTGTATCAGCAGTTCATTGTATGTTTACAGAGTATTCTGATGGACTCCCTTTATCACAACTGATCACGGTGACCTCTCTAAGTAAGTGCTTGGTAAGTGTATTAATTTTTATAATTTTACAGCTCAGGCAAACCAGTGCTGCGCATTCTCATTGCAGCCCGTGAGCTGGAAAGAGTGTACGTAGTGTGCTCAGTGTAAAAACGAGTCACTGCTGTTGCTACTTGTGTTTTTCACAAGACACTAAAATGTTTTACTGTCTACTGTATATTCAACAGCTGAGTAAGTTCTCAACATTTGCAAATTTTGAATGAATGGATTCTTCTTCTTCTTGGGGGTGGGTGGAGTTCAAATTACTAAACACCTTATTTTGGGGGGGGGGGAAGTGTATTCACAAACAAAAGGAAGAGCCTTGATGTCTTAGTAGTTGATAGTAAAAAGAAGGCTTATAAGGGTGTGTCAGCTCTGTAGAGGTTCACCTTCGACCTGCTCCGCCCGCCTCCTCTGCCCCGTCCTGCCTTGGTGGCTGGACAGAGCCATTAGATTTCAGAAACGCCGTTCCCTTGTGGTGTCGCTGGCACCTAGCCAATGTTCTGGGATTACTTTAGCGACCTTCCTGTGGAGAAGGTGGTTTGGAGCCTGGTGGTTTCTGAAGGCCCTTCAGGCTGCGCTATTTTTTTGATGTTCTTGACTGTCTCTCATTGTAAGCTGTGATTTCTTAGTTTCTGGGATAACCATATTCGGTGTGGATTTTTAAGGTAGAATCATAGAACGCATCCTCATGACTTCCCATTGTCAGAACTTCAGTGCGTCGTTATCAGTTAATGGCCAATCTTGTTCCATCTAAACTCCTGCACACTCCAGTGGCTTATTTTGGAAACAAAACTGAGATACTGATTCGTTTCATCTGTAAATACTATAGTCAATACTCCAGTAACAGTAATTCCTTGATTTACCAAACCTGCAGCCAGTGTTCCTATTTCCCTAACTATCTCAAAAGTGTATTGCTGTCAGGGCACCTGGGTGGCTCAGTCGGTTAAGCGTCCAACTCTTGATCTCGGCTTGGGTCATGACCTCACGATTTGAGTTCCGGCCCGCGTCGGGCTCTGTGCTGATGGTGTGGAGCCTGCCAGAGAGCCTTCTGTCTCTCTCCTTTCCTCTCTGCCCCTCCTCCACTCTCTCTCCCTCACTCTCAAACATTGAAAAAATTTATTGCTGTTGAGCGGTCTATCTGATATCTCCACCCTCTCATTTTTACCCACCCCCCGCCCCCCGCCCCCCGCATTGTGATTGATCTTTTGGAGAAAGCAAGTCTTAAGTTTTTTTGGGTTTGTCACAGCTGTAGCTTGCTAAACAGATCCTTACTTGACATGCCTCCCCACCCCCGTCCTGGTGTTTCCTGTAAGCAGCTGGTCAGGGCTGGAGCCCATTCTGGTTTGATTTTCTGGCAAGAGTGCTTGATGGGTAGTGTGTGTGCTCCTGTTGGGAGGAGGGCATGAGAACAGGCAGCCTTGGTGATCACTGCCTCCATCCATAATTCATCAGGAGTGCAAAACATCCTGGTCGTGTCGTTCCTTCTGTGTTTCCTTGCCAGATGAAAGGAATATGGAGCTGTTATCCTGAGGTATGTTTACTTAGGAAAGTCTTGCCCCCTATTTGGCATCTTACAGAATAAATAGTTCCGGTTCCCCAGCATCCTCCATTAGCCACCAGTGAGGTATTTTGTGTGTCTTTCTTTTTAGAGACATTATGAGCTCATGATTTAAGGTATTCCTGCAGTATTTTCATTCATTGCCGCTGACATCCTTGTCACCCCTCTAAGTGTCCGGTTGCAGCCAAGCTGAGCTGTTGGAGGTCACTGCCATGTTCTGCTCATGCCCAGAGTCTGTGACATAGTCACATAGTCACATAGTCACATAGTCACTGAAAGTGAGGGCCGTGCCCACCCCAGACTGGGGCCCACATTTCTTCAAAGACCGCGGTCTCCTTAGTAGGAAATGGAATTTGGGGACCACAGTTTGGGAGTTAGGGGCCATTTCTTCTAGGCCGGTTGTTGTATCTGGACCTTTTCAGTGGATAAAGGTGGATTTGTTCGTTGGTTTTGGTTTGTTTTCTCACATAATCCAGTGTAAATTCATGCTGCTATATTTAAAAAATGTTTTTAAACTTATTTATTTATTTATTTATTTACTTATTTATTGAGAGAGACAGAGTGAGAGCGGGGGAGGGGCAGAGAGCGAGGGAGACACAGAATCCTAGAAACAGGCTCCAGGCTCTGAGCTGTCAGCACTGAGCCTGACCCAGGGCTCGAACCCAAAAACCATGAGATCATGACCTGAGCCGAAGTCAGACACTTAGCCGACTGAGCCACCCAGACACTTAACCGACTGCCCCAGATATTGATATTTCTAATTCAAAATTAGAATTAGAAGATATTTTACTTCTTTGGTTTTATTTTTGTATTGCTTTTCTCATATGCCGAAAGTTTTTGCCCCTAAAAAATTAGCATAAGAACTTATTTGCTTGATTATTTTATTTATACACAACACATAATGTTTAGAATACCTACCAACATTTTTACCAATAATATGAGTAGTGAAAACAGCTGAAGATATCTTTGTCCTTAAGGTTTATCCCACTAGGGAAATACAGTCAAATTACTGTGTTTCAAAGTCTTTTGGAATAATTTCCCTGTATGTTTATGCCATCAACTCAGTATATGACTTGGTTAATTGGTTTCCATTCTGCTTTTGATTTTTTAGGACTTAAAAAAGTTAATATTGGTTTACAGTTATATAAACCATTTCGATAGTTCCAGAGCCAAACCAACTGTGCTTAGAGAGGTCTCATTCTGTATTTTCAGCCTCTTTTTCTCAAGCCCTTCCCATCACTATTTTTAAAAAGATTTTTTGCTCCTTCCCCCTTTTGTTGCTTTTTAACGCAAGCACAGACATATATTCATACAGTTGTATATTTATTTTCAATATTACTCATTCTCTTAAATAAGTAATAGCGTACGTTACCCACTTTTCCCAAGCCTGAGTTCAGAGGTTGTCTTCTAATTACATGGCATACTGTGACTTAGCTAATCATGACATTGAATTTAACTGAATATGCGTATTTATTCAGTGATTTTGGAAAGGGTAATTGTAGAAACTGCCATCTAAATATTTTAATCATATTCCAAAATAGTTAAGAAAATACATGAATATTCCTGTCTTATTTTGGCTATTTTAAAACACACACACAACTTGGTCTATTTCATTTTCATGTATTCTAGTTCAGTGGGTCTCAGCGGGGTGATTTCGTTCCCTGGGAGACATTTGGCAATGTCTGCAGTGTCTGGAGACCTTTTTGATTGTCACAGCTCCAGGGAGGCTGTAGGTTACCGCCCTACAGTGCATGGGCCCGGCTCTGCGACAAAGATTTACCCACACCGACCCGTCAACGTGTCCCCGGGGAGAAACCCTCTCAGTTTCAAGCAAGCTTTTGAGAGCTTGGGTCACCTCACTTGACCCCCCTCTCTCTCTTCTCTCTCTTCTTCTTCAATAGATACATCTAGGACTTTAGGAAAACACAAGTCATTTCAAATGAAAAGACAGGAGAACATCAATGATGGGTGCCTCCCCAGGCTTGTATAAAGAAAAGTAACTCCGTACTTGAAAGCTCCATTTTAGTTTACTCTGGTATAGATCATGTGTAACCAAGTATTTTGTGGGGAGACAAAATCTGCCTTATCCCAGGTCTCAGGAAAGCACAAGTTGTTAGGTGTGTGTACCTAGAACACCAACTGGATGGTCCAAAGTGACTAAAGTTGAAATTTTGATGAGTTGGCAGCGTTCTGGGCACTTGGGTTCAGAATTGATCTTTGCCATATTATCCATTTATGAAAGATTCTCATTCAAAGGCGCACATGAGTGTAGGTGACTAGTGGGAAGGTGGGCATTATTGCTGTCTTATGAAGTTATTTTGTCATTGGTGGTGTCCAAGCTAACTCTGAGGATGGTGTGCATTTTTCTTATCTCTTTCCTTTGCATTTTCTCTTTTTATTATCTTATGAAATACTCCATTTCAGCTAGAGAAAGGAGTGAATAATTCAGTTACCTTTTTTTTTTTTTGAAATAAACCCAAGTGTATGAATGAATAAAAGAACAACACTGAAAGAAGGAAAAAAAAATACCTAAGAAACATACAAAGATGGTATTTGACCACACACCCTTCCATCTCAGGGCAACTGCAAAATACCCTGGATTTTTTTTTAAGATTTTTTTTTTTTTTTACAACATTGATTTTTATTTATTTATTTTTTAAATTTAAATCCAAGTTAGTTAACAGATAGTGTAATAATGATTTCAGGAATAGAATTTAGTGATTCATCATTTACATAGAATCCCCAGTGCTCATCCCAACAAGTGTCCTCCTTAATGCCCATTACCCATTTAGCCCATCCCCCTACCCACAACCCCTCCAGCCACCCTCAGTTTGTTCTCTGTATTTAAGGGTCTCTTGTGGTTTGCCTCCCTCTCAGTTTTTATATTATTTTTGCTTCTCTTCGACTTACGTTCATCTGTTTTGTTTCTTAAATTCCACACATGAGTAAAATCATACGATATTTGTCTTTCTCTGATTGACCTAATTTTGCTTAGCATAGTACGCTCCGGTTCCCTCCACATTGTTGCAAATGGCAAGATTTCATTCGTTTTGACTGCCGAGTAATACTCCATTGTATGTATAAACTGCATCTTCTTTATGCATTCATCAATCGCTGGACATTTGGGCTCTTCCCATACTTTGGCTGTCATTGATAGCACTGCTGTGAACATTGGCGTCCATGTGCCCCTTTGAAATAAGCACACCTGTTTCCCTTGGAGAAATACCTAGTAGTGCAATTGCTGGGTTGTAGGGTAGTTCTATTTTTAATTTTTTGAGGGACCTCCATACTGTTTGTCCAGAGTGGCTGCACCAGTTTGCATTCCCACCAGCAGTGCAAAAGGGTTCCTCTTTCTCAATTGTATTGTGATTTTAATGCAATACGGATGAAAGGGGCATCCTCCCTTTTACAGGTAGGAGCCACCTGGGGGATAACAGCACTGTGTTCAGTTGCACTTGGTTGTTTGCAGAGAGGCCCTGGGAATGTGAGCACAGAGCATAGGAGGCCGATGTTTAAGGTGGGCAAGTCTGGTCCTTGATGGTTTCAGAGCTTTGGCTACCTTTTTGCCTTTGGTGGTGAACAAGAGTACCCAGTAGTTTAGTGTTATTCCAGAAGTTCCTGACATCGCTGCTCCTTTTCCTCCTTTTTCCACCTTGTACTTGCCCACTCTTTTGCATCGAGTAAATTAAGTGATTTGGGGAAAAAATGGATCGGCATTTCTCCTTGACACAATTAAATGCAATACAAATTCGATTCCAGGAAAGGAAATATATATCACTAGAATAGTTAAGATGTTAGCGATGACAGTTCACAGGTATGTCAGCCCTCTTAGGAGTTGGTTTTCTGGGATAAATTTTATGGACTTTTTACTGGTGAGCTTTAACACTTTGTGGTTGGTTTCGACGCTGCCAGTGGGTGTGGAAATGTGTTACGATGTAGGAGGGTGGTCTTTCAGAAATAGATTGAGCCATCAAAACTCCTTTTTGATTTTAGCTTTGTGGCCCTAAGACACAAACATTTATTATCCTTTTTAGGTCTTTGACTCACACCTTATCCCACCAACCCCTTTTCTTTCTGCCTCTTTCCCTGCGCCCACAGAAGAAAAGCTGACATTGATTTATAAGCTTTTCTTCCTTTGCCAAATTCAGAACCTTAGAGAATACCTCTATTTTAGCCTTTCTACTAGTTTTTTGGGGGGGAGGCCCTTAAATATGAGAGGGTTCTGAAGCCTGCGTCGACTTTTTTTTTTCCCCTCTGCAGAATAAAACAAGAGTTTGTGCTGTTTCCGGGTGCCGAATGTTGCACTCACGGGTCTGGGGCAGGAAGGGACCACCAGCCCTGATCCGTGTTGTTCCAGTGGAAGGGCAGAAGATGGTTTCCGTGTCTTCCGAAGTAAGAAAAGTTGGCATGTCCAAGTGGCAGGCTGCCAGTCTGTGTGGGCAAGTGGAAGGAAGTCCTGAAATACTGTGCCCACTCACAGGATGGCGTCGTGGGGACTTCAGGGTTGGTGGAGAGTATAGCGCGGCCCTCATCATGTTGGGGTTCCTGTCAGGCCTGAGGGAGAGGGCTGTAATCACATTAAGGAAAAAATCATTGATTGGGTTTCTAGCAACTCTCAACCGAGATGGGATTCGTTATGATTACCCCAAAGTTGGAATGAGGGAGCAGAAGCCAAGCATGTGGTAACCACAGTTGAGACAAAGCACCTTAGATTGTGGAAGCCGATCGGCTTCTGCTTTTCTGTGGAAACAGGATGCTTCTGGAAAACAAAACCAGTTCGTAAATTTGGCCCTGAAAACTCTTTGAGCAATTTGGTGTGGAGTCATTAATTTATGGTTTCATAACTTTTTAAAGCTACTGGCACTAACTGCAGATTTCTAAAGAGTTTAATCATCCTCAGGAAGGTCTGACTGTGGGACGACTGGCTGCATTAATCTGATTCAGTTCATTTCCGAAGAGAACAAAATTATAACTACATTCTCATTAATTTACGGGTGTGATCCATCTATTTCAGAGCCAATATTAAATTGTCTCCAGTCTCCAGAAGATGTGTTTTTGAACATAAGTAGCTGTAGGATTTAGGATTCTCTGAAAGGAGTAGATGTTAAGGTTAGCTTGCTGTAAGATTTGTTTTCTATCTGCTGTTATTATTTTGTTGAAAGAAATTTTTATTTGAAAGAATAATGCGTATAAACAAGCAAACAAAAGGCAGCTGAAATCTAACGTGGAGGAAAGCCTGCCTCCTGTCACCAGATGGCCTCACCAGAGGCAAGGCTTATAGTTTCTTGTACGTCCAGAATGTTCTGGACATATCTAAGTAATAGGTTACTCAAGTCATTACTTTCCTTATTGTTCCCCCCCCCCTTTTCTTATAACATAAAGAGGTTTCTCTATTACTTACTTTTAAAAATAAGTAAAACCACTGAATATGTTTTAATTGCCGAATTTTTATGGTATGCGAATTGTATCTCAATTTAATAAAAAGTAACCTTAGAGTTTGGGGACTGATTTAGAGAGAAGAAATGAAGGGTGAAATGCTTTTATTTTCGTATTGTCAGATACAAATAGTGAGGTTCCCCAAAGATCCCTGTAGCTAGGATTAAAAACCTATTTTTATGGGTTATTTAGATGGAGAAGCCTATAGTGAGCTCACCAAGGTTACTGATAATTAAGTTCAAATGGGTCATGAATCTCAACATAATGAGGATAAAGTGCGGGATGCACTTGAGGCAGCTTAACCAGGCAGCCAAGTGGTAGTTAAGTTTCTTCATAGATAAATGCATTTGGGAAAATAATCTCAAGTGTTCTTAACCGTATTTTTCTTAGTTAACAATCTATTTCTGAACTCTTTCCTCTTTAGAATTTAGAAGCATTCCTCCTTTTTTATGTGACTAGCACTTTGCATATAGATGTAATATATTTTACTGTTTACCTATTGATGGACATTTAGGCTGTTTCTTTTTTTTTTTTTTAATTTTATTTATTTTAAGAAATCTCTACACCCAGTATGGGGCTCAAATTCATGACTCCGAGATCAAGAGTTGTATGCTCTTCCCCCTGAGCCAACCAGGTGCCTCGAGGCTGTTTCTGTTTTGATACATCTTACCCAGTTGCTTTTCACTGAGTTGTGTGATTTTGCATTTTTGTCACCAGTATAGGAGCTTCCCCACAGCCTCACCAATATGCCATTTTATTGTGATAAAATTAAATTTTTTTTTTATTTTGAAATAAATGTAGGCTTACAAAAATTGCAAAAATAGTGCAAAATTCTCTGTATACCCTTCATCCAGCTTTCTCAAATGTTAACATTTTAAATAACCACATGGCAGTGATCACAATGGGAAGTTCACATGATACCGTGCTGTTACCACATTTTCTGATCTCTGACATTCTGATAGGTGAGCGGTGGTATCTTCCTATGGCTTTGGTATACGTGTTTTATTACAAGTGAAGTCCAGCATCTATCTGAAAGCCAGATATTTTCTTTCCCAGTTTCCTTTGCCCCTTTTCTTGATTTGCCGGTCTTCTAATCAATTGTAAGGAGCTCTCCTTGAATTAGGAAGAGTGTCACGAATTGCAAATATTTTTTTTCTTAACTTTTTATTTGTCTTTTGGATTTGCCTGGGGTATATTTTGCCGTGTAAAAAACCATTTTTATTTTTATGTAGATGAATTCAAACATCTTTTGTGGTTTCTGGATTTTTAGTCATAGATTTAAAAAAGTTTTTCCTTCAAGGCTATAAAGAATTTCTTCCATATGTCCTTCTATACTTTTATTTTTTCACGGTAAACCTTAGATGCATTTGGAATTCATCCTGTTGTAGGATGTGAAGTGTGGCTCCAACTTCGTTCCAGATGGCTACCAAAGTATCCCATCACTATTTATTGAGAAGTCGTGTCTTTCCCCCAATGACTGCAGCCAGCACCCATTGTCATATACTAAATTCCCAGAAGCATTTGGTCCTGTTTCTGTGTTCCTATTTCTAATGTTTCTGTAAGTCCTTTCCATTATATGCCATGCCCAAGTGGAACTGCTGAGTTCTTTGAAAACTTCCTATTATTTTAAATAAGATAACCTTCTATGCAAGTCAATAAAAAGCACATCGCTGTACTTCTATATAAATAAATGAGAAGGCAGAGGCCCAAGGATCACAGAGTTGTTTTGGCCTGGGGTAGAAAGCAGATGGTTCCCTCTATTTGTCCAAAAGTGCATACAATAGATCCCTTGCAAGAAGTCATTTAGAGGGTCCTTACCTGGACCACCCCTCTGCAGTCTTGCCATCTGTGTTCTTGGATGTGGGAGGCAGGTTAAGGATGCCTGGTGAGAAATTTGATTGAAAACAGTTAATGACAACATTTTTTTGAATAATGTTTTATTTATTTTTGAGAGAGTTGAAGAGGAGGAGTTGCAGAGAGAGACAGACAGAGAATCTGAAGTGCACTCTGTGCGGACGGCGGAGAGCCAAATGTGGGGCTTGAATTCGTGAACTGTGAGATCATGACCTGAGCCAAAGTTGGACGGTCAACCGACTGAGCCACACCCAGGCGCCCCTGACATTTTTTTTTTTTTTGGTTAAAGAGGGGGAAGAAAAAGAGAGGGCAGGTGGGTAAGAATCCCCTGAAGCCTTTTCTTTGGTACGTTTAACTTTTGGTCTTTTGGAAATCTGTATCACTTAGAACTACCATGCTCATAGGACACAGTTAAGCCTCTCTTCCCACCAGTGTTTGACGGAGATCGTAGCCAATTTCTCCCTTAGCACATGCTCCTCTGGAAGACGGTTCAGTGCAGTTGTTCAGCCTAGGTACCCCGTGCAGTCTGTCTGTCTGTGGTCTCCAGCACGAGAGGCGGCATGCATAAGGTCGAGGCCAAGGGCTCCAGATTCTCACTGCACCCGTGCACCTCTGTACGTCTGCTAACTTCCTTGCTTCGAATGGGAACAATGAAACCTCATCCTGATGTCAGGACTGAATGGGGTAACGTAGGATTGGTGTCTAGCCTGTTAGTCTGTGGCACCCAGTAAACGCTGAGTAATGGACTGCTGTTGCATTGGTCTGTTTTCCTTCCCTCTTTAGTGCGTGAAACTCCGAGGCACACAATTCCTGAATTTGCAAGGTGATGGAAGATAGGGGTAACCTGGGAGTAAATGAGAGAGTGGCATGTACGTGTGTGACTGGCAGAGGTGAGGTGAGGCGAGCCTCAACGTTCTGAGGTCCAAAACAAAAAAATGTTCGTTCTGTCTTTTGTTGTTTTTTTTAAAACAAATTTTTTTTAAACCTTTATTTATTTTTGAGACAGAGCATGAACAGGGGAGGGTCAGAGAGGGAGACACAGAATCTGAAACAGGCTCCAGGCTCTGAGCTGTCAGCACAGAGCCCGACACGGGGCTCGAACTCATGGACCGCGAGATCACGACCTGAGCTGAAGTCTGAGCCACCCAGGCGCCCCTGTCTTTTGTTGTTAGAGAGATGGACCGAGAGCGTAGGCGTGGTGCTTGGTGTCAGATATGACCAGTCGCAGAGGCAGGACTCGTCAACTTTCCCGTACATCAAGGGGTTTTTGTTGCTGTTTTTTTGTCAAAAAGAATAATCCTTAAAATAGAGCATATGAAACAGATACCGTGGAGGAGGAATTGAAGCCCAAAAGGAGAGAAGTGAGCAGAGCACTTGACCACGTTGCATTCAAAGCTCCAGGTTCAGATGCGGTGTGTGCACACTCACAGGTGGATGGCAGAATCCCTGTTGATATTCTCTGCATGGCCTTGAAGGAGAGAAGTGCCGGGAGGTTGGAGCCGGTGAATGTTCTAATTTTCTAAAAGGAGAAGAAAGCAGGATCAGGAAAGAGACCGATAAACAGGTTACTGAATGGAGATGAAAGCTGGGAGCGGGGAGCCTGTCAGCATCTCTTCTTGATGCCACGTGGCTGGATTTCAGCAGTGTCTCGATAAAGTTGGACCCACTTACGTCTGTAGTGTTAATATACCTTCTCACTTTGGGCCCTCCCTTCTGACCCTGGTCATTCTTTAGGAGGCTTCTGGGCTGTTGTCTCCTTGGGGTTTCATCTGTGGTCATCTGCCCTCCTGGTACTCTAAGTCCCCCCAACCCTATCCACTGACCAGTGCATTTCCTCCCCTAACCCCATATCACCTCATGTGCTCCATACGTGGTTGGGGGATGGTTGTGTGTGTTTTATTTTCATAGTCTGTTTACACATACAAAAAAGGGTGTACAACAACAACAGAAAGAAAAGGAGAAAGTCTGAGGGACAGAGCCTGTGAGACACCTTTGTCGCATGCTTTGCTATCGCTCAAGGGAGTGAGGGGGTGTGGCTCATGGCCCAAAGGAAAGATAGGGAGTTCCAGAGACCTCCACCCATTGTCCTCTGATCTCCCAGTTGGCTGCTCATCTCCTCTGGGGGGACTGTCCTTGGTCTTCTCTGGCAGGCCCAATGCAAAGGTTGGGTGTTTAGGGGCAGGGTGGCCTTCGGCTCACTCCCCCACTATGACCAGAGGCATTTCAGTGTCTAATAGGGGGAACAAGGTAGTGTTTTCTCTGAGTGCCCCTATGCACCTGGGACTTCATATGCCACTTAGTGTATACAACACATCTATATAACACATCTCTTCCTGCTATTTTATAGATGAGGAAACCTAAGCTTTAGACGTAGTAAGCCATTATGCCAAAAGATAGAGCCAGTAAGGGATGGGGCTGGCATTTCATTCCGAAGCCAAAGTTCGTTCACCAAACAGGCCCATCTCCCTGTGTATCAAACTATTATGTGAATTGATAGCTGGTGTGATGGCCTTATGGCCACCGAGTGTAGACTGCTAGTTTGATCTTCCCTGAGTGAAGGTCTCAGATGTGTGCTGTCCTTGGCAGTGATTTGTACCGCAGCATGGATGGAAACCTGGGTATCAGATTTGACCATGATAAATGGATGGAGTGATAGGGATCATCTAGGATGAATCAGAATCTCGATTCTTGGGGTGCCTGGGTGGCTCAGTCGGTTAAGCATCCGACTTCGACTCAGGTCACGATCTTGCGGTCCGTGAGTTCGAGCCCCGAGTCAGGCTCTGGGCTGATGGCTCGGAGCCTGGAGCCTGCTTCTGATTCTGTGTCTCCCTCTCTCTCTGCCCCTCCCCCGTTCATGCTCTGTCTCTCTCTGTCTCAAAAATAAATAAACGTTAAAAAAACTTTTTTTTAAAAAAGAATCTCGAATTCTTGCAGAGCTGGAACGATGGACTGAAACCGGCCTGGTGAAGTGGAGCAGGAGGATTAGTGAGGAGCACACAACGCTCAGAAAACACCTGCCCAGGTGTAATGAGAGGCCAACCCCCCCCCCCCCCGCCCCGCCCCCCCGGCAGGTGTGATGCTGCCTGAAAAGCATGGCGGGGTCAGGCACTTTTACCATGCAAGTTAGCAGCAGTGTGTCTATTTTCTGGACGTCCCTGACTGATTGTGTGCCTCTCTTACACAAGTGATGGACAGCATCCAGAAGTCCCATTTTGGCTCTTCCAGTCAGTCGTCTGTTGAGTCTGTTTTGTGGGAGTAAAGCATACGTCTGTCTTGTCTATTGTATGTCCAGCACCCAGCATGGTATGGGTTGGGTGACTTAACTTGAAATCTGCCTAGAAGCAAGAATGGGGTGATGAGTTTCAGGGAACCTTGTCCTCTTTCCAGTGAGGAAGGTTTTGCTTGGAGAAGAGGTCCTGAGAGACATTTGTAGGACCTCTGTCAGAAGATTCGTCTCAGGAAAGTGAGATTAGACCTCCTTGTTTGTTCCATCATAAAGTATTTTTTACCTAAAGCTGTTATGTTTGTTTACACACACACACACACACACACACACACACACACACACACACACACACACTCAGTTTGATTGTCTCCTTATAATTTTTTTATTTCAATTTTTTTTAATGTTTATTTATTTTTGAGAGAGAGATGAGACAGAGCGTGAGCAGGGTAGGGCCAGAGAGAGGGAGACACAGAACTGGAAGCAGGCTGCAGGTTCTGAACTGTCAGCACAGAGCCCGACACGGGGCTCAAACCATGAACCGTGAGATCATGACCTGAGTCGAAGTCGGACGCCCAACCGACTGAGCCACCCAGGCACCCCTCATAATTTTTTAATTGTAAAGCAGACATTAGCAGAAATTTTGGATAGCACGCATCTGTTTTAGACGTTACCTAGGAAAAGTTAGCTGATGTACATATTATATAGGTGAATTTTCTTGTAACTGAAGAAATAAAGAAACTCTGCTCTGTCATCTCATATTTGACTTTGGTCCCTCACCAGAATGAGGTCTTTAGAAGGACAGCAGGTGTTCTGTGCCTTATTTATGTACGGTGTTTGCACATAGTGGATATGTTGCACATTTTCATTGACTAAGCATGTCTTTGATTCTACCAGTGAGGTGACTGTTACTGCCTCCAAGCAAACCTAGTCTCCGAGGCTCAATGTCCTAAAACTAGTGAGACGCAGACCTGGGATTTGCATCCAGTTTAAACAAAGTCCTTGTGTCCTTTAGAGCCTATGCAGAGGCATGGCCAACTTCATTACCTGGATTAATCTTCTTTCAGATAGCCCTTGTATTCGAATATTGAAAGTTGAGAGAATAAGGTTTCTTGATCTGGCCCTTTTTACTTTCTCGTCTTCCTCTGTAGTGGTGGTTCTTACCTGCGGCTGGCATTGTAATCACCAGGAGCTTTCACAAATTGTAGACATACTAATTCAGTGGATGTTAGGAAGGATCTGTTGAGAATGAATAGGCAAGCTAGTGCCCTTTCCGTTTCTGGATTACATGGTAAAAACACTCAAGATGTTGGCTATTGTACATAACCTGAAGATACTCTGTATTTTGTCTACTTGGGAATCTGAGTGATGGGTTGTAAGGTGAAAGAGAAATTGAACTCATGAGCTGAGTCTGTTCTGTCCCTCAACCTCTCAAAGGTTTTGGCTTTGCATGTTTTTATGGGACAAATTACATGCATAGAGGCAGTTGTAAATTTCATTGTTTATTAATTTCAAGACCTAGTCCATAAAAGGTTGGTTGAACAAAATGGTGAATTCAGAGCAAGTTTGAAATCTCTTCCTGTTTCCTCTTGTGCACAAAATTGCATTGTGGAGCGAAAGTTTATCATTTCATAATGTGTGTAAATGAAGGGATCAAAGCTTTTTTCTTTTTTGATGCTTACACTGGGTGAAGATTATCTGAGAAGACCTGGCAGACCAAGGAAATGGGTTTGACTTTCTGCCAGGTGGTCATTGAAATGTTTTTTCCTTTGTGCCCAGTTAAAAGGCTGGGCCTGTAGATTTTCACGCTCTCGTCTGGTTTCAGCTTTGGAAGTGCTTACACAGCTAATCTGGCATTTGTGATTATTTCTACTTTGAGCTCACCAGGAGGCTCTTTGGGGATATTCAGACAGAAATGACTTAATTGGATTTCAGCCCACACACAGTATTTGAATGGCTTTATGGATGACATTAATTGGGCAGCTGCCATAGGAAGTAATATATATATATATATATATATATATATATATATATATATATATATATTTGAACTCTAGAATTTCAAAGTACTCTTTGATTCATTCCCTCTCATTGATTCATTGCTAATTTATTTAACAAGTGAAATACTCTAGAAAAATTAATTTATAGCAGTAAAATTAAGAAATATGGTTCGTTAAGTAGAACCATCCTTTGGTTTTGGCATGGTTACATCATTATCTGTATTTAAGGCTCCATGTTCACACTCACAAGCTGGCTCAAGGACAGTTGTATAAGGGATTCAGGGTCTCTTGGATTGAAATTTGGGAGGAGAGGATTCTGGGCCAGATGGCACTGAATGCTGTAGGGTATTGGACAATTGCAACAGATCTTACAAATATAATTAAGGAAGTGAAAGTTTATTGGATGATAAATGTCAGATATTATCATTTTATCGAGCGCCTGCCATGTGGCCAAGCCATATGGACCTCAGCGTGTGGAGGTCCTTTCCTGGAGGCTCTTCCTGTCTAGATAGCCTTGAAATAGGAGAGTTTATGATTATAAAAGAGTGATTTCTTCAGAAACATCCTCCATTCCTGTAGAATGTCCCCAAAAGGAGAACATTTGAGTTCATGTCTGAGCAATGAGTTGGATTTGTCTGGACAGTGGCTTTGGGAAGCTGGAGGGGTAAAGATATTCCCAGTATAGGGAAAGAAATAGTAGACATAAAGGCACAGAATTGTGAAAGCATCTGGCATTTGGGGAAAATGGGGGTTAAACACACTCTGACCATTTTAGGAATATTTAAAAGTAGCTAAGCATACTTTCAGAACACAATATTATTAACACTTCTGTTCACTTGGAATAATCATAAATTTGTTCTGGAAGTTAAACTTTATAACTGTTAGCCTTTTTTTGATGGGAAAATTTAATTCACCCAGCTTCCTTTTCATTCCATATTTTATGGAATTTTATAGGATACATTTAGGGGATACTATATTATCTATATGAGCATCACCCCTAATTAAAAGTGGGAGAAACAAATCAAGTGTATTCAGTACCCATCAGAAATGAATGAAATAGGATAATATGCAGTGGGATTTTTTTTTTTTCCACACAGTTCCTTAGAAGCAAATTCGGGGCACGTGGGTGGCTCACTCGTTAAGCGTCCCACTTTGGCTCAGGTCATGATCTCACAGTCTGTGGGTTCGAGTCCCGCATCAGGCTCTGTGCTGATAGCTTAGAGCCTGGAGCCTGCTTCAGGTTCTGTGTCTCCCTCTCCCTGTGCCCCTCCCCCACTCATGCTCGGTCTCTCTGTGTCTCTCAAAAAAAAAAAAAAGAAGAAGCAAATTCATTCTGTGGGAGGCTTCTCAGTTACCAGTAATTTACCAAATTAAAACAAACAACCTTCCCACAAAATCTTCCTCCAGAGCTCAATTGTTCTCTAAACTTCCAGGGATTTCTCAGATGCCAAAGATCATGGACTCTTCCCAGTCTTTTTTGAGCCACTACCTTCATCTAATAGCTATAAAAATCATGTTCCCCACCCTCATCTTGAGAGTCCCGTTTTGGTTTCTTTTTTTAATTTTTTTTTTTTTTAACGTTTATTTATTTTTGAGACAGAGAGAGACAGAGCGTGAATGGGGAAGGGTCAGATAGAGGGAGACACAGAATCTGAAACAGGCTCCAGGCTCTGAGCTGTCAGCACAGAGCCCGACGCGGGGCTCGAACTCACGGACCTCGAGATCGTGACCTGAGCCGAAGTCCGCCGCTTAACCGACTGAGCCACCCAGGCGCCCCATCCGTTTTGGTTTCTTAAAAGGCCAATGATGTGATCTAGAACAAAAATGGGGTTTGAGTAGCCCTTCAGATCCCTGGAGTACTAAAATCTGCATCAGGCCCTATAGTTCACTCACTTAGGAATACGGTGGTTTAATCCTGAGTTAATGAGAACCTAGGCCCTCCCCTGAACAGCTCTCTCTAGATGTTTCCATCCTGTGATGCCCATGCGTTTCAGCTGCAGGCTTAGCAGATTTAGTGTTCTCTCTAAAATTAATGTGTGGCACTAAAATAACGCCGAGGTGTTGAACTTGAAGGGCAGGGGAAATAAAGGATTTGAGATTTCTGATTTGATTAATTCTGGGCTTAGATTTATATAAAACAATGGAAATGTTCCTTGTAGAAAAAAAAAAAGGACTCTTGTTTTAGAGAAATACAGGAGAAGCATTCTCAATAGGGTAGTTTGGGGGCATGAATGCTGCCTTTCTGGGGTTGTGTAAGAGTGTCCGTCAGTGAAACCATGCCACCTGGAGCCACTGCCCAGGACTCATCTGCCCCACAGATGGTTATTCTTTTTAAAATCATTTTATTAAAAACCAGAAGAACAGCATTCAGTGCTTCGACTATTTTATGACTTTTAGTCTTAGTATTATATACCTATTCTCAGTTGAAGAAGTAGAGTGGGACCTTTTCTTTTTGAAGGGCCTAGAAGTGGAGGGAAGCACCATGCCTGTGATCCCAGGGAGGATCCCGCTGGAAAATGGAACCAGTGGAGGAGTGTCTGGGTAGCTCAGTCGGTTGAGTGTCCTACTCTTGATTTCTGCTCAGGTCATGATCCCAGCGTCATGGGGTCAAGCCCGTTGACTGGCTCTGCGCTGAGTGTGGAGCCTGCTTGGGATTTTCTCTCTCCCTCTCTCCTTCTCTCCCTCTCTCCCTCTTCCTCCCTCCCTCCCTCTCTTTTTCCCTCTCCCTCTCTCCCTCTGCCCCTCTTCCCTGCTCACACACACTCTCTCTAAAATAAAAAGGAGGGAAGGAAGGAAGGAAGGAAGAAATGGGACCAGTGGAAAGGACGGAAGTGGAGGACTGCACTGATACATTAGTGCTTCCAATTTGTTTTGTCATTTACTGAATCATTGATTAATTGGGTTGCACCCTGGTACCAAGTACAGGGTCAGTCCTGGGTCTCTGCCCTTGAGAAAAGTTAGTCTTCTTCCATCTGATGAGTCCTTTGTACTAACTGCCCATTTGCTGGAAATGCCAGGGGTAGAGGGACATGTAAAACAGCATCAAAGAAATGAAATTTACAACATCCAGAATGCTAAATGTTCTGCAGGACAAATGACCCAGCTTCTTTAACAAATCATCATTAAAATAAAATAGATTTAAAGTGACTTGAAAGACATACAAAACATTGTAATTTATGGGCATTATTTGGATCCTGATTCAAATAAATCAGCTATAAAAAGACATTTATGAGGTGGCTTAGTTGGTTAATCTGGCTCTTGATTTTGGCTCAGGTCACAATCTCACAGTTCCTGAGTTTGAGTGCCACATTGCACTCTGTGCTGATGGTGTAGAGCCTGCTTGGGATTCTCTCTTTCCCTCTCTCTGCTCTTCCTCTTCTCATGTGTGCGCATGCTTTCTCTCTCTCTCTCTCAAAATAAATAAACTTAAAAAGACATTTATGAGCAAATTGGGAGAATTGGAACACTAAATGTGAGGTTTATATTAAGGAATTAATTGTTCTTTTAGGAGTAGTAATGGAGTTGTACTTATCTACTGGTGATACACACTGAAGTGTGTATAGATAAAATAATTTTTTGTGTGGGATTTGCTTTCAAGTCACCTAGTCGGGATTGGGGCAGAGTGATTGCCTATAGGTCCATAGGTGTTGAGGTTGAGTGTTACTGTACCTGGGGAGACATACCCTGGTTACTTCTGCAAATGGTTAAACATCTCCGTTAAAATGCAAAGTACGCTGATTATGGTACAGTATGGTGAATGTTGCAGTAGGACTTTGCACTGAGGAGGGAAGGCAAGACCTTCTACGTAGGAGAACTGGGAGCATGTTCCCAGAGGTGGCAGTGTTTAAACTGGGTTTGAAAGAAAGAATATGTGTATGAAAACTGGAGAGTCTGTTCCTTTTGTGCCCAGGAGGAAGGAAGCCGGGAGATGCTGTGGGTTTTCTGGTGGATTTATTACTGACTGGTTCCTTCCATTCATTCATTCCTGCATTGATTTAGGGCATGTTTTTCAGGTTTCTGCGGTATGTGATGAGAACTGGTGAAGGAGATGGTATATTAGTTTGCCAGGGCTTCCATGACAAAAGACCACAGGCATTGACTGGCGTAAAGAACAGAAATTTATTTTCTCACAGTTCTGAGGCTGGAAGCCCAAGAGCACGGTGTTGGCAGGTTTGGTTTCTCTCCTTGGTTTGTAGATGGCTGCCATCTTGCTGCCTCCTCCCATGGTCATCCCTCTGTGCTCGAGCATTCCTAGTGTCTCTTCTCCTTCTTATAAGGACGCCAGTCATATCAGATTAGCGTCAATCTCCATTTAACTTAATGACCTCGTTAAAGATCCTATCTCCAAATACTGTCACATTCTGAAGTACTACTGGGGGTTAGGACTTCAACAGAGGAATCTGGGGGGACACAATTCAAACCCAGAAGGAAGAGTGCTTAACTGACTCTGGAGGTATCCAGAAACTCTTTCGAGAGGAGGGGCCTTGAACAGCCTCTTGAAAGAGGGTAGGATTTCAGCCCTCTACTGGGCACTGGAACAGGGTGGGGAGGGAGCCGAGAATCTGCAGGAAGTTCCCAAAGATCAGGTGAAGGTGGGAGAGGGCTTTGGAGACCAAGGCAGTGAGCAGCCATCTTAGCAGTGGAGTTCTGAAATGACAGAACCGGAATGGAGAGGAGGACTGATGGTGAGGGCTTGTTTAGGGCCGGGGGCAGGGAGTATGGATGAGAGGAAGGGGAGAGAGCATGTGCCCTATGTCCTGGCTGGGCTTCCCTTCCGGAAAACCATGCAATGAAGAGAAATGGGAAAGGGGATGTGATTTTATCTAATAGATTAATGTCCTAATCACCAAAGTAAGACGTAGTTGTAAAAATGTTACAGAAAAGTTAAAAGTAAAATCATACTCCTCACCCCTGTTTCCACCCCATAAGCTTATTGGTTGTAACCACTGTTAACAACAGCCTGTGTCTGGCCTTCTTGCTTGCTTTTTAAGATTCTGTTTTTAAAAAGTGTAAATTAAAGAGAGAGAGAAAGAGAGAGAAGGAGGGAGGGGAGAGAGAAATAGGATTTGCTTGGGGTTCCTGGGTGGCTCAGTTGGTTGAGCACCTGACTTTGGCTCAGGTCACGATCTCACGGATTGTGAGTTCGAGCCCCATGTCCGGCTCTGTGCTGACAGCCTGCAGCCTGCTTCTGATTCTGTGTCTCTCTCTCGCTCTGCCCCTCTCCTGCTCATGCTCACTCTCTCTTTCATTCAAGAATAAATAACACATTAAAAAAAAATTAGAGAATTTGCTCACCCGTACCCCATTTGTTGACCTTGGCCTTTCTTCCATTTTCCCCCATTCTTTCAGTTCTTTATCCCCCAAAAGTAAAGGACTTGAACTTCAGCAAAATAATTAATAATTCTTACACATATTCATAGTTAAAAGCCTTTGAATTACCTGGCACACCAGAATTGTCTCAGATAAGATTTTAGAGTCTGTGTGTCTTGTTTTGTGTTGCCTTGCCTTCCCTGTCCGTCCATCCTGCCTTTTGAAACAAAAGGGGTTTTGCCCAAGTTTTATCCAGTAGTGCATGTTAGTGTTTAAGGTTTAGTTTTGTCAGTGTACCTTTTATGGGTATTGTAACTATCTGGACAGCAACGGGCCCGTGTCATAAAGAGTGCTAGTGAGCCTTTTAATAATGTGACGGCCATGCCTCATTTTGTTGCTCTTCGGTCGTATTGCATTTTTCACGAATTGAAGGTTTGTGGCAACCCTGGGTTGAGCGAGCCTATTGGTGCCACTTTTCCAACGGCATTTGCTCACTTCACGTCTTCATGTCACATTTTGGTTAAGGCTTGCAGTGTTTCCAACTATTGCATTAGTATTACATTTGTGATTAATCACGGTGATCAGTGATGATGGCTGGCATTTTTTTTTTAGCAACGAAGTATTTTTTAATTACGCACGTACATTGTTTTCTTAGACCTAATGTTGTTGCACACTTAATAGGCTGCATTATAGTGTAAATATAACTTTAAATGCACTGGAAAGCCAAAAAAAAAAAAAATTCATGACTTGCTTCTTGCAGTATTCATTTTATTGCAGTGGTCTGGAACTGAACCCTCAGTAACTCCAAGGTACGCCTGTATGTGTCATTAGATTGTCTAGCTATGGCATTGAGGTGGATAGCAGGCTTTGTAGGCTGATCCCGAAAACTGATTTGGACAAGGGGGAAGATCTCAGGAGTAACACACCTTATCAGACCTTTTGGAGAATGGAGTTTTGTACCATCAACTATATAAACAAAAATCTTAACAAACCATTGGAAGTGGCGTTGCTAATCAAATTCCTATCTGTTAGAATTTTTAGGCAGTGGACTGTAAAACTTAAATTCATATTAAGATTTGCATTATGACTTTTTTGTCATGGTATTTTAGATAAGCCTTAATAATTTTTTTGGTACCGCATTGTCAAGTTTTGATAATTCTTAAATCCACTTGTACGTCAAAGCCACAGAATTGGAGCTGAAGGACCCTTGTCCTGAAGGAGGAAACAGAGTCACAGAGTCATACAGGGCTTTGGGTCACTGAACCAGGCCTGGGACCCCATTCTGATCTGTGGCCTCATGCCACTTTTTGTGATCTCCTTCTATGTGGTTGACCCCGGTGCCTGCAGTTTCAGTCCTACAAGGCAGAAATTTCCATTATTTTAGAACGTAGAAACCTCAGAGCTTAAAATCTGACCCATTTTCCCTCCTCTCCAAACACCTGCCTTAGCCATATGTGATGGCACTTTGTGGCTGTTCAGAGAGTTAGAAATCAGTACTTCTTTTTTTTTTTTTTTCCATTTTCATTAATGAACTTCTAATCAACAGATATAATCAACTGATAACCAGAATTGTCATTTAGAACAGATAGAAATCCAGCCCAATGCAGAAAATCTTGGAGTTTGTCAGGGAGCCTGGGTGGCTCAGTAGGTTAAGCATCCAACTTCGGCTTGGGTCGTGATCTCATGGTTCGTGGGTTTGAGCCCCGTGTCAGGCTCTGTGCTGATGGCTCAGAGCCTAGAGCCTGCTTTGGATTCTGTGTCTCCATCTCTCTCTTTGCCCCTCCCCCATTCACACTCTATCTCTCTGTCTCTCTCAAAAATAAACACACACACACACACACACACACACAAATTAAAAAGAAAAAACCTTGCAGTTTGTCCTGCTCAGGACTGCTTTATCTTGAGTAAGAATCCTAATTTCATGGGACTTTTTGAAATTTGGACCCTAGCTTATGGCCTTCCATTACTCTCTGGACCCTGACTGGGGACCACTGTGCATGGTGTGAGTCCACATGGGGGAAGAAACCAGGGTTGAATTTTAGCCAGGCCACTCAAGGAGACTTTTGTATAGCTTTGTTCAGTGTCTGAAACTAGCACTTTCCCACCAGAATAAAGTTTTCCACCAAGTAGCTTGGTAGGAATGAAACATAGTTAGTTCTGCCAGAAGTCACCAAGATAGCCTGGCCCCATGTCCTTCTGGTCAGGCAGGGACCCTGCATATTCCTTCTGAGCTGGATGTCAGCTTGGGCCACTGTAGGGCCTATGTGCTCTGAAGAGGAGTCTCACGTGGAGAGGGCAAAGAGGGGTAAGAAAGGCAAGATGAGGCTGTGACATTTGGGAGCCCAGAGGGCCTAAAATTAGGGGTCTGGAGGTTTCTCGTGGTGCATTTGGTATGTGTAACATTGAGTTGTGATGCTCACCTGATGTAACCTGCGACTCTTTTGGTTGTGTGCACTACTCAACCCAGTCAGATGATGTTTTTCAGTAATTCTTTTTGCTGCATTAACATCTAAGAGAAACGGTTCCTTTGAAAATAAGGTGCTGTGTGCCTTCGTGGGCTTGCTTCTTTGACGCAGCATTATGCTGTCCCTACCTGATTGGAGAGGCTGAAGCTGGCCTCCCAGCGTAGCAGATACTCCAGACCGATGGCGGCGGCAGTCAGTCTCTGCCTGAGTCTCCAGGCTCTACCTGTTAGTGGTGATCTTTTCTGAGGAGAAAGAGCATTGGCAGGGCTCTGAAATCAGGCCGGGGCGCCGTCTGACTTTGGCTCAGGTCATGATCTCACCGTTCGAGGGTTCGAGCCCCGCGTCGGGCTCTGGGCTGATGGCTCAGAGCCTGGAGCCTGCTTCGGATTGTGTGTGTCTCTCTCTCTCTGCCCCTCTGCCGCTCATGCTCCGTCTCTCTCGAAAATAAGTAAATGTTAATAAAAAAATTTCAAATCAGGCCAGCGTAGGTTTAGATTCTGGCTGTGGGCCATCTCGGGGCTTAGTCCCTGAGCTGTATGATAAGATTTGTCTCATCGGGTTGCTGTGAAGGGGGAGCGCCAGTGCAGTGTCTCACTGGGACCAGGACAAGCTCTTCTCGTCTCTGCCTGTTACTCTGTTTCTGTGAATCAGGGAGAAGGAGAGGTGGTATCCCCTGAGCACCAGTATGAGCCTTCGGGAGATTTGAATGGTCCGGGAACAGTGGCCAGCTGTAAAATAGGTAGAGCTGAGCGTCCCCACACACAGCTTTGGGCCATCAGCGGAACAGGGCGCATCCCCCCTTGCTAATCCTTCATGACTCCCCTGGAGTAAAGCGCGTTAGTGCTGGACGTCACCACTGGACTTCCATGCGGGGCTAAGGTATGAAGGACACCGCCCGGGACCTCCGGTGTCTGGTGCTGTAGCAGGCACTGGAAGTCTAAATTAGACTAAGGTCGGCACTGGTGGCGGGGCAGGCCCTGGCCCCAGGACCCATAGTGCTCCCAGAATTGCAGATCGAGGTACCGAGGCACGCAAGCCCAGAGCACACCCTCCCAGTTGAAACAGGTGCCGTAGCCAGATGCCCCCAGAAGACCGGGGAGAAGCCCCAAGTTGTGGCTCAGGTTTTTCACAAACATATTTGAGAAAAAGAAAATGTCAGTGTTACAGACAGTTCAGAAAATCCTGTGGATTTCGCGGTGACAAAACGTTGCATTATTAG
This sequence comes from Neofelis nebulosa, assembly GCF_028018385.1. NCBI lineage: Eukaryota > Metazoa > Chordata > Mammalia > Carnivora > Felidae > Neofelis > Neofelis nebulosa. Next base: position 86,165,079 of record NC_080790.1, read on the forward strand.
GAGTCCAAAGTGATGTGGAGGGGAGATGTTTGGTATCAGGGTTCATTGCTTTCTGATTCTACCTCTTCGTCGTCTGTTTCTAAAGGGAGATGCGCATGGTGCTAGTGGAGAAATATTTTCAAAGGAAAACCTAGACGCGTTTCGTATATTCCCGTCTGTGTGCAACACACTCTGTAGACTGTCCTTGAGTCAATTCTTGGGCGAGAACCTTCTGCAGTCCAGCTGACCTTGTGCTGGGTAGCGTTTGCAGTCTGAGGTGGTTTTTGCATAAGAGTGTATGCTTTCCTGATGGGTTTAAATCTTTGTACTTAAGATCTGATTGGAAATGTTTATCCTTACCAGAGGTTTTGAATACGCCAATAGCCCCACATTAAATAAACATAGGACGTGGGCAGGGTACATTTAAACCCAGGATGAGACAGGTCTTGATCCCTCTGTTTATTTCCATTGAAGGCGTATGCTTTGTGCATTGACCATTTGTCTGTGAAATGCTTTTCTCTGGGAAAACACTGCAGCCTTCCTTTTTCACACTTGAATCCCAGATAGCCATTCGTGGATTCGAGCCCCGCATCGGGCTCTGTACTGACAGCTCAGAGCCTGGAGCCTGCTTCAGATTCCGGGTCTCCCTCTCTCTGTTCCTCCCCTGCTCTCACTCTGTCTCTCTCAAAAATAAATAAAGGTTAAAAAAAAAAAAAAAGAAAAAAAAAAGAAAAAAAAGAATACTTGCTCAGGACCTGAGTCCGGATACTAAAACTTCTATTTCTGGAGATCCTGTCATTTGATGATTGTAAACATGTAGCAGAGAGAAGGGTGTAATTGTCCTGGTACACGTCTTGCCCAAACCTAGTATTTCTTTTGTGCTGCGGCATCACCTTTTCCTTGCATTAAATCATATATATACATATATACATATATATTTTTTAAGGTCTGCAGCCTTTAAAATAATGCTAGAGAGTGCATAAAGAGGAATTAATTTTTTAATCAAAATTTATGAATGTGCCATACAACGTTTTTATGAAAGCCCTACTTGAATTATCTTTTTCTATTGGACTAAAATAGAATTTGATTTTTTCCATGGGGTATTTAACGTTTTGGGTCATAATCATGCTAGGGATGAATAAATAGATCTTCTCTGAATGAACTGTCAGGACCGATCCCCTCTGGGTCTGAAATGTAATTAAAACTGTCAGTGAACTCTCTTGGAGGTCCACAGAGCTTCAGGGTCCCCTCAGCAATGCTGGGCAAGGACTGAAAAGAGCCCCCCAAGTGCAGAGAACGTAAGGCAGCAGCAGACTCCCCCAGAGCAAGGGGGAGAGGCCACAGGTCATCTCCGTCAGGCTGCTCTTGTCCCCATTTCCTTGTGGTTTCTGGACGTTATTCTCAGATTTCCTGCAGGGATGTTTTGTAGCACAAGGCTGTGGGGTCCAGTAGGGGATCTCTCCCAGTAAATGACCAGTGCAAGAGACCTCCGAGACAGAGGAGTGAGTCTCTAAATTTAAACATCCCTGCTCTCTGCAACCCTTCTCCCTTCATTAGGCTCTCAGACTTGCTTCCTTTCCACCTGGCAACCTTTCTTTTGTTTCCAGCAGGCTTGGAAGGCTGTGGGGAGGAGCCGTCTTGGGGAAGAGGGCTGAAGAATCTTGGGAACTTAGGTGCCCGGGTTATGGCTAGCTGTCCCCACCGTCCCCATCTCTTTCCTCCATAGAGGTACCTGACTGCCTCAGAGGTACCAGACAGGGATCTGAAGGTGGAGGAGGAGGACGTTTTTGTTTGGGCAGGGGTCAGTAGGTACAAAGCAACTTTTTTCTGGGGTGTATTGAAAATATTGGACCCTCATGCACTGCTGGTGGGAATGCAAACTGGTGCATCCACTCTGGCAAATAGTGTGGCGGTTCCTCAAAAAATTAAAAATAGAATTACCTTACGACTGAGCGATGACACTACTAGGAATTTATCCGAAGGATATGGGAGTGCTGATGCATAGGGGCACTTGTACCCCAATGTTTATAGCAGTGCTATCAACAATAGCCAAGGTATGGAAAGAGCCCAAGTGTCCATCAACTGATGAATGGATAAAGAAGACGTGGTTTATATATACCATAGAATACTACTCAGCAATGAGAAAGAATGAAATCCTGCAATTTGAAACAATGTGGATGGAACTGGAGGGTATTATGCTAAGTGAAATAAGTCAGGCAGAGGACAGTGATCATATGTTTTCACTCATACGTGGAATTTGAGGAACTTAACAGAAGACCCTTCCCAACCATGGGGGAAGGGAAGGGGCAAAAAATTAGTTTCAGAGGGAGGCAAACCATAAGAGACCCTTAAATACAGAGAACAAACTGAGGGTTGATGGGGGCGTGGGGGAGAGGGGAAAATGGGTGATGGGCGTTGCAGAGGGCACTTGTTGGGATGAGCACTGGGTGTTGTATGTAAGTAATGATTCATGGGAATCTACTCCCGAAACCAAGAGCACACTGTATACACTGTATGTTAGCTAACTTGACAATAAATTCTATTTAAAAAAGAAAATTACTGGTTTCAGGCAAATAATTTTCAGGCAGTTAACTTAAAATCAAACGAGCACGTGGTCCCAATAAATGTGTTTTTTTCTGTTTCCTTTCAGAATTCATATGTTCCTTCTATACAAGTGATTCCCCAGATCATAATCCTCTGCTGAGATTTGGGTTGGATTCAAGAATCTGGAGAATTCCTGCAGCTTTGTAACTTCAGGAGGTGTGACCAGCTGAGAAATTCACCTTTTGAGGAGTTCTGCGTTTTGCCAGTCATCTCTTATAACTGAGTGCCAAAGGTAAGCCTGTGATTTCCTGCTTAAAACAGCTGGGAGAAGTTGGTGCTTTCGCCTCAAATGCTCGATTTGCATGGTAGGTTTTCCATTAGTAAAATGACAAGAAGTGTGGCCCTCATGTATTGAGCTACATAAACTGTAAGTTTTCAAGGGCCCTGGTTCAAAAATGAGTTGACTGTTCCTGCATCAGCACATGATGGCATTACTTGAGTAACCAGGAAGCAGAATGGTGGGTGTCCCCCCACTTATAAAACGCCCTGTGGCACCAGCTCAAGGTGGCCTTGAGTCTGTACAAGTCGAGGCCTTCCTTGTGCTGCTCTGGGACTATGAGATAAATAAGAACTGCCTTCAGGATGCTTTTGGTCTGGTAAAGGTTCATTCCAACTGTGACGCCTAGAAGAATAGTCTACGTGTAAATGTGCAAACGGATAAAGGATTCTGGGGAAAATTCTGCTTGTTTGTATGAGAAATCTGCTCACACGTGTTAAAACTGTACCCGTAATACAGCATGTGGGCTCTGAGATCCAGGGATCCTGTAATAGCCGTTCCTGGGCAGAAACATGTAGTCTGTATAACAGAAATATTTTTCAGCCCTAACAAATCATTTGGGACATACGATTGAAATTGTAAGGGTTGTGGTTTGGTAGTGTGGTTAATCTGGTGTTCTGTCTCTGGCTGGGCCGTAGGCAGGCTTTATGAAGAAGGTACAGTTTGGAGGTGGGAACACCCAATTCACTAGCTTTTCTTCAGACCCTTATTTTGCTTGTGTTATTCACAAATTGTTTTAAACTGTTCTTGAATCTGTAACTTTGGGCTGTAGAATCTCTTGGTATGATTTCTGTAAGTTTATTAATTTAATATAGATGAGAATTAGCTTTCATTTCATCTAAAACTGCTGCTAAAATTTTTGTAAGTGGGTTTTTTTTTCCCCCTTAACGACTTTTTTTTTTTTTTTTTTGGAGGCTTCTTAATTTTACTTCTGCTCCTTTTTGATGTGTAGTAACCTGAACAGCACAGAAATAATAGGTAGTATTTCATAAGAGTAGGATTAAGTGTCTGGGTGTCTTCAGCTTATTATTATCCTTTATGATTTCACTTGGAGGAAATGACATGTCCCATTTATTTAGAGTGTTGTTCATTGTGATTTCCAGGTCTAGGGCTTGGTTTGGAATTGAGAGCTTGAAGGTCATATTGTGTAGCTGAATTCTATGCCCTCCTTCCTCTCTCCCACTATGCTTAAAGTTATCCTGACCCTGTGCCCTCTGGACTGGTCTCTTACTAGCTTTACATAGCCTCATGCGTCGATGGGGCATTCCCAGGTTTCTCCTTCAGACCTGATGTAAGATAAACACCATTGGGATGTTTCATGTCCAATCCTAGGAGATTTCCATTACACAGAAAAGCTCTTACCCTTTGCAAATCAATTTTTTATAATAGTCATTGAAGTGGAACCTTTTAAGACTTAGTCTTTTATAAATGCAGTCACGTATTTCATGGTAATCGAGAAATTAGTGCAAATCCTCAAATCTGATCGTCAGGATTCATCAGGAATTCATCAGTATTAGAATGTGACACTTAATGGCATTAATGCACTTCATGTTATCACTTCAGTTATTCTGAAAGTGTCTCGTTCGGAGAGTGGTAAGGCAGAGAAAGTAACGTGCTCACTCCTAGCAGTATATTCTGCACGAGTGCCCGGCAGGTATCTATTACTATCAGGCAAATGGTTGATTCCTGTGTACGGTTAGATAGAGAACCATTCATAATCATGAAAAGATACTTACAGAGATATCTATACACATATTATTTTAACTAGTTCATTTCTATAAGCTCATGACATCCATGACCAAAAAACCCTGATTGACTTATTAAGAATTACTTTTGTGGTTTAGATAAATGTCCAGTGGGAAAATCATTAGATGTATCCATTTGTATAATAAATATTTATTGTGAGCACCAACTAGATTCTAAACCATTGACCGTTTTAGCACTGTGTTTTAGCAGCTACAAAAATAGATAAAATAAGCTCTAGAAAGCCTTTCTCATGCCCTTGTGGGATGAGGCTGGACCCTGACAGCTGTGGCTGGTTTCTTACAGTGAGTCCCTGGTGCACATGGCAGGGCGATCTGGCTGGCCCTCAGAGAGGAGTCTGGAAAAGCCAGAGGATGCTCTGTTTGGAGTGAGTTTTGAAGAATGAGGGCATGTGTGCACCGAGGCATACTGGGTCCCCTTGGCAAGGACAAGCTAGGTGAATTCACTGGGGTAATGGATCTTAGAGTTTCCAGATCATTTAAGCAATATGGGTGGGGACCCAGCATGCTCTTTGGTCAGTGGTCTTTCAATTGCCAGCAGGAAAAGGGCACATTTTGGAAAGAAGTGACAGCCGTGCTAGCCTGGTAAGGTGGTTAGTGGGATGTCAGCCTCGAATGAATTGCCCAGTTATTGGGACACAAAGTTTGCCCTGTCCTAGCGCAGACCTGCACCTAGGGCCGGGCTGAGGGTGGAATGAATAAAGACGGTGGAATGTCCATGCTCCATCTCAGAGGGGCCCAACTGGAGTCCCAAGCCCCTGTTTACCAAGTTGTGCACTTCCCTGCCCCATATTGTCTTCCCTGGAGCCTCCCCCACTTTGAGGTTGAAGAGCAGAATCTTGGGAACTCCCTAACCTTGACCCTGCCTATTTTGCGAAGTGGAGACCATGGGAGAAGCCTGGCAGCAGACCCTTTCCCATTTACATTAGAACTGTTAGAGAATGCGTAGCCTGTACTTAACTCTTCTCATGTATGATTGAGAATCGACTGGGGTTCATGGTCGTTGGAGGCTGGCTGGGGTTTACTGGGGATGAAAGACATGAAAGGGCATGGTACACTATGCTGAAAATCTCTCATCTTTTGAGAAACGATTTAGAACCATTTTCAGGACAGAAGCTTAAGGGGTAGAAGGATCATGGTGTTACGGAGCAGGAAAGACCGTGGCTTAGGTGAGAAGACTCGTGAGCGAAGTGAAGGAAAGGAGACGAAGATTTCAGACCGTCAATTTGCTGATAGGAGTATCGGAGAGCAGATGTTAGCGGGGATCCTGTCCACATCATTTCCTTTATTCTTTTTTTCAGTTTTCTGGAGGTCTGATTGACAAAATTGTAAGATACTGAAAGCATACTTCGTGGTGATTTGATAACCATATACACTGTGAAAGAATCCTGACCATCTAGTTAATTAACACGTCCATCACCTCACCTATTTCTCTTCTCCTGTGTGTATGTGAGAACATTTAGGTTCCCTCTTAGCAAATTTCGATTAAATAATGCAGTGTTATTAACTGTAGTCACTCTGTTATACATTAGATCCTTAAGCTTTATTTATCTTCTAGCTGGAAGTGTGTCCCTTTTATCAACCTCTGGCTGTTTCCTCTAACCTCAGTCCCTGGCAACCGCTTTTCTACTCTCTGTTTCTAGGAGTTTGACCTTCCCCCCTCCCCGCCGCCAGATATCACATATAAGTGATACTACACAAGATTTGTCTTTCTCTGCTGGCTTATTTCACTTAGCATAATGCCTCAGGGTCCATCCGTGTTGTCAAGAATGGCAGGATTTCCTTTTTTTTTTTTTTTTTTTTCACGGCTAAATGTTATTCCGTTATGCATAAACACCACGTCTTAATCCATTCATTGCTGGATAGACACGTAGGTTGTTTCCGTATCTCGGCTATTGTGAATAACAATAGCAGTGAATTTGGGGGTGCACACATCTCTTTGATATCCTGTTTTCGTTTCCTTTGGATAGATACCCAGAAGTGGGATTGCTGGATCATATGGTGCTTCTGTTTGTAATCTTTTGAGGAATCTCCATAGTGTTTTCCACAGTGGCTGCACCAACTTACTTTCCTATCAACAGTGAGAAGGTGCTTCCTTTTCTCTACATACTTGTCAATACTTGTTGTCTCTTGTATTTTTGCTAATAGCCATGCTAACAGGTATGATGAGGTGATATCTCATTGTGGTTTTGTTACATTTCCCCGGTGATTAGTGATGTTGAGCGCCTTTTCATGTACCTGTTGGGCATTTAGATATCTTCTTTGGAAAAATATCTGTTCAGATCCTCTACCTATTTTTTGTTTGTGTTTTTGCTACTGAGTTGTATGAGTTCTTTATATATTTTGGATATTAGCCCTTCATCAGATAATGTGATTTGTATTTTTCCCCATTCCGTAGGTTACTTTTCACTCTGTTTATGGTTTCCTTTGCTATGGAGAAGCTTTTTAGACTGATGGAGTCCCACTTGTTTATTTTTGCTTTTGTTGACTTTTGCTTCCAAAAACACATTGCCAAGACCAATGTCAAGGAGCTTACCGCCTATGTTTTCTTCTGGGAGTTTAATGGTTTCAGGTCGTATATTCAAGCCTTTAATCTACTTTGAGTGAATTATGTCTATGGTGCAAGATAGTGGTCTAGTTTGATTCTTTTACATGTGGCTGTCCAGTTTTCCCAACACCATTTATTAAAGAGACTATTCTTTCCCTGCTGTATATTCTTAGCTCCCTTGTTGGAAGTTAATTGATCATCCACGTATGGGTTTATTTTGGGGCTCTTTGTTCCATTGATCTATGTGTCTCTTTTTATGCCAACACCATACATTTTTGATTACCACAGCTTTGTAATATAGCTTGAAATCAGAAATCCATGCCTCCAGCTTTGGGGGTCTTTTTTGGTTTTTTTTGCTTTTGGTTTTTTTCCCTCAAGGTTGCTTTGGCTATTCAGGATCTTTTGTGGTTCCATACAAATTTTAAGATTGTTCTATTTCTGACAAAAATGCCATTGGAATTTTGATAGGGATTGCACTGAGTCTGAAAATGGCTTTGGGTTATATGGACATTTTACCAATATTAATTCTTGCAATCCATGAGCATGGAATATCTTTCTGTTTGTGTTTTCTTCACTTTGTTTCATCAGTGTCTTACAGTTTTCAGTGTATAGATATTGTACCTCCTCAGTTATATTTATTGCTTAGGTATTTTATACTTCGTGATGCAATTGTAAATGAGATCGCTTTCTTAATTTCTCTTCCTGATAGTCCATTGTTAATGTAGAGGAACAGAACCGATATTTGTACAGCATATTGATATTGTATATTGCGACTTCATTGAATTTGTTTATCATGTCATCTGCAAATAGTGACCGTTTTTCTTCTTCCTTTCGGATTTGGGTGCTTTTTGTTTCTTTTTCTTGTCCAATTGCTCTGGCGAGGAATTCTAGTACCATGTTGAAAAGTGGCAAGAGTGGACATACTTCTCTCGTTCCTCGATCTTTGGGGAAAAGCTATCAGTTTTTCCACTACTAGGTATGTTATTAGCTGTGAGCTTTATTATGTTGAGTTTACACTGCTAAAAAATACTGCAGTATTGATTCTACCACAGTTAACCTGGTGGTGGAGTTGATGGGAACCTGCTTTAACCTACTGGACACGTTTCAGTCCAGGTTTGCTCAAGTACAAGGGCTCTCAAACATCTGCACCTGTGCTCTCATTTGTACCCCATGCTTGGAGTGTGATGCTTATAATGCAGGGCAGCATTCCATACAGATGGCACCACCCCTGGAGAGGGTGGCCGTGCCTCTCTCTCCCTGTTCTGGGCAGCCAGTGAATCTGAAAAGGGATTTCACTTGACTGTAATATCTTTGTGCATCTTAGCAAATTTCACATTATTGCATATTAGGTTTGCTGCAACATTCTAACCAATTATGGTCTGAAAGTGGATATTTCTCTGTGTACCAAAGAAACACATTTTATTTTATTTTTTTAAATTTTTTTTAACATTTATTTATTTTTGAGACAGAGAGAGACAGCATGAACAGGGGAGGGGCAGAGAGAGAGGGAGACACAGAATCTGAAACAGGCTCCAGGCTCTGAGCCATCAGCACAGATGCCTGACGCGGGGCTTGAACTCACGAACTGCGAGATCATGACCTGAGCTGAAGTCGGATGCTTAACTGACTGAGCCACCCAGGCGCCCCAAGAAACACATTTTAGATGTCAGTCCTTTTTGTCTTCCCATTGATCCTTTTATTTTGAACTTCTTGAAGAGTAAATGGAGGGACTGAGATGGATTTTTAAAAATGCTTTAAACTTACATTCCAGTGAGCTCTTTTCTTCTTCCAAGGATCGAAATTAAAATGGAGCATAAATTGTTTAAAAAAAAAAAAAACAAAAAAAAAAACAACCTACCAGACGCTTTTCTGGTACCTGGCACAGGGCTTTTGCCACCTCTGTTGTTGTCCTTAATCTGAAAGACAGATCTCATTACCCCCATTTCATAAACAGAGGCACTAACCCTCAGGAGAGAGTAAGAGGATTGCCTGTGTTCATAGAGTTGAACTTGCACAATAGCATTTTGACCAAGTCCTGGTTTATAAGTCCATGTTCTTTCTCTTCCCCATGTCCCTGACATACCCTGGCAATGACACAGTAATCCCCTGTTGTCTGAGCACTAACTTGGGACCGGGGTCCACTTGACACTCAGATTAAACAGCGTGGCCAAAGCCCAGAGCTCATAAGAGCAGGCTGTACCCCCACATTTTCCTGACCCAAAGCCTTTCATTCTTCCTAGACCATGAATTTTATCCATTTACTTGGTTTTTCCATAGAAAAGTCTCCAGGAACTAAGTATGGTTTGGAAGCAAGTCTCTTTTGGAAACTTAAAGAAGGGAGCATGAAGGAAAGCTTTGGGAAGGATCAGAGGGATGGGAGACAGGAAGCTGAATCCCGTGGAGGGCATTGTACCTGCTGAAGTCCTCGCGTCAGCTCAGCAGCTCGGGACCAAGCTGAGGTCAGGACACAGGCCTCAGACTTCCACTTGTGCTGTTCCCAGATGGCGTTCAGAGTCACCTTGTACTCGTGATTCCTCTCTTATGAACAGACCTTTGAAAGAGAAGTCACTTGTAGACTCAAGAGGACCTGGTATACTTTCTGTGTTCCGGGTCGTCCCGTGGTCCATTATACTTCCAGGACCTTTGTACACCAGAGTGAAGCTGCATAAAATCGCAGTTTAATGATTTTTCAATGTAGGCAATGAAACCATCATTTTATAGTGGTTGCGGTGATGATCAAAGTTGAAACAAGCATTTTTCTTTTCTGTCTTACCTAACATGCCCTAACAGGGTGGCTTCTTAGAAAGCTGGAAAAAACAATTAAAAACACGGGAAAGCAAGTCCTTGCCCTTTCCACACCCTTTCTTTTCTCTCTGACAGATTGTAGAGGCTGAATTCATAGCATTCCTGTCCTTTCTCCACTGTTCTCTGACTCGTACCTTCTGGTTTACTAAGGAATTTTCCTATAAATTTTCCTAAATTCTCTTTAAAGCCAGGTGATGTGGCCGTTCCCCTCTCTTTTCACACCACCACCGTTGTATAAAAGAAGGAAATGAGCCAGAAGGTCATGGGTTATAATTACTTAACCAAATATGGCCCTGTGTTGGATGGTGACCTTCATGCTGGTTTGCATGGTGACCTAGTAGCACTCTTTGTCTTCTTTTAAGAGCCTGTAGATGTGACAGAACAATACTAAGAGGCAGGTCACACGGAGCTTGAAATGAGAGCATTGCTGCAGTCGTGGCTCCCCAGTTAGGTGAAGTGTTTTTTCTTGACCTTTCTTGAAAAAACAAAAAGCACATTCCTGCCGTGTGCACGTGTTGCAGGGTAGGGGGATGTAGGCTTTTTTAGCAAGTTACCACACATCTGTGACCGATGACGGGTTGCATCCCAACAAGCCTGTCATAAGTTGAAAACGGTGTTAAGTCAAAAAAGCATTTGATACACCTGTGAACATCAGCGTTTAGCCTAGCCTAGCGCTTAGAATACTTACTTTAGCCCCCAAGTGGGCAAAATCATCTAACACAAAGCCTGTTTTCTAATAAAGTGTTGAATATCCCATATGATACATTGAATACTGTACCGAAAGTGAAAAACAGAATGAAAACAAACAAAAAAACCGGAATGGTTGTCAGTATATCGGATATTGATCTTCGTGATCGCGAGGCTGCCTGGGGCCGTGGCCCCTGCCCTGCGTCATGAGAGAAGATTGTACCACGTATCACTAGCCTGGGAAAAGATCCAAATTCAAAATCCAAAGTACAGTCTCTACTGAATGCATATCGCTTTCACGGCATCATCAAGTCGAAAATTCCTAGGTGGAGCCGTCGGAAATTGGGGGCCCTCTGTAGATCTCGAACAGGGAGATCTGTTGGAGGTGGTGGATGTGTTTATTACCTTGTTTGTGGTGATGGTACCAAGGTGTATGCGTATGTCCGAACTCATCCAATTGTATATATTAAAGATGCGTGACTTTTTTTTTATATGAAGTATATCTCAGTTAACTTGAAAAATAAATTGCTGTGTCAGTATGAGAATTCCTTTGACCTCCCACCAGCGTGTGCTGATCTAAAGGGGTGCATGGGATGCTGCAAAGCTGTCTTCCACAGGAAGTATGTCTGGTGGTCCTGGAACACTGTGGGGGGTGGTCCTAGGGACCTCTTGCTTCCACCTTCTCTGTGGAAGGTGTGGCGGTCCAGGTTATGTTACAGAACTGTCCACACGGTACTGTCCTAGGACTCCAAAATCATAGACCCGGCACTTCTCTGGTCCCTCCATGTCACCATCCCAGAAACCAAGGCTTAGACCTTAACACATGGCCATGAAAAACACCAGTGAACAGATGTCAGTCTTTGTATCACACACCCGCATGCACAACACTTTCTCCAGAATCCTCTGTTCCAGGCACGAGTCAAAGAGGCTTGGAATATAACCTCCAAGAAAATATCATCATTGTTTTACAAAACTGTGTTCAATATGGAGTTTGGGGGTTATAAGACAGGCATTTGAAAATGGCCAGTACATAGCTTCTCCCACAAAAGAGACCACCACCAGACCCAGGCTATGGACAGGAAAGACCTTCTTGTTTCAGGCTCCTGGGATCAGTGGTTCTCCCTAGCTCTTCTCATCCTTGTTTTTTCTTTAATGTTTATTTATTTTGAGAGAGAGAGAGCGTGCATGCACAAGAGAGGAGGGGCAGAGAAAAAAGGGGAGAGAGAGAATCTCAAGCAGGCCCCGTGCTGTCAGTGCAGAACCCTACGCGGGGCTTGATCTCACAAACCATGAGATTATGACCTGAGCTGAAATCAAGAGTCAGACGCTTAACTGACTACCCAGCTCTTCTGCTCTTGGCATGGAAAGTCTCTCATAGTCTCTGTAAGCACTACCAAATCTACGACAAAATCTCTGGGTAGGATCATAAACTGTAAGTCCCCAAACCTTCTAAACAAGTCTGAAGAAGCCGGGTCTCAGAGCTGCTGTACTCCCCGCTCCTTTCCATGAGTGCCTTTGGGGGGCCCAAGCAGAATGCAGTCTTCTATGGAAACATCCCACCTGTACACTAAACATTCTGAGTCCCCTAGTGGGCCCGGGTCTGGCCTAGAGTCCACGCGGTGGCCCTGGGCTGCTGCTGACTACCACCTGCCCACACCGTGGCCTGCATAGTATTCCACACAGGAAGGGCAGAGAGCCAAGGGCTCCGGACAGGGAACCACTACAGTGGATTCAAAAATTAGGATCTCCCTTACTTCCAGAGGGCAGTCAAGCTCAAATCCAACCCATCAACTTGTCACTGTTATTGCTGGTCAAGTTCAACTCTCTGAGAGACCGAGAAGACAAGTGTCATTTCACAGCGAGATGCGGGTTGGGCCGCCGCAGTCCTGGACCTGGCAGGTGGATACAGCCACCTCCCACTCAGTGAGCACTGGGCCATCCAGGTTTCCATTCAAACCTTGCTTTTGTTACCATCTTGCTCATTAACACAGCCACAAATCGCTCCCCTTAAACGGTGATGTTCTATGGTCTGATTTCGTCATGAAGTTTTTATTTAACTTCCTAGAGCCAGTACTGTTCCCAAAGAAAACTTTTGCAATGTTACAGTAAAAGTCGACAGGCAGAAATCTAAAACTCAGGCTGCATTTTTGTTCTCTACACTGAAGCACATCAGTGACACGAGAAGGTGGAAGCAAGAGGTCCCTAGGACCATCCCCCACCCCCCGACAGTGTTCCAGGACCACCAGACATGCTTCCTGCAGAAGACAGCTTTGCAGCATCCCACGCACCCCTTTAGATCGGCACACGCTGGTGGGAGATCAAAGGAATTCTCATACTGACACAGCAATTTATTTTTCAAGTTAACTGAGATATATACTTCATATAAAAAAAATCACGCACATTTAATATGTACAATTGGATGAGTTCGGACTATGCATACGCCTTGGTACCATCAGCATAAGAAGAAGTATTCAAGGTGTGTGAGACACCACAGGCCCCCCTCCAGCTCCAACGGGCAGTAAACAGTCGCTCATCTCCCATGTGCCCCTCACCTCTAGCAGATTCCCCCCAGCTACAAGCTGCCCATGCTGCTGGCTTTTGTTGGCTGCGTGGGCCAGGCATAGAGCAGGGGCTGGCAACGTGATAGGTGCTTGTGGACAAGTGGAGACAGGTGTGCCTTGGCCTCTGCCTCACCACTTTTCCTTCTAGAAGCACACGGGCCTCAGGGAATTCTGGGTAAGTGCCTGCTGGCTTCACAAGGGAGCCACCAACCTGGAGGGGTGGATGGGGTGGGGCATCTCATGGGGGAAGCTCCCCAGAGATTCAGCTTTGCTGACAGAGGGGAGGATCACTGGTGCAGATGTTTTCATCCCAAACCTGCCTCAACCTCACAGCCACTTTGAAAATCACAGACCCCGGGTCCAGGCCCTAGCTCCGGGGATTCGATGCAGGGAAGCCTGGAGTTTTTTTGCTTGATTTTAAAACTTCTCAAGTCCTTCTCATCAGCCAATTTGGAAACTGCTAACGTGAACCCTGGATTTTGTTTTCACACTGGGGAGATGGAGGGCTAGTTTGGGATTAAGAGCATAGGTTAAAGGCAAGAAAAGAGAGGCAAAGTGCATATCAAAATGCAGTGTTCCTGTTTCCTAGATGGGGCTCAGTTGCTTTTGTGCCAGGGTCACCTCCTCTGTGCTCTGGGCCACTTGGGAACGTGCATTTTTCTTGAAGAGTCACTAGGATGCTCAGGCTTGACTAGACCAACCTGGAGTGAGCTAAAGGGGCCTGGGAGGCTGGATGTTTGCATCGATCGTCCTGCAAGGGACCTTCTACTTTGAAGGCCTCCAGTTGAGAATTGTCATGTATTCACACTGTAGGTGATTCATGAAACTTAAAAAAAAAAAAAAAAAAATCCATTCCATGACTGATTATAGTGTTTCTTGGCAATTCTAATTTTATGGTTACAGTGAGCTAACCCTCAAGGGAAACTGGTCTTATATACAGAAATCTAACAAAATATAATGAAGAAACAGGAAGCCACACAGGGTGCCTTGGTGCTTTAGAACATCCCAGAAATAGGAGTGCTAATCCTCTCTCTCCATATCTTATGTTCTCAATTTTGGAGATTTCAGCATGAGGGATGGTGGTTCCGGCAGAATGTGGCTCGGGGTCAGTGGAGAAATCACACAGCAGAGCCTCTATTATTTTGTATGAAAGGGAAATAATTTATTTTCTATTAGGGACTTTTTACAGAGCCCTTATTTTTGCCCATGAAGGACAATATCTGGGTTTACCCGCAGAACACAGGAGAGGTGTGAAACAGTTAGAACTTTATAAAAGGTAACTTACCCAAAGTCACTTTTTGCTCTCAGTGATGTCACACACTGAAGACCGTAGGATACATTTGGTTCCAGACCCACACCCTCTAGCTTCAGGATCAAAGTCCCTTAGGTCTTAGTGTCCTAGTGACCGGGATTGGAGCTCCTCGTACCACAAGATCCCAATGGATCGGCTGATGAACCGGATGATTGCATTAGGTCCTTTGTGACTCTAGAATTGGGCATGAAAATGTATGTCCCTTAGAGGCTGACCACATGAGGCCCAGTCCTGTCTCCTCAGATGTTTTGCTTGCAGGATGGATGATGTTTGTGGGGAAGCTTGTCATTTTGATGGTCTCAGTAATGGAAAACTCAAAGAGGCTGCTGAACAGAGTACCTGATGACTTGGGCTTTTTTTTTTTTCTTGCAAAAAATAGAACTGAGTAAAGCAGAAATTGCTTATTCTCAAATTAGAGCCCAATTTCAAATGGGTTACTTGGTACAGGGTTCTGAACTCTTTGCACAGTTATAGGACCCCTGGGTTTGGGCCATTCCTAACTCGTCCCTACAGTACTCCTCCATTTTAGCACAAAAATAGCCAAGTAAATGTCCTGTGTTCTCAGGAGCTTCTCTCTTTCCCGTCATATCCTGGAACACTTTAGAAATAGTTTATATGCATGTATGTATGTACATGTATATGTGTATGTGTATGTGTTGACAATAAAAGGATGGAAAAATCTATACCGTGTAAACATTAAGCATTATCAAATGAAAGGCAGGAATGGCTATATTAATATCAAAGTACACTTCAGAGTATGGAAAATCACCAGGTATGGAGGATCCTATCCAGGAGAGCACAGTACATTTAGTTGTCCTGTGTCCTAAGGCTGTGACCACCCCTGAGACTTCCTTGGTTTGGGTGACCTGGACACTTGTCAGGTATTCCTCGGTTGGGATTTAGCTGGTAGTTATTCTCATTGTTAGGCTGGAGTTATGGGTTTTTTGGAGGACGACCATAGGGGTAAAGTGGCATTTTTCATCACATACTACCCAGGGTATGTGCTGTCCATCTGCCTTATTAATGTGCCCTGGGCCTTAACCAGCCGGCAGAGGCTGCCTGTTAGGGTTCTCCACTCTAGAGTTCCTCCTTGTGCCCTTCTCAGGCTGTCCTCCTTGGGAAGAGGTCTGAGTGCAGCCCCCACATAAGTGAGCAGGTTAAGCTCCCGATCCTTGAGAAGGAGGAGCTACATGATTTATTTGGAATTCCTCTGGTGACGTTTGTCTTTTCTCTCCCACTTATTTATTTACTCAACTTTCCATTCCCTTGCTGCTTCTTTTTTTTTTTTTTTTTTTTTTTTTTGTAATTTCTATGCTGAATGTGGGGCTTGAACTCACAACCCTGAGATTGAGTTGCTCACTCTCCTGAGTGTGCCAACCAGGCACCCTCATTCCCTTACTTTTTGAAGCTCATTTCACTATATACATAGGTAAGCCTAAACAACGGTGTTTTGTTGGCTGGTTTCAGGACTTTCTGAAAATGGAACCGTGTAGGGTCCTTTGCCTCTTTTCCCTACTCATCATGGTATCTGGGAGTCATCAAAGTGATTTGGGGCGGCTTGCTTCTCTTTCACTGCTGTACGGTACCGAGTCGTGTGACCGTGCACGCCTTTCTCCCTTCTCCCCTTGTTTGGATGCTGTTTCTCTTTTTTTTTTTTATTTTTTTTTTTTTAACATTTATTTATTTTTGAGACAGAGAGAGACAGAGCATGAACAGGGGAGGGTCAGAGGGAGAGGGAGACACAGAATCTGAAACAGGCTCCAGGCTCTGAGCAGTCAGCACAGAGCCTGACGCGGGGCTTGAACCCACGGACAGTGAGATCGTGACCTGAGCCGAAGTCGGACGCTTAACCGACTGAGCCACCCAGGCGCCCCTCTGTTTCTCTTCTTTAATGTCATAAGCAGTGCTGCTGTGAGCACTGCTGGGCAGGTGCCCCGACACACATGAGCCACTTTCTCTACCACCCACGACTCGGAGTGGAATTACCGCCTTGCACGGTGTGCCACGTTCAGCTTAAAGGAAAATACCAAACTGTCTTCCAAAGTGGTTATTCCATTTCGGTTTCCCCAGCAGAATGCGAGGGTTCCTGTTGCTCCACAGCCTTCCGAACACCTGTATCCTCAACCTTGTGCATTTTTAATCCATCTGGAGTCAAATGGCATCTTACTTCCTACGATCACAAATTATGAATGCAGTGGAGCTTTTTGTATATGTGCTCCCCGTGTGCGCTGCCCTTCTGTGCAATGACCGTGTCCTTTGCTTTCAGTCAAGCTGTTGATCTTTTTCTTGGACTTTTTATGTATTCTAAATACCAGTCCTTTGTCATTATGTGTGGTGCTTATGGCGGTTTCTTTACAAGTGTATTTCATCATGTTTCAATCTGTGAAAGTCGAGAATTCCTTCTCAATCGAGAATCCAGACGTTCTTTTATTGTGCCAGCAATGGATAACCACTAGTTACAAACTTTAATGCTTTCACGTAAAAGGGCATCTTGCATTCTTCTGGCTCTGCTGAGAGGGCCACATCCATTTTGTGTCGTTTCAGTGTTTTCAGTGTTCAACTGCCTATTTTGAGATAGGGGGTTGAGAAGGAGACACACAAAGGTTTTCAATGCTGGAATTGTATTAACAGTGCTTCAGTTGCCTTGGCCAGGTGTGTAATCAGGTTTTGGGCTGTGCGTTCTCCGACGCTTCCTGGGCTTGCCGAAACTCTAATCTTTCATTCTCTGTTGCTGCACGAATCAGTTGCTAGAAAGAGCTGGAAGATTTACTCCTCATTATTGATCGGCATTTCATGAATATGTATGCCTATCCCATGTACTTTTATCCTTCTACTCAAAGTAGCTGAATAGTATGAAATTTAAATTTTTAATTGGAAATCTTCTTTGACCTCCGTCATGAGTCAAGAGCTCTTATTATGTAGAAGAACAATGGCCGTCTCAAAAAGTGAGATCGTTTTAGATGAAGCACCTTAAGTTTGAATGCAACTGCAAACCAGGCCTTCAGGATAGGACACAACAGCCTTTCAGTGTCTCCTACCCACGAGTGGATTCTTCTGCTGGAGGCCGTCAACAGCCACTGATAAAAGAGCATCTGTGGGCCATCCATCAATTCACCCCTTCAGATGCTTGCTGCGTACATGCATAGGCTCAGGCCCTCTTCAAGTGTTCTGTTTACAAGGACACAAAGTCCTTGTCCTCAAGGAATTACATTCCGTGGGAGAAAATAGACAATCAATAAAGACACGCCTGAAGTTCTGGCAAGTGGGATGGAAACAAGAAAACAGAGCGAGGGGATGGAGAGAATACAGCAGCTGTTTTAGATAAGGTGGGGCAGAGTGGGGGCGCCTGGGTGGCTCAGTCAGTTAAACCTCCAACTCCTGATTTCGGCTCAGGTCATGATCTCACAGTTCACAGTTGGCAAGTTCGAGCCCCGCATCGGGCTCTGTGCGGACAGCATGGAGCTGGCTTGGGATTCTGTTTCCCTCTCTCTCTGCCCCTCCCTCACTTGTTCTCTCTCTCTCTCTCTCCATATAAATAAAAATAAACTTTAAAAAAAGAAAAAAAGGTGGGACAGACTGGGCTTGGCTGAGAGTTGAATTTAATTGGGGATGGGATACGAAGGAGAGAAGGCTTGGAGCAAGGAAGGTGACATTTGGACAGAGGTTTGAGCAAAGCAAGGGGACAAAGAGTCTGCAGCTATTGGAGGAACAGCATTGCAGGCGGCGGGCACAGTGCAAAGACCCCAAGGCAAGACTTCACCTGGTCGTTCTGAGGAACAGCGAAGTGTGAGGGACAGGAGGGATAGGAGCATGGAGAAAACGAGCCCAAGGTCAAGTTATTTGAGGCCTTCCTGAAGGCTTTGAATTCTGTTGTAACTTGACAGGAAGCTGTAGTAAGATTTGCACAAAGGAGTGACCCAGATCCCTGCCCTCGTACATATACTTGTCTTGCAAAGCCACTGTTAGGGAAACAGGCTGGGGATGGGGCAGGGGGCAGTGGAGGGTGAACCTAGAGAGACCTGTGAGGAGAAAGTCACACAGTCAGGAGAAGAGGGGTCTGCTGGCTTGGAGCAGGGCGGTGGAGGGGGCGAGTCAATGTCAGTGGATTCGAGACATTGTTTGGGGGTGAGCCCGCAGGGTCTGTCAAATGGGGTGGGTGGTGCCGGAGACGAGGCTGGAATGGCTCCAAGGTTTTTGGCTTGACGAGCAA
The DNA here is from genome assembly GCF_028018385.1 of Neofelis nebulosa. Taxonomy (NCBI): domain Eukaryota; kingdom Metazoa; phylum Chordata; class Mammalia; order Carnivora; family Felidae; genus Neofelis; species Neofelis nebulosa. The sequence goes on from NC_080790.1 coordinate 86,183,825, forward strand.
CTGGATGAAGGGTTTGTCATTTGCTCAGAAGGGAACACCGGTGGGAGACACAGGAGAGTTTTGTTGTTGTTGACTTTATTCGTTTTCTTTTGTTTCTGGTGGGGAGAATGAAGAGTTGTTTTAAGACGTGTACGGCGGGAGGGCCACATTAGACATCCAGGTGGACACATCCAGTGGCCACTTGGGTGGAGTAGTCTGGCGATTCGGGTGAGAGCAGGGGTGGCGACAGTTTTGGAAGTGACACTCATCGCAATGGTGCTCAGAAGCAGGAGGACGGGCGGAGTCATCCGGGCCATTGGCAGATGGAGTAGGGGCTCCCAGACAGTCTGGTTGCTCCTGCATCTTTGTCACAAACAACATAGGAACCAGAGGGGAGACTGAGAAGGGGGAATCAGGGAGGGGAGAAGCAGGGCTGTGTGATTGCCCAGAAGCCAAGTGAGGGACGCACTCAAGAGGGGCTGATCGACACTGTCAGCTGTCAGCGTGCCGGTGAGGGAATCCAGAAATGAGAGGAGTATTCATGACACAGTAGAGCAGATTCCTCCAGGGGCAGAGGGGTGGCATCCAGTGCACAGAGAAGGGCAGAGCTCAGAAGGGCACCCAGATGCTCATGCCAGGAACAAAAGGGACAGTGGCCTGTTCATAGGCACAGGTACATGGGTGGCCTTCCGACTGCTTCTGTTTCTCTCAGGAAAATAAGAGGCAAGCAAAGTCATTCATCAACCGAGACTGGGGGTGGGGGGTGGGCATGTGAGCAGAGGGAGGAGGATCTGAAACAGACCCCTCACAGACGGAGAGACGAGTCACTTGGGACACAGAGTAAGCTGCCAGGTGGCACTGAGGGCTTGCTCGGGCCGGTGATCAGAAATATAAAAATGGGACTGGTCAGCGGGTTGTGAGTGCCTCTGGGGCCATATTCGGCTGCCCTGGGGCCGGTATGGAGTAGGCGCTACCAGAGTCTTCTAGATGGTTCCTTGGTACTTGTGGTGGCCATGTCAGACTCCTGATTTATGGCACCTGAGATCTCTTGAGCGGCTCTTGGCATATGTCACCAACTTTTGGCTCACCTAGGTCAGGAGTAAAAATAATCATGCTTGCGGTAGCATGAAGTAGGCACCGCAGGCTGTAGGTGGGATCGAGGAGGCCTGTGTGGTGAGGAGAAGGGATGGGACCCAGCCGAGGCTGGTGGGAGAAGGTGACTGCGGCTGTGGAGGGGGCGGGAGTAGTCAGCAAGGCAGACAAAGCGAGAACTATGTTAGGAACCAGTGAGAGGTATTCGTTAGCAGCACTGCTCAGCAGAAGGGAAGGCTAGTCAGAGCCAGACGGCAGTAGTCCCGTAGAATGGCTTCTTTGCTTTCTTCGACGGTACTGTGACCCAGGAACTGGGCTAGAGGCAGCACAGGAGAACGCTCATGTGGAAAATGCACACGAGGTGGGATGTAGAGACTGATTTTACTATAACAGCAGCCCTGTTGATTCTGAGACTGGAGCAGGAGATCTACAGGATGAGCCTGGCGTAAGTTGTGATGCTAGAAAGTGAGGATGTGTTCTGAATGCTCGGAACACACGCATTCATACATACACGCAAACTCACAACGATGGTGGAATGTCAAAGGAACACAGGAGCCGACTGAAATCAGAGTGCCCGACAGCCCAAGTTAGAACAGTTGGAGCAACAACATAAGAAATATTGGAATGTAGCCCAAGGTACAAAATAAATATCCAGAAGTTTCCACTGATACAGATAAATGAATACATTTTAAAGCCGGGGAAGAGAGACAGATTTCCTGTGTGGAATAACAAATAACTTGCGGAGACACTCTTCCTCAGGAAGGTGGAGCACAGATCCCCACCCTTGGGTGGGCGGTGCTTAGAGGTGTCCTTCCAGAAAGCTCTGTATGGAGAAGAGGCAGAGTGACTCAGAAGTGGGAAACCCTGACAGACACACCTCAGCCGGCCGTCGCCGTCAACATCGACAGTGATGAGTCAGTGAGTAGCATCTACCCTTGATACCCATGTGATGAAAATGGCATCTCCCCTCTGTGTTCTTCCTCCCAAAGCCATAACACAACTCTGCTGAGGAGAAACCAGACGTATCCCAGCTGTGGACCTTCTACAAATTACAAAGACCTGGCGACTGTCCCTCAAAACTGGAAAGGTCATCAAGACGAGCCAAGTCTGAGAAATTGTCACAGCCAAGAGGAGCCTAAGGAGACATGAGGACTGACTGTGATGTGGTCTTCCCAGAGGAATCGCGGATTTTAAAAAAGGACTTAGGCAAAACCCAAGGGCATCCGCATAAAATATGAACTCTAGATAATAACGCATCAGTATTGGTTTATTAATTGCCCAAATGTACCATTCTAATGTAAGATGTTAATAAGAGGGGGAAACTAAAACTACTCTGAAAAATAAAAAAATAATAGTTTTTTTTTATTTCAAAAAATCAGGCACAGATGATAGAAATTCTTATTTTCTCCTTCTGTTTTCTTGAATGACTGGAAAGACTTCCGTAAAACAATGATATGTTTGGAATAAATATCTGCATTTATCTTTACAAAAGCATTTGTAGGGGTATCTGTGTAGTGAGTAAACCCAGAGTAGCCAGGTATCCCCTCATGTACTAGGTCCCTGACCTGGGCCAGGCTCCATCCTGAGCATGATGGGTGAAGGTCCCCATCCCCAGGGCTAGATACAGAGGGGCTTTCTGTAATTTTTTCTCACCATTAAGCAGGAAAATTGAAAACCTGGAATATTGAGGAATGTGGGCATAAACCATGTATATCTGAAGACCTAAAATGATTTGGGCAGCTTAATTACATTTAGACACTGGAAGACCTTGGTAACATGGACTGTTTTTAAAATCACTGTGCTTCTTGTTTTACTCTTGTGTGGTTTTAGAATTAGGCAGAGGATTGTGAATAATAAAGTGGTAAGGAAGAAGGTCAGGTATTGATTAGTGTAGCTGAATTCATTAGTAAGAACCAAGGAAGCTCCTGGCATTTACGTTATGATATATTTATGAAATAGATATTTAAGTTATAACAGTTACAATTACTTTTGTGGGGAAAAAAATAGCAAAGCCCAATAAACTCTTAGAAATGGTGACCGATGGCTATTTGTCTACTTTGAGAGCAGTGGGTGTGCATCGTGAAAACACTTCACACTCTCGTGGCATTGGAAAGGAGGGCCAAATTTTGCCAGAGATCAGTGTCCATTTTCACAGATGAGCATTTTTCTTTTCTTCTTTTTTTAATTTCAGCTTTACTGAGGTATAACTGGCTAATAAAATTGGAAGGTACTTAAAGTGTACATCATGGTGCTATCATTTTCCATATATGTTGTGAAAGGATTCTCCCCACCTAGATGTTAATTAAAACATCCATCACCTCACATATTTCGTTCTTTTTTTGGTGAGAACATTTAAGTTCTCTCTTAGCCAATTTCACTTATGCAACACAGTGTTACCAACTGTAGTCACTGTGCTCTACGGGAGATTGTCAGACCTTATTCATCTTAGAGCTATAAAAGCTTACATCCTTTTTACCTAAACCTAATCCTCCCTGTTTCTTCCACCTTCCCAGCTACTGGCAACCACTTTCTGGCTCTACTTCTATAAGTTTACCTTTTGGGGGTGGGGGTATTTTTCCATTGCTCTCCTTTGTCTCTTGACCCCGTTACTGTGATGTCTTCCAGGCCGATGGAAGACCGTGTTGGTTCCAAGTCCGTGTGTTTTACAATTAATGCTGTATAATGAAATTGGCTTGTTACGTTGACAGTGAGTCTCCAAAATGGTGGTACTTGGGCTAAATTAACGTTCATAACCTTCTCAGTGTGCTGAATGTCTAAGACGCTCATGAAGAAACTGACAGAGGTTAGCAAAGGTTAGCAAAATGGATACTCTCAGGGCCTGAGTGGTAAATTATGTATAAAAAGAGTAAAAAAAAAAAAAAAATAGCATTTCCCAGTTTCTGTTGCAGCAACAGAACTCCCAATTCTATTTCTTTTGTCAAATTTCCTAGGCACTAATGACTCATATTGACTTATTAGTCTAGTGTTTGGAATTCTGGTTGTGTCAGGGATTTCACATAGTAAAATTAGTTGCTTGGTGACAAACTTCTGCAAACTCACATTTGAAGATATTTTTGTTAATATGGCTCAGTTTGGGAGATTATCTGATCCTGAGAGTAAGGATAAATTAGCAGTATTCACTTAAAAAGAAAAAAAAGATGGGGATGGGGTATAGCAGAAAATCCGAGCTTTATTATAAAGTATAAAACTTTCTTTTTCTTGAGAATTGCCATCCACTAATAAATCCTGCTCAGGATCCAGTAAAAAGAAAGTTCGCTTAAGAAATTATTTGTGCCTCACATCCAGTATGATGGCTGCTATCAAAAACAAAACAAAATTGGGGCACCTGGGTAGCTCAGTTGGTTAAGCATCTGACTTCGGCTCAGGTCATGATCTTGCGATTGGTGAGTTTGAGCCCCGTGTCTGGCTCTGTGCTGACAGCTCAGAGCCTGGAGCCTGCTTCGGATTCTGTGCCTCCCTCTCTCTCTGCCCCTCCCTGGCTCATACTCTGTCTCTGTCTCTCTCAAAAATAAGTAAACATTAAAAACAACAGCAACAAAACAAAACAAACAACAAAATAACAAACATTGGTGAGGATGTGGAGAAATTGGAGCTCTTGTTCACTGCTGGTGGGAATGTAAAATGGTACAGCCATTACAGAAAATAGTTTGGAGGTTCCTCAAAAAATAAAAATGGAATGGTCACATGACCCCATCCACTTTGGGATATATGCCCCAAAGAATTAAAAGCTGAGTCTCAAAGAAATAGTCGCACGTTCACATTCATAGCAGTGCTACTCATAATAATCCAGAGGTGGAAGTAAGCCATATGTCCATCGATGGATGGGTGGATGGATAAACAAAATGCGGTATAATACCTACGGTGAAATATTTTTTAGGCTTACAAAGGAGGGAAATTCTGACACCTGCCATAAGGTAGAGGAACCTTGAGGACTTGATACTGAGTGAAATAAGCCAGACACAAAAGGACAGACGCTGTATGATCGCACTTACGTGAGGTCCCTAGAATCGTCACAATTATAGAGCTAGAAGGTGGAGTGGTGGTTGCCAGGGGAGGGGGATGGGAAATTAGTGCATAATGGCAACCTGGTTGCAGTCTGAGAAGATGAAAAAGCTCTGGAGATCGAGGCTGAACAATGTAAATGTACTTAATGCCACTGGACCTGTACACTTAAAATTAGTAGAAATGGTTAAATTTTATGTTATGTGTGTTTTGCCACAGTTTAAAAAATAAATCGTATGGCATATTGTGTGCTTGAGCTTCTACTAATACTGTAATCAGTCTTTAAAAAGGTGATAAATGCCGCTCTGGGTCAATGAGGCTAGGTCCAGTGGGCAGGTGGAAATGCCGGTGTGATGCAGAGCCGCCCTCGGAGACATAGACACCAGGGAGCAAGAGCCCTGGAACCATCAGTGCAAAGTGAGCTCGCTTGCAGAGCCCCAGGGGTTGGGGAGGGGCCAGGAGCACCAGGAAGCAGCAGGCAGCAGAGGCGGAGGAAAAAAAGCCAGCCACCTTCCATCTTGGATGTTTAGGAATCTCTTTTCACTGGTTCCCTTCAGTAACATCAACAAATGCTTTATGTTTTGGAAATAACTTGGCTACACTTACTTGCCTATAAAATGTATTGTGGTTAAGTGCCATGGACACGTGACAATTCTCTCTTGGCTGAATACAAGCAGATATCATTCAGATTAGCCACATCAGGAGCGGGGTGCACCCAAGATCTGTTGGGACCTCCTTATAAAACTTCCAGCATAGGATTGATGGTGCTCTGGCATCCCAATTTGATGGCACTACCTTAGAGCACTGGTCTTATGGTTATTTTAAATTCCCTCATGCCACTCTTTTTAAATGGCACTGTCATAATCTAGGGCAACATGTTTTTTGAATCCCTGTAAACAAGCTACATTCGAGTCTACTGAGTCTTGTGATTTGGCATCTCATGATGTAGGGGGAACCAGAATGTCTTAACGATTATCCAGCATGGACCAGGTAGTGGGTACTTCCTGTGGATCATTTGATTTCAGCCTCACAGAAGCTCCGACCCCATCTTCAAACACAGCAATGGAGGTCAGAGAAGTTAGGCAACTTCCCCCACGGTCACCTCCCGGGTTGGTGCTGAAACTGGATTTTAAACCCAGCCTTCCCCAACTGGAGAGGAACAATCACAAAGGAAACCTTCACACATACAAAGATGTAGAGACTTTACAGGCTTTGACTGTCATCCAATACAATTAGGAAACAAATCCTAAAAAAGACCCTCTCCAAAATAACCCATGGAGTGAAAGCCACCAGGCTTTTACTGCCTTGGAAGTCTGTGCCCTGTCCTGTTCAGCCACACTTAGCAGGAGCAGCTGCAGGGAGGTGGCCATCTGCTTGGGGTGACAACAGTATATACCCATGGGCCTGCTCCTGCACCACGGGAGGAACTGAACTCTTCAACTTTGTGTTTTGGAATCGGGAAACTTCCCTTGCAGCTGGTCTAGCCTTCCTGTACCCCTCCTCCAATAGGATATTAAAAACCCAACAAGGCCTTCCCAGATCACACCTGGAAGACTGGGAGCTACTGTCTCTTTCTCTCATCTCATTCTCATTTACCAGTCCATCAAAAAGAAATTGAAAATCGTGTCTTGCTTATTCGTATCCGCCTTGCCCTAGGGATTTCTTTCTTCAGCCATGCTACAAAATTCTACCAGGGAAGACTCCCGGGTCGTAGAGGATCATGGATATAAAGCCTGAGCTTTGTGATGAGACCATTCTAGGCATTTGGAATCCCGTGCAGGCCCTTTATAGCTTTGTGGATTTGGACAAGCTATTTAATTATGCTCCAGGTTTATCGTTCCTTGCCTATATCTGTAGATAACTTCAGTTTCCGAAGGTTGTCGTAAACATTTGATGAGCTACCACATCTGAAACAGTGTTGTGCGTGTACAAGGTGAATGTCGTTGCTCAGGTACACCCGTGCACCCCTTAGCCACTCCGTTGGCATCCTGTACTGGCACCCCTCCACCTCTGTGGAAAAACAGTGTGGAGAGCCTAGCGCTATTGTTTATTTTCTCTTTTACATGTAGTGTATTTTTGTGCCTTAGGGAAGTAGTAAGACCTTGACTCTTGTCACGGCTTAATTAACTTACTGAGAGTTGGAACGGCCACCGGATTCCATATTGTGTCCTACTTAAAGTTGAAGTGTATTAGCTGTAATTAGTGATCCTGCTTGTAAAAAGCCACCAACTGGTCTTTCTGTTCCCCCACAGGATACCACAGGTTTCTGCCAACTCCTGTCAAATTAGTGGGCATCTGGCAAGTCTTACTTACAGCACAATTTGAAACTTTAGTAAGGAAGTTATAAGGTATTTCATTTGTTTCTGGGACTGCTTCTTTGGGTATCTCCTTAATATGAATGTACTGTTTAAAAATATTTGCCGATACACACAGAGGGAGGAAAACATTGTAATAAATGAGGGAATACATAGAAGGTATTGCCTTTTTGGACTGACCTTGCTAAGGTCACTACATGGGCTTTCCTTTTTTTTTTTTTTTAATAGATGTTTGTTTGTTTGTTTCTTTTTAGAGAGAGAGGGAGAGAGAGAATCCCAAGCAGTCTCCAAACTGTCAACGTGGGGCCTGAACTCACACACCGTGAGATCATGACCTGAGCCAAAACCAGGAGTTGGACTTTTCACTGACTGAGCCACCCAAGCGTCCCTGCATGGGTTTTTCTGTTGGCTGCTAAAGCAACTCACCACAAACTCGGTGGCTTAAGACAGCCCAAATTTATCCTCTTAACAGTTCTGGAGGTCAGAAGTCCAAAAACCCAGGCTCACAAGGCTAAAATCAGGGTTTCCACAAGGCTGCATTCCTTCTGGGGGCTCTAGAGGAGAATCTGTTCCTTGTTTTCCCCCCTACTTTCTAGAGGTATCCTTATCCCTTGGCTTAGTAGTACCTTCCTGTCTTCAAATGAACCACATTTCTGACCCACCTGGCTAATCCAGGATAATCTCCCCCTCTCAAAATGAGCTGATAAGCAACCTTAATTACCCTCTGCCATGCAATCTAATACATTCACAGGTTTGCAGGCATTTGGATGCAGATACCTTCAGTGGCGGGGGGAGGGGGGTGTGGGGGCTATTATCCTTCTTCCCTCATCAGCCAAAAGCCTATATTTGAGTGAGTTTCCATACTCATTTCTTGACTGCATTGAAGGAATGAAATATTACAAAGGAAAAAAAAATCGTTTAGAACCACAGTGAAATAGATCATTTTATTCAAGTAATTCAGACTATATGTTGAAAAATCAAGGTAGGGAGGGCAACAATTCTTTTCCTGTAGTCTTCTTTTCCTTCAAGATTACTCTCTAAACCAATTATTTGCTCACAGACACATATATTTTGATATGTCTATATCCACAAGTGCATGTATGTATTTTTCTGAAACTCCAAGTTAATATTCTGGGGGTAAAAAGTTACACCTTTTTGGTCTATTTAGCTGTCTGCATATTTTGACTTAAGTTCAAGAAATCCTATTCGTCCATGTCAGTTTTATATTGCAAAGTGGGATTGGCAGTTTCTTAGAGCTCTGCGACCCTGGTGTTTTCTGCAGTGGGCTAAATTGCTTTGTTGGTAGAAGGGTAAATGAAGCACATGTCTGTTAACCTTGAATCATCAGTCTACCTTATCCTTGAGCTTCCCATCAAACCAGGCGGCTAAAGCCTAAACAGCCACTGTCACACAATGAGGTCTCCCAGACAGTAAATACAAAAACAGGTAACCTCAGGTGGTGCGATTCGGAAGAAGCAATGTTGTCCACTCAGTGACCTCTGGAGAGGCGAGGCTGGACAGTGATACTGCCTTAGATGGGGAGGCCAGGGGAGGTGTCTCTGAAAAGGAACTCCATGTGCCTAGGGCTTAAATCACAAGAGAACAGACACCGGGGTCTGTCTTGCTCAGCAAGGAACCCTGGTGCTTTGGAAGGCTGTCTGCTGCATAGTAAGTGCTTAGTAAATCCTGACTGAATGAAGGAAAGGGTCACTAGAACATAGTCCCCCCTTACCTTTGTACAGTGTGCTGCAGTATACAGAGGGATTTAATTAGGACTGTAATTCTCATTCTTTTTTTTTTTTTTTTTTTGAAGTATAATTGACATACAATGTTATGTTAGTTTCAGGGATACAACGTATTGAATCGACAGTTCTGTACATTAATTACCCAGTGCCCAACCACGAGTAAGAGTAGTCACCATCTGTCACCATAAAACAGTCTTAGAATATTATTGACTATATTTCTATGCTGTACTTACCCATGACTTGTTTATTTTATCATTGAAAGTTTGCACTGCTTAATCCCCTTAATCTATTTTGTCCATTCCCCTGCTGACCTCCTCTCTGGCAACCACCAGTTTGATCTCCGTATTCATGAGTCTGCTTTTTGGTTTGCTTGTTTTGTTTTATAGAGTCCACACACATGTGAAATCATATCGTATTTGTCTTTCCCTGTCTGACTTATTTCACTTAGCATAATAATCCCTAAGTCCATTCAGGTTGTCACAAATGGCAGGATCTCATCCTTTTTTATGGCTGGGTGATAGTCTGTTGTATATAAATTCACCTCTTCTTTATCCTGTAGCTTGTTCTGGAGTCTTTTTTTTTTTTTTTTTTTTTTGAGAGAGAGAGAGAGAGGGAGACACAGAATCTGAAGCAGGCTCCAGGCTCCGAGCTGACAGCACAGAGCTGGATACGGGGCTCGAACTCACGGACTGTGAGATCGTGACCTGAGCCAAAGTGGGACACTTAACCGGCTGAGCCACCCAGGCACCCCATGAGTCTTTCCTGTGCTGGGCAGTGTGCTTAGGGCTTTCTTCAAGAGCTCCCAAGTGAGGTGCTGTTATTATCCCATGTTATACGAGAGGCAGCTAGGCTAATATGGCATCGCAGGACTCCAATCAATGTCCATACGACACCAAGCCTCACTCTCTTAAACGCTACATTATCATGCTTCTCCTGAGCATCGAAAGCATCTTATGAGGCTAGGCAAATATTGTTATTTCCATTTTACAGAATAAGCTAGTCTAAGGTGGGCCTACGAATGGTTTAGCTAAGCTTAGAATTCTAGGCCCTTGACTCGCGTCTTCTATTTGCCATTATGACTGAGTGGTTCAGCTTGGTCCCAGAGACCTCTTCGGAAACAGCTATGGGCATTTTGGGGTGTTTTAGGAACAGGGGCTGTTTTGAGGAGTACATAACCCAGCTGTAACCCAGCAAGATGCAGTTAACAGGATCATTTTTAGAAAGAAAATAGGGTCCTGGAATAGGATCGGCGTTATTTTAGGAATTAGTGAAAAGTTTTGAGCCAAGAAAGTTTTTATAGCTATTCTAGGCTTTTTCTTTTCTTTTTTTTTTTTAATCTTCTCCCACCTAAAACTTGAAACAGCAGCTTCCCATTTGTTAGATTCTCTGAGGGTTTCTTTTATTCAGTATGACAGGAGATTCATGCTAAGCTCTATTCTAGAGCGGCCACCTGACCTTTAAGATAGGATCTGGCTGTATAATAGCAAATATGTGGCTCTCATTTCTGTTGGCTGGACCTGCATGATAACTTAATTAGCTATAGTTAACAAAGGCAAAAATGAGATTTTTCTGAACTGCCTAAGCTGGAGTGATAAACGTGCTTTAGTCTTTGGATCTCACCTCTGTGATTCATAGACTAAATCTAAATACTATCTCTGACCGAACAATCAGCAGTCAGAGTGTACTTTTTCAGACTTCCTTCTGTTCAGGCTTTTCCATATTAGAAAATTAAGTCAGCGTGTACGTCCCGTTTTATTATGGAATAATCTTGATTTAACTGCGTCTCTTCCTATTCCAATGTGTCCTACATGCTGTAGCAACTTACCCTTAACTGAAACTAACATGCTCCTCTTGGACCCCTGATAAAAAAGGGTGGATTCTGAACTCCTGGCCAGTATGCAGTTTCCTCTAGAATGGGCCTCCAGCTGGCCTTTTCAACCTGTGTTGGCAAAGAGAAAAGAGATCAAACATCCCTTGGGATACAGGGTGATGTGCGGGGTGAGGGAAGGGTACTGAACTCCACGTTGAAATGGCTTAAAAAAAAAAAAAACAAACAAACAAACAAAAAAAAACAGAAGACACCCAAAGGAACACTTGTGTGCTATTGGTGGGAATGCAAACTGGTGTAGCCACTCTGGAAAGCAGTATGGAGGTTCCTCAAAAAGTTAAAATTAGAACTACCCTATGATCCAGCAATCACACTGCTGGGTATTTATCCAAAGAGTACAAAAATACTAATTCAGAGGGATACATGCACTCCTATGTTTATAGCAGCATTACTTACAATAGCCAAACTGTGGAAGCAGCCCAAGTGCCCATCGATTGATGAAGAGATAAAGAGGTGGTGTGTGTATGTGTGTGTGTGTGTGTGTATATAGGTATATATATATACACACACACACACACATACACACAGTGGACTATTTCTCAGCCAGAAAAAACAAATGAAATCTTGCCATTTGCAATGACATGGATGATGCTAGAGAGTATTATGCTAAGGGAAATTAAGTCTGAGAAAGACAAATACCATATGATTTCACAAACAAACAAGCAAGGGAAAAGAGAGAGAAACTAAGAAACAGACTCTTAACTGTAGAGAAGAAACAGATGGTTGCCAGAAGGGAGGTGGGTGGGAATGGATGAAATAGGTGATGGGGATGAAGGAGGGCACTTGTGATGAGCACCGGGTGATGGAAGTGTTGAATCGTGATATTGTACACCTGAAACTAATATAACCCTGTGTGTTAGCTATACTGGAATTAAAAACTTAAAAAAATCCAGAAATATATATTGTTTACTTTTTATTGTAAATGACTTTTTGGAGTCATTTATTCTTTTTTTTTTTTTATTTATTTTTTAAATTTTTTTTTTTCAACGTTTTTTATTTATTTTTGGGACAGAGAGAGACAGAGCATGAACAGGGGAGGGGCAGAGAGAGAGGGAGACACAGAATCGGAAACAGGCTCCAGGCTCCGAGCCATCAGCCCAGAGCCTGACGCGGGGCTCGAACTCACGGACCGCGAGATCGTGACCTGGCTGAAGTCGGACGCTTAACCGACTGCGCCACCCAGGCGCCCCTGGAGTCATTTATTCTTAATTCTTCTGCTTAGTAATGTATTCCTACCCTCTAGTTCTTGTTTGCACCTTTCAGGCCTGGAGAGCCCCCCTCTGACTCCACTGTCCCCCCAAATCCTACCCATCTTCCAAGACTGAAATCAGTCTCCTTTTCCTTTTCCCCACCTCCCAGTTATCTGTCCTTTCTCTCAGCTGCTGCCGTGTAACTGGTTCAGCGTCAACTCCTTCCATCGACCCTGCTTTTACTGCCTTTTTGGGTGGGTGCTCTTTTTTCCACTGGGACTGCTGTTGATTGGCTGACATTCAGAAACCCTGGAGTGAGGTGGTTGTTGATTGGTGGAGTCCACTGGGGTGAAGGAGATGTGATTGGCTAGCCCTCTGAAGCACCAGGGTAAAGCTCCTGTTGATTGGCAGACTTCACTGGAGTGAGGCAGTTATTGACTGACTGGCCTTGTGAAATTTTTATATTGATACAAGCTGGCATGAATCAATTAGAATAGGTTTGAAACCAGTCAAGTGAATAGGTTCCTTGCTCTGACCAAAGAACAAACCAGTCATTTCCTAGGTGCCAGGGGAACTTCTTATTGTCACCTGACCTGGAATCCTAGATTTCCTGGGTTGAATTAAACCTGTCGAAATACACACTACACATTAGATCCTCACCCAGCCACCCACCCCAGAAGTGGATGCATGAGCACAGATTTGGGAGTTGACAGACCTGGGCTCAAATCCTGATTCTGTAATTCAGCACCTCACTTAATCCCTGTGATCCTCAGTCTCCTAAAGAATAACACCTCCCTGAAAGGTGGGGGTTCTGGAGATTAAACAAGCTGACGTGTGTCAGGTACTCATCACACCCTTGGAGTTCTCATTACAACCCCACAGGTCTAATGACCCAAGGAAAGCATCCTGAGGGGTCATTTTGTGACTCAGTTCCCTCTTAGTTGTTTTTTTTCCCTCCTAAGGCCTGTCAGAAAGATTAACTGTAAAAACCTGATGCTCAGACCTCACTCCTCAAGATTCTGATATAATTGATCTGTGGTAGAGCCCAGGCACCATGTTTGTTTGAGCTCCCACAGGATGTTCAGTGTGCATGGAATCATACCCTGCCCAGCCAGCTCCTTACTTAACTACTCTTCATACAGTGAAATCACACAGGAAATTAATAGATAGATGGCTTTGATTGGTCTTACATGATGGGCTTGTCATGTTAAAAACTCTCTTGAAAACTGTGTAATTAAGAAACAAAGCTGGTATTCAAATGGAATAGTCTCTGAGCCCCATTCCTATTTCTGCTCTCATTATTCTTAGAAAAACTGCCTTTATGATTTTGAAAATTCTAACCCTGACAGAAAGGTCAGGATAGAGAGAGAGACACATAGTATGGAGGGGAGATTTTCCAAAAGTGTATAACAAAGTGGTCTACAGTTTGGAAATGAACATTGTGTACACTTGGATGTTGCATATATTATGCATAAGGTTTATTAAATATTTCCTCCTTCCCGAAAGGTTTGATGTCTCTAAATTTGGAAGTTAATTCAAGAAACAGGAGAACATGTTTTATTTATAAGTTTCTTTAGCATCTAGTAAAAAGTGTCATGTCATTTAAAAATGGTATTCATGCTTCTGTGGAGTCAAGTGCGTTGGTTCCCTCTGTAATCCTGAAGTCATCCCTCTAAGTAATGAGAAGTTCTCTCTGTCAGAGAGGAAGAGGGTTTTAGTTAAGAGTCTTTCCATTATTCCTTCCTTCCAAGTTTTAAGGAAACCTAGTCAGGTGAAGGACTGAATATTGGATGGTTCTCCTGGAAAAAATACTGGGCCATCTTGTGCCTAAAAAGTCTGGAGCTGCTGAAGCAGTTAACTATATTCATTTTAGTGATATGCCTTTGCTATATATTACTTCCAGAACTGACGTAACTAGATGTATAATATACCATTATTTATTTCTTGTTGTTTTAACAAGCTTTTTATTTGGGGATGACTTCATATATGGTTCCCTCTTGGCGTTGCGTATTTTATGGGTCTTGACAAATGTATAGTGACGTATCCACTATTAAAGTATCATACAGAGTAGTGTCACTACTTTAAAAACCGAATGCTCCACGTATTCATCCCACCCTCCTCCCTCACCCATTTGGGCTCAATTCTAAAGATAAGAAGGAAAAGTGGGAGTTTATAGCTGAGGAGTAAGGTAGGCAGTCGATGAGCAGACAATTACTGAAGGAAACATCAGAGGTAAAGGAGGGATTCTGAGTAAACTGACCTGGCAGGATTCTTCCTGAAGGCAGGCAAGGCAATCTGTCCATCTGTCGGGCATTACCTGGGTGAGCATGGAGGATTCTAGCTAAACCAGCTTAGCAGGATTCTTGTTAAAATTGGGACGTGTTGGGACAAACACAGAAGTACAAATGTCTTGCACATCTTGCACGAGGCCTCGTGTGGAAAGAGGATTCAGAAGAGCCTGACTGAAGTTTGGTCTAGGAGAGGGTCTTTGGGAGATTGAGACAATAGATGGCCTTTTCTTTTCTTTTTTTTTTTTTTTTTTTTAAGTTTATTTATTATTTATTTTTTAGAGTGAGTTGGGGAGGGCCAGAGAGGGAGAGAGAGAATCCCAAGCAGGCTCTGCACCATCAGTGCAGAGCCCTACTCGGGGCTCAGTCTCACAAACCATGAGATCATGACCTCAGCCGAAATTAAGAGTCGGATGCTCAACTGACTGAACCACCCTGGTGTGCCAAGAGTAGGTGGGTCTTTATAGAATGGCTTCTTTACTTAGTAACATTCATTTAAGGTTCCTCCGTGCCTTTTCATGGCTTGATAGCTCATTTCTTTTAATCACTGAGTAATAGTCCATTACCTGGATATACCACAGTTTATCCATTCACCTCCCTCAGGACGTCTTGATCACTTCCAAATTTTGCCAATTATGAGTGAAGCTGCTAGAAATACTCACCCGTGTATGGGTTTCAAGAATAGTTTTATTTGTGTAGAAAAGTTGCAACGATAGTACAAAGCATTCCCATATACCCTTTACTCCATTTTCCCTAGTGTAGCACCTCACGCAACCAGGGTGTGTTTGTCAAAACTAAGATTAACATTGACTCGACTAAGATTACTGTTGACTCGACTTCATTTAGATTTCACCATCATTCCTACTAATTTCCTTTTCGTGTTTTAGGAGCCAGTCCAGGATGCCACATTGCTTTCAGCTTTAATTTATAAGAACAGTTTGGGTGTGCGTGTTCATTAAATATGTTCATAAAATTCAGCGTATCTTGAGAAAGTGGATGTAAACATATTAGCTACAAGGAGCTGCTGTTACTTAATCAAGTGAACGCATTTAATTATGGCATTGTTATTTAGAATTTTTTGAAAGTTTGTTTTTGCTTCTGGCAGAGCACGCAGATTTCCCAATGTACAAAATCAGGGTTTGTTTTATTAGGGTTGCTGTTTCTAAACAAAATACCAAAGCTTGTTGAAAGAAGGTCATTTTAAGGTTATTCCAAGACCCAGGAGGAAACTGGTTGCCAAGTAGTAATAAAAGCTGTCAGTGCATAATTTCTCAAGTTGATGCGCAGGACGAAGTGTTTGGTTGGTTCTCTAATGAGCATCTCCAAATGTTTTGCTGGCAGAAGGACTCCATGAAAGATGACAGAGGAAGTTATTGTGATAGCAAAGTGGGACTACACTGCCCAACAGGACCAGGAGCTGGACATCAAGAAAAACGAGCGTCTGTGGCTGCTGGACGACTCCAAGACGTGGTGGCGCGTGAGGAACGCGGCCAACAGGACGGGCTACGTGCCGTCCAACTACGTGGAGAGGAAGAACAGCCTGAAGAAGGGTTCCCTCGTGAAGAACCTGAAGGACACGCTAGGTGAGTGTGTCTGTGCGTTAGGTCCCACGTTATCGCTGAACTACTTCCCGTGATGGCGGGGGCGGTGGTGGGGGGGGGCGGCGAGGAAGCTTTGTGCTTTTGGAGGGGAGCGTGTCCCATCTTTTTAGCTCGTGTGTTTTGTTTTGTTAAAGAAAAAAATGGTCTGTTTTAAAGTTGGCCTCTTTCTTGTTGTCTTTTTTTTTTTAAATAATAATGTTTTTATTTATTTTTGAGAGAGAGAGAGAGAGACAGAGCACGAGAGGGGGAGGGGCAGAGAGAGAGGGAGGCAGGCTCCAGGCTCTGAGCTGTCAGCACAGAGCCAGACATGGGGCTCGATTGAACTCGCGAACCACAGGATCATGACCTGAGCCAAAGTCGGACGCTTGACTGAGCCACCCAGGTGCCCCTAGTTGTCTTTTTTTTTCAATCTCTGCAAATAAAGAGATCAAGATGGAGAAATACCATGTTTGTCATTTCCTGGAGACTTTGGAGTCCAGAATCGTGTCTGGGTGCTGGGGACCCCCCGCACGTGTTTCCATCTCCTGGCATCAATATTCTAGAGGTTCCTGAAATGGAATTCCCTCCTCCAAAATGTCCGCAGCTCTGCCTGTGTCATCCCATCAGGTCTCTTCTCTCTTACATGATCCTGCCCGTGCTGCCTTCATGCATAGTGTGGGAAGGAACAGAAAGCTCTCTGAACCAGGTGGGGTTTTTCCCCCCTCTGCTCTATTGATGATGTTTCATAGAAACCACAGTCCTGGCAGCGTTCACTAACGTGGCCTTGGGCGAGCACCCGGGTGATGTCCGAGGCCGTCTGCGGGGACCGTGGGGAGCTCAGCCCGGTTGGCTCGGCACCTGGTTTTCTTCCCACGTGCCCAGTATCCCGACGTGGGACAGGCCGCCTTGAATCACCTGAAGTTAAGGGTGTCCACTCTTGCCCTTGTGTGCATATCTGATGTACTTGAAGTAGTTACTCCTTCAGTGGTAACTCTGAGGGCTTTGCTGAAGAACCATGAGCTGAGCCGCCATGTACTAAATGTAGTGTCGCCTCCTTCTAGGAGTATAATGTGGGTCGTACCTGAGACTACTGGATATCACTTAAGAGTTTGCTCTGAAATAAGCCAGTATTCTCGCCATGTTGCATATACTGGAGCATTTGCTTTTTATTTCTAACAGGAGGGTTTGTTTCAGGTAGGGTCTGAGGGAAGCAGGTGGGGAACTGGGAAGAAAATTACACACTGAATGTAGTGGGCATGGCAAAATATTCATCTTGAGTTTCATGCAATCCTGAAGTCTCCTGAGTCTCTCTTCAGACCCATTTATTTATTTATTTTTAATTTTTTTTTAATGTTTTTTATCTATTTTTGAGACAGAGAGAGACAGAGCATGAGTAGGGGAGGGGCAGAGAGAGAGGGAGACACAGAATCCGAAGCAGGCTCCAGGCTCTGAGCTGTCAGCACAGAGCCCGACGCGTGGCTCAAACTCACAGATCATGAGATCATGACCTGAGCCGAAGTCGGACACTTCACTGACTTAGCCACCCAGGCCAGTCACCCATCTTCAGACCCATTTAAAGCCTTCATTTATTGGGTAGTGTTTCTGTGTTAGGGCTTAGGTTGTTTCCATGATTTGGAAAGAGAAATGAGACACCGGCCTGAGTATGAGTCACACGACCTCTCCTAGGTTCTGAGCCTTATGCAGAAATTTCTTTTTGCACGAGCAGTTTCATTCTTTCTCCACTAACCTGATACCCCTTTAATTTTTTTTTTTTTCTCCAAGCAAGTCGCTTGAAAGGAACGTTGTGGTCCTATACTTCTAACTCTTAATGAACTATGGTAGAAATGCAGTTAGCATGAGTAGATAAATACCAGGGCCTAATTTTATTTATTTATTTTTCCAATTTCAGCCTCTCCCTCACCAAAGTACCTTTTTTGGGAGATGCTAAACATCGTTGCCTTGTTTTGTTTTCTTGCCTATCCATTTTTTAAGAATACAGCCTCGATATTGTAGTAAAGAATGATGTATGCAGAAACTGAACGAGTTGCTCAGAAGAGAAATAGGACAAAGCAAGCACCCCGAACCATCTAGAAGTTCCCTTGCATACCTTGTCATTGTTCTTTTTCTCCTTCACTTGGCAGAAGGAGAAAAGCCAAAGGCCCAAGTTGAAACCCTCAGCCAGATGTCTCACTCAGTGACTACTCCTTCACCAGCTGCGATCCGCCTTGTGCGCCGGGGGGACCGCAGGCTCTCCGAGTTAGTGGAGCCTCGCGCAATCGGCCCCTCCCGGTGCTGGGTGCTGGGCCGCTGCCCCGCCCCTGCCAGATGGCCACCCAGCTCTGCCAGAACACTTCTACCTCGACAGTCAGCCAATTCCATTTTTGGAGAACACAGATTGCTCGAAAGCTCTTCCTTAAATAGAATCAAAGTTTGCTTTTCTTTAACTTTCTCCCCTTGGCTCCCGTTGTGCCCTCGAGAGCCGCCTGAGTAACATGTGCTCCTCTCCTAGAAGATGACCGCCCCGCCTCCAGGCCTCAGTCACAGTGCAGGCATGCATCTGCCTGGAAACGTTTAGGCTAAGCATATCACGCGTTGTAAAAACACAAGTGAGGTTCTGTTTTTGACATCCGTATCTGTGGAGAAATGCCCCCCTTGTTTCTGTGTATCTTTCTGTTTTGTATTCACCGTTATTCCCCCGAAGCCTTGCTCCTGCTGCCCGGAGAGAGACCTTGGTGTTCCAGTTTGAGTTTTCCATTGCCCACTTGAGCAGCATCAAAGGGAAGGATCACAATGGAGTGACTTCTCAGTTCCCCGCAGCCGGGCTCGACACGGCATCGTTGTCAACCAGGAAGGTCAGAAAACATCCCGCAGCCCGTCCTGCCTCCCCCTGGCCCCTGTAGCTAAAGAATTGGAGCCAAGTGTTCGTGGCTCCCTGTTTAAATTCTTGTCTCCAGCGCGCTCTCACAATTACTGTATGATTCTAGCCGATCATGCGGCCGGCAGAATTTCTCTGCACTGCCTGTTAGAAGGAGTGAAAATAACATGTGTTGACCTTCCAGTAGCTACTCCTGGAGTCATCCACATTTGTCATTTTTACTGCTGTAGAAGTCCACCTGATTCCTCAATCCACAGTAAGATTTTCCTGGCAGGTGCCTGGTTTGGAATAAAATAGCACTGGACTCCCCCAGCAAAGTCCCAGTGTTATAAATGTGCGTACACGTCTCTGGTTGCAGAGAAATGTAACTCTGTAAGAGTCCTCTTCTACTTTCTTATACTCCCTTGCTGTGTTGAGGTCCGTGGGGAATTCAATTCAATCACACGCACGACTTGGTTAGAGTAACTTCTAGAAAGCAGTACCTCTGACAAAAAGATCTCTGTTGGGAAAGGATTAACATTCTTTCTTTTCCTTTCATAATTTATAATCAAATCAAACAATATGAGCTCTTATTTGCACATGAGCAAAACATTTATATACTGGATCTCCTCTTGTATTTAACTTATGATCATGAATAGTCAGAGAACTTTTCCACAGATGACAAGGGGCAATTGTTAAGAGCCCTTTCTGCTGGCAGAGCCCAGTTGATATTTTGAAGGGCTCAGACTGTGCAGCTCTTTGCTCAGCAGTTGAGGAGCGTTCCTCGTCTACAGTCTGGCCTTGACATTGCAGCCTAGCTTATTAAATTACGCGGGTTAGGTGTTTTAAAGCACCGTGCTAAATCTTTTGAGATGGGGAAGCTGCTTCCAGGGAGGTATTTTTCAAAGATTTTCCTTCAGACTATTGAAGAACGGTTTTTGTTACCACTTCGTGACAGCAGCTGGGATCCAGCAAAGCCCCAAAGGTTAATGCTGTTCTCAGTTGTTCCCTTAAGTCTACGTGCTGACTTGGGTTCTGCAGAGCTATGCAGTTCCCTTTATAACCTATTAGTAACCTTCTCAGGAGGGTTTGTTCCAAGGCACACATGTCCATTGCTGACCACCTCCCTAGGTATCTGGAGCTAGAGGTGACCCACCCCCTGTCAGGGTTGCTCCTTTATAGCATTTGTCTCAATGTGACCATACCTAAGGCCGTTTAACAACCTGCCAGTGATTAGCCCCAGGACTCCCGCCTCTGATTCCAAGCTAGACCTTGGGAGCAGAGAGAGACTCCCAGTGCTAAGTGACTATACAACAGCCCCTGTTTCCTTTTGAGCTAATGCTTTCACATGAGGAGGGGGTGGTTCCTGTGGGTGAAATTCACAAGGCTCTTAGAGGCATAGCCAGTCTGGGATTGACTTTGGGGTGGCTAAGTGACTTCCCCAGGAACACACTACTAGTGTCAGTGTGGGACAGAGATGGGACTTCACCTCAAACTTGAGGTTTTTTTACTATAGCAAGTTGAATATATGGACTTAGCAGGTGGGCATTTGATAAGATTCTGTTGCAGAGACAGGCAGTTAGAATGTTTGGGGAGATTTTACTGATACCAAGTCCTTTATTTTAGAGATGAAAAATTACTAGCAAAACTTGAGCTGGGTCAGGGAGTTGGGCAGTAATAATATATTGATGTGAATTTCCTGATTTGGTGGTTATATTGTGGTTGTAGAGGAAAATGTCCTTGTGTAAGTGTTAGAACATCGTGTAGGTAGGAAAGTGGCTCTCAGATGGCTCAGGGAAAACAATATTTTTGCACTGTTGTAACTTTACGTTAGAACAAACAGACAGACATGAGTGGTTGAGGGACCACCCCAAGGCTCTAAAGTTGGCTTGTAGCAGAGGAGATACAACTTGGGGTCCCCCCACTTTGCCTGGGCACCTACAGTGCCTTAAATTTGGCATCAGCCTTTCAGAGATCAGAGTATCACTGAACACCTGCTGACATTGGGCCAAAAACATGAGAATAACACCAGACACAAATGTGTCCTACTGATTATTCAAGGGAATGGTTTCCCACAGTACTTAATCCGGAACCTTCTGTAATTATCCAGAGTTCTCTCCTTATCACTAGCTTGCGAGTGAGGAAAATCCCTGCTGCTTGTTGGATCAGCCCAGACTGTTTTGAGCCCATTCAATGTATGCTTTTTTGTTAAAATGGAGATCAGGAGAGTGATGGTCAGAAGTGATCTTCTGAGCTCACTGCCTCTGTGATTGTGTGGCATGTGAGGGAATTTTTGTTTAGACACCGCAGGACTGTGGACCTTTGCTTATAAATGTTCTCAGCAGGCCTGATCCAGGGCAAGTGGTTGGTTAAAAATGAACAGGGAGTAACGAACGGCACAGCCTATTTGTGGGAGCAGAGCCTGAGTCTGGGCTGTCCCTTCCTTGCTCTGTCCCTGGGAAATCCCTTCTGAGCCACTTCATTCCCTGCTGAGTGACCTTTGGGAACAATAACCAAGGGCTTTGAAACAGGGATGCAAACATTATGTAGGGATCAGCATGGTGTAATAGAGTATGTCTGGATCAGAAGTGGGAGCCTGGACGGATGTCATTGCATTTGGTGGGATATGAAGAGAGGATAAGGTTGAGTCCCCGACTTTCGGAAGCTTGTCATACCTGGGAAATGACACTGGCACAAATGAGCAGGCCTCATTTGAGCAGTGCCACTGTCTCTGCCCATCCCCTTGGAAACTGGGCTCTGCCCTACCCTTCAGGAAGCAGTGTGCAAAGCGGTTAGGAGAGAGACTCCCCACCACGTTCAGATCGAGTCTTTGCCAAACCGTTGAACTCGCGGAGCCTGGACTCCATCATCTGTAAAATGGGATAAGTGACTACTTGTCTCCTGCAGTTGTTGAGAATTGAATGTGAAGTCCTTCAGCAAAGAGTACCCGGGCCGAGCAGACACTTGGGAGAGGAGGTGGGGCTTCAGCTGAAGAAGGGAGAATGTAAGTCAAGATTTAGAGGCTGGAAGCCAAGTTGTGTTGGAGGATATTAAGGAGTTAGCTGGACTGGGGTGAGGGAGAGCGCAGGGGTGTCCTGAGGGATCATGGTGTCCCATACTGCCGGCCCTGAACACCAGGCCTGGTGCCATTTGAAAAGGGAACCCCCGAGAGTTTCCATATGGCAGACAGAGATGACCGTCAGGGTGTGCAGGGGGCATCCTGGTCCTGATCCTCAGGAAGGGACTGGAGAGGGCCTATCCGTCCATAGGTAGCTGGCAGCAAGGCCTCAGAGCAACCCAGAGGTGATGTTGGAAGTCTTGAGCTCAGCAGCTGAGAGGGATTTCACAGGAAACCCCCAGGACTCTGTGTTGACTGGGTGTGGAACAGCTGGAAGACTGAAATACTCGTCACAGATGACTGCAGCGTTCTGAGCCTGAATGAATGTCTCCAGCAGAGAATTCGGGAAGTAGGAAGAGAAACAGGGCCATGAGGATGAGACCTGTTTGAAGTTGAGGCAATGGCAGGACACTCATGGAAACGTTCAGTAGGATTCAGACATGTGTTACAACGTTCTTCCTGTTTTTAAGTGAATTTTAGTTTTGGGCCTCCAAATACTTATTTTTACCTAGGATCTGCAGTTTAGACCTGACATTTCTGCCACAGCATGTCAGGGACCTCAGACAGGCTTTCAGCGTGTATGTCATCCTGAGGACTGGCCCCAGGCCTCTGGACCCCTTTGGAGAGCTGTCACCGCAGCCCTGCCCTGGCAAGAGAGCCCACGGGAGGCTATGTGGTAACCGCCAAGGGCGTGCAGGCTCCCTGAGCCAACATTCCCCATGCTCCTGACACTCCCTGCAAAGAAGTGTCACCCCACACTCTGCAGCCATACCAAAAGCTAATGCTGCAGAAAAATTGAAACCAGGACCCCGAAATGGATTTTGTGCGTATGGTTCCAGGGAGTAGACAGTAGTTGCTGTCTCTCTCTGAGTGCCTCATTGTGTGAGGTACCGCGCTAGCTGCCTGCATGCATTTCTGTTTTTATCTTCACGAAAAGAGGGGGGAAGAGGGGCATGCTAATACCCTCATTTCCCATGTGAAAGCATGGACACCGGGAACTTAAGTGATATGCCCGGGAACACGCAGTAAGTGGTTGGAATTCAAACCACGTCTCCCTGACTTCAGCCTGTGTTATTGTGGATCAGCTGCTAGAATTGGGGATTCAGATCCAGCAGGGGTCGGGGAAGACGCACACAACACCTGCCTGTCGTGGATCGCAGTGAACTCCACCCCCTCGTGGGCCCCACCCGCACAGCTGTTTGGATTTCCTCCCACTCTTGTTCTGGCCCCTGAAATGCTAGGGGACCAGCTCCTTGAGTGAGCATCAATTTCTCCCTGACCCCAAGGGAGTCGCTTAGTAATTCTGCCCCGTTCCTTCATGTTGAGGTGAGCAAGAGCCATTAATTAAAATGATTTAGAGGCAGAATGTCACGGGAACATGTCTCCTTTTCTGTAAATTGATTTTTATTTCGGGAGCACTTTGGCCAGCAGCAAGCATGTGCCGCCACTGCGCGCATATATTTCAGCCATCTCTGCCACTCACCGTTCCTTTGTAAGACACAGGTCTCTGCAAACAGGTATTGCTCAGATATACACTATCATTTACCACAGCATGCTTATTTTAAAAAGTCTGGAAAAGAGGAGAAAATTCAAATCACCTGTGATCTCCCCACCCAGAACTCATCCCCGTGTCTATAATCACCTCTGTTTTTTTTTCAGTATCTATACACGTATATATGACTTTTCACTGTTATTAATACTAGCTGTCACATTGCCGTTGGTCCAGAAAAGATCAAGCCCTTTCTCCAAGGCGCCTGGTCCCAGCACATGCTGGAAAGAAGATTGACCCAGTGAGTTTTGCAACAAACTTTGGCTCGTCAGTGGTCGGGGTGCTCACTGAATTCTATATATTCTGTCAACTGGGTAAGAGGAGAAGCTGACTCTTTATGGTGCTTCTGTCCTAGAAGTAGTTTTTGTTCCTGGGTTGGATGTTCTTCGAGAATAAGAAAATTGTTGTTGATCTGCCTGGAAGCCACTTAAATGTGATTCTGAAGCTGTGTCACTCTCCGAGGAACCAGTTCTTGGTTTCAGAAAAGTGCAAAGCCGAACCATCCCCCGTGAAAAGTTTGTATGTAACACGTGAAAACGTTAAGGGAAAACTCCTTTTGATTTTTTTTTTTAAATCCCATATAGTTAACATACAGTGTTAGCTTAGTTTTCAGGTGTACAGTATAGTGATTCAACACTTCCATACATGTGCTCATCATGACAAACTCTCTCTCTTCTTAATCCCCATCACCTATTAACTCCTTTTGATTCTGAGCATTCGACTTCTCCAGCCAGTTATCTCTGCACAGTAAAAACTCAGGGAGTCCAGTTAACCCGTCAGGTTTACCTTTCTGGCCCCTGTTGTATAATCTACCATTGTTACGAACATGAATCACATAAAGTGAATGCCTCCTAAATCTGGAATTCTTTAGGCTTCTGTCTTGCGAGCTCATTCCTAATAGAACTGACCGGCCAAACGTATTGCCCACATAATATGGAAACTTCTACGGCGATTGTGGTGCCAGCCACCCAAAATAAACTTGGATTTGTTTTTGTAGATCAGAAGTGTCCAAGTATTTAGAAGCAAAAATGTAAAACAACTCACAACAGATTAGTGGGAGGATAATTAGAGACTAGACAGATTGTTAAAAAGAATGCTAGCAAGAGAAAAGCCAGGAGAGGTGATGGGAAATGAGGAGGGGTCTGTACCCTGGGAAAACCAGGAGAAGCAGGCATGCAGTTACACGTGGGTGCGAGAGAACCATGCCGCTCTGTCCACTGAGGCAAAGCATTTCCCAGTTTGCTTCCCAGATACCGGCATCCTGTTGGTTTCTTATTAAAATCATCATTCTCTGCTTCAGTTTTCTAAAGAACAGAGAGAACACCCTTTCCTGACTAAAGAGTTATTCGTGTGGGAGCCTTAAGTTTTAGAACAGAGAAACATGAACTAAAAATGCCTAGGGATTAAAGTAAAATCTTCTTAGCATGCTTCTAACTGCATTTCCCCATATGGCAGGCTCTCTTTTTTAGACCGTATCCATATGTCTCAAATGTTCCTTCCCTCTATTACATTTTTGGATCTGTCCCCTGGGGGCAGGCACGGGGTGCAGAGGGGGTATTTGTTTACTCACAGATGCTACAGTGCTTGATGCTGAGCCCCTCAAATCTCTGTACCTTCTTGTGGTGCCTCCTGCTGAGACCCTGCCCGGGCGCGTGCCACTGGAGGGCAGGTGGGCCCCTGTGGGGCTCCTGATTGACCCACACTATGCTGGGATCTAATCGATGGGTTGCAGTCAGTTTCAGGCAGGCTGGGTGTTTCCCCCCCCCCCCCCACTGCTGTGAACTCAGGGTGTCTGCGAACATCCCTTGTTGTCCCAGTGGTGTCACACAGCCCGGGAAGCCGCCTGGAGGGTAGCTCTTCATACATTTTTTTTTTTTTTTTACATTTATTTTTGAGAGACAGAGAAAGACAGAGCACAAGCAGGGGAGGGGCAGAGAAAGAAGGAGACATGACACAGAATCTGAAGCAGGCTCCAGGCTCTGAGCTGTCAGCACAGAACCCTACGTGGGGCTTGAACTCACAAACCATGAGATCATGACCTGAGCTAAAGTTAGATGCTTAACTGACTGAGCCACCCAGGTGCCCCTCTTCATACATTTTTAAGCCTGGGGTCAACGTGCTTCCTCAGAGCAGGCCATTCTGTGGCGGCCTTTTGCAGCAGATCTCACTGATTTTGTATTTTTGGTTTTTCAAGGAGCGATGCAGTTGATTGTCTGACTTGGAAAATCGACATGTGGGTGTTTATAAATAGAGCCTGAATTAGTAGTAAAACCATAGTTGTTCTCATGCTGCTAATTTAACTTGGCTAAATCCACAATGTTTAACCTAAGGTGCTAAGAAAAATGCTAAGGTGACCATTTGAATCCTTTCTTCTTCTATGGGTTTTTTTTTTCCTTCTAATGTGTAAAGTTAAGTTTAAAAAGTGGAGTTCATTTGAGAGTTTGGGCTGTCTGTAGAACCCTCAAGTACTGGAATGAGGTTTGAGATAACCTGGTCTGAGCTTTTTCTACAAAAATCAGGCAAGTTGAGCGACTTGTCTAAGGTTGCAGGACTCGTTTGCGGCAAAGCCAGGCCTCTCCAAGCGCAGGCGGGACGCTGTCCACGGAAGCCAGAGATGAGCAAGGACCTGGAGGCCAGGAGCCCAGGTACATCAAAGACTGCCTTCCTGGAGCACAGGCAGGTATGACCTGTCATCTTAGTAACCAATGTCTGCCCTGTCCAGAGCGGCATGTGAGCTGGTGAGCAATTCTGCTCATCCTTACTTGGAAGACGGGGCTCCTTTTTCACCCTATGTGAAGGCCCATTTTGCACTGATGGAGCATTTCCTCTGTGACTGATTGTGGGGTCCCTGGTGACTTAGCTGCTCCTGGAGAGCAGGAGTGAGGTGAGGCTTGCCCCCCATCCAGGCACACTTCAGGAAGAAAACAGACAAGTGCACGCCTCTGTTGAGAAAGCACCACCTGTGCCCTTCTCTACTCGCTCCTGCCACTGTCCTCAACCAGGAAGGGAAGCAATTAGATGCTGTCATAATAGCAATAAACACAATGACAGGTTTTGCTTGGTCTCTTGCTATGTCTTAGACACCACGCTCAGTGTGCTCCTCAGCTCTTGGGCCCTCTGACAGCCCACGGGGGCCACCGACATCCTTCTATCACAGATGAAGAAATGGAGGGGTAGGGAGAGGCCGTAGAATCATCGAGGTCCAAAGCTAGTAGGTGTGGAAACCTGGCTTGAAGTGTGGTCTGAAGTACGGTTCACTTGTCCTTGCCAGCTCCTTGCCGTCCGTGTTTTCCCCCGCCCATGTGCCGTACCCTTGCACATTTGCATGTATTTATCATATTTCACTTAGCAGGTACGGTCCTAAAAAGTTGCACGCGTGCCGAGCTTCTGCCAGTGGGTTGACACTTTAAGTAACGTGGCAGCATGTCGTAGCTGAGCCTTGCCACGTCTCGTACATCCCTTTGCATATTCAAAATTGCTTGTGCTAATGGATCGGGAATATGTGTTGAGAGGTACTAAATATGTATTTTTAATTAAAAATTATAATTACAATCTTTAAAGCTTCTTTTCATTGGCATGTGTGATAACCGTTTGACTTTCACATGTGATAGAAAATCCTATACTCTGAATGATTTTTTTGCAGGCATCCATATTCGATCATGTTATTTGCCTGCCTGCTCGTGCACGAAAAGGCTTTCTTATGCCCGGGGATGGCAGTTGCGGTTCAGGGCCCTGAACGCATGGACCCGTGTGATGGTAGGCCCTTTGCCCTGGCCCCTCTCTGGAGCTGGCTCCTGTGATGGCTGCCCCTTGGAAGAGGGACCATCAGGGCATAGGGATGGTGAACAGTAACTCTGTCCCTCCCTCAGCTGGCGACCCCTCCCTGGTCAGTGCAGGTTTGCTTCAGGTATGGCAGTCCCCTTCCATCTACAGGTATCCTTCCTCCCTCTAAGGTGGGGAGGTTTGCTGATTGTAATCTCGGTCTGCTTCCAGATAGTCTGTGAACACTCCTGGCCGGGTGCCTGGGTGGCTCAGTCGGTTAAGTGTCTGACTCTTGATCTCAGTTCACGTCATGATCTCACCGTTTGTGAGTTCGAGCCCTGCATTGGGCTTAGGAGTCTGTCTCTCCTTCTCTCTGCCCTTCCCCTGCTTGTGCGTGCCCATGCTCGCTCTCTCTCTCTCTCTCTCTCCCCCAAAATAAACTTAAAAAAAAAAAAAAAACACTCCTGGCAATATAGGTGCATATCATTGGAGAGATCAGTTGGGAAGGACTGATCAGTACATATGGATTAGTGGCAGTGAGATAGGAAGTGAAGTTTGCCTGAGCAAACACTTCACTGAATGTCAGGCTCTGAGGCCACAGAATGACTAAACACAGTCTTTCTCAGGGAGATAAATGAAGCAGTAAGGCGGGCGCTGAAATCGAGGTGGGTGAGTACTACAAGGGTGTGTGTGGGATGACGGGACGTTTAGTGTTTATGGATTTTAGTGCTGAGTGGGTCTTTGGGATCAGCTCTTGCTCTGCTGTGGGGGGAAGACCCACAGGGAGTTAGTTACTCACCGCCCCTGAGTCCTGCCCACGAGCCCATGGTGTTTCCCATGGGTCATATTGCCTACGATCTGGTCATGGAGATACAGGTTGACTAAGCTTTTGGAAAAAAAACCTTGGTTGTCATTTTTAAAAGCTAGATTCAGACTACTAGAGGAAGAAAGTATCCGAGCCAACTTTATACTCCAGCCTCCTTTGTTTCTAGCACAGCCTGGCTGTCAAAAGGATATATTCTCCCGGCTTGTTGTCAAAACTTACAGAGCGAGGATGGAAATGTGGCACCCAACAGCAATGGCAGTAAGGCCAGGATTTTTTGCAAATGAAGTTGTTGCCCAAAGAGACACAAAGGCTGCCAAGGATGCATTTAGTCCTTTGTCTCGGAAGTGGTTGGGAATGCAGTATTTCCCCTTCATTCAGCGTATCCAGTTTCTAATGGCGAGTCGCGATGCCGGGTAGAATTTTTTTCTCCCAGTGGCACACTCAGAAGAGAATTAGGGTGGTGGGTTGTTTGCTTTGCTGAACACAGTTCTTCTGGGCCTCAACTGTACATGTCTCTGCTCCAGTGTGGCCTAGCCCCCGATCTCGTCCCACATCCCTCTCTCCCACTTCTTCTCCATAGCGTGGCCCCCAAGGCCTCCTTCAGGTTCTCCTCACAGCCCTGTGAAGCCTGTCTCCTCTGCCCCACGCACTTCCTGTCCTCCTCTGAGCTCAACCATGGTCAGCAGCTTGAGCCTCTGTGGGACAAAGGGAACAGATGCTGAGTGAAACAGCTGAGTGAGGGCTTTTATGCTAGAGTCTATTTTGACTTAGATAATGGCCTTGTCTGAAATCAGTTGCACTGAAGAGGCTGCTCCCCTCTCTTGAGCTGTCCTTGGGGCTTCTCTGACAACCCATGCCTGAATTCATTTGGGCCCATCCTAAGTCAAATATGCTATCCCCCATTAGAATGCGGTTCGATCGTGCCGGTCCGTTAAGCCTGATGTCTGTGGCCACACAGTGTCTCACATGTCTCATGATGGCTGTTGCAGTAAGCGTTTTAAACCCAAGATTCTCTGGGCTTAGAAAGCAGGGTGCCAGCCTGGCAGTTAACTGTGACGTCACGGTAATGTCAGTCCCTATCCTCACCATCCCACCCTCACCCCCATACTCAAACCTGGGTGCTCCCAAACTATGACTGTATTCTTTTTGACTTAGTCACCCAAGTATGCCACCTTGCTAAGTGGGAATCAGCACTTTGGCATATTGAAGGAAGTGGGATGGGTGACAAGGAGTGAGAGTGGGGGATGGGTAGTTATATTTTTTCAACACTCTTTAATTGAAGAGACAGAAAATCAACTCAAAAGTAGACAAGGTTAAAAAAAAAAAAGGAAAATTTCAAAAGGGAATCCATTGGTTCACATCATTAGGAAGTATGGTTGGATCCAGGGCCTCAACTCATATCATTCAAGTTCTGTCTCTCTTTCTGGGGCTCATCCCTGCTCAGCGCTCCATTCTTTGAAGACTGTGACAAATGTGGGCAACTCCAGGTGAGGGGAGCCGGGTCTGAGCTGCATCAGGTCTGAGTCATGGGTCCCCCCAACCATGGCCTGATGGGGTAGGGGTGGCCCTGCTGAAGCCACACGAAGAGGAGTTTTGTTGAATAAGAGGAAGGATAAAGGATACTGAACAGTTTAAAACAACAGAGGACCACCTTATTGCCTTTCACCTGGTCACCCTTCAAAACATTGGAAATTTAGTAAATTTGAGGGTTTTTTCCCCTTTATATATCAAATATTTTGATCATAAATTTTGGCACTGGATATTTTCTGAATAGTGGAAGCTAATCTTCCAGCATAGGTACCAAAAAACTAGACACAAGGTAATTACACATATAATAACGCAAAAAGCTATTAGAAGCCAAATATTAAACCTATCCTAACTTTATATGAGAAGTTACTTTAGACATTTTATACCTTAATCAAACCTTGTCAGATCTCCTTAGCATTTAATAATAAAAGTTGTCAGTTTTAGTTGATTCTAATAATAGGCCCTAACCCTAATGGGGAAAATCCCCACAAATTAATGACCTCCAGTCTTATTATAAATGGCATTTTAGGACCATTTATTTAGGACCAAGGAAGCTTTCTAGTTAAATCTGGTTTATGTTACAGTTCTAATTAGTAACAAAAATAAAATCTTTGCCATACATCTCCT
Source organism: Neofelis nebulosa (assembly GCF_028018385.1). NCBI lineage: Eukaryota > Metazoa > Chordata > Mammalia > Carnivora > Felidae > Neofelis > Neofelis nebulosa. Next base: position 86,214,188 of record NC_080790.1, read on the forward strand.
AAAACTTGGGTGCACAGTGCCTAAATAGATCAGCTTGAATATATTTCTGAACTATCAAATTTGTTTGACATTTTATCTTAAATCCCCAGAACTCCAGCTGGCAGGTGACAGAGCATATTTTGAAGTCGTCTGTTATAACATCCCTTTATCTCAAAAGGAGTATTTAAAAGATTTTGACTTTAAAATCACCAACATTAATAATGTATGACATATTCCAGCTTTTATTAGAACTCTGTCCTTAATGTAAGTAATTTTATTCAAGAAACTTAAAATGTGCTTATTATTGTCAATGAAAATGTAACTCAGAATCAGAGATCTGGAGCTTGGGGCGAGAAAATCCTCATAAAAGCTGAAAAGTATAGTTTACTTTGTGATCCAACTCCCCTGTTTGCCACTTAAAATAGTATTTTATTACTCTTACGAGATGCAGATAAAGCCCATTGAACAAATTGTGGCTGGTCTGTAACGCAACAGTTACAGAGGCGACTTGGTCAAGGAGCTTGTTCATATCTTCGGCTGCAGACCCATCCATCCCAGGCAGCCCTGCGCTCAGGGGTCCGCGCCCTTGCTGTCCAGCCTGACTGCTAACTGGCCCGGAGTCCTGGGTGAGCGTTCACTCTCACCAAGACTTTCACCCGTCCTGGTATGTGGAGTGCATTGTCTGGCACCCTCCTGCCCGGGGCCACTGGTGGAGCGAGGAGAGCATTGGAGCTGCCGGAGGGCCAGGGAGTGAGTTAGGGGACTAGGGGCGCTGTGGACTCCAGTTGTTCTGAGAGCCTGATCTTTAACGTAGAAGTTAAAATCCTGGTCACTCCTGAGCACATGCCACGTGAGACAGCGTCTTTTTCTTTTTTTCTTTTTTTTTTTTTTTTTACAACGATTTCCATTCGTTCTTTGTTCTTTCTTAGCGCAAAGGTGTTGCAGTTTATACATTATTGAACAAGCTGTAGAGAAAGTCATTACCTTGTGAAAAAAAATGTTGCTTAACGTCGCCCGGTACGGCATGCCAGCAATTGCAGAGATTTTCTGACGGTCCCATTCTAGATACTCCTATCCGTAATACGATTCACGCAGAGCACAGTGTGGCAAAACCTCCAACCAAAACGCTCAAGCATCAAATAAATTCCGTGCAGTTGGATTTTATGATTAACTGGAGAACTGGAGGAAAAGCATATCATTAGAGGTCCTGCCAAATCTTGCTGAAACAAACCAGTGCTCCTCCATGCCTCAGAAGTCCAGCCTGGTGGGGTGTGGCCGGGCTGGGAGCAGGGCTCCTCGATCGCCAGGCTACCCCAGGAATTCATGAGAGGCCAAAGGGAGCATGCCTCATGGGAAAGTGTGGTCTTCCAAAATATGGTACAGAGACAGTGTGAGGAGAAGTCTGATTAACATTTGGTTAGTTACTGTTTACTTACAGTAGGTAAGGATTGCCAGAGACTGCCAGTCCTGTTGGGAAAATCAATACAATTGTAAGAGGGGAAAAAAGATCACGTTATCTTTGTTGGAAAATCAAAACCACACATTGGAGTTCCAGGTGTTTTTGCTACAACAGAGAGAAGTAGGTGGTATGACTATAATGAAAGAAGAAATGAAGCAGAAGAGGGGCCAGGGGGTGGCTCAGTCAGTTAAGCATCCGACTTCGACTCAGGTCGTGATCTTGCGGTTTGTGAGTTCGAGCCCCGCGTCGTGCTCTGTGCTGACAACGCAAAGCCTGGAGCCTGCTTCGTATTCTGTGTCTCCTCCTCTCTTTGCCCCTCCCATGCTCATGCTCTTTCTCTGTCTCTCAATAATAAATAAACGTTTAAAAAAAATTAAAAAAAAAAAAGAAATGAAGCAGAAGATATGTGGAAAAAATAGCCACAAGAAGAGTAGTGGAGTTGAGGAATGCCCACCCTGTCTCCTTCCCTAAAAGGTAGCAGACTTGCCTTTGAATTAGAAACATCGCATGGAGCCTGGACACCATGGGGTGGCCCAGGGCTTGGGGCTGGCAGGCACGGCAGCAGAGTCATCCTTTGTGAGATGTCCATGAACCACTGTGCCTGTTCTGCATTTAGAAATTTCCCTTTGCGCCTTTGAGATCACACAGCAGTGGTCACATGGCCTCATGGCTACTCATGATACATTTCTTATCCCAAATCTTCATTCCCTAAACCTCAGCCCCACTTCAGCCTGGAGACGCGGGCCATTTCCATTCCCTAGAATCAGAGGAAAGGTCCATCACTTCTTTGGAGGGTTGGTATTGAAAGCGAGGATGGATTTTTGACGACCCCCCCCCCCCATAGTCCTGCTGCATTTCCCATAGAAATCACGTGAAGATCATGATGCATTTGCCACAGGAATCCTGCTACGCATCAGCCTCTTAACAGAAGTGTGCCTCTTGACTATTATGGATTAAACAGGCTTTTACTGGTGCGCGAGTCAGTGCCACTCCACTGGCTGTATGTGTTGGGTCAGTTCCCCGATCCCTTTCCGCCTCAGTTTCCCCACCTGCAGAAATGGGGGGATGCTCACCTTGTCACAGGACTGTTGTGAGCGTTCCAATAAGGTAGATGTCAGTAGGGTCAGGTTCCTCCCTATTCCCAGACACCTGTCTCTTGAATTTCACTGCATCAGCAGCTACCTATGACATTGCTCCTGTGGAATAATGTTTCCCGGGTGCCAAAAGCTTGACAGGCAAGCTTTCTATTTTGGTGGCCATCTGGCACTGGTAAGGTTGTTGCCAAAAGTGTTCAAAGAGGACTTTGGCCCTCTCCTGGTAAAACACCTTTCTGGGGAAAAAAGAAATTCAAAGCCCCAACTCAGTGAGAGTACCAATTGTTATTCATAGAGCACTTCCTGTGCTTTATATTACAATCCGAATTCCAGTACCTGTTAGGGGCTAAATTATGTCCTTCAATTCATATGTTGAAGTCTTAACCCCCAGTAAATCCATGTGTGACTGGATTTGGTACAGGGTCTTTTGAGAGGCAGTTGAAGTAAAATGAGGTCTTTAGGGTGGGCCCTAATCCAGTGTGACTGGTGTCCTTGTAAGAAGAGGGAATTAGGACACCAGCATACAACAAAGGGAAGCCCACAGTAAGAAGGCAGCCATCTGCAAGGTAAGGAGGGAGGGAGGCCTCAGAAGGAACCAACCCTGCGGACACCTTGATCTTTTCACTTCTAGCCCCACAACTATGAGAATATGAATTTCTGTTGTTTAAGCACTGCCCGCCCCCCCGCCCCAGTCTGTGGTACTTTGTTATGGCAGCCGGAGTACAAGGATACAGTGTCATTGTTGTCCACGTTATATGGGTAAGAGAAGAAAGACACAGATTAAGTAACTTGCCCAAGAGCTCTAGCTAGTAAGTGGCATAGTCAGGATTTTCCTCTGGGCTGTGCTGTCAGTCACTGTGCTGCCATCCATCCCCCGCCCACCCCACCCCCCTTTCCAGAGTTGCCTCAAAGACTATTTGGGTCACAGTAGAGCAAAGCAGATTAGTTTTCCATGGTGTGGTTGCTATGTGGGATATTCCGGTCTTGATAGAAAAACGTAAGCTCCATACGGGCAGGAAGCATGCCTGTCTTGTTTTTCTTGGTCTCCCCAAAGTCTGGGAAGGTGCCTGGTAAAAACTTGATGGCTAAAGTGATTATTTTGTGCTTGAAAAGAGTCCGCAAAGTGCTGTATTCGTAAGTCGGTTGTAAAGTGTCTCCGACAGTGTATTACGAGGTCTAAAGTCTTACGTTGTCTTTTCTGCTGACTTTGACACCTTTCTGTGCCAATGAATGTTCTAAACCCTGCTCTTCTGTACGTATTTTAAGTAGTTGTCATTACTCACAAACTTGAAAAGGTGTCTTAGAAAGTTACTTGTAAATGTTATTTCTTGAAGTGTTCATTACCAATAAAAACTGTCCTCTGCCTGGTCATGGCTGCCTCAGCATGCTGACTCCTTGATGAGGCGATGAGGCTTAGAATACCCTGGTGCCCGGGCCTTCGAGACAGAAGTGTACTTCCGTGAACTGTCTGCTTTCTGGATTCTGAAGCTAGTGAATCACCCCAGTGCACTCTCACGCGTAGCTAACCTAACCTAGGTTTGAAATCATACAGAAGGACTCATTTGATAATTTAGAGGTTCATGTGTTCATGTAAAGCAAGTTGACTTGTAAGTAGAAATCTAAAATTTTAACTTAGTCTGATATCCTGGTTTACTCTCGTGTCTCCTACACACCGAAAATGCTGTGGTATAAAAAACAAACAACAACAACAAACCGCCAAAGCCATTTGTTTCAACAATCTGTGTGTTCACTTGAAATGCCTGTAAGTGACCGCTTCACATCGCTGTGCTGTCACCCCACCTGTGATGTCCGAGTGCCTTTCTGCTCAGGGCCCAGCTGGTGGTGCGGAGCCCGGCACGTGTCCCAGGGCAGTGGAGTCTTAGCCCAGGGGTGGGTCGGCCATAGAAAGCAGTGCACAACTCTCCACAGCAGAGGAGGATCACAAGCCAGTGTTGTGTTCCTCTTGAACTCCTGTCCACTCAGCAGGGGAATAGAAGCAAAGGATCATTCTGTCTTTACTCCAGTTGAAGGTATAAAATGAGAGAGAGGTACAAGCTACCCATAAAAGTGCTTTGGTGTCATTTTGAGGGGAAAAAAAAAATCTGCAAGTGGCCACAGCTTCTGTACCATGAAAATCTCCACACTAAGTTAGGGGCTTGTGCAGGGCTGGTGGGCAGGCAGCCATCCATTAGGAAAAGCTGGGGGACATGGCCCTGACCAACCAGTCTAGTGGCACACGGTGGCTCTGGGCGCTGATGTGCCCTCCTCCCCTAGGCTCACTTCTCAAGAAGGCTCCAGAGCTTTGTGCATGTTAACCAGGCTGAAACATTGTTCCCTTAGGGCTTTTCACACAGTTTTCCCCATGCACAGGAAGAAAGAAGGTTCACATTACAACTCAGCACTTACTCCCTTATGTAACTGAAACAATGATACTGTGCTTGAGGCAGATTTTTCTTTCTTCTTCCCTTAAAGAAACCAAACAACTCAACACACACACACAAGCTGGTCACAACCCATTAAATGATTGTTTTGATCCACTAGTGGGTTTTGAATCAACCTGAAAAATTCTGCCTTACACTTAACAGGTCAACTGATGGGTTTCTAACTGGCTCATCACAACATGTGGGAAATGAGTCTCTCGTTTGGAAAGGACAGAATTGCAGGAAGAGAAGAACGAAAGGAGGGCATTGGTTTCTGCCATCAGGGTGCTGCCAGGCAGTTCTGTGGCTGGTTGAGGGGGTGGGGGGAGGGCAGGTCCTGAGTGTCCCGTGAGTGGAAGAGGCCGTAGGCTGGCCACAGGGGGAGCCAGGTGGGAGCCAGGCAGGTAGCTCTGCTTCTTGCCTAGTTCATTAGTCCAACTTCCCGTCCACTACAAGGCCAAAGACATCTTGTCTATGCCTTATTTTTCTCTCTGAGAAGCATAGGAATTATCTAAAAATATCACCTTTCGGAAGGAAACTAGCTTTCTGCCTCTTTGATCTCTTTTGCGCCGCTAGTACTCTTAGAAGTGAATGAGAGAGCAGGTGTAGGAATTCCCAGTTTTTACAAAGGCGCCCAAGGCCAACTGCCCAAGGCCACTGTCCTGCACCTTTTCCAGTGGTGGCTGTAGGGTGTGCTTGCAGTGGCTTTGTCCCCATGTGTCGTAGGGATGGGGAAGGCGTGTCCGAGCACCAGTGATGCCCTGAGCGTGCTGGCTGGCACCGTGCTCCGTGCCCACTGAGCCCTTGCTGTGTCTCCACAGGCCTCGGCAAGACCAAGAGGAAGACCAGCACGCGAGACGCATCCCCGACCCCCAGCACAGACGCCGAGTACCCAGCCAACGGGGGCGGCGCCGACCGCATCTACGACCTCAACATCCCCGCCTTCGTCAAGTTCGCCTACGTGGCCGAGAGGGAGGACGAGCTGTCCCTGGTAAAGGGGTCGCGCGTCACTGTCATGGAGAAGTGCAGCGACGGTTGGTGGCGTGGCAGCTACAACGGGCAGATCGGCTGGTTTCCCTCCAACTACGTCCTGGAGGAGGTGGACGAAGCGGCCGCAGAGTCCCCCAGTTTCCTGAGCCTGCGGAAGGGTGCCTCCATGAGCAATGGCCAGGGCGCCCGTGTCCTGCACGTGGTGCAGACGCTGTACCCCTTCAGCTCGGTCACCGAGGAGGAGCTCAACTTCGAGAAGGGGGAGACCATGGAGGTGATCGAGAAGCCCGAGAACGACCCCGAGTGGTGGAAGTGCAAAAACGCCCGGGGGCAGGTCGGCCTGGTCCCCAAAAACTACGTGGTGGTCCTAAGCGACGGGCCCACCCTGCACCCCTCGCACGCGCCGCAGATAAGCTACGCGGGCCCTGCGTGCAGCGGGCGCTTTGCGGGCCGAGAGTGGTACTACGGGAACGTGACGCGGCACCAGGCCGAGTGTGCCCTCAACGAGCGGGGCGTCGAGGGTGACTTCCTCATTAGGGACAGCGAGTCTTCGGTAAGTGTCCCGGGGTGGCCGAGGTCTGCCCCGCGCAGGGAGGCGCCGGGACAAAACTGCGCACCTGCGCGGCTGCGTATGTATATTGCGTAACGCGGCTGGTCTGCTCGATTCCCTTTCCACACTGCGTGAGAGCTCGCTAAAAATAGCGAAAGAATGTTTGGGGCTCTTGTTAACATAGAGCCCCAAATATTTGAGGCTCCGGTCAAGCTAGCCGAATGCGCTGTGCCTGTACACCTGCGTAAGGTTGCTGCTCTGTAATTGACTTAAATCTGTTGAGGGTGTAAGTAACTCAGCTGGGGGCTGTTGCCGTCATTCTCCTGCAGGTGCAGTTTCACGGATGGGATGGTAAGTAAAATGGTTTTCAGCTCACGAAGATGGCTCTACTGAGATCACCCCTTTTCTGTTCTACAGACTCAGACATAATTTTCTTTCCAGGTTTCCCATTGTGTTAATGACATCCTGCCCCCCTCCCAGGCCCTGGTGGTTGACTTGGTTTTCTTTCTGGGTCCTGGGCCTGTCGGTTCTCAGCAGGAGGGGCCCCTGATTTCTGAGACAGCCTTTGTTGGTTCGTTGGTTTTTCTTTTTAAACCATACAGTCCTACGGTCATCTCTGCTGCAGGCGGCACCATGGAGTTCATCTCTGAAAAGCTTTTAAAGCACTTATGAACAGAATTGAAAAGCAAAAGACAGTGCTTGAGAGAGAGGAGTTTGTGTTTGTGCACTGAATCAGAGGTATGGGGCCACTTGACTTGTAGCAGATCCCTTTCCAGCAGCAGACAGATTTGGGGTTTGTGTTTCAGGTATGTGGCTGAGCCTGTCTGGAAGAACTGGGCCAGTGTCACGTAGGATAACCTTTTCATGTGTACATTGTGGAAATACTCAACCGGTGTTGTAGATCTATTTGAAGATATGCCTTGATGAGATATGATAAGACGCCCCCAAAACAAGACTTCTTCTGTAGGTAGAATCCATTGTGATTACATTGTATCGGTCCTGGCAGGTTTCAGTTTAATTTTTTAAATGCAAACTATAAGACTAGTGATTATGTCATCTGTGTGTAATTTTGTGTCCTCTGGGAAGGTTGGTAGCACAATGAGTAAGTGCATACTCAAGACTCTTGTAGAGTGATCTTGGAGGAAATCAAGGCCACAGAAGTGTTTTTCCTCTTTTGAGAGACAGACAGCTGTGATCTGTTCTTCGAGGCGGGAGGAACACCATGGTGGTAGAAAGCAGACCCCTTATGGGGTCAGCAGGTCGCGAAGTTGGCAGTCGCCTTAGATGTGCTGCGGCAGGCACACCGGGCCTGGATATTAACTACATCTGAAAACTGAACTCTGAGATTTTCTTATCCACCCACCAGAGTTTATCATTTCTGGCAAGACATCAGATTGAATTGTTCTCACGAGATGTAAACTCTGTGCATAGCTTCCTTTTAGATCATGCTTGAGGCTTAGGAGAGCTAAGTATGCCACACTTTTAACTCTTTTGAGCAAAACTTAGAGGAAGCACTGGAAAACCAATTATGGAATAAGGTGATTGGTCCAGAGTACTTAAAGGATGAGTATAATCCAGAGTCAGAAAATATAATCTTGATTTAGAAATTTTGAGTTTAAGGGGCACCTGGCTGGCTCAGTCAGCGGAGCACACGACCCTTGATCTTGGGGTTGTGAATTCGAGCCCTGCGTTGGGCGTAGAGATTACTTAAAAAAAATTTTTTTAAATTTAAAAAAAAAGAAATTTTGAGTTTGAAGGTACTTCCTAGAATACAGAGGGGCCAGAGCAACCCCCAATGTGATGTTAGCCCTCTTCATTGTTCTTCCTGTCCTAGGGCTTGAGGCCAGGGTAGATGAGAAGAGTGCCTTCCAGGTTGCTGGCCTTGGGATGGACCCACTACTTTTCTGTAAGAAAAACATACTCAAGTGGTGTCACTATCTGAACTCAGAGACCAACTCCTTTTCAGTAGGGAGGGAGGGATACAGGCATACCTCATTTCCTTGTGCTTCTCTTTGTCATGTTTCACAGATAAATTTGTTTTTCATAAATTGAAGGTTTATGGCAACCCTGTGACAGGCAAGTTTAATTGGCACCATTTTCTACCAGCATTTGCTCACTTTGTTGATCTGTTATGGTAATCTGCACTCAGTGATTATGATTCCTCAAAAGCTCAGGTGATGGTTAGCAATTTTTAGCAATAAAGTATTTTTTAATTAAGGCATGCACGTTAGTTTTTTTAACGTAATGCTACTGCACGCTTAATGGACTAGAGTGTAGTGTGAACATAACATTTCTATGCACCTGAAAGCCAGAGAATTCATTCGATTTGCTTTATTGTGATACTCACTTTACTGAGGCAGTCTGGAACTGAACCTGAACCTGCAGTATCTCTGAGGTGTGCCTGTATTTATGTTATTTGGGTTCCATCTCAGCACTTGAATAAGCTCCAGTGTCTTGTTTGTCTTAGATTATTAGAGAATATGCTGACTTTCTAAATAACGGAAACATTGTTTACGTTGTATTTTAACCATTTTTATGGGAGCCTTTTTAGGTTTTCTGCATTCTATCTTAACTTAGAAAACCGAACTATGACATAGTAATGGCATGACGTCAGGGGGATGGAGAGGGGAAGGGACCTGCGTCAGCCCTGCACCCTCACTAGCACTGGCTCCAGCTCGAGAGTGCCATGTGACCTGATGGTGTCCAGGGACGCCTGTCCCAGTGGCTTGTGCCATGACACGTGGCGTTTTCTGACGTTGGGATGCCTGCTTTGTGCCAAAGGGAGGCTGCAAGGGGCTCCAAGGGACGTTGCTGCATTTCTCCTAACAGCAGATCTAGGTCTGCTTTTCTCACTCATATCCAGGTCACCAGAGGCTGTTGAGGAACTTTCTGGATGGACAGATGGACAGATCCATTCCTTATTAATCTTCTGCTGTCCGTTGACTACCTCTGCCTCTTGCCAGGGTTTCTCACGTCCTTTCCTCTCCTTCTTTGTCTTTTTTTCATATTAATTTTGGCATTTCTAAGACGACAGCCTGGCTTTGAAAGCAACCACCAGACCAGTGTGAGCCCTTAATCTAGCAGCCGTAACCTGACATCACATCGTATCGTGCCAGAGTCAGAAAGGTTTCTGATGCGTTGGGCATACCTGCTGGACTTGGAGACATCTTCTTTTCATTTCCTTTTCTCTCTGGCAGTTTTTGGGCCGGGGACTTTCCTCTGACTGAGGTTACCACAGGACATCTGACTTCTAAATAAGCACAATAGCATTTTTTAGAGTGCATCTTCAAGGTATGTATCATGTTTTAAGATCTCCTGAGTGATTCCAATATAAATAAGCTAGGCTCTTGCTTGACGGTATCTTGCATTTAAAAATATTCAATGTTTCTCTATTTTGAAAAATACAAAATATACTCAAGTGTGAGCCCTAGGACATGTGTGCTTTTGCAGAAGGAGAAGTACGTATTTTGGAAAAACAAACACAAACATGGCCACATCCTGTGATATCCAGGGTCCGTGAAGTCCTGGGTGTTTTCTGTCGGCCATGTTTTATCGAGGAAGGAATGAACAAACCAAATGATCCTGTTCGGGCTCTCTTTCCTGTCCTGAATCTTAATACTCATTCTTTGTGTTCTCTACCATCTTTTCTCCCTTCCTCCCCACTTTCCTTTCTCATCTGTAACTGTCATTTATCCCCAGCAGCTCAAGGTGAAACAGCCTCATTTCTCAGTCTCCATATTCCATTATCCTTCCTGCACCTGCTAATCCCTAGCTCATTAACTCTAGAAAATTCAAAGTTCCTACCTGCTCATCATACATCCTTCTGTATTTGTCCATCCTTCTTCTGTGGATGCGGTTGGAAAGTGGTACTTACAGTTAAGAATAACCAGTGGTTAGGCTTCTGGATGAACTGTTAGTTGTCAATAGGTTAGTTTTCCGTTTGCTCTCATTCAGAAGGAGACAGCTTATAACGAGGATGCCGTCACCCAAGGTGCCTAGCTGGATGGTGTCAGCCTGTAGTTTACGGAGCCGTTTTCCTCTGTAAGACTTTAAAAATCCCAGAAAGATCAGCTTTCTTCCTCACATGTATTATGTTCGACAGTAGGATTTGGGGACTGATTTTTGGTCATACAGTACATTTGCTTCTGATAGAGAAAAGCTACCTTGCCGAAGATAACTGAACGTACATATTGTCCACATGGATAGTCATGTGTTTCAGTCCTTGCTGTTTTTTAAAAATCCATTAAGAGTGGGATGCCTGGGTGGCTCAGTCAGCTGAGCATCTGACTCTTGATTTCTGCTCAGTTCCAGATCTCCTGGTTCATGAGATACATCCCTGCATTGGACTCTGCTAAGCATGGAGCCTGCTTAAGATCCTCTCTTTCTTTCACTCTCTTTCTGCCCCTTGTTTGTGCTTGCTCTCTGTCTCCCACCAAAAACAAACAAACACTGTAATTTTTTTTTTTTTTTTTACCAGAACTCTGTTTGGGGATGATATCATCGCTTTGTCTCTCTAGATCGGTGATATTCAAACTGTACCGTGTGCTAGCATCTCCTTGAGGGCCTGGTAAAACAGACTGCTGGGTCCCACCCATAAAGTTCCCGACCTGGGAGTTCTGGAGCCCGAGAATTTGCATTATTAGCACATTCCTTGGTGATGTTGATGCTGCTGGTCTAGAGACCACACTTTGAAAACTGGTAGGCAATTTTAATGGTTTTATACATATTTACAGCAATTGCTTAAACTCCATTTCTGCTTAATAGTACATTTCCAAGAACTATAAACATGCTTAAAGATGAACATTTTCACTCTTGTTGGAAAGATTCTTTTAGGTAGAACTGTTGACTCCTGTTGAGTGGAATTCACCTCCTCAAGTGCTTTTCTGTGTGTTTTTTTTTTTTTTTTTTTTTTTTTTCCGCTGTTGAGAACTTGGTGACAAAGTTCCTGCATTTGCTCTGTGTTCCTGATGGAGAATGAGAAAGAGTTCAGTCCTCAGAGTAGAGTGAAGGCGCTTTCATAGCAGTTCGGGGGATGGGGAGCTATGGAGTCAGTTCCTTCCAGCAGTGACTTAACTTGCTCATGAGCTTTTAAATCCACGGTCTGGTGCCCTGATTCCTAATGGTTTCTCACAAATGGGTTGATGTTAAGAAAGAGTATAGGTTTTACTGTGATCCATGCATACCTACATCTTTCCAATTGCAAAACTTACAAGCTGCTTTTTGATTGTCAGGCTTTTTGCCCCGTACCTAATGGACACTTTAAGCCTAGATTTTTAGAATATTTCTCACTTTAACTATATCTAATTCTTCAACCCGGAAGGACCTGAACCATCATTTGGTATGGGCACTTCTCTCAGAGTTCACTGCTCCTCACCTGTTTCATTCATCCGACTCTTAGATGGCTCAGACCCTTGGCAGTCCTGGCTAGCACTTCAATATTTACCTTAAAGCAAACAAATCCACGCTATTAACTGGCATATGTGAAAAAAGACAAGAGTCTTATTTGAAGCTATTTCTTAAAAGGTAATCAGTCACAAATCTGCTCAAGGTGTCACTTGTAATTTTTTGCAGAACCCGACAAGGCTTCTCTGCTGTGCCCTTGGCCTTGGTTAAAGGCGTGGCGTCCCATTCTCTCTCCCTGGAAGGGGGGGGAGGGGGGGGGTGCTGGTCGAGTTAAGTGAGCACTCTGCCGGGGAGCTCCCGTGTCATCGCAGAGTGCCCATAAAATTGCATGTAACCAACGGACAAAATTACTAGCCTTTCAGTAATATAGAAGGCACCTGAGAATCTTAGAATTTCAGCCCCAAAGCCATTATTTATGATGAAGGGCTTTAAATGGAGTTTCATTTCTGCTGTGTTACAAAAGAAAGTAAACGTTACTCAATCCATTGATTTGTTTTTGGAGGGGTATAAATGTCAAAAGCAGAACAGAGAGTAGTCTGTGGCCCAGACTCACCTGACTTGTGACATGTAAATGAAGCAGGTGCAGGTCAGCTGAGCAGGCCCCCTCAGGTCATTGGGAAGCTGCAGGTGGCCACTTTTCTCTTTGTGTTGCTGATAATTGCTGAGTGGCTTCTCTCTTGTCTGTACATTCCTCTCTGGGTCCTAATGTGTCATCACTCTTTTCCTCCTTACACCTGGGTTCCTGGGTTCTTGGACTGGGCTGTCTCTTCCTCCAGACCTTCATACAGATCTAGAAAACTCTAGAACACAGCTCCCTTCCCCTGCACCCTCATCAATGTAATGTCCACACGTCTTTGAAGTCTCATCTGGCCACCTTTGCTCTTGGGAAGCCTCTCCTGACCTGCAGGCCTGGGCCACATGTTCCCTGGGACACAGGGCAGTCTTAATGCTAGGGTGTCCTTGTCCCCCCCCAGACATGACAGTGTTGCCCCCTTCAAAGGCCAAGTCAGCACAGAGAATGCATGTTGTGTCATGTTGTTGGCCATTGAATCCTACTACCTTGGTGGGACTCCCAAGAAATATTCTTTGCATTAACTGATGAATTAATTATCCAGAATGTGCATAATAAATTCAATATGGGAATCAGCAGCCAACCAGTACAGAGTGCTAAGGATTCCTGAGTTGTGTCTCTGTGCCTGTGTTCTCCTGGGGTTGTGCTAAATGCACTGTTGAGCTTGAATCAGAACCGTGGCCTCTGGCTTACTTTTTGCTGCCACGAGAGGGGTCCAGACACCATTTCTTCAGGCCTGCAAACATAGTAGGGAGGGAAATGGTCATCCAGTAACCACTGGCAACTGAAGAACAAGCCTTTCAAAGTAACACAAAAAATATGTCAAAGTAAATAATTTATCCATGAAGGTGTTCAGAAATATTTTCATAAAAATCTCTTAGATCATGAACTACCATTTATCTAAATATTTATATTGCTCTCATAGAAAATCACCAGAACCTGTAAGAAATGTTTTTCTCCAGTGTTTTAAAATATTTAACGCTGTAATGGAAAATTTTGAAAACTGGGTCAAGGAAGTTTTTAGCATTTAATATATCAGAAAGGCTTATGTGGAAAATACATGCTATACCAGTGTAAGCCTCTGGGTCGGTTGTTTTTTGGTTTTTTTGTGTTTTTTTTCTGTTGTTGTTGTTAAACGATTTCTTTTTAGCTGTGGCTACAGGAATAGCTAAATAAAGTTGTCTTTTAGACTGAGATTTCCACTTGGTTTCTACAAGAAGTTAGGCTCACCTCTCAGTAATGTCACAATCACTCCACGAAATTAGCAATGAAAGAGAAGCACAGAAGTCGTTAGCATTTTTTTTTTTTTTTTTGAACTGGGCATTTTTGTTTTGTTTTTAACACACGTGCGCAGACGCATACTGAGGGGCCGGTGAGGCTGCAGGCCCCGGCAGGTGCACGCTGGCTGGTCCATGGGGCTGTTTCCTGCTGTGGATGTGGTTTCTCGGCTGGCGAAGGAAGATCGCACACTCCACTTTTCAAGATTGTGGAGTGAGAGATGCTGAGGAACCGAGACAGATGGAGAAATGTTTAAATCTGGCTTTGGTCGACACTTGGTAAACATAAACGTGATTTTCTCATATGTAGGTAGGTGCCTGGACAGCAGGCTCACAACTCTTCTCCCCTTAAACAGAGGGCCCCATGTACTGCCTGCCAGGGGTCTTTACCACGTGCCCTTTGAAAGCTGATCTTTTGCAACTTACGGAAGGAATTTCACGAGAGGTGTATACATTTTGGTCTTAAGCTGCGTGCATGGGAAGTGCTTGCCTCGCACAGACGGTTTCTCGGGTGTCTCACTAATACTGCCAGTATTCAGATATTCTAAGAGTGCCCATTGGGTGTCCCAGCCAGAGCCAATCAGGATCCTTGTAGCATTCTGGGGAGGTCGAGAAAAAAGTGATTCATAGAAAAAAGTCGAGTTTAGGGATCATTGTTGCCTGACCCCAGGCCAAAGGAGAGCAAACATTTTTGGTTCGGGAGCTGTGTCTGAGCCACGTCTCCAACTGCCATGTGTCTCTACCCACCTTCCCCCACCAGGAAAAACCTTTAACGAGGATCACCAGGTGTTGCAGGTGATCTGAAGAAAATGTGGAGTTCTTTTGTACCACTGCTGTGCCCTCACTAGGAGGCGATGCGCTGGGCCCTTGTGACCTCCCCGCCACCCCCCACCCCCCATGTCCTCACCCATCCTGATGCCTCAGATTCCTCTATCACGTTCCTGCTGTCCCCACCAAAACTTCACAAACCTTTTTAGACTAGCATATAAACTTTATTTAAGAAATGTTTTTTATGTGACGAAATGTACATTACAGAAAATTCACCGTTTCAACCATTTTTAAGTGCAGTGGCATTACGTACGTTCCCATTATTACACAACAATCACCATTCAAACTTCTTCAACCTCCCTGATTGGAACTGTGGACCCATTAAATACTAACTTTCCACTTCCCCCTTTCCCTAGCCCCTGGTGACTTTCTCCTTTCTGCCTACCTTTTGTCTCCATGAATCCTACTACTCTAGGTACCTCATGTGGATGGAATCAGACAGTGTCTGTCTGCCCTTTTGTGTCTGGCCTATTTCACATAGCATAATGTTCTCAGGGGTTCATCCATGTTGTCGCCTGTGACAGGATTTCCTTCCTTTTTTGAAGCTGAATGATATTCCATTTTATGCATCTACCCCATATTGTTTATCAATTCATCTGTAGATGGGTAATGGGTAGCTTCCACCTTTTGGCTATTTTTAATGATGCTGCTGTGAACACGAGCGTGCAAATATCTTTTCGAGTCACTGCCTTCCATTTTTGTAGATGTGTACACCCAGTAGAGGGATGGCTCGATCAAATGGCAATTCAGTGGTTAATTTTTGGAAGAGCTGCTATCTGTCTTCCACAGCGGCTGCACCTAGACATTCCCACCAGCGGTGCACAGAGTTTCTCCACATCCACACCAACAGTCGTTACTTTCTGTTTTTTGGAGGTTTTGTTTTTCACCATAACCACCCTAATGGGTGTGAAGTGAGTGACAGCTCACTGTGGTTTTGATTTGTATCAGCACGTAACCTGTTAATCTCAGCTGCACTGGTTGCTTGTGTGGGGAGGTTTCTTGTGGCACTCTCGCTAAACAGCTCCTTACCGTGGCCTCTGGTGGCATGGCCAGTGTGGGGTTGAGTAACAAAATAGAGCCACCCCCATAGAGCTTCTAACACAGAAAGCGGTTCTTAGGAATTGCTTGATTTTTATCAGTTAGGTCCGTGAGTGGAATTGTGTGCAAACTGGCCTGCTCACTCCCTTCTTCCTTAACTCTCTTCACCTTTTTGAAAGTTCCCACCAGATTATAGTCACTGGAAATCCTACAGAATCAAGCCTGAGTAGTTCCACAGACAAACAGGAAAAGGCACATGTAAAATTTTCCTCAGCCTCATAGCAGTAATTCTCAAAGTGTGGTCGCTCGCTGCATCAGTGTCACCAGAGAACTTGCTAGAAATGCAGAATATCAGGCCTCCCGCAGACCTGCTGAATCTGAGTGTCTGGGATGGAGCCCTGCACCCTCCGTGTGAATGAGCTCTCCCAGTGATTCTGATGCTCAAGTTTGGGAACCACTGAATTATGGCCTAAGAAATTGGTTCCAGCCCTTTTGAGCAGCATTGTGTTCTATGGCAAAATTCGGAATTGAATTTTTGAATGCCATTTATTATTGATCATTTACACTGGGCATGACATGGCAGAAAGACAAAGAGTGAGCAGGACAGTATTCTAAAAGTCTAACCTCTGAGGTATTTACATTTAATTTTAGGAACTACGTTTTGGGAGGCAGCGAAGGATATACACACACATACGGGTACTAACTTGAAAATGGGGCACCTGGGTAGCTCAGTCGGTTAAGCATCAGACTTCGGCTCAGGTCATGATTTCGCGGTTCGTGAGTTCAAGCCCTGCATCAGGCTCGTGCTGATGATAGCTCAGAGCCTGGAGCCTGCTTCGGATTCTGTGTCTCCCTCTCTCTCTCTGCCCCTCCCCTACTCATGTTCTGTCTCTCTCTCTCTCTCTCTCTCTCTCTCTCTCTCTCTCTCTCTCTCAAAAATAAATTAACATTAAAATTTTTTTTAAAACAATGGAGAGTAAACACTGTCATTTAAAGATTGGGTTCTGTGGTTGATGATTTATGTAGAAATGTTTATTTCAGGAGGTAATGAGAACGATAATGTTTGATCTTGTCACAGGTGGATTGGCTTTAGGCCTGTGGAGTAAATATTTCAGAGACACATTTAAAGAAGAACAGAAAATACCAGTGATGACATAATCTGATGCAGAAACAAAGAGAGTAGTATCAATTGACAGCTAGTGGCCTAAGTATAGACAGTGAGTCAATTTTGATTAAAAAAAGGCTATATTGGACAACCAGGCCAGGTGATTTAACAGAATGATAAACCTGAAAGGAAGCTTTTTTGAGATAAGAACAGAGAGAGTATTGATCAGTGGAATACAATTTGCCTCTAATCCATAGGTTCTCAGATTTTTGTGGTAAAGGAACTACTTTTCTGGGCAAGGAGTACCTTCCTTAAAGAAGTAAGAAAAGGGAAATATCCATTTGCCAAACAAAAGGAAAGAATGGTGTAGCTATTGACAAGAAACCAACAAGGTGACCTCTATTTGGAAGTGGAGAGAGTATTAAATATACGTATAAATCGTTGATAATCAAAAGCCAGCATGACCGGAAATCAGTCCAGAGTCTACCTGGGAGACTTGGCGAACCACACAAAGGACAATTTCAACTCCCCAAAGTGGAAAAAAAAGTAGAAGTTTAAGAATCAGGAGTGCTTGGGAGCAAGGTCCTACCTACCCTCCCATTATTTCTTCCCACCCACATGCTTAGAAGAAAATCATATTAGTACTTAAGCTATCAGGGATGGAGGTAGAAATAAAGGATATTACAGATTGTTCTTGACTTTATTTATTTATTTATTTACTTATTTATTTATTTACATCAATGAGAAAATAAGGGTTAAATCTTGAGGAAAGGAGAGTAATATTTGACCAGGGCATCTGTTTTATAAAAATGCAAAGTGCTTTTCAGCAAATATTTCAAACAGTGGATATCAAGCTGATGAACCTGTAGAAACAGTATCAAAGAGGGTGTGTTCTTTAGTTTTCTTTTCTAAAAGTGATCGCTTGTGAGCAGAAATTGCAAAGAGGTGAGATGTGAGAATTACCTAAAGAAATGAATAATGGAAGAGATGGTCAGAATTGGAAATTTGTAAGTCAGTACATTTATTTATTTTTTTAATGTTTATTCTTGAGAGAGAGAGTGAGACAGAGTGTGAGCAGGGGAGGGGCAGAGAGCAAAGGAGACACAGAATCCCAAGTGGGCTCCAGGCTCTGAGCTCAGCAGTCAGCACAGAGCCTGACGCGAGGGTCAAACCACAAACTGGGAGAACATGACCTGAGCCAAAGTTGGATGCCCAACCGACTAAGCCATCCAGGGGCCCCAAAGTCAGTACAGTTATTGAACATCTACTCTGATCCCAGTGTGGACATGTGGAGTTAAATCAAGTTCTCGTCCTTAGAGGGATTATATTCAAATAGGGGACCTAAAACCTAAACAAAAACAATGATAACATATTAATAAAAGCCCAGAGAGAGGTTGATTTTCTACCAGTCTATTAATTGTCCTTATATTCCACTTGGAAGTTGACTTCCTGAAAAAAAAAAAGTGGGAGGTAAAATGAATTGCTTATCCCAAATGATAATTCTTCATAATCTCTGGTTCAAAAGCTTTGAGAATAGAAAAATCATTCCTTCAAGGAACAGTCAGAAGGAGAGAACAAGAAGACATGGTCTGATGTTATAATATTTGAAAAGTTAGCATGGCGTTCAGCCAAGAGAAATGGAACCAAGTAAGTATAGTTGTTTGGAGAAGGACAGGGAAGAAAATGTGGATAATGGGAGGAATCTCAAAGATGGGAATTGAAAGGGGGTAGGGGGGACGTTGGGAATTGAGGGCAGATGTTTCAGAATTGAAAAGAAAGTATAAGACTGTATCTAGTTAGATTTTAGTGCAGCCAAAGAAAGTTTAACAAACATGGTATCTGTGATGGCTTAAAAAGATGTCCACTGGGGCGCCTGGGTGGCTCAGTCGGTTAAGCGTCCGACTTCGGCTCAGGTCACGATCTCGCGGTTCGTGAGTTCGAGCCCCGCGTCAGGCTCTGGGCTGATGGCTCAGAGCCTGGAGCCTGTTTCCGGTTCTGTGTCTCCCTCTCTCTCTGCCCCTCCCCCGTTCATGCTCTGTCTCTCTCTGTCCCAAAAATAAATAAACGTTTAAAAAAAAAAATTAAAAAAAAGATGTCCACAAATTCTTGATTGCCTCCCCTTCAGGAGGAACTGCACTTAATGACTCACTTCTAATGAGCAGAATGTGGTAGAAGTGATGTTAGGTGATTTCCAAGACTGGGTTGTAAAAGACATTGTGGCTTTGCTCTTTCTCAGATCTCTTGATCTTGAGGGAGTCAGCTGTCAGGTTGTGAAGAGACTCCAGGGCTCCTGACTGGTACATGCGAGCAAACCTGGTTCTTGGAAGCAGCTCCTGAATCCCTAGTTAAGTCTTTAGATGATGTCTTGACTGTAGCCCAATAGGAGTTGAGTGGTTCCAGCTCAAGTTTTAAGGCACTTCCAAATTCCTGAGCCACAGAAATTGCAAGTATAAATGTTCACCGTATTTAAGCCATTGAATTTGGGGGCGATTTGTTACACAGCAATAGACAAGTAATATGGTACTCCAGGTAGAAAACAAGACTATAAGAAAGGCGACAGTACAAAAATGACAAAATTCAAGAGACACAGCTTTACCATTTGTTGTTCAAAGAAGGAGCAAACAAGTAGCTGTCACGTTGGTAATGTTTATTTTTCCTCTGCTGGAAATCAGGAGACCTCAAAGATACTTGGTGGCAGATAGTTCAGCGGCTACCTATTGAGTGCTTACGTATCGGATCTGGTTTTTTCTCTAGCATCCGTAAAAATGAACTAGTAATGAGCCTTTTGGTTCAAGGTGCTTGGAGCGTAGTAAGAGAGACAGATGTAAACAAGGATGACCACGTGATCACGAGTGAAGTAAAATGTGATTCTTCTGGGTTGCCTGGGTGGCTCAGCCAGTTAAGTGTTGACTTCAGCTCAGGTCATGATCTCATGGTTTGTGAGCTCAACCCCCACGTCGGGCTCTGTGCTGACAGCTCAGAGCCTGGAGCCTGCTTTGGATTCTGTGTCTCCCTCTCTCCCTCCCCCTCCCCCTCAGAGCTCACGCTCTATCTCTCCCTCAAAAATAAATATTAAAAATATTTTTTTGCGGGGGGTGGGGCGCTTGGGTGGCTCAGTTGGTTAAGCATCTGACTTCGGCTCAGGTCACGATTGCGAGGTTCGTGAGATCGAGCCCCGCGTCGGGCTCTGTGCTGACAGCTCAGAGCCTGGAGCCTGCTTCGGATTCTGTGTCTCCCTCTCTCTCTGCCCCTCCCCTGTTCATGTGTGTGCTCGCGCTCTCTCTCTCTCTCTCTCTCTGTCAAAAATAAACATTGGAAAATTTTTTTTTTAATTTTTTTTTAATGTGATGCTTCTGCAATAGAAGATAGACCTCTTCTAGTTTGTTTGGAAAGTTAAGTATTCTCTAGAGATTCTAATCAAAAGAAATCTTTTTTTTTTTTTTTTTTTATTTATTTATTTATTTTTTTTTTAATTTATTTATTTATTTATTTTTTAATATATGAAATTTACTGTCAAATTGGTTTCCATACAACACCCAGTGCTCATCCCAAAAGGTGCCCTCCTCAATACCCATCACCCACCCTGCCCTCCCTCCCACCCCCCATCAACCCTCAGTTTGTTCTCAGTTTTTAACAGTCTCTTATGCTTTGGCTCTCTCCCACTCTAACCTCTTTTTTTTTTTTTTTTTTTTCCCTTCCCCTCCCCCATGGGTTTCTGTTAAGTTTCTCAGGATCCACATAAGAGTGAAACCATATGGTATCTGTCTTTCTCTGTATGGCTTATTTCACTTAGCATCACACTCTCCAGTTCCATCCACGTTGCTACAAAAGGCCATATTTCATTTTTTCTCATTGCCATGTAGTATTCCATTGTGTATATAAACCACAATTTCTTTATCCATTCATCAGTTGATGGACATTTAGGCTCTTTCCATAATTTGGCTATTGTTGAGAGTGCTGCTATAAACATTGGGGTACAAGTGCCCCTATGCATCAGTACTCCTGTATCCCTTGGATAAATTCCTAGCAGTGCTATTGCTGGGTCATAGGGTAGGTCTATTTTTAATTTTCTGAGGAACCTCCACACTGCTTTCCAGAGCGGCTGCACCAATTTGCATTCCCACCAACAGTGCAAGAGGGTTCCCGTCTCTCCACATCCTCTCCAGCATCTATAGTCTCCTGATTTCTTCATTTTGGCCACTCTGACTGGCGTGAGGTGGTATCTGAGTGTGGTTTTGATTTGTATTTCCCTGATGAGGAGCGACGTTGAACATCTTTTCATGTGCCTGTTGGCCATCCGGATGTCTTCTTTAGAGAAGTGTCTATTCATGTTTTCTGCCCATTTCTTCACTGGGTTATTTGTTTTTCGGGTGTGGAGTTTGATGAGCTCTTTATAGATTTTGGATACTAGCCCTTTGTCCGATGTGTCATTTGCAAATATCTTTTCCCATTCCGTTGGTTGCCTTTTAGTTTTGTTGGTTGTTTCCTTTGCTGTGCAGAAGCTTTTTATCTTCATAAGGTCCCAGTAATTCACTTTTGCTTTTAATTCCCTTGCCTTTGGGGATGTGCCGAGTAAGAGATTGCTACGGCTGAGGTCAGAGAGGTCTTTTCCTGCTTTCTCCTCTAAGGTTTTGATGGTTTCCTGTCTCACATTCAGGTCCTTTATCCATTTTGAGTTTATTTTTGTGAATGGTGTGAGAAAGTGGTCTAGTTTCAACCTTCTGCATGTTGCTGTCCAGTTCTCCCAGCACCATTTGTTAAAGAGACTGTCTTTTTTCCATTGGATGTTCTTTCCTGCTTTGTCAAAAATGAGTTGGCCATATGTTTGTGGGTCTAGTTCTGGGGTTTCTATTCGATTCCATTGGTCTATGTGTCTGTTTTTATGCCAATACCATGCTGTCTTGATGATGACAGCTTTGTAGTAGAGGCTAAAGTCTGGGATTGTGATGCCTCCTGCTTTGGTCTTCTTCTTCAAAATTACTTTGGCTATTCGGGGCCTTTTGTGGTTCCATATGAATTTTAGGATTGCTTGTTCTAGTTTCAAGAAGAATGCTGGTGCAATTTTGAATGGGATTGCATTGAATGTGTAGATAGCTTTGGGTAGTATTGACATTTTGACAATATTTATTCTTCCAATCCATGAGCAGGGAATGTCTTTCCATTTCTTTATATCTTCTTCAATTACCTGCATAAGCTTTCTATAGTTTTCAGCATACAGATCTTTTACATCTTTGGTTAGATTTATTCCTAGGTATTTTATGCTTCTTCGTGCAATTGTGAATGGGATCAGTTTCTTTATTTGTCTTTCTGTTGCTTCATTGTTAGTGTATAAGAATGCAACTGATTTCTGTACATTGATTTTGTATCCTGCAACTTTGCTGAATTCATGTATCAGTTCTAGCAGACTTTTGGTGGAGTCTATCGGATTTTCCATGTATAATATCATGTCATCTGCAAAAAGCGAAAGCTTGACTTCATCTTTGCCAATTTTGATGCCTTTGATTTCCTTTTGTTGTCTGATTGCTGATGCTAGAACTTCCAGCACTATATTAAACAACAGCGGTGAGAGTGGGCATCCCTGTCGTGTTCCTGATCTCAGGGAAAAAGCTCTCAGTTTTTCCCCATTGAGGATGATGTTAGCTGTGGGCTTTTCATAAATGGCTTTTATGATCTTTAAGTATGTTCCTTCTATCCCGACTTTCTCAAGGGTTTTTATTAAGAAAGGGTGCTGGATTTTGTCAAAGGCCTTTTCTGCATCGATTGACAGGATCATATGGTTCTTCTCTTTTTTTTTGTTAATGTGATGTATCACGTTGATCGATTTGCGAATGTTGAACCAGCCCTGCATCCCAGGAGTGAATCCCACTTGATCATGGTGAATAATTCTTTTTATATGCTGTTGAATTCGATTTGCTAGTATCTTATTGAGAATTTTTGCATCCATATTCATCAGGGATATTGGCCTGTAGTTCTCTTTTTTTACTGGGTCTCTGTCTGGTTTAGGAATCAAAGTAATACTGGCTTCATAGAATGAGTCTGGAAGTTTTCCTTCCCTTTCTATTTCTTGGAATAGCTTGAGAAGGATAGGTATTATCTCTGCTTTAAACGTCTGGTAGAACTCCCCTGGGAAGCCATCTGGTCCTGGACTCTTATTTGTTGGGAGATTTTTGATAACCGATTCAATTTCTTCGCTGGTTATGGGTCTGTTCAAGCTTTCTATTTCCTCCTGATTGAGTTTTGGAAGAGTGTGGGTGTTTAGGAATTTGTCCATTTCTTCAAGCTTGTCCAATTTGTTGGCATATAATTTTTCATAGTATTCCCTGATAATTGTTTGTATCTCTGAGGGATTGGTTGTAATAATTCCATTTTCATTCATGATTTTATCTATTTGGGTCATCTCCCTTTTCTTTTTGAGCAGCCTGGCTAGAGGTTTGTCAATTTTGTTTATTTTTTCAAAAAACCAACTCTTGGTTTCGTTGATCTGCTCTACCGTTTTTTTAGATTCTATATTGTTTATTTCTGCTCTGATCTTTATGATTTCTCTTCTTCTGCTGGGTTTAGGCTGCCTTTGCTGTTCTGCTTCTATTTCCTTTAGGTGTGCTGTTAGATTTTGTATTTGGGATTTTTCTTGTTTCTTGAGATAGGCCTGGATTGCAATGTATTTTCCTCTCAGGACTGCCTTCGCTGCGTCCCAAAGAGTTTGGATTGTTGTATTTTCATTTTCGTTTGTTTCCATATATTTTTTAATTTCTTCTCTAATTGCCTGGTTGACCCACTCATTCGTTAGTAGGGTGTTCTTTAACCTCCATGCTTTTGGAGGTTTTCCAGACTTTTTCCTGTGGTTGATTTCAAGCTTCATAGCATTGTGGTCTGAAAGTATGCATGGTATAATTTCAATTCTTGTAAACTTATGAAGGGCTGTTTTGTGACCCAGTATATGATCTATCTTGGAGAATGTTCCATGTGCACTCGAGAAGAAAGTATATTCTGTTGCTTTGGGATGCAGAGTTCTAAATATATCTGTCAAGTCCATCTGATCCAATGTATCATTCAGGGCCCTTGTTTCTTTATTGACTGTGTGTCTAGATGATCTATCCATTTCTGTAAGTGGGGTGTTAAAGTCCCCTGCAATGACCACATTCTTATCAATAAGGTTGCTTATGTTTATGAGTAACTGATTTATATATCTGGGGGCTCCGGTATTTGGCGCATAGACATTTATAATTGTTAGCTCTTCCTGATGGATAGACCCTGTAATTATTATATAATGCCCTTCTTCATCTCTTGTTACAGCCTTTAATTTAAAGTCTAGTTTGTCTGATATAAGTATGGCTACTCCAGCTTTCTTTTGGCTTCCAGTAGCATGATAAATAGTTCTCCATCCCCTCACTCTCAATCTAAAGGTGTCCTCAGATCTCAAATGAGTCTCTTGTAGACCAAAAGAAATCTTTTAAAAGTTGGCAAGATGCTGATTGCTGTGTTTATAAAGTTTCATAAAACAAACTTAAAGAAGAGCCCCTAAATGGTGGTGTTCGCTTAATATTTCCCCAAAGATGTTGTACTCCTGACATGACTGTAGTTTATTAAACTGTTCCAGTCTCTTCCCAGTTTCAGGAATTCTATCTGTTTTGCGGTTGAGAAAACTGAAGCAGCAAACCATTGGGAAATTTGCCCAAGGTTGTGTTGCTAGTCAGTAAAGGAGCCAGAATATGAACCCAGGCAGCCTGGTTCCACAGCCTATAATACAACCAACTGTCCTCCTTCTCAGTTAGTGTGACTGTACTAGAAACCTGGAGTCTGAACAAATCACGACTTGCCCAATGTCACATGACCAGTTTCTACCTGTGTCATAGTGGACTGATTTCTTACAGACTAACACTTCTGCTGAAAACAACTAGAAAAGCTGGACAAAACCTTGAAACAAACAAAAAGCAACCAAGAAGTAGCTTTTCAGGAGCCTATGGTGGTGGGGGCAAAAAATTAGAGGTCAGGGCCACCAAGGAGGCATGGCCCCAGAAAAAAAAACAAAAAGCCAGGCCTTTAGTATGGACTCTCCAAAGTCTACATACTAGAAGCCCAAAGCAAACCTGAAATACATCACACTGTCATTAATTCTGTTCCTCATTGTATTAAGGTGTTCTGTGCTACCTTCACTAAGTAGAGAAGCAAAAGCAAGTAAATCTCTGGAAGACAGTATCAGCCTTACAAACCTCATATCAATATGCAGCATTCAAATTAAAGTACCAAAAGATAAGGCTGAATTACCAAAAACAAAGAGGGGAGAAAAAGAGAATAGAAACAGACCTACAGAAACCCAGATTTTGAATGTGTAAGTGTGGCTTTTAAGGTGAATGGATTTGTAGTTTCAGGAAATTCTGCAAGATGAATTTGAGTAGAGAATTAGAAGTAATAAACAAAAAGAGCAAAGTGAGAATTATAAGACCAAAAAATACAGTAATTGAAATTAACAATTTGGTGGGTTTACAGTAGATTAAACACAGCCAAAGAAGGGATTAGTAAATGGGATGACAGCTCAAAGGAATAGAAATTTTAGGTTTCTAAAACACACACAAAAAGAGAAAAGCACAAGAGATTTTGCTATGGACCGAATGTGTGTGTGTGTCTCCCTTTATCTCTTGCAAAATTCACATGCTGAAGCCCAGTACCCAATGTGATGATATAGGGTGGGAGGAGCCCTCATGAATGGGATTAGTGCCATGAGAAAAGAGACCCTAGAGAACTCTCTTGGCCCTTCCGCCATTTGAGGACACCATGAGAAAATGGTTATCTATGAAGCAGGAAGCAGGCCCTTACCAGACACCAAATCTGCCAAATCTGATCTTGACTTCCTTGTCTCTAAAACTAAGAGAAGTCCATTTCTGTCTTTAAACCACCCAGCTTATGGTATTCTGTTATAGAAGGCTGAACTGAGATTTATAGGACCAACTGAAAGGTTTACCGTACACGTAACCGGTGTCCCAAAAGAGTGGATGGTGAGGAGGAGAGGTAGGCAAGAGGGGGAAGCAATATTTGAAGCAGTAAATGCCAGTGCCACATGACTAGTGGATAGCCGGGCCAGGTCTAGCTTCAGATTTATCGTCTTCAAAACATTTTTCATTATGACACATAGCACCCAGAAAATGTCGTTTAAGAAGTATGTGTTTAACCCAGGTCAAGGTCAGGAAATAGGACACTGCTGGCACTCCAGAAGCTCCTGCCCACCCCCATAGTAGCTTCCTGATTGCACCACGCCTCCCACTAGAGATAACTGCTACCTTTGATTTTATGATAATCATTTTCATCATTGGTTAAACCTATGTGTATATCCCTAACCAGTCCATTTTGGCTTTGCCTGCTTTTGAATCCTGTGGATGGTATCATACTGCAGCTATTGTTTTCTCATTTTCTTCTCTTGGTCCGTACTGTATGAGATTTATTTAGTCCACGTTGATACGTTATGGGACCTGGTCTGGATCACCTGGCGGAAGAACCAAGTGGCACTCGGAGATCTCGGAAGGCAGGAGGTTTATGTTACACCTGTGGGCTCAGAGATCACTCTCCAGAGGTCTGAGCCCCGAGCGTAAGCAGAGGGAACAATTTGTAGCCTGTTACTTCTGCATTCTGCATTAGTAGTAATTTGGCACGTGAAGCAAGCAGGGCAGGAAGAAGAACCCGGAAGTGGGGGGTCTTTGGTGGGGGACTGGAAATTTCTCCATCAGTCCTATTGGCCATCTTATAACAGATTTTTCCCTGTTAGATCGATTTCATTGTGTGATGAAGTATACACTTCATCTATGTGTCCATTTTCCTGTTGGTGGAGATGAAGAGTGTTTGTACTTCAACGTCATTATGAGTAATGCTGCTCAGACGTTCCTAAACCTGTAGCCTAGTACACATGTGCACGCTTCTCTAGAGCACTTGTCTAGAACACCTTCCTGCAGTGGAAGTGCAGGGTTCTTAAGAATGCCTGCACTCAACTTCTCCATGATGCAAAAACGGTAGTGCTGGCTTCTACCCCCACCAACCATGAAGACTTCCCAAGTCTGGCACACTTCCCACCTCACAATCGCTGCGACACATTGGCCTCCCGAGGAGGGACACTCAACAGGCTTCCGCTCTTGGGCCCCGTCATGGAAAGCTTGTTTACTACCTCATGGGGGCCTGTGCCTTCCGATCAGTAACACCCCAAAACAAAAGCGTGTGTGGAGAGAGAATGCGGGGCTGGAGTCTGTTTGGGTCCTCTTTTCTCAGTGTAGGTATTCACACAAAACCCTGTTAAGGTTCTTTGACAAGCTTTAAGTGAGGGTCCAGAGCACAGCACTACCGGTCGAGGGGAGCGTGGCATGGTTTATTTCACCCAAGTCCGCGGAGTCGTTCCAGAAAACCAGCCTGGAAGGACCATGGAAATGTGGACAAGAATGGCGGCACTGCCTTCCCAGGGGTCCTCCCCTGCCTCATGAGCTTTCTCTGGAGGCAGAGTTGTTTTGACTCTGGAGCCTCTCCATCTCTGTCGGGCCCAGGGAATTGGCCCAAACTGAGGAAAAGAGATGTTAGAGCACTCTCCCCACCTGTGTCCCAGTGTTTCATCGAGGCAGTTTTGCGCACCAAAGTCTGGAGCAGGGGCGGACCCCTTAATTTTTTTTTTTTAATGTTTATTTATTTTTGAGAAAGAGCATGAGCAGGGGAGGGGCAGAGAGAGGGAGACACAGAGCCTGCTGTGGTACTCGAACTCACAAACGGTGAGATAGTGACCTGAGCCGAAGTCAGATGCTCAGCCAACTGAGCCACCCAGATGCTCCGAGGCCGGAGTCCTTAGAATCAGGAAGGCATCCACAGCCTGGAGGTGAGGTTGGCCATGGAGCTCCCTCCTTCGAGGGGCTACTTAGCCCATCAGTCATGTTCATACCTTTTTCTCATGGCTCTGAACATCTGAGAGCGCTGCTGGTAGTTGGCCCAGATCTCATTTCTGTTCTCAAACTGTCTCAGCATCCCCTGGATGGCTCAATGAAACACAGATGGCTAAGCCCCACCCTGGAGTCTCTGAGGCAGCAGGTCTGGGGCGAGGCCTGAGAATTTGCTTTTTCTGGCTGATTCCCAGGTGACACTGCCACCGTTACTGGTCTCGGGAGCGCACCTTGAGAGCCACTGGTCTAGCTCCTCTTCAGGCTTCATTTAGTGCTGGTTGTGAGAACATGTAACTGCGTTTTAGTTCGTAGATAGGAAATTCTACTCAGGATGCATTGAGAATGCCCCAAATGTTCAGCATTCCTGCTTGACATAAACTTGGTTCGTTCTGCGTCCTTAACTTTAAGCTTAGTTTCTGCTCAAGAGCCCATGAAATTAACAATTAGCTTCTCTGCTGCATCAGTTTTACTGGCGTTAACGCACGCATACACGTGACGCGCCATGATGTTACATTAAGGAGCTTAAATTAGAAGCAAATCTCCCTGGTCAGAAAGTCATCTGGTCATTTGGCTTAATGAAAATTGGGTCTGTCATGTACTGACCCTGACTCATGTACCGCCTCCACGACGATGCTGCTCTGTGAATTGAGAAGTATCTATAAAACCAGCGTAGGGCCCCGCTTGTGCTAAACTGTAAAGGTGAGGTGGCCTTCTGTCTTCTCCGAAAGACACAGACTCCTGTCCCAGAGTACATATATTTCAATGAAATCTACTAGAAGCTTGAAACTAAACCTTGCTTTAAGGAAAACGTGAAGCCCTCAGGAGAGGGTTGAGTGGTTCATAACTTGTATGTACTGACGCACGCGGTTGTGGTGTCCTGATCCGCTAGGACTAATAACTTGTGACAGCCACAATGACGCCAACACCGCAGGCCTCGCTCACGCGTGGAGTACCCGTCAGGCCGCACCTGCTTCACTCCGTTCTTTTTTTAGAACAGTACACAGCCACCAGCTTGGGCGATGATTCTGAGGACGCTGACGCTAGGCTGCATCTATCTACTTCGGTCCTGTGAAAACAGTCATGATTTGAGAATTATGCAGTCAAGTGATTGCTTAGAACCAACGCTGTCTTGTGCTGTTTGCTGTTTAGAATATTACGTTGATAGGGTGGGTTGACCGGATCATCTGTGACATCAGGGTTCGTGATGATTTGTTTCTAAGAGGTCTGGTGTGGGAAATGCTCTTCAAGTTCTGTGTCCTCCTCCCCACCCCCGACCCTTTAGTGGCCATGATTCTGAAAATCACATGTAGCCTGAGGCTGAATCGGAGAGAACTCTTCCTGTGTCTTCCTGAAGGTTCACCCTGTTACCACTTGATGTTCCTCTGGGACATCAAGCCCTGGGATGAAGTGTGGAGATAAGATGGGGCTTTTCCCTCAAAGGTTTGTTTCTGCTTGGTCTGTTTGAGACTGAGGGATACATAAATACAAACTATGAATACAGTTGTCTCTTGATTCTTTTATGATAGCAGCTGTGACTGGTGGGTGAGCCCCGAGGTGCTTTTACAGAGTTGAATGTCCCCAGACATCCATTTCCCTGAGCTGTCATTGACTTCATGGGATTTCCACTTGTCTTGCAAGATTGGCACACTTTGTATCAAATGTTTGTAAACTCTGTGTAAGAGACAATGGCTGAGATGCTTGTACATTTTGTCCCCATGGGAAGGACACAAAGCTGGGTGGGTCCTCAGCAGCAAGAAGGTGCTGGGTATTGGGGAACACTGAATCCTGCTTTAGGAATTCAGTCACCAACTGTAGTAGCCTTGGGGCGCCTGGGTGGCTCACTCAGTTAAGTGTCTTGATCCTGGCTCAGGTCGTGATCTTGCAATTCATGGGTTCGAGCCCCACATTGGGGCTCTGCTCTGGTGGTGTGTAGGCTGCTTGGGATTCTTCCTCTCCTCTCTGCCACTTACCTGCTTATGGTCTCTCTGTCTCAAAATAAATAAATGAACTTTAAAAAAAGAAAAAAAGAACTGTAGTAGGCACTCACCATCTGTATGGCGAAATATGGCAAAATATGGCGGTGGAGAAGACATGGTCTACCTGGCCTAATGCATAATGAAGGAATAAGACATGCGTGTAAATTATTTATTACAGAGAAGTTGCTAGAATGCACTCTGCTTCTGCCACTGGAAGCTATTGCTTTATGCTATGTGGCCAGATGAGGAGGAAGAACTTCTCTTGATTGAGAATGGGGAGGCTTCCCCAGGTGGAAAACCTTATAGCTGAGCCTTACAGGAATAGTTGTCCAAGGTGGGGGGACAGGATGGCTCAAAGAACAACGTGAACAGATGTGAAAATGGCACTAGGGGTGGGACATACTTTCATCTCCTTCATTTTGATCTGTAGGCAGGGGCCAGGAGACACAGCCCCGATGGGCTGTGGTGGGTAGTAGGGTTTTATTCTGAGGCCGTTGTGGGAGGTCAGCCTCCTTCCACTCCCCTCCTCAGCCTCACCAGCTATTTAGTGCCTCAGAAGAGGCAGGACCAATTTTAATAAAAATAACGGTATCTTTCTAAAAATGTATTCAAAGGTAAGCAAGGCACTGACATAATCACAAATTTAAACATTTCTCAGGAAAATTTGTGCTTAAACCATAGTACAGCCACCCCTCCCCCACCCCCCACCCCCAGGATATTACCAACCTTGATGTTTAAAATGCAAGCCAGAGTTTTCAACTGCTCTTAAAGTATTTATTTTTAAATAGCTTAGAATTTGAAAATTTTTGATGGCTTAATTTCTGATAGTCAGCAGAAAGGAAATCTCTAGCTGCTGCCTATATGCAAATCCACTTTTTACAGATTCCCAGTTTATCCCAAATAGGTTGGGAAATTTGAAAAGATGCAAGTCTCTTCAGCATCCGGTTAACACCGGTATCCTACAGGCCCTGGAGTCTCTGGTTTTCACACTAAAATCTATTTGGCACCGAAGCTGTACTAAGCAAAATGCAGTTTTGCTCGGGGTCCGGACACGTGAACCCTGGATGGCCTCCGGGTCATCCTCAGCGTCAGGTGTCGTAGAAGACACCGCAGGAGACCGGGCTCCTGTGCTCGCGGGTGGTGGCGATCCCCCGTCTCCTGCGCGTGGCCCACCCTGACTCGTGTTCTGTTTCCTCCCCAGCCCAGTGATTTCTCCGTGTCTCTGAAAGCATCAGGGAAGAACAAACATTTCAAGGTGCAGCTTGTGGACAATGTCTACTGCATCGGGCAGCGGCGGTTTCACACCATGGACGAGTTGGTGGAACACTACAAAAAGGCACCCATCTTCACCAGCGAGCACGGGGAGAAGCTCTACCTCGTGAGAGCGCTGCAGTGACGGCCCCTGCCACAGCCCCAGCCACCTCTGGGCCCTCGGGGCCGCACTCACCTCCCCAGAGCTGAGCGGACCAGCCCCCAGAAGAAGCCGCGCTCACGGGCCCTCCCGCAGCGGGCTCCGCTCCGTCCGGTGGTTCATCATCGTCTCTTGGCTTCCTTTGCCTCGTTCATCTTCGCGTGCAGGTCGGTTTGTTTGCCACTCTCCTCTCCTCTGCCGCGCCGCGCCCTGCCACCCACTCTCCAGCCGCCCTCCTCCCGGCCAGGTTCAGGGGTCGGGAGGCGAGGAGGAACGTTCCTTCACTTTATTCCTGTGCAACTGAAAACAGCCTTCGGGTTGTTCATGCTGACAGAACCCCTCATTAAAAAGACATCGGGCACGGTTTGAATGCACCAAAGCTGCCGTTAATTATGTGAACTACAGTATGCTCCGAACGCGGGGTCCTCGGGCCCTGGGCTCCCTCTCCGGCCAGGCGGCACCTGCGAGGTCCCCGGTCCTGGCAGCCCTGGCTCCGTGCCCCTCGCCCCTGCATGGCTCCCAGACTGTCCAGGGAGAGTGGACGCGCTTGCGGGTAGCAGCACCAGAACCACCAGATGAGACAGTGGCGAGGAAACTCCAGTGCCTTCGGGGCTATGCTTGCAATAAAAGAAATTTCCTTGAAAGTCCGTCCGCAGAAGCCGGACCGGACCGGTGACTCCGAAAGACAGAGGTTGTGGTCATTTCCCCCCAGATGTGCCATCCGCATAGTGCTTTTTCCTCTTGCCCTTCGGCTTGTTTAAATTTCACAATTATGTATTTAATTCTCAAAGTAATATGTATCTGTAGCCATTTGTTGACACTAATACAGATGATTAAGGAAAACAGCTGATCTTTGGGGAAGGGGAGCTACCATACACTTACACACACGCACGCACACACACACACCCCATATATATACATATATATGTATATATATATATATATATATATATATATATATATACACACATATATATACATATATATACATATATACACACACACACACACACACATACACATATATATACACACACACATCCATGGATGTGTGTGTGTATATATATGTGTATGTGTGTGTGTGTAAGAACTATTTGCTTTACAGGGAATTTTTCAGGGTTTACAAGAGAATATGTGATTGGTAGTTAAAAGACACACAGAATGTTTATGAAGAAATTGCATTTTTTTCTTTACATTTGAACTTCTTTATAGTTGAAATATACAGTCTTGAGATGGCACATTCCTACAACTGAAGAAGGGGTCTCGAGACCTCCTAAACTTGCATACTCAGTTTTTTGGATATTGTAATAAAAAACGTATTATGAGAAGACTATGTGTGTATTGATCTTTGGGAAAACTCAGACTCAATACAGGGAAGTAGTCGCTCTAGCATTTACTGAACACTCAGTGCCTACAGGGAAACATTTTTAGAGAGGAGTCTAATAAATTTATTATTTGTGTGTTTTCTTTTTCTACCACCACATCTTTGTATGTTGAAATAATAAATTTGAATTAGTGAAACTCTCCAAGAGAAAGCAGAATCTCAAGCCTGGTCTTAACTTTACTCTTTGGAAATTATCTGTCACACAATGTTTTCCTAAATGTTCGTCAGCCCCGCTTCTCAGCTGCAGCTTTTCTCTCTTCACCCGGGTCTTACTTTCATTTGCTCAATCGGTAAATGAATCTTGAACGGTCGCGATGTGCCAGGCACTGGAAAACAGGATTTGTGCCTTAGCGAGCTAATTACGAGTGCGTGTTCAACGCTCCATCTATGCGTCCTTACTTATTATTCCTCATTACAATCCCATGAGATGGCCCTGTTCTCATCCCCCTTACAGAGTTGGAGAAAGTGAGGCATGAGGTACGTGCACAAGGTCACATGGCTGGTATGTGGTAGGGCAGGGTTGCACACCCAGAGATCAGGCTTCAGGGGTACAACCTTCCAACACCAGCCCAGGGAGGAAGGCTTCCAAGAGAAATAAGATACTCTCACCCATGAGAGTTTGCTCTTCATTTGCCATTCCTGTTTTCTGTGAGTTGATTGTATCTCTTTGTTCCCTTTGATATAAATTAGAAGTTTGGGGTCTGGTACCTGGAGTTGGGGTACCCTGTTACATCAGAATATATATCCAGGTGAGTGGTGTGGATCGCTAGTCTAGACGAAGCACGTGTATTCTGTACCTTATCCCTGGAAATAACAAGTCCTCCTGACTTTTCAGGTCTCGCTGTTGTGCGTTCCATTTTGACTTGATGCTTAAAATCCCTGTGTATAATGAGTGTCTGGATAGCTGAAAGAGTTGGATTTACACGTAGCAATTAAGGAAGAAACCAGCAATTAAAGGACACAAGACAGATACACATTTTGGCTTCAGCAACTGCTTTAAGGCTTATAGTTAAAACTGACAGTCGTCGTCAGTCTTGTCCCAAACCACCATGGGAAGTCCTCCAGCTGCCTGGGGTAGATGAAGGTTCGTATTTACAAAGGTTCCAGCATCCCTGTGTGGCAGCAGGTGGCCCGGTGGAGGGTGGATTGATAGCCCCAGTGTGAGCCTGTTGACGGTGGCGGAAGGCAGCCAGGGCAGAGTCCCCACGCGGTTTGGAGTGTGGACCACCGATCCTCGGTCCAGGTGGGACTTCTGCCATCACCTTCCTGCAAGACCGAGATTTCCCAAGCGCACCCTGCTTTGCCGTTCCTTTGCCTCTGCACAGACAGCAAAGGACAATAAAGGTCAGTCATCTTACAGTTGTGTGACTCTGCTCATTTGTTTGCATTAAATGTGCCTTCATTTTTCATCAACAGCTCCGCTCAATTACGGTACTGAACTACCAAGCCCTTGCACGTGACTTAGGCCAGATGCCATTAAATCATGTTTCTAGGGAGCTAAAACTGGCTGTGTTTTCTCCCAAAGTGCATCACAAATTATAGTCCTAAATTATAATTAGAATCTTTAGGTCTACTGAAACTGACATTTCCAAACAGTATTTTTGGTACCAGTACAATTTTGTCTTTGGTTCCTATGTGTCAACTGCTTTATTAACTACTTTGGTACCCTTTCTACCGCCCCATACTAGAATGCCCGATTAATTTAAGACCAAAGTTTAGAACCGTGAGAGAGGGTAGAAAAGCTTGGAAGTATTCTCTTAAAATAAAACTGTTGGGTAAATACAGGGCTGGCTTGGGCCGTTTCTCACGAGAACTCAGCCACACTCACTTGCTAGTGTGTGATTCGTGTAACGAATACAATCATTTCAGGTGTTAACACCTTGCGGGCGTGCTGTCTGCTCTCCCATGAAGCAGTGTCCCACTTACAGACTTGGGAGCTGCCGCCAAAGCCGAGTGTGGGAGGAGTGCCGCGTTATCTTTATTAACCCTGTGGCCTCAAGCGAGTATGCTTCTCCGAACGTGTTCGCTTACTGGCGAATGGGACTGCCCGCCATCTTTGTGATTCACAGGGCCGTGTGAGGACTAGCTGGGGTAGGACCCTTGACCAACTTCGTAGGACGTGCTACACAACACCAATCAGTGCCAGACTGGCTCTGTGTCACATAATCTCCTTGACATTTTTCCTCATTTGTTGGAACTCTTTGGTGTATCCACCAGCCATGGGCTTCCTCAGAGGGCCCCACTGCAGAGCTCTGGCTCCGTGAGACCCTCAGTGTGGTCCCTACTGGGCAGTGTCAGTGCCAACCCACTCCCACTTTTTAGACTCTTCAGGTATTCGAGGACATGCTGTTCCAAGAAACTCCTCATCCTAAACATGTGACCCATCTTTCATTAGAAGCCCAGGTCCCAAGACCATACTTGGCCGTACTGAGCACATACTCCCCTTACATTCTTACCTCAGTAGTTGACAAATGCACATCCCTAAAAAACTTCGGGGCAAACTTTGTTTTCTCCTTGGCAGGAGTGGAGGGCGGTAGAGGACACCCTCCATGTCTCGTGAAGAAGCCTTTATGTTTCTTAGCCTGAGCTGGCAATACAAGAGTCCTTAAGTATGGGGCCAAAACTGAATAGGCCAACCAGTGTTCAGAAAACCTCTGCCCCTATCAGCTCGGGCTATTATAACTTTCTACCATAAAGCAAGTGGCTCATAAACGACAGAGATTGATTTCTCAGAGTTCTGGAGGCCGGAGGTAGAGTGGGGTGCCATTGCAGTCAGGTTCTGGGGAGAGCCCTCTTCCTGGTTGCAGACCTCCTCCACACTGTGTTGTCTCCTCAAATGGCAGAAAGAGAGCCAGCTAGCTCTCTGGCTTCTTACAAGGACGATAGTTCCATTTGTGAGGGTACCACCCTCATCACCTAATTGCCACCCAAAGGCCCCACCTCCAAATGCCATCATATTGGGGGGTTGGGTGTTCCCCTGTGAATTTGGGGATGATGCAAGCATTCAGTCCATAATGCCCTCTTCAACAAACGGTATTCCCACTGCTTTGAGGAAACTGGCCATTGCTGTTCCCAAGACAGACCTGGAAGATTTATAGTTCCGACCATTGGACAATGCTGTTCCATGCAGTTTTTCAACCACTCAGATTTTCATTTAGAGGATGCAAGGGGCAGGCATCTGCCTTTTCAACATGCTCCCTGGAGATTCGGATGAAGGTGGTTTGGGGCCTACATTTCAGATGCTGTTCTAGTCTGCTTGAAACCTTTGGAAAGTCACCTACGCCCACCCCTCTGTGCTCCACGTTACTGACAACACACACCTTCCATAGCATGCCCTTTCTTTGGATCCTGTAGAGAGAAATGTCAGACTCTGAATGACTAGATTGGTCTTTTTTTAAAGAATAAGCTTTAGTTGCCTTCACCTCCATGTGTATTTCTCCTATCACCGCTCCTAGCCGTAGAGCTAACCGGAAAGACTCATTACGTTCCATCTTTGGAGGATCCTGTTACTTGACAGTAAGTTATTACTGAAGATGGATGAGGCTGACAGCTGGTATTAAAGCTCATTTTGACAGTTTTTAAAAATACATGGCCTCCTCCCCAGGGGGCAGGCAGTTGGCCAACTCCTCAGCTTGGGGACCAGGTTCTGCAGCCAAAGTCAGGAACCGGAGGGCCAGGGGTTTGTACTCCAGCTCCTCCTGATGGGTGAGGACATGTGGCCTTCCAAGAATAGGTCATGGCCTGGGGAAACCCCAAGTCCAAAGAAGCAGTGGTCCTATTTCCATGGTCGTTAAACCCTTTTGGCATCTGCCCTGGGAGTAAGCCTGGGCGCTGCCCCTCTCCAGCAGTGTAAGCCCCACCAAGTTTGGAGACCTCTGTGCCCTGATGGCCTCAGAAACACTGGCACAGAGCTGCACTTTCTGCACAACCATTTAAGGATGATATTATAGTTGTCAGACATTATTATACATGTAGATAAGGTGAACTGCTTTGCATAATAATGTAAAATGCTTAGAACCTTTGTACAGCTTGTTAAATGATCTTAATGAAAAGGGAAAAATAACATGCTAAGTTGTTATCCAAATGAAGCCAGTAGTAACCCAAGTTTCCAGACCCCATCTGCTTGTAGAACCACAGAGGCACTGTATTCAAACGATGTCAACCTTGAACTGTCATTCACGCACAGATGGGATTCAGATGCTAACAGGATCCATTTCTACAAAGATAAGCAGGTCCCTTCCAGTGTGTGAATAGTAAAGAATAATAAGGAAGGAATGACCTCGAAGTAATGAAACCAATTAAAACATTTGCCTAAGCAGAATGTAGATATCCAAATAGCATTTAAATCACAACAATTCATCACAGTGTTCGTATTTGGTGTTAGAGGCTATGGGACATGACCTTTGCTAACAAGCTTTTGGAACTCTTCTTGGAGAAAGGTCCACTCATGCTTCAGGTGTAGCCTTTGACTTCTCAGTGGTAGATCGCTAGGGCTGCTTTTTAAATTTCTTTGGTGGGGATGGTGATGTTGGTTACAAAATTATCTAGAAATCATTTCGAGCAATTGGAACTGTTATATTTTCTTTACACTTTTTAATGTTTCCCAAATTTTCTACAATGGATATGAATTATCTGAAGGACATATGCATTTAAAAAATTCTCTTGTATTTAAAATTGCACGGAACAAAATTGGGTGAATAAAGATCAATGCTCAATTGGTCGTACTGGCTGTAGAAAAATATTTAGCAGAAAGAGTTCTCCTGTGGACTTTGCTTGGTTTCCTGGTGGTATTAGAAAATAATTTTATCTTTAGCCAACATCCTCATCAAAAATGACTAAAAATCATAATTGCCAAATTGAAAATGTAATGAGGTCAATTAACAGCATGATGGATATTGCAAAATACAGAATTTGTAATCTAGGTCATCTAGAAGCTTCTCAATGAAGCCTACCCTGACCATCCTTATTCTGATCTCTTTTTTTTTCAATTAGTACTTATTAATTTCAAACATAGTAGATAATTCACTTATTTGCTATGGTTATTATTTATTATCTGTACACACACACACACACACACACACACACCCCTCACAGCTAGAATTCAGTTCCACAAGAGCAGGGGTATATGTCTGGCTAAGTGGTGTAACTGAAATAGAACAGTGCTTGGCACGTAGTAGGTACTCAGTAAGTATTTGTTTAATGGTGTTGGATGAATCAACCTGAGAGAAAAGAAAAATGTCATTTGAGTCCTTTCGTGTCCCCAAATGCCTTTCTGTTGCCCTTGGAAAAGAACGCTTGCTTGCCTGGATGTGGTTCATGCATCACATTTTTTTTTTCTTTCAAAATTCTAGACAAAACTGCCATTTTTTGACATTTAGTTAAGCCAATTCCACTTGATCCATGATACCAACATGCCCTCCTCACCGGTATCACTTGCTCCTGCCTTTCTCATGTAGCCCCACCTCACTCAATTCCACACCACCTCTTCCTTCCTAAGGTCCTCATCTGTCCCTAATACACCACTGGCTATTCTCAGCCACCAAGAATTCGGTCAATTTTCTCATCGCAACTTTCGACCACACTATCTTGCCATAATTCCTTCACTCAACCATTTATTGTTCCTGAACCTCTTCTTCCTTCTTAACACCTAAGTGCTCAGGAGCTCCATCCTGTCCAACGGAGATGATGAAATCCAGTTAGACTGCTGACCTTCCCACCACCCTTCGAGCCTCAGTTCCTCAGTCCCTCCTCATCATGCCTCACGACTCCACACACGGCCCCGGGCGTGCACCTCTCCCTGCGTCTGCTCACCCTTCAAGCAGCCATTTTGGTAAATGAGTGACTTTCTCCGTCCTTCAAGCCCCACTGTCCCAGACCCATAGCCATTTCCTTCATCCTGCTCCCTCTTCTCCAGAAGACCTACCGCATTTATCTGGCTGGGCGGGGTGGGGGCGGGGGGGGGGGGGGGGTTGCTGGTTGTTGTACCTGTCATTGCTGGCCAGCCTCTCTGGTGTCTCTCTGTATCCTTTCTCTCCCCTCAGGCTATCAACAACTGAGTTTAGGTTGAACCATACATAACTGCCTCTTTTTTCAGGTCAAAAGTGGTCGAGTATTGGCAATTTCATATGGTTCAACCTAAAAGTTTTTCTCAAAGTTCTTACTTAATACTCTGCTCCCTGTACATGGTAGGTGCCTAACAAATATTTGTTGGTTGACTAACAACAGAAAAAGAGAATCTATAAAATGAGATAACATCCCTGTCTCTAGTTTAATAAAAGTTCAAAACAAACCACTTGAAAACACTAGA
Organism: Neofelis nebulosa; assembly: GCF_028018385.1. Classification (NCBI taxonomy): domain Eukaryota; kingdom Metazoa; phylum Chordata; class Mammalia; order Carnivora; family Felidae; genus Neofelis; species Neofelis nebulosa. Next base: position 86,252,884 of record NC_080790.1, read on the forward strand.
AAGGACGCCCTGACATTATCAAATGTTAGCTATAAAGACTACATTCTAGGTGCACCTCAATGGCTCAGTGGGTTGAATGTCTGACTCTTGATTTCAGCTCAGGTCATGATCCCAGGGTCTTGGGATCAAGCCCCCTTAAGATTCTCCCTCTCCCTCCCTCTGCTCCTCTCTCCAACTTATGCACTCGTACTCTCTCTCTCTCTCTCTCTCAAATAAATAAATAAATAAATGCTAAAGAAATTCTACATTTGATTTACCCTGGGTTCATACACACAAGCCTTAGAAGGTACAGACCATTAGGCTCTTGTGTCTCTCTCTGTCTCTGATGAAGGTCATATGGTATCTGAACTTGAGTCAGGGTCTCATTCAGTAGAGCTATTATTTCTTCTCTGTCTAATCTACCACAGAATTTCTGGAAAATCCCTTATACTGGATGCCAAATGTGGCCTGTTGGCTATTGTGACTGTTTTTTTTTTTTTTTTTTAGAGTACAAAATTTATTTAAATTCAAGTTAGTTAACATGCTTTGTAGTATTGGTTTCAGGAGTAGAACCCAGTGACTCACCACTTACATATAACACCCAGTGCTCATCCCATCAAGTGCCCTCCTTAATGCCCATCATCCCTTTAGCCCACCCCCCCCCACCCATCTTCCCTCCAGCAACCCCCTTTGTTATCTGTATTTAAGAGTCTCTTATGGTTTACCTCCCTCTCTGTTTTTATCTGATTTTTCCTTCCCTTCCCTTCCCCTGTTCATCTGTTTTGTTTCTTTTTTTTTTAATGTTTATTTATTTTTGAGAGAGACAGAGACAGAATGCGAGTGGGTTGGGACAGAGAGACAGGGAGACGAATCTGAAACAGGCTCCAGGCTCTGAACTGTCAGCACAGAGCCCAACGCGGGGCTCGAACTCAGGAGCTGTGAGATCATGACCTGAGCTGAAGTCGGACGCTCAACTGACTGAGCCACCCAGGCGCCCATTTTGTTTCTTAAATTCCACACACGAGTGAAATCATATGGCATTTGTCTTTCTCTGACTGACTTATTTTGCTTAACATAATACACTCTAGTTCCATCCACATTGTTGCAAATGGAAAGATTTCATTGTTTTGGATCGCTGAATAATATTCCATTGTATATATATGTGTGTATGTGTATATATATATATGTATGTATATATGTGTGTGTATATATGTGTGTGTGTGTATATATAAATATATATATAAATATATAAATTATATTTTATATTTTATATATTTATATATAATTTATATAATATATAATAATATAATATAATTATATATAATATATATTATATTAACTAATCATATATTATATATATATTATTATATATAATATATAATATATAATATATTAATTATATATTATTATTAATTAATATAATATATTATATTAATTAATATATAATATATTAATATATAATAAATTATATAATAATATATTTATATATAATTTATATAATATATAGATTATATATAATTATAATTTTATATGTAAATTATAAATTATAAATTATAAATATATATTTATAAATATATAAATATATATACATATATATTCATAAATATATAAATATATATCTATACACACACACACATACCATATCTTCTTTATCCATACATCAGTTGATGGACGTTTGGGCTCTTTCCATACTTTGGCGATTGTTGATAGTGCTGCTATAAACATAGGGGCACATGCACCCCAGAGTTTATAGCAGCGCTACTGTGACTTTTTAAAAAACTTGTGGTAAAATGCACCTAACAAAATTTACTGTCTTCATCACTTTTAAGTGTACAGTTCAGTGGCATTAAGCACATTCACGCTGTTGTCAAGCCATCACCACAGTCTAGCTCCAGAGCTCGCTCATCCTCTGAAATTGAAACTCTGTCCCCATTAAACACCAACTCCCCACTCCCAGCCACCAGCCCCTGGCAACCGTCGTTCGACTTTCTGTCTCTATGAATTTGACTAATCTGGGTAGCTCACAGAAGTAGAATCGTACAGTCTTTGTCTTTTTTGCAAACAGCTTATATCACTTAGCACAACGCCCTTGAAGTTCATTCATGTTGTAGCGTGTGTCAGAACTTCCTTCCTTTTTAAGGTTGAATAATATTCCATTGTACATATATACTATATTTTATCCGTTTGGCAGACAATGGATGTTTGAGTTGCTTCCACGTTTTGGCCATTGTGAACAATACTGCTAGGAACATGGGTATACACATACCTCTTGGAGTCCCTGCTTTTAATTCTTTTGTACACATACGCAGAAGGAGAACTACTGGATCATATGGTGATTCTTTCTTTTTTTTATTTCTTTTTTATTAGAGAGCAAGCAGGGGAGATGGGCAGCGAGAGTGGGAGAGAGATCATCTTAAGCAGGCTCCACGCCCAGCACAGGGTTCCATTTCACAACCCTACGATCACGACCTGAGCCGAAATCAAGAGTCAGACACTCAACCAACTGAGCCACCCAGGCACCAGTAATTCTATTTTTAATTTTTAGGAGAACCATCATAATGTTTACCACAATGGCTGCACCATTGTATATTCCCACCAACGGTGTACAAGCTTCCTATTTGTCCACAACCTTGTGAACACTTGTTATTTTCTGCTTTATCGGTATTGGTCATCCTAATGGATATGATTACTGTGACATTTTTATAAAACTTAGAGGAAAATGTCACATCATTATAGATCAGTTTCACATTCATAACTGCACGTAGGGCTTAAACTTCACTGTCTGCCTGTCCTCAAGCCTATACACCTCTTGACATTAACAAGTACATTCAACTTACATTATACTATCTTGAAAGGTTAATTTTTATGTATCTTAATCTATAAGTGTCCTGCAAAGAGTACAGTTTACCCTAATGTAGAAAAAATATGAAATCTAAAAGCAAGTGATCATGAGACTGGAGATTAGTCTTAAAAGGAAATTGATTCTTAGAAAATAAGGAACATTAAAATCAGCCAAGTTAAGCAATAAAGAATGCAATCTTGTCCCAACAACACCACTCCTCTTCTGCCTGTGACTTTAATGAATGGATTTAATCCCTTAGGATGGAGACAGGCAACCTAACCCACGGAAGAGTTGGATTCAGAACAGCTCTGTCTCTGCACTGCTTAGACACCCACACTCTCTCGTGCATATATGTAGCTCTTGGTCCAACCAATGTTTTCACGTTGGGCCCTGTGCTAACTTGTTTACATGCTCGTGCAAAGCTGCTCGTGTGGGAAAGGGGACATCCAGAGGAGGGAGGGACAGGGGGAGCAAAAGAGACCTGGTCAATGACAGAAGGAGCAAGACTCTGTTGCAACTTGGAAGAAAGAATGAATGGTGGATACAGTTCGCTTGTGGATTTGGTAATCAGACAGTGATGGGGTGCCTATCCGATGGCTTCTGTCTCCCCAAGAAGTATGAGGCTATTAGTGGGAGCTTTTTGTGTCCTCCAAAAATGGCTTTTGAATCTATAGGAAAGATTATCCCAAAGGAAGTTATTTGAGTTTAAAAAAATAAAATACAGCACCTGGTCCTTCCTTAAGTTTCTTAATTCAGTTTACAAATTTTATTTTATTTATAAACCCAGCATGAAGCAATCCCTTTTAATTAGTTTGATTAATGTCTCTGTTCATATTAACATGGAATTAAACTCCTTTTAGCATTTTTTTCCTCTAAGCATTCTAAATTGCATTTATGTCTATTAATTCAATTTCCTTTCTTAAGTACTTCAGTGATTGAATTACCAAACAAACCTTTCCAAGTACTTCAGTAATCCTTGGAAATCTAATAAATTAAACTTATAAATACAGTGAGTCTTAAGCTCTCTTAAACGTTCCATTGCTCTTTGTACATTTACTAAGATTCTGACCTAAATTCAAAAGTCTAAATTCAGTTGTACGTTTTAAATTAACAGGCCAAATTCTCTTAAATTTTATAATTATATAAGCACCCACATACACATAGATTTTCTTATCTCAAAAATGTTACTGTTGGGGCACCCAGTCAGTTAAGCATCCAACTCTTGATTTTGGCTCAGGTCATGATCTCAACGGTTGTGGGATCAAGCCCCACATCAAGCTCTGCACTGACCGTGGAACCTGCTTAAGAGTCTCTCTCTCTCTCTCTCTCTCTCTCTCTCTCTCAAAATAAATAGAAAACTTAAAAAAAAAAAAGAAATATTTATCTATAAAAGCAATCATAGCCATCCCCAACAATGTTGGCAGAAATTTCCAAAGAGGTTTCTGGGTTTACCTTCTCAGCTGCAGAAATTTTTTATGAGCAAGGAGGTCCTAGCTCAGACAGTGACAGGGTTCCTACTGTGACCCCCCAGGGGAGGCAGGTGTGGGCTTTGCCTTGTGTCATCCCTTTCCCATAGATGGTCCCCAGCCTTACACACTGCTAACTGTTTCACTACTCAGGGAGGCCTGCAATCACTTCCACTCTATTAGATGCACCGAATCTCTGTAGTGACCCATTCTATCAGGGAATCTTTTAGCATCTATCCTTCTAGGTCCACAACTTTTTTTTTTCTTTTTAAGATTTTTTATTTTTGAGTAATCTCTGTACCCATTGCCGGGCTTGAACTTACAACCCTGAGATTGAGCCACACACTCCACCAACTGAATCAGCCAGGCACCCCTATGGCCACAAGTCTTTTCTTTTTTTCTTAGGTTTTATTTATTTTTGAGAGAGAGAGAGCGCAAGCAAGGGAGGGGCAGAGAGAGAGGGAGACACAGAATCCAAGGCAGGCTCCAGGCTCTGAACTGTCAGCACAAAGCCTGACATGGATCCCGAACTTGTGAGCTGTGAGATCATGACCTGAGCCAAAGGTGGACGCCTAACCAACTGAGCCACCCAAGCGTTCCTGGCCACAGCTCTTAAATAGACATCTAGTCCCAGGTTGAATCTCCCATGGCCTTGTCTGGTTCTAAGATCCTTCTAAAGACAGAGGCAAGGCTATCAGCTGACAGGGATTCCTGAGGAGGCCAAGGGATGAGGGTTGAGGAGAGAATAAGTGCCCGGGAGGAGCTTTCGAAGAGCACAGGGTTTTATTGACTTTATGGGTTTGGACACCCACCAGATGGTGAGCACTAGAGATGGGCAGGTGCTGCTCTTAAGTACCCATTCTCTCCACTGTTCTCATCTATGTAATGAGAGGTGGTTTTATTTGTTTGGGAGCTCCCAGGTGTTTTAGCATCTGTTTATTCCAGGCTTACATGCTGTTGTAAGAACACAGGTCACACTTGGAGACTTCTTAGGCATCAATCGGTGTTCACTCCATTTTGAAGAAAACCAAACAAAATTTATAGTGGTCATCAGACTAATTATCAAAGGAAAGGCTTAGGCCTGACTCCAAAGTCTGGTGAATGAACGCCCATCTATATGTTGTAAGTCACAATAACATGTTCAAAGGTATATGTGTCATTTCTGGCGTTCCCAATCTTAACTTAATATTTTTACTTTTTAAATAAATACCTTCTACTTTAGTTATAAGATAACCACAAGATCTAAACTGTGAGAGTGAAGAGGAACTGATGAAGGAAGAGAGACCCCCCCCCCCCCCCCCAGGGATCCATGGACTCAGAGGTCTAGCTGATATTAAAAGGTTAAGTAACCGAATTGGAAGGATAATCAGTTGTGGCCACCAAATAGGACTGTGAATTAGAGTGAATGGTCAAAAGGGAGAGGAGGAAACATCACTGAAGAGAAGAAAGTCAGGAAACTGGATTCATCTGGATGACCTTGGCCAATTCTTGCTCTTAAAAAATGTATTTCCAAGGTTTGTACTTGACATGGATTGATCAAGCCCACTGCGTTTACAGACAATGACACTGAGGCTCAGGAAAATTATAGGGGCAACATGGGAAGAGCGTTTGATCAACAATGTCTGTAGCCATAGGCTTCTTCTAATAGATCACTGGGATGGGCCATCTTTCACATGGGGTGTGCCATGGCAAGGGGCCCTTGAGTTTTTGAAGACTCAGTCTTGCTGGCATTAGGAAAAAGCGTGTGGCAGCCTTGCCTACCAACTTCAGTGCTGGTGCCAGATAGAACTTCCTTTTGTGAGCCTATCTCAGTGATCCTCCTGCACTTTCAAAGGTCTCAGACATGGTGAGATTCCGTGGGCCAGACAACTTGGGTTTCAGCACCAGGATAATGGGGTCACAGCCATGGCCATGTGTCTGAGCCTGGAAAGGGCTTCCCACTCATTGCTGGTGGGAGTGAGAGGTGAAGGTGTCATCTTGCAAGTGGGAGCGCACAGGTGTATTCTGAGGTTGGTAGAAAGGTACATGCCGCTCAAAGAATAAGAGACAGATAGGTGACCGTCGGTGGGAAGAAGGAAACCGTAGACATCCCAAAAGCCATTCTCGTCCTTCACAAACTAGCTGGACAGTGTTATTTTCCATCCTTCAGTTTCTGACCATTGAGGATCTGTGGACTTGAAAAGAGGCACTTTCTCAGAAGTGTCTTGAATGTTCCTGAACATTCTTAAACGTTATCTTGAATGTTCTTGTTCCTCCACTGATGGGTAGCCAGGCATTTGGAGGACAAGGTCCTCTACCTCCTCGGCAGGCCACTATCAGGAGTTTCCATGTTTTGAAAGCAGGTCAGACCTTCTCATTCCCTCCTAGACAAAAATCTCTGTCTCAGCAGCGGTGTCTGGGGAAGACTTGTCTCTGTGGGCAGTAAGGTCCTGGTGTTATGAATCGGTGACAACAGTAGGCCTTTGTGAGTGGCACCCCAGGCTCTCTCGGGACCACAGAAACCACGGCCTTGACTGATGTGGGGACAGCACACACCAACTCCGAGCTGCAGTCCGGACAACGCTGCACAGCCTGGCTTAGCACAGAGGCTAAGGAACTGAGAGCCAGTGCACACAGACTGAACGACCAAAGGGCTCAGTGTCCAGCCTGCTAGCAAGGTAGATCATAGCCAATGCTGCTCCCTAATTACTGAGTTTCCCTTCCTGACTTCCAGATCCTAGGAGACTCTGGAATACCTTTTCATCTCCCCACTCTGCTCTTTGCTCATATGAAATGTCTCCTAATGGATCTCCCTGCCTCTAGTATCAACCCCTACACTTGGCCTTGCATACAGCTGCTGCATGTGGGAGACTGCACTTCTAAAAATAGCTAGTCCCACATACTTTTTTGGAAGCTTGCCGCTTAACCATTAAGAGATGGAGGCTAGGTCTCCTCCTCCCTTTGAAGCTGGGTGCCTTTCATACCTGCCTCAGCCAATAGAGTGAGCAGAAATGATGCTACATGATTTCGGAGGCAAGGTCCCCCAAGCCAGTACAGCTTCCACCTGGCTCTTTGTCTTGAGATGCTCACCCTGGGCATGCAGCCACTGTGCCACGAGGAAGGCCAGGTTCATGAAGAGGCCTTGATGGAAAGGAGCCAAGGTTCCTGGCTCTCAGCACTGGCCAGACTCCCAGTCGACCACCAGCGCTGGCTCGCTGGCTGGCAGCTGTAAAAGGAGTTCTGTGATCTTGAATGCAGATCGTTCCAGCCTTAGTTGAGCCAACTAGACGGTCCTATGTAGAGCAGAGATGAGCCCTCCATGATGAGCTCTGCTCAAACTGAAGATTCATGAGTGAAGTAAATGACTGTTACTGTTCTAAGCCACTGTTTCAGGTGGTTTGTTTTACAGTGGTGGATAACCAGAGCACTGGGAACACACTTCTCCCGGCTCCACTTCTCAGATTCTCGTCCCTTTGCACTCTGCTCCCCCTTCCTCAGCAGCCAGTCCTCCATCCAGCCTTACATGCTATCTCCAGACCTGGGCTTGCTGTGCTCTCTCACGCCTCCGAGCCTTTGCCCCTGCTCTTCCCTCTGCCTGGACCGCTCATGGTTCCATCCCCAGTGGCCACCCTCTCCTACCTAGGATGTCTTCAAGACTCAGTTCAGAAATCACACACTCAAAGGCTTGTCCCCTCCTCAGTTTGGACTAGCTGCACCCCGCATGTGTGGTCTCACATGCTGTAGCGCTTACCATGCTGTAGTGGGTCTGTTCTTGCTTTCTTCTGAGATGGTGGGCTTCTTGTGTGAGGAGTGTGTCCTATTTGTCTTTGTGACCCCAGAGATGTGCACAATCTGCTATAGACCAAAGGTCTGTGTCCCCCCAAACTCACATGTTGAAATCCTAGCCACCAATGTGACAGTATTAAAGGTGGAGTATTTGGGGGCACCTGGGTGGCTCAGTCGGTTAAGCGTCCGACTTCAGCCAGGTCACGATCTCGTGGTCCGTGAGTTCGAGCCCCACGTCAGGCTCTGGGCTGATGGCCCAGAGCCTGGAGTCTGCTTCCGATTCTGTGTCTCCCTCTCTCTCTGCCCCTCCCCCGTTCATGCTCTGTCTCCCTCTGTCTCAAAAATAAATAAATGTTAAAAAAAAAAAAAAATTGGGGGGCGCCTGGGTGGCTCAGTCGGTTAAGCGGCCGACTTCAGCTCAGGTCATGATCTCGCGGTCCGTGAGTTCAAGCCCCGCATCAGGCTCTGTGCTGACAGCTCAGAGCCTGGAGCCTGTTTCAGATTCTGTGTCTCCCTCTCTTTGACCCTCCCCCGTTCATGCTTTGTGCCTCTCTGTCTCAAAAATAAATAAACATTAAAAAAATTAAAAAAAATAAAAATAAATAAAAAACAAATTTTATTTATTTATTTATTTTTTATTTATTTTTTTTTCAACATTTTTTATTTATTTTTGGGACAGAGAGAGACAGAGCATGAACGGGGGAGGGGCAGAGAGAGAGGGAGACACAGAATCGGAAACAGGCTCCAGGCTCCGAGCCATCAGCCCAGAGCCTGACGCGGGGCTCGAACTCACGGACCGCGAGATCGTGACCTGGCTGAAGTCGGACGCTTAACCGACTGCGCCACCCAGGCGCCCCTAAAAAATAAATTTTAATAAAAAAAAAAAAAGGTGGGGCATTTGGAAAGTAGGGTCCCCACAAATGGGATTGGTGCCCCTGTAAAGAGACCCCAGAAAGCTCCCTTGCCCTTCCACCTTCTTGTTGTGATGAGAGAACAGCCATGCGTGAACTAGGAAGAAAGCCCTCACCAGACACTGAATCTGTTGGCACCTATATCATGGGACTTCCCAGCCTCCATAACTGTGAGAAAAAAAAAATTTTTGTTGTTTATAAGCCATCCAGTCTATGGTATTTTGTAATAGCAATCTGAACAGACTAGAACATTGCCTGTCCAACACTACATGCTCAATAAATATTTCATGAAGCACTCATTCCAGACATGCAGACTTATGGCTTACAGCTGAGAGAGTATATGCTATTTTCTGAGATAGGTCCCAATGAGCCTTCCAGGCCCCATGTTCTCTGGTGATCTGTGCCTACTTTTACATAGCTAAGTTCTTTCCTGGATGTTCCCAATTGCCTTTCTTGGCTGCACTCAAGATTAGCCCAGGCCAAAATATTCTCACCATATTCCTGATTCTAGAGGGTCCACACCAAAGGCGCCCACTATTGTGTGTAGGTTATCTGTTGGTGCCCAAAGCACGGTGTGCAGACTGTAAGTGGTATGGAATTATGTATGAGTGTACATGGGGATAGCTGGTGGATGCATCCCAGCTCTGGAATGGTAAGTTACATGGTGACGACTAACATTATCTGTGATAACTAATGCTAACTAATGGTATACCTAAATATCCTGCCTGTCACCAGGGGTAGGCTCTGGTAAACAAAACTGGCATTTGACAGGCAGGTGACCAAAACCCAATAATTATCAATACTAAAGGAAATGTGAGGAGAAACACTAAAGTCCAAAACGAGAACTAACAACCGAAGAAACAGAGATAATTCAACAAGTACTTTAAAGTGATCAAAAGTAATATTTTCAGATTTGAGAGAATGTTGTGGTCATGAAAAGGAACAAGCATGGAAATGATGTGGCTATTAACATTGGGGGATGTTGTCCACCTTGACAGTGTACAGGTACAATTCTAGATAGCAAAGCTGATAGAGGAAAAGGGGAAGGGAGCATAAAGGAAAGCACAGGAAGGTCTGTCAGTAGTTGATAGACAATAGCTAAAAGTGTAAGTGGCTTAAAGTCACAAAGTCAACCTATAAGAGAAAAAAAAAAGATGTGAGGTACTGAAGGGATGGGAAGAGGGGGTGGAATGTGGTGTTAGCAAACTGGATTCTCATTCATCTTAGCAGAAATCCCATAATGCCTAAAACTGAGAAATCTAGAAATTGTGGTATAAGCCAATTAACAAAAGGCATGTGAGTATCTATTAGTTGAGAGTGGAGTACAGGAGGCAGAATTATGGGAGCTTTCTTTCTATGTATTTAGTTACATGTTCCAATGCTTCTCACAATAAAAGATGGCTTACCTGTGTGATAAGGAAGAAATAAAAATATATGAAATAAAGATGGAGTTGCATTATATACACATTTACCAACCACATAAATTGAGGTATGTGGTACGCAGGCAGAGAAAGGTAGAGAGGAAGCCATGCAGTGTAGGTGACCCCACTGTGGGGTGAGCACGGAATCTGCCGGAAGCAAGCATGAGATGGAGAGCGGAAGCCTGTCCTTCTTGCACATGGTCCTAGATCCTGCATGGGCTACTGTGCTGAGTTGAACCCTGATGCTTAGAGATAAAAGTTTTAGTAAGACGTGATGTTCTAAACATTAAACCGTACCCCTGCCCTCAATACGCATACGAGCCAGTAAGCCAGTGAGTAGAGATCTCAATGAGTTGAACGGACCTCTAATAGCAAGAGCATTATAGACTTGTGCCTAAATATTTTTAATTGCTCTCTCTATATTAACTCTTAGTAACTGTATTCAACTGTGCTATCTGTAGCTGGATCCATTAGGGGCAAGCAGAAAACTACTCTATTTATTCTCCCCTTACTCCTTCAACTTTGCTCTTTCCTTCTTTTCTGGCTGTCCATGAAATCTTGAGCAGGCCTTACAGTATTTTTGGTCCTTTAGGTCACAAAAGCAGTCTTGTTTCAATAATTGAAAATCCCCATCCAATGGGATTCTGAGGTGTTGTTCAATTGAAAGCTATCCCAGCTTGGGGTAGAAGACAGAATGGTAGACTCTTCCCTGTTCCTCACTGCACCTCCCCCACCTCCTCCTGACTGAGGGGCTGGAGTGGGACAGAAAAGAGTGGTCAGGGCAACAAGTCCTATTCTGACCACGGTGTGGATGGATGTACAACCACTGGCTCTGATGCCTGCAGGGTGCATTGTCAAGTTCTTGGGATCTCCCTACCAAAATGTATGGGCCGTGTCTGTCCTCTGCCGGCTCTCTCTGACTCTACCTGAAGTCTCTGAGCTTCCTCTGTGCATGCTTCCTCACCTCCCAGGCAGTCCCCTGAGGTGGGATCCTCTTTAAGGTGACTCCAGGCTGGTTCCTTTCTTCAGGGTCACTAACCTTTCTCCAGAACCTCTCTGTCCTCCACACATGTGCATATTGCTCCCAATGCAGTCCATTCTCTCTACTCCACTCCCAGGAAAGAGCAGCTGTAGCCTTTAGGTTTAACAGGGGAATCAAAACTCCCTCTTCTTGGGCACCTGGGTGGCTCAGTTGGCTAAGCAGCCGACTCTTGATTTTGGCTCAGGTCATGATCTCATGGTTCATAAGATCGAGCCCCACATTGAGCTCTGTGCTGACAGCATAGAGCCTGCCTTCTCGCTCTCTGACCACCACTCCACTTGTGCATTTGCTCTCTCTCAAAATAAATAAATAAACTTTAAAAAAAACCTCCCTCTTCTTCCCAAGCTCCAGGGGACATCAAATCCAGCTTTCCAAGTGGTCCTCATCAACTCCAAATCACATTGCTTGAGGTGAAGGGGGGAGCACTCACTCTCCCATGGGGTAAGCCGCAACACTCCCCAAAACATCCCTCACCCTCAGCCTCTTCCACCAAAACCCACTCACAGGTGTTGATGGGTGATGCTGGCAGAACTGGTTCCACAAACTCCACACACTTAATTTTAGGATATGGCACCCATGATATCGTCTTAGGAGGCGGCACCTGCCATATTGTTCTCAGCCATTGGGACACGGGCCAAAACGGCAGGATAAAAAGAGTCAGAGTTTGGCATCTTGTCACAATTTACAGAGTTTCCTCCAGGGTGTAAGTTCTTGTTACTAGTGGAGGTCCCATATTTATGTTACCATTTAGATCCAGACTTTTCTGCAAATGTGTGTCAGGAGGTGAGGTAGGACTGAATTTGCATGGGGATTCCTGACAGAATGATGGAGTGTGGGTGGGGGAAGGGGAAGACAAGGAAAAGGAGAACACCCTGTCTCCCTGAGAATGGTCTTCACTCTCACAGTGGTTTCCACCGGGCCCATTGGAGAACACACAAGTTGACGGAAAGGTGTCCCTATAGTTGCAGTGAGGCCAAGGCAGTAGACACCAATAAGAAAGGCCACAATGGAAGAATGTGAGGGGGTCCCACAGGAGCAAAGAAGTCCCTCAGGGTCCAGGTAAGATTCACCCAATGTTTCCATAAAGAATTGGATGGGAATCCAACACTGGAGGCCCAGCATTAATGAATGCATTGGAGCTACAGAAACCAGACTTATATCCTTGGGACTATCACAACATAAAGTCTGTGGGCTGGTGCAAACTGGGACAACAGAGGCTACATGTGACTTTTAGTGTTTGGACACAGTGTTGAGCTTAAAAATCCTTCCCCAGCCTATTTTTCGATAGAAGACAAGAGGCTAACACCTAGAAAGCACTCCTTGCAAGCAGGTGCCCTTGAGAAGGCACCACTGTTTGGTGCCTTGGACAAAGGACGTGGCTCCATTGGTCTTGGGCCCACATCTCTGAGCATTTTAACTTCTTGTTTCACAGAAATAAGCTAATACCTCCATCTGTCTCATGTCTAAACATGGTCTAGAATAACCCTTCAGAAAGTCACCTTCTGCAAAAAATGAGTTAAACTTTTTTTTCCAGGGGAGACAAACTGTCAGCCCCAAGAGAGCCAAGCTACCCTTCATTTTTGTTTACAAACAGTAAACAGTCTCAAATAGGTCCTTGCATGTGATGACAGCAGGAAAAAAAAAAGGCAAATGTATTCTAATTATTCACTTGGTTAGAAATCATTGAAGAATCTTGTGCTCTCGCTATGCTCACTTAGGCTTCAGACTTTCAAAGTCTTTTGTCTGAAAACCCACTTAAAATGCACAGCAATTCCACCCCAATTTGATAAGCTTCCCTCTTGCCACTTTCCGACACCCACAGGCCATCAGTCCAAATGAATTGCTGAGACCTTCTCCTCTTGTCCAGCATTGTCCTTCCTCAGCCACAGCCATGCTCTCTGTGACCCCTGGGCTCCTTCCTGCAGGACAGATTTGCACAAAGACCTCTCTCATAGCTGTTTCTCTCTGTCCCTGGAGGTCCCTGGGCTGAGTCCCTGGGTTGCAACCCAAGCCATGGCTAAATGCAGTGACACAATTGGGCTATTGTATGAGCTGTAAGTCATCGGGAGGGCAGCAGGGGCCCAGGGCTGACTCACCAGGCACACCTGCCTGGTCCATTCCTCAGGGGTCCAGTGCAGGCCGAGTTTCCTGCATACCCTGGGTTTCATTCCACGCCTCTGGTGCCCAAACACTGGGGGCATCTCTTCTGCCTCCTAGTGGCCTCTCCTGCATTTTTCCTAGCCTTGCCTTCTCTCTATCAGGGCAAAGGCCAGAGCCCAGGCCCTAGACACTGCAGCTCCAAGCCTTCTCCAGTTCTTGAGCCAGTCATGACTAGAGCTAGCCACCTATCTGGGAGTTCACACCCCGCCCAAAGTTAGTTGCCAGTTGGATCCAGTACTCACCGTTTCAGGATGGGTTCTCTCCAGTCTGTCATGACACTTTTAGGCTGCAGCATTTCTAGCCAGATTAAGGGTCAGTCAGCTGGGCAACTGCCTGGGGTATCAAGGCTGATATTGCAAAGGTGGAGGTCTTAAGCGGAGCTCAACGATGATAGCCCTTGGTAGAAGAAGAACAGAGAGTGAGCCCTGGGTTCACCAGTGCTTTCAAAGCATTGAAACGGGGAGCAAATGAAGTAACACAAATGATGTCCAAGAGAGGCAACAATGCAGAGGAGGGCAGGTGCAGCGAGGCTGGGCTAAGACAGGGATATGGGATGGAGGAGTGTTCTAGGCCCTACCACCCATGGGGGTCAGAGTACTGGGGGCAAGTTCCGGAAAGATAGGAGGCGGGCTGGAGAGGAAGTTCTTGAGAGTCAGGGCAGCTTTGAAACGAACCTACTGGCATGGTCCAGCTCCCTGTGGACTTGATCTTCCCCCAACAGTTGCCACCAGCCACATGCAGTGATCGAGAACTTGAAACATGGCAAGATTGAATGACGATATACTTAAGTGTGAAATACATACCAAATTGTGAAGACACGCCGAAAAATAATGTGAAATATCTCATTAATAAGTTTTTGTATCTACAGTATGTTGAAACAATAATATATTTGGTTAAGTAAAATACATTATCAAAATGAACTCCACCTTCTTTCTTTGCATTTTTAAAAATAACGTCTATTAGGGGCGCCTGGGTGGCGCAGTCGGTTAAGCGTCCGACTTCAGCCAGGTCACGATCTCGCGGTCCGTGAGTTCGAGCCCCGCGTCAGGCTCTGGGCTGATGGCTCGGAGCCTGGAGCCTGTTTCCGATTCTGTGTCTCCCTCTCTCTCTGCCCCTCCCCCGTTCATGCTCTGTCTCTCTCTCTGTCCAAAAAAAAAAAAAAAAAAAAAAAAGTTGAAAAAAAAAATTTTTTTTAAATAACGTCTATTAGAGGGGTGCCTGGGTGGCTCAGTCGGTTAGGCGTACGGCTTCGGCTTAGGTCATGATCTTGTGGTCGCAAGTTCGAGCCCCGCGTCGGGCTCTGTGCTGACCGCTCAGAGCCTGGAGCCTGTTTCAGATTCTGTGTCTCCCTCTCTCTGACCCTCCCCCATTCATGCTCTGTTTCTCTCCATCTCGGGAATAAATAAACATTAAAAAAAAAAAAACTTAAAAAAATATGTCTATTAGAACTTTTCAAATGACATAATTGGGTGGCAGCATGTCTTTATGGGACAATGTTTATCCAGCCTGTTTACTCACCTGTATTTCTAGGTTCCCCCAGGCCAGTTCCCTTCAGGCTTTCCCTCCTGCACTGCAAAATGCTACACAATCCTGCCCTTAGAATACAATGTATCCTGGCAAAAACAGGATGCTAAGGAAACAGGAGCAGTGACAGAACAGAGCAAACTCTTGGAGATGACAAACAAGATGGCCCTAGTTGATAGATTTACTAGAGGGGCACCTGGGTGGCTCAGTCGGTTAAGCGTCCGACTTCGGCTCAGGTCATGATCTCACGGTTTGTGGGCTCGAGCCGTGCATCGGGCTCTGTGCTGACAGCTCGGAGCCTGGAGCCTGCTTCTGATTCTGTCTCTCTCTCTCTCTCTCTCTCTCTCTGCCCCTCCCCTGCTCATGCTCTGTCTCTCTCGGTCTCTCAAAAATAAATGTAAAAAAAAATTTTTTTAAATAGATTTATTTGAAAGCCTGGGCAATAATGTTGAGAAAATCTCCTAGAAATGGAGAGAAAAGATAAGAGAAAATTATAAGATATGCAAAAGCTAACAATCCACTATTTGGAATTCCCATCCTAAGAAAAGGGGAGAACGTGGTGGGAAGAACATCATCGAAAGATCTGGGATGTGGCGGACAAGAGACACAAGGTCAGGTCAAAAAGCTACATTTTCAAGGAGTGCCCGGGTGGCTCAGTCAGCTGAGTGTCCGACTACAGTCCAGGTCATGATCTCGTACTTTGTGAGTTTGAGCCCTGCATCGGGCTTGCAGCTGTCAGCACAGATCCTGCTTTGGATCCTCTGCCTGTCCTCTGCTTGCTCTCTCTCTCTCTCTCTCTCTCTCTCAAAAAGCCTTTTTTAAAATTTTTTTTTTAAAGCTACATTTCCATCCATCATACTAGGAAGTTGACAGAAAATGTCTACAACTGAAAAACTGAGAAAGAGCAATATAACCACATTATTTAGATATTTGGTCCGGAAGTAAATACTAAGTGATGGTCTCTAGAGAAAGAGATCATTGGTGGCACTGCAAGCCAGCCCACGGCTGTGGACCCTTAGCCCCTTCAAATGACAGGGCAAACATCAATATGAAAAGCAAAGCTTTTCATAAAACAGTATTTTTATGAACTTGAGATGGAGAAAAATTACAAATAAGACTCAAAAATTGTAAATCCTGAAGAAAATAATAAATGAGTACAACTCCATTTAAAACAAGGACTTCCATTTCTCAGAAGACACAATCCAGAGATAAATAAACCCACACATTCTTGACAATAAGAACGTAAAAAAGGAAAAAAGAAACACTCAATATAAAAAAAGGGTGCAAGTATGAACAGGTAATACACAGAAGAGGAAACATAAATGGCCATATGAAAGGTTGGTCATCTGGCCAGGGAACAGGGGAATGCATGTTAGAACCAAAGTTTGATTCCATTTCATACTTGTAAGACAGTCCCGGTCTGCCAGTCAACTGGTATAGCCTCCTTGGGGAACCAATCAGCAATATATAGTCAAGTTCAATGTGACCATATACTGTATGGCTGAGAAATTCCACCGTTAGTCACACACCAAGAAATTCCATGTATGTATTCTACATATATGTAATTATACATACCTATATACATATTCCATAATTTATATAATTCCATAAAGTATCATCTTCCATACATATAGATGGAATTTTATAACATCTGCACAAGAATGGTTCATAGTGACACCATTTATAATAAATAACAAAAAGTATACACAACCAAGTATCCACAGACAATGCACTAGCTAAACAAATAATAATGAATGACCATAGTCAAAAGAATTCACACGAATTTGTAATCTGAGTAAAAAGGTTGCAGTAGAATATATTCAGTGTAAGATTATGTGAAGTTGAAAAACAGGCAGCACAATGATATACATTAGTTAAGGTTATATATGTACATACACATGTATATAACAGAAATAGATAAGATGAATCAGAATGATTAAAAACAAATTTAGAACAATTCCCTTGGGTCAAAGGGAGAAAACAGGACTGAATCACGGAGAAACCCACAGGCCCTCCACCTGTATTGGTAACATTCATTCCTGAAGCCAAGGCAGGTGCAAGAGTATCAACTCTTACATTTTATTTCTTTTTGAGACAGTTTTGAATTGTGAAATATAATATGCTCATACAAACTGCATGAAAACTTCCATGTACAGTCTAACGTATTTATAAAGCAAATTCCCACATAACTGCCATCCAGGTCAACAGGGCATTGCTTTTATACCAGAAGCCTGCCTGTAACTCTCATCCCCATCAAAATACCCTCCTTCCCTCCAGAGGCAACCGCTATTCTGACCTGAATACCACTCTGGACTCTCTTTAGTTTTTATCACCTGAGTATGCATCCTTGAACATTACAGTTCGGTTTTACCCGTTTTTCAACATTATATTAATGAAATCATATTGTATTATTTTGCAGCTAACTTCTTTTCCTCCATAACATATCAATAAAAATGCTGTGTGTGTGCGTGCATGTGTGTGTGTATTTAATTTTTGCTACTGCATAGTAAATCTATTATGTTAACATATAAAAATGCATTTATTCACTCTGTTCTTGATGAGTCTCTGCTGATTACTGGAAATGAATAGTGTTTTTCATTATCTAAATTTTAATGTGCCTCCAGAAAAAGTTGTCCAGTTTAAAAAATACAACAAAGAAAATGGAAGAAGGAACAAAGCTGTTAAGAATAAGGAATATTTTGCTGATTTATTTGAGGGCACTAATTTCCATTCGGGCAGTAAAAGTGACACCATAGTGAATTTGTTTCCAAACCTCACTATTGTGTGCAACCAGTGGTCCTGGTTCTGCTTTGGCCGGCCACCAGAATCCCCTAATTGGCTTGTAGAATTCTGGACCCCTCCCACAAAGTGTCTGGTTTGTAGGGCTGGCTGGGGTCTGGAAACCTGTATTTCTAACAGCAAACAAACTCTGAGAACTGTTGCTGCCAACAATTCTTGTGCAGAGGCTGGTAGGCATTCTGAACTTGAAACATCAAATCGAAAAGAACAACATGCACATTTTTGTGTCACGAAATTACTTTAAAGACTTTTTACCTAAAAGCTTTGGGCATCAGAACAGTGCCCTTGTCTGTGTGAAAATGAAATTTCGGTAGCGCTAAACCAAATTTGACTAAAGCAACTAGGTGGCCTATTGCACTCAATTTCTCAAGCTGATTCCATTGTCTCAAAGGGTAATACATGCAAAAAATGAGTTTATTCATTCTTGGGATATCCGTAATTGCTGTTTTGCTAACTCAGTGTATTATGGGAAAAGCTATTAATGGGGAGTCCTTATTTATAGATTTGACTTGGGAGATGTTATTGCAAGTTGTATTTGCAATCATCCACATTAAATGAGCATTTGAATGTTTTTGGCCATTATTACTGATTGAAAATACTACTGCTCAGAACACAACCATGTAAAATCATGAAGCACTTTCTGGACATAAAAGTCAAAAGGTTAGCAACGTATTCTGAGCTCAATATTATAACTGTAATTATGTAGACTACCTTTGTCCTTAGAAGGTATTATCCATGCATTAGTCATTGATTCATTCATTCATCTATTCTTTCATTCATTTATTCATTGAACAAATAGTTATAAGATCCCACTATGTGTTCACTCTGTTTTAGGTCTTCGAATATATCAGGGTGAAGTGGGAACGGCAGAACTCCTCTGCATTCCTGGAGCTTATGTTCCAGCGAGGGATGGAGACACACTAAATCAGAAATATAATAAGTAAATAAAATGCCTATATTACTAGAAGGTGGTAAGTGCTATGAAAAAAAAAACAGAGCAAGGGAACAACACTCAGGATTGCGGAGAGTTAAATAATGTGGTCAGGGTGGGCGTCATTGACAAGGTGACATTTTAGCAAGGCTGAAAGGAGGGACCTAGCCACATAGAAATTTGGGTAACAGATGAAAAGTGAACAAAAATGTCTCTAAAGTGGAAACATGCCTGCTATCTTTGAACAGCTGTGTGAAGCACAGGTACTCAGTGTGTCTGGACCAGGGAGACAAGGTTGGGGAAAGCCAGAGTCCATGAGGCCAGGGTAAGGATCTTGGCTTTCCGCTCACGTGAGATGCAGGGCTTGGGGTAGAGGACAAGCATGGTCTGACTTAGTTGTTTTTATACAACTTTTATGGAAGAATCATTGATACACCAGAAACTGCATATATTTGTAAGTGTATAATTTAATGTGTTGACATGTGAATGCACCTGTGAAACCATCACCAAATCAAGGTCACGAACAGATCCACGGTGCCGCTTTGTACAATTTGCCTCCCACCCCTTCCTCCAAGTAAACACTCAACTGCTGTCTGTCCCTGCAGATGAACTTGCAGGTTGTGGCATCACACCCCACGGGCTCTCCTTTGGCTTTTTTCAGTCGATACTTATTTAGTGATTCATCCATCTTGTTGCATGTGTCCACAGTTTGTTCCCCTTTATTTCAGAGGAGCGTTCCATTGTATGGACGTACCAAGACTTATCCTCTAACCTGTTGGTGGGCATTTGAATTACTTCTGGTCTTTGACTATTACAAGTAAAGCTGCCGTCAATGTTTGTGTACAAGCCTTTGTATGGATACATGCCCAGTGTGCAAGGCTGGATCCTATGATAAGTAGACATTTACCTTTTTAAGAATCAACCATACTGTTTTCCAAAGTGGTTGTAAAATGCTGCGGTCCCAGCACCAGAGCCAGGCGTTCCAGTTGCTCCACATTGTCACAGCTGATAAGGCCAGTCTCTTAAATTTTAGACATTCTGATAGGTATGGAGTATTAGCTCACAGTGGGTTTTTTTTTTCAATATTTATTTATTTTGAGAGAGAGAGCATGCGTGCACAAGCTGGAGTGGGGTAGAGGGAGAGGGAGAGAATCCCAAGCAGGTCCCATGCCCAGCACAGAGCCCAATGTGGGCTTGATCCCACAACCCTGGGATCATGACCTGAGCTGAAATTAAGAGTCGGACACCAAATCAACTGAGCCACCCAGGCATCCCTTATGGTGGTTTTAATATGCATTCTCTGATGACTAATGATGTTGAACGTGTTTTTGTGTGCTTATTTGTCATGCGAAATGTCTTCTTTGGTAAAGTACCTGTTCAAAACTTTTGCCCATTTTTAAAACTGAGCTGTTTGTTTTCTTATTATTGAGCTATTAGTCTTATTATTGACCTTTATTTAGTCTGATAAAGTCCTTATTCTGTTATTGATTGACAATTATCTTTACCCAGCCAGTGGCTTGTCTTTTCATTCTATTAACAATGTCATTCAAAGAACAAAGGTTAACTTTTTCTTTTATGGGTCATTATTTGGTCTTGGCCTAACCCAAAGTCACAAAGAGTTTCTTTTATGTTTTCTTCCAGAAGTTTCATGGTTGTACATTTAAGACTCTGATCCTCTTTGGGTTGACTTTCATATATGGTACAAGTTATGAATCAAAAATATTTTTGGTGTATGAATATCTAATAGTTCCAGTACCATTGGTTTAAGTGACTCTCCCTTCCTCACTGAATTCTCTTTGCATCTTTGTCAAAACTCAGTTGTGTACATGTGGGTCTATTTCTAGACTCTATTCTGTTTGTCAGTGTTTATGCCAGTAGCATACTGTCTTGATTACTATGGCTTTCTAATAATTATAGAAATCAAATAGCGTTAATCCTATTTGTTCAAAGTTATCTTACCTATTATAGGTCTTTTGCATTTCTGTATAGATTTGAGAATCAGCTTGTTAATTTCTACAAAAAAATGGTCTGCTTGGATTTTGACTGGGACTGTTCTTGTTTTTTATTGATGTATAGGTGACATACAAAGTTATGTGAGTTTCAGGTGCACAACATGGTGAATCAACAATTCTGTACATGATGCAATTCTCACTACCATAAATGTGGTTACCATCTGCCACATACAATGTTATTACAATATTAGTGACTATTCCCTATATGTTTTTATAAATAAATAAATAAAATTTTAAAGTTTTATTATTATCATTATTTTAGTCATCTCTACCCCCAATGAGTGGCTTGAACCCATGACCCTGAGATCAAGAGTCACATGTTCCTCCCACTGAGCCAGCCAGGTGCCTCTCCCTATGTGTTTTTAATCTATATATCAACTTGGGGAGAAATGAGTCTTCCAGCCTATGAATAAGGTATATATTTCTATTAATTTAAGTCTCTTTAATTTTTCTCCACAAAGGTTTGCAGTGTGGGGTCTTTTGCGCCTTTTGTCAGGTTTATCCCTAAGTTTTTAATATTTTTATGTGATACTAAGTGATACTGATTTTACTTTCATTTCTGATTGCTACTAGTATGTAGATAAATAATTGATTTCTGTATCTTGATATTGTAAGCTGCCAACCTTGGTAAACTCATTAATTCTCATAGCTGATTTTTAGATTGCATCAGATTTTCTACACAGTCACGTTGTCTGGGAATAAAGCAGAGGTGGTGTTACCAGAATCTGGGGGCTAGTCTTACCTGATGGACCCTGAACCTCTGGCAGACCCCCAGGAGGTAGAGACAGGATGCAATGAAACTGCTGCTGGAGACAGTGCCTAAGGATCCCTGCTCGGTCTCCCTGCAGAGCCTCCAGTTGGCCATACACAGCGGAAGACAGCTGGTGTGGTCATCTGGGAAAACAGCCTGCCCAGCCAGGTCTCCTGTGATAGAGAGCAGATAGATGAACGGCAAAGGAGGTATAGAAAAACAAAGAGGTCAACAAATGGCACAACTATTAAGATGTCCAAGGATATGAGGAGGAACCAAAGGGGGCACCGGGCAGGGGCAATGGTGAGGCCGAAGGGAAGCCAAGCTAACCCAGGCCTATAGGCAAATGAAGGAGATTGCAAGGGAGTGGAAATAATCAGTGGCGTCAAGTGTGACAGAGAGGTCAAGAGAGAGGCTGAGAGATGACCCTGAAGTTGACGACATGGAGGCCAGCAGCAAGGTAGACAGCGGGTGGGAGAGAGGACGTGGTGAGGGAAGTACACACAGTTCTTTTGAGGCTTTGCCATGAAGGGGAAGGGAGCAGTGGGACTGGAGCTTTAAGAACTGGCAGTCAGGAAGTGTGTGTGTATGTATACATGCGTGTGCATGTGTGTGTTAGGCTAATGAGAAATAACAGTATGTGTGTAGGCTAATGAGAATCAGTCTCCCTCAAATCACTCAATAAATATGTACTAATTGGACCTCCTGTTTCAGATGACAGAGGCCACCTCAGACTGAAGCAGAAGAGGGAGAACAACAATACTCTTTGGGCACAGAACCATCCCATGGAGCTAAGAGACTGGCATGGGGCGGGATTTGGGAAAAACTGGAACCAGAGTTGAAAATACCATTGACACTCCCTCCCTATCTCATGATTTTCCATCGACTTCCTTCTTTACTCTCACTGCGGTCAGTGCTGGCCACATGGCAGAAATCATGGCCTCTGAGAGCTCCTGAGATATTTTTTATAGCTTCAGCCACTAAGTGTGATGCAGCCGTCTTGGGAGCCAGCCCACAGATTCAAGAGGAGATCCCTGATTGGCTCAGATTAGGGATCTACTTATTCCTGGATTAATAAACTGTGGTTTCAGGTGGTGGAGACTCAACTTCTAAAATGATAACTATGTCAAGGGGTGGTGGGGAGAAGAGGCACTTCTCGGAAAAATTGGGACCTCCACAAAGAGAAGTGTTCGATACAAAACAGTCCTGGGTTTGGAATTTGTCAGCATGTGGCTGGTTCCCAGCTGGTTCTCAGCCAATAGAAATAGCTTTCCAGAGCCCTAGGGGATTAAGCCAACTATGAAGATAAAAATGGATAGAGTCAAGAGGGGGAGGGTGTCAGGTTACGGCTTGGGAAACTGACAAAACCAGGTGTCAGCTCACTCAGCATGCATTTCCGGTTTCCGGTGTGCCCTCTTAGACTGCAGAGTTGAACAGGTGAAAAACTCATTCCCCAGAATCCCAGGAAGTAGGACTCTAGACATCACTTAGGATCCACCTTCTGAGGGAAATGGCGGAGGTTAAATTTGGAAAGAGTCAAGTGGCCAGAAAGGCAGAGGCTGAGACACCTATTTCAACTGGCGTGCCATGAGCAGAGGTGAGTGATTCTGAAGCCAGCAGGTGTGGGGGCTGTTTGCTGATGCTGCAAGCCCCTCCCTGATGGCCATGAATGTGGCCTGGTTCTGCTAGCAGGCTTTGTGAGCAGCTCCAGGGAGCTCCTCCTGGGGTCTGTTCTTCAGTGTGTCCAAGCATCTGGTAAGCCATTTAGTAGCCCGAGTTGAATCCTATTCTGCCTCCACTAGCTCAAGGGGATTCTTTGTTTGCGGCGGAGCCCTGATGAACGAATGCAAATGTGATGTGGTGGCCATCTTCAGAGAACTACACAGAAGCCTTGGTATCTGAAATGCAGTGTGCAGTGAGGGCTAACCATGGAGTGATGGAGTACCGATAGCCTTCCTGTTCCCATCTGGTTTAGCCCTAGGGTCTGGGGCCAGGACTTGCTGGATGTGAGTAGGGCACAGTAGCCCCAACACCCGGGCAGAGAAGGGAGCAATGGCAGAGAACTAATCTGGGCCTCCTATTGGCTACGTGTGAGTAGTGAATTCCAGGTTATCAGATCTGGCAGGAATCCAACATCCCCACTTTGCGGAAGAAGGTAAATGACACAAGACATATTTAGAATTACAGGGAACCCACATCTTGGATATCGTGACTGGCTCCTAGTACATACCAGGAGTAAATTGTACCCAGAACGGTGTTGCATAGAAACTCAGGAAATGGTCCTAGAATGGAATATACAGTCAGCCTTGAACAACACGGTTTTGAACTGCGCAGGTTAATTTATACGAAGATTTTTTTGAATAAATATAGCATAGTACTGTAAATGTATTTTATCTTCCTTATGATATTATTTTTTTTTAATTTTTTTTTAATGTTTTATTTATTTTTGAGACAGAGAGAGACAGAGCATGAACAGGGGAGGGGCAGAGAGAGAGGGAGACACAGAATCGGAAGCAGGCTCCAGGCTCTGAGCCATCAGCCCAGAGCCCGACGCGGGGCTCGAACTCACGGACCGCGAGATTGTGACCTGAGCTGAAGTTGGACACTTAACCGACTGAGGCACCCAGGTGCTCCCCCTTATGATATTATTAATAACATTTTCTTTTCTCTACTTTATTTTATTGTAAGAACACAGTATTATAAGACATACAACACACAAAATATATTAGTTGATGGTTATCAGTAAGGCTTCCAGTCAATAGTAGGCTATTAGTAGTTAAGTTTTGGGGGAGTCAAAAGTTACATGTAGATTTTTGACTGCACGGGGGTCAGTATCCCTAATCCTCCCGTGTTATCCAAGAGGCAGTTATATTTTATTTAAAAAAAATTTTTTTAATGTTGATTTTTGAGAGAGAGAGAGAGACAGAGTGTGAGTGGGGGAGGGGCAGAGAGAGGGAGACACAGAATCTGAAGCAGGCTGTAGGCTCTGAGCTGTCAGCACAGAGCCCAACGTGGGGCTTGAACTCACGGACTGCGAGATCATGACATGAGCTGAAGTCGGATGCTTAACGCTTAACCGACTGAGCCACCCAGGTGCCCCAGTTGTATTTTATTCTTAATCGGTTTCCCCACCACTCACTCCCCTTTATGTACAGGTGCATTGAGCCATCACTGGATATGAACATTACAATGAGGCCACCAAGAAACAACAGTTACTATTATTGTAACCTGGGGGAGAGCAGCATCCAAGAAATCTTACAAAAGACTTGTGGCCATTTTCCTATGTATCAAGAAAATGTGAAAGCCATCTCCTAAGGACCAAATTTACACTGATCGATGAAGTGCTTTGCCAATTTAGACAGTAAGAGGTTGTTTAATTATAGCAGGGTAGCGGTGCATATTACACCAAACATTTGTTTTACATCTGAAAGCCCTGGAAATGGAAATTAATAGATTCACGCAGGAATGAACTTACTTGTGGGGGCCCAGTGATTCCGAGTAGACCAGCAATTACTCATTTTTCTTTGAATTCTTTTCTGGGATGGAAACACAAAAAAGTGATTTCAAGAAGGAAAATCCTTGCATGGAAATCTGGCAAGTTTTCACAAGGACTGAATTGCTCTTTTGTTTCCTGCCCAGCAATATGAGATTGTCAGCTGAAACTGGGTCTCTGCTGTGTTAGCAGAGGCAGAGAAGGTTCTGTGTCCAGCAATGGCCCTGCCCTGGGACCAGCCTCCCAGGAGTTTCCAGAGCATCCAGAGGAGAAAGGAAAGCAGGTCCTTGGGAGAACAGGGCACTGCCAGCATTCGGATAACGAGCAAGCATTCCAGAGGAAAGACAGCTGGCAGATGTGGTCCACCACGAATTGGGATCAAACTTTAATGTCATTGTCATGAAGATAAAAAAGCAAAAAGGAATAATGAAGTCAACCAAATGAGGTCAGGACTTTACTTTTTTAACCCAAATCAACTGACTTTGCATGTGCAGACCCTGTAGGAGCTTGATTTTCTGGCCCCCATTTAGCCCCATGCCTGGTACAGTGTAGCTGTTCTGTTTAACAAAGAATGTTAAGTGATGATGAAACCAGGAAGACTGAGCTAAGAGTAAGGAAATACTTAGGATAGCAAGACCAACCTATGGATGACTTTTTTTTTTTTTTTTTTTTTTTTTTTAAATGAGCCAGGTGTGGGAAGCTAATGGTAGAAGCTAGAAGCTTGGCTGTGGCCTGAATTAGGTATCTGGGAGGAACCTCAGAGTTGCAGGGGTGGGAAGCGGGACTGGGATGGAACATGATAGCAGCCAATGTTAACAATAGGGATTGAAGTAAATGAGTTTCTTGGCCCCCTTCCAGCCATCCCGCAACCCCAGCCTGCTGGCGGCTTACTATAACCAGGCCACAGGCAGGCTCTATGGTCCACCGCCCCATGCTCTGGGCAGGTTGGAGCCTGGATATGAAACAATAGAAATGATGATTATTGAGTAAGGTCCTTAATCCAACACTATGTAAATCTTAAAGCTGTCTGTTGGAAATTGATTATATTTTTCCACAGAGGTGAATGAATTAGGCATTGATATAAAGCTCTCTCACTTACTCCCAGTACACAAATTACATATATTTTTTGAAATCTCTCATGATCATATAAATCAGAGGGCAATTAACTTCTCTCGAAGTCTGGAGAACAGAATATCAAAACCAGGCAGAGAAAAATGGTCTTACCTGGTTGAATATCAGTGAATTCCTCTCGCCGTTAAATAAAGTGCCATCTTGCCAAATGCCAGTGAGCAAAGTATTCTAGAAACTAGAAGCAGCTGGAGTTTCTTCTCAGCCCCAGAGTGGTGTGCCTGTTAACCCTGGCCTCTCCTCCTAGGGAGGGAGAGGACCGGGTGACAGCAGAAGTCACAGAGCCCATACAGCCTTTCTTGATGTATATTTAGCGGATGTTCAAACAGGGTGTGAAGAATCTGTCCTCAATAAATTTGGGGAAGAGCCACATAACATGTTTGACTCTGAGAGAGTCACAATATCTATTAATATACAAAATTTGTGAGCATGCCTGCAACATGGAAAATGTAACTCGGATTAGTACCGCAGGTACCGAGTTGACGAGCCTAGTTTTGCATGTGTTATGCCGTAGAGCGCCTGGAGAAACAGCCAGTCGGAAGATATGCTTCCGGTCTCTTTTGGGGAGTGAGAACTTCTCGGGGCCGAATCTCTCCAGGCCATTTCAGGAGTCCGCTTCCCCAGGCCCTTTTGGGAGGGGTTACTGTGGGAGGAATAGATTTGCCTTTAGTGGCATCTACTTGGGTGGTCTCAGACTCTGGAGAACCAAAAGAGCCTGAAGGTTCGGAGTGGGGAGTCCAAAAACGACAGTTCTGAAATTTCCTCAGAGCTCTTGCTGGGGTCTTGGCTTAAGAAAAGTTGTGAAAGGGGATCCTAGGCTTCCTTCTAGGTCAGTGCTGGTTTAGCAGAAAATGCAAGCCATGGATGCACTTTAAAATTTCCTAATAGCCACATATAATTGAATGAATTTTCATAATATCTTTTAGTGAACTCAGCAATATGTTTAGTAAAATATGTTTTAGTTCAACGTGTATTCCATTTAAAAAAATACTAATGAGATAGCTTATTTTTTTTTAAGTCGGTCTTTGAAATCGTGCGTGTGTTTGAGACTTACGACATACGGTGGCCTGGACTGGCTGCACACATGTGGTGATGCCTAGCTCTAGTTCAGCTCTAGTTCAACAAAGAAGTAGTTGCAGTGCAAGAAAGGAAGTTGGTTTCCAGGCTTACCCCACTGTTTGGAAATGGGTGGGTTGAATGCTGATTTCCTCTCTGAGATGGTTAATTTTGTGTCAGCTTGACTGCGCTAAGGGAAGCCCATTTAGCTGGCTAAACATTATTTCTGGGTGTGTCTGTGAGAGTGTTTCCAAAAGAGATCAGCATTTGAACTTGTAGGTGAATAAAAAGAAAGATTGCTGCGGGCATCACTCAAACCTTGAGGGCCTGAATAGAACAAAAAGGCGGAGGAAGGGCGAATTTGCTCTCTGCTTGAGCCAGAGTCCATCTCCTGCTGTCCTCAGACATCAGTACTCCTGCTTCTGAGACCTTCGGATCTGTCCAGGACCTACACCATCGGCCCCCGATACCTGGGCTGAGTTACACACCGGCTTTCCTGGTTCTCTGGCGTGCAGACCATGGGGCTTCTCAGCCTCCTTAACCATGTGAACCGATCCCTGTAACAAATCTGTCTTTGTATCTCTGTATATCCTACTGGTTCGGCTTCTCTGGAGAACACTGCCTAATACAGCCTCTAAAACAGGAAATCTCAAGGGTGAGAACTCTTACTCACCATGGAACCCTCTAGGCCTTAGCATTTTATCAATGTGTGGCTCATCAAACACATACATTTGTTTTGTTCTTCCCTTTTCACAAAGCATCTTGTGATCTGTTTTCTCAATAACACCTTCACATGCCCTGCTGCTTCTCAGCACGTCCGCATTTAGCACGCTCTCCTCTGATGAAGGTTCGAGCTTGTCTATCTGTCTTAACTACCCCTCCCCGCTCCCTGTGTCTCCTTCACTGTGGCTACCCAGGGTTGTCTCATACGGAGCAGGCAATCACTTTCTGTTGAAGCAAACATAATTGAATTGTTTCCGGCGTGATGGAAGAAAGAGAACATGCCTTGAAAATTGGACAGACCTGGGTTTGAGCACTATGAGGGGTGTGTGTTTGAACACAACAAATTCCTCTGCTTCACTCCTCAGAACTTTATTTACTGACGTTAAAAAGAAAACCACAGGCCCCAAATAACATCACTTAGATTCAGGCCCCCAGCCAGCAAACCAAGACTCAATACCTGATGTAGCAGCACGGGCAAGCCCCTGAGATTGTAACCTTTAGCCAGTCAACAAGGAATTTGCTGGTCGATACTAGGCTATTTGCTGATAGGCCCCTCCTTCTCCCCTTAGGAGGGTGACCTTGCCTAAACAACGAACACCTTGCTAATAAATTCCTTTCTTCTCTGTTTAAAGTCCTCTCTTTGTCTTTTAAAAAACCTTTCTTTTGTTTAGCTCAGAGGAGCTCCCCTCTGCGTGCCACACGGGATGCTGCCTGATTCCTGAATTGTCAAGGAAGCCAATTAGGTCTTCCAATTCACTCAGTTGAATTTTGGTTTTCAACAAAATTTGGTTTTCAACTTCCCAGTCCCTGACTCAAGGCTGAGGAGAGAGGTCCTTGTTGATGTCTTCACGGGACGTAGTCAGGGGAACCAGGATTCTCCCTGGGACCCACCCTTCCTTGCATCCCCTCTAAGGAAGCCCCCCGCCCTGGAACACCACTCAGTCTCTGTCACCTGCTCTAGGGGGAGCTGCAGACGTAGGGACCCAGAGGGAGGTCGTTTGCAGGTTCAGCTCAGAGCAGGTCCAGGAGTGGGCTTGCAGCCACCCCCCAGGAGCGCTGTTCACCTCCTGCCTCGCCTTCCTCCTGTCTCTGTATTTCTGCCGTATTTCCTGGCTTATGTGGAGCACTCGCCCACAGAAGACCCATGGGGTCTGGCTCTTTGGACTTCGGGCCTAGCGTGCAATTAGGCAAAGAGCAGAAACTCATCACTGCCTTGAGGGCACAGTGGTTCCCTCCCACCCCTGTCATGTCCCACATTTCCCATCTACAGCTTTCTGCCTTTTTTTTTTTTTTTTAACCAAGATGCCTCCACCACCCTGAAATCCTACAAGACCAAGCTGCTGATGCATTTGCATTCTAGCTTTCCTTTTGAAACAAGAGGGAGAACGTCTGCCCCAGCCTCCCCCCAGGGCCTTGTGGAGAGAAACCTGCCACCAACAGGAAAAAGTTAGTGGCATTGTAGGTGGGGTGGGGGGTGGGTCTGGGTGTGGCCTGGAAAATGGAGGACCTGGCTCAAGGCCTGAGCAAGCCCTTCCTGCTCTTGGTTTTCTAGAACAAAATTACAACAGAGGGACTTAAAGGCTTTCCCTTGGCAAAGCAAGAGTTCCAAGCAGCCAGAAGAGCTTCTTCCAGAAGAGGCACACTCATGGCCAGCAGTTCTGATCTCTTGTTCAGGCCTGCTGCCAAACTGCCCACCATCCTGGGCTCCCCACTGAGCGACAGGGAGCAGGGGACAGTTTCCGCGGTGCCTGAGCCGTGAAGCATGGAGAATGTCTGCTGCTCACACAGGGGCTCCCACACCACCCAGCCCCAGCCTCGCTTTCCTATTCTGTCTGGCACCCTGCCCTGGGCTCATTTTACTACTTTTCTCTTCCTTTTTTTTTTTAAGCAAATCTACTGAAAGCAGGATAGGGAAAAGACAGGGAAAACCCAGTGACACAGTGACACTACTATTATCTAACAGGCTTAATATTTATCAGTGTAAAAGGCCTAGAATTAATGTCTGCAAAAATTTTTTTCTCAGCAGAAGTGGCCGTAGAGGAACCAAATCATGACTGGAACTCTGGAAAGGGGCACTCCAGGCTCATGTGGGTGTGGACAACCACCCTGACCCCCAAGGGGTCCCCAGGCCAGGGCTGGGTGTGTATGTACTGGGGGGGGGTGGGGGGGAGGGAGTTGTGAAAGGCAGGGGAGGGGACTCCGAGGGGACACTGTGGACTGAGGAGCCACACCCTCAACCACTGTGCCCTATCTTCTCATCAAACCTCACACCTTCAATACAAAAGTGTTTTTCTGTGGGGAGGCTGGTTTTTAAAAAACACACTATCCAGCTTTTTATGATCTCCTTTCTTCTGCAAACAGGTCTGGGAACGCCGGCTTCCCTTGAGAAGCGTTGGCTTTGTGCTGTATCCAGTCAAGGCCCAAGTCCACGGTGAGCCACATACAAAGCTTTGGGTAGGCCAGGATTTTTCCAGGAACCTGTTCTATGATCTCACCTCCAGGAATCACACAGGTTTCTTGTGTCTGTGGAGAGAAACTTGCTGGGTGAGGGGAAGGCCACTGACCAAGGACCTAGAATCTGCCACGCTGTAGAAGAAGGCTTGTGACTTCCCGAAATGAAGGGTTGGACCCCTGTTTAGACTTCATCCCACAGAGTCCCCTCGCTTCTGTCTGTTATGCCTAGAATTCATGATCCCCAAAGACCGCCAGGAAGCCGAGTCCGATGTAAAAGCAAAAGAGCCTTTATTCGAGCTAGCTCGAGCTCAATCCCCTACCTGCACCGACGCAGCAGTGAGATACCGGGAGGGAGCCAGTTTCAAAAGGACAGATTTTATTGGGGTCTAGGGGCAGTTGGTGAGGTAATGGCTGTGGCCTCAGCCGATAGGCTGGGGGAGGGTCGGAGTCCTGTTAGGCAGGTGAGCGGGAGGTTACTCAAGGGGAGGAGGCGTGGTCAAGGTGAAGGACACAGAACAAGATGGAGTTGGCCAGCGTAGGCCCGTCTTTTCTCTGTCTCATGACTTTACACTCCTGAGGGGCACGTGGCCAACACAGCAGGTCTTGGTTTTTCCTCTTCCGAAAGAGGAAGAAGAAAGCCCTCATGTCTGAGCTGGCCAGTGTCCTTTCCACCTGCCCTTTGGGCTGGTGTCATGCCTACTAGTGGTGGCTGATGTTCTCACAGATGTTGGAGAGCAAGAATTCCTGTCCCCTTCGAGGTCCTTCTAACCAGGCTAAGAATCAAACTGACATGAGACAGATTAACCAGAGATAACCAAATTTTAATTTGGTACATACAAGGAGTCCACACAGACATGGACATTCCAGAGACAGGCAAAATGAGGTATAGATGTCATCTTGAACTGAGGAGGAAGGGGTAGGGGTCTGGGACTTGAAAGGGAAGGAGTGTGATTCACAGAAAGATGAAAAAGCATACATGTTTGGTAAACACATATCTGCTGGGCCACTCAGAAACAAGGAGACACAGAGGACTTTGATCAAAGTGGCCTTATTGGTTCCTCCTCCCTGCCCACCACACCTAGTTCATAGTACGATGGAGTTCTCTATGGTGATAGCTCCCTTCCTGGAGCAGGTCCTCTGTTTAAATTTTTTTTAGGCACTTGAGGAGGAGGTAAAGATCTTTTCCTGAACTTGCTGGGTTTGGGTTGCTTTGTGACTCAAAATAGTCTTCATGCCAAAGCGGCCTGTCTTGGGGCGGCCTGCCCTTGCCCCTTACACAGAACAAGGCAATCCACTGATGTCACCAGAGGGATTATGCACTTTAAAAAGCTTCTGATCTCTGAAGTTCCATGGGAATGTCACTGAAAAGCAATGTCAAGGTCACGAACCCTTAAAAAAATGCAAGAGTAAGGCTGTAGATTTTGGAAGACTAATAATAATTCAAATACAAGGCAACTCTGGATGACCAGCTTCGCTGGGGCTAGGGTCAGTGTGCAACGTTTAAGAAGCTATAGAAGGACAAGATTTCTCCACACACTGATTTGTTCAATGGGAAATTAGGACGACTGGAGGCACTAGCTTTGATCGACTCAGTCTGAGGGGCTCCAGCCTGAGGGGTTCCAATCCATTTACATTCTAGAGCTCCCAACATTGGCCTGTCCTCACTTTGACCATGGACACAGCATGGACAATGAGAAAAAATGGGTTTACTTGGTGGCAACAGAAGTACCTCAGTCATAACTTATTCCTTGGATTTGGAGATGTGCTAAGGAGATTAGGAAGGTGACTGAGAAAGGGACATAATGGTGAGAGTGCTTATACTTCATTCATTCATTATTCTAGAATATTCATTGAATGACTGCTGTGTCATTGTTGGAAACACCAGACCCCATATTCTCCTCTGAATCCTTCCAGGATGGGAGGTGGTTAGGAATCACATCTGCCCCTCCAATCTGGGAACTCTCTGGAGCCTGGAAGGAGGCAGCTTGGGGGCAGATAGGTGACAGCACTCTGTGAAGCTGGCAGAACAATTTGAGACTTCACTATTCCAAGAGGTGGAAGAGAGAACATAGAGAGATTACAGCATGTTGCATTGTGGGAAGAACCGGCTGGTTGGTAACCCAGAATTTGGGCACAGATGCTGAGACCAACAAGGCGCAAAAAAAGAACAAAGGGGCAGTGCGTTTGCCTCTAGGTCACCACACCTACGGGGTTGCCTCTATCAGGTGAAAGCCGGATGGATGCACCTGCTATTGCCTTCCAATTTAATAATTGTAGATAAATTCAGGAATGGTTGACCCATAATGGGGAAGTAAGGGAAAATTAGGGATCCTAGGATAATTAAAACAATTTTTCAACTTATCCTGCAAATTGATCAATGCAAGCTAATCTGTTCCGTTAAGAAAACCAAAGATGTTGGGGCGCCTGGGTGGCTCAGCCAGTTAAGCGTCCAGCTTAGGTCTCAGCTCAGGTCATGATCTCATGGTTCATAAGATCGAGCCCCGCATTGGGCTCCGTACTGACAGTGAAGACTGGGATTCTCTCTCTCTCTCCCTCTCTCTGTGCCTCTCCCTCGCTCTCTCTCTCTCTCAAAATAAACAAACAAACAAACAAACAAATAAATAAAAATAGTTTTAAATAAAAAGAAAACCAAAGATGTTAGGGTGGACAGGTGGTATCATAAGGTCTAAGAACCGTAGTGGGCACTAACTAGACATTTTGGAAGTTTCACAGCTGAAATGGTCCTGGCTGATCCTTTGGCCCACCCCCTTCCTTGCTTGCACAGGAGCCCAGAGACATCCAGGGTAACGGAGACCTGCCCAGGGCCCAGGGACCAAAGTCTCACTCTCCCGATGCCCAGGCCTGTGCTTTGCCAAGCTGGCAAAAATGCCACTGCAGACAGAGCATTCTTTGATCTTATGACGACACTGTCGCCCTCGGGGTCAGCGCTTTGAAGGCGGCTTTCAGAAACAGGGGTTTTCTCTGATGACCTTAGAGAAACGCAATCAGCCTGGAGGGGAGAAAAAAATCTGCACCCCAAGCTCCATTTGATGGAATAAAGATCCTTTTCAGAAGATAAAAGACAGAAAACCTTAAAAATCATAATATTTTATTTGAAAGAAGTCTGGATTAGAAATGTAATAAGCCTGCTCAAAAACAATAGGGCAATTAAAAGGTGTTTATGCAGTTAGCGATGCAAATGTGATATTTTAAAATGCCCTTGACTCTCTTAGTTACTGGAATGAACTTAGATTCAATCTAGCCTGTATCAGATTTTCCTCTTGAGATCAGTATGTTGCGTCTCTCCAACCTAAAAGCAGAAAGCTTTAGAAGTTCTCAGGAAATGACAAATGGGTTAAGTGTAACTCTTAGTAACACATCTGCTCCTCTCAACCAGAAGTTTCCTGGTATTAAAAAAACAACAACAACAACAAAAAATTAAAACAAAAAACAAAAAACAAAAACCTCTCACTCCCCCACCAACGTGGGGCTAAGCTAAGCTCTTGAAGATATCATTGGCATTTGTCAAACCTTTCTTTTTTTTTCTTTTTTTTTTTTTTAGCGTTTATTTATTATTGAGAGAGAGAGACATAGAGCATGAGCAGGGGAGGGGTAGAGAGAGGAGGAGACATAGAATCTGAAGCAGGCTCCAGGCTCTGAGCTGTCGGCACAGAGCCTGACACAGGGCTCGAACTCACAAACTGCAAGATCATGACCTGAGCCGAAGTCAGTCCCCTAACCAACTGAGCCACCCAGGCTCCCTGTCAAACCTTTCAAAATAACATCTAAAGCTTCTCTTGAGGGCGCCTGGGTGGCTCGCTTGGTTAAGCATTGACCTTGATTTCAGGGTCAAGTCCTGATCTCATGGTAATGGGATTGAACCCTGCATCAGGCTCTGTGCTGAGTGCAGAGCGGCATAGGATTCTCTCTCTCTCCCTTGCCCTCTGCCTCCCCCCCACTCACATGCTTGCTCTCATCTCCCTTTCTCTCTCTCTCTCAAAATAAATAAATAAATAAAAATAAAAAGTAAAGCTTCTCTTGCCTGTGTCAAGGACCCTTGTCGATAATTTGACAGCTAGTTTCCGGTCTTTTGAAAGAGCCCACATCAGGCCACCTCCAGCTTTGATGCCTTGCCCAGCCCCTCCTTGCTGCATGACCAAGAGAACACCAGAAAGTCAAGATCGAGCAGCCTAACCCCGTTATCCTTGCCTGCCTCAAATCATTAATTTATCCGGCAAGTAATGTGTGGCTACTTGCAAGACAAATCCCGATAAGGCTAAGCAGATGCCAGGATTTCATTTTTTTCTTGTAGATAGCAAAGTTCCATACTTGGAACAGAGGGGCTCAACTACAAGATACCTTTCTTGGAGGTATTCATTTCTGGATGCAGACATGTACCTGCTACTTGAAGCAAGCCTTCTGTCCAGACACCCCACCCAACATACACACTCACACATGTACACACACACACTCGTAGACACACACTCACTCTCGCACAACTTGATCAACACACACTCCCTCCACCCTGACACATGCACCTTCCTACTTACAGCCCCCAATGTCATCTTCCCATTATCTCATCATTTTCTTTTCCTGATTGGATCACCCTTCTGAGTAAGACCTTCCTAGATGTCTTCAAGCTTGGGTGACCCAACTAATGAACAGCTTAGCCGAGAAGGAGTGTATTCCCCGTCCTACGCTTCTTGGACCCTGGGGGCAAGAGACCCCTTCCCTAGTATTGCCATTAACTTCCAGTGAGAAGACAGGGGCTCTCATGCTTTTTGTTCCATGACAGCCACCAAATTCTGCTACCCTTCCTCTGTAGGCTGGCACACAGTCATTAGGCTTGCCCCTTGCTATCATTCACATTCAAGTCTGTTTTTCTATTTAAGGAGAATCTTGACTGGTTTCCATGTCCCTAGTTTCTATCCACTGAAATGTATCCTGCAGTCTGTTGTCAGAGGAATTTTATAAATTGTCACATCTGTTGTTACTTCCCACCTGCTGAAGGCTCCCAATGACCTGCAAGCTGAGAGTAACCCAGTGGCTTAGTCTGGCCCTCAGGGGCCCCACGAAGAGCCTCAGTCTCCTCTGAGGCTGTAGAGGAAAGGGTGAATAAGACTGAACTTTCTGGACCAAGCAGAGTTCAGCCTTCTTCCCTGCTTTGCCACTTACCGACGACTCTAGGCCTCAAGTTTCTCACCTATAAAGTAAAAACACCGACTATTGTTGAGGGCCTCCTTTATGCTGGCACTGGGCTAAGCGCCTGTGACAAACTGACCATGCCAAACTGCCCGTCCATAATGTCAAGGTGTGTTTTTACTGTGGCGGGTGTTTTCAGTTGATATATGTAGCCTCTGATGATTAAAGATGGCAGGAGGAGGGGTACCTGTAGATCAGCCCATCCCCTCCTTTCCACTGGGTGGAAGATTATAGTGATAGCAAATATCAGACTGACATCTGAAATGTTCCTCATTAGAAAGCCCAGAGGACTTTGTGCAAGTTTGGGAAAATCCAGGTTCCCTGTGCTCTGGGCCCTTTGGCAACCCCTTGCACGAAGGGTTTCCTGAAGGCAGATGTGGTGACATTTCAGAGGTAGGACCTTCTCACCTTCGAATCAGATCAGGCAGCAGAATCCTCCACTAAGTGGCAGAGGCTGGAACAACAGGAGTTGAAGTCCTCATTCCAGAAAGTGCTAGGCTGCTGGGCTCACCTTGTTCTTATGCTATTTCTAGCCACCAGTGATTTAACTAGTGAAATATTATTTCTAACATCTCTCAATCTTTAAGTTGCATTTTTTAAATTCAAATTTAATTTTTTTAATTTTTAAAAAAGCTTTAATGCACACACTTTGAGAATGGAGGTACTGATCATAGCCTCTGCTGGAGTGCGGAGTTTTGATTAGGGTCTTTCAAATGAATCTATTCTATTCTATTCTATTCTTCTATTCCATTCCATTCCATTCCATTCCATCTATTCCATTCCATTCTTATTTATTTGTTTATTTTTATTTGTTTGTTTGTTTTGAAAGAGAGAGACAGAGAATGAGTGGGGGAGGGGTGGAGGGAGAGGGAGAATCTTAAGCAGGCTCTATGCCCAGTGCAGAGTCAGACAAGGGGCTCGATCTCACAGCTGTGAGATTATCACCTGGGCCGAAATCAAGAGTCAGACGCTTAACTGACTGAGCCACCAGGCGCCCCTCAAATGCATTTTAAATATTAATCAGGAGTAGATTAAAACTATCATAGTGGAATATTCCAAAGTAAATGGTAAAGCAACACGGAAGTCCTTTCATATTCTGCTTGTAACCCTCACAACAATCCCATGAGATGGGCATCATTACCTTCATTCACAGGCTCTTGAGTTGAAGCAACTCACCCCAAGGTAAGAGAGCTGCCAACTGATAGAGCAGAAGTGCAAAGACAGCTCTGCCTGACTCCAGGGCTCTGTTCTTTTTATCACATCACACAGCTTCTCGGTGCCTGAATGTGCTGGCACAGAGAGACTGAACATCAGTGACCTCTAGGGACACGTGGCCTGTTGGACCATACCTTGAAAACATGTCCCGAATCCAGCCACTCCCCTCAAAGTCTTGGCCACCATAGCCATCTGTCTCCTGTGCTCACCCTGGAGCCTCCTACCTAATCTCTCCGTCCCCCTATGATGTGTTTTCCCCCAGGAAATCAGGGGGATCTTTTAGAAGTACAAACTAAATAAGGTGACTGCCCTCCCCAAAATCCTCTCATAGCTTCTCATCACACTTAAAATATAACCCAAAATTCTCCCTGGGCTCCGAAGGTCACTGTGACCTGGTCCTTGGCCACTTCTTCCAACCTTATCACTATAGCTCCTCCCTCTTTGTTGTGCTTACCATAGCATCTGACTTGATGTTGTTCCTTCCTTCCTTCCTTCCTTCCTTCCTTCCTTCCTTCCTTCCTTCCTTCCTTCTTTCCTCTCTTTTTCTTTTCTTCTTTTTTCTTTCTTTCTTTCTTTCTTTCTTTCTTTCTTTCTTTCTTTCTTTCTTTCTTTCTTCTTTCTTTCTTTTTTGAATTACAGTTGATCCACAATGTTACCTTAGATTCCACAAGTCTATACCACCTTATGCTATGCTCACAAGTAAAGCTGCCATCTGTCACCATACAATGCTGTTACAGTACCATTGACTATACTCCCTAGGCTGTGCCATTCATCCCGTGACTTATCGATTCCATAACTGGAAGCCTGTATCTCCTGCTCCCTTTCGTTCATTTTGCCCATCCCCTGCCCCTGACGTGCTGTTCTTGAACGCATTCCCTCTACTCCCACATCTGGCAGTAGATGGGCTTTCCTCCATATTCGCACTCTCCCACCATGACTGGCCTCTCTGCACTGTTCTCTTTTTAAAGATCCACTCCTGAGAGAAGCCTGTGCTGAAGTGGTACCCAACTTCATACCTTTGTAGATGTGTCTTTGCTTTACTTTGAATCACAGCACCTGTCACTGCCCGACACAGTACTGTATACTCGTTTATGACAGAGAGTTGCTGTGGTCACTGTCTCCTCCCCAGGAAGGTAAGCATTTGTCTTTTTTGTTTGCTGCTTTGTCCCCAGTGCTTGGAGCATGTGTCTGGTAAGTAGTAAAGTCCAGGAAAATTTTTTAAAACAAGTAACTACAAGAATGTGCGGAATCCCAGAAACGGTTACATCTGACAAACCTCGGTGTACAAATTTCAAATGACTGCGGGCCTTATTGTACGAACTTCTAACATTCAATGGTGGGTATTTTTCATACCCACCCACCTGTGGTTCTCCTCTCATTCCAGCCACCAGGAAGATTAAATGACTAGTTGGAACCAGCGATGAGTTTTGGCCAAGGAACTGAGAGCAGAAGTGACTTAAATTACTTCCAACCAAAGATTTTGATTCTTATTCAAGAACCTCCAGAACTCTCTTTGCCATAGAGACCAAGCTTCCAGATGATGCAGGATTACGATAGTGGGGCCTCTGTCAGCCTAGGTCCCTGAATGACTGCTGGGCCAAGTCTCCCCACCAGCCCACTTCCGATGTGCACCACAGTGAAAAGCAAACTTTTTAAATGCTAAACCACTCAGATTTGGGGCTCAATTTTTTTTTTTTTACCACATTATCCCCTAAACCAACTTAACATATAATCCACACACATAAGACAGATGAAAAGAACAGTAACTGATAAAGTTCACAGTTTTCACTTGGGGTCATCTGCTATAGCAGTAAACTCCAGAGGGTATGGTGAGGTGATACATCCAGAATTGCCTTTCTTTTTTTTTTTTTTAATTAATTTATTTTGAGAGACAGAGAAAGAGAGAGAACGTGCAAGCAGAGGAGGAACAGAGAGAGAGAAAGAGAGAGAGAGAGAAAGACTGCAAGCAGGCTGTCAGTGCAGAGCCCAACATGGGGCTGGATCTCACAAACCATGAGATCATGACCTGAGCTAAAACCAAGAGTCAGACATTTAACCAACTGAGCCACCTAGATGCCCCCAGAACTGCTTTTCTATTGAGAATACCAAGTTTGGGAGCATGGACCAGGAAGTCAAGTAAAATCTTCAAGTAAAATTACCCAGAAGACTAGCTTATGGAGGTATATAACCTGGCTATCTGAGTCCAGGTCAAGAACAATAAACAATAAACCAGCTGGCATTCTCCATTGCACTGGCTAGTGTGATGTTACATCCAATTCAACCAACGTGAGATGGCTACTTCAGAGGCTAAACCTGAGCCAGGTGGGACAGAAAGTATCAGGAGTCATTGAAGTGTCTTCCTGCATTTACATTAGCAGTAGGGACACTGGACCTCATTGCTTATGGAAGCTACTGGACTTTAAGACGGTCCTCTGCATAACAACTGGAAAGGAATATCATCAATCATAAAGGCCTCCTACTGTTCAGCTGTCCTTAGTTGTTTTTGTCCCTCCCCAGCCCCAACCCTACCTGAAGATACCCATAAACTTGGGAGAACTTGATAGAATTAGGGATCATGGCCCTGAGTTGGGGCC
Organism: Neofelis nebulosa; assembly: GCF_028018385.1. Taxonomy (NCBI): domain Eukaryota; kingdom Metazoa; phylum Chordata; class Mammalia; order Carnivora; family Felidae; genus Neofelis; species Neofelis nebulosa. The sequence continues at coordinate 86,292,352 of NC_080790.1, forward strand.
AGTTCAGAAGAGATGCATTATCCTACGTGAAATAATGGATCTAGCCAACAATCCCCAGTAGATGCTAGAACACTTAGATGAAGGATGAATGAGTAACTTCTTATTAGGTGAGTCAGGCTGACAGCCCATTGGTCAACACTGACATGACCAGTAGTGCAGTAACCTCTTCATAAGATGCGATGTGAAATACACAGCATCATCCATGAAGAATTCTGCCAGAAGAATTGAGTCAGAATCTAATCAGGCCCATTGCTCTACCCGTTACTGGAAATGCAGGAGAAAGGGGGACACATGAAAAGATACCAGGAAGATGCAGTTAGCAAGATCTTGAATGTAAGAAATTCTGCATAACTAAGACGATTCATGCAAGTTCTTCATGAACCCAAGAACACCTGTGCCAGTCAAGGTAACCTGCTATGGCCGCCACTTCCATGCCTAAACTTGAGAGAGATGAGGTGTCTAAATCTCTCCCTCAAAGGGAACTCTAATCCCTGCACACCATATTCTCTCCTTCACAGTGTCACCAGGCTTCATTCAATCCAGGACATCGATTGAACACCCACCATATGCCTGACTCATTTGTTAGTATTTATCAGTCTTCAGTAACACAGCTTTGAAGAATGGAAAAGTCTCTCTATAATCTGCACCACAGGGGACTGGCAATGTGAGTACATTTAGTAAGGACATTTTCTTTCTAACCATTTCTAGACCAATCCACAGGCCCCTCTGCCTGTTTTTTTCCCCGATGTCCATTTTGACCATGTCACTACCAACCTCAATCATCTCTTCTTTCACATAAACTCTGCTTCCCGGAGGAGCCCAGCTTCCCTGAGTCAGCTCCACAAAAGAAATCACTTTATGAAAGAGAAGGAACTCTGCGGAGGGCTTTCATGATGAGAAAAATACCCACAACTGAGTCATTCAGAAACAGGCCAGCTATGCAGGAGAGCCCTTGGTTTCTCCTGTCTTCTCTGTCCCTGACACTTCCTGTTGTTACTGGAACCGGACATCAGGTAGAATTGGGCCAACCCAGTCCCCCCATTGCAGGCCTGCCTGTTGTGGACCTCAGCGTGGTCCGAAATGTTCATGAGAACTTGGGGCGTCTGAAAGGAGCACAGCCTCACCACCGAGACTTTGTTCCAGTGTGTCAAGTTTTTAATGGTAACTGCCTTGCCTCAGTTAGAGGAGCCTAGAGAAATGTTACTCTGATTACCTGGCATCAGACCTGATTTCCGGGGCCAGCAGCTAGAAGGGAGCTTGCTGTTTGCTTTTGAGCTGATCTCACGTGTTCACTGCCAGCTGCTGGGGGAGCAACGGTATCAAAATGGCATCTGACACTAATTATCCTTGCACGCAGGGGATCACAGGCAAGGCATCCCTTTTTTTTTTTCTCGTAGGAAAGAGCAAGGTTTACTTTAGCAATAGTCAGAGAACTGTTTTGGAAAGAATCTGACGCAGAGTGACGATTGCTGCCTGAGTAGAGAGGGCAGGAGCCTCATTTTCTCAGCTGCTGCCATGAGGCCTGGCATGTTAATAACTCAAAGGAGGAAGTATTGTAGTTCTTACTTTTCTGTTCTGCCAGCCGATACGAGCCGAGTCCTGCTTGAGCTTTCACTGTAGGTGCTTTATGATTATATCTGAATGCTGAAATGCTAGGTTGTTGGCACGTCGTTTGTCTCTTTTGGAGAGGCTGAATTGTTCTTGACTGTCTTTCCATAGCCAGGTTAGGAAGGTTGCATTAGTGGCTCTCATTCTTCAACCCTTTCTGCACCCAGATCTTTGACAGGTGACTTTATAGTTTTCCCCCTAAAATGTAGAACATATTCCCCTCCCTTAACTTTGTCCATGGGACTTGCTTTAGCTGGTAGATTGAAACAGCGATAACAATATGCCAATTCTGAACCTAGGCTTTAGGAGGCCTTGCTGTTTCCACTTGCTATCTTGTGCCTCTGCTTGGCCATGAGAAGCACTGTTTCTTTTGCTGTCATCTCAGAATGAACATGCATGGAGCAGATCTGAGCCCAAACCTCAATGAGAAGCCATGTCGTATTGGACTCATGGCTGGAAGCAGACTGGCCCAGCCAAACCCAGCCTAGACCAGCCGAGCCCCAGCCATCCTTAAGGTTCATGAGCTAATTAAATGTTTACTTCTGTATGCTGCGTGATGTGTGCTCGTTTGTTACGCAGCATTATTATAATCATAGTCTGCTGATCCATCCATGTTTGACAGTCTTCTGGAGAGTTGCAAACTTGAGGTGTAGTTAAGAGATCAGAGTTTATATTCTTAAACAACTCCGATACAGCTAACAAGGTATGTAAGTTATTGGGGCAAAAAAATAGGTGCTTTGAGAGCCAAACACCATTCGGAGTGGGAGATATCTCTATTCTCAAGGAGTTGTCTTTACCTACTTAGTCACAAACTAACAGCTCTGGAAGGATTTCTTCTTGATCCCATCTAGTGATGATTATGACAGAAAATGATCTCTATAGCTGGATATACATTGTAGGAAAGTTTGCTTAAAAATTAATGTGTTAAGGGGTGCCTCGGTGGCTCAGTCAGTTAAATGTCTGACATTGGCTCAGGTCATGATCTCACAGTTTGTGAGTTCAAGCCTCATGTCAGGCTCTGTGCTGACAGCTCAGAGCCTGGAACCTGCTTTGGATTCTGTGTCTCCCTCTCTCTCTCAGCCCCTCCCCTGCTCATGCTCTATCTCTCTCTCTCAAAAATAAAATTAAAAAAATTAAAAAAAAATAATGTGTTAAAAATGAGTAGATCAATACAATAAATTGTTTAAAAATATGTAACTCCTTCATTCATCCATCTAACAAGTATGAATTGAGAGGCTCTTCTGTTAGGCAGTAGAAATACAGCAAGGAACGAAGCAAGTCCTATTCTGGGGAAGACATTCTAGAAGAGTTGTACCACTTGTCAGCCAGCACCCACTTTATCTTTATGCACACTGGCTAACCAGATTAAAAAAAAAAAAAAAAAAAGAGCCATAGCCTGTGTTTGTAAATATATGCAAGCAGCCAAAATATAATAGGAACAGACCGTAAAATTGTGAGAGCCTGGTTCAAATGAAGGAAGCTTCATCAGTAGCAAATGTAAGTTTGTTTTTCTAAAAATAAGTTTTAATCATTAAAAATCATATTTAAACTCATGGACATATTTGTACCCTCTTTTTCACAGCAGCATTATTCTTAAGAGCCAGAAGGTGGAAGTCACCCAAGTCTCCATGCATGGATGAATGGACAAGCAAAATGGGAGACAGACGCACAATGGAATATATTCAGCCTTACAAACGAGTAGAATGCCAACACGAGCTACAACATGGATGAACCTTCAAAACATTACACTGAGCGAGGGGCATCTGGGTGACTCAGTCAGTTGGACATCCAACTTCGGCCCAGGTCATGATCTCGCGGACTGTGAATTCAGACCCTGCGATGGGCTCTGTGCTGACAGCTCAGAGTCTGGAATCTGCTTCGGATTCCGTGTCTCCCTCTCTCTCTGCCCCTCCCCTGTTCGTGCTCTGTCTCTTTCTGTCAAAAATAAATGAACATTTTAAAAAATTAAAAAAATATATAAAACATTACGCTGAGTGAAATCAGCTAGATACAGAGAAAAAAATATCGTAGGGTTCCATTTAAATGAGGGACTCAGGGTAGTCAAGTTTCTAGAGGCAGAAAGTAGAACATGGTCACCAGGGGAGGGAGGAGGAGGAATGAGAGTTTTTAATGGCATAGAGTTTGAGTTTGGGAAGGTGAAAAAGCTCTGGAGAACATTACCTGTGTGGCAGCGATGGCTGTACGACCATGTGAATGTACCAGATACCCTGAGCTGTACACATAAAATCAATGAAGTGGTAAATTTTGTGTTGTACATCTTATCGCAATTTAAAAAATAATATATTTACAATTTTAAAGGTAAATCACTAGGAAATTTTTTAAATGCTTTGAAATTAAATTGAAATCTTTTGAAATAACCCATCGATGAAAAGTTACCTGAGTAGTGGGAGAAAACCTTGATGTTCACCCGATAATTTTTTCAAACAATTCCATTAGCTCTGAAACCAAAAATTTTGAATTTCAGAACAACATTGCCAGATAAGCAACGTAGGCCTAATGGGCTAAGAATAATTGTGGAGGAGGGGGAAAAACTAAAACGGAAGTCTGGATTGCAAAGTCTCTGTGATGTTGAGGGGGCGGGGGGGGGGGGGGTGGCGCTAGACCTCTGGTTCTCAGTAGCATCATCTGTAAAGGGAGCAGTCAGTCCGAAGACTAAGGATTCTGCTTCTTTTTGGCAGAGGAAGGACCACCTCTGCTGACACTTGTAAAGCCATGCTTTGCTTCCAAGGTCAACGCCAGTCCTGGATCCTGTGGGCAGCAGGTCTTGCCTTCCCACAGTATAAAAACACTTTGCAGGTGTAGACGGTCACGACTCATTTCCTTTTGCTCTCGTGCCATCACTTTGGGCTTCACAGTTAACCTGCTCATCTCTAACGGGCCTGCCCCTCCATCAATAAATGATGAGTTTCAAGAAAAAGGCAACACTATAGCCATGCTTATTAATACTTGCTTCATGGAGATAATAGTTCATCTATTTTCCAGAAAAAAAAGGAAAAACTATGTCAGGTATGGTGCCAAGGGTGTCAAGTCTTAAAGCTTTCTTTTTTTTGTCGGGGTGGGGGGGGGGCGGGAACAAGACGTTGTTGGCTTCTCTGTGCCGGAGGCAGCAACTTCTGTGTGCTTCTGGAAGGACAATACGTGGTCCCTGGAAAAGGAGATCGATGGCGTGGAGGGATCCCCGAGTTTCCAGATGGACAGCTTAATAATAGGTAGCTGGAAAGGTTTGTGCTGTGTCATGCTCCAGGCGTGTTGTGTGAAACGCTGGAACAAGGCAAGTCTTGGCCCGTCAGAAAACTGAACGCTTCCAAGGGTCAAAGAAAGATTTTCGAGGGGAAGCAAAAGCCTTGAGTGCCGAAAGGATGTGTGAAGGGCAACCTGAAAACACATTCAAGATAGGTAGAGAGCTCAAGTGCCTCTGCCGAAGAGAGACTTTGCATGACCCACTTTTGTTTTGGAGTAAGCTTTGAAGAGATATTTCTCCATCCATGTTGCCTCGGTGTCTGCTGAGCAGTGCTCAAATTTTTAGAGAATGTTTAGTGCGCGTGCAAGTACGACTAAAGGGTGTCAGACTAGCAGTTAACAATACAATGGTCTGTCATTACAAGCCTCCATCTGTATCAGGTCAGTGTCCATGAACACTGCACGAAGTGTCCCAGCGCGGGTTCCGTGGGAGGCCCGCTTGGAGGTAGCGAATGGAACACAGGACACTCGTGGGGGCATGTAAGAGGATCAACAACTGTTGAAGGGAGGGGACAAAGGTCGAACTGCCACCCACCAGGAGCTTCTAGCAAGATGGCCCTTCACTTGGGGGGGGGGATGGAGCTGGGCCAGACTATAGTATCTTCACATGAATCACTCACTGGATGTGGGCCGCCTCTGAGAAGGAGGTGTGACCTTGGGCAAAGAGGCTGTCTCCAGGGAAAACGGACCCCAAAGAGGGCTGACAGCCAACGACAGTCTTCTGGCACCTGGGAGAATATGACCTTTCTTCCCAAAAGGGAATCTGAGCTTCATAGCACTGTGACTGAGGGGTGGGAGGGAGGGAGGGAAGGTTATTATAAGAAAGGGACGGAGAAAGGAAGGAGATGGTTGTATTAGGATGCATTATAGTGGTAGGAATAACCAGGTCATTTTATTTTTACTTCTTCATTTGCAAAGATTGTCTTTATTTTACAGAGCCATTGTGAGGATCAAATATATATGGAAGCCCTCAATAAATTGCACAAAGCTGGACAGAGAAGTGTGTGATACCATCACGTAATGCACCAACAGTCAGGAAGCCACACTGGAAGTATTTGAAGAATTCAGCCTTTCAGTTCCCATGCCAGTGATTGCCAAACTCTCTCGAGCACCACAATCACCTGAGGAATGATTAAAACACACATTTCCAGGGGGCACCTGGGTGGCTCATTCGGTTGAGGGTCTGCCTTCAGCTTGGGTTATGGTTTCACGATCGTAGGTTTGAGCCCCCTGCCCGCTGCTGTCAGCGCAGAGCCCACTTTGGATCCTCTGTCCCCCTCTCTCTGACCCCGCCCTGCTTGCACTCTCTCTCTCTCAAAAAATAAACATTAAAACCAAAACCCCCCCCCCCACACACACAAATTTCCAGGCCTCCTCCAGAGCATCTGATGCAGCAAGTCTGGAGTGGAGCCTGAGAATTCATTCACGTTTATAGATAGATGGATACTTTATTAGCATATATGCTACTGGTTCTGTCTCTCCGGAAAACCTCGACTAATATACTAATACACATCTCCATATGCCAATTCCCCTGGATGAACGAAAAGTCAGGCTGAACAAAGCCTCGGAGATGCATTTGTTCCTGGTTACGTTTTAGACGGTATAGAAACAAGTATGCAGCCGTCATTAGAAACACAGGGACAGTCGTCGGATGGACACGAGAGCCAGAATGGTTCTGATCTGAAGAGACAGCACAGAACAGTGATACTGTTGTGATTCTGATCCTCCTGGTATTCTGAGCTTTATCAAGGAAGAAATGATCTCAGGCCTGCTATGTGGCTATGCAGCGGGCTCCCAGCCCCAGGGACTAACAGCGTCAGAGAAGCACAGCCTTGGCCTCTATCAGTCCCTCCTCTGATGTCTGATCTTGCTTTCAAACCAACTTTCCTCTTTCTGACCTCCTCTCCTGAAGTCAACCCCTCTCCTTTTTATTGCCTTGCCTTTTCTCTACAATTAGCCTCATTTTGAGTCTTCAAACGTCGAAATGCCTCTTTGACCCCACTCGTGGTTCCTTGGCTATATTGTTCTTTGACAAAAGCCTGAAACACCTGCCCTGGTGTCAATTACAGCCAAAGTCCCCTTGCCTCCAGCAGCGCCTGCTAATCCTATAATCCAGTGCTGATTTCTACAAGACTATACCCAGTTTTCACTGCTCCCAATTCCAAGTAGGTCAGCTGGTAGCTGATTAGAGGCTCCCAGGGACCCTACAGATCTGGAGGCCACGGGGCCTCTTGGAACTTCAGAGGCGACATCAGAATCAACATAGACTCCCGAAGATTGCTAATCTTGGTGGCGCTTGAAGCAATTTGAAGATAATGAGCCTCTGTCAATTTGAGAGGAAGACGACGTTTATATCGTAACACCCTCTGCTGAGCCATTTTGGGATACAGTAGGGCTTTCAGTCTTTCTATAAAAAGGAAGTTTAACAAAAATGCATTTCCAAATGGGAAAGTGCAGCCATTTGTTCCATGGGAGAGTAGAGTTTGTTTAGTGAAAGCCTTCTGGCCCAAACGAGAAGTGAGTTAACTAATGGAGTCTGACAGCCCACGTCTCAGTTCTTGGTGGGATGGAGGCAGCATCATGCCAGGAGTTCACGTGTGTGTGTAACACAGGGAGGTGGGGATTGGGATTAGAGTTCCAGTTCTTGTTGCCATGACCGTGACCTTGGCTTCTGGATATACCTGGTTAGGCAAGAGGACTTGTGTCTATGACACAAAAGGGATAATCTTTCCTCCTTCCTTCCAGCTCAGACGACGTGAGAGTGGATGAACGTCTAATGGCCCTTAGGGCTCACGGTTTAAGGTAGCCCAAGGTCATTGTCACCAAGCACAATGCTCGCCCAGGGCCATGTCACTCTCCTCCTTAGTGGTCCCTGCTCCCTAGCAGTTGCGGGCGGCCTCTTGACTGGACTCTGGTCAGGAGGGGGAGCCATAGCTGGTAGGAGCCTGGGTTTCTGTTTCTGCAGGGGTGCATGGAGCAGAGGACGCCCTACCTTGGTCCCCATTACCACCACCCTGCATCCGACTGTGACTCATGTGAGAAAGAAAACTTGATTGTATTAGGCCACTGCCCTGTGGAGGCCATGTGTTTCAGAAATTGCCTCCATGTACTAAATATTGAGATGATGGTGGGGCCTTGAGAATCAGGCAGATTTCACAGAAGAGGGGTTCTCAGCACCCGCCCAACCCTGTGGGGATGTATGGGGTAGGGTGGGGGGCAGGCTCAACAGGTCTGCTTGGGGGAAGCCCAGATTCTTGGCATTTGTTACTGCTTTCCAAACAAAACAAGCCTTAGAATGAAGAGCAATCTGGTTGAAAAGAAAGGTCACTTTAGGGCTATCTGGTTTCTTTAAGAGTTGATATCATTTTAAGAATATCCAAGTTTCTTTATCTTGGTTTGATCTCCTCCCAGAATCCAGTGATGGATACCCATTATCCTGATCAGCACCTCACCCACGGAAATTAATAATTCAAGTGGAATTCTGGCTTATCAGTTGGGCCCATGCTAGCTTCGTCTGCAGGAGGGGGCTTCCCCAGGGCTCAGTGTGACGGGCCCAGCAAGGAGTCATGGCTCCCAACTTCTCCCCCAAAACTTCTCAACAGCTATTTGCCAGATGCCTTGTCCTTTTGAACACAGTACCCCACAGAGAGTAGACAGCTAAGAAGTATTTGTAAAAAGTATTTGTAAAAAAAGAAAGGGGCGCCTGGGTGGCTCAGTCGATTAAGCGTTCGACTTCGGCTCAGGTCATGATCTCGCCTTTCCCAAGTTCAAGCGCCATGTCGGCCTCTGTGCTGACAGCTCAGAGTCTGGAGCCCGCTTTGGCTTCTGTGTCTCCCTCTCTTGCTCTCTGCCCCTCCCCCATTCACGCTCTGTCTCTACTCTCAAAAATAAACATTAAACAAATTTTTTTTAAAAAGTAAGAGACGAAAGAAATAGAACAGAAGAAGAGAGGCGATGACAAAAGGGCAGAAGGAAAGGGAAGGGATGGAGACACAAACAATGGACAGACAGACAGAAGCTGAGAAGCTAAGACACCAGGACAGAACCCGTGTTTCTGGATCTCCGCAGTGAAGATCTGCTGGGACCGGAGGCACAGATGGAGAATTCAGACAGACCTCTGAGGCCTTGCTTTCATTTACAACGATAAAAAGGAGGATGCTGTTGGTGCTTTCGTACAAGTGCCCACTAAATATCGCTTGCTTGGAGGGAACAGAGATTAGAAAACCCCTTTTCCTGCTTGAGCGAAGCATGAGCTTCTTCCCGGTTCACAAGCATGGCATCCTGTCAGTCCTGTGCCTCCCAGCCCCAGGGAGGGCACCCCCATGCCCAGCTCCCTCCTGCCACCCTGGCTCACCCACTTGGGGCAGCAGAGGAAAAGAGCAGAAGCTTTGGATTCTGGCAGCTGAGCCCCGGCCAGGCATAGCAGGAGGTCCCTCCTAGATATTAACGATTATAACTGTTTGTCAAAATTCAACTCATAATTCGCCTCTAGAAGGTGGCCCTACTCGATCCCTGGCTTTGATTCACGCAATAGTTTATGTGAAAAGACCAAAATAATGGAAATATGAATAATCTCTGCCTTCTTTTTCCCCTTGCAGGCTTGCAGAAGGAAGCTGGCTTTCCCCGAGAGGAGTTTCCCACGGGGCCTGGGATGTCTGAGCTTCGTTCTGTCCCAGACAGACCTGAGCACAAGTGTACTTCACATATGATGACAGAGGGAAAGGAAAAGAGAGAAGGGAGGGCCGCCAGGAAAGGACTGTGAAGTCAGTTACTGCTCTGTGGACCTGGAGTCTGATCCTTCTGGGAATTCTGGAAGAATATCCTATGTGGGGGGAGGATGCAGGGTCCTGACTGGGGTCCGCTGGCGAATTAATGGAGCCATCCCACATCCGTAGTGGGGACCCCTCCCACTTCCTGCCTCTGCTTTGAAGGTAGCGGCCCCCCGCGCGTGCACTGACACCTGTAAGGATGATGGACAGGGGCAGAGCCTGATGGCTTTGGCTACGGGAGGTTTTAAAGAAGGGAAGCGGTGGTCTCTATCTCTGTCCTCCTCATGGAGGGTGACACACCCAAGTAACAGACATCAATTCTTCTGAAATAGCCTCTTGGCTCTAGTGCGTCCTTCTCAGCGTGATGTGCTGGAAGCCTGGACCCCGCGGGTAACTGCTTTCTAAGGGTTTCACCCCTCACGTCCTCGCCACACTGGAAGCGTGTATGTGGGGTGCTCTGAGCACACTGCTGTCTGCAGGTACTTGTTGCCTGAGCCTGGTAGTCCCCACGGCCAGACTGCCAGCTGCTCAGAGACACAGCTACCATGCGACTTGCTCCTCCTGTGTCTCCCGACACTGCCTGGGACCGCTTATCTCTGCGTCCAGAAAAAGGAGAGGAGGTGAGCCATGAAAGAGACCCCTGAGGTCAGGGAAAGGGCCTTCGGAGACCAGGCTCATGAAGAGCTTCTCACAGTCACTCGTTGGCTGCATTTAATAAAGCTCTTCCTGCTTGCTGCTGGGGATGCGAATCAAGAGCACGTTTGTTTGGGGCTTCTGACCAGAATCCACTTCCCTTCCTGAGCAGAACTCCTTCTGAAACACCCCTCGGAGGCCTGGGACCGCAACGGCGCGTCCTGAGTGTCACCAGGAGGGTGCACACTGAGCTTGTCCCCTCCTGTTATGGAGTGTTTACTGGGCACCGCCGCTGAATAATCTCGGGCCTCTGTGCCGCGCTCAGGGACCGGGCTTTTGATCAGATAGATAATGAGCCTGGCTGGATTGTGAGGCGGAAAGGCGTCACCCGCATTGGGGTGCCGCATTGACCCGGGGGGGGGCTGGCAGGGACCTCTGAGCAAGCTCCTTTTTGCGGGGGGAGGGCCCCGGTCGCCCCTGTGCCCTGGGAGAGTGATTTCCGCTCCCTTAATCGGAAGGATCAGGCCAGTGTCTTTAGACAGCTTGGCTGCCTGGGGATAGAGATGTCGGCCTCGTTACACCAGCTGCGTAAGCGCCACATAAATACCGACACTATTCTAGATTGCCTATTAGAGGGAATGGCCAAGACCATGAAACCATTTGAAGTAAACGCAGATTGCCTGACACCCTGGCCTCTCTCCCCATCCTCTGCTACCCCAGAGCTTTGTCCCTTAAAATGAACCCTGGCCCACAGCACAACAGGTAATCTGCCCTGAAAAGGAACATATGCCCCCTGCCCAGTCTCTTTGCTGTGCAGATGCCTCCCGCCTACCTCCCCTAACCCTTTCCCTTCTATAGGACCAGAAGGGTGAGGGTAAGGAGAAGGGGAGCCTCTGGGACTTAAAACAGTGAAGGAAAACAAAAGTGAAGTGACGAAATAAGAGGGATAAAATGCAGTGTCCCCAAAGGACAGGGCTGTCACAGCCTGCCACTTCTCCTGACTGTGCAGGCTCTTCCAAAGCATCCCCAGGGTTTTGTAAAGATTTCCCCAAGTTTCTGGCTCTAATTCCATCTTCTGTTTTGATTTCCTACTGTACTTTCTCTACCCTCTCCCTGTGGATGGGCTTGGAGGGCAGGAGTCGTCATTTCTATTCCTGTATACCTTTCATAGCACAGAGAACAACTCTCAAATAGTCAAAAATATGATGCCATCCCAGTCTATTAAATCATTAATAAGGGAAAGATCTGCTAAATCATTAATAAGGGAGGACATATAATAACAATGCTGGTTCAGAAAGTAATTTAAGGAGTTGGGTGGGTACTTGCAGGAATTTTGAAAACCAGAATGCTGGCATCAGATTGTTTGTTTAGATAGATCACTGGTTAATGTACTACAGGACAATAGAACAGTGGACAGAAATCGACAAGTAATTTCATAGTGCCTGAGCTCTACTGGGTGCGTAGCCACAGCAAAAACAGGTTTGTGATCCTGGAGGCTCAGATACTCCTTGGATAGGCCTGTTAATTGCCCCAGAGTGTCGTTAAAAGAACACGGTGTCCCCATTCCTTAGTTCCATGTTTTAGATAATTTTTCTCGAGATCGGTGCTCACGAAGTACTTACAAATGGCCACACGAATGACACATAAATCTAATGTATGTCTTGTAAGTAAACAAATCTTTTTCTATTTTCAATCCCCATGATCTATTCAGGGTAGCTCTTAGACCCTTTGCCGGACTGTGGAAATTTGAAAGAAGCCGTCCCATTGACAGGAGAGTGGATTTCCTATTGTGCAGTTAATGTATCTTAATAAAGTCCTGGGTCATATGTGTTGTCTGAAAACACACAGTGCTCAGTGGTGTTATCCATGCTATGTGGATACCATGTCAGTAAAAGTTAAAGCGTGTTTAACGTCATCTCATGCAGGCCCAGGCTTTCCTCCCCTCCAGAACTCCTGGCTATTGAAAATTTTCCATATAACCGAAATATGAAATGGTGCTCAAACTATTAGCTTTTATTCAACTGTAAATTCACCCCGAGTCATTTCACATGGTTAACAGCTTATAAAAAGCAGTACACTTAAATCTAGGTCCCACGTATATAGTAAGGGCCAGCTCGATGACAACAAATGAGGAGGGTTTTTAATGTGACCATTGTTTAAAACATTTTGCTAAGTTTGGGGTACCTGGGTGGCTCAGTCAGTTAAGCGTCCCACTCTTGATTTCAGCGAGGTCAAGATCTCAGGGTCCATGAGTTCCAACCCCCTCGCAAAGCTTACTTGGGATTCTCTCTCTCCCTCCCTCTCTCTCTCTCTATTCCTCCCCTTCTCTATCTCTAAATAAATAAATAAACACACATTAAAAAAAAAAAATTTGGTTAAGTTATTTTACTCCTCCCCCCGCCCCCTCCCTCAGCTCTATGCTAAGAGGCCTGAGGTTATCTCTGCTAAGGGCAGAATGAAGACCCCCCAAAACCACCCTCATTCAACCCTGCAGAATTCTGTGCATCTGTCCTTGGTGGTACCGTGTGCTGGTGGCGGCAGCATGGCTGAGCCCGTGGCTGCATAGCACTGTACCTGGAACCTCACCCCCGATGGCTCTCCCTTCCACTGAGCAAGGCGGCCAGGACCTGCTTGCTGCCTGGCCTCTGCACCCAGTACCAAGGTGTCGTTTTCTTTCCCCCCACCCAGCCATTCTCTGTGACAACAGCTGGGCATCTTACAATTTAACCCGATTCTGACACTATCTATCTGGAGACAGCATCAGATCCCACAGGTTAAGGCCTCAGACCCACAAGATTGCTCCCCATGTTCTTCAGATGCCAATGGCAAGTCTGGGGGTAGATCAGAGGCTATAGATCAGAGGCTCCGGTGACCCCCTCCTCAGGTTCAATAAACTCGATAGAGCAGCTCACAGAACTCAGAGAAACATTTTATTTACTAGATCACTGGCTTATCATAAAAGGATATAACTCTGGAACAGCCAGATGGAAGAGAAGCGTGGGGCAAGGTATTTGGGGAGGGGCATGGCGCTCTCCCCTTCTCCAAGCATACCACTCTGAACCGCCACTTGTTTACCAACCCAGAAGCTTTCCTGACTCACTCCTTTTTGGGTTTTCTTACAGGGGCTTCATCACATAGGCACAACTGATTAAATCATGGGCTGCCGGTGATGAAATTTAATCTCCAGCCCCTCTCTGCTCCCTGAATGCTGCGTATGGAAGGGCAGGGTGGGGGCTAAACGTTCCAACCCTCTGATCCTGTGGTTGGCTCCCCTGACAACCTCCCCCCCACCTTAGGGGCTTTCCAAAGGTCGTTTCATTAACATAACAAAAGATTTTTATGGCTTTCATCGCAGGAGATCCTAAGGGATTTAGAAGTTGTGTGCCAGGAATGTGGACCAAGACCAAATATAGATTTCTTATTATAAATCACAATATCAACAGGGGCATAGACTTCTTTGAATATCTGTTGAACGTGGAGTCTGTGTTCCCTCCTTTAAACGCAAGCACACATACACCTGCCTACCCTTATCAATATAACTTGGAGAACTGACATCATGAAATCCTGTGAGAGACATTTGGAACCCAGTAAAAGCCCCTGCACTAAGAGTGACAGTTCCTTTTATGTGTTTGCAAACACATGAGACTTCATGGTCAAAGAAATGCATCTACAAAGAATTTGGGATGCACATAAAGGCTGGAGGCCTTCTCTGAGGGTAATTAGAAGACCTGTTACCTTGCTGGTGTGTGAGGCCACCTCTGGGAACCACTCTTCCCCATGATGGGGCAAGCTCTCGAGAACCTCTCTCGCTGGGGGAGCTATTGCACCATCTAATGAGCCCTGTTTGTCCACCTGCTGTGTTTCCAGACCACTGGTCTTCATCCCATCTCTAGTCTGTGCACAGTGGACTCCCCTTCTGGCAGAGCCATTTACATTTGGGTGCACGCATGCACGTGTGTGTGTGTGTGTGTGTGTGCACAAGCTTCCCTCCTGGGGATTGCTCTTTCTTTGCCAATGCATTGAACACAGTGGCTTCACCCAGTCCCTAGTGTGTGGGGACAACGTAAGCAGAGGCTCAGAATTAAGGGATTACTAGCTTAGCAGGAGTTTGAGCTGCTCCCATGTGCTGTGGAGAAAAGTCTGGATTGCTAGGTTAAGGCACTGCTGTGGAAGGCCTCCGATGCTGAACCATGTTCCTTCTGCCATGGAGGTAAAACCAAATATCATGTGTAAAGTGCATTACCCTCCTCTCATCTATTCTGTATATTCGATTTTTATAGATTAGCCTTTGTGGCAGACAAAAATAGCCATTCTTCCCTTCTCTCAAAATAAAAAAATCCACATGATAGCCCAAACAGAAGACAATCCCAGCCTCCCTTGCCTTACACAAGGCCACATATGGATGTTTTAGCTAATCAGATGCAATCAGATGTGGGAATTACTTTAAGGTGGGGCTGCCATGTCACTCTTTCCTCCTAGACCTTGGCCAAAGTGGCTGGAGCTTAAAGATCAGGAGGACAGGGACAGGCCTTGGCATGATGACGGACAGATCCCTGACTAATATACAGAGCCACCAAACAGCCCCACTCCACCATGACCTCTCATGTGGAGGGAAATCAACGTCTGGCACACGTAGGCCACACTTGCTCAGGATTCTTCATGACACATGGCTCAAAGAAACCCTGTATATGTAATTTCTCAGCCTCTCACCTGTTCTATTTAAAAACTCACCTGCTAAAACAATTTATTAGGTTTTAGATTCCTCAAGGCATCTTTAAACATTTTGGGCTTCCTTTATTCTCTTTTCATTTTCTTGTCCACACGCACATTGAGGGTCAAGAAAGACCAACCCCGACCAAACGAGTGAACCCACAACTCTCCTTTGGTGCTTGTGATCACACTTCCCCTTATGAAGAAACGTAGAGTCTCCAAACGTGGCCCGCCAGATTGGAAGACACTTTCAAGTTCACGGACTTCCCTCTCTGCCCCCTTGTGCAAACATTTCCGGTCACATTACAGCTCTGCCCTTTCTTCCCTGTTTTCACTCCGGGCCCCAATAAATACTTCTTTCACATCACCTGGAAAAATTTTGCTGCAAACAACTTAAGTCGTGTCCCTCCCTCCCTTCAGTCCCACCCAAAGGGTTGCCGGCTTCCAGAAAAATTTTCCTTTGGCAATGAAACAGAGAAAGGTCAACATTCAGTGCACATCCCACATCCTGTATTTACAGTGTCCCAGCAAGGGACATGCTCTCTGAATGTGAGCAGTGGGCTGGGAGGCCTTGGCACTTCAGAGCATCGTAGGCTAGAGCCCAGGGGTGTGTGACTAGGCCCTTGAGCTGCTAGCATGGCTGGTGGGTGGATGGGGTGGAAAAACAGAGGGAAACAGTGAGGGGCAGCGGAGGCAAGGGGCCCCAGCCTCCTGGAGGGGTCAGGAACCCCGACAGGCAGGGGTCTTCACCAAGCAAAACTGAAGCCAGGCCTCCTTAGCAGCTGCAAACGCAGTTCAAGCGGACCACATGATAGGTTTACTCTCCTACCTCAAGAATCCAAATAATTTCAGTTCAGCAGTGGACAGTCAGCGATGAGGGAGCAGAAGGCAAGCTGACAGTCCGAAAACATCCCCACCCCACCCCCTTCCCAGGTGGGGGTATGTGTGATATTCCCCGGGATACCCCAGGCTTCCCAAGAACAAAGGAAAGGGGAAAAAACAATGGCTAACTTATAGAGATCACAGTCTTGCAGGACCTAAGTCTCCGTCACCCCTCCAAAGTGATGTGGGGAACAAAAGCAGAAGGAAATGGCAGATAGAATGAATTTCCTTCTAACCTGCAGCCCAGTAACAAATACTTGAGGCTGACAGAGTGAAACTTTTCTCCATGAACTCCCTACTGTCTTCATGCTAATGCTTTGCTAGAGGGAAAGCCACCTTAGCTTGACAATAGCTAGGCCTTCAGTATCCTGGGAGTCTTCTTCAGCATATAAATATCTCACTGGAAATTTCCCCTGGACCTTACCTCTCCCAACTCCACTGTATCTAACCAGTCTCTCCTTGTGGTTCCGGGGTAGCTCTTCCTGCCCAGGGTCCCGTCCCCATGCTTCAATAAAACTACCTTTCTGCACCAAAGATGTCTTCCAAGAATTCTTTCTTGGCCACCAGCTTTGGACCCCATATACCTCCCTGTCACCCCAAAAACCTCATCAGTCAGCATCCTGCCTCACCCCCAACACATTGTCAACCTCAGCCGATACAACCACAGCCACTGTCCACTGCAAGGCTCATGACAAGTTCACCACCAGCCGCCAGGCTACTGCATCAGGACACTGCTGGCTTCTCCTCTGACCCTCGGCTTCCTCCTGTATGCTGACCATTCCACTTTGGGCTCCGGAGACAGCACAGAGCCTGGATTTCCTCCTCCATGGGCACCCCTTTTTAGTCTTCGGTGCTGGATCCCCCTTGGCTTTACTCCAAATGGGGAGAGCCTCCGGGCTGAAAGCAGCCCTATCATTTCCCTCTATCAGCTCTCTCTAAGAGTTCATTCAGCATCACAGGCTTTACAGGCCATGTATGCTAACAATCCCCTGGTTTCTATCTCCAAGCCAGACCCTCTCCCCTGAGCTCCAAGCCTGGATCCCTAAGTCGGGGTTCGACGTCTGCGCCTGTGCCCTCCTCCATCATCCCAAACCTGCCGACGTTCCCTATTTCAGACCCTGATTCTCCCGTCTACCTGCTCGCCGTCCCCATGACCTAGACGCCTCTGTCCTGTTAGTGCCACCGTCCAAATCTCTCTTTCATCTGCTCACATCTCTTCCTTCGTCTCCTTCACTGCCAACCTCCTTAGTCGCCATCATGTATGTCCACTGGGCCTGGTCCAATGACCTCATTAGTTTCCCTCCCATTTGCCATTCAGTCTCTTCTCCACGCGGTCTCCACCGCCATCTTTCTAAAATGTAATAGGCCCCGCTGAAAGCCATCGGCAACTTCCCTTTGCTCTTGCTCTAAAATCAAACTCCTTACGACAGCTTCCAAAGCCCCTGTCTCCCCCGTCACTTGGCTCCTGCCTTACCCTATGACCCCCTCCTCTGTCTGCCCTTCCTACCCTTTAGCCACTCTGACCTCCTTCCTGTCCCCCCACAATGCCAAGTGCTTTTCTATTTCTGGACATTACCCATGTATTCTCTCTGCAGCCCTCAACTCTCCATTCTCCATGTGACTAGTGTGCCCTTGGTCTTAGAGTCACGTCCACCGCTTAGAGAGCACCCCCTCCCCCCTACTTAAATGGATCACCATTTTCTCTATCTTGTCACTGGATTTATTTCCTTCGCAGCCACTCACCACATCCTAGAAGTGTATTGTTTATGTATGTGGGTGCTTATTGTCTGTCTGTCTCCCATTTCTGCTCCCAGGAGGATGAAGGCTCCAGGAGGCAGAATGTAGCCCATGTCATCCAGCCCTGTGTTCCCAGCAAGCCCAGTGCCCAGCAGGGTGCCTGGCTCACGTGTATTTGCTGAATGAATGAAAGCCCAGGAGAAATACTTCTAAGGATAATTGATGAATTGGTCATTATGTGCCAACCTGTGCCCTCTAAATGGACCTCTTCCATGTACAGTAGTTGCTCTCATCACCCCAAGGTCGGGTTTCCGATCCCTATTTTAGAGTTTTGGAAACAGGCTCAGAGGTAAGCGACTTGCCTTGGGTCACTAGCTGTTTCTAGGCAGAGCCAAGGCTCAATCCCAGGTCTGTCGGGCTCTGCTGCCCCCACTGTCACCAGTGAGAATTTTAATGGAAACGCTGCAACTGTTTTCATTCTTGCTCATTGTTTAAAAGCCGCTGGAGATTTAAGGCAAGGCCCTCACTCTGAGAAGTTCTTTCATTGCCTCTCTCCCAGAGAGGTAATTTCAGATTACTTCGACGGGTTCCAAAATCCTGAGCGGCCCTCAAGAAATATAAGAACAAATCTTTTCCTGAGCAGCATGCCGTCCGTCTCCAGTGGGCAAATGCTAATGGAGGACAGGTGGAGCGTCTGGGGGTCTGGATACAACTTGAAAGCCAGTGCCAGGTTTCCTTCCTTCAGTGACACTAATCAGAGCTCACATGGGCCTAATGCTGACCAGATGGGGAAGCAGGAGGCTGGCGGACATGGCCAGTCCCGCCTGCCTGGCCCTGCCCGACCCTGCCCGGTGAGGCTTACATGTTTGAGGTCCGAAAGAACAGGAATGGAAGGAGAAAGATCTTCTCCCCTACAAACTTTGCAGAACTGAGCAAACGGGCAGATTCCTGGTCTCCTGTGCACAGACAGGCTTGGGACGACAACAGGTGGGGTCTCAGCAGAAGACCTCGCATTGTTTTTCTGAGGTCAGGCAGGGCCAAGCAGTTACCTCTGTTACCCCAGGAGGAGGGGGAGAGGAGCAGCTCTCAGCCCCCATCGGCAGTGAGGATCAAGCAGCCTAATGACCAGCGGTCTAAGAGGGGAAATAACTGGTCTTCCAGCCTGCAGATTCAAGAAAAGGGCTGCTTTGGGACCACAAGGCCCTCTTGGGTTCCCAGGGAGTAATCTGGTGGCTCTGCTTCCATGAGGTCAAAGGGCTTTGCCTGGCGAAGGTAAGTGGGAGCTACAAAAGCAGAGGAAACCCACCACCCATACATTCTCAGTGCTGGCAACAGGCTTTTAGGAACTCTTTGGTGAGGGGCGCCTGGGTGGTTCAGTCAGTTGAGTGTCTGACTTCAGCTCAGCTCATGATCTCATGGTTCTTGAGTTTGAACCCCACATGGGCTCATTCCTGTCAGTGCAGAGCCTGCTCACATCCTCTTTCCCCCTCTCTCTGCCCCTCCACTGCTCATACTCTCTCTCTCAAAAGTAAATAAAATATTTTAAAAATAAATGAAAAATAAAAATCCTTTGGTGAAAGAGAATATACAGAAATAAGCACTTACGGTAAGTGTACGCAGCTCAAAGGATTTCCAAAACATACCAGGGTTCATTCAGATCAAGAAACAAAATGTGCCAGCCTGCATGTAAGGAGAGCTGCCATTTTGCCAAAGAGAAAATCCCACAGGAAGGTAGATGGCTAATTTGAATATGTGAATTTCTAGCAACATGGTTGATGTAACCAGGAGTCTCACCATACATTGCCAATTAACTTAATAAGGAGAAATATTGAAACATCACATTTTAATTTAGCAATGTTTCCCCCTTCTGGGCTCTTCCATATCATGAAACAATAAAACTCAAATTCTTTGCTCAAATTTCTTTGGTCTCAAAGTCTTCGGTCAACTGATTATCAAAGGTTGAAGGTACCAAGAATACACACTGGGGAAAAGGTAGTCTCCTCAATAAGTGGTGTTTGGAAAATTGATACCCACCTACAAAAGAATGAAATTACAGCCATATCTTATACTTTATTTTATACACAAAAATGAACTCAAAATGGATTAAGGACTTACATGTAAGACCTGAAACTATAAAACTCTAACAAGGAAACATTAGGAAAGATCTCCTTGACATTAGGCTTGGTGGTGATTTCTTAGATATGACACCAAAACACAGGCAACAGTAGCAAAAATAGACAAGTGGAACCACATCAAACTAAAAAGGTTCTGCACAGGAAAAAAAATCAACAAAACCAAACACAACCTATAGAATGGAAGAAAATATTTGCAAGCCATCTGACAAAGGATTAATATCCAACATATACAGAGAACTCCCACAACTCAATAGCAAAAACAAAACAAAACAAAACAAAAACCAAAAACCAAAAAACAAAACAAACCCCCCCAAAACAAAAAACAAATAAACAACAACAAAAAACCCTAAACAAAAACCAAAAGCCCTCAAATAACCAGATCGTAAAAATG
Source organism: Neofelis nebulosa (assembly GCF_028018385.1). Taxonomy (NCBI): domain Eukaryota; kingdom Metazoa; phylum Chordata; class Mammalia; order Carnivora; family Felidae; genus Neofelis; species Neofelis nebulosa. The sequence continues at coordinate 86,312,478 of NC_080790.1, forward strand.
GGCAAAGAAACTTAACAGATATTTCTCCAACAAGACCTACAAATGCCCAACATGTATATGAAAAGGTGCTCAACATCACTAATCATCAAGGAAATACAAATCTAAACCACATTTTGATATTGCCTCACACCAGTTCGGACAGCAATTATTTAAGAAACAAACAAACAAGCAAAAGATGAGTGTTGGTGAGGATGTAGAGAAAAGGAACCCTTATACGTTGTTAGTGGGAATGTAAACTGATGCAGACATTGAAGAAAACAGTATGAGGTTTCCTCAAACCATTAAGAATAGAGACCCCATATGATCAGCAATCCCACTTCTGAGTATATATTCAAAGGAATTGAAATCAGGATCTCAAAGAGATATTTGCACCCCTATGTTCACTGAAGCAGTATTCACAAGAGCCAAGACATGGAAGCAACCCAAATGTCCGTTGATGGATGAATGATCAAAGAAAAGGTAATGATATATTACACTGAATGTTATTCAGCTTTAAAAAACAAGAAGGAAATCCAGCCTTTTGCCTCAACATGGATGAACCTGGAGGACATTATGCTAAGTGAAATAAATCAGACACAGAAGGACAAATACTGTACGATCCTGAAATCTAAAAAAGTCAAAGGTAGAATGGTAGTAGCCAGGGGCTGGGTGTAGGGGAGAGGTGTGGAGAGGTGTCGGTCAAAGTGTACAAAGTTTCAAGTATACGAAATGAATAAGTTATAGACATCTACTGTATGGCATAGTGCCATAGATAACAGTACTGTTTTGAATACCTAAACATTTACTGAGCAGGTAGATCTTATGTTAAGTATTCTTATCACATACGTGGACACACACACAATAAACAAAGAGGACAGGAAAAATCTTTTGGACGTGATGGATATGTTTATGGCAGGGACTGCAGTGGTGATGGTCTCACAGATATATACAGTAAAACCTTGGTTTGTGAGCATAATTTGTTCTGGACACACACTTGTCACCCAAAGCACTTGTATATCAAAGCAAATTTCCCCATAAGAAATAACAACACTCAGATGATTCGTTCCGCAACCCAAAAATACCCATATAAAAATGATTACAATATTGTAATATAATAAGGCAAATACAAAATATAAAGAAAAATAAACAAATTAACTTGTACTTATCTTTGAAAACCTTCGTGGCTGGTGTGAGGGAGAAAAGAGAGAGAAGGGTTATTGTGTAGGACGACTTTCCCTATCATTGACAGAATCACTGCTATCTGTTAGCTCAGTGGAATCTTTTTATGGTGCAGTATTAACAGACTCTTGCCATATACTGTATTTAATGTAACTGGCAATAAGGCATCAGAAGAAAGGGTCTGTATCTGCAGGCAGCCTGATTTAGAATGAAGCAAAGCATTCAGAATCTTACTCGTGTATGGAAAAGCAAAGGACTGTCCATAGGTGCTTTGAAGTGACAAAAAATACACTAGTGCCCGTTGTGGGCACCTTCCAATGTTCTGAAAAACTCACTGACTCCTCCCAAACCCCGCAGCCTGAGATGGAGCATCCGAGCATGGGAGATGATCACCCCAAATCCCGCAGCGAGAGAGAGAGAGAGAGAGAGAGAGAGAGAGAGAGTGAGTAACCATTGGCTCAGTGGTGATCACATGACGTTTGGTGTCACATACTACTCATATTGCAAGACATCGCTCGTTTATCAACTTAAAATTTATTAGAAATGTTTGCTCGTCTTGTGGAACACTCGTAGAACACATTACTTGCAATTCAAGGTTTTTACTGTACTTATCTCCAAAATCCTGAGGCTGTATACATTAAATACGGACAGTTTTTGTATGTCAATCATACCTAAATAAAGTGATTAAAAAACAAAGTCTGTTTCCCACAGCCAAAAAAAAAAAAAACCCCAAAAAACAAAATGTTACCAGTACTTCCAGAATCCTGCCTATATACCTTCTGGTCACCAGGGCCCCTGGGGTAACCTCTCTCATGACCTCTACACCACACCGTCATTTTACCTGTTTTTTGTAATTTACATAAATGCAACCACACAGTGTGTATGCTTTCGTGCCTAGCTTTTTTCACATAATATTTTGTTTACGAATGCATTAGCTCATCTCGTTGCCCACAGTTCTAGAACATTTGTTCTCATTAGACTGCAGTATTCCACTGTGTGCACCTCCCAGAGTGTGCTTATTGGAGATTTGGTTTTAATACACTTCTGATTAGTGTCACCTTCCAGGCTGGATGAAAATGAAATTTAGGTGACAGCAGCCACCTCTCTAAAGATGGGAGCGTTCTGGGATGCCTGGGTGGCTCAGGCAGTTAAGTTCCGACTCTTGATTTCATCTCAGGTCGTGATCGCACTGTTTGTAAGTTTGAGCCCTGCGTAGGGCTCTGCGCTGACAGTACGGAGGCTGCTTGGGATTCTCTCTCTCCCTCTGTCTCTGTTCCTCCTGTCCTTGCTCTTTCTCTCTCTCAAAAAATAGACAAACTAAAACAAATAAACAAAAACAAAAACAAAATATATGGAGCTTTCCATATTAGAAATACTCAGTTTCATACAATGAATATTTAGGAATAATTTGTCCCCTCTCCTCCGTTAATCTATTTTATCCATATGTATTTGTAGAGCAATTTAGGTGACGATTGGCCTTCACCATGGAGTGTCCCCAAGAGGTGCTGGGTCAAGCCCGAGAGGGAGGAGTTTCTGCAACTGACAAGAACCATCATGGAATGTTATCATAGGTGAGCCAATTCCAATGACCTGGAATTAATAATATCTGCCCTTCCTCCTCCCCAGGCCACACTGAGGAAGACAAAGCAGATGTTACAAAGCTTATAACATGGTATGATAACAGTTTAACAAAAAAGGAGACCTGTGTATTATATAGGGGCAAAAATAAAATAGAAGATACCATTATAGGTAGTGAGTTCATGAAGGAATTCATTTTCTTATTTTTACATCTTGAAAAGTCCATGTATTCTACATAAAACATGCCGGAGTTTTAATAAGAAATAACGTTATAAAGGTCAAATAATATTTACCGAGGAGCACCGCCATCTATAAATGGCAAAATAAATAAAGGACTTTATATACTGCCTCATTGACTCACACGAAAGACTTTGTGGTGTTTTCAAAATAGAACTTTGTGTGCCGTAATCTAATTTGGCAACGCTTAGAGCAGAAACAGCCCCTGCTGAAAGATTAAATGAAAAATAAAGTGCTTCGCAGTTGAGGCTGCCAAGAGATAAAGGGAGTCCACGTTCCTCACATGACTTTTCTTAAACAAGCAGGTGGTTGCTGAGCACGAGGCTTACGTGGGTGAGGAGGGCCTGCCAAACTGTGCTTTTCCGCCTCTCGTGGGGTTTTAGGTAAATACCTGTTTGTAGACACCATGGTGATTAGGGGGCAAAATGTCTCCCAAGCGAAGCAAGGAGTCAACAAGACTCAAGACTTGGATGGAAGGCAAGGACACCTAACAACCCTCCAAAAACAAATTCAGAACAAAGGAATAATCTCACTATCTAGGGCTGGGCAAGGCTAAGTCTCCATTGTCTGTTACTTGGAAAAATCAAGTAGAATCTGTAAAGAGAGGGGATTTTATTGGATTTGGGAGGGTATGATTTGGCATTTGAGACCAGTTTTTTTTTTTTTAATATATATTTATTTTTGAGAGAGAGAGAGAGAGAGAGAGAGGCTCACACAAGCAAGGTAGGGGCAGAAAGAGAGAGGGAGACAAAATCTGAAGCAGGCTCCAGGCTCTGATCAGTCAAGAGAGCCTGAACCTTGAGATCATGACTTGAGTCAAAGTCAGATACCCAACCCTCAACCAACCGAGCCACCCAGGCGCCGCTGAGGCCAGTTTTAAATGTAAGAGACACCTAATTATTTCTAAAGGTCATTTGCTAATAACCCATTGTTTATATATTGTGGCCTGGAGCACAGCAGCATCTAAACCATGTGGGAGGTTGCTAGGAATAAAAATCTTGGGCCCCTACTTGCTACTCGGGACCCTACTGACTGAAACAGAATCTGTATTTTAATATGATCATAAGGCGATGCATTTTAAAATTTGAGACATCCTCAATAAGGAAATTTGGGGAAATAAGGAAAAACAAAGAGACAGTTTGGGTAGGTTTGCCTCCTGTTACCCCACCACCTCCCACACGCGCTGATCTCCTTACGTAGTCACATCCCACACTTGCACAATTTGATAGCTTGGTTTTCACTCCGTCATAAACACCTTCCTGTCTTATCACAACCTTTTTTTCCATAAACAGTTGCTAGATCTGCACAATAGTCCACCAGCAAATGTACTCTAGCTAATTCACTTCCATTTTTTTCTACTCACACTTGAGGGGCTTAAGTTTGTTTATAAGTAATTTCACAATCAATAAATTTGACTTAAGTTTGTTTATAAGTAATTTCACAATCAATAGATTTGTGCCTAGCAATTTACCAGTTTAGGGCTTTTGTTCCCCCCTGGGAGAGATTCCCAGAAAAGAATTTAATAGTAAAGCTTTCCTCTTTATAATAAGACAGGTACATTCTTATTATAAAAAGTTTTCCAAAATATGAAAACACAAATCTATATATGTGATAAGTTTGCACAGAGCCCTCCCCCCCACCACAGACACACACACACACACACACACACACACACGTGTATGTAAAAACTGAAATCTGGGGGCACCTGGGTGGCTCAGTGGGTTGAACATCTGACTCTCGACTTTGGCTCAGGTCATGGTTTCACTGTTAGTGACATCAAGCCCCGCATGGGGTTCTGTGCCAACAGGATGGATCCTGCTTGGGATTTTCTCTCTCCCTCTCTCTCTGCCCTTCTCCTGCTCGTGCACACACTTTCTCTCTCTCAAAATAAATAAAAACCTGAGCTCTGAATAACGTTTGTCATCAAGTTAATCATATTGTATTGAGGTCAGTTTTCTGGTTTTGATGATCGTATTATAGTCATGTAAGATGTAACCACTGGGGGAATCTGGGGGAAGGACACACAGGATCTTTCTGCACTGTGTTTCCAACTTGCTGTGAGCCTGTAATTAATTCAAAATAAAAAGTTTAAAAAAATATATGAGAGAGAAAAGAAAAAGAAGACCATGAAAGAATCACTCAAGCACAAACCCTGTTAATGTTTTGATATATTTCCTTTCAATCTTCTTCTGTGCCAGAGCACAGTATAGTAATTTTGTATAGTAATACAAAATACAAACTGGTTTCAAATCCCTTGATCTATGCTGTGCTTGGTTAGGCATAGCTTTGGTGAGATCCATAATAACCAGCAAACAAGAACGGGCTCCGAGAGCTCCATATATGCTATGGTGCTTACAAAGGATCACCTTCAGGAAAACATAAACTGTTCATCAACATTGAAACTTTGTCTCTCACAACGTTTTTCTTCCCCGTCTTGGGCACCATTTCTATCTCCGCCTTATCTATGCACCTACTCTGTTTCTTAATTTGATTGCTACGAGGAGCCTGTGAAAATGCAGGTTTTGGGGGCCATCATTGTAATTTGGTTTCAGGAGGTGCACGCAGAAGGGAAAAACAATTTCTCTAGCCAAGTGCTCAGCTCTGGCTCTGGCTGCATTTGCAGAAAAGACACCAAAAAAAAAAAAAAAATGACTGAGGTTGCAGTTAATTAATGCCCTGATTCCTAATGGGAAACACTTAAGTAAATAGCACTGGAGAACCCTTGAACTCCCCTTCAATTCCACACTCTGTGCACTCTCACGGACCAGCCCCATCTCCATGACAACCAAGGAACCTTCTTTGAAACTCAGCTCAAATGGCGTCTGTTGTGAGACACTAGCTCCAGTAAGCCTGGGGGCACAGGGATGCGCCCTATACTCCGTGCTCCCCTGTATCTGACCTGCTGCTTATGTTCTGTAATTTACCTGTGTGCGTGTCTTTCTCCCCGCTGGGCTGTGAATCTGAGATGTTGGGTATGGGCCCATTCTTCTTTGTTAGACACATTCTGTAGTACCGCACACGTTTAAGAGTATGTTCGCAACAAGTGTTTGTTGATGGAAAGAAGGAAGGAAGGAAAGAAGGAAGGAAGGAAGGAACAAATGGAGGGAAGGAAGGGTGGAGGAAGGTGGGTAAGAAGGAAGGAGGAAAGGATGGAAGGAAGGAGGGAAGAAAGGAAGGAAAGGAGGGATGGAGGGAAGGCAAACAGCTTCAAGGATATCACTGAACATGAAAGCAGCTAAAGTCACTGCCCCATCTCTCAGAATGCCTGCAACTTCCATGTGGATGTTAAGCACTTCCGCTCAGGTCATGATCTCACGGTTTGTGGGTTTGAGGCCCACCTCAGGCACTGTGCTGACAGCTCAGAGCCCGCAGCCTGCTTCGGATTCTGTGTCTCCCTCTCTCTCTGCCCCTCCCCTGCTGGCACTCTGTCTCTGTCTCTCTCTCAAAAATAAACAAACATTAAAAAAAAAAGTCTTTCCTGATCCTGCCCTTTGGGGCCTGTGAGTTCCTTCTTGACGGGTTGCAACATATAGTGAAATGTGGAGACAGGACTCAGGGCACATTCTGGCTTCAGCCATCTCCATGATCTTGGGCCAGGTACTTCAGCAATAGGACTGTCTTGCATCTAGAAAGGAGATGGGTGTACAGATCTTCCTGTTTCTTCAGCTCTAAGATTCATGGGTATCTTATCAGGCAGGTAGGGGTCAGAATCACAGAGGCACGATGATAAAGAAATTTGGGATGCTTTGTCCTGCTGTAAGTTCAGGGTGTGGAGGTAGGCTGGGCTGTTTCAGGCTCACTTTGACTGACCTTGGTCCATTAGGATGAGAGGAAAGTAACCTCTTTAGTCAATTTTGCATGAGCCCTGCCATGCTGAAGACATGCTTAGATGTCTTCACTCCATCCTAACACCAAGTAAAATTCTGAACAAACTGAAAAATCAACATCTCTTCTTAAATTCGTCACAAAAACGAGATTGCCCAGCAAACCAATGCCCCTGCCATTCCTTCTTGGATGGTTGGAAGCAGGTGCCCACCATGGCTTTTCATTGGAATGAAAAGCCTGAGGACCTTTTGAAAACACTGAGGTCTCCCTTTCACCCGAGAAATTCTGATTTAGCCCTTCTTGGCAACGATGGCTTACCCACTAGGCACAGCACTTGGGGCGAACAAAATGTTTTCATTTTGTTTAAAATCAGAAGAAGAAGACAAGCTTTTAGGTCAAAGAAAAGGTTTTAATACATAATGTTAACACATTTGTCTTTGTACCAATGCAGTAGTAAAATATAATTTTCAACATATTTTTAGAGGAAAGGGCCCACGAAAATCATATTATGGCCCTGGGCAGGGGTGCCCATGTGGCATCAGGAATTTTTAAACCTAGAATTAGGTGATTCTAATGTGCAGCCAGGGTTGAAAACCAATGGCTTAAAGGGTACTTGAGTGGCTTTCTACCCTTAAATATCTCCACCTGGCCTCCCAACAGCTTGCCAGAAATTTCAGTGTTAGAAAAATTGAAATTAATTTAGATTTATAGGTTTTCAATTAAACTGAAACTCTGTTTCTAGGAGTCCTCACTCAAATGCTTTTTGAACGTGGCAATTACCAGCTTTGAGTAGACCGCGAAAAGGTACATTTTGGTGCATGGATACAGGAAGGAGAGATTCTCCCGCTGAAACCACAGGCATGAAGTATCTCTGGGCACCTGGGGGTGACTGGGGTCTGGAGGGGCTGGGAGGTGGGTGCTGACAGAGATGAGTCCAAACAGCTACCTGGATGGCAGGTGGGCCTTCCCACATGTGTGGCGCCCAGGGATTTCCAAGTTCTTCCTGCTTCGTACCTGATTTCATCTGGCTTCACAATGACCCGAGGCAGAGCTGTCCTCATTACCCCATTTACAAGATTGGTGCTGGCCATACATCACAATAGGTGTGTGCTCCAAACTGCTACGAGGGCGGGGACTGCCCCCCATGGCAGACGGTGTCCGGTCACCACTGTGATTTTGCTGACTCCAATCCTGAATCCTAGTTTTAGTGTTTGGGAGGAAAATGGAAACATTTTCTTAACCTGCGTCAGCTTTTTCAGGCCTGCCATTGAAAACTGCCATTACTTCCATAACTATGCAATGATGCCAGAGCGTCCATATCTGAAATGCTCAGGGACAAGAGGCAACAGGTGACTTTTTGTCCTCCCTTTGGGAACAAGTTCTCCGGCTGTGTCTTGGGCCCCACTCCGGAGTACAGGACCACATTACTACCTGTTGGCTTCCTGAGGGGCCCAGAGAGTGTAGGCCCTGACCACTGTCCACTCCTTCCCACTGCCCCCATAAAAGAGGAAAATAAGACAAAGGAAAGCATTTCTGTAGTCTCAACATCTTGGTCCTCTCTCCTGGCAAGACGAAATTGACTTGACTCCATTTGCCAGCATGGAAGCTTTTACAGTGGATAGAACACGAAGAGAAAAAACATACTTTTTTTTTTTTAACTTAAGAAATGAGAAATAAACATTAAGAAATCAGTGCAAAGTATAAGGTTATTCCAAATATCTTAGGGCCTCATTAAAGCAACACAAAACAAAATAAAATATATATATTTGGGTAAATCCCTGTCAAGAAGAGGGGGGAAGTGGTGGCATTATTTTAGAAGGAACCAAATGTAGTATTTTAGCCAGTAGAGATGTTATCTCATCAGTCTCTAACACAGTGGTCCCCACTTTATTTTGAACACAGTTCCTATCATTCAAAATGTCTGAGCATGTAGCTCCATTATTTATTTAGGAAGTATACATAAATATTTCCACACAAATCTCTTATGCACACTATAAAACCCACAAAAACAGAAATAAAAAGGTGAGCTTAAAAATAAATATAACTAGATGTTCTGATGTTCTTTCTCATGCCCTAGTGGAGAGTCTGGCACTTTCCCCAGGGTGCACGCCCCTCACTTGGAAACCACAGCTCCAGACATAGAGACACCGAATGGCCTCGATGGGTCTACTGAGGACGGCCGCAACAGCTCTCACATCTTTGCTAGCAAGGTGGGAGATGTGGATGAACATTTAGCAGGAAGATATTGCTAGAAAAAGACAATTTCCAGTCCAGCAGGGAAGGAGCTTAGATGTCTTCACTCCATCCTAACACCAAGTAAAATTCTGAACAAACTGAAAAATCAACATCTCTTCTTAAATTCATCACAAAAGCGAGATTGCCCAGCAAACCAATGCCCCAAAATTGGAGAGACAGACAGCCAGCTGCAGAGAATCACAGCTTATCAGAGCAAACATCCACAAGCAGAAACCTCCATGGGAACCAGCGATGCAGGAGAAAAACCTGTACTCTCACTGGGGAATGTCTGGAAACTCAGCGTGGCAGAGCCTGAGAGATCAAAAGTCCAAGGCGGGAGCCTGGGTGGCTCAGTTGGTTAAGTGTCCAACTCTTGGTTTTGGCTCAGGTCATGATCTCATGGTTCGTGAGTTCGAGCCACCCCCTCCCCCCGCCAACACGTTGGGCTCTGTGCTGACGGCACAGAGCCTGTTTGGGATTCTCTCTCTCCCTCTTTTTGACCCTCCGCTGCTCACACTTGCTTTCACAAAATAAATAAACTTTTTATTTTATTTAAATGTTTATTTATTTTTGAGAGATAGAGTGCAAGCCGAAGGAGAGGGAGCGCGCAGAGAGAGAGGAAGACACAGAATCTGATGCGGGCTCCAGGCTCTGAGCTGTCAGCACAGAGCCCGATGAGGGACTCAGACCCATGAACTGAGAGATCATGACCTGAGCCGAAGTCGGTCGTGTAACCCCAGGCACCCCAATAGATAAACTTAAAAAACAAGTTCAAAGGGACCCAGAATAAGGGAGTCCCACACTTTGGTGCATTTTACCTCCTGGAGCTCTACCAGATTGTCACAGTAAAGATCCAAGAAACTTCCCCTCCTGCTTCTAGCAGGGGAAAAGGAACCATTTTGAAATCTAGAGCATTCTGTTCTTCCCAAAAGTCCTGGCCTCAAGAGAAACTAGTCGAAGAGAGCCTAACCTGCTGGGGTTTTATCAGGGCCTAACTGAGCTGGGAGACGGGAAATATCCAACTCCAACCCCTGCCAGCCATCTTAGCCCACTTAAGAGGAGGCAGGGGACTAAGAAGCATTAATGAAGTTCACAGTTGAGGGATACAGGCTCATCAAAAGACTGACACCTCATTGTAGAACTATAGAACATTTCCCCTTCCCCACACCCACCATGCTACTCAAGGTCTCTTTACAGCAGGCCCTTAAACCCAGTCCATCACACCTGCCTACCAACACAAAATTACAAGGCACACTTAAAGGCAATAAAACCCCCCAAAAAACAAAAAAACAAAAAACAAAAACAAAACAAGCAAGCAAGCAAACAAACAAACAAACAACAGTTTGAAGAGACCGAACAAGCATCAGAACCAGAGTCAGACACCACAGGGATGTTGGAATTATCAGACCAGGAATTTTTCAAAACTATCGTCAATATGCTAAGAGCTTTAATGGGAAAAACAGACAACGTGCAAGAACAGATAGAGAATGTAAGCAGAGAGATGGAAACTCTTAAGAGAGGCTCAAAAAGAAATAAATGCCAGAGATCAAAAATGTTGTAACAGAAATGAATGCTTTTGATGGGCTCATTTGTAGAGTGGACACAGCTAAGGAAAGAATCTCTAAACTTCAGGATATGACAATAGAAATTTCTAGACTGAAAAGCAAAGAGAAAAGGGACTAAAAAACACAGAAGACACTCTCCAAGGACTGTGGGGTGACACAACAAGTATAACACACACACAATAATACCAGAAGGAGAAGAAATAGAAAAAATATTTGAAACAATTATGACTGAGGATTTCTCCAAATCAGTGTCAGGAGACAAACCACCAGCACTCAGAGAACAACAGGCAGGATAAAAGTAAAAAACAAAACAAAATAAAAACCATATAACCAGGCAAATCATACTCAAACTTCAGAAAACCAAAGGTAAGGAGGGAAAAAAAAAATCTTAAAGAAAGCCAAAGGAAAAACCAAAGGTAAGAATTGTACCTGACTTCTCAGAAATCATGCAAGCAGGAAGAAAATGGAATGAAATGTTTTAAGTTTTGAAAGAAAAAAACCACCAACCTAGAATTCTGTCTCCTGTGAAACTACCCTTCAAAAATGAAAGAGAAATAGACTTTCTCAAACAAAAATTGAGGGAATTTGTTGCCCGTAAGGCTTCCTTATTAAGGTGTTTGAGGGATGGAATATTAGTTCTGAAGCAGTTCCAACTACGTCTCTCTAATTTTACATTGCCCTAACTGGTTATAGTTTTTTAAAACCAATTCTTTTTGATAGCATGAAAATCAGTGGCTGATCAAAGGTGGAAGTGAACTAGCTGGATGTGCTTCCTGTTTGCTTACACCCAGAATTAAAGATGACAGAAAACTAACATTGATTTTTTTGGGGGAGGCACCATAGGCCTCCTCTGTGTCTTAGCTGGTTGAACAATGCACAGTAGGAGCGGCTATTTTCCCCATGTTACAGACAGGGAAATGGAGGTGTCTTAGCAGGTGGTAGAGTCAGGATTTGAACCCAGAGGCAGACACTGCTATCTACCAAGAAGCAATTCAGCTGCAGCCCTTTCCAAGGAAAATGCCATCCAGGTGGAGTTCTGACGCTCTTGCATTTTAGACCAAGAGCAGAAAGAATGAAATAACCCCTTGGAGTCTGTGGGAAATAAAAATCCTCCTTGCTCACTGCTGTGGTCTGAATGTTTGTGTCCCCGGCAAATTCATAAGTTGAAGCCTAACCCCCAATTTGATGGTGTTGGCGATGGGGCCTTTGAGAAGTGATGAGAGTGGGGGCCCCCATGGGTGGAATTAGTGCTCTTGTAAAAGAGATCCCATAGAGCTCCCTCACCCCTCCCACCGTGTGAAGAAACAGTGGGAAGATGGCCATCTGTCTTGGTCCATTTGTGCTGCTCTAACAAAATACTGCAGACTGGGTGGCTTATAAACCATAAGAATTGATCTCTCACAGTTCTGGAGGCTGGAAGTCTGAGACTGGGGTGACAGCATGGTCAGGTGAGGGCCCTCTTCCAGGGTGCAGACTTCTTGTTGTATCCAACTGGGCATCAGGATTCTAATGCATGATTTTGGAGGAGGTGGGGGGACACAAATATTCAGACCATACCACCTCCATGAACCAGAAAATGGGTTCTCACCAGGCACTGACTCTGCTGGCACCTTGATCTTGGACTTCTTGCCTCCAGAACTGTAAGAAAAAAATATTGTTTTACAAGCCACCCAGTCTAGGTATTTTTGGCATAGTAGCCTGAATGCACTAGGACATTTACCTTGTCACATCCTGGCTCAGGAGAGAGGCTGCTATGCAGGAGGCAGCAAAATAAATTGCCCATCCTCTCCCCCACCCTGACCCCATCATCCAAGGCACGAGGCCATCCACCCTCCCTCCCCTGCCAAAGCCCAGGATGGGGGGCTATGGTGGGCAAGGAGGGACCAGGGTGTGTTCTTGGCTCATTCTGAGAACAGGGTGTCTTTGTTTTATTTTTAGGAGGAAAATGAAACTGAGGAAAGTTAGAACTTATGAGGCTTTAACATGGTTTGCATTAGGACTGATATTAGTACCCCCATGTTCAAATAAATGTCTTCTCTCCAGCGTCATGTCTGGTGACTTGTTCTATGCCAGACTTAAAAGCAGAAATCTTTCCCTAGTTTATTTGGCAGCAAAACCTGAGCTGAAATGATGTAAGGCTGTTTCTGGTTTCCATTGGCCCCATCGACTGTGAATATGCATACCTCTCACTGCAGCAATATTCATGGATGTGAAGACAGGCACTGCCCCTGCCCCTGCCCCTGCCCCCACCCGAGCCCGAGCCAGGGATGTTTTGTAATAGGCTAGAAGGGGCGACTATTCTTCTAAAAGCCACAACAGTTTAGATTCCATAAGTATCAAGACTTTGGATAGGGACTGTGGACCTGGGTTAGGATGGGAAGGGAAATGAAGGTTCATCGGAACCTGATATGCACAGAGCCGGCGATGGGCACATCCTCCATGTTCCCTATCTTCAGGTACCTCAAATCCTCATTTCACTCATAAGAAAACAAGTTCCAGGAGCTAATCACTGAGGAAAATTGAGGCCCCTGGGTAGGAAATGGGCTCTAGTTGACTCTTAAGTCCATTTCTGCCCCTCTAAATGGTGCTGCCTCCTCTCCACAGCAGTTTTTTATTTGAGAAGATTGGGCTCTGAGAAGAACAGGGAATCTGCCCACGGAGTCTGCAGCAGAACCAGCTGGGAAGCTGGGTCCTAATGTGAAGTCCCCACTCCCTTCACTGAGCGGCATCTTCCCCCTGCTGGAGGTCTTCTCCCAAGATGTTGGCATGTCCCCTTTTCAATAAACATCTTGAGCCTGATGTTGATCTTCTCCTCCATTCCCTCCCAGATGTCCAGCAGGTAAAGTTACAAGATGACTTGGTTTGAGTCCCCTAGGTTGTTATCCAGCCTTCATCCTTCACAGACCACCATGCCCTGACCAGACGAACATCGGCCTCTCTACTGACCACTGGGAAGAAATCAGAGCAGTGTGGAGTGAATGCCACACTGAAGAAAGTGAGTACCCAGATTGCAGAGTGTCTATATCGAGGCAAAGGGCTGTAGACAGGCTGCTCTTTCTCATCCTGGCATCGCACAGACAGCTGGAGATCCTGAGGCCCAGACTGGAACCCAGGGTTGCCTGCCACCTCCCTGCTTCCCATACACTTGGCCTCAATGGACAGCATTATTATTAATAAAGATGGTAATTGCAGGGTTGTTTGTAATGACAACACACATACACAAAACACCTGAAATGATCCTTAGTGGCCTTCAAAAGGTGATTGGGTAAATAAATCATGAGATACTCCTGCCTCTTTCTTCCCTTCTTTGCTTCCCTCTTTTCCAGCATCCAGGAACCCTAGTGTCAATCATTATCCCTTTCTTTGCACATACCTCCATCCCTTCGTCCCTCTCTGAGTTTGTCACACTCATCTGGAAAAATCCCAACCCTGGTTAAGGGTGACCCCTCACCTCCTCTGTATGACCCACATGGTTAGGTTCACCAGGCCTTGCTTCTGCCTTGCCCACTATGGTCTTCTCACACAGCAGAACAGTGCCCTTTGAAGCGTCACACCATGGGGTTCCTCTGCTCGCTATCTCCCAATGGCCCTCCATCTCTCCCAGAGTTAAGACCAGATATTCCCTTCCATTCCCACCACCCACCACCAGTCTGACCCTCTCTAGATTACCTTCCCTTTAGATATGTTCCTGTAGCAGGAGCTTTGCACCTGCTGTTCCTGCTGCCGGGGATATTCACACGCTCTGCCCTCTCACTTCCGCCAGGTCTTTGCTCAAATGTCACTGTCTTGAGTGAGGCCCATCTCAATCATTCTATTTAAAACTGCAATCCTGGAGTGCCTGGGTGGCTCAGTTGATTGAGCGTCCGACTTCAGCTCAGGTCATAATGTCACAGTTTGTGAGTTTGAGCCCCATGTCGGGCTCTGTACTGGCAGCTCAGAGCCTGGAGTCTGCTTCAGATTCTGTCTCCCTCTCTCTGCCTCTCCCCTGCTCATGCTGTCTCTCTATATCTCTCAAGGAATTAATAAACATTAAAAAACCTTTTTTTTTTAACTTCAATCCTCTCCCACAATGACTCCCCTCATCCTCCTTCTGCTTTAATTTTTCCAGAATGCTTAACTCCTTCTAATATAGTATATAATTAGTCATGTATCTGGCTTGTTGTTTTCTCCCCATATAAGAATGTACGATCCATGATGTTCTCCCCACCCCCCATTATTATACCCCAGTATGCAGGGTAAATAAATATCTGCTAAATGAATATCTTTTTTAAAATTACAGAAAAAAGGCTAGAATATTATACTCTTACTCCTGGTAAGAATGTGTACTTTATATATAAACTCACACTTTATATGTATACATGCATATGTATATACACATACATACATACGTACAGTAAGTTATATGCTCTGTGTGTGAGTAAAATTTAAATTCTTTTATAAACATGTAATACTTCTATGACTTAAGAAATCTGAATAATAACAAACATAAATTTTTTAAAGGCTACCCTAGCTCCTTCATTCCCCACAGCGTTCTTGGGGACTCAGAAGAAGAATCTATACTCCCTTTAAAAAAAAATTTTTTTTAATGTCTGTTTATTTTTGACAGAGAGAGAGACAGAGCATGAGTGGGGGAGGGGCTGAGAGAGAGGGAGCTTCACAGAATCAGAAGCAGGCTCTAGGCTCTGAGCTATCAGAACAGAGCCTGACGCGGGGCTCAAACTCACAGACTGCGAGATCATGACCTGAGCCGAAGTCAGACACTCAACCAATGGAACCACCCAGGCTCCCCATATACTCCTTGTAGATGGGCTCTCTTAATGGAGGCCCAGCCCCCATACAGGGCGTGACCTCCTATCTGCCCTGAGGCCAGAGAAGCTTGGGCTCCTTGACTGAAGGGTTTCACTTAGAAAGGGAGGTGACAGATGAAGTCTCCCTGCATGGCTAAGCCCCAGAAAGAAACCCTATGTTTGGGGAGGACTGAACCAAGAACAGAACTTCTTCCCTCCTTGTGCTCTGGTAGACATCATGTGGTACATAATCCCGTGCACCTTGCATACAGGACTTTCATATTCACAAATTAAAAGTGCCAACTGTGCTATAACTATCGCTGTGTTACCTCCCAACAGCAAGCCAACACCAAATTAAATTCAAAAGCACAAGTCAGACCACAGGGTTGGAGTGTGCTTCTGTTTTGGGAGAAACACGGGGATTGATCTAATCTCCCTTCTTCTGTAAATTCCTCAGAGAACATTGTTTGCCTCCACTAAGGTGGAGGACACAGATTATGGCTTTGTTTAACTGCTGAATTGTCACATTAAAATCATGTATACAGTGTTCACAGGAGGAAATGGCCCAACGCCTTGATGGTAATAGTGAGTCTGAAACAAGCTTTGAGCAGATTGAGAAAATGCTAGAGTCTGCCACAGTGGATTGCTGGGAAGAGCAGGTGTCAACAATTAGGATTGTCACCTGGCCCCCTATGATTCCTGCCTCCTGTAGTATCCTTGTGTGACTGCCTCCCACATTATACCAGGGCCGGTCCGTGTGACCACTAGAATATAGAGGAAGTGATGGCGTGTCACTACTAAGATGAGGTTATAGAGGACAGTGAAGCTTCTGTCTTGGTCACTCTGTCTCTCGAATTGCTGTCTCTCTGTTGGAAGCCAACTGCCAAGTCATGAGCAGCCCCTATGGTGAGGAACCGAAGCCTCCCATCAATTAGGACAGGATCCTGCAGCCCCACTCAAGCATTCAGACAACTGCAGCTCCAGCTGATGGCTTGCCTGTAACCCGATGAGAGATCCTCAGCCAGAACCACCCAGCTGAGCCACTTCCAGATTCCTCACCCCCCAGCAACCTTGTAGCATAATAAACATTTGTTATCTTCAGCTTCCCTGTTTTGATAGTTAGACAACTAATTCAGACATTAGACAACGAATTCAGATTTTGGTGACTGGCAGAGCGTTTCCATAACAAATACCTAAATCATGAAATGCAGTGGCAGTGGACAGTGGTTGGGGGACTTTACAGAAAGCATTAATTAAAGCCTAGCTTGCCTTGAACAGAATGTTAGTAGAATGTGAGTTTGAGGAAGCTGCTGGTGAGGGTTAGAAAAAAGTGAGGAAAATCGGATCAAATGTTGGAAGTTACGGGGATCTTTGTTATGCAGCAGCAGTATAACAGCAACACTATCGCTTGCAATATGTAGGAGTTAAGAAATGTATTTAATATGCTGGGTGGTGGAACTAAGGAGACTTGAAGCTGCCACTTGCTTTCTTTGTGCTGCTTAGAGTGAAACATGAAAGAAGAGAAGATACATTGAGGGAAAAGGAGCCAAGGTTTGCTGTTTTTGAAGATTCCTAGACTCTCCAGATGGCAACTGATGCTGAAATTAAGACATGGCTTCTGAGCAAAGATCAAATAAAGGGCACTCTCATAAAAGCATATTCCAGAAATGAAAACAGTGTGTGACTCTAAAATCCTTTGTGAAGACTTCAGAAATATCAAAGGTGGTACATTAGGGTACCATTCAATCAGGAAAAAGGCCCTCTAAAAATGTTAAGGATATGGTTCATGAACTCTCTCAGTCATACAATAGAGTTTTTAAGAAGCTTGAAAGGACTACTCCTCAGCAGAAATCCCAGGTAGAGAAGGGCTTAAATTGAAGAGAATTATGGGTATGGTTTTCATGTAATGTAGCAAACCCCAATAAGATTCACATGGGACCCACAATGTTATAAGGTGAATTACACCCTTGGAAACATTCCAGCTTGGACTGACACAGTTCAAAATGAAAGAAGGTTCAAAATAAAAAGAAACCTCTGAACCCCCTAACTTCTAGAAGCAGAAGAAGTTGAGAAAACTATTCATATTAAGTGTCATGCATTACCTATTATGAAAAAGAAAAATAACTCAGAGGTTTAAACCAAGATGCCAGAAAGCAGAACCAAGAGCCCATGGAGCTATTTCTGGGTAGCCGTAGGACTAAGTCCTAATCCAGGAACTGCCAACATCTGCTTAATGGGATATCAGAATCACTAGGACCAGTGATTCCTTGGGACTCCCAGTTTTCCTCTTTGACCCAGAATGTCTAAAAAGCTTGCCTCTGCCTGTGCCCACAAATTTTGGGTGTGTAAGGGAAAGACAACTTGTATTTTTATGCCATGGGGTTCTTCTGCACTTGAACCTGATTTTGATGATGAGATTCTGGACTTTGAGCTGATGCTATAATGGGGTAAGATTTGGCAGAGGTGAGGTGGGGAAGAGGGATCTTTGGAGGAGGTGAGTGTATTTAACATGTGAGAGGGACACGAATCATTGGTGGCCAATGGGGAGTCTGTGGTACCCAATCCCTAAGATGCCCCCAGTGATCTCTGCCTCCTAGCAGTCTCCTCTCACACTGTGCCAGTGTCAGTCTGTATAACCAGGAAAATACAGCCAGAAATGCTGGCATGTTACTTCTGAGACCAGGTAATAAAAGATATTGAAGCTTCTGACTTGATTGTACCCATCCTCTGTCTCATCGTTCACTCACTGGGGGAAGCCAGTTGCCATACCTATTGTGAGAAGCCATCTGGAGAGGTCCATGTGGTGAGGAAGGGAGGCATTTGACCCTCAGTTACCTGAGTTTATAAGCAAACCATCTGGTCGCAGTCAAGCCTTCAGATGACTGTAGCCCCAGTCTAGAACTTTACTGTGACTCCATGAGAGGTCCAAAAACAGAATTTCCCAAGTATGGCACTCCTGAATTACTGACCCTCTCAAACTGCATGAGATAATAAGTGTTGTCTTCAGCTGCTCAGTTTTGGGGGGCAATCTGATATGTAGCAGTAATAACTAATACTGTGGGCTGGTTATTAAGGCTTCTGCCTGGGAAAATGGAGGCACAGAGAAAAGAAACCTGGGTCTTTTCTCCCAAATGTAAAAAAAAGAAAACAGGGAAAGGAATACTCACAGTTCTGACTGAGAAAGAACACAGTTGTGAGAGGGAGGTGGTATCACTTTTCCACTAAGGGGAGCCAACTGTTGCTCAGAATTCAACAGAAATCTCTTGCCTTAGAAGATCTGGTATCCTTTTAATTCTCCAAACATCCAGAAGCCAAACTTCAGGAGAAATGTGAGCTTGGGGGACAACAATAAGTGAGAGTGATGTTAGGTATGACATGTTAGAAGGAGAGGTGGTGGGCTTTGGGGTCAGGAAGCCTCCTTCAGTCCCAGCTTCTCACTCACCGGCTCTGTCACACTCAATAGTCACATGGGCGCTCAACCACTTTGCTTGCCACTCTCATCAATTAGAACATCTATCCTGTGGATTGGCCTGAAGATAGACACCCAGGGGCGCCTGGGTGGCTCAGTCGGTTGAGCGTCCAACTTCAGCTCAGGTCACGATCTCACAGTTCGTGAGTTCGAGCCCCGCATCGGGCTCTGTGCTGTCAGCTTGGAGCCTGGAGCCTGCTTCCGATTCTGTGTCTCCCTCTCTCTCTGCCCCTCCCCTGCTCTGTCGGGCTCTGTCTCTCTCTCTAAAATAAATAAACATTAAAAAAAAAAAAAAAAGATAGACACCCAACTGCAGTCCCTCCTTCCCTGGCTGATGTACAGATTGAGGACATTTGATGATGTTAGCCACCCTACCACCACTCCCCGCTCCCCCCCTGCTCCCCCTGCCCCCTGCCCCTAACTAGCTTCAAGTATTTCAGGAACACTTTTTTCCCAGGTTCAGAAGTATTCATTTCTGGGGAGCACTTACCCACCAGCCTATAAACTCAATTGTAGGTCACACTCGGTGGCAGTTTAAATCATGCCTGGCACTTAGGAAGTTTTTATGTATTTGCTGAATGAGTAAGTGGCTAAATGTACGAATTGTTTAAACAAATGACTGACAATGTGCTTCAAGTACTATGACTGGTTGTTTACTATGCCACCTAATTTAGATCCAGAGGGAATTGTCCATCAGATAAATTTCAGTTTTTATTCAGATTTAGCTGCTGGTGAGTATGGAAGTAGGGCTCAGAAGTCAGTTCTTTTGCTGTCTCTTCATTGTGTAATAAGGAATTTGTCTGGTCTTTGTTCCTAGGAGGAAGCTTCTAGGCCCTTGGAATTTTCCAAGCCCTAACAGTAGTTTTGTTGTTCAGAGTGAGCTCCAGGGACCATGCCTGAGGTTCTGCTGAGATGACTCAGAACGGAAGGCTGGTCATGCTTGAAACAGCAACCAAGTGATTAGAGGGTTAGGGCTCTGAACGGGGTAATATCAGCCCAACCTCCAGGGAGGGGAGAGGGGCTGGAGACTGAGTTCAACCATGTGATCAATGATTTACTCAGTTGTGTCTCCTTAATGAAACCAGAATAAAAACTCTGGACACTGAAGCTCCATTAAGCTTCCTGGTTGGTAACCACACATGGATGTGCCGGGAGAGTAGTCTACCTTGATTCGATGAGGAGGGAACATGGAGGTTCCATATTTGGTATCCTTCCAGACCTCACCTCCGTGTGTCTTCTTTTGGCTGACCTTGACTTATATTTTTCATAATGAACTGAATTGTAAATATAGTGCTTCCCTGAGTTCTGTGAGTTGTTCTAGTGAATTATCAAACCTGAGAGGGTCACAAGAACCCTCTGAATTTGTGGCCAGTTGGTCAGAAGTGTGAGTGACCCGAGAACTCCTTAACTTATGGCTGGTGCCTGGAGTAAAGGAGGTCTTCCTGGGGGCTGTGCTCTTCAAGCTCTGCAGTCTATGCTAACTTTGGCTGGTTAGTGTCAGAATTGTATTGCAGTATTGCATGCCTACTGTTTAGTAGGCATTTGGCTGCTCCATCATACTTTGCTTTGGAATGTATATATAAGCTATTAAAAAAATAACTTTGTATAAGCTATTTAAATAAGCTTGGGTAGGTAGGCGTGTATAAGCAATTATATATATATATATATATATATACACACACACACACACACACACACACACACACACATATATATGTGTGTGTGTGTGTGTGTGTGTGTGTGTATATATATAATTGCTTATACATGCCTATATATATATATATATATATATATATATATATATTAGCTGCAATATTTGAAAGAAAAAGATGCTAATAGTGAATTTATCAGCAAATCCAAGGTTTCCAAAATGAAGGGTTATAGAAAATCAGCCAGTATAACATTATAGATAAAGATGTGGACAAACTATTATCAACAATACATGATTATAAATACATATTGGGATGTTAAAAATGCTAATTTAGAATTCTAATAAGCTGATTTGGGCTTAACTAAATTTTACATTACTGGAATCCCTAAGCCGAAATTATTTTTCTCCAGCTTATGTGCTTATTATTTATTTGCTGTTATATTATTTCAACCCATTCAAAAAAATATTCACGAGGTTATCAAAGTTATGTAAGGTTTAAAATCACACACACACTAAAGTACAAATTAGTCATGATCCGTGGTAGGATGTTAACTTGGAGATTTGGAAATCCTTTATTCTATTCATTCTAATATTCTCAGATGTGACAGGGCAGAGGACCCCTACAGAAAATACTGGACTAAAACACAGGTACCTACTCTGTAGCCAAGGAGAACCTGGGCCCAGCAGCGGTTTAGCCTTCTCAAGGGTCCATGGCCCCAAGTTGGGTGACCCTGCCCTCCCTCACAGGGGAGACATAGGTGGAAATCAGCCTTAGGTCTCTCAGTTCTTTGTGACTTATGGTGTCGCCAGACAAACTCCCAACACCATAATTCATGTGTACCTGCTAGTCAACAACACTGTCACATGGAAAGGGCTCAGATGACAGAATTAGCAAACATTATCTGACCCACATAGTATATTGCAGAGTTATTTCTGCAATTTGAATTTGCTTTTGCTTTTTAGTCACATGGCAAAGAACAAAAGGAACCTCTTCAAAGGGCCAGCAAGAAGTCTTTTTAGCTTCGTAAATAATTTGTCAATGAAACTACAGGTGGGAAAGATATATTTTGCCTCACTTGAGTGCCTTGGAAATTGAGAACTCATGTGTATAGAGGCTTTGAACTCTCCAGGAGAGTGGGGGTGGGGGGAGTGAGAATGTCTCATTTCCAAGGCCCATTAGAGCAGAAAATGCAATCCCTCCTGGGCCCTCCATCTGTCAGGTAGGCTGGCTTTCACCCCTCTCGTTTCCTGCCTTCCTGCTGCCCTTGGCTCAGCATTCTCAAGTCCTTGCCCTCACCCTCTGTGCCCACCCTGCCAACTCCCCATCACCAGAGGATGACAATAAGTGAGCATGCCAGGTTCCTGGCCATGGCTGGGGTAGTGGTAGGTCCTCAGCAAGCTATGCAGTCCTGCCCTAGGCTCAGGCTTTCTTGTTGAGATCTTCCTTCACCCTTCTCCCAGGTCACTCACTATGGTCACTTCAGGCACACTGAACACATTCATTGTCCTGTTTTCCCCCAGTTGCTCTGTACGTTCCTAGATTTAAGCTAGCCATACATCCCCACTGACTCTGAAACACACTTCCATTCTTCTTCTTGGTCTGATCACGTATTCCTAAGGGCAATGGGGTATTTTATGTGAGTGTGAGACACCCCTGATTGTTCATCAGTAGCTCTCTACCCACCAGAGGAGCCCATTTGTGGCAAGCCCTTGGAAAATAATACCCTTTTCTCCAAATTCCATGGTTTATTTTCTCAGAGAAATAAAGACTGATTCATTGTTGTAGTTTTGTAAACAAAATAGTGTAAGCTATTTGATTCATTTGCTCCAAAAATATTTTTGTGCCTTTTTTAGGGTCTCCTCCATGCTCAGCACCAGGAATGTGAAGACGAATAACTTTGCTCCATTCTCCAGGCCCTGGTGTGTCTCATGTGGAGGGAGAGGGGTCACTCGTGAAGCACAAGGCGGCCAGGGTGGCCAAGGTTCAGAGAGCCTGACACCAGGGTGCTATGGGCACAAGGGTCACTTGTCAGTCTGAGGCAGGAGTCAGGAGTGAATTTCTCAAGGGTAAGAGGGAACTAGCTAAGAGAGAGGGCTGGAGGTATGGAGGACACATCAGGCAGAGTTCAAGGAAGTTCCAGTGGTGTGGGGAAGCAATGGTGTAGAGTGACAGGGGACTGTGGTGAGCTAGGACCAGGCACCTAGGCAATAGCATGGCTGCTATGTGAGACAGGTTTGAATTGGAGTATTCTGGTGGAGCACTTGTGTTCCATCAGGCCTGGGTGTCTCTACGTGTATCCTGGGGTAGGTGCACCTCCTCCTTCCTTTTCAACATTTCTTTGTCCCTTTGATCTCTTGCTTTTGCCCTCTCTTCTAAGAGGCATCTCATGTCCTCAGACCAGTGACTGACTCCTCTGGTCCAACCTGCATGGCGACTCTGTACCAACACAGTCACTGTGCTGCCTGCCCTGCCCACCAGCCTCCTCTTAATAAACTTGTGAGCCCGTGTTTTGGTGTCTCTTTCAAGATCCTCCTCAGTCGTGAGCCAACACATGAGAGAGGCAATCAATTAATTCACACTACTATACTGAAAACATATGTGACTTGAATGTATTGCATATCTTTCAAGAATTTTCATTTTCACAGTAGGACAAGGGTTGAACTAAAAAATGAATCTCCAGAGGTATAATTTCAGGAGAATATGGGCAAGCATTCACTCTCGTCCAAATTAAAACATAAAGGTGAAGACCACTTCTGTCTTTAACACTGTTCTGGACACATCCTAGGAGGGTTATACAACATTTTTTTTTTTTAATTCATGGCACAATCCTTTTGGTTATTAAATCTATTTTTTTTCCTACCAGAAGGAGATGGCAGGAAAAATCTGTTTTGTTTTGTTTTGTTTTTGAGATTCCCAGCTAGTCTCTGGCAAATTAAGTGGTAACTGTACCGACAGTTATATTGTCCATATCCGTTCTATAGAAAGTGCTCTGTGAATCTCAGTATGGGACATGGGAAGAAGGCTAAAGAGAGACCCCCTTTTCTAAAGAAGGGTGCAAGAATTTCTGTTGAACACTTAGCTGGGGTTCCTAGAAATGAGAAGGGGGAGGGGAGGTAAAGAGGGAACAGATCAGAGGGAGTCATCTCCCAAATTAAACGGAAGGAGCAACAGATGGAGATAAGGTCAAAGGTTCAGGCCCAGCTGTGGCCACCAGCCTGTTGGGGCACTAGGTGCTCTGGTAGGTCTGGGAGCAGCTGTGCCTGCAGTATGGCCTGGTGAGTTGAACAGGATGGCACATTTATGAGATACGTCAAGGATGGCACAAGCTTCAGTAATATGTCAGTGATTTTCAGAGAAGAATGGGAACCTGCTAAAAGAGGATGGAAATTTATGGTCAATGCAATCTGGAAAATATATAAATCAATGCAGCATCATGAAGCCAAAATACTCCCTGGGGGCTTGGAACTAATCCTCTACACCTGGACACAAAGGTCTAGCCTATTACAGGTTATCCCTAGTATGTGACATTCTAGCACCTGGAAGTCTTTACACAGTTCACGCAGTTAACCGTAGATGTCAGAAAGATTCTGAAATGTCTTCCAAATCAGTGGACAGCGAGAGACAGAATAAAGCACCAGGAAAACATGGACTTGTTCTGTGTTTTAAATTCTCTACTTTGAGACTTGTCAATGTTGAACTAACATTTGACTGCCTGATGTATCCTGAGCATTGCCCTGGGCTCTGTAAGGCCTGAGCTTGTCTTGTTATCCCCACTGCCTAGCACAGTGTGTGGACACTGTGTGTGCTCAATATTTAGACCCTCGACACCAACTAGAATGTGAAACATGTACTATATCCATACCTTTATGCCTTCCCTTTTCTAACAATCCGGTGGTCTTGGTATAGTCAGAGTTATGCAACTATCACTTTTAGACTATTTTCATCATCCCCAAAAGTAACTGTGTACCCATTAGGAGTCACTCCCCATTTCTCCCCAGTTTTCCCCCACCCAGCTGTAGGCAATGACTAACCTGCTTTGTGTCTCTATGGACTTGCCTATTCTGGAAATTTCATATGAATTTAATAATAGCGAGGGGCCAACATGGTGGAGAAGCAGGAGGATCCAAAGTTCCCTTGTCTCACAAAGCAGTGTTGAAACTATAGGCCTTTGAACTCTGAGAGTCCAGGAAGAAAAGAGACAGTTATTCTTCCAGGGACCCACAGGGCCAACCTGACGGGCCATAGGGCTACTTCAATGAACAAATCAAAGCACATCTAGTGGAGGGTTCAAAACATCACTGTGAGTAGGGAGATAAAGTAACCAAACTCACAACAAGAGAGAGCAAGTAACACTCTCCAAAAAACACCTCCTGAAGGGCCAGGCCCTGGACAGTGTATGACCCCTCTTTAATACAGTAGTGCTCACAGGTGCAGGACACATAACAAGCTTTTAAAACACATAAGGGACAGAAAACTAGCCAAAATGATGAAATGGAAGAATTCCCCTCAAAAGAAATTCCAGGAAGAAATGACAGCTAAAGAATTGTTCAAAAAAGATATAAACAATATAACTGAACAAGAATTTAGAATAATAGTCATAACATTAATTGTTGGACTTGGAAAAAGCATACAAGACAGCAGAGAATCTATTGCTGCAGAGATCAAGGAACTAAAAAATAGTCAAGATAAATTTAAAAATGCTGTAAATGAGGTGCAAAATATACTAGAGGTGGTGACAGCCAGAACTGAAGAGGCAGAGGGGAGAATAGGTGAAATAGAAGATAAAATTATGGAAAAAGATGAAGTTGAGAAAAAGAGATAAGAAAAATTCTAGATCACGAGGGAGACTTAGAGAACCAAGTGACTCAATGAAACTGAACAATATCCATATCATAGGATTTTCAGAAGAAAAAGACAGAAAAAGGGGCTGAAGGTGTACTTGGACAAATCATAGCTGAAAACTTCCCCAATCTGGGGAAGGAAACAGACATTGAAATACAGGAGGCACAGAGAGCTCCCTTCAGATGTAGCTTGAATTCATCTTCTGTACGACATATCATGGTGAAACTGGCAAAACTGGATAAAGAGAGAATTCTGAAAGCAGCCAGGGATAAATGAGCATTAACCTACAAGGTTAGACACATAGGGTAGTAGCAGACCTATTTACTGAAACTTGGCAGGCCAGAAAGGAGTGGCAGGAAATTTTCAATGTGATGAATAGGAAAAATATGCAGCTAAGAATCCTTTATCCAGCAAGCCTGTCATTCAAAATAGAAGGAGAGATAAAGGTTTTCCCAAACAAAGAAAGACTGAAGGAATTCATCACCACTAAACCAGCCCTACAAGACATCCTAAGGGGGACTCTGTGAATATTGCAAAGACCACAGAGGACCAGAGAAATCACTACAAGCATGAAACCTACAGATAACATGACTCTAAACCCACATCTTTCTATGATAACACTGAATGTAAATGGACTAAATGCTCCAACCAAAAGACATAGGGTATCAGAAAGGATAGAAAAACAAGACCCATCTATTTGTTGTCTACAAGACACCCATTTTAGATCTGAGGATACCTTCAGATTGGAAGTGAGAAGATGGAGAACCATCTATCATGCTACTGGAAGTCAAAAGACAGCTGGAGTAGCCATACTTATAACAGACAAACTAGATTTTAAACTAAAGACTCTAACAAGAGATGCAGAAAAGCATTATATAATAATTACGGGGTCTATCCATCAAAAGAGCTAACAATTATAAATGTTTATGCACCGAATTCAAAAGCACCCAAATATATAAAACAATTAATCACAAACTTAAGCAATCTTATTGATAAGAATGTGGTAATTGCAGGGGGCTTTAATACTCCACTTACAACAATGGACAGATCATCTAGACAGAAAATCAATAAAGAAACAAGGGCCCGTAATGATACATTGGATTAGACGGACTTGACAGATATATTTACAACTCTGCGTCCCAAAGCAACAGAATATACTTTCTTCTCGAGTGCACATGGAACATTCTCCAAGATAGATCACATACAGGTTCACAAAACAGCCCTCAATAAATACAAAAGAAGTGAGATAATACCATGCACACTTTCAGATCACAATGCTATGAAGTTTGAAATCAACCACAGGAAAAAGTTTGGAAAACCTCCAAATGCATGGAGGCTAAAGATCATCCTACTAATGAACAACTGGGTTAACCAGGCAATTAAAGAAGAAATTTAAACATGTATGGAAACAAATGAAAATGAAAACACAACAATCCAAACCCTTTGAGATGCAGCAAAGGTAGTTCTAGGAGGAAAATACGTTGCAATCCGGGCCTATTTCAAGAAACAAGAAAAACCCCCAATACAAAATCTAACAGCACACCTAAAGGAACTAGAAGCAGAACGACAAAGAAACCCCAAACCCAGCAGAAGAGGAGAAATAATAAAGATCAGAGCAGAAACAAACAATATAGAATCCAGAAAAACAGTAGAACAGATCAATGAAACTAAGAGTTGGTTTTTTGAAAAAAGAAACAAAATTGATTAACCCTAGGCAGACTTCTCTCTTTTTTTTTTTTAACGTTTATTTATTTTTGAGACAGAGAGAGACAGAGAGAGACAGAGCATGAGCAGGGGAGGGTCAGAGAGAGAGGGAGACACAGAATCTGAAACAGGCTCCAGGCTCTGAGCTGTCAGCACAGAGCCCGACGCGGGGCTCGAACTCACGGGCCATGAGATCATGACCTGAGCCGAAGTTGGCCGCTTAACCAACTGAGCCACCCAGGGGCTCCTAGCCAGACTTCTCAAAAAGAAAAGAGAGGAGACCCAAAAAGATAAAATCACTACGAAAATGGATTTATCACAGTCCCTCAGAAATAACAAGCAATTATCAGAGAATACTAGGAAAAATTATATGCCAACAAACTGGACATCCTAGAAGAAATGGACAAATTCCTAGACACCCACACACTACCAAAACTCAAACGGGAAGAAATAGAAAAACTGAACTGACCCATAACTAGTGAAGAAATTGAACAAGTTATCAAAAATCTCCCAACAAATAAGAGTCCTGGACCAGATGGCTTCCCTGGGAAATTCTGCCAGACATTTAGAGCAGAGTTAATACCTATCCTTCTCAAGCTGTTCCAAAAATTAGAAATGGAAGGAAAACTTCCATACTCATTCTATGAAGCCAGCATCACCTTGATTCGTAAACCAGAGAGAGATACCACAAAAAAGGAGAACTACAGGCCAATATCCCTGATGAACATAGATGCAAAAATTCTCAACAAGATACTAGCAAATTGAATTCAACAACATATAAAAAGAATTATTCACCATGATCAAGTGGGATTCATTTCTGTGCTGCAGGGCTTATTCAATACTCACAAATCAATCAATGTGACACATCACATTAATAGAAGAAAGGATAAGAACCATATGATTCTGTCAATAGATGCAGAAAAAGCATTTGACAAAATACAACATCCTTCTTAAATAAAAACCCTCAAGAAAGTTGGGATAGAAGGAACATACCTAAACATCATAAAAGTCATATATGAAAAGCCCACATCTAATATCATTCTCAATGGGGAAAAACTGAGAGCTTTCCCCCTAAGATCAGGAACATGACAGAGATGTCCACTCTCACCACTGATGTTTAACATAGTGTTGGAAGTCCTAGTGTCAGCAATCAGATGACAAAATGAAATAAAAGGCATCAAAATTGGCAAAGAAGAAGTCAAACTTTCACTTTTTGCATACTCTACATGGAAAATCCAAAAGACTCTACCAAAAGACTCCTAGAACTGAGACATGAATTCAATAAAGTTGCAGGGTACAAAATCAATGTACAGAAATCGGTTGCATTTTTATACACCAATAATAAAGCAACAGAAAGAGAAATCAAGAAATCAATCCCAGGGGCTCCTGGGTGGCTTGGTCGGTTAAGCGTCCAACTTTGGCTCAGGTCATGATCTTATGGTCCGTGAGTTCAAGCCCCATGTCGGGCTCTGTGCTGACAGCTCAGAGCCTGGAACCTGTTTCAGATTCTGTGTCTCCCTCTCTCTCTGCCCCTCCCCTGTTCATGCTCTGTCTCTCTCTGTCTCAAAAATAAATAAACGTTAAAAAAAAAAGGAATCAATCCCATTTACAATTGCACCAAGAACCATAAAACACCTAGGAATAAACCTAACCAAAGATGTAAAAGACCTATATGCTGAAAACCACAGAAAGCTTATGAAGGAAATCGACAAAGACACAAAGAAATGGAAAAACATTCCATGCTCATGGATTGGAGGAATAAGTATTGTTAAAACGTCAATACTACCCAAAGCAATCTACACATTCAATGCAATCCCAATCAAAATTGCACTGGCATTCTTCTTAAAGCTAGAACAATCCTAAAATTTGGATGGAACCACAAAAGACGCCGAATAGCCAAAGTAATATTGAAGAAGAAAACCAAAGCGGAAGGCATCACAATCCCAGACTTTAGCCTCTACTACAAAGCTGTAATCATCAAGACAGTATGGTACTGGCACAAAAACAGACACATAGACCAATGGAATAGAATAGAGAATCCAGAATTGGACCCACAAATGTATGGCCAACTAATCTTTGACAAAGCAGGAAAGAGCATCCAAGGGAAAAAAGACAGTCTAACAAATGGTGCTAGGAGAACTGGACAGCAACATGCAGAAGAATGAAACTAGACTGCCTTCTTACACCATACACAAAAATAAACTCAAAATGGATGAAAGACCTAAATGTGAGACCGGATACCATCAACACCCTAGAGGAGAAAGCAGGCAACAATCTCTTTGACCTCAGCCGCAGCAATTTCTTACTCGACACATCTCCAAAGGCAAGGGAACTAAAAGCAAAAATGAACTATTGGGACCTCATCAAGATAAAAAGCTTCTGAACTGCAAAGGAAACAATCAACAAAACTAAAAGGCAACCAATGGAATGGGAAAAGATATTTGCAAATGGCATATCAGATAAAGGGCTAGTATCTAAAATCTATAAAGAACTTACCAAACTCAACACCCAAAAAACAAATAATCCAGTGAAGAAATGGGCACAAGACATGAATAGACACTTTTCCAAAGAAGACATCCCGATGGCCAACAGACACATGAAAAGATGCTTAATGTCACTCATCATCAGGGAAATACAAATCAAAGCCACACTGAGATACCACCTCACACTAGTCAGAGCAGCTAAAATGAACAAATCAGGAAACTACTGATGCTGGCAAGGATGTGGAGAGATGGAAACCCTCTTGCACTCTTGGTGGGAATGCAAACTGGTGCAGCCGCTCTGGAAAACAGTGCATTCTTCAAAAAATTAAAAATAGATCTACCTTATGACCCAGCAATAGCACTACTAGGAATTTATCCAAGGGATACAGGAGTGCTGATGCATAGGGGCACGTGTATTCCAATGTTTATAGCAGTGCTTTCAACAATAGCCAAATTATGGAAAGAGCCTAAATGTCCACCACCTGATGAATGGATAAAGAAGAGGTGTTTTATACATTTAATGGAATACTACTTGGCAATGAGAAAGAATGAAATTGTGCCATTTGCAGCAACATGGATGGAACTGGAAGGTAATATGCTGAGTGAAATAAGTCAGTCAGAGAAGTAAAGATATCATATGTTTTCACTCATGTAGATCTTGAGAAACTTAATGGAAGGCCATGGGGAAAGGGAAGGGGAAAAAATAGATACAAACAGAGGGAGGGAGGCAAACCACAACAGCCTATTAAATACAGAAAACAAACTAAGGGTGGATGGGGGGGTGGGAGAGAGGGAAAATGGGTAATGGGCATTGAGGAGGGTACTTGTTGGGATGAGCATTGGGTGTTGTATGTAAGCCAATGTGACAATAAATTATATAAACAAACAAACAAATCATTTTAAAAACAAAAAAATAAATACAATAATAGCATATGTGGTCTCTTGTGACTGGCCTTTCACTTAGTATAATGTTGAATACATGAAATTTGAAAATTTCATTCATGTTGTAGCATGTATGGATCCTTCACTTCCTTTTACTGCTGAATAATATTTCACTGTGTGGATATACCACAGTTAGACCATTCATTGGTTTTGTTTGTTTTCAGTTTGTTATGATTCGTGCTGCTGTGAATGTTCATGTACAAGATTTTGTGTGAATATATGTTTTCATTCCCTTTGGGTATATTTGGGGATGGGAACAATTTGGGGAGTACAATTCCTGGATCATGGTGACTATAGGTTTGACCTTTTCAGGAACAACCAGACTGTTTTCCAAAATGGCTGTAGCATTTCACAGCCTCATTGGCAGTGTCTGAGGGCTCCAGTCTCCACATCCTCGCCAACACTTGTTGTCTGCCTTTTTGTTGATAGCCATCCAAGCGGGTGTGAAGTAGAATCTCAATGTGGTTTGGATTTGTATTTCTCTGATGGCTTATGATGTTGAGCATCTTGGGCTTATTGGCTATTTCTGTATCTTCTGTATCTATTGTATAGATATTCTGTATCTATTCATATCCTTTGCTCATTTTTTAAAGTTGGGTTCTTTTTTTCTTTTTCTTTTTCTATTGTTTCTATTGTATTTTCTATTATTCTCCTTATCTGTGTTTTGTTTTTTCACTTATATGATGATACTCATTGAGCACAGAAGTTTTAAATTTTGAGAAACTCTAATGTATCTATTTTTTTCTTTTGTAACTCATACTTTGGTGTCATATTGAGGAACATTATGTCTAACATGAGATCATGGAGATTTACTCCTATTTTCTTCTGAAAGATTTATAGTTTTAGCTTTTACATTTAGGTTAATGATCCATTTTGATAATAATGACCCAGTTTTTGTGTGTGAAATGAGAAAGTGTCCCAACAACATTTGTTTATATGTGGATATCCAGTTGTCCCTGTACCATTTGTTGAAAAGACTATGCTGTCCCTTTTGGATTGCTTTTGCATACTTCTTGAACATCAATAGATCATAAATATGCAAGTTCATTTCTGGACTCCTAACTCTATTCCTTGCTCAATACATCTGCCAATACCATTCAGTATTGATTATCATAGTTTGGTAGTAGGTTTTATAATCATTATGAGTCCTCTAATTCTTTTTTCAAGATTGCTTTGGTTATATAGGGTCCTTTGAATTTCTATATGAATTTTAGGTTTGGCTTGCCAATTTCTGCAAATAAGACAGCTAGGATTTTGATAGACAGTGCATTGAATCTGTACATCAATACAGGAATACCGCTATTTTAACAATATTAAATCCTCCAATCTATGAACATGGGATGTCCTTCTCGTATTTAAACTTTATTTTTTAACAATGTTTTGTCGCTTGCAGTATACAAATTTTGCTCATTTTTATTTAAATTTATTCCTAACTATTTTATTCTTTTTGATGCTATTATAGCTTGAATTGTTTTCATAATTTTATTTTTGGACTGGTAATTGCTAATACATAGAAATACAGTTAATTTTTGTGTACTCTCTACCTTGATGAACTCATTAGTTCTAACAGTTTATTACTCATGTCTTTTACAACTTCTACATAGAAGACTATTTCATCTGAAAATAAGGATAGTTTTACTTCTTCCTTCCCAATATAGATATGTCCATTTCCTTTTCTTGCTTATTTGCTGGGGCTTGAAATCCTAGTACAATACTGATTAGAAGTGGTGAGGGTGAAAATCCCTTGCCTTATTCTCAACCTTAGGAAAGAGGTGTGGCTTTATTAAGTATGATGCTAGCTGTGGCTTTTGGAGATGCTCTGTATTAGGTTAAAGAGGTTCCCTTCAATTGCTGGCTTACTGAGAGTTTTTGTCATGAATGAGTATTGGATTTTGTCAGATTTTTTTTTGCATTTTTTAA
This sequence comes from Neofelis nebulosa, assembly GCF_028018385.1. Classification (NCBI taxonomy): domain Eukaryota; kingdom Metazoa; phylum Chordata; class Mammalia; order Carnivora; family Felidae; genus Neofelis; species Neofelis nebulosa. The sequence goes on from NC_080790.1 coordinate 86,344,875, forward strand.
AATTTAATTTTTTATTTTTTAAAATTTACATCCAAATTAGTTAGCATATAGTGAAACAATGATTTCAGGAGTCAACTCCTTAATGCCCCTTACCTATTTAGCCCATCCGCCCTCCCACAACCCCTCCAGCAACCCTCAGTTTGTTCTCAATATTTATGAGTCTCTTCTGTTTTGTCCCCCTCCCTGTTTTTTTTTATTATTTTTGTTTCCCTTCCTTATGTTCATCTGTTTTGTCTCTTAAATTCCTCATATGAGTGAAGTCATATGATTTTTGTCTTTCTCTGACTGACTAATTTCACTTAGGAGTAGCATAGAGTTCACATTAGGGTAGCATAATACCCTCTAGTTCCATCCACGTAGTTGCAAGTGGCAAGATTTCATTCTTTTTGATTGCCGAGTAATACTCCATCATATACATATATACCACATTTTCTTTATCCATTCATCCATCGAGGGACATTTGGGCTCTTTCCATACTTTGGCTATTGTTGATAGTGCTGCTATAAACATGGGGGTGCATGTGTCCCTTCAAAACAGCACACCTGTATTCCATGGATAAATGCCTAGTAGTGCAATTGCTGGGTCATAGGGTAGTTCTATTTTTAGTTTTTTGAGGAACCTCCACACCGTTTTCCAGAGTGGCTGCACCAGCTTGCATTGCCATCAACAATGCAAGAGAGATCCTCTTTCTCTGCATCCTCACCAACATCTGTTGTTGCCTGAGTTGTCAATGTTAGCCATTCTGACAGAAGTAAGGTGGTATCTCATTGTGGTTTTGATTTGTATTTCTTGGATGATGAGTGATGTTGAGCATGTTTTCATGTGTTGGTTGGCCATCTGGATATCTTCCTTAGAGAAGTGTCTATTCATGTCTTTTGCCCATTTCTTCACTGGAGTATTTTTTTTTTTTTTGATGTTGAGTTTGATAAGTTCTTTATAGATTTTGGATACTAATCCTTTATCTGATATGTCGTTTGCAAATACCTTCTCCCATTCTGCCGGCTGCCTTTTAGTTTTGCTGATTGTTTCCTTTGCTGTGCAGAATCTTTTTATTTTGATAAGGTCCCAGTAGTTCATTTTTGCTTTTGTTTCCCTTGCCTCCAGAGCCTCCCTTGCTCTTGTGGAGCAAGAAGTTGCTGTGGCCAAGATCAAAGAAATTTTTGCCTGCTTTCTCCTAGAGAATTTTGATGGCTAAGGAAATAAGTTCTTAATTAGGTACTGTCTGCATATTTTGCATTTTTTTTGAATTATCATCCTTGTTCTTTATCCTATTAATATGGTGTGTTACATTAATTGATTTTCAAATGTTAAACCAATTTTGCATTCCTGAGATGAACTCCACTTGATCATAGTGTATAACTTTTTGCATATGATGCTGAATTCAGTAACATATGAAGAAATTTTGAAAGAATCTTTCACCTTTATCCACAGGGAATAGCGTCTGTGGTTTGTCATGTCATTGTCTGTCTCTGATACCAATAATGCTGGTATTATAAAATGAGTTGGGAAATGTTCCCTCCTTCTGTATTTTTGAAAGAATTTGTGTAGGATTGGAATTATTTCTTTCTTAAATATTTGATACGATTCATCAGTGAAGTCACTTGGATCTGGGCTTTCTTTGTGGGAAGATTTTTAATTACTAATTCAACTCATTTCTTAATAGAAATCTATTCATTAAAAAAATTTTGTTTTAGTCACTTCTTTTATTTTGTGTCATTCTAGGAATTTTTCCTTTTTCATCAAAGTTGTCTAATACGTTAGCATAAAACTGTTCTTAATAATCTCTTATAATTCTTATAATTATTGTAGGGTCCGTAGTGCTATCTCCTCTATCATGCTTGATTTTTGTCATTTGTGTCTCCTCTCTTTTTTCCTACTCAGTTTAACTCAGGAATTAGCAAACTATGCCACATGGTCCAAATCTGGCCTGTAACCTGTTTTGTGTTGCTCAGGAATTAAGAATGGTTTTTCCATTTTTAAAGAGTTGTAAAACAACGACAAAGAACATGCAACAGAGACCATACATGGTCTTCAAACCTTACAATATTTACTATCTGGCCCTTTAGTGAAAAAGTCTTCTAACTTCAGGCTGGTCAAATATGTCAATCTTTTCAAAGAACTGACTTTTAGTATCATTGATTTTTTTTCTATTCTTTTTCTGCTTTCTGTTTCATTGATCTCTGTTTTGGTATTTGTTTTCCCCATTATACTGATTTTAAAATTGATTTTCTCTTTTTTCCTATCTTCTTGAGTTCAAAGATCAGCTTATTGATTTTAGATATTACTTCTTTCTGGATATAAGCATACAAGTCTAACGCTTCATTCAATAAAAGTTGGTATGTTGTGTTTTCATTTTCATTCAATTCAGGAAATTTTCTAATATCCCTAGTAATTTACTTCTGGCCCATGCATTACTTTACAGTATATTGTTTTATTTCCAAATATTTGGGGATTAGGTTAAGGAGTGTCCCTTCTGTTGCTGGTTTGGTGAGAGTCCTGTCTGTTATTGATTTCTAATTTAATATTCTTTTAATTGGAGAACACATTTTGTATGATTTCAGTCCTTTTACATTCCTTGAGACCACTTTATGGTTTAACATATCATCTATCCTGTGAAATGTTCCACATGCATTTAAGAGGAATATGTACATTTCTGCTGTTCAGTGGAACTATATACATGCTGGTTAGATCATTTTGGTTTACAGTCTTCTATACCCTTACTGATTTTTCTGTTTAACTGTTGTATCAATTACTGAGAGGGGAGTAATGGAATCTCCAACCATAAATGTTGAATTGGTCTCTTATTTCAATTCATTTAGATTTTGTTTTATATAATTTCAGCCTCTGTTGTTAGATGCACATATATTTGTCATTATTTCTTCTTGATGTATTGACTCTTTTATCACTAGGAAAATGTTCCTCTTTGTTTCTGGTAATTTACTTTTCTTAAGTTGAATTTTGTCTGATATTAAACAGCCTCTCCAGTTCTCTATGGTTATTTTTTCCATGGTACACTTTTTCTATCTTTTTATTTCAATCTATTTGTGTGTGTAAATATAAAACATGTCTCTTGAAGACAGCATATAATTGAAACTTCCTTTTTCTATCCATTCTGATAATCTGTCTTTTGGTGAGAGTATTTGGTCTACGCATTTAATGTTTTAATGATGAAGTTGGATTTATACCTACCATACTGTCATTTATTTACTCTCTCTATATCTTATGTTAGTTATGCTCCTCTGCTTAATCAATTAATAAATAAAATTTTGTTAAAATAATATTAGATTTATAGCAAAGTTGCAAAGATAGTACAAAGCATCTGTTATCTTTTACAAATATTTGTTGGTGTACCATTTTAATTATTTTATTTTTACCTATATTTTTTGTTATTATTTATATATTTATTTTTAGTGGTTGTTCTTGGAATTGCAATAGGCATCTTTGATGTATCACAATCTCTTTCGGATTATTACTAATTAATTTCAGTAATATATTGCAACTTGGCTCCAGTATAACTCCATTTCTCCCCCCCCTTTTTGCTATTATTATAATATAGATTGCATTTATGTATGTTATAAACTCAATAATACAGTGTTACAATTATTGCTTTGAGAAACCAAAAGAAATTAAGAAATTAAGTCTTACATTTGCCCACATATTTACCATTTCTGGTGTTCTCTAGGCATTCCTATGGATCCATTTCCTTTCATCATGAAGGATTTTCTTTTTTATTTCTTGTAGATCAGGTCTCAGTTTTTGCTTATTTGAGAATGTCTTCATTTTGCCCCATTTTTGAAGAAGAATTGCACTGCATATAGAATTCTTCACTGGCAGATGACTCTTAGCACTTCGGACATACACTTCTAAGGCTTCTGACCTGAACTGTTTCTACTGAGCAGACATTAATCTTTTCAAGGGTCCACTACGTGAGAGTTGTTTTCTTGTGCTGCTTTCAAAATTGATCACTTTTCTCTTGCTTACAACTGAACGACTGAGTCTAGGTGGAAATTTCTTTGTGCTTTTCCTTTCTGTGGGTCTTTTTAGCATCTTGAATCTCCAGATTAATATAGTTATGTTTTCCTTTTTTTTTTTTTTTTTTTGAGAGAGAGAATGAACAAGCAGGGGAGAGGTGCAGAGGGAGAGAGAGAGAATCCCAAGCAGGCTCTATATTCAGCACAGAGCCCAATGCAGGGCTAGATCCCATCCATGACCCGAGCTTGATCCATGACTTGATCATGACTTGAGCCAAAACCAAGAGTTGGATGCTCAACCAACAGATGCTTTGTACTCCAGATTAATGTTTTTAATTAATTTAATTTGTGAAGATCTCGGCAATTATTTTTTCTAAATTTTTTCTCTCTCCTCTCCTAGTATGCTTGCTTTTGACTTACAGATTGCTGAGGTTCATTTTTATTCAACCTTTTTTCTTCCTTTTTTTCACATTTCATACTTTCCATTGATCAGTCTCTGAATTCACTCACCTTTCTGCCATCTGAAATCTGCTATTGAGCCCACCTAGTGATTTTTTCCATTTTGTTTTTCTCAACTTCAGAATTAACTTTTAATTCTTTTTTAAAAAATTTCTATTTCACTACTATGATTCTCTATTGAGTCATTGTTGTATTTTCCTTTAAATTCTTTAAATATATTTATAATAGCTGCTTTGAAATCTTTGCTAAATCCAAAACCTGGGCCCCTTTGGAGTCACTTCATACTGCCCTTTTGTCTGAGTATGAGTCATACTTTCCTATTTTCTTTCCAGTCTGGTAAAGTTTCAAACTGAAACTGAATATATTAGGATACTATAGTGTAACAGTTCTAGATTCCCCTCTATTTTTCTTGGGGTTGTTATTGTTGTTCATCATTGCCTGGACTTAAACCCTGGAATCTGTCTCCCATGTGATACACAGTAAATGTCTCTACTGAGGTTTTTTTGTTTTTTTCTTGTATTTTTTGCCTGTCTTTGCTAAGGGCTTCCCCTGTGTCTGCATAGCTCTCTGATTAACCAATGCTTTAGGCAGTGCTCAAACACCTCAAGTCCATAAGGCTTACATCCTCTGTCAGGGGACCTGTGTGTGGGTTGGAAAACGCACGATAAGAAGTAACTATATCGTGGGTCTCCCTGGACTTTCATTTTTTGTCAGGTCCTTGGGTCTTCCCCAAGGTGAATACTTTTCTAGTGACCCAGAGATATGTAAAGGGCTTATTTTAGCCCACTTATGGCTCTCTCATTTCTAGAATTATCTTGTTAGACTTCTAGTTGGCCCACTGCTTGATCTAACAGCGTCCTCAGTCTCGGGCTATCGACCCTGCAGGTTTTTTTGTTGTTAAAGAGACCAGACGTGGACAGTAGTCAAAGTGGCACAAATAGACTTTATTCAGGAACTATTGCAATAGGGGAAATGGAACCTCAGTACAAAACTGGATTCAATTTCAAATACAGCAAGGACAAATGGAGATTTATAACAAAGGAGCAGGTGATGGGGATCAGTGAATGGAAAACTACTGAGGAGATATCAGTGGTAGGAGGAGTTCTTGCTTAACTGACCTAACAGAGTTCTTTCTGAAGGCAGGCCAGAGTGATCACACCTCACTTGGGGGATGGTAGGGGATGGGGAATTTGATCAGATATTGAGAGTGAAGGAGTCTCACTAAACTGACTTAGCAGGACTTTTGTTAACATTGGGCTATGCAGGCTTGAGGACAAGACACAATGGTGAAGCCTAGTTGAGAAAAGACCTTAGAGGAGCTTGACTAATATTGGTCAAGGACAGTCTTTGTCACCTTCTTCACTCCCAATTGAGTTCACCACTGTTTTGCCAACAAAATCCTGGGGGATTTTTACCCCAGCCCTTCACCCCCCAGTGTGTACAGCCTGATCCCAAAGCTGCCATTTTTGCAGCCAGTCCTACACTGATCAATCTGCTATCCTTGCCAACCGAGCTGTGGGTGACAGACTATAGAAACTGCCCCAGTCAACAAAGCCACAGACTTTTACTCAAAACTCTAGCATTTTTTCAAGAATGTTTCTAAATTTGTTGTCTGCCTTTGTTTGAATTTCAGTACCCCCAGATTGTTATTTGGGACAATTTTGTCTAGCTTTTTTTTTTTTAATATGAAATTTATTGTCAAATTGGTTTCCATACAACACCCAGTGCTCAATTCTGTCTAGTTTTATATGAGTTTTTCCAGAGAGGAATTGCCAACAGCTTCATGCCACCATAACTGGATGTCCCTCAAAGGCTCTTGGTCAGCGTCTCTTACATACAAAGTGCTTTGTGAATAACCAGGTAGACAATGCAGAAATCAGTGTTTTCAAACCTCTTTGGCAGGGGAACCTCCTCTTTTGTTTCAGGGGCACTCTGAAATATGTATGTGTGTAGTATTTTTTAAAGTGTAACATGCAGGGATGCCTGGGTGGCTCAGTTGGTTAAGGGTCCGACTTGGGCTCAGGTCATGATCTCACATTTTGTGAGTTCAAGCCCCATATTCCTCTCTGCACTGACAGCTCAGAGCCTGGAGCCTGCTTCAGATTCCGCATCTCCGTCTCTCTCTGCCCCTCCCCTATTGGCACTTTGTCTCTGTCTCTTTGTCTCTCTGTCTCTCTCTCACACAAAATTGAATAAACATTTAAAAAACAAATTTAAAGTGTAATATGCAGAGGACTTACCCTCAGAGGCTGTTAAAACACAGATTCCTGGGCTCCTGCCTCAGAGATTCTGGTTTTGTAGATCTGGGAAGTGCATTTAAGGTTGTCTGAAGACACACACCTTGACCTTGGTTCTGCAGATTGCTCCAGTTCTCAAGGTCCCAGATCCTGTCCACAAAAGGCATTTCCTTTACTTCCCACAGGATTTAAAGAGGCTGATATGGAAGAGATGGTGTTATGTGTTCACCACATCTGTCTTCATATCCTTCCTTGATGGGAACACATAAAACTTGTAGTTGGGAGGGGCCATGTGTCTAGATCTGGTCAAAGGTTCATGCACAAAAGTGGTGAGTACATGCCTTCACCCCATGGCAGTGAAACGTCTGCATGCTATCCTTTCATCTCCTACCTCTCCTTTGGTGGTGAGGATGGGCTTTGGTGAAGATTGCAGAGCTACAACTTTAACAGTCTTGATACCTAAATTTCACAGACAACAGCTGCGCTTGGACAATAAAGGACTTTTTAAGTGCTAAGCCATTGAGATTTGGAGTTGTTTGTTACCACGTCATGACCCTAGCCTGGTCTGATTTAGGGTTATAGGAAGGGCAACAGTGAAATTACCTGCTGAAACAGTTCAAAGGATTGAGGGGGTAAAATTGCCATTAACAGGAAACCTACACTCTCAAAAATGAATGACTGGCAAACCCCAGTGTCATTTGATCAGGCTCCTTCCACATGAGGTAATATTCACAATCCACATGCCTTTCCTGGCAGTTGTTAAGGTCTGACCTTTTAAGTGGAAAACAATGTCTTAGACCTAATCTAAAGGACAGATATAATAAAATGTCAGTTAGCTAGAGCTCATCTATCCAGAAACTTCACTAGTAAAAATACTCTCAACAATCCCGGTGAAAACAAGAATCTTTCTATTTTAATCTTCAGTTAACCAGCATATTTTGTTAACTAGAATCCACAGCCTAACCCCTGAGCCTTCTCAGTATTTGAGGTTATATATACAATGATTTCAACACTATGCAAACACTAAGGAGGAAGAAAATTGATGGTGTACTTCATAAGAGAAAAAGAATAAACAAAATTAGTAAAATCGCTTTCAGCAGGAAAATATTTAAAGTTCTCTATCTAGGAAAAACACCAGCTGAATTAAATGTAGCTGGATGTATTTTATCTTTAAACACTTCAGGAGTCATGGCTTTCTCATGCGTGCTCCCCACCACCTGCCTCCCTCCACCCCGATTCAGCACCAGCCTGTTCTTCACCAACCCTCACCCCCACTCCCCTCCATCAGAGAAGAAACTATGGTAGCATGTGTGTCCTATCACTGAATTAATCATTGGAAAGCATGTTGATTTTAGCTTGGAGGAAATCAAAAGCCAGCTTGCAGCTCATAGAAACTGTGAACCCATTTCGTGAGGGTAACAGATACACTGGGAAAGTGAAATTGTCAACCTTTCCTGTTTTGCCTTTATTAACTTTGACATTTGCATGAAAATTGAATCCCGGTTTCCTGGGGGCTCATCTGCTCCTGCAGCTTCCTCCTTACCTGAAGGCTTAATCCTCTGTTGGTGACATGATAATCGGGTCTCCAGCAAGCAATTATGATGTCACAAAGAGGCAATTATCACTTCAGGTGAGAAAATAAACAGCCCACGCAGATGATCCCTTGAAATCTTCTTGATTATCTTAATGCAATTTTTCCTTGTAAAGACTTAACTTCGTAGGAGAAAATGACTATACGCCCAGAAAAAGAACCAACAAGGCAATGGTAAATGTTAGTCCAGGTTCCCTAAATCCTTACTGGTTATCAGAGTATCTTCTCCCTCTGTCTGATGTCCACTATGAAGTTTACTGACTGCCCATGGAGATCCATCTGTTAGAGCTAAAATCTCCTTCTCTTTCAAAGCCAAATTGAACAAAAGTTGGAATGTCATAGAATAATACCATTAGTTAGGAAAACTTTCATTGTACAAAAATTAGACAATGTATATAAACAAAAAGAAGGCAATAAAAATTATCTAGAATCTTACCATCTGAAAAAAACCCGTATTATTTTGATTCGTCTCTTTTTTCGTCAGGGTGTTGGGGTGTATGTGTGTGCATGTGTGTGTGTGTGTGTGTGTGTGTGGGTGTGCATGGTTTGTTTTATAAGAATTAAATCAGAAAGTTGCTATCAGCTCTTTCATTTGACTATATTATCATGAATGCTTTTGTATTGCAGCATTTATATATATATGTATATATATATTTTAAATGAGCAGCAGGCAAAAGTTTATTAGAGTATAAGATCAGAAAGTAAGAATAGTATGAAATTTCTCTTTATAGAGAGGAGGCATTTGAAAGTGATTGCCCTGTTGTATTATATTTTAAGTAAAGGAAACCAATAGTCTTAGTATAAGAAGCAATATAGACAGGCCATTTTTCTTTGTGTTTTTTTTTTTTTTTAATTTTTTAAATATTTACTTTTGAGAGAAAGAGAGAGAGACAGAGGCATGAGCAGGGGAGGGGCAGAGAGAGAGGGAGACACAGAATCTGAAGCAGTATCCAGGCTCTGAACTGTCAGCACAGAGCCTGACATGGGGCTTGAACTCACAGACTGCAAGATCATGACCTGAGCTGAAGTTGGATGCTTAACCGACTGAGCCACCCAGGCGCCCCTAGACAGGCCATCTTTCAATGTGACTAAAGAGTTGATGTTTGATTCTGGCCAACCAGAGCATTAAATTCACTTGGCGATCACTTGGTTGATGACTGGGCAATCAGGTAGACAGGTAGGCCAAGGCCATCTGCAAAGTACTTGTGGCTTAGGCCATTGAGGTCCCAACAGTACGCTCTGTTCACCAAATTGCTATGAGCCCCTGTCCTCCTTAAGTGTTCTCTTTTTCCAGTATGCAATAACACAATTGAATTGTCACCTGAAAAGGCTTCCATACATGATGACTTCCCTTTAGAATGCAAACATCATAAAGAAGGGAATCTCCTCTACAAAACCATCTATAGATACTCAAGAGCTAGTGCTAAAAAAATAGAGAATTTTGCCTTCAAGAAATTACCCCAGGACTCTTTCAGATCTCTTTGCCATCCTGAAGCTGCCTGACCCAGTAGGACTCTGACAGAGGGACAGTCAGTACCTGCCACGGTCAGGATGACATGGAAAAGAACGGGGAGGAGAGAGGAGGCCACTCGGGTATGGTTTCCGAGAGAGCGAGGGGTAGAAAATTGGAGTGAAAAGCTGAAGGAGTAAGAGGCACTGGAATGGTTGCAGCAGGTGGAAGAACTGTAGGAGAAAGGAACTTTATAAAATTGCTGCCGTGCAAAATAAATGGAATCCCTTTTGATATTCTTTGAAGGAAACGAGGAAAACCTGAAATTGGTTTTAATATAGTTCAATATAATGTACTGGACTCAAAGCATTTCTTTGAATATAATGCTGAGATGAGACTGGGCCACGTGGAGCCTTGGTGTCTATCTAGGTTTGTTGAGTGGAGAACTTAGCACATGCCTGTAGTGGGTGTACTGGCTCGAATACAGCCTATTTCAACTTCTCTGGTTATTATTTGCTCACAATTCTATGATCTCTACTGGCCCCTGTCCTAGAACAAGGTCTTTTGGTTATTAATGAACCTCTTCCACAGGCATGGGTATTAATTAGGGTAGTCCAGGGGGTTATATCCCCAAACATAGTGATATAGTGTCTTCACCAAGTTTAAAGTTTATTTCTCTTTCACATATTTGTCAGGAGGGAGCTGGTCCAGAGCTACCTTGGGGGGGGGGGGCGGTGCTCTGTTATCTTCAAAGTACAGATCTTATCTCTGGATCCAAGGCGGTTTCTTCAGCCCTTCCCATCACATGCACCTCTGAGCCAGCAGTAAGGAGAAAAGAGGAAGGGAAGAGAATACAGTACTTCTCTTATTTTAAAGGCACATCCTTTCTGCTTACTTCCTCTTTTCCAGAACTAGTCACATGGCCACACTGAGATGCAAGGCAGGCTGGGAAATGTTACCTTTAGTGTTTGACCAACTGGCCAGCTAGAACTTAATTGTTCTGGAAGAAGGGGCAGATAGCAGAGAGGTGACTATGCATCTTCCAGAGTCCTTTTCTTTCTTTTTTTTTTTTTATTTTTTAAATAAAAATTTTTAATGTTTATTTATTTTTGAGAGAGAGAGAATAAAAGACAGAGCATGAGTGGGGGGATGGGCAGAGAGAGAGGGAGACACAGAATCCAAAGCTGGGTCCAGGCTCTGAGCTCTCAGTGCAGAGCCTGACATGGGGTCCGAACTCACAAACTGTGAGATCATGACCTGAGCTAAAGCCTGACACTTAACCGACTGAGCCACCCAGGCACCCCTTCAGAGTCCATTTCAAGTTCAACTTCTTCACAATGCCCTCCCCAACTATATCCCCACTGATCTCTCTCTGCTCTGAGTTCTTATTCATTCCACCCCCGACCCCCACCCCCAGCATATGTTCCTTCACTCTGGGTAACTCTCCCCTATTTCACATAGAAGGGTTTCATCCCTTAACCTCTGTCTTGTCAACTCTACCATCACTTGCATTAAAGGTTCTAAACGTAATTTATTGAATAACTGTCTCTTTCGGCTACCCCTCAGTACTTCTCACAGCACTTCGCACCAAAAGGCACTTGAAAGATACCTGTTGACTCAGACATTGAGGATATTAACAGAAACTCTACCAGAGTGTGAAGCGTTTTAAGGAAACTGAGTCGAAATCCATACATAAATTTATGTAAGTGTGTTTTCCTTCTCTGACGTGACAACTTTTTGGATCCGTGAAGACAAGTTCTTTGATTTTAGGGCATTCATTCTATGGCTCTGACTGTAATCGTTTTAGCACTGGGAATTATTTCTGGTGGCCAGACATTAAGAGACTAATCCAATTATGTTTCCAGATGTGACGATATGTACCTGCCCGTATCACGTTTGCCTTAGGTATTAGCCATTGATTTTTTTCGAATGAATTAACTCAGGCAGACATTTCTAACCTCAAGTTTTGTATTGTGGAGCCACAAGGGAATTATTTTTTACATTCCTTTTATCCTTTAAAAGCAGAAGAAATATTTCGCTTTGATTTTTCAAATCTCCAGTGAAAGCCTGTTCTATATTTTGGAGGAGTTTCTGATTAATATATGTTATCTCTTTCTCTATAATCCATTTGGGGTCATAGTGGTTTTGAATTTGAGAATAATTGCCTCAAAAAAGGACCATTGGAGGTGAAATCTGTCCTGCATGCCAGGTCTAGTGTGCCAGCCAAGGCCTTATCTTGAGCAGACACAGGGGAGTGGAATCAACATTGGATACCCAAAACAACAGTTTAGTAATTTTAGTTACACCTTTACTGGGATGGGAAGCTTGGGAAAGTAACCTAATCTCCCTGAGCCTCAGTTTCCTCTCCAGTAAAATTCTGGTGGCAATATCTACCTTATTTCATGGGTTAAATGAAGTAAAGTATGTGTAACCGGGTTGCCTGTTGGTTAAGCATCCGACCTCAGTTCAGGTCATGATCTTGTGGTTTGTGGATTCGAGCCCCATGTTGGGCTCTGTGTGGACAGTTCAGAGCCTGGATCCTGCTTCAGATTCCGTGTCTCCCTCTCTCTCTGCCCCTCCCCTGCTCGCACTCTGCCTTGCTCTCTCTCTCAAAAATAAGTAAACATTAAAAAAAAATTTAAAAAGTATGTGTAACCAGAACATAAACATAAAATGGTCCTGAATTTTCCAATCGCTACCCCTGAATTATGTGATATTGAATCCCTTTCTGCAACTAGGTCATACTCCTATTAATGACACCTTGAAAAGATTCTGTCATTTGAGGCTTACTTGCCATTATACAAATTTAGTTCAGTTTCAAGGCAACAGTTCCATCTTATATCTGATTCAAAACACTCTTCCTCTGGCACAAACATGACCTGTTTCTCCAGGACTAAGTGCAGGGTGGGGGTTGGGCTTTGTTCTTTCACTTCCTGGAAGGGGAGGGGAGAGGGCAGCCTGGCATGGCTCTGACATGGTCTGGAAGTGTTTGCTGCTCCATATGGATGGTGTGTGTTTTCCTTGGAGGTGCTCCCCAGCTTCACCTGGTGCTCCCAGAACTCCCACAGGACTCCCTTGGCACCTGCCCTGGCTCACCTCCAATTCCCACTTCCGGTTGGACGTCCCATCCTTGGCCACACCTGTGAGCTCACTCCATCTCCTGGCCCTCAGCCCTCTCTCCTTCTGAGTCTCTGGCCCTGGTGCCTCTTGTGTTTTACATCTCCTTCCCTTCGCAGTTAATTTGTCCTGTATAACCTGGGAGAGGAGAAATCTTTCCTACGGTACCTTAATTTCCAGCAACTTATATAGCAAAAGTGGGATGTATTTAATGAGATAATTTTTTTTTAAGAAGAAACATCTTTCCGTGACCAGGAACACAGCAGGCAAATCCAAAAGAGAAATGACACGTGGAGGAAATACCTGCAATCTCAGACGAAGGGTTGTCTCTAATATGTAAGGGGGCTTCTAAACATGGAGGAGAAAAGACCTCCGGGTTTTTTTGATCTCTAGAAAAATAGGTCAGAGAAGGGAAACACAAATAAGCCTATAGAGTCACCATGCCTCCCTTACCATATTAACCAGATCCCAAAGCTGAGCACTATACTCTGAGAGCAGGGCTGTGGAAACACATGCTTATGGAAATGAAAGCTGACTGTAGCAATATCTAGTAATATTCCCTACACGTTTGCCTTTTGTCCTGGAAACGCTACTTCCAGGGACCTATTCCAAAGATACACTGGCAACAATACACAAAAACACATATGCACAGGAATCTCACAGCAACATTCTCTGTGGCGGACCCCTTTGGGGACTGTGGAATATCATACAGCATTTGGAGGGACAAGGAAGATCTTGAGATGCTGCCATGCTATGACTTCCAGGAGATATATATATATATATATATATATATATATATATATATATATTTAAAGGCTTATTTCTTTACTTTGAGAGAGAGAGAGGGAAAGAGAGAGAGTGTGCCAGTGGGGAAGAGGCAGAGAGAGAGGGAGAAGAGGAGAATCCCAAGCAGGTTCTGCCTGTGAGCACAGAGCCTAACTTGGGGCTCCATCCAGCGAACCCCCGAGATCCTGACCTAAGTGGAAATCAAGAGTCATATCCTCAACCAACTGAGCCACCCAGGTGCCCCAGGACATATGGTTAAATGAACAAAGCAAGTAGAGGAAAACAAATATAATATGCTGCCATTTACCTAAGGAAGGGGGGGTATAAATATATTCTGATAACATGGGAGGATAGATCATATAATGCATAAACTGACTTGCCTTTAGCAGGACAGAGAGAAAAAAGAAGAAAAGGAGAGCACAAAGAAGCTTGACTTATCTCAAAATATTTATATTTGATGAAAGAGACACAAATTAAAAAATCTAAGAAGTAAAAACTCAGTGATACTAATTTTGTATTTTTTCTTTAAAAAAAAAGAGGAGAAACTTATTTCCCATGTCCTTCTAAAATCTGACTTTAACGAGGACACAGTAATTTATTACAGAGACAGCCACCATTGATTTACTAAGCCAAGCTTTGTTTCAGAAGGATCTCGCATGATGGGAGAACATTCAACATGGAGTCAGAAATCCTAGGTTCTGGGCCAGCTTCCAGCTTCCAGGAGGTGGAACCGTGTGATATTGCTGATGTTGGAGCCTTTGATCTGCCAACGCGGCCGAGGATATGGCCCGATCTCATAGTTATTACTCTTGTGACCCTGGCTGAGCTGTGACCTCTGTCACCTCTCCCGAAAAACCCTGGGGAGTCCTGCCTGGCTCAAGCTGGTTGTAAGATCAAAGACAAGCCGGGCAACAGGAGTTTGGTGAGCTATTGTTATGGCCTACAAGGGAGGCTGTGGGGGTGCAATGAGAAGGTGTGAGTGCGGATCCTTTTATAGCTCTCTGCAGACAGTTCCAAAAATAAGGCTGAGCTCCATTCCCCAACGGTGCCAGGGCTGGAGGCATGTTCTAAATTAGACCAGTTGTGCAGACAGACCTCTTTGCACTGCTAATGTGCAATTAAAGGACATTCGCATGCAATGAAATTCTCGTTTTTTATTCAGTGCTGTTCAAGGAGGATCCTTTGTGTTGTATCGGCGATTGTAATAATTTTCTCCTCTTTTGAATGGCCCGTGCACTTCTCACGTTTGGGAAGCGCCAGCTGGACAATTTAGAGACTTCCTGACAGGCCACAACTTCAGCAGAGGTCGCTCTGGGCCCCCACATGGATGGGAAATTGCCTTTTGGGACCCCTGCCAGGCCCTCTGGGGAAACGGGAACAGCCCTTCTCAAGTGTAGGTTTGGCGGTTCAGTGGACCAGGGGACCCAAAAGAAGCAAAGAGAAAGTCAGTGGCCTCACTTCACTTCCAAGTAAGGCCACGTTGTTTGTATTCGATTCGGTAAATTCGGAGCTACTGGTGAGATGCTTTTTGGAAGTGAGTGAGCCGTTTCAATTGGGCCATTTAAGACCCTGAATTACAGCTGACTGGAAATTAAAGCTTGTAAGTGCTGCCTGGAACCACAGGGAGCGGGGCGGGGGCCTAGTGGCCGCCTAGCACAGCTCCCAAATGTTTACAGTACTTGATAACGCTTGCTAGCATCAAGACAAGGGCAATAAAATGTGAATTAGATGGAGATGAATGTGCCACAGAGGCAGGAAGAAATCCTCAAGCAGATGTGTGTGGAAATTAATGGTGTGGTGATAACAAATCTTGATGCCCTGCACAGCAACCGTTCTGAGAAAAGGGCCCCTGACGACTGTTTGCTTTACTGATGGGGGGAGCCTCCTGGGGACGGCAGGAAAAAGCGGAGTGAGAACTTTTGGATTCAGTGCATGTGGTGCATATGAAGGAGCTCTTCCAGCTTGATGCAGGAGTACAAGTTAATTGGTGCCGTTAACAGCTCTTCTCTAGAAGGTTCAATATTCGTTAAAAAAAAAAAAGTGTATTTTCTACTCCTCCTTCTGCTTCCGCTTCTTTGCTACCTGGCTTCTTCCCTCATTTACTCCTTCCTCAGGAAAAGAACAAGGGTAACTTCAGTGGAGGAAGAATCATCGCATTCAGCCCTAAGCACATGCTGCATAAGGACACAGTCCCCGAAGTCAGCTCCTGACCCTTAATCTGGGTCTGGACATTCAGAGCAATGAATTTTAAAGGGCAGTTTTGCAGGCTTCACAACATGAAAGCATCCAGACCCTAAGCCTGGGTGCTCTGGAAGGCTCGTGATTGACTTTTAAAAAGCCTTATTTCGATGAAAGGTGAAGAAAATAAGATAAGAAAGATACCACTTTGGTGATTGTGACCAAACTGGAAAGCTCAAAAGTGACACCAAAAGAGCAATTCTGTGAAGTTGAGTGCAGACTTCATGGTGGAAAATGCAGTGCAGTCAACCGCAAAATATGGCTGAATTTGGCATCTGGAGAGCGGAGTTCAGTTTCTAGCTGGACCGCTCAGTAGCCGAGAAAAATTTGCAGGCCACCATTGGTGTGTGAGCGCTTTGAGGCTCACCTCGTATTGTTCCTACTGTAGACCCGAGCAGCCATTTTACCAAGGAATCCTTGTTTTAATGCGGAATGATACTTAGAAACTGCGATATGGGTACCAACGGTGCTCACTGCTACTGGGGCATCATTGCTTCTAAACTCTTTTGATGGAAAAAGATAAGTAATATATTTTTTAAAATCATGAATGCATATTAATAGCTTCAATTCAAATAAACTCAACACCACAGAGTTCTGCATTAATCTTCCATTCCACAGTTGGGCCTCCTTTCTTCCACGTGAAGATTCTGGAACATCACTATATTTACCCTATATTTGCTCTATTCTATGATTATACTCAAAATAATTCAGAATTGTTACATCAACACCACAAACAACGGAACTGCTAGGTCAACATTTCCTTGCAGATCTTTTGCCCAGAAAATAAGTCCCACAAAGAATGTTTGCTTAGAGTACTACATTCAGGTTATGTAAGCTGATTCTTTTTTCTGTGTGCTTATGTTACCGATTTGATATATATTGTAATCATTTGTGTTTATCCAGCTTTAGAGCCCTTTAGAAAAATGTTTTGACTTAATATTTTTGAGTATGTAGACCATTTGTACAATTCAAAAGTCAAAACTGTGTAAAAAATAATACTCATTTCCATCCTTATTCATTACACTCTGATCTTATTTAATACCAAGTGTTGTTGGTCTGTTTTAAACTTCCTGTGATCCTTTAAAAAAAAACAACACAAGTAGAGACAGGACTGTTTGCTTACCTCTCCTTTTATACACAAGTGACAGTATGTTATTTATATATTCTATCTTGCTTTTTTCACTTAATATATTTTAAAAATCATTTCCCATTGATTCAAACATGAAATGTGAGTCTTTGGCTTTCACTTTTTGCAGCTGGGTACATTCCTTTATGCATCTGTACCTTAGCTTATTCAACCAGTTCTTGAAGGGGGGACATTTAGGTCATTGCCAACATTTTGCTCTTATAAATAATCACATAATAAATAATCATCTAAATATGTTGTTTTGTGTTGGTAGAGGTGTATTCTCAGCATAGGTTTCTAGAGGTGGGATTGCTTCAGTCAAAACGCAAATGCATATGGAGCTCTGTTAGACATTGCCAAATTTCCCTCCCTAGTGATTATCCTCTGTCCAGAATACATTAAAGTTGTGCCCTTTACGGCCTCCCTAACAGAGTGTGTTGTACTTTTGCCTGTTTGTTGATCTGTCAGGTGAAAATGGTAACTCGGGATGGATTAACTTGCATATCTCTTATTATGAGTGAAATTGATCCTCTTTCCTATGTTTACAGGTCACTTATATGTATTTTTCATTTCAATTTTAGTGGATGTGCTGCCGAAGGGAGCGCTATGCTTTTTCTATGATTGTTCGTGTCTTTTGCTAAATTTCTATAGGATATTTGCTCTTGTTTTTCTTCCCTGTTTCTGAGAGCTCTTCATTTATTATGGAGATTAGTTTTCTATTTGTGATGGGTGTGACAAATAGTCTTCCCCCATTTCTTATCTGTCTTTTGACTTTGCTTACAACATTTTTTTTTTATGTAGTCAGATTTATCACCAGGTTATAAAAGAATTTCTCTTTCACTTTTTAAATATTTAGATCTTTGATTTATTTGGGTCTTATCCTGTTGTTGAATATGAGATAAGGATCAAAAACTTTTTTCCAGTGGCGCCTGGGTGATTCAGTCAGTTAAGCATCCATCTCTTGGTTTCAGCTCAGGCCATGATCTCACAGTTCATGGGTTTGAGCCCCATATCGGGTTCCACACTGACAGTGTGGAAACTGCTTGGATTCTCTTTCTCCCTCATTCTCTCTGCCTCTCCCCTGCTCACTCTCTCTGTCTCTCTCAAAGTAAATAAGCTTAAAAAATTTAAAAAAAATTTTTTTCCAAATTGCTATCCAGTCATCCTAACAGAATATATTAAGAAGCTCTAACTTGTGTAGAACTACCATATGATAGAGCAATTTTGCTTTTGTGTATGTATACAAAGAAAACAAAATCATTATCTCAAAGAGATATCAGCACCTCTGTTCATTGCTGCATTATTTACAATAGCCAAGCCATGCAAACAACCTGAGTGTTCATCGAAAGATAAGTGGATAAAGAAAATATCACACACACACACACACACACACACACACACACACAAGAATATTATGCAGCCTTAAAGAAAAGAAAGAAATCCTGCCATTGGTGATAACATAGATGGAACTTGAGGGCATTATGCTAAGTGAAATAAGTCAGGCAGAGAAAGACAAATACTATATTATCTCACTTACATGCGGAATCTAAAAACAAACAACCAAATGCCTGCGTGGCTCAGTTGGCTAAGCATCTGATGTAGCCTTGGGTCATGATATCACCGTTCATGAATTCAAGCCTAGCATCAGGCTCTGTGCTGATACCTCAGAGCCTGGAGCCTGCTTGGGATTCTCTGTCCGCTTCTCTCTCTGCCCGTCCCCCACTTACACTGTCTCAGTCTGTCTCGAAAATAAAGAAAGAAAAACATTTACTAAAAATAAATAAATAAATAAACTTGTAGAAACAGATTAGTGGTTGCCAGAGGTGAGGGTGAGGGGTGGAGGGAATGGGTAAAGGTGATCAAAAGGTACAAACTCCCACTCATATGATAAATAAGTCCTGAGGATGTAATATACAGTATGGTGACCCTGTTAACAATACTGTATTGCGTATTTAAAACTTACTAAGAGAAGAGATCTGAAAAGCTTTCATCACAAGAAAAAATTTTAACTATCCGAGGTGATAGATGCTAACTAAATTTATTGTGGTAGTCATTTCTCAATATATACATATACCAAATTATTATGTCATATACCTTAAACATATACAATGTATATGTCAATTACATCTCAATAACACTGGGAAAAAGTTTTTTAAAAAATGGTGTCTCTTTTCTCCAGTGATTGCAGATGCCACATTTATCACATGGTGAATTTCCAAGTATACTTTAGTCTATTTCTGGACTTTGTGTTCTGTTCCCTTGCTCTATCTATTCATGTAGAGCATTCTGTTTTTATTTTAGAGACTTTATATAATGCTTAGATATCTGATAAGGCTAGTCCCTTGTAGGGAAGTTTTTATGGTGGCTGAAGAATTCCACTGGCATTTAGCAGGTAGGGGCCTGGAATGCTACGTATTTTGCAAAGCACTGACTGTCCTGTGCAGTGACAAAGCACCTGGCATCTTGCACAATCTTCAGACAGTCACTGGATTTCATGTAGATGAAAATCTATTTCTAGTGATCTAAGCTTGGAAACTAGCTTTGATTTACATATAAACACAAGGTTTTTGCATGGTTTTAATGCACACTTTATTCCAGATTTTATAATTTTATTTTATTATGCATCATTAGGATTTCAGGAAAGTTATGTCACTGCTGGTGCTCAGAAGTGTCTGAGTCACTAACATAACACTCCTGAATCATTTTGTACCAGTGGCTGCCATCTTTGGGGGAGTCTTTATTTTTATTTTTATTTTTTATTTTTATTTTTGGGACAGAGAGAGACAGAGCATGAACGGGGGAGGGGCAGAGAGAGAGGGAGACACAGAATCGGAAACAGGCTCCAGGCTCCGAGCCATCAGCCCAGAGCCTGACGCGGGGCTCGAACTCACGGACTGCGAGATCGTGACCTGGCTGAAGTCGGACGCTTAACCGACTGCGCCACCCAGGCGCCCCTGGGGGAGTCTTTAGATGCAGGTATCTGACTATTTCATCATATCTTTTAGTGGTGTTAATGCACAAACATTTACTATGAAAATACGTGTTTTTTTAAATCAGAAATTATTTCCCTTTATTTCTTCCTTTTATGAATTTTTTGAATTATGTTGATTTTTAATAATTACATACATAGTAGCATATAAACTATGAATTTCATTTCAGAATACTTTATAAAGTATTTGTTATATATACAGAGGGTTTGGAGTCTTATCACGTTGGGAATCAAGCCTAGACCTGACTCCATCCCTGTTAGGCTGTTTTCCAGGGCATACCTGCATACTGAGATTACTGCACAGGCCTTGGGAGAGGCTGGGGGGATGTTCGCAAACCCATAAGTAGTGCTGGAAGAAGAGCTCAGCATTTTCCTCTGACGTTGACACAATGGTTTCCTTTTTGGTAGCAGGAACAATGTATTATTCAGACCGTGGTAGAAGACAATAGAGGTGAGAACAAAATTCATACCCCAATTGCATTTCCCTCCCCAAGGAAAGCACTGCTTTCAGTTTGGTGGGTGTTCTCCCAGACTTTTAATCTTTTAATATTTTCCATGTCTTTGCAAATGTGTGTATTTGTGTAGGGGGTGTATGTTTGCAGAGAGGATGCTGTCTAGAATACGGCTCAAACGATATTCATTGAGCACCTTGATCTAGACACTAGATACTGAAAATATGAGCAGAGTATGGACCCTGACCTCAAGGAGCTTATAAGTGGGGCAAACCACCAACACCAGGTAGAAAGTGATGCATCAGAAGATACCAAGATACCAAATGCAAAGGGGAGTAGGAAGGAGAGATTAGAAGGCAGAAAGATAGTCCTTTAAATGGTGTCCTTTAAATGGTGACGCCTTACAAAGATATATCCACATTTTAATTCCTGGAACCTGTCAGTGTGACCCTATTTGGAAAAAAAAATCTTAAAGATGTAATTAAGTTCAAGGGCACCTGGGTGGCTCAGTCGGTTAAGCATCCAGCTCTTGATTTCAGCTCTGGTCATGATCTCATGATTCATGAATTCGAGCCCCACAGTCAGGTTCTGAGCTGATAGCACAGAGCCTGCTTGGGATTCTCTCTCTCTCTCTCTCTCTCTCTCTCTCTCTGTGCCCCTCCTCCACTCACTGTCAAAAATAAACAAACATTAAAAAAAAAGATGTAATGAAGTTCAGGATCCTAAGGTAAAGAGATCATCCCAGATTATCTGGATGGGCCCTAAATCCAATGGCAAATGGTCTCATAAGAAACAGACAAGGAGAAGACAGACACAGAGAAGGCCGTGTGAAAACAGAGGCAGAGATTGGAAAGGATGCAGCCATTAACCAAGGAACTGCCAAAGACTGCCAGCAGCCCCCCAAACAAGGACAGACTTCCCCCAGAGAGCCTCCAGGGCTCCCCCAGAGCCCTGTTGACACACTGATTTCAGGTGCTGGTCTCCAGGACTGTCAGAGAAAAGTTTTTGGTTGTTTTAAGCCACCTAGTGTGGGAATTTTTATAGCAGCCACAGGAAACTAAAATGACCAAATTGGTGTTTGTTTTGTTTTTCTTTTTAAATTTCTTTCTTTTTTTTTTTTTTAATTTTTTTTTTCAACATTTTTTTAATTTATTTTTGGGACAGAGAGAGACAGAGCATGAACGGGGGAGGGGCAGAGAGAGAGGGAGACACAGAATCGGAAACAGGCTCCAGGCTCCGAGCCATCAGCCCAGAGCCTGACGCGGGGCTCGAACTCACGGACCGCGAGATCGTGACCTGGCTGAAGTCGGACGCTTAACCGACTGCGCCACCCAGGCGCCCCTCTTTTTAAATTTCTAAAACATACCTATCTAGAAAAGTGGCTGAAACATAAATGTACAGTTTAATAAAAAAAATTGTAATGTAAACACCATGCAACCATCACGAAAATCGTAATGTAGAACATTGCCAGGCCCCAAAGCCCCCACACAGCCCTGTCTCTTCCTTTCAATTCCCCTTGCCCCCTCCCATCTTTGGGGATAATTGTTCCCCCATGATCACATCAAATTTCATCACTATGTGTTTATTTCCAAGCAATATAATTTTGTTTTCACCTGCTTTGGAATTTACAGAGGAACACACAGCACTTCTTGTCTTTGTTTATTTCACACTAAATTTGTGCAATTCATCATGTTGGCCAGTGCAGCCATTTTCATAGTGGCATGAAATACCACCGTGTGGATAAGCTGTAATTCATGATCCAGTCTTTTTCTGGATGTTGGGTTGCTTTCATGTTGGGGCAATTACACTCTTACACGAGTACCTGGGTGTTCATGTGCTTGAGTTTCCCTGAGGTATATACTTGAGTACAGTTTCTACATTTGCCCACGTTCGAGGACTATGAACCATGTTCATGACATTAGTTAGGTCAAACTGTTTTCTGAAGTGAAAGTGCCCATTTACCCACACTTTTGCCCCCCTTTTCATTAATTGCTGGTATTGCCAGACTTTAAAATTTTGGCCAATCTAGCAAGTGTCTAGTGGTATCTCACTGTGGTTTAAGTGTGAATTTCCCTTGTTACTAAGGGGTTTGATCCTTTTTTCATGTTTGTTGACTATTTGGATATTCTCTTTAGTGGAATGCCTAATTACCCATTTTAATTGGATTATTTGCATTTCCTTATTCACTTGTGGGGGTTCTTTATATAATTTGAGTATGGTCTTTTTGGAGGTTGTGTTTCCTAGGAAATAGACCCTGAGAGAGAAGTGTGCTTGCAGGATAGTTATTGGTGAGTGCTCTTAGTATTAGCCCCTGTAGGAGATGAAGGAAGTAGAACCGGGCAAAAAGAAAAGTTGGGTTGTGGTGTGGTCACAACAACGGTTTCACCAGCCCCATGGAAGCACTGACATCAGATGGCCTTGAAGAGTTGATAGAAGTTGGGGCAAGGTGGTGGCTGAATTTTCACACCCATGCAGGGACCAATCATTGGATGAAGCTACCACTGGGAGAGTGCATGATCTAGGTAAAGTGATGCTCTCCAATTGAGGATGAGTCCTGAGGGTCTCAGCTGGGAGCTGTTGGTTGTAGATATTCCCAGCAGCCAGAAGAATGAGTTCTTCTGGCCTGAGACTGCGATGGGGTTGGGGAATGCAGGTGGCATACCACAGCATCAGACTACTACAGAGCCCTTCATCCGCTATATATGTTGAAACTTTGGTTTCCTATTCTGTATCTTACCTTCTTAGTCTCTAGTGGTGGTACTATGGGCTGAATTGTGTTTATATTTTTCCCTTGGAAAAACTCTTCTTCTGCACGTGGCAAGCAATAGCAGAGCCGGTCCTTGGATTCCAGGTATCTCGCTCCTTCTATTCTCTGTGTCTGGCTGAAGTCTGACATGAACGTCCGTATTAAAATTTGTTACATGGCTTCTTGGATATGTCTTTGTATTGTGCTATGGGATGAATAATAACCCCCCAAATTTTATATTTTGAATTCCTAACCCTCGGCACCTCAGAATGTGACTATATTTGGAGATAGTGTCTTTAAAGAGGTGATTAAGTTAAAATCAGGTCAGAAGCTAATGCAGTATGACTGGCGTCCTTGTAAGAAGACGAGATTGGGATGCATGGGTGGCTCAGTCAGTTACGTGTCTGACTTTTGAGCTCAGCTCAGGTCTTAACCTCAGGGTTGTGAATCCAAGCCCTGTGTTAGGTTCCCGGCTGGGTGTGGAGCCTAGTTAAAAAAAAAAAAAAAAAGAAGAGATTGAACAACCTGAGTGTCCATCAATAGATGAATGGATAAAGAAGGTGTGGTATACATACACACAATGGAATATTACTCAGCCATGAAAAATAATGAAATCTTGTCATTTGTGACAACATGGATGGAGCTAGGGGGTATCATAAGTAAAATAAGTCAGACAGAGAAAGACAATAATTGTGTGATTTCACTTACATATGGAATCTAAAAAAAACAAAGCAAACAAACAAATGAAACAAAACAGAAACAGATGCACAGATACAGAAAACAATTTGGTGGTTGCCAGAGATGAGGGGGTTGGGGAAGGGTGACATAAAGGAAGAAGATTAAAAAGTACAAACTTCCAGTTATAAAACAAATAGGACCCAGAATACAATGTACAGCATAGGGAATATAGTTAATAATATGTAATAACCTCATATGGCAGCAGAGGCTAACCAGCTTTATTGTGATGATCACCTTGTAATGTATATAAGTGTCAAATCACTATGTTGTACATCCAAAACTAATATAATGCTGTGTGTCAACTGCTCTTCCATAAGAAAAAATCTGAAGAAAAAAGAGAGATTAGGATACAGGCATGCTCAGAAAAACAAAAAACAAAAAACAACAACTTGAAAACACAGGGAGAAGAGAGCTATTAACAAGCCAAAGAGAGAAATCTCAGAGGAAATCAACTTGGCTGACACCTTGACCTTGGACTTCTAGCCTGCAGAATTGTAAGAAAGTAAATTTCTGTGTAAGATGCCCTGTCTGTAGTACTTTGTTGGGGTAGCCTGAGCAAACTATATAGGCACTGTTTAAAAAAATAAACAAAAGTTTGTAATTTAATGTAATTGAAGTAATTGGACATATCAATTTGCTCCTTTATGCTTCCTATATTTTATTTAAAACACTGGTCCCTCCTCTAGGTTTAAGACACTAACTTATGTTGTTTTCTAAAAGCTTTGGTTTTTTAGGAAGAGGAGGGAATTCATGGATCAGGTTGGAGGGACAATAAAAGAAGAGTATTCCAGGGAATGGAGTAGAAGCAGAAAAAAGAACAGGCAGAATTTCCCCGTATGAGTTTACTGCTGCTACTGTAACAAATTATCACCAACTTCATAGCTTAAACCAACACACATTTATTATCCTAGGGATCTGGAGGTCAGATGTCTCAAATGGGGCTTAGTGAGCCAAAATCCAGGTGCTGGCAATGTTGTGTTCCTTCCAGAGGAGAATCTGTTTCCTTTCTTTAGAAGCTTCTAGAAGCCACCTGCATTCCTTAGCTTGTGGGCCCTTCCTCCATCTTCAGGGCAGCAGAGTCAGACTGAGTCCTCTTCATACTGTCTCTTTCTGGTTCTTTCTCTTCTGACTCCCACTTTCATTTGTGAGGACACTTGTGATTATGTGGGGCTCACCCACATATCCGGGATAATGTCTCCAGTTCAAGGGCAGCTATTAGCAACCTGAATTTCTTCTGCAACCTTAATGCCACTTTGGCATGTAACCTAATATTTTCACAGGTTCTGAGGTTAGGATGTGGACATCTTTGGTGGCCATTATTCTGCTTACCTACCTTTGGCTTCCTACATTATATTGGCTAACAACTCTTGCTTCTTTTCTTGTGACCACCTCAGAGGAGCCAGGACACTTGTCCAGATGAAGTTTGGGTGTTCTCTGTGGGTCTGAGACAGTTTTCTGCTCATTATCAGCATTCTTGATGGGGCCTGAGATCCCACAGTACTTAACAACTGGTGTTGGAAGAAAAATGGCTCCATCGTCAAGGCTTTGAGGCTATTTTTTAAAAAAAATTTTTAATGTTTATTTATTTGTGTGTGAAAGAGACAGACAGACAGAGTGTGAGCGGGGGAGGGGCAGAGAGAATGGGAGACACAGAATCTGAAGCAGGCTCCAGGCTCCCAGCTGTCAGCACAGAGCCCGACGTGGGGCTCGGGCCCACGGACCATGAGATCGTGACCTGAGCCGAAGTCAGACGCTTAACTGACTGAGCCACCCAGGTGCCCCAAGCTCCGAGACTATTTTTTGCCTCAACCACTATCTAGCAGCAAGCATGATACAGAAGCAGAGAGCTATTGTGTCCTCACCTGCAAGTTAGGTTATTCTTTAAGTCAACTCAAGTCATTTGAGTTATAAATCTGTGAGTGTACATTTGGGATCGAACACCCTACAAGCAGCAAAATTAGCCAAAAATTGGAGGGTAGGTGGGAAACGGAGAAAAATAGTTATAATTTTAAATGAAGAGGGGGCTGCTCTTTTCTTTCTGCAATTGAAACGTGGCTCTTTTCCTGACTCAGAATAAATAAGGCTTTCTATATTCTTCTACAAGGTAAAAGGCATATTTTAAAAATATATGAAGAGATATATGTTCCCTCCTGGCCTTCATCAACATAAGCAGCACGGAAGATTCCCCTCTGGTGCCATTTGTCCCGTTCCCCATGCTAGGCTGTTCTGTCACTACGTGGCAGGTGTTCGCCTGAGGCCCCGGTTGCTCTGGCAGTGCCTTGGGGCCTGTGAAGTTTGGGGCTCCCAGGAGCACATAGCATATGGCCTCACTGAACATGTGGGGTGGAAAGAGAGTCCCATGATGAAGGTTGATTCATGGAGCCCAAATGGTGTTCGTAATGGTACTCCATTAAGCTCTTCTTACCCGGGGCTGTATTTCCAGGTGTATAGTTTCCTTTCTTTATTGTCTTTCTTTTCGAGGTGTGTGTTTGGGGGTGGAGAACACTCTGGGCGGGGAAGATCTTTCTCACTTGTTCAACCTTATTCTCTCCCTCTCTTTCTCCACCACCTCTGGCTATACAATAGATCTAAATCTGGCCTTTAACTTTGTGATAAACCACCAGTCACTGCTTTGAATCTTCTGAAATTGGAAATACTGAGCATATGTCCCCTTAGGTACCAGGGGAAAAGTATTTTCTTGTTCACAGAGATGTCACCTCTTTTTCTCTGTAAAATTCTGCCCTGAAGCAGACCTCATCTCTGGGCTTGAATAGAAATGTGACTCGAACGTAATAATGTGGTAGACTTTTTTTTCAGCCAGTGAATATTGTCTCCTCCAGAATGGTCGGTCACTCTGAAGGGCTAAGCATGTATTCCAATGATCTCCTTTTGGGAAATTGGTTTTAGACCCTGCCTCACATTTTGGTGTGGGGTAATTCCCAGTATTAATGAATGTTCATCCTTGAGGAGTGTTGTAGTTTTGGAACAAACTGCAGGTTCTTCAGAGCCCTGTGACAAAGGGGTGAACAAGTATGATAGCACCATATTTATGATTAAAAATGAAGATATTACTCCAGTGACTTTCAAAGGAGGCTACACCCTGTGGGGGCAGATCTGAATCTTGGGCGGCGGGGGGAGGATGCATATGCATTTACATACAGTGTTATAATTTTGTATCTGAAAAATGGAAAAACACCTATTTAAAACCTGAAATAATATTAAAGAAAGACATGAGATCTTTTAGATTTTTACAAAAGGGGATAGGGTTTTAAATTTTTAAGAACTTGCTCTTAAATAATAGAGGAAATGTCCTTGTGTATCTAGGAAGTGAGCTGTGAGCATGAGTTCCCTCAATGTCTCAAGGTCACGGTAGTGGTAGCTTAGTGGTGTAGCTGTCCTTACCTTGAAGGCCCATCTCAGAAGTATAAGTGCAGGTGCACAGTAAGTGCCAGAACGGCCCCCCATCCCATCACACTCAGGGCTGATCAGGACGCCCAGAAGCAGCAGGCTTAGTTCTATAGGGAATTTTAATGGGGTTCTTTCACCAACCTGAGAGCCTCTGGAGAAAGTCCATCTGTAATGGATAGGAATCTGGAAACCATTTAATCTGTGGAAAAACTGAAGGAATTGACGTTCTGTATAGTCTGAAGAGGAGGCCAATGGGATACATGACAGCTGCCTTCACCTATTTGACAGGCTTAACATGAAGAAAAGCTTTTTGACTTATTCTATGATCTTCAGTGGGGCATTTTCTTTTCTTTTTTTCTTTTCTTTTCTCTACTTCTTTCCTTTTCTTTCTTCCTTCCATCCTCTTTTCCTTCCTTCCTTCCTTCCTTCCTTCCTTCCTTCCTTCCTTCCTTCTTCCCTTTAACTTGATTTATTTAAAAAAAGATTTAAGGCAACTTGTAATGATTTATATGATAAAACAAGAAAAAATAAATTTTCAGCATCTAGGTGATAAAATTAAGATACAGAGGGAATGATGTTTGGGAAAATATATAAAATAAAACTGTGATTAGTACACAAAGTGTGTTGAGAAGTAAGCTACAAATTCAGCTCTAATATTTTAAGACAGAGTTAAGTCAATGAAGTGAAGACAGCTGGGCTTGTGAGTAAAACAAGCAGATATTGCCAAATGATCATTGTCCAGCAATGGGATGGGTTACCTTGGGTGTGCTGAAAGATGACAGAACCAGGCCCTGACTCCCCATTGTCACCCACATTATGGAAGGGAATCCCATACTGGAAGGGAAGAGAAGCTGGATTCAATTAACTCAAATTCCACAAAAGTTGTTTATGACTTGATCTCATATTCTATACTTGCAGTCATAGCCAAGGCCAAGTGACCACATGTAGGTTACCTTAGTGGTCTCTGAAATAGGAAAGATTATTGTAGTCCTCCAAGCACTTTCCCAATTCCTTCCTGATGCCTGCAACCCCAAAGCCAAGTACTAGTTCCCTAATGAGACAGAAGGCTGAGAAAACAAGACCTGGGGGTTTGCAACACACTTTGAAAAATTATGTCAAGTTGTAAATGACACAGAGCCTTTCCAAAGCGCAGAAGCCATGGAAATGGAAAAGGCAATAGAAGGAGCAACTTTCAGGGCTGATCCACTTTGGATTCCCAAGCCATCGGGACAGCTCTCACACCTGGTCATGAGGACCACATTTTTACATGAGAAAATATGTGTTCAGTGTTTTGAGAGACCAAGGTATAACCTCCATGACATTTCTCTGGTTAGTGTACTATCTAGGGAGGCTAACTTGGTCATAAACAACTTCTAAATCTCTGTGGCTTAATACATATATTTTTGCTCATGTCCCAGCCAAAGAAGCAGACACAGCTCTCCTTACAGGAGTAACACGAACCTTGGTGCTTTCTATCTTCTTGAGCCGCCATTTTCCTTTTGCCTCCGAGTTTGCTACACAAGAGGAAAGAACGTATTGAGGATTGTGTGTGGCCTCACCTCTGTTCACACCTCTGTCACCCATTTCCTACCGTAAAAGAATTATTATCTCACCAGGTGGGTCCAGATTTCTTAGAAAAGCAGCTTTCCTGATTCACCACCAGGAGAAGGTATGACATGGAGGACAAGGTTGTGGGCAGGAGACTGTTAACTTGGGTTCTCTGCCTGAAGCAGTGAGAGAAATGTAGCTTTGCTTCTGAAAAGGAAGACCTGTTGAAAGGAGCTAGTCAGATTTGGTGAGCCTGGGGCTTCATCAGGGCTGGGTGAAGGTAAATGACTGGTGAACAGTGCTCACTGGAGCTTCCTAAAGAATTTGAGAACATGAATGTCTCGTGTTCACTTGAAGTTTGCTTGTCTAAACTGATGTAATGTAAGCAATCTCTCAAATCTTCAAATATTTCAAATCTTCAAATCTTCAGCAGGCTTTGTACACACAAAATTACCAGCATCCAACGGGGTTCCAAGATGTAAGCAACAGAAACACCTTCTGGCTAGGTGAGAAACAAGTGAATTCAGGAAATGATATTAACTTTCTCAGAGAATCCCCAAGAGTCAGAGAACCAGATGGAGGCCATATAGTCAAGGGTTATGCCCCATATCACTCCCTGGGATGGTCTCCATGGAAACCACCCTGCAGGCATCTATGGGCACAGACACAAACACTTCTGAGGTGGGCCACAGGACACTGCCCTGGAACCCCATTACCACTCTCCCTGAAGTCTGTGGGTAGCTGCCACCACCTTAGCATCTCTAGCTTCAGATTCAGGGTTTTGCATGAGTTCATCTGGGATACTTGCCTGGGCCCAGCTGCAGAGAGGCTGGCAAAACAAATGAGCTTCAAAAGGTGTGAGACATCTCAAATCTAGGAAGGCTGAATCAAAATGAATGACAGGTGTCCACTTGGTGACTCTATTTGGAAAGTGAGGAAGACATTATATACATTTTTTGACTGGATCAATAGAGAACAGAGATGTGGGACCTTACAGTGTATGAACTGAGGAAGGAGGAATAAATCCCCACATTGCCTCATTGCCTGTTTTTCTTGCAGAAATCATGGGGGAGGTTGTGGACATCCACAGATTGTAGAGTAAGGGGTTCATTCAACATACTCTAGCTTAGATCTCAAGGGGTAGATGGGCCCCAGATATTGTGATATGATCAGGCTCTTTCAGTAACAGAATGCCTTAAATCTTCCCTTTGAAAATAAAAACTACTTATTAAGGGAAAATTATTCCAAGCCATAGTCAGATAGGTAGCATATTCTGTGATCTCTGTATCAGAGTGTAGCCTAACTGGCTGTGTCTCTATAGATAGGCAAGCCACTTAACCTTTCTGGGTTTCTGTTAAATGAAGGATTTTGGAGGGGTTGATACAATGTTTTGCAATCAGCATTCATAGTTTAGTCCATTTGTTTTAGGGAAAGTTTCCCCCCATACTTTATTGAGCTATAATTTACATAAAGTATACAAATATAAAGTATATACATTAATAACTGTCTTGGCTCAGGCTGCTCTAACAAATATGCCATAGACCGAGTGGCTTAAAGAGTACACACTTACTTGTCACACTGCTGGAGACTGGGAAGTCCAAGATCAAGGCACTACCAGATTTGCTGTCTGGTGAGAGCCAGTTCTTGGTTCATAGACAGGCTTCTTATTGTCTTCCCATGACAGAGAGTAGAGAGCAGGAAGCAAGCTCTAGTGTCTCTTCTTATAAGGGCACTAATCCCTTTCGTGAGGGCCCCACTCTCATAATCTCATCATGGCCAGACTTCCTTATACCATTGCATTGGGAGTTAGGATTTTACCTTATGCATTTTGGAGGGACACAAACCTTCAGTCCTTACAATGACTTTTACATATATAAATACACACACGTGCACACACACACACACACACACATTACCCTGATCAAGAGATATGGAATATTTTTTATATCCAGGGAATCTCTGTTGCCCTTTCCAGTCAATGTCTTCCCAAACTTAGCTACTATTCTGACTTACATCACCATAATTTAGGTTTGCCTGTTCTTGAACATATAAAATAGAATCATACCATGTAGGTTTTTATCTGGCTTCTTTCATACAACATGATACCCAGAGTCATCTTGGTTAAATTTTAAAAGCTGGAATTGATCATTTTGGAACAGAAAAAATTTCACTGGCTTTTCAAACAGATACATGGTACCACAATACCATAGTACCATGGTCCCCCTGGTACCAGAGAATGGGGAGATTTTTCTAGGTTGGCAAAGAGGACAATGACAGCTCCTCAGAGATCTGTGATCTTGGTGTAGCTGCAGACTGTGATTCCAGTGCTGATTCCAGACTTCCAAAGATTTTATTAAGAAAAACAGTGAGGCAAGAAAGGAAGAAGAGATGAGGGGTGGAAGGAGAGGAGCAGAAAAGAGAAAAGATAGGGGCTGCTGACTAGCTGCAGGAGTTTACTCTTCCTCTTCATTTTCTGGCATATAATGTTCCCTCAGAGATGAAGCACAGTTGTGTAAACAAATCTGTGCCTGTAATGTGAGGAAGAAGGGAGGAGAGCCAAGTAAAGCAGAGATTTCTGGAAAACAGGAAGAACTTGCCTGAAATAGAATAGCTCATGCCTTCATGATGGAGCTTCTTGAGAACTCATCAGGCGTAAGTAAAAATCAGATGCAGTGCAAACAAAGCATGACTGGCACCATGCCTTTTGCCCACCTGTGATGTCACTGTCCCTTGTCCTGGCCCCACATGCTCGACAACTGTGCAGCAGTGGGCTGCTGAACTGGACAGGCTGAGGACCTGATGCGTCACTGGATCATTAGCCAGCGAGGGGAGAGTGGCTGGCATCGGCATGAGCTGTATCTCCCAGTCCCCAACTGACCAGCTGTTCTCAGCAGAAAGGCATTTCTAACTTTCGGTAAACTACAGAGAGCATTGTAACTGTGAAGTATTTCGTGAGAGATGGGGGATGGGCTTTTTAACTCTTGGGTCTTTGTTCATGAACAAGCAGTTCTGTACACAGTGAAAATTCCACTCTTAAGCATTATCTCCTTGTGTAACAGATTTTTGCCTTTTTACCTATATTTTTCTTAACTGTAAATTTTTAAGAGAAGGATTTAAAACTTTTTTTTGCTCTGACCAGAAGTGGTCCTGTGTTCCAGTCCATTCTCTGGTCACTTTATTTTCCTCTGATCAATATTCAGACACCCCTCAAACAAGCCAATGGTTCTGTCTATGTACCAACAAAGTCTCTTGAACTTGAATTCCTTTGAACAAATTTCCTGAACAGGGGCAGCTGAGGAATTGAGGACTGCTACTCTCCATCCATCCCTTTGGCCTTGCTGAAATCATATCTTTAAACGCAATGTAAAATCCAGGGACACTGAAAATTATTCCATGCTCCAAATCGGTCATGTTCCAACTTGAATTGACAAAAATGGAATAAACAATGAGACACCAGTCCACACTTTTAGAATGGCCCAAATCCAAAAAAAAATCTGACAATAATAATTTCTGGTAAGGATGTAGAGCAACAGGAATTCTCATTTACAGCTGGTGGAAATGCAAAATGGTAAAGTAACTTCGGAAGACAGTCGGACAGTTTGTACAAAGCTAAACATACTCTCGCTGTAAGATCCAGAAGTTGCACCCCTGGGTATTTACCTTACTGATTCGAAAACTTACATGTACTCAAAACTGTACACAAATGTTTAGAGCAGGTTTATTCATAATTGTCAAAACCTGGAAGCACGCAAGATGTCCGTCAATAAGTGAATGGATAAACAGATGGCAGCAAACCCAGACAATGGAATATTATTTAGAGATTAAAAGGGAATGGGCTATCAATCCACACAACGTGATGAATCTTAAATGCATTGTGTTAAGTGAAAGACTAATCTGAAATGACACTATACATCGTGGGTCCATTTATATAACATCCCACCTTATCGAGGTGGGAAACAGATCAGTGATTGCCTGGTGCTTAGGAAGGAGGAAGGCTGAATAGGAAAAGCACTCAGGAGAAGCACATTTTAAGGCTGTGAAAATATTTTTGCATGACACTGTACTGGTAGAGACATGCCACAATGCGTTTATCAAAATGCATAGGATCTTGCAGCAAAGAAAGTAAAATGACATGTATGCAAATTATAAAAAAATCAGTGAGGAGGTCAGAGGATTGCAGGATACAGTGCAGACTGAGAAAAGAATTTAACTGTGTTACAAATGTGTGACATAATCCTGCTGAAGAAAGTGGGGGAGGAGGTGTTGTCTTGGGTAACTTTGGGAATGAGTGGAGTCCAAAAGACCAAAGACAGGAGAAACTGTATATCTGTACTGTATTCTAGTTGATGAAGTTGTTTCTTGCAAGTGTATGGGTTAACAATTCTGATAGTGCTGTGTAAGTATACTTGGATTACAAGAATTAATGAAAGATGGTGGAAGATGGGAGCCAGGCTTCTCTGTGTTGGAGTGGGAGTTTATAGCTAAGTAAGGGGAAGCCTCAAATGAACTATGCAGTATTCCATGTGAGTTAGTACAGACATCAGTACGGACTCATGTTGAGCTTACTCTATATCGTTCCAATTTTAGTATGTGTGCTGCCGAAGCAAGCACGAGCTTACTCTAGATACAGATGGATAAATGTAGAAACAATCCTGGATATGTGCACACACAGGCAAATGCACACTCACATATCTCCACACTCTGTCTGCTGAGAGGGCCTGGAAGCAATGACACTCCAGCATCAATGAGCACACCTTGAGCTCAGACCTTGGTTTCTAATACCGTGCTTCAATAAGAGGAACCAGGATCCTCTGAGAAGTGGCTGGAGATGAACCTTCAACGTCTTGTAGTGCCAGAAAATAAAGAAGAGTTTAAAAAACAAAATGATGGGGCTATGTCAAGAAAACACAGGAACCAACTGAAGGAATGACCAGGGCTAGAACAATGTTAGCAACAAAATTACATCAGATTATAATCGAAAGCATAAAATAATATCCATGTGTCCACACTTACATAAACAAATGATTGTATAAATAAATAAGTGGGGGTGGGTAGACAGGTCTCCTGTGCAGAATTCCACATAATTTATGTAGAGACTCACCCTCTCGAGGAGGTGGAGCATAATTCCTGCTCTGAAGTGTGGGCTGTTCTTAGTGACTTCCTTCCAGAGGGCAGGCAGTAGGGAAGAGGTGGGGTGCAGTGGGAAGAGCAACCTTACAGTGGCGAAGCCTGACAAACGCTACCTCAGCCAGATAGTCAAGATCAGCACCGTTAGTGATGAGTCATGTTGATAGCTTGTACGCTTGACATGTTGTGACAAGAAAGACACGTCAGCTCTGTGGTTTTTCATCCCCACATCCCATGAACCCTCTCTAAGCATGAGAAAAACACCTCAATTGTGAAACCTTCTACAAAATACCTGGTCCTTTCTCAAAACTGCAAAGGTCAAATACAAAGAAAGTCTGAGAATCTGTCACATTCTAGAGGAGCCTAAGGAGACTTGACAATTCACTGTGATGTGGTGTTCTCAGTGGGATCCTGGGGTAGAAAAGGGACATTAGGTAAAAACTGAGGACATACGAATAAAGCATGGACTTAATAATAATAATGCATCACCGTTGGTTCGTTAATCATGACCAATGTACCACAGTAGGGTAAGATGTTAACAGGGAAGCAGAAGTGATTAAGTGAGGAATCTGGAGATGGGAGATCATTCTGAATCTACACTGGGTCTATGTCCATGTACACTGGGTGGGCTCCAGTGTAATTGCACGGGTCCCTGGGGGAGGTTTGACCCAGAAGAGGATCAGGAGATGTGACAACAGAGGCAAGATGCTGTGGTGCTGGACTAGAAGACAGAGAATTGAACCATGAGCCAGGGAATTCATGGAATGCAGCTCCAGAAGCTATACAAGGCAAGGAAATGGATTCTCCTCGAGAGCCAGTGGAGGGATCCTGGCCCTGCCGACATTTTGATTTTGAACCAGTGAAACTAATTTCAGGCTTCTGGCCTCCAGAACTGTAAGAAAATAAATGTGTGTTGAATTAAGTCACCGAGTTTGTGGTACTGTTACAGCAGCCGTAGGAAATAATCTCTCTGCCTCTCTTTCTCTTGCTCTCTCTCTCTCTCTCTTACACACACACACACACACACACTGCACCAGGAGCAAGAAGCCACAGGAGGAATCAGAAATCACATATGGATGTGTTTTTGTAACACACTCTCTCTCCCCGCAACCCTGTGAGTAAGTAAGCAGGGAAGATATTAGCAGTGTGCCCATTTTACAGATGAGGAAGCAGCTGGGGCCAGTGCCCCATTACTTGTGGGTAGGAGATCCAGGACTCACGCCTAGACGTTTGGACGCAGAGTCCAGGGCTCTATCTCCTGATTTCTCAAGCTCTCCCCTCTGCTGGCTTAGCACATCCCAAAGTTAATCTCCTTCTTTGAGAACAACCTTTCCCTTCTGCTTGTCACCTGCCAGGAATTCCTCCCCGTGACCCGCTCACCTAGGCCATCGTGCATCACTCCATCAGTTGGCAAGACTCAGAAATGAGTGTTACGAAAACTCAGAAAGTGCTAGGACATCTGTTTGCAATCACTAGTTCCCAGGGAACCAGGCTGTCTGACACCGTGGCCACCCCTCTCTCAGCCAGGGCCTGAGGCATGATCTGAAGACATTTAGGAAAGGATTTGGGATGGAAGCAGAATACCGAACGAACATGGCCTTTCAGAAGACTTCACCGTTCAAGCGCAAGGGTTTTAAACACTTCCCCCCCTAGCCAGTCAATGTGTACCCCGTTCTCTCTAATTCAAGGGCCACCTCAAGAAGGGACAGCTTGTCATGGAGCAAGCAAGGTCATTTCCACAGGCCAGACACTCAGGCAGCACTAGCCTCAAATATTTGAAATAGGTTGTGTCATGGACGGGAAGGACGGGCGCTCCTCTATTGGGTGGGAGGGAGGAGGCAAAAAGTGTGAGAGTAGAGGGTGTGTGTGATATTCTGGCTCCAGGGACGGGACTAAGACCTGCTGCGTCCTGGAGGTGGGATCCTAGCAGTGCTTTGATCATGGCAGGCTCTGATGGCAGGATAATTCTCACTAACAGCAGACCGGTCTGTGCCCTAGACTTCACATCTCTCCCTTCATGTGATCCTTTCATGTGATCCTCTAACAAACAAGTCTCATTTTGCAGATGAGGAAAAGGAGGCACGGAGTCGTTAAAAAACTTGGCGGAGCAGGGATTTGAACCCCACATGTCTGGGTGGCAGTCTGATATACACCAACACGTTCCTTTCTAGTGACATGCGGAGCCTTTTTTTCTCATCCGATCTTTTTCCTGTCTTCCCCTGAGAGCTGAGTTAGGAAATCTACAATCCCTGCCCTCACCCCACCTCCCCATGTCCCCACTTTTTTTTCTACAGGAAGCCAGTTAGTTGCCTCAGAGAAAAGAGCTGAGGCGTGGAGAGATGAAAGATCTCACCAAAGACACACAACCATGTGAATTCTGACTGTTTGGCTCCGAGGCCCATACTTCTGGCCATTATTCTAAATCAGGGATAAAAATAGAACCTAATATTTAGGGGGGGGTGCTTTGTTTTTGTTTTATTTTAATGAAGAGAACGTATTCCAAGCGCTTTCCTTAATGACTACCACCATACGCCTTCAGTAAACACCAACAAACACTAATACTACAACCAAGTACCAAATAACCCCAAACTGCCATGCTGAACACTGCTGTGTTTCCCCTGTCTTCTTTCTTTGCTAAAGCTTGTCGCTTATTATTGCTGCCTCCGATTTGTGCTCCTCCATTTTAGTCTTTGCTTTTACACAATTCAACGTGCTAATGGAAGAGACGCATTTTGCGTTGCCTGTCTGGGGCCATGTTTGTACCTGGTAACCCACTGCACCTCGGCCATAGCTGTTGGGACCAGGAGTTGGCACCCGACCCAGCCCTAAATGAGCCTGAGCCAATCGGATTCTCTGTCTCCTGGGGAGTTTGGAATCGGGAATCTGAGACGGTGAGTGAAGATGGTTCTTGAACTGAAAGGTCTGGTGGAATTAGAGCTGGCGTCAGCTCCTGGGTAAATCAAAGGCACTGTGATACCAGTGCTGGAGCAGCAGGGAAGCCACCACTCCACCTAGAAGGTGGGTCCTTGGAAGATGCAGAAGAATGGGGCAGACAATGGCGGGGGGGGGGGGGGGAAGAGAAGTCACGTGATTCCATCCAAGGTGAGGTAGTAACTTCCATCTTCAAAGTTCAAGTCCAGCCGGGACGGGGGGTGGGGGGGGTAGCATGACTATATTTCCTGTCCCTGAATTTCTGAGAGATTGTCCAGAGTGATTTGTTTTTCACGTGAACTCCTTTGCGTGGGTTTCTCGTCCTTGCAACACACCTGATATGAGCTATACTCTTCCTGCAGACACAGCTGTTTGAGCTCTAATAGCTTTTGCATAGTTTGTAGCTCTTACAGTTGAGAGGATTACCTAGAGCAGTAGTCTGCAAAGACGGGTCTGCAGACACCTGGGGATCCCTTAAATCCTTCCAGGGGATCTGCAAAGTTAACACTTTTCTGGTAACAATACTAAACGTGATGTTAAAAAAATCTTGAACGAGTAAAAGATCCATTGAAAGTACATATAGGGGCACGCGGGTGGCTCAGTCAGGTACACATCCAACTTTGTCTCAGGTCATGATCTCATGCTTCGTGGGTTCGAGCCCCGCATCGGGCTCTGTGCTGACAGCTCAGCAGAACCTGGAGCCTGCTTCAGATTCTGTGTCTCCATCTCTCTCCACCCTCTCTCACTCACGCTCTGTCTCTCTCTGTTAAAAATGAATGAGCATTAACAAAAACACACAAGACAGATCAATGCGTTTTTTTAAAAAAGTTCTTCATGTTTGAATAAACATTTTTTAAAAAGCACAAGATAGATCAATGCATCTAAAAGAATTTTTAATGTTTATTTTTGAGAGAGAACGGTGAGATCATGACCTGAGTCGAAGTTGGATGCTTAACCGACTGAGCCACCAGGCGCCTCAGATCAACGCATTTTTGATGGGACAGTAAGAAAAGTTTATTGATTCGATTTGCGATTTCTCATTACAGCTTACCTTTGAGAAGCTACTACTTCTGAGCTTTGGAGTAGTACCAAAGAAGAATGTCCACAATTATCCAAAAAGGGGTATCTAAAATACTACTCCTTATTCCAATCACACATCTATCGAGGCTGGATTTTTTTCAGGCACTTCCACCAAAACAACATATTGCAACTGAGGGAATGTGGAAGACACGAGAACCCAGCTGTATTTCATTAAGTCAGGTATTACAGAGATTTGCAAAAATATAAAACAAGGCCATAAATATTATTTATGCTAACATGTAATGGGTTTATTGTGTTTTTTAATTTTAAAACATTTTTTAATGTTTATTTTTGAGAGAGAGAGAGAGAAAGAGAGAGCATGCGTGCGCGTGCGCACAAGTGGGGGAGGGGGCAGAAAGAGAGGGAGACAGATTCTGAAGCCGGCTTCAAGTCTGAGCTGTCAGCACAGCGCCTGACGCAGGACTTAAACTCACGAACCCTAAGATCATGACCTGAGCCGAAGTCGGACGTTCAACCAGCTGAGCCACCCAGGCGCCCTTATTGTTTTAAATACTTTAATAATACCTGTTTTCATTAACTTCAAATTTAGTAAATGTTAACAGATATACATAACCTACATAAACAAAGACTCCTTGAGTCTTTTGATAATTTTTAAGAATGTAAAGAGAGTTCAAGACCAAAAGGTTTGAGAATGACTGGTCCCACCCACCAACCATGTGGCTAAAGTGTACCTTCTGCAGCTTTCCTAAAAATCATCATCTAGTCTCAGCTCCATCTTTTCTTGGAATAGGAAGCTTGCTAATTGTCCAGTGGTCCCATTCCAGGTAATGGCCTGAAATCTATGTGCTTACAACCTTCACCCACTGGTCCCACTTCTAGCCTCAGCAATCATGCAACATCTTGCAGATGCCTCTGCCCAGCTAAGGCAGCCATCTGCCATCCCCCTCCTTTTCCAGAGCAAATGCTTCATCCCTTGCTTTCTGACTTGGTTAGTGAATTCGTCATCCACACTTGGTCTTATTTGTACCCATTCTAGTTTTCTACTGTCCCAAAGGTCTTTCTTCTTATTACTTCCAAGGTTAAGGGTATTTCTTACATGATTCATGTTTATATAAACCTGACTCCAGAATAATTGAGAGTTTCTAGAGTTATGTTTACCAGACTCAATAGCTAACTTACATGTTATAGGACTACTTTGTACACATCTTTGAGTATTTGTAAGCCGCCACTCCCATTTTTTTTTTCTTTTTACTAAAATGATACAATTGTGGTGAACTCCTAGCTTGGTTTCCACATGGAGATAACTCTACTAAAGCAATACTCCTGATCTCTTGTCCATCCTTCGTTCTCTGCAGGGAAGGAGACTTACCCAGTCCCAAGTGAGGCAGGCTTGTGGCTTCCAGTGCTGCCCACTACAGGGTGGGTAAGTTCAACTTGGGCGTTCAGTATTTTTTTGAATTTTTTAAAAATGTGTATTTACTCTTGAGAGAGAGAGACAGAGCATGAGCGAGGGAGGGTCAGAGATGGGGGGAGACACAGAATCTAAAGCAAGCTCCAGGCTCTGAGCTGTCAGCACAGAGCCCAATGCAGGGCTCAAACGTATGAACCATGAGATCATGACCTGGACCAACGTCAAATGCATAGCCAACTGAGCTACCAGGTGCCTCAAGGGGTTCAGTATGAGCAAGCCCTTTGGCTGCCAGCTCTACCCTCTTGCTCCAATCTGGTCTTTGTCTGTAACGGGGTGAAATTTTGATCTCCATATGTCTGACTTCTGTGTCTCTCATTTGGTCCTATAACCAGACAGGGCAAAGGGTATTACTTATTGGTTTCCCTCAAATTCCAATACTTAAAAAAAAAAAAAAAACTAAACTAAACTAAATCAAAGGCTTTAATAAAATTAAGCCAGGTCTCTGAATTAGCAGTCTCTGAATGATCACACATTATTGAGATGTATGTGTTGGGAAACATTCTCTGGTATTGACCAGTATGGACTGCTGATAGACAACTTTGGACAGCAGTTAGGGAACGAGTTTTCACAGAGTGAAAGGAGCTGAAGAACAAGATGGATTTGGTGAAAGTAGACTGTAAACATTACCCCAGGAGTAGAGGAGCAGGGGACGGAGACAAGGGATACCCCAGTCCATTGAGAACAAGGCATATGACACATGGACTCCCACGTGTGTGGAGGACGCTGGAATTTAAGTCCTCTCTTTTATGACATTCAGTCTTGCCTTCTTTATTCTGAAAGACTACCTTCTTTTCTTTTAAAATACTTAACTCAAAAAAAAAATTCCAACCCGGACACCCTGCAAGGATAACCTTATGCATTCTTTTTTCCTTCTTTAACCCTTGTGATTCCCACGGAATCTCATATGCTAAGGCACCGCCATCTAAGCTTGATGCAAGATGCTAACCTCAAAATAGCCTGTCCCTTGAACACAGAAGATAGAGGGCAGATTCATGAATAGTGGGCACTTTAATTTTTTTTAATGTTTATTTATTTTTGAGAGAGAGCCAGAGAGAGAGAGAGAGAGAGAGAGACAGATAGAAAGAGAAACACAGAGCATGAGCAGGGGAAGGGCAGAGATAGAGGGAGACACAGAATACAAAGCAGGCTCCAGGCTCTGAGCTGTCAGCACAGAGCCCGACACGGGGCTCAAACCCATGAACCATGAGATCATGACCTGAGCTGAAGCCAGATGCTAAACCGATGGAGCCCCAGTAGTGGGCACTTTAAAAAGCATGAACATGTAAACTCAGCAGGTTGTCACTCGAGGTTAAAAAGACAAAAACAGAGGACGATGGGGACAAACCCTGTTGTATAAGAATCAAGTGAGGCAACAATGAGATGATGAAAGGTAGTTATGGCAACAATAATCACAAGTAAGTATTAAAGAAGATTATAAACAGGAGTCTGACCTTATACCGTGAAATCCGTTATTCGTGTTTATCATTTGGGAGGCCATGAATTGGGGGGGACTCTGTCAGTTATTTTTTTCAATTTATGCTGTCTTGAGTCTCACCAATTTCCCAGAAACCCTTGATAAACTTTTAGGTCATGGACTGTCAGATGTTAAAGAACGGATGTAGCTCCAGCCGGGATTCCATGCAAAGCGCTAACGAAAGTTCTATGAGTGTTGGAGAGGTGCAGAGAGGCTCCCCAGCAGTCCTGCAACAACCCCAGTGAAGATTTACTGCCAGGAGAGGGGCGTCCTGACATTTGCCTCACTCTAGAATGGCAGAGAGCCAACGGCAATCTGACCTTTCAGAAGTCAGCAGTTGGCCTGAGGGAGGGGAGCCTCCTGGGACTTTACGAAGATTGGAATATGATTTAATAACCTCATTTATTAATGTCTCTCCATCCACATGCTCCTTCCCTTCTACCATTTCTTTCCAGGCCTCGGGAAAGTCTTAAAAATGTTTACTGTAATTCGGATTAGGTTCAAAAATATTTTAAAGTTTGCATTGCAGTATTTGAAAGCACAATGATGTATGTAACAATGGCAAGGGCGGGCTCGGTGTTGGCAGATCTGATGGTCGTCTACTCGTGCCCACTACCTGGGGGACTCCTGCCTCAGTCAGCCGGCAAAATTGTGCCACTTAACACATTTATGGTAGAAAGTAAATTATGGCATATATATTTTAATTTTTATTTATTTTTGAGAGAGAGAGACAGAGTATGAGTGGGAGAGGGGCAGAGAGAGAGAGAGACAGAATCAGAAGCAGGATCCAGGCTCTGAGCTGTCAGCACAGAACCCGATGCGGGGCTTGAAACCACGAACCATGAGATCATGACCTGAGCCGAAGTCGGACGCTTATCCAACTGAGCCACCCAGGCACCCCGCATATATATTTTAAATGCCTTATGCAGGCTTATACGAGAGTCTCAGTTTTTTTATTCTCCCTCTTTTGTTCTCTCTCCTGCCCTCCCTCCTTTCCTTAATTCTTCTTTTTCCAACGCCTCATCCTCTCTTTCTTGCTGATGATCAAATGAATTCTATAACCGGACTAAGTTGACCTTTAATGGAATTGAACAGATGTTTGGTGTATTTGCTTTACACTGTCATAATAACTACAGCTAATATTTCTATCATACTATATACTTTCAAATGTGCCTTAAAATACATTACCTAATATTGGGAATTATGCCAAAAGGAAACAAGCTAAATCTTAGTGCCATCACATGTCAACCCCCATCTTGGGAACTCAGTCATGTAGAATGAAGCTGTGTTAGGAAAAAACTTCCATCTTTCAGAGCATGGAAGCAGAAGAATATTCCCTAACTCATTCTATGAGGCCAGCATTACCCTACTATCACAATCAGACAAAGACAACAAGAGAAGAGAAAACTATATACCAGTGTCACTCCTGAATGCAGATGCAAACGTTCTCAACAAATTATAAGCAATTTGAATCCAACAATGTATAAAAACAATTATACACCACAACCAGGTGGGATTTATCCAAGGCAGGCAAGGCTGGTTTGACGTTTGGAACTCAATTAATGTAATCCATCACATGTCAGGATGAAGAAAGGGAGTGGACCAGCCTGGCTGTTAGGACTGCAGAACCCCAGCCTAACCTCCTCTGGGCTCCTACTGGCTGTTACTCTGTGATCCAAGAGCACCACTGATGTTCCCACACATTGCATTTGTATTTTCCTGTGGTTTCTTGTCCTAAGCAACCAGTTGTCTCTTTAATCCAATCCCATTTGTTCCTAGCTTTAGTTTGTTCATCATCTTGATATCTTTTTTTAAAAGTTTACTTATTTTGAGAGAAAGAGAGAGAGGCAGAGAGGGGGAGAAACAAAATCCCATGCAGACTCTGTTGTCAGCACAGAGCTGGACGCAGGGCTCGAACTCACAAACCGTAAGATCATGACCTGAGCCCAGATCAAGAGTCAGATGTTTAACTGACTGAGCCACCCAGGTGCCCCTTAATATCTTTTGAAGAACAGAATTTTTTATTTTATTTTGATAGAGTCCCATTTATCCTTCTTTATGTTAATACTTTTCATCTCCTGTCCGTGAAAACTTTTCCCTACCCAGAGGTCCTCAAGATCTTCTCTCACTTGTTTTTTTTTTCCTAAAAATTTCACAACTTTTTGCTTCTTATTTAGGACTGTTATCCGGTTTGAGGTAACTTTTGTATTGATTTTTTTCCCCCTATGTATAACTGGCTGTCTTTGAACCATTTGTCAAAAAAAAAAAAATCCCCCATTGAATTATCTCGATACCTCTGTTGAAAATTAACATACAACACATATATTTTGATTTACCTGTATACATTCATCCTATTGCATTGATCTCTATGTTTATTCTTCTTTAAATGTCTATTTATTTATTTATTTCGAGAGAAAGAGACAAAGAGAGAGAGAGAGAGAGAGAACATGAGCACGGAGCAGGGGAGGGAGGGACAAGGGGAGAGGAAGAGAAAGAATCCCAAGCAATCTCCACGCCGTTAACACAAAGCCCAGTGTGGGGCTCAATCCCATGAACTATGAGATCATGACCTGAGCTGAAATCAAGAATCGGTTGCTTAACCGACTGGGCCACCCAGGTGCCTCCATCTGTATGTTTATTCTTAATACCAATACCACTGTCTTGTTTGCGTAGATTCATAATATTTCCAGAGCTCAGATACAAGTGTCATCCAACTTCTTTCTGGTTTTTCTAAATTGTTTTGGTTATTCTGGATTGCTCACCTGACTTTATAAATTTTGGAATCTGCTTGTCAATTTCTGGGTAAAAGTCTTCTGGGATTTTGACTGGAATGATGTTGACTCTATAGATCACCACT
This sequence comes from Neofelis nebulosa, assembly GCF_028018385.1. NCBI lineage: Eukaryota > Metazoa > Chordata > Mammalia > Carnivora > Felidae > Neofelis > Neofelis nebulosa. The sequence goes on from NC_080790.1 coordinate 86,388,632, forward strand.
TTGTAAAGAGTGTGAGGCTTTCCACAAGACACTTCCATTCCCCCCTTCCACTGTTTGTCCGTGGCTCTCAAACATTTTACTGCTACATATACTGTAAGCCCCACAGTATTGTTATTTTCATGTTAAACTGACAATTTTCTTTTGAGGAAGAATTTTAAGAGAGAGAAAAATAATCTCACATCTATTCACATATCTTACCATTTCTGATGCTCTCCATTCCTTTTTTTTTTTTTTTAATTTTTTTTTCAACGTTTTTTATTTATTTTTGGGACAGAGAGAGACAGAGCATGAACGGGGGAGGGGCAGAGAGAGAGGGAGACACAGAATTGGAAACAGGCTCCAGGCTCCGAGCCATCAGCCCAGAGCCTGACGCGGGGCTCGAACTCACGGACCGGACCGCGAGATCGTGACCTGGCTGAAATCGGACGCTTAACCGACTGCGCCACCCAGGCACCCCTCTCCATTCCTTTTTAATGACCTGAATTTCTATCTGGTATCATTATGGTGTAAGTTTACAGAAACTCTTAAAATTTTTTTTAAAGTAGGGGCACCTGGGTGGCTCCAATGGTTGGGCAGACAACTTCAGCTCAGGTCATGATCTCATGGTCTGTGAGTTTGAGCCCCACGTGGGGCTCTGTGCTGACAGCTCAGAGCCTGGAGCTTGCTTTGTATTTGTGTCCCTCCCCCCCTCCCCCCCCCCCCCCCCCCGTCAACCTCTGCCTCTCCCCCACTGTGCTCTGCCTCTCTCTCTGTCTCTCAAAAATAAATAAATGTTAAAAAAATGTTAAAAATTTTTTTATTTAAAAAAAATTTTTTTGAAGTATAAATCTACTGGCAATTAATTATCTCAGATTTATGTGGTTTTTGTTTGTTTGCCTGTTTTGTTTTTTTGGTGTCTTTTTTGTCTGAAGAAGTCCAATTTTCTTTCATTTTTGAAAGACTTTCTCTGGATTTGGGTTCTAGGTTGAGTGTTTCTTTTTTGCGTTTTAATGATATCATACTGTTTTCTGGCTTGCGTTGTTTCTTCTAAGAAGACAGTGGTAATTTTTATCATTGTTTCTCTATACAAGATATTACTTTTTACATTTGACTGTTTGTAAGATTTCTAGTTTATTACTGTAATTTTGGCATGACTGGACCCATTTTTATTGGATGATTTTGTTTCCCTTGGTTATAGGTCACATTTTTCCTGTTTTCTTCCCTTCTCCAGTGACTTTGATATGATGTTGTGTTGCTGAGTGTCTGGATTTTGTTGTCTTCCTTTAAAGAGTGTTGAGTTCCATTGGGGCCAAAAGTTAAGTTACTTGCAAATCATTTTAATAAAAGAATCCTCAAATACAGGCTTGTTTTTAATGTTGTTACTGTGGGCTAACAGTAATATTTAGTGGGCTTTATACTAGGTCTTAATTTATCTTCCTACCTGGCTTGACCCGTCTGGGGTCACTATTAAGACCCCAAATATTCAATGAACTCTCTCCATTTTGGTTGTTCAGAACACAAGTGCTTTTAAACTCTGGGAAAAATTTGGGTGTTTTTCTGCTTATAATTCCCTGGTACCTCTCTGTAACACCCCATGGAGTTTTACCTTCCATGTGCTTACTTAGTATTCAGCAAAAGACTCAATGGGACCCCTAGGAAGAGCCTTAGGCTATTTCATTCTGTAGCTCCTTCCTCTCCAGCACTCTGCTCTGGAAATTCTAAACACTTTGTTCTTACCAAACTCTAAACTGTCTCCTTATGTCAGTGAGATTACTGTCCTCTGTGTAGTTCCCCCCTTTCTGTTGTACAGTGTGAAAATTGCCTCCATAAAGAAAACCAGGGTAATTGTAGAGCTCCCTCATTTATTTACTTTCTGGTGGGGATCACAGTCCTATGCTGGCTGTTGCTCAATGTCTGGAAATAATTGTCTCCCATACAGTGATCCATTTTCTAGTTATTTACAGCAAAAAAGTAAATCTGGTACAAGTTACTTTAATATACTTGGAGGTAGGGTCCCTAATGTAAGGCCCATGGCCTGAGGAGTCCCTGGAGTTCTAATGGTGTCATTCCAATGACAGAAATATTTAAAGTTCTGCCCTGTGCAAAGCTCTGTGACAGTCTCATGGGACATTAAGTCCCATTGTGGTTTACACAACCCTTGTGGTTTTGTTGTGATGGGCTGTAAACACATAAATGTGCAAAATGATTTCTTTGAGCATTTTAACTGCTTTAAGCTCCTTAGAACACAAATGGAGTAAACATCTCTATATAGCAGGTCGAACCCACTTCCCAACACTAGTGTAGAGTTCTAATTTTCATCACGTACAAGTTCTGTCATTAAGGTTCTTTTGTTGTTGTTTTGGGGGTTTGTGTGTGTGTGTGTGTGTGTGTAATGGAATTTTAATTGTGTGGCCATGCACTATCATTTCTACACTAAATCCCCATGATAACAAGTATTTGGCCACAGACCGCCATTCTACCCTCACCACATTTGGGCTCTTGCCCACAGCAAACAAGATTAAATTTTTTTTTTTAATGTTTACTTTTGAGAGAGAGAGACAGAGTGCAAGCTGGGGAGAGGCAGAGAGAGAGGGAGACAGAATCTGAAGCAGACTCCAGGCTCTGAGCTGTCAACACAGAGCCTGACGCGGGGCTCGAACCCATGAACCATGAGATCATGACCTGAGCCGAAGTCGGACGCTTAACCAACTGAGCCACCCAGGCACCCGACAGCAGCCAAGTTTAAAATGTTGGCCATGTTGTTTTGGTTCACTCCATAACTGAGGCTTTGATGGCCTGCATCTCACCACCAGTGCTTATTTACTGATTATATTTCTGTCTTACATTTTTCCTCCCTTTGAGTTTCTGCTTCGGTTGTTATTTTGCTTTTTTGGTTGGTTGGCTTTTTTTTGGCTTTGTCTTGTGGCTCCTGATACTACCTTGTCTCATTGTGCTTTCTCTAGTTTAAAGCCGATAAGGTTTGGGCTGGCTGTATTTATTTACTCATGGATCTTTATCATGTGTGTCCATTTGTCCCAGTACCATCTCACCAGAGAAAAGAGAAGAGTGTGGTGCCCGCCTATGTGTTCAAGCTTTCTTTCTCCCATGACATTCTTGCTTCTTGACCCTCTGGATACCAGAATCAGTGCCCCACTTCAACTAGGGCTTCTGCCCTCCTTGCACAACTTCTACCTGGGCCTGGGCATGCCCTTTCTGTCCAACCTTTCCCATCTCCTCGCCGGAAACACTGATCTATTCTCTATGCCCATTACTCTAAGACATGATCTCCCTGGAGAAAACCAGACTGATCTTAAAGAGTAATGACATGTGGCCCTCCTGCATATCTAGTTACTTACGACAAGGAAGGTCAGTGTCCAAGAAAACCCAGGAAAGGACTCTCGGTCAGCATTTCAGGAGGCATGGGTGTGAGCAGGCGTGAGTAAAGGAGTCATTTGGGGGTCTGCTCTTCATTGGAATTTCTCTGTTCCCCTCTTCATCCATGCCTCTTTCATTCTGTTACCAAATTCAGAGAATAATCAAAGCCACACAGTTTACCAAAACACAAGCGACTTCGGTGAGTGAGAGTAGTAACACTAATACTACATTTGAAAGCTCAAAGTCTAGTCCGGGAAGTGACCATCTTGCCAACCTGGAGATGGCACCATTCTTGCTTGAATGGAGTTGATTATACCAGTTAACAAGCTTTAAATTCCCCATTTCTATAGGTAGGAAGATGGGGGGAGGGGCTTATCTGTAACATAACCCAGATAACTGTAATAATTGATGTTTAAATCATCCCCCAACTCTTTGAATGTCTAACACTTTTGGGGAAACTGAAAGGCTTTGTCTCACTGGCAGTAATAATTGGATCTGCAGCAACAGAGTATGAATGACCAAAGTCATTCATACTTTAGTGGGCTGTTCACATTTTTGCCATCACCCGGGATTTTGATGAAAATGCACAAGCTGATCCAGAAAAAAAAAATATTTGCATCTAAGCTTTGTATAAATGACTGGTTTCAGTCAAATCTACAGTCAGTGGTATTTAATCAGAGTCCTTTGCATCAAAATATTTGACAATTAATCTTGGGCCAACTAAACATTCAGTTGATTTAGACAGCAGACTTCCATGGCAATGAAGCAGATTCTTTTTAGATAGAACAGATCTTGGCCAATGTGTTTTTCTCTGAAATTTTGCTAAAGATTTTTATTTTAAGTCTCTCTCAATGCCAGAGGTAGGAGTGACTTACCGAGCTGTTTGGGGTTGTAAAGAAGCATTTATCCTTGGGAATTTTTCTTTTTCTTTTTATTCTTACAGAGTATATGGGTGCTTATGGCCTTTTTCATGTTGCGTGAAATATGACTTGCTTCATAGAAAAAGCAACAAATGTAAGAGACCAAATGCTTGTATAATCAATATGAGCTTCGTCTACGTGGGATCTTAGAGACAGAACTGCTAATTGCATTCAAGTCTGATCTTGAGCTCAGCAACACGGGTCTGTATATATGTGAGGGGCGGGATGGCAGTTGGCAGAAATGTGTACAGAGTGTGTTAATGCTAAAATTATACAAAGGACCCAGCCATTCAATGAGAGCCTCGTTGCTTCTTATTAATGGAAATGGATTCTCGTATTTTTCCTTGTCAGATTCCAGCATTGCTGGCTGTCTGCTATTCAAAGCATCTGAACCCTCTCAGATTCCAGCCTCTGTGGGTGTAAGACAGGAAATGCAAAGTGGTTTTGGCCCAAGCACAACAATGTGAACTCTTACAGAGTGTGCCCTGTGGGGTGGCCTTTATTATTTTTATACTGTTTCAGATTAGGTGTTGAATCATGAGTAGCCTCTCTCTGTGAAAATTTTGGATATCGGTGCACTTTTGGTCTCAAGTGACAAAGTCCTAAAGTAAGGATGGGGATTTACTGGACTTGGAGTCTGCCCGACAAGGTCTCAGGTGCCCATCTCTCTTGGACCCTTCCTCCACAACTTTATCTTTCCTGCACACCTCTTCCTCTATGTGACAGCCAACACAGCTACCAACAGTTCCAGGACTTTCCCTGACATGGATTCGAACACATTGAGTGATGCTCTCCACAGCACAGGTCCCAGTGTCCCAGGAAAGGTATTTGGATCAGCCATCCACTCATGGGGTCTAGAGCTCAGGTCACCTAAGAAAGGGCCATGTGTATCTCAAATGGGGGTAGGGAGTTTTGGGTAGAAGTGGATAGAAGGCTGAAGACTAGTGAGCGAGTTCTGGGCAGACAAGACCACCCTTTAGTACATGTGGCAAGGTGGGCATTTGTCCTCCTCTGGGCCCTGAGTCCAATTCTGGTTGATCACAGACTCAATATCATTCTGATAGCGTCGTCATTGACTTGGTTTAAAACAACAAAAAACAGCGAGCAATGCTCCAAACCACCGACGACTTTCTCCAAGCATGGAAAGAGAAGCAGTATTTTGTAGTCTTGGTTATGTGGTTCCCCACCACCCTCCAAAGCAAAGACATAGCAAAATGCATAATTAGACTAGACAGTATATTGAGAGCAAGGAGCATGCTGGATTCTCTAACTTATGTTGGAGCAGTGCCTTGGACACATGGACGCTTTATAAATGTTTCCTAAAATAAATTTTTGGAACAAATGTTCTACCAATATCAAGAGTAGGGAATCATAAGCAATTGCTACGGACCCAGCGTCCATAGCAGAAATGTAAACAGGTGGCTACACACTGGGATGAAGACAGACTTAACGATGTTGCCCCTACAGATAATGGCAGCCTTCGCCATGCTGAGGAACCAGTGCACTCAGACAGGCAACAGCCTGAGAGCATCCCTTGTGGGGCTGGTTGCTGAAGACTTTGCATGTGAGTCTGGGAGCCCCATGACTCGGGCGTCAGCAGGAAGCCAGGCTGCGTTTGTGGCTTGACTTGCTGTGTGACTCTTGTATTTCACTCTGTTCCTTTGGTGTGAAGTTCTCATGGCTTTGCATTAAATGACACATCATCACAAAAGATAATTTTATTTATTTTATTTTTTAAAATGTTTGCTTATTTTTAAGACAGAGAGAGACAGAGTGTGGCAGGGGAAGGGCAGAGAGAGGGAGACACTGAATCTGAAGGAGGCTCCAGGCTCTGAGCTGTTAGCACAGAGCCCAATGCAGGGCTCAAACTCACAAACTGTGAGATAATGACCTGAGCTGAAGTCGGACACTCAACCGACTGAGCCACCCAGGCCCCCCACAAAAAAGAATTTTAAATTATAGTAAGATTGCTACCAAGGTCATGTGTCGCTCTCATGCCGAAACTGACCATGTCCTGAAAACTGCCTGTTACATGTGTTGTATAGTTTCACACATTTAACAACTACCTCCATCAGCACAGAGACATGGACTTCTGCATTTGGCCAGAAGGTGCCACATGAGGCCTTCCCTGATGTGCCCCCACTCCCAACCCCCTCTGTGTCCCTCCACATAACCTGTCCTTCCTGCATGAAGCAGGCACGATCCCTCCCATTGTTTTTCCGTCCTCCTGGCTGAATTATGCTTCCTTCGTGCATAGGTCCTGTCAAGTCCCCTGTGGCCTCTCCTTCCTTCTCATTGTCTGTGTGTCCTTCCCAGGGCTCTGCCCCGCAGGTGTCATTCGGGGGACTGCAGCTGGGGCATTGCTGAGTTCTGCGGTGGCTCTCGGATTAGCAGAGGGGTTGTTTGGGCTCCCCGTGACCGCTTAACAAACCACCCAGACTCTGGTGGCACCGATGGAAACTCACGATTACTTCCCACAATGGCCGTGGCCAAGGCTCTGTTGCTGGTCTCCCTTGGACTCAGTCGCAGGGCTTCATTCGGCACGGTGCACAGCGGGGGCAGAAACAGCCACAACACTTCCATCCTCATGGGCTCCCTCTGGTAGGGCTCCCAGACCTCTTGAGTGGTGGCTGGCTTCCCAGAGAGAAGAAGGGGAAGCTGCCACTTCCCTTAAGATCTGGGTTAGGAGGCCTCCCACCATCCCTTGCATTGGGTCCTGCTGATACGGATTGGCAAACCTTTTCTGTAATGGACCAGCTAGTGAGTATTTCAGTTTTGAGGGCCATATGGCCTCTCTCAGAACGACTCAACTCATTAATGCCAATGTGGTGTGAAAGCAGCTAGAGACAACTCATGAATGAAAGAGCCCAGCTGTGTTCCAATAAAACTTTATTTACAGAAAAGAGCGGCAGGCTGGATTTGACCTGAGGGCTGATCCCTGCTATGGGTCACAACAGTCCCAAGCTGGCCCAATTTAAGGGGAGGAATGCATAGAGGAAGGGACAAACCACCTCAGAGACGAGCTGCACAGCACGAGGCCCAGGGTCCCACCGGCCAGCTGGGGAAAGGCAAGGATGTCGGTGAACCCCACCATGACGGTGAGGGATGAGCACGTGTGCTCATGAAGACAGTGTTGGGAAGGAGGAACAGCTGGCTTTCTGGCCTCCTCAGTAGCTTAGCTCCGATGGAAGGCAAGGGCACCACCACAAAGCCAGCATGTGCAGAGGCAGCTTCCTCCAGGGGAGCGGGGGCTGTGGCCTTCCCCAGCTTGTCACACTCAGAAATCCCACAGAAGATGAGTTCACCTGCCCACAGTGTTCTGCTGGCAACAATGGCATCCCTTTTCTTCTAAAGCAATAAAAACCAAGAAGACCAAAACTCATGTATTCCATTTATGAACTTATGTCAATATTGCTAATATTAGAACTAATCCTATTGAAGGAGAAGACGGTGGAAAGGAGCAGAAAATGAGGGAGGGGGAAGGCGACCCGCTGTGGCCACTCAGGGCAGGAGCAGGGGCGTGTGGAGAAGCTTCTGGTGAAGAGGGACATGGAAGATGGTGAGCCCTTGAAATACAGAGTATGTTATGCTTATCTTTCTGTCCAAGGCTTGTGGTCAACTAGATAGCACTGAAGCAATAGGGTTTGGTTCTACGAACCATAGTTGCCAACTAAAGAACGGGAGTTAGTGGCTGGGAATGGAACGTTCATAGAGGGTGGGGACGGGTCCTCCCCGGGAGACACAGGGACTCTGTGAATAGGGCTTTTGGTTCAGTCTGACAACAACCCTGGAGTGAAAGCAGTGACCTCCTGGAGGCAGTGCCCAGTAATCCTCAGAGGAAAATACCAGGATGTCAGCTGAGAATGCCGCAGAGAATGGAAAAAAGGGAGTCATCCTGACCAGCAGCATAAACATGGCCTCGTGCTGGTCAGCAAGGCAATTGATGCAGAGGAAGAGAGTGTCTGATGTCAATGACAGAGCTGAGAAGAGTCTGCTGGGCTCATGGGTTGGGTGTGGGGGAGAGGCTTCCCCCCAGAAAGCCCTGCTACAGAAGAGAGAATGGACAGCACCCCAATGAGGGAAGAACTTTCTAATGATTTCAGTTTCTAAAATGGAAATGGCTTCTCTATGGAGTGGTGAGTCCCTACTATGTGACATATTCACAGAGAGGAGAGCCGGGCAGCCTGCTGCCCTGAGCGGGCTTCACGACATGGCCTACGAGAGCCCATTAAGCCCACTCACTTTCCTTCCAGGAGTTGATGTGCTTTTCTGAGAAATGGCCTCACTCTAAACTGTAAGCCCCTTAAAGACAGGGAGCCACTGGCTTTTTGTGTTCCTATCGCCAACACACTTTGCTATTCCCTATTTCCGTTTGATGAATGAACAGATGGCCTCACACACCCTCAGTATCACTATGGAGGTTAAAAAATGGAGCTAAACACACACTCCCATATGGCCCAGCAGCCATTGGCTGCCAGGGATTTACCCAAGAGAAATGAAAACGTTTCCACACAAAGAAGTGTACGTGAATGTTCATGGCAGCTTTATTCTAATGGCCCCCCCAAAATGGGAACAGCACAAATATTTATCTACTGGTGAAGCAATAAATATATAAATTGTATCATATCCACACAGTGGAATCCTCATGAAAGGCATCAATAAAAAGGAACACCACCGATGCATGCAACATGGATGAATTAAAAAACAGCATGCTAAGTGAGAGGAGCCAGACACAGAGTGAGCACCGTATGGTTCCCTTTATGTGAATTCTAGAAAAGGCAAATCCGCAGTGGTAGAAAGTAGGTCAGTGGTTGCCAGAGGCCAGAGAGTGGGAGAAGGGAATGACTGCAAATGGGCACAAGGGAACGCTTTTTGGGTGCTGGAATATTCTGTCATGGTTAGCTGGTGGTTACGCAACCGTGTCCATTTGTCAAAACTCTTTGAATTATACACTTTAACTATGTGGACTTAGTTTATTGTACTTCAGCGATACCTCTAGAAAGTCATTAGAGAATGTGGATGTTCTTAGACTTGGTTTTCAGGGTTGGGGACAGTTGGGAAAAAAGTAGGAAAGTTCTATTTAAGTAACTCGGCAGGTTGAAAAATAGAGAGTGGGGCTCTGATAAATTCTCTACTGCTTGGGCCCCAGGGCTGTGTTTCTAGTGATTGGTGTCCAGGGCCTATCAGGGCAGAGAGAAGGATAACAGCGATCCCCTACCTAGTTGCAGTGGCCATCGTGTGGCTGTGCCCTGTGACTGTTGTCGCCTCTGCTGCCAGGGCCCTCAAAGGAGAGACAGGACTAATGGAAAGGGCCGCTGGGAATCACCTCCATGACAAATCCCTTCACTCCTAGACCTGGAGCCTCTCCAGCTACTCCACCCCTTCCTGCCCCACCAGGCGGCTCTCCAAGGATGAGGTTCACTCGCTAGGCAGTAAACAGTGAGTCAGGAGTACATATTCAAAGTCTGGAGGGTCTGACAAATGCAATATGAAAAGGACTTAAAAATATACCCCCCCCCTCCCTCCAACACACATACATGGGGGGGGAAAAGAGAGCAAATACTAAGGCTCACAAAGCAAATACCTGAACTCTTTCAAACTCATATGTATGCTAAGACGATACAAACATCAAAGGGAAAAGGAAATTTCCTGTGTAAATATCTTGGGTGAGACAAGCTTCTTGAGCAGACTCTTAAGATGAAGAGGCATGTTTGGCAGAGAGGAAGGACCTCACCTCAGAACCAAGGGTTTGAAATTATGAACTCCTGAACGAGAAAAAAAGGGAGGGGGGAGAAAGAAAGAATGAACTCCATGTGACGGTGCTTTATAGACTTTCAATCACTCCTATAAGCCTTTATCACTCTTGTTTCTAGTAAGACACGTGTTGATTGTTTGGGTTCTGAGAGCTTTCAAACGGCTAGCAAAATGCAAGTCGGTCTGCTGTTCCTGTCACATTAGTGTTTACGTGCTGTTTCCCTGACTAGACCACCCGCCCCCTGAGGACAGACTGGGCCTCACACTCTCCAGCACACAGCACCCAGCACTCTGGGCCATCCCAGGATGCAAACGGATCAGAGAAATGGAAGAGTGTGGACTTAGGAAACTTGTGACGCTGGTGAGAATGACCAATGGCCCTCGCTCAGCGTCCTTATCTGTAAAAGGGAGGTTCTGTTCCTGCCACCCTGCATCTGCTGCAAAGGACCAACCTGGAAGTCATCAAGTGGCATTTAAACTAGAGGCTTTGAGGGGCGCCTGGGTGGCTCAGTCAGTTAAGCGTCCAACTTCAGCTCAGGTCATGATCTCACGGTTCCTGAATTTGAGCCCCGCATCAGGCTCCGTGCTGACAGCTCGGAGTCTGCAGCCTGCTTCGGATTCTCTGTCTCCCTTTCTCTCTCTCTCTGCCCCTACCCCTGCTCATGCTCTGTCTCTTTCTCTCTCAAAAATAAATAAATGTTAAAAGGAAAAAATTTAAACTAGAGGATTTGCATTAGCTGGTCAGCCCGTTGTACCCATAGGTGCTGATGCCCCTGGGGATGGATGATGTGCTCGGAAGGAGAGGTTGGCAGTGAGGCTTTCTCCCCTCAATGAATGGAGTCTTTTTTACTCTTAATACCATATCATAAATATTTTTATTTCACAGAGATCTTGGAGATACAGTGCCTTCACAGAAGCTACAAATCTCTCTGATGCTGACATGGGGGCTAATTTGAACTACATTTTCTCTCTGGCTCTGCATTTACAAGGCTAGCTTAAAATTCTGCACTCAGTAATTAACAACATAAAGAGATAACAAAACGCAACACCACCAAAAAGAAAAGGAAATTAACAAGAGCAAAAATAATCAAGGAGTTCTGTGGACTGGATCGTGTGGGTGTTGCCTGTACTTACCCGTTGGAGCTCTAATCACTCGCCCCAAAGAGAGCTGAGTAGGGTTCTATCAGCGATGCTCCAAGATTTGCAGGAGCAACACCACGACATGATCCCTGTGCCACCACTTTGGGATTCAAGGTGCTTGTCAAAAGCTGAAGGCGTTGCTTTGAGTCATTTACAAAGGCAGAGATCACTCAGGCGCCGATGGTGCCTGATGGTTCCTTTGGCCTCTGCCCCATCTGTGCCTGATGGCGGCATGACCTTGCTGGTTCCGGGCTGACGAGAGCGCTGACTGGTGCCATAGGGCCTGGTTCAGGCAGCAGGCCTCTGGGTTTGGTCCTGGTGCCCAGGGCTGCCATCCGTCACCTCTGGAACTGCGAACACCTCCTATAAAACCCATGCTTTGTGTCCAGTGTTTGACCTCACAGGTAGAAGGAATTTGGGAAATGTGTGCAGGTAGCTATGCTACCCTTCCACTATGCCAGCCTGGCCTGGGGCTTTGTGGTCTCCTTGGCTTTTGGAAGTTTCTAGTTAAAGTGCTGCATATTCGAAGCATGAGGAGGTTGGAAACTGGCCTCATTCCACACATTAATCTGCTTTAATAACATCACCTATGGCACAGAGGTCACTTAGGGATACAAATGCCATTTTCTCAAGGCTCTGGCTGTTCCCGGGGCCCCTAGCTGGGGATTTACAAACTCACCTGCACTAAGGACCACTCTGCCTGTGGAATCCCAGGCACCTCTTCGGGAGCCCTGCTTACGGATTCAGGAGCCCTGCTTACAGAGCTTTCAGTGAGCCAGAACTGTGCATAATAAGGACTTTGTGCTTCTCAATATTTTTTTAGATCAAAAGGAAACTTTCCCACTTTCCTGCCTTTGGCTTCAGTTATTTGAAATGGCAAAAGGTATTAAAATTCCAACATGGAAATATGCTTAATAAACAGGAAAGGAGTTTTGAAGACCCACCACTGAGCATGAAAGTTAACCCCGTGGTTGCCAGTACCCAGGTGTAGACAGTCTCTACGACTGGCACTTGACAGAGGTGTCTCTATGCAACGGCCCTTCCTTATTACTAGAACCGTGCGGCTGCCGTGAGCTTTTGTTACGTGTAATGTAAGTTTTTCTGATGTCAAACTTAAAAAACAGAAACGTATGAGATGATCTTGTTTATATACAACCTGTGTAACCTCCAATTTGCTTTTAGAAGGCACCATTTATTCATTCATCAAATATTTACTGAGTGTTCAATTTTAGGGGCAATAATAAAAAATGAGAACAAACAGACTGAGGAGCTCAAAATCTTCAGATCCAATGGAGAGAAGAAGAATAAAGTACACAAGTAAATCCAGGGTGAAATGGGGAAACATTAAGGGGGACACCAGGGTTATAGAAATTTGAAGGAAAATCTACGCCTGACCCAGAAGGAAGAAGGAGGAGAGCCCTCTTGGAGGATGTAGCATCTCAGGTTGGCCTTGAATGCTGGGTGGCTATGGTGGGTGAGAAGTTCGACATTCTCCCATTGAGAAATGGCACCTTTGTCCCTCCCCTTGAAAATGGGTGAGGTCTGTGACTGTTTCGATCCATCGAATGTGGTGGCATAGATTCATGTCACTTTCTAAGCCAAGACCTTAAGATACTGGCTGCCCCGTCTTCTTGTCATTTGGAACAATTGGTCTTGGAATACTCTCTCTGGGAGCCATGAGTCCCCATTTAAGAACCATCCTGAGATCCTCATGCTGGAGAGACCAGGAAGCCACATGTAAGCACTTCAGGTGACAATCTCCGCTGAGTTAACTTTTCCAGATAACCCCACTAAGGCACCAGACATGTGAGCATAGCTCTCTGAGACTCTCCAGTACACACCTTCTACCAGTGGAGCACAGTCAAGTGAGCTCCATCCATATGGCATGGAGCAGAAGAACTGCCCAGCTGAGCCCTTACAGTGACAGGTGAGCAGAAGAGTAGGGTTATGATTAGCAGAGACGAGGGCCCGATGGCATCCCAGAGAATGGATATATTGTAGGCGAACCCACAAAGGTGTATTCAAAAATTTGAGTTTTGGGGAAATTGAAAACTTACAGGAAGTATAAGGAACAAAATAACTATTATACATATTTAAAGGCTAAATAGAGAGTCTGAAGGTCATATGTGAGTAGTCGAGAGAGCTATATATTCTATAGTCAATGGGATGCCACTAAGATTCTATGTTTTTTCAACTTTTGATTATGGGAATTTATAAATATACACAGAAAATAGTATAATGATCCTCTGTAGACATCACCACTGGGGCTCAAGCAATGTATAAGTGGTTTCTGAAGAGGAAAATAATTATCGATATTGCCAGACATTTAAAAAAATTTTTTTGAATCTTTATTTATTTTTGAGGTAGAGAGAGAGAGAGAGTGAGCAGGGGAGGAACAGAGAAAGGAGACACAGAATCTTAGGCAGGCTCTGGGCTCTGAGCTGTCAGCACAGAGCTGACGTGGGGCTCAAACCCACAAACTACGAGATCATGACCTGAGCCAAAGTTGGATGCTTAACCAACTGAGCCACTCAAGTGCCCCGGTATTGCCAGACTTTTTTTCCTGAAATATTTTTAGGCAAATCCCATACATCATTTTACCCATAAATATTCCAGTGGGCAGTTCCAACAGTTAAGGGCTTTAAAAAGTAACTACAGGGGCAGCTGGGTGGCTTAGTCAGTTGAGCATCTGACTTTGGCTCACATCATGATCTTGCAGTTCGCGAGTTCAAGCCCTGCATTGGGCTCTGTGCTGAGAGCTCAGAGCCTGGAGCCTGCTTCGGATTCTGTGTTAGCCTCTTTCTCTGCCCCTCCCCTGCCCGCCTCTGTCTCTTTCTCTCTCAAAAATAAACATTAAAAAAATGTTTTTAAGTAACTATAAAACCATTTCGTACTTAAAAAAAAGGAATGACCTTAATAAGAAACCCATTCTGTAATCAAATTTCTCCTATCAAATTTCTCATATTGTGTTCTTATTCTTGGTTTGTTTGACTCAGAGTCACGCTGGATCCCACACGGCATTTGGTTGATTTGTCTCTAAGGCCTCTTGCAACAAATGGCAGTTACATGTCAGATGCTGCCCTCTTTCCCATGCTGTTTCGTCCTGTAGAATTCCCTAGTGTGCCTTAGGCTTCTGGCACCCCCACCAAGTGATGTCATTTAGCATGCTCTTCCAGATGCTTATTTCTGGTGAACTAGGAGAAAGAGAGGGAGGAAGATGATCACTGTGGCGTTTGGAGGTGGAGGACAGACACAGCAGGGCTGTGTTTGAGGAGGTCAGTCTGAGGGCACCTGAGTGGCTGGGTCAGTTAAGCACCCAACTCTTGATTTCGGCTCATGTCATGATCTCGTGGTTAATGAGACTGAGCCCTGCATCAGGCTCCACGCTGACAGTGCAGAGCCTGCTTGGGATTCTCTCTCTCCATCTCTCTCTTTCTCTTAAAAAAATAAAAATAAAAATAAAAATAAAAGAGGTCAGTCCGCTAATGTGTGATATGAGATGTGGGGTGGATCGGGACCCATCCATAATTAGGGTTCCTGGAACTCCTGGCCTCGGCTGCAGGGTGAGGAAAGAACACACAGAGACCTTGAGTGGAGAGATCAAAGGGAAGTTCTGGTAAAGATAACCATTGCTTACATTTTTGAGGTGCTTACTACACACTAGGCTCTGTACGTGTGACTTCCTGCTGTCAACATATAGATAATATTTCTTGAATTCTGCAGAACCAGAGAGGACACATGACTTAGGTACAAGGCTAGTACATAACACAGGAGGAACTAGAACCCAAAGCCTGCATTCTTAGCTGCTGTACCAAATGGCAGGAATTAAGCCTCTGGGGATGCTATGGTACATGGTGGGGGGGGGGGCGGGGGATGTGTACAGTGGGGCAGTGAGGCCAGACAAGGACTGAGGGAAGCAGGTGAGTTTTGGCAGAGATCCCAGTGAGCTGAGTGTCTCTGAATGTATGTGAGCACTGCACACATCAGCATTCCCTAAGAGCCACTTCTGAAAGAAAGAAAGAAAGAAAGAAAGAAAGAAAGAAAGAAAGAAAGAAAAATGCAGATTCTGGACACCTGGGTGGCTCAGTTGGTTAAGCGTCATACTCTTGATTTCAGCTCAGGTCATGACCTCACAATTCATGGGATGGAATCCCACAGGGGCTCCCTGCTGATGGCATGGAGCCTTCTTGGGATTCTCGCTCTCCCTCTTTCTCTGTCCCTCCCATGCTCATGCTCTCTCTCTCTCTCTCTCTCTCTCTCTTTCTAAATAAATAAATAAACTGGGTCCCACCCAAGACTGACTAGATCAGAAATCTCGGGAGTCTGACCCAGAAGCGTGCATTAACAGGCACCTTGGGGGTTTTAGACCTAGCTTGAGAAACAGCAGAATAAAGAATGGCACCAGCTGTAGCAGAGGGACAAAGAGGAGCCATGCGCTTGGGATGACCAAGTTAAGTGAACAGGAAAAAAAAAGACTTTTCATAGTGCCTCATACGTAGCTGCTATTTCATACGTACTTCTGAATAACCAGATGGAAAGGAACTTGATATCAAGGACTGACATACTGTCTCCAGCTGAGCACCTGAGTCCAGCAGCCCCCTAGAAAGACAGAGTCCTTGGACAAATAGTCCAAACACTGTTTGTGAAAAGGGCTCTTTACCTCGTAGGGAACATGAACACTCCCATCACACCTCAGAATCTCTTACTGAAGAAGCTGCCCCAACAGCCACTGGGGCCCAAAGTTGACTTTCCTTCCCAGACCCCCCTCTACAGCTGAACTCCTCTGTGTTTATATGGGAGAGACAAAAAAGTCTCACCTGGCAGGATCCAAGGCACCCTGGACCAGACAAAAATGAACATGAACAAAGGACTCTGTGGGGACAGTAGCTGAGAGAGCTGTGTGCTGTTTTATCAGTGTTGATAAGACCTTACCACCAGAGTGGAGTTGGATAAGAATATCAGAGCCAAAGACATTTTCCTCTGGAGTGTGGTCGAGGCAAAGGATGCCCAGTGAGCATTTTGAGACAAGAGAACAGAAATGAACTGAATTAAACTGGCACAGTCATGAATCTGAAGCTTTTAATACCTCTTTTACTAATTAGTATCTTCCTGTTGGTAACCATAAGTCTTTATTTTGAGGTTCCTTCCTTCCTTCCTTCCTTCCTTCCTTCCTTCCTTCCTTCCTTCCTTCCTTCCTTCCCTCCCTCTTTTCTTCTTTCTTTCTTTCTTTCTTTCTTTCTTTCTTTCTTTTTCTTTCTTTATTTCTCTTTCTTTCTTTCTTTCTTTCTTTTTCTTTCTTTCTTTTTCTTTCTTTCTTTCTTTCTTTCTTTCTTTCTTTCTTTCTTTCTTTTTCTTTCTTTCTTTTTCTTTCTTTCTTTCTTTCTTTCTTTCTTTCTTTCTTTCTTTCTTTCTTCTTTCCTTTCAAAATGAAAATGAAATACCAATGAAATATTTTTCAAAGAAGATTGCCTCCAGGAACCTGGGTGGCTCAGTCAGATATGTGTCTGGATCTTGGTTTCGGCTCAGGTCATGATCTCATAGTTCATGAGTTCGAGCTCCTCACTGGGCTCTGGGCTGACAGTATGGAGCCTGCTTGGGATTCTCTCTCTCCCTCTCTCTCTCTGCCCCTTTCCCACTCTCTCTCTCTCTGAAAATAAATAAATTAACTAAAACAAAACAAAACAAAAACAAAGAGGATTGCTTCAAACCAAAGTATCATGGCACATTACTTATGGGGTGGGGATTGATGGGGAAGGGCCCCTGGAGGGTTGATAATGTTTATTGATCATGATGTCGTATATTTGATCTCCACACTTTTCTGTATTGTTGTATTTCCATTTTCCCTAAAGAGGCTGTCTCTATGATTGGCAGAGCTGGAGAAATCGGTCATAATTTGGGGTGTGTAATATCCCACTTATCCGGGAACTATAAAATCTTTTGGAAACCATTTTTGTTTCTCAAGTAAACACGATCATGTTTATCTGTGTGGGTAGAAGGTATACACCGAGCTTCAGCCTACTCTCCTGGCAATGTCTTCTTACCACAGCCCTCCCCGTGAAAGATGCTGCTGTTCCCTGGTGCCCCAGGATGTTGGCTGGAGCAGCCTGGAGGTGGCACCTGAGTGAGCTCACCTCCATCCCTTCCCCGGGGAAAGGAATCAGAAGAAGGAAACTTCTTCTCACCTATGGCAATTACTTTAAAATACTTTTTTCTGTAGGATCCTTGATTTGCCCTACCAGTTCTATATTAAAACAGTAATCAAGGTTGGGTGTTTTTTTTTTTTTAAATATAGGCTCATAAAAAATTAAGATTCAATATTCGCTGTGTCTTAAATGTTACCACTGTAAGAGCTGATTAAAGCAGACTTTTTTTCCCCCCTTAGGATCTTGGAATTAAGAAAAAAATAAAATCACTGCTCTGCATTTTCAGCTGAAAATGGGAAGGGATGGGTGAGGGAATGAAATGTAGGTCTGTATCCAAAAGACAGAAGAAGGGAACTGTCCAGAGATGTGACTGCTGTCCCTACTGGCTGCGGTAGCTCAGTTTTGATCAGACCCTAGTTAAGAGGAGAGAATTTAAATGTTATATTAGAAGCAAATTCCCTTGGAGATTTGGAATACAGGGGCTCTGGGTGGGGGGGATGATTTCCACAAGAAAGGAAAGATTACAATGAACATCTTTAATGTATGCTCTAAGCCAAACAGAACACTGGCTTTTTATTTCCTTTGGTTTTCTTCCTGATAGTACATTTCTCGTCCCTGCGCAAAAGTAACTACATCACCTTTGTTGTTGCTTTTCTCATCCTCCTTTTCCCCCAAGGGCTGTGAGCATTTCCCTGCCCGCCTTTCAGGCTCACTCTGGCACCTTGGGAAGCCGGGACAGCACAAGGTTTTGTGATTCTCTGACACACTTCATGCTTTTTCTTTCCTCTGCCGGCCACCATCTGCCTTCTCTAGCTCAAAATTAACGTACTTTCTCACTGCCTGCTGCGGAAATCCAACTGCGTTACATGGAGAGCGAATTCTATGGCGAGATAGTAGGCACTGACCAGGGGAAGGTATAAAAAGTGAGGAAGCAGGTAGAGAGGTAGTCCACGGAGGAGTTCAGAGCAGATCTTAGGTGGGAAGGGCCCCTGAAGGTAATTTCACATCATGGCCATTTTGTGAATGTAGGTGACCTGCTCGAAATCAGTTGCGACAACTTTGTTTTTGTTTTCCTTCCCCACTCAGTATTGCCTAGTATGTGTCCTCTGTGTTTGCACAGGCCTGGTACTGGGGTGGCACCTGTGGGGGTCGCTTCCAGGCCTCCCTTTAAGTCTTTCAAGCGCGGGCAGATTACAGGGCGCATACAGGGACCCATTTGTCCTGAGAACACCTACCACGTTCACCAGGTTCCCGGTTTCTGAAAGGCTTTTCTATCAGAGTAGTTTGGGGGCCAAAGTTTTCCTGAACTGCAGTTCTGAACCCAGAACTGTGGAATCTTTCAAAATATCACAAAACATAGCACAAAACATAGCATAGCCAAAGGCATCTTTAAGCGCAGCGTCGGGGAATTAAGGAAATTCCAAAGGCCACTTTATAAGCCCAGGCAGGAGCCGGGCCCTGCGCCCTGGAGGGAGAGAGAAGGGGAGGAAGGGAAGTGTTCGCGCGGAGTGAAAAAGGGAAGAGCCAGCCGTCTCCCCCATCTTTTCCCCTGGCCCTGGCGGTTCTCGGTGGCCCCAGCATCGCTCTCTCACTGGCCTGGGAGGCGCCTCTGTGGAACGGTGGCCGGGGAGGGGGGCTCGGTGGCTCTCCGAGCGGCCGCTTGGCCCCTGGCCCGTTGGCACGGCGCCCGCCCGACAGGTCCCGCCCCGGCTGGAATGTAGGGAGCGCCCGCCAGCCTGCGCCCCTGTCCTTGTGCGCCCAGTCCTCTCGTGCGACGGCTCTCGGTGCGCGTCTCTCTCTTGCCCTCCCGCTGCAGCCATGGCCGCCTCCTCCGCGCGCCTCACTGTCCTGGCCATGACCGCTCTGGCGCTACTCCTGCTGCTGTGCCTGGGCCCAGGTATGTCGGCAGCGCCAGGGCGCCAGGGAGGGAGATGGGTGATGGGGTGAGGACCGAGGGACCGTGAGTCCCAACAAGTGCCAATGGGTAATAGGGTTTTGCTCTGCAGAAGTGGGAGTGGCGCGCTTCGGCAGGCGGATAGAGTACCAGGGTCAAGGGCAGGTTTCGGACAAGGGTGGTCACCTTGGGAAAGAGTGAGGGCCAAGGTCCCATGGAGGGGCAAGAAGTGATTTGGCCCTAACTTAAGGGGCAGAGGGGTACTGGGAGCTTTAGGCAGTGGGGCCTTCTAGGACTGAGGGGAGGCAGAATGCATCATTATGGAGATGCCTTTCCAGGCAATTCCCTAAGGAGGGCGGGGGTAAGGGGGGGGGGGGGCACGCTTGGCAACCCAGTGAAGTTCCAGGTCTGCAAAACTGCAGGCAGGCCTCACAACCCAGACAGGGAAAATGCTCTTTAAGGAGAAATGCTTAACCTTCTGTGCTTCAGGGAGCCCTCAGGGAATCAGTTGAAAATTCCAGGTTCCTTGCCTATAAAAGGAGCATGTTCATACATACCCCCCAAGATGAAGCAGTTTGGTGGATGTGCACGCATCTGAACCTTGGGAATCCACAGACCCCACCTTAGGGTTTTGTCCTGACAATACTACCTTCCACTTGAGGATCTTTTATGCGTCACTAGGGACCTTGCGCATGCGTGAGCCCTTTTGACACTCACATGTCTGCGAGGCATATTGTGATCCCAGATCTGCTCAGGGTACTGGGGCTGGAAGGCATGAAGTGCTGGCCCAAGACCCTGAGATGGGTGCTCTTCCCACCACAGAGTGGCCGGGCCCTGGCTAATGACAATGGAAGACACCCTTGATGGCTCAGATTCTGTGCTTGCTTTTTCAGAACAGGTGTGGAAAACCAAACTTCTGGTTGGTGGGGGGGGTGGGGGGGGCGGGGGGAGGAAGCCTGCTGCAGGAGCCCTGAGGTCAGACAGAGCCCCTGGTCGCCAGAACAGCAGGGGACCTGTTTAAGTCAGGAGAACTGCTTCTGAGTTACAACCACAGGGGAGGCTCATCAATAATTTCTCATTACATGACTGATCCGCCCCGCCTCCTCTATGCCTTCCATTTTCAGAAGCACATCTGAATAAAGCAAGTGAGCACCTGCTATAAACCTTCCCTCTTCAGACCTGTATTTTATTTCATTCATACCAAGAACGTAGTGAAAAGTGTCAGTTAAAATATTATCATCATTGAGCTGGAATGTGAAAGTTTTCATGACACAAAATGAAAATCCTCACGTATGTCAAGTCCCCAAGGTGGCTCTTTATGACACCCGAAAACGTTAAATGGAGAAAATGATCATTGCTCCTTCTTGAGCAATTTATTAATAGTTAGCACCTTCAAAGGGACGTCCTGCAATTCTGCATCTGCTGGGAGATCTAATGTCAGGCTGAATAAATTCAGGAGTGCCTATTATCACCATCTAGATACAGTGACTGATGATGTAGGAGTAAAAAAAAATTCCATACTATTGGAAAAAATTCACAGCTATTCGGTTATTCTTTATTTTTTTCTTCAAACAAATTTAATGTGGTGTCCAATTATATGTATTAATATTTGTAGTTCAGGGTGTAGTAATTGGCACAGTGGCAACTATTAATAATTCATAATTTAGGATTTTTCCATGCCTTTCTGTTGTAGAGCTGGGGTCTGGTGAGGCTTTCATTTCTGGAACAGTAGTGACACACATTTGCTGCAAGAAATCGCAGCAGCAGGGCAGATGCCAACATCCAATGTCTATTTCAACATCAGGCCACATTTCACCCATTTACTGTCAAGTGCTTTTACAGAAGGCAAACAGATGGAGGGGCGATACTTAATTCTGTGTGTGCCACGCTGTTGTTAGAGATGGATGAATGTTAAGGTATTAATGAATGCTAATAATGGTGCCAAGAAACAGACCTGGGTGCTTTGGCAAATGTGTTCATAGATTTCTTTATTGACTGTTAAGGTTGGATGATTCTTAAGGTACAGCCTTTAAAAGTAGCCCCATTCCAATCTAATTAAATAATCCCCTCTATAGGAGCACCGTCAAGTGCTCATCTCTGCTTATTTACTCTTGATGGGGAACCTCTTGGGGGAGACTCATCCCATCTCTGGGGGGTTGCCTAGGTATTGGAAACTTTATGCCTTAATCTGTGTCCCACAGGTGTTTCTGGAAATCATTTGCTGACTCCTTTTCTCAAATCATATTCCACTGTATCAGTTAACATACCATATTAAATGTACACATTATAGGGGTGCCTGGGTAGCTCAGTTGGTTGAGTGTCCGACTTCAGCTCAGGTCATGATCTCGCAGTCTGTGAGTTCAAACCCCGCGTTGGGCTCTGTGCTGATAGCTCAGAGCCCAGAGCCTGCTTCGGATTCTGTGTCTTCCTCTCTCTCTCTGCCCCTCCCCGGCTCATGCTCTGTCTCTCAAAAATGATAAATAAATGTTAAAAAAAGTTATTAAATGTACACATTGTAAATATCTGTAACCAAATCATTTAAAGGTATGGGCAAATTTTCACAAAGTTTGTATGTTTTTAGTGAAAGTTACCAGTAAGGCTTTATTAAGTAGTGCAACGAATTTTTTCAATTTCTTTATTTATTTTGAGAGAGATAGAGGGAGGACACAGGGAGGGGCAGAGAGAGAATACCAAGCAGCCTCCCTGCTGTTAGCGCAGAGAGTGATATGGGGCTCAAACCCACGAACCGTGAGATCATGACCTGAGCCAAAATCAAAGAGTCGGTCGCTTAACTGACGGAACCATGCAGGTGCTCCTAGCAGTGCAATTAATTTTTATTTTTAATCCCTGTGCCCAATTTTGGAGTTGAGAGGATTGTTGGTGATAAATGTATGATGTAAAAAAAATTCCCTGGTTCCTAGAGATTCTTCCCAACCACGGTCCCTGGCTGGCATACCTATTCTAAGGGCACTTGGCTAGCGCTTAAATTCAGATGCCTACAGAGGGCTAGCTGACAGGTGTAATGGCTCTTTATGGCCATGGGGTGGGTTGAGTGACTTGGGCCCAGAGATGTTCCAATTCAAATTTTGCAAACACTGCGTGCACTCATAAAACACGTCTGCAGGAAAAGCTCAGCTGTGGGCAGCCAATTGGTCAAGGATGTGTTTTCTTCCCCCCGATTACATAGTAAATACTTTAAGCAGGGGTTCTTAGTCTTATTTGGGTCTCAGACACTTTGGAGAGTCTGGTAAAAGACATCACTCCTATTCCCAGAAAACTGTACCTTCGCAGATGCAAACACGGGCCTCGGGGCCTGTCCGTGGATGGGGCGGTTAAGGGCCTGCCTAGAAAGGTGGACATCACCACCTTCATCCTGGGGCCAGATCAGCTCCTTACACCTGAACATGCTATGTTCTGTTCACTACTTCTGAGGCTGGATTTTTCTTCCAGGGGCTTTGGATATCCCTTCCAGGGACAAGCCTTGTACCTACATGTAGCACTTAAAGATCAGAGATGTCTATGGGTCCTCACACCTGCTCACCAAGCAGAGGAGGGTGTCCTACCAAACCAGTCATGTGATTTTCTGTTAAAATGTTTAGGCTGGTTAGAAATACTTTTAGAACTGAATAAAAATGTCAGAAAATGGTATAGATAATGCCTGATTGGAAGAGGGTCCGGGCAACCTTACAAAACTGGGCTGGATTAAAAAAATTTTTTTGTTTAATGTTTATTTTTGAGAGAGAGAGAGACATAGAGTGTGAGCGGATGAGGCTCAGAGGGAGATACAGAATCTGAAGCAGGCTCCAGGCTCTGAGCTGTCAGTACAGAGCCTGACTCGGGGCTCGAACCCACGAACCGTGAGATCATGACCTGAGCCAGTGTCAGACACTTAACTGACTGAGCCACGCAGGTGCCCCTGGACTGGATGTTTAAAGAGCTAAAGTGCCTTCCTCAGCTTATGACAGTGAAACTTCATGGTGCTTGCCCGCCTTTGTCCTCATACGGCTGCCTTCTTTGTACCCCCTCCCCCTCCTCCAAAGATTCCAGCCATTGGACTTTAGGTTCCATCCATCTGACATAATATCACCTCCTTCACAGTTAACTGAGATCCTTGATTACATCTGCAAAATGCCCTATTTCCAAATAAGTAAACATTCAGTAGTTCTGGGTGGATATGAATTGGAGGGTGGGAGGCATTATTCCATTTACCATACCATGAAAAGAGAAAGTCTGCAGAAAGGTACATATGACAGACAACCGGCCCTCATAATAAGACGCAAGGAGCTTGAAAGAGCGATGTCACTTCTCCTAGGAAATATCTCAAATTGTTATGCCCTGGGTCAGCCATGGTCATTGTCACCAGTTTGAGCCATGAGTAGCCTGAATTGTTTTTCCTTCATGACAGGGAAGGCAGCAAACATCAAATACTGTGATACCTCCAAGTTGCCAAGACAAGATAGGGGCACGCGGTGCTTTATTCCAACTCAGATTTTTGCACTTGAGAATGTAAAGGGTACAGTGCAACTCTGACATGATTTCTGTTTTCATTCCATTAGGTGGCGTAAGTGGGAATAAACTCAAGCTGATGCTTCAAAAGCAGGAAGGTAAGTATACCCCCCATGGATAATGGCTGCCTTCTTAATGGGGCGCAGTGAAAGGCAATGTTGAGCGTGCTCACTGGGGTCTTGTATTTGGAAAATCAGAAGTGTTTACTCCTTAAAAGGTTGGCAGATCTGAAGGTCTTACTGTGTGTGTGTGTGTGTGTGTGTGTGTGTGGTATTTCATTGGATAAATATTATTGCCAGTAAATGTTTGAAAATTATTTTTCTGAAAGCTGTCGGTGTGGACTCAAAGATAAAAGAAACAGTGCTACTGTGTTAATTGAATGCTATTTATTTTAGAACCATGATATCCTGTAGAGCACATATCTAAATTTAGAGCATATCCTTTAGAGCACATAAAACCTCCATTGGTGGAATAGACACAGAATGGTACTGTTGTAGTATTCTATATGCAATTAGTCCCCGGGGGCAGGGTTGAACAGAAAAACTGTTTGTCACTAACACCTGTTGTGAAAAATACTCCTCCAAGGAATGTGATAGATGGCACCAAAATGTTGTCGAACCACAACAGGTTGGGAGCCATACAATAGGAGTTCCAGGCCCACCATAATCAGGTAGATCAGTTGGACCAATCATGTGGTCTTACGAAGGCCATCTTCCCTTGGAACTGTCATCTTTGCCTGTAAAATGAAGAATTTGTACATCTCTTAGAAATTTAGAAGTGTGACATTTCTGATGTGAACCTTTAATCCCTTATATTCCTTCCCCGCCCCAACTCTGCCCCAGTTAACGGGAGAGTCTGGCAGGCTGAAGCCTGCTCCCTGACAATGTGGGGCTCCCTGGTGCTATTCATATGCTTCCCAGTCAGCCCCCCAGAGATCCCTTGGATGCTGAGCCTTGGGGGTTCCCCTCAGGGGCAGGGGGCTTCTGAAGGGGCTCCCAGCATCTTCCCCAGCATTTCTAGCTGCTCATGAGGCCCTGGCCCATCCCTGATCTCTGTGCTGAGCAGCCCGCTCCTCCAGGACACCTGGAGTGACGGAAGCTCTTGAAAGGCCACCCTGTCAGAGGTGGGAGCAAGCAGACCACTAAGATAATCACGAGTCCTGATGTACATCCTCAGATTTTATTCAAGTCAAACCTAGAAACACATATTGAGCACCTGGTGTGTACAAAAGGGTGCAATAGGCCCTGAAGGAAACAGGGATGAGCAGGAAGTGAGGAAACAAATCCACTGATACTTATCCATGTGACCAAAGAACACATAGAACACTTCACTCCCATTATCCTGTGCAGCCTTCGTAACACCACCAAGATGGGGACTGTCAGCCCGATTTTGTAGATGAGGGGACAGACAGCAGGGGAAGACCCAGTGGCAGAACTGTGTCCCCTGAGCACGTCCTGCAGAAGGGGAGCCTTTTGAACCATTGAAACCACACTGGGAAGACGTTGGGAGAAGCCACATGCTAAAGCAAGGGCCAGTACCTTTCAAGACTTGGTTGAACCATCGATGATCTGTGAGGCCCGCAGATGGTGACCCCAGGTAGCCCTGTGTGCTCTAGCTCTCCGGGGTGAGAGCATGCCATGGTGCCAGGCTGGGCCACTCCGAGCTCATTGTTCTAGTTCTTTTTCCTTCCTGGTCACCTAATCAGGCACAGTGCTCTCTTGTTTGTACGTGCAAGGAACGTACACCTTTATGGCCCTAGACATCTACTTGTTTCCTAAATGCCTAAGGGGTGGGCCACCAGCCCCTGCAAGCGGCCTGGGGTCTAGGCCCGGTGAGTGGCTGCAGAGAATGGGCTGCATTTCTTCTCTCCCCTGTGCGCCTTTATGTGACTGCACCCAAATGGAGAGCTTACTACCAAGGGGTGTGGAGACAGATGATGGACAGCTGTATTTCATCACATGTGATGTAAGAATGAAGTTGAAAGTCAAAACCATCTAATGCGGGGTGGGCTTGGGGTGTGGGATGTTCGTTAGCGATTCACCCACGCTAAGAAGAGAAATCAACCTTTGTACTTTGGGGGGGGGGTGGGGTATTGATATTTCAGCACCTGCTTCACCTAAGACGAAAGTGGCGGTGGATGAGAACAAGGCCAAAGAATTCTTAAACAGCCTGAAGCGCCAGAAACGGCAGCTGTGGGACCGGACTCGGCCAGAGGTCCAGCAGTGGTACCAGCAGTTCCTCTATATGGGTTTCGATGAGGCGGTGGGTATTCCCGGCCCCTGGAGGACTGGCTCCCTGCAGAGCAGCACCATGGGGACAGATGCTTGGCTTGGGAAAATGGCACAGAAAAGTAGTCTTCATAATTCACTCCAAAAAGTAGGAGACCCCATTATCTGTCAAGTGCTACCCAGGCATTGGATAACATTACCATTGAGATGTAGGGACATCAGCTAGAATTTTCCATCACACTACGCCCAAAAGGGAGTCTCTCCCAACATGGCTGGGAAGCGGGGTTCCAGAGAAGCCACTGCCCAAAATGGCCGGGACCTAAATTCATCCAGAATCCGATTTCACTTATCTGTACAGTTTTGCTCAGCGGGTGTTTTTTTTTTTAATTTTTTTTTTTTAACATTTATTTACTTTTGAGAGACCCAGCACAAGCAGGGGAGGGGCAGAGAGAGAGGAAGACACAGAATCTGAAGCAGGCTCCAGGCTCTGAGCTGTCAGCACAGAGCCTAGCGCAGGGCTCAAACCCATAAGCCATGAGATCGTGATCCAAACCGAAATCAGATGCTTAACCGACTGAGGCACTCAAGTGTTTTTGAGTGCCTGGGTGTTTTTAAGATAATTTACAACCTCCCCAAAACATTTGCAGCTTTACCTCCAAAAAATGTCAGAGACAACAAGATTGATGCAAAGACCCATGAGGATAATGGAAAGAGATGAAAAGTAACTTTTTATTGTATTTTTTATTTTTTAATGTTTATTTATATTTGAGAGAGAGAAAGAGAGAGAGAGAGAGAGCACAAGAGGGGGAGGAGCAGAGAGAGAAGGAAACAGAATCTGAAGGAGGCCCCAGGCTCTGAGCTGTCAGTGCAGAGCCAGACATGGGGCTCAAACTCGCAAACTATGAGATCATGACCTGAGCCAAAGGTGGACACTTAACCGACTGAACCACTCAGGCACCCCAAAATTGAGTTTTAAAAAAATGTCTACTTATTTTGAGGAAGAAAGCATGAGGAGGGGAGGGGCACAGAGAGGGAGAGAGAGAAAGAATCCCTAGCAGGTTCCATGCTCAGCCCAGCTGGGGGCTCGATCCCATGACCGTGAGATCACGACCTGAGCCTAACTCAAGACTCGGACACTTAACCACCCAGGGGCCCCTGACAAGTGGCTGTTAAAGAGAGGTGGTCTTTGCATGTGATTTCAGGGAAATTTGGCAATGCATTTGCAGGAAAAGATGGTTCCGTTCCTGCGTCCAGGAGGTAAGTAGGTGAGTGGATGTATTCACGAAATCCAAGGAAAAGAATGTTGACAATCAGAGACTCCCAGCAGGAAACAGGTACAGGTGAGGTGGCAAGGGAGTTAAGGTCACGGATTCCACTGCACAGAAGCAAGTGTGCAGAGTGACCAGCACGGCAGTGCCAGCAGGAGCGCTGGACTGGAGGCTCTGCGGCGACATCGAGAACACTCGCCCTGCCCCCCAGCTGGAAAGCATGCCCGGGAAGATGAAGGGTGACATCTCCAAGCCGGGGGAGCTGAAAGGGCTTTTCCAAATGGACCCAAGATTCATACTGTGCACAGAGGGTGTCTGTATACAAAGCACCACAAATTGATGAAAAAAAAATGAAACTCTTTAGAAGCCTTATTTTTAAAGGTTTCTTAAAAGGCAGCCATGGGGGCGCCTGGGTGGCGCAGTCGGTTAAGCGTCCGACTTCAGCCAGGTCACGATCTCGCGGTCCGTGAGTTCGAGCCCCGCGTCAGGCTCTGGGCTGATGGCTCGGAGCCTGGAGCCTGTTTCCGATTCTGTGTCTCCCTCTCTCTCTGACCCTCCCCCGTTCATGCTCTGTCTCTCTCTGTCCCAAAAATAAATAAAAAACGTTGAAAAAAAAAAAAGGCAGCCATGTAACTGTATTACAATGTCCTTTCCATTCATGTATATATATATATACATATATGTATATATATATATACATTCATGTATATATATATATACATATATGTATATATATATATATATATGTCCTGCGTGTGCAAAAGGCTGAACACATACATCCAGACTCTGCCAGGCAGGAGTCTAAACACTTAATATGAATGAACTTACTTATAGTCGCAACAACCCAAAAGACAGGTACTGTTACTTGCGTCCTTGTGTTTGGTTTGTTCCTTCCTTGGTATTCCATTTTCCAGTGGAGTTACTGGGGCTGAAGGTAGAATTAGGTAAGGGTCTGTAAGCACTGTCAAAGTGCACATTCCCGTGAGTCACGTGGGAGAGCACCAGTCTACCCTCATCCTCAGGAACACCTGGAATTCTCACTGAAAATTAAAAAAAAAAAAAAGAAGTACTTATTTGAACATGAAAATGGCATGCCAGTTGTAGTAACTTGCATTTCTTTGCTGCAGTCCATGAAAAAGGCTACTAAGAGTTTAATGTGGAGAGGAGCGCCTTGGTGGCTCAGTTGGTTGAGCGTCCGACTTCGGCTCAGGTCATGATCTCACAGTTCGTGAGTTCAAGCCCCACGTCAGGCTCTGTGCTGACAGCTCAGAGCCTAGAGCCTGCTTCGGATTCTGTGTCTCCCTCTCTCTCTGCCCCTCCCCTGCTCATCCTCTGTCTCTCTCTCAAAAATAATAAATATTAAAAAAATTAAAAAAAAAGAGTTTAACATGGAGAAATGGCTAAAATAATGACTGATGACAGAACCAGAATAAGGGTGAGGATCCATAAGATTATAACTAGCCACAGAAAAGACTGGAAGGCAATAACGTCAAAATGTCAGCTATGCTTGTCTTTGGCAATGGAGTTGTAATCCCCCTTTTTCTCTGCCCCACTCCCACATACCCATTTGTAAATATGAGTGTGTGTTATTCCTGTATTCATAAAATATTTTTTTTTACTTTCTTGAAAACAGCTTTTTCCCATAAAATGGGAAAAACTGGGGAACAAGATTATTACACTATGGGAAAAGCTGTAGTATTGTAGGGAAAGCAAATGTTCTCATTTTCATGCCAGAGCCCCCGGGGCTCAGCAAACAGAGGGGCGGTGTGGTGCCCATCAGCGTGGCACAGGCTGACCCACCGCTCACCCCGCTGGGTGGCCACAGAGAACACCATTGTGGCTGAGGCCAGGCCTTCCAGCCTCAGGAGCGCTCAGATACCCATGTTCACTGGCAGTCTTATGCAATAGATGCCTGCAACCCAGCCACCGGAAAATTCCATCCATGAGGTGCAAAAGGGTGCCTGAGAACTTGCACTTTATAGTATCCCTAGAGGTTGGATGCACCAGCCACACTTTGAGAAAAATTGGACCCAAACTTCTGGATAGCCTGCAACCTCCCTAGGTAAACCTTCCCTTGTCCCTGCCTTTTCGATCTCACACCAAATATCTCTCCGAGTCGTCACCATCCACACCTGTGAGCTTGCATCTACATTCACCTTGTACCTTCGTGACCAACAAAGAATCTCTCTTTCCTCTAAGAGAGGCAATGGTGTCAAAGACCAGCTACCCCAGTTATAAACCTGAAAGTTGTTCTACGCTTCTCAATCACTTCAGTTCTTCTTCCCCTTCTTCCTGCTAATTGCAGCTGCCTATTTTCATGTGTGTCTCAGTAACTATAGGCTTCGTGAAGGCAGGGAATCTGTCCAAACTTGCTTTGGGTGGCCCTCTGGTGCCACGCATAGGGCTGACAGGCTGCGCCCCGTTAAGAAGTGTTCGTGGAACGAAGAAGGAGAGCCGTGCAAGCTCTAACCTACACCACGGGTATAAAACGGTCACCGTTGCTACTGCGCACGGCTATCACATGCCCCGGTGGTGGTTGATTTAATTCACCAAGCGTCTACTCTGTGCGCTCGAGTGGGCCAGGCGCAGGACAGGACAGGGAGAGGAGGCAGTGTCTGTAAGATGAGTACAATCAGATGTGCATGGTGCCCGTGGGTCAGGCCAAGTTATTGCTGTCTTTGGGAGACGTCCATTTTATCTACTAGAAAAGAGAAAAATGTTTAAGTGTTGGGTACATTTAGAACTCACAGGACGGAGATTTTCAAGGGCTTGGATCAGTACTCTTTAGCTGGCTGTACTCACCTCTGAGTACAGAGTACGATAATGAAGGGTGATTGTCAGTTGGAGCTGTTAATCATTGAAGAAGAGCCACTACGGAGAAAAGGCAGAGGGAAGATGTGGTCTAGGGGGAGTGGGTGTCCTTCAATTTGTTCTCTGTTGTGCTCTTTTTCTCCAGAAATTTGAAGATGACATCACCTACTGGCTAAACAGAGGTCGGAATGGGTACGACTATGATTCCTACCAGCGTCACTATGACGAGGACTCTGCGATGAGCCCCTACGACTGAAGGCACGGACCCATCGGCGACTACCATGACTACTAACACCCCGTGCATACAAACCGGCGCAGAAAGTGCCCCCCACCCCGCCCCCTTCACTGCCTCGCACCACGTGGCTTCTGCTGGGCTTTATTCCAGCAGATCTTTTCTACCCCCTTTCTGCGCCCAGGAAGGGTGAATTAAAACAAACAATATTAATGCTTTTTGATATTTCATGCAAGTACCTAACAACGCATTTCATTAAAAATTAGAAATAAAAGCATTTTGTTAAAAATGGAAGTCTCCGAATTCATTCGGGTGGATTTCAGTCCCTGGATTTTCCCTAAATTGAAGCCTCATCTGAGAGACAGCTCTCTGTTACCATCACCCTGCCAGGAATCCTCGCCACCACCGGGGCAGACCAGGCCACTGAGCAGGGCGGTCTTCGGTTTGTTAACATTTCTGCCCACGCTAAACCCAAGATATGGAACCAACAAGAAAATTTGGTCGAAAATTATTTAAGGCTACAGAACACGGCTTGGACTAATCATTCCACATGTGTGTGAGACCTTTCTGGGCCCCCAGGCCCTGAGCTAGAGCTGGGCCTGTTTAATATGATCACGCAGGAAATGAAGGGTAATAGAAAAAAGGCTGAAGTTTGGGTGAAGTCATGGCCTCATTTCTCTTAAAAGAATTAAAGCTTAGCCAATGAATTCAAGAAATATTTAAGAATATACTTCACTTCATATTTAAGCAACCAGAGTGAATGAGGGGTGCCTGGGTGGCTCAGTCCGTTAAGCCTCCGAGTTAGGCTCAGGTCATGATCTCTTGGTTAGTTGGTTCAAGCCCCCTGCAGGGCTCTGCACTGACAGCTCAGAGCCTGGAGCCTGCTTCAGATTCTGTGTCTCCCTCTCTCTCTCTCTCTCTCTGCCCCTCCCCTGCTTGTGCTCTCTCTCTCTCTCATTAAAAATAAGTAAATAAGCAACCAGGGTGTGAATAAAAGAGAAAAGTGCTGTGGAGGTGAGGAGAGGAAAGAAGGAGGGAGATGGGGGCAGGATGGTGAGGTGAGGGGATGCTGTCCGGAGACATTACTGATGGAGGGAATCTGGTCACGGCCTGTGTGATGACCTCTGTGCTGCGGCGGGCACTCAGAATGGCTCTTAGACTTTTGTGTGTCACAGACCCCTCTGACAGTCTAATGGAAGCTTTTCGTTCTTTCTCAGAAAAATGATAATTTTGTATATAGTCCCTGGACTACATCTCCATTCACAAACCATAACTAAAGATAAACAAACAACGGGCTTCAGGAGAGTGGTATATAAGGGCACTCATAACACCCACATATAAATTTTGTTTTCATAACTTTATGTCTTCCTTTGGCATCCTTACGATTTTTTAAAAATTTGGTAAACTATTCATAACATAAAATTTACTGTTTTTACCATTTTTAGGTGTATAGCTCAGTGGCATGAAGTGCTTTCACATTATTGGGCAACCATCACCACACCTGTCTCCAGAACATTTCCATCTTCCCGAACTGAAATTCTGTCCCCATTGAGCACTAACTCCCCATCCCCCACTCCACCCCCCCACCCCACCTCCTCTGCCGCCAGCTCTGGCAACCCCCATTGTCTTTTCTGTCTCTGAATATGGTGACTTTGGTACTTCACTGACGTGGAATCATACAGTGTTCTTTTGTGTCTGGCTTATTTCACTTAGCATAATGTCATCAAAATTCATCCATGTTGTACCATGTGTCAGAATTTCCCTCCTATTTAAGGATAAACGATGTTCCAAGGTAGGTTTGTACCCCATTTGATTTATCCATTCATTTGTTAGTGGACAGACGCCTGGGTTACTCCCCTCTTTTGTCTGCTGTGCATGATGCCCATGCACATAGCTCTCGTGTGCCTGCTTTCAATTCTTTTGGGTGTATGCCCGGAAGTGGAATTATTGGATCATATGGTAATTGTTTAATTTTTTGAGGGACTGCCATACATATTTTTCACAGTGGCTGTCCTGTTTTACATTCTCACCCTTTAAGCGTGTTTCTTCTTCTTGTCTACTATTAGGCTGGTTCAAACCCAGCACAATTAAAGAGGAGGGAGGGAAGGGTGATGGAGAGGCCATCTCAGCTTCGTTCCTGACCTTGCCATGCTTCTCCATGCTTGCTGGATGATTTTGGTAGATGTCTATAAAATTAAGGAAATTTAAGGAAATGGAGTTTCCTATTTATCGTGCTGGCTTTAAGAGTATCCTAAGAAAAGTTCTAAATGTCATGAATGGATGTCAAATTCTATTTTCCTTATCTGTTGAGATAATATAACTTTTCCTTTTTAATCTATTAATTAATGTGGTGAATTCTGTTAACAAAAGTCTAATATTAATCAATTGAATCCCTGGGGTGAAACCTCACTTGATCGTGAATTCTTTTTATTTATTGTTGAATTCTGGTTGGATATATGTTTAGAATTCTTATATCCATGTTCATGAGGAAGGTTGGCCTTAGTGTTTTCTTCTGGATGTTTTTGTCAGTTTAGGTATCACGGTTATTCTGCCCTCTTAAAATGAGCTAATTTCTTTCTTATTCTGTGTAGGAATGGAATGATTTGTTTCCTGAATGGTAGCATTCAGATAAAGCCATTTGAATTTTCTTCATGGTAAAATTGCTTCCTATTGATTGCATTTTTTTTTTTACAGGTAAAACATTATTCTGACTTTATGTTTCTCCTTGGATCTGTTTTGTTAAATTCCATCTTTCTAGGTAGTCACCCATTATATCAAAGTTCTGAAGTATTGAGAGTTGTTCTTATTATCCTTTTACTGCTTTTCTCTGTAGTATCTGTGGTTTTGTTATTTTTTTTCATTTCCATTCCATTTGTGCCTTTTTAAAAAATGAACCGTCTTTTCAAGCATAAAGATTTTGCTTTGTTGATCTGTTCTTTTGTATGTTTCTCTACTTTGTGAATTTCTGTTCTCTTAATTTCCTTCCTTCTACATCTGTGGGACTTTGATTTATATTAGATCTCAGCTCTATTTTCAGCCTTATTTTTTTTGAAGGCATTTAATAGTTTCCTTCCAAGAACTGTATCCCATGAGTTTGATGTGAAAAGTTAAGAAAAGATGACATCATCTCATTTCAATTATATTTTCTCCGTTGACCCTTAAGTTGATTACAAGTGTTATTAAATTTCCAAGTGAATGGATTTTTCTAATTATCGTATTGGCTTTGTTTTCTAACTTAATTGCATTGTGGTAAACAATTGGAAAAAAAAAAAAAACAACTATGGTCAGATCCTGATCCTTGGAACTATACTGAGGCCAGCTGTATGGTCCAGTGTGTCAACCCCAGCAAGTGTTCTATGTGTGTCTTTTCCAGACATCAGATGAAATCAGGTCCATTAGCTCAAGCTGGGTAGTTGTACTCTTCACATTTTCTATTTTCTTACTGATTTTTTTTTTGGTCTGTTTGATCTACTGATTACTGCCAAATGTGTTAATGTGTACTATGATGATGGATTCAAAAGGGTTTTCCTTTAATTCTGTCATTCTGGCTTCATAGGAGGCTATACACAAATTTGCATGGTATCCACACATTTCAATGCATCTTCCTAGTGAATGGAATCGTTGCTCATTATGCAGCAAATTTCTTATTTCTAGTAGTGCTTTTTGCCTGAATTCTCCTTTGATATTAAGATAACTATATTTGCCTCCCTTTGGTTACTAACTGCCTGGTATATCTTTTCCATAGTTCAGCCTTTGTGGGTGTGTGTGCTTTATGTGTGTCTTGTAAAGAATACATTTGTTTTGTTTTTAAAATATGGTATGACTATTAAGGCCTTAACAGGAGAATTTAGTCCACATACTGTATTTCTAAGTTCATTCATTTATTCTGAGAGGTGGGAGGGGCAGAAAATGAGAGAGGCAGTGGTGGTGGGTGCCAGAGAGAGAGAGAGTGAGAGAATCCCAAGCAGGCTCCAAGCTATCAGAGCAGAGCTCGCTGCAGGGCTCGATCCTACAGACTCTGAGATGATAACCTGAGCTGAGCTAAGAGTCAGACACTTAACCAACTGAATCACCCAGGCGCCCCTATTTCACTTACTCTTAATGTGATGAACAATTTGGTTTTATTTCTAACATCACAGTTTGGACTTCTGACTCATTCCATTTCATCTGTTCCTGCATTCTTATTCCTCTTTTCTTGCCTTCCTTTGGACTGTTTTGTTTTCCTTGGTAGAGTCTTTTCCTTGTATTTCTTTTGAAGGTATACAGTGGCTCTATTCTATTCGTGTTTGCTCTATTTAATGCATATTTGACAACACGACAGGCGCTCAGTAGCCATATAACTTCTCCTGGACAAACAAGGACCTTGCAAAACCTTATTCTCCAATCTCCTCTCCCAACTTCTGAGCGGTTGTAACTTGGCATTTTAAATTTAGCCTTCTTTATTTTCCCCACGGATTATCTTTGTTTCATATGTAGTCATTAATTTGTTTAGACTGTCACATAGTTATCTTGGTTCATTATTTCTCCTTGCAACTCAGACCACATACCTGAGGTCATTTTCCTTCGATTTGAATGAAATCTTTCAGGATCCATTTAGTGAGGGTCATTGGGTGGTAAACTCTCAAGTTTGGCATTTTCCCCTGTTTCACTTGGTACAGAATTTTTGGTTAATTAGTACTTTGAGATGATTCTTACCGTCTTATGGTTTCTACTGTTGACGTTACAAATTTTGCTACTTACCTATCACTTCTCTCTGAGTGACACTGTCCCTCCAAGGGTCTTTTATAGCTTGTCTGCTATCTCCCACAGCTAGGTCTATATATATTTACACTGCTTAGGGTGTGTTGGGCTTTTTAATCTGACGGTCAGCATCTTTAAACAAATATGGAAAATTCTCGCAATACTTCTTTGAATGTCACTTCTTCCCCATTCTATGATTTCTTCCCAAAACGTTACTCAAGTATATAAACTTCACTTACATTTTCCCTTCCTTTTTCAAATATGCTTAGCTATGTCTCTTGTTATCTGCTCAGATTTTCAAGTTTCTCTTTTATTTCCTTAAATGTATGAAACTTCTTTTTATATTGTTTGTTCTCTCCAGTATCTGAAGAAGCCTTTGTGGATCTGTTACGACCCTGCCATCTATCCATTGTTTTTCACCCATAATGTCATCTCCTTGATTCCATGTAATGCCTAATTCCTGCTCATTTTATTTAGAGCTTTATTTGGTTGGGAAATATTTGATGCCTGATTTAAGCTGAATTCGTCCATGTGGCCCTTGCATCTCCCTTTACAAGTGGCCTTGCATGCAGAGGCAGGGACAGGTGGAGTCTTACCAAACAGGGACCACTATAGATTAAATTCTCCACTTGTGGATTTATAGACCACATGGGGACACCTTGGGGTTAAGATTTTCATGGATGCTCTCTCCCAACCTACCCACCCACCCCTACCCAGCTCTCTGAAAGAAAGCATCTTCACTGCCCGCTTCAGTGTGATGGGTTTATTTGTTTATCCATCCAGGTGGATTCCTTACTCTTGTATCGTTAGGAGATAACACCTAGAAAGATTGTTTTTTATTATGATATTCAGCACTTTATTTGCCCTTATTGGAGATATATTTAGGTTATCTAATCTGTCATACTACTAGAAACAGAACTCCTATTTGGTCATTCACTTCATTTATATCCATATATTACTTTTTGAGTTTTTATTTATATTTGAGAAGGGGGGGCAGAGAGAGAGGGGGACAGAGGATCTGAAGCAGGCTTCACATTGACAGCAGAGAGCTGATGTGGGGCTCAAACTCACAAACAGTGAGATCATGACCTGAGCCAAAGGGAGACACTTAACCGACTGAGCCACCCAGGTGTCCCCTATTTGGTCATTTACTTCATATCAGACATTCCTCACTTTTTTGTGTGTGTCTAGGAATCTCTGAAGCATAAAGCTTTTAGTAAGTAAAATATATAGGATTAAAAATGAAACCAATTATATTAAAAAAGTTACCAACACTTTAAATATTTATTTTGGGGAGAAAGCACAGCAGGGGAGGGGGACAGAGGACCTGAAGTGGGCTGTACAATGACAGGCTGACAGTAGTGAGTGTGATGTGGGGCTTGAACTCACGAACCACGAGATCATGACCAGAGCTGAAGTCGGATGCTCAACCAACCAAGCCAGCCAGGTGCACCAAAATTTACCAACATTTTAAAAGACAAATTTGTGATATAGTAATAAGGGTGCTTCCTTGTGCTATGAGTAAGAAGATCTGGTGCCAGGTAGACAATCCAAGTAGTGAAATTATTCTGAGATATTCATAACAAGTATAATGTGATGGCATATCTGATTTGTATGCACGACAAAGTCCCAGGTAAGAGCAAAGACTATTGCAGTTTGCTGCCTATACTTATAATTAAAGTCTACATTTGAGCTGGGGAGAGTAAAAACAAAGAACATAAGATCTTTCCCCATTCAAATTCATGAAACTGTTTATTACAAAGTATTTCCAGGGGTGCCTGGGTTGCTCAGCCGGTTGGGCATCTGATTCTTGATTTCGGCTCAGGTCATGAAACTGGGGTCATGGCATCAAGCCCCACATTGGGGTCCACACTGAGCGTGGGGCTTGCTTAGGATTGTCTCTCTCACTCCCTCTGCCCCTCTCCCCTGCTGGCATGTGCTCTCTCTCAAAAAAAAAAAAAAATTTAAAAAAGGGGGTTTCCAGTCCAATTCCTGTAGTATATCCAGAGTGAAAGTTCCCAATTGTTCTTAGGTTAAAGGTGAAAATACATGAGTCGTCCTAGGAGGTCTGGTCCCCGCCTCTCCCTTTAGCCTCCTCCTGTCACTCCCTCTTGCTCTGATTCAGCCACTCCAGCCTTTCCATCCTTTGAGTGTGCCATCGACTCCCTCCTTCTGGAAGGTTCTCTCTCCCTCTTTTGCCTGGGTAACTCCCAGACTTCCTTCAGTGTTCACTGTTGTCCTCTCCCCTCCCCAGTTCTTCCGGGTCAGCTTCCTCTCACAGGCTCTGCTACAGTGCTGAGATATAGCACCTTCCTAGAGAATATTGTCACATGGGTCATTATCTGATAAACTTCTTGGTCTCTGCTGGACTGGAAATGCCAGGACACACGGCATAACTATCTCTTGCTCACTCAGAGCCTAGCACAGAGCCCATCAGAGTAACTGTTCTTTAGTATGGGTTGGACTGAGCCTGACTGCATTTGGGAAGGGAAAAGTTGATCGAGTCTCATTTCTACAAATGGGGAAAATGGCCACAAGGGCTGAAGGACAGACACCTCCTAAGATACAAAGTGAAACAGGAACAGAACAGGAATACAACTCAGATTTGGGGGTCCTTCCCATATCAGATGATCTCTCTCCTTCCTCCTCAGGACATGCACCACCCTACATTTGCTTATCCCCATGTCCCTACCCCCAATTTCCCCAATGGCAATGTCCACCTCCTTTCTCCAAGGTGTGCCTCATGGGCCTTTCCTTTTCTGAACCTGTTCTCAGACCGGAAATGGCGAACTAACTTTTTTCCCACTCGTCCAATGCCGGCTGCCTTCTGAGCAGAAGCTCACATGATCAAGGATGAGAACTTGAGGCCAGGCTGGGTGGGAAGCTTTTTCAAGCTTGGTCAGAGGCCCTTGGCCATGTGCTTTCCAAATCATACCACATAATTCTTTTCAAATCAAGAAATACGGTCTTCTTTTATGGATCAGAATTACTCTCCAGGATTTTATAAACCAATTATTTTCATATACAGCTTCAACAAAGGGGGATGGGGAATGCCGTTGTAAAAAGATACAAAGATTGGAAATGGAAGGATGACACGTGCACAGACATTGCTCTCCCCCTCTTCCTCTGCCCCATGTTTTTAAACATTGAGTAGACAGCATCTGGGGGAATATGACCAGATCATCCCAGGAATCTATGCTAGGGATAAAATGCCCGGAGTGACTGGACTGCTCATTTTCAAACATCTGAAGAGCTGTCAAAAGAAACAAGTCTTTGTCTCGTTCTTGGAGAGCCCAAAGGGCACAACCAGAACCCAATTTCAGCTCAAAATTCCAAACGTAGAATGGGATGCTTCACGAGGTTAAGTGCTTCCAGCAGGGTGAGTGAACATTTTGACAAGATTGTTTACTGCAAATTCTGCATTCGAAGATTAAAGTTCCTTAAAGTCTGAGATCCTGAAATACTCAGTGGTGATTCTCATACAACGGCAACTCACTTCTCCATCCCTGCTGAGCCTCTGTGAAGAGATCTAGCACCTGATTCCTCTGAAACCCTGACTAAGCCTTTTTCTCTGATAAAACTAATAGTACATACACCTAAGGCGCATAGGCAAGACTAGATAATGGCAGACATGTTACAGCTAAAAGATCCACTCCATTCAGGCTACAGACCACTCAATAAAGGCTCTAGTAGTCTGTGATCTACCCTGCCTCTTCATCACAGTGTAGCAATGAGGGAAAAACAGGAAGATACCTCCAGGGAATCGGGATTTATAAAGAGCTGCGTCTTTCCCTTGAAAGTTCATTTCTTTTCTTGTAAATAAATACCTAGCTTCGCTAATGTAAGATGGCCTGGGGAGAGGGCAGACAAAAACAAGCAGCGCCACTGCTGTGACCACCAGCATTATGAAAAAGCCGAGAAGCAGCCCAAGAGGCGCATCCGGGGGAAAAAAACCGTGTAGAGTGGAGTCTGTTATAAAGGATGTGTGGTGGGCGCTGCCTGTAATTCATGGCTAGTTTTTTGTTGCTTTTAATTGAGCTCTTTCTCA
Source organism: Neofelis nebulosa (assembly GCF_028018385.1). Lineage (NCBI taxonomy): Eukaryota > Metazoa > Chordata > Mammalia > Carnivora > Felidae > Neofelis > Neofelis nebulosa. The sequence continues at coordinate 86,427,670 of NC_080790.1, forward strand.
TCCTATTCCTTTCTGATTTCCAGTTTCTTTTCTCTTTTTGCTGAGAAACAAATCTTGTGAAAACAGACCAGCAAATGTGACATAGAACATGGTAAGCATCTAACATTAAAGAAGCCCAAGTGCTGCTAAGAACGCTGATGAGTGGGTCTTTATTGCACTGACGACAGATGAATTTTACCTCCTGCCATTTGACCTGTGGAGCTAGGAATGATGATTTTGACTAATTGTCCATCTATGATCTTTCCAGCTGGCCGCTGACTCAGACACGGTTCTGTTGTGGGAAGTATAAACACAATCATCATCATTTCCTCCCCCCATCTGTATATTACATCACTGCAACATCACTATCACCTTTAAAGTAGGAAAATCAGGTGTTATCACCTTCACTTATTTTTTTTTTAATATCTTCAACGAGTTTTATTTCATTAATACTTGATTACTGAAATTCCCTTTTTAGCTACTGATTCCTATTTAATCCTTTTCAGTGCCTATCACATTTTCCTCCCTTTATTTAAAAGTAATCTTTCAGGGTGCCTGGGTGGCTCAGTCGGTTAAGCGTACGACTTCAGCTCAGGTCATGATCTCGCGGTTTGAGCCCCGCGTCGGACTCTGGGCTGAGAGCTCGGAGTCTGGAGCCTGCTTTGGATTCTGTCTGTCACTCTCTCTCTGCCCCTCCCCTGATCACACTCTCTCTCTCTCAAAAATGAATAAACTTTAAAAAAAATTTTTTTTAAAGTAGTCTTTCAAATTCAAGTTTTGTCAGAAAGACAGCACAGGGCATCAAGCACAGACCGTGGTATAGCTGGAATTCTTAACATGATTAGATCTTTCAGCGTCATGTGACATGATCATGGGATTTGTTTTCCTTCATGGTGGAATATATTGATCAGGGTTTTCAAATACTGTACTAGCCTTGTATCCCTGCAATAAGTTCCACTTGGTCCTGGTACACAGTTCTTTTTATATGTTGTTAATTCAATTTGCTAACATTTTATTTAAAATTTTTGCACCTAAAAGTTAAATTTAAAAAATTTTGCACCTATACTCATGAGAGATATCGGTCTGTAGTTGTCCTTTTTTTGGTACTGTCTTTGCCTTTTTTTTTTTTTTTTTTTTTAGGTTTTTATTTATTTATTTAGAGAGATAGAGAATGAGCAGGGAAGGGGCAAAGAGAGAGGTGGACAGAGGATCCGAAGCGGGTTCTGTGCTGACTGCAGAGAGTCTGATGTGGGCCTTCAACTCATGAACCATGAGATCATGACCTGAGCTGAAGTTGGATGCTTAACCAACTAAGCCACCCAGGCTCCCCTCTTTGTCTGGTTCTGATGTCAGGGTAACACTGACTTCATAAAACAAATTGGGAAGTGTTCCTTCTTCTTCTAGTTGCTGGAAAAGATTGTGTAGAATCGATGTGACTTAAGTATTTGGTAGAATTCTCCAGTGAATCCTTCTGGGCCTGGAGATTTTTCAGGAGGCTAATTATGAATTCTATCTTATACGACTATTCAAGTAACAGATCCCATATTGGGTAAGTTGTGTTAGTTTGTGCTTTTCCAGGAATTGGTCTATTTCATCTAAGTTGTCAAATTTACATACTGAGTTGTACCTAGTATTCCCTTATATTCTCTTGATTTGTCTCCTAATTGGTGTGATTGGCCATTTTCGTTTAATGTAATTATCATATTAAGGCTTAAATCTGCCTTTTTTTTTTTTTTCTACTTGTTTGTTTCCTTTTTCCCATCTTCCTGTGGGTCACACATTTTTTTTTTTTTTTTTTTTTTTTACAACTCTATTTTTTCATTTGAGTATATCTCTTTCAGGAGTTGCTCTACACATTACATTGTATGTACACACGACTTCTCAAAATCTACTGGCATCAACTGTCACCAGTTTGAGTAAAATATGGAAGGTTTTTACCTTCCAGCATTTATACACAATTGCCTTATTTCCTTTAAATTAATTGAAAACCACAAGAGTGTTATAATTTTTCCTTCAACCATCAAACGTAATTTAGAAAACGTTAAGGAAAACCTATTACATTTTCTCTTATTTTTGCTCTTTTAATGTTCTTCCCTCCTGCCTGATATCCCAAGTTTCCATCTTTTGTCATTTCTTTTTGTTTAAAGAATTCTACTTTAGTCATGCTTTTAGGGTGGGTCTGCTGTGAAAACGTCTCATAGTTTTCCTTCAGAGGAGAATGTCTTACTTTTCCCTCCATTTCTGAAGGGCATTTTCACTGGATTGACAGTTCTTTTCTTCCAACACTTAGAAAATGTGCCACTTACTCATGGGCTCATGGTTTCTGATGAGAAATTCCCCGGTCATTCTGTTTCGCCCCCAAGGCAATGTGTCTTGTCCCTTTGGCTGCCTTTGAGACTGTTTTACTTTGGCTTTAGTTTTTCAGTTTGACTATTACGTGTCTTGGCACAGACTCCTTTGGGTTTTCTTATTTGGGGTTCGCTTAGCATTTTGAATCTGTTGGCTTACGTTGCTTTGCCAACTTTAGGAAATTGTCAGTTCTTTTTCTTGGAGTATTTTTTTCAGTTCCATCTCCCTCTCCTCTCCTGGTACTCCAATGACATGACCGATTTTTTGTGATACTTCCATACATCTTTTTTTTTTTTGGTCTATTCTCTTTTTCAGACTAGGTAATTTCTACCGTTTCATCTTCAAGTTCATGGCGTCTTCCCTTTGTCCTCTCCACTCTGCTCTTGAATCTATCCACAGAGCTTTTTATTTTCATTGTTTTATTTTTCACTTCTACAAGTTCCATTTCATTCTTCATATCTCCTCTTTGCTGAGATTTTCCACTTTTCATGTTCCAAGCATGTTTGTAATTGCTTGCTGAAGTATTTTCGTGATGCCTGCTTTAAAATATTTATCAGATGAGGATGAGAGAGGTACAGCATCAGTAATATAGTCAATGGCATTGAAGTAGTGTCCATTGTACGGTGGCAGATGGTAGCTACCCTTGTGAGCATAGTGCGACATACAGAATTGCCAAATCACTATTTTGTACACTTCAAACTACGTAGCATTATGTCGACTACAATTCAAAATAATTCACAGTAAACAAAAACTAAAGATACATAGAAGTTAAATATTTGTCAGATAATGCTAACATCTGTTGTCTTCTCTTACTCAGTTTGATCTTGGTTCTTGGGGTGACATGATTTTCCATGGACACCTGGTCAATATTCTAAGAGAAAACTCTGGGCCTTGGCAGGTCTCCTCTGATACTGCTCCTGTGAGTAAGAAGGAGCACTGCTCTTTACTACCTGGTGGGGGTGGAGGTCCAGGCTCCTCACTGGGTCTCCACGGATGACATTCAGGCCAGAAGGGGAAGGGGCACTTCATTACTGCTGCCCAAGTGGTCCCCACTGGGGTTGCTTTGTAACTACTGATCAAAGAGCTGAAAGTCCTGACTCGCCACAAGGCCTCTGACACCACCCCAGTGGCAAATGAAAGGGACACATCAATACTACTGGGTGGAGGTGGAAGTCCATGACCCCCATGTGGTCTTACTTACATCATACAGATGGGGTCATTACCAGCCATCAGAGATGCGAGTCCCATATCAGGCTGTCTAGTCCCTAGCTCCCACAAGGCCTTCCAGGATACCACCAGGGAGAGGTGTGGGGGTGGGGGGCTGGCTGAGGCATCTTGTCACAGCCAGGCAAGGGAAACTCCAGGCCCAACTTGGCCTTTAATGGCAGAAACAGGATTGAGCTACAATTTTCTCACGTGGTATTCGGCTGGAGTAGATCCATTATTGTTTGAAAGTTTTCTGCCTTACTAGGCTGCCCCTTTCCTGGTACATTTGTTACAGCGAACAGGTTTGAGGGGCTTTGACTGTGTCCACTGGCATTTCTGGCTTGTGGCTTCTCCATTCGGGGATGTATGAGGCAAGAAGAAAATCCAGGGAACTCCCTACTTGTATTAGTTTCCTAGGGTCGCCATAACAAACACTGGACACTGGGCGCTTAAACAGCAGACACTTATTTTCTCACAGTTCTGGAGGCTGCAAGCCCAAGGCTAAGGTGTCAGTAGATTTGGTTTCTCATGAGGCCTCTCTCCTTAGCTTGCAGATGACTGCCTTCTGGCTGTGTCCTCATACGGTCTTTCCTGTGCACATGCACACAGATGTCTAGATTTCCTCCTCACAAGTCATCAATCAGACTGGATTAGGTCCATCCTAAAGATCTCATTTTTAACATAATAATCTCTTTAAAGACTTTATCTCCTGCATTCTGAGGTCCAGGGGATTAGGGATTCAACATGTAAATTTTTGAAGGGACACAAGTCCACACATAACACCACTGTGACCTTCCTCAGGTCCTGAGGTATGCAGTTGTCTGCTTTCTTCTATCCATTTCCTAAGCCTTCCTATGTTTGATTTATATATAATGTCCAGAATTTTAAATTGTGCTTCCTGGGAAGAAAAGGGAAAGTCTTATCTACTCCATTCTTGGAAACAGAAGTCTTTCCCTTGCATTTTTATCTTTTCTTTAAAAACTCACCTTCTGTGGCTGGCAAATGGTAAAGCCAGTGAATCTTCCGCCTCCTGCATCCCGGGTCTGTAGATCACATCACATTAGTTTCATTCCGAACGAAATATATCTTAACAAACACAGCAACACAAAATTCAAAGTGTACCCAGACAGCAAGACTTTCAAACACCGTTAAAGTTCTTGCACACGCCCGCCATAGAAGGAGCTTGCAAGTCACTCCTCCGTCCCAACTGCTAAGAAGCAAAACTGGAACCACCACCAATTCTTCTTACATTCAACAGAGTAGTGAGGTCACAGGGCAAAGTGCTTTCCCCCAAAGTGGAGACTGGAGAACATACAGAATCACAACTTAGCAGGATAGCAAGCTCTGAGCGAACAAGGACCATGGGAGTGAAGTCTGAACTGTGACGCACAAACTACTGGAGGCTCAGTGTGGACAAGGCTTGGTTAAGAAGCCCAGGGGGAGCCGGTCACAGGGGGACCCGCGGTTTTGTGTTTTATCTCTAGTTCCTCCTGGTTCTCTCGGCAAAGAGCGGAGAAACACTTCATGCTCCTGGTGTGCTCAGGAGAGAGGAAGGAACTGTTTGTGGAGTACACCAGAGTACCCAGTTGTCCCTAACAAGACCTGCCCTCGAGAGACACTAGTCAACCAGGGTAACCTGCTGGGGTTATCTCAGAGCCTAACTGACCTGGAGAATGGGAAATCATGCCGGCCCCCACTAGACACCTTCCCGCCTAAAAGGAGAAAAAAAAAAAAAAGGGATTTTTGATAGTAAAACCTTCCTTTTTCCTTCCCTCAGCACAGCTGTAGATAAAAAAATGACCCTGATTCCTAATGTGCCTAAGGTACAAATAGGACACAGTCAAGAATTTTTAAGACAGAGGAAACAGGTGGGTCAATCTTGGTAATTAGAACAAAGCCCTACTGGAGTCTTTGAAGCAGTGTGTGTCCCTTCCTCCATATAGTAAACAGTTCTCAGGGCAATGCAGTTTTTCAACTCCCTATCAGATATAACGATCAACCACAGAAAGTCTAGGTAATACACAGAAATCACCTGTATATGCAAATTGAAACTCACAGCTCCTCTGCCCCAGGAAATCACTGAAAAGCTCCCAGATCTCCCCGTCTCCCTTATGAGGCTAAATGGTAAATCACTCCATGGCCAGACCAGCATTTCACTCAATACAACTTTGGAATTGAGGATGAAGTCAAGCTCACAGTCCAGCCCAGACCCCTCAGAGAGGCAGCCCATGCAGCACCAATGTCGTGACTGAAGATGCCACCAGGGCTCACGGAGTGGTAACCAGGCTGCTGCGAGAGTCTAACTGGGGACGGTGGGCCAGGATCAGTATCTAAGAGTGTGTAGCTGAAAACCAGTAATTTTGATTCTGTGATGTGCACCTTGCTTGAGCCCATTGTCATGGAAGGAAGAGGAGTTGTGCCCCAGCACTGATGCCCAGGTCAGGAGCTGATCCTGACACGTAGGGGCATCATCACTACCCACCCCCCTGTCCCTCTCCAGGCTCCCTCAATACCGCTTTCTTCTCTCTCTGGGACCTTCATATGCTCAATCCAAAGCTTACATTATTTCCCTGGATGCATGACCCTTTTCCTTAGGGGGAATCAGACATGGTCCCTCATCCCCTTCTTTCTCGTTTCCTGAAAATTTTTATGAAAATCATGGGGACAGAAGTCAAAAGAATTCCAGAATTCTACACACAAGCAAATAACAAGTAAGAGAATTGTGCACCCAAGGCTTTTGGGTACCCCCAAACTGTACTGCCCACCTTAGGTCTACAGAAGTTCACTCCAGGTCTCTGTTTGCTCTTCATGTCTGGGATCACTGTTAGCGGCTCTCAAACCTCTCAGCTGTTTACCTCTGCCCAGGAAAAGGTGTATCGCACATTTCAGGCCAAAATAATGAGAACTGAAATAAGAAACCTTCCCTGAATCCTCTCTTTCTCCTTGACACACGGTCCATTCTAGCAATGATCCTCAGCTCCAGGAGCCTTCTGGGGATTAGCATGACAAATGAAACAGAACCACAGCTTCCTTAGCCTGGCCTCTGAGATTCAGTGGGAAAAACATGTCCGATTAAGAAAAAAAAATCCCTAAGTGCTTTTGAAGGGCAGGAGAGTCTGGCTTTCCGGGGTTAGCTGTGGAAATAAGCATTCTGCCTGCTCATGCAGAGCCACCTGGCTTGGAAAGTGCAGTCGCTCTAACTTCCTGCATTGTTCTTCCATTTGTTTTAAAAGGAATAACAAAAAATCCTAATGCTAAACCTTGAATTCTTTAAAAAAAAATTTTTTTTTTATGTTTATTTTTGATAGAGCACAAGTGGGGGAGAGGCGGAGAGAGAAGGAGACACAGAATCCAAAGCAGGCTCCAGGCTCTGAGCTGTCAGCACAGAGCCCGACGCGGGGCTTGAACCCACAAACCGCAAGATCATGACCTGAGCAGAAGTCAGATGCCCAAGCGACTGAGCCACTCAGGCACCCCCCCCTCAAATTTTTTTTAATGTTTATTTTTTGAGAAAGTGAGACAGAGTGTGAGCAGGGGAGGGGCAGAGAGAGAGGGAGACACAGAATCCAAAGCAGGCTCGAGGCTCTGAGCTGTCAGCACAGAGCCTGATGTGGGGATTGAACTCATGAACCGTGAGATCATGACCTGAGCCAAAGTCGGTTGCTTAACCGACTGAGCCACCCAGGTGCCCCAAAGCTTGAAAGAATTCTTAACAAAAGCAAAAGCTCTCAAAGTTTTCACTCAATGAGCCTCACTTGCAGATCGTACAACAAAGAGCACTGCTTTTTCTCCATCTGGTCTGTGCTGCCCAGAGAGGGACACGTGCAGACTCAGACCCTGGGTGAACGCTGAGATCTCTCCACGCTGCAGTTAGCATGCTACGCACATTCAGCCCTGCTAGCTTAGCAGTTCTTAATATCCACTCATCAAATTACATGTACCAACCTGGTTGTTTTCAGATTTTTCCTCTAAATTCTGCAGTATTTTTCTTCTTCTTTTACTTTGAGAGAGAGAGAGAGAGAGAGAGAGAGAGAGAGAGAGAAAGAGAGAGACAGACAGAGAGACAGAGAGAGGAAGGCCGAGTCGGGGAGGGGCATAGAGGGAGAGAGAGAATCCTGAGCAGACTCCTTGCTGTCCGCACCGATCCCAACTCGGGGCTTGAACCCATGAACTGTGAGATCATGACCTGAGCTGAAATCAAGAGTCGGATGCTTAACCGACTGAGCCACCCAGGTGCCCCCCTACAGTATTTTTCTTAGCAATTCAATAATACACATGCAAAGCAGAAAGCCAATCTTTAGAACTACAAGTGGGTTTCAATATTTTATTAAAATAGCATATATTTAACCACCGTTAACCAAGAATACATTAACTTTGTCCCCCCACCCCCACCCCAAATACGCAGCACAACACAGTAGTGATTCTGAATATCCTTGATCGTGATAACCAACAGAAGTATTTCAAAGTCAAGTTTGCAACTAAAAACGAGACCTTGGAAAAATTCTGAATTAAAAGAAACATAAAGCCCTCAAACAGAATTCTTTTATCTGCCTGAGGAATAAATGCCGGTGTGCCACCCAACTGACAACACTGCTTAAGTTTGCTTTTTTTTTCTTTATGCATAGTACAACGTCTCATTTATAAGTACCCACTTTTATAAATAAAATTGGCATTTTTCACCCCATTTAATGTTCCTTTTCAGCTTCACAAAGAAACCAGTAAATAAAACTGTCAACGACAGTCACAACATATGCTCTCGTAGCAAGATAAAAAACGTGAAAATACGCAAAGATGCATCTACGCTATTTTACATAAAAAGACAGATTTTAAAAAGTGCAAGGCAAAATTTGCAGTTTTTTGAGGGGAGTTTTTAGGCACATCCATTTCTTTAAAGCAAGCTTCAGAATGAAATTCCAGTTTGTTCTTCATGACACCTGTTTTAAGTCTTTCCTTTAAAAAAAAAAAAAAAAGAAGAAGAAGAAAAGAAAAAAAAATACATCCCATCAAGTGTGAAACAGGGAGTCTCCCGTCCCGAGAAGTGAGGTTTTCAGTTATGGCGTGTCCGTCCTTTTTTTATCCTTGCGGGCTTTGGTTTGGGGATGTATTGATTATTTGCCTGGTACTCAAGTTCTTTGCGGAAGTAGTGGATAGCTTTGTTTAAACCTTCCTCCAGCGGGACCTGTTTAAAGAGAAAGAGAACAGGAGACAAGGTCACTGTCAAGAAACAGCCTACCTTCCTGGGGAAGCAGGAAGGAAGTGCTGACATGGAGTCTGCCCTCTGGAGGCACACTCACAGCACCGTGCCACCACCCTGGATGCTGCTTTCACGGATTCAGCCACGGGCGTGTGCAAGTTTACAAGAGCAGGCTACGTCGTGGGCTCCCATTTCCCCCCGTAACAGAAGACAACACATGAAAGGAGAAGCCATGCAATAGCCTGGAGAAAACCCTACATCTTGTCTGCCCAACCACGCCAGCGCCCAAGAAAACCACCACGGGCCTTTGTCAACAGGGCAGCGTCGGGCCCGCGCACTCACCACGGGCTCCCATGCCAGCATCATCTTCGCTTTTCTGATGTCAGGTTTTCTTTTCTGTGGGTCATCCTGGGCTTCGGAGAGAAACTGAATCTCACTTCCACTTCCTGAATTGTTGCAAAAAAAAGAAAGGTAAGAGAATCACAAACCACTCTGGGTGTGACTTCTGCTATACGCCTCAAAGCAAAATCCCATCTGTGCACTGAATAAGGGAGCACATCGCAGAACACATTTCTCACGGAGTCACTGAGCCACGTGAGGAACTGTACCTCTGGTCCTACGAGAGCTTGGTGAGAGGCGGTTACTCTGCCTCCACAGGCCTGAGAGGAAGGACAGGGCCTGTTCTAGCTGCCAGCTCCAGGGCAGACCAGCCACCATCAGCGAACATAGCAGGCATGCCCACAGGGTCTGACTCCGAAGTAAGTAAAAATGGTGAATGGGGAGTGTGGTCATCTGTGATGCCGATGGCCCCAGTGAGCCACATCTGAGGCATTCATGTGCCGCAGGAGCGCCTCGCTGGAATTGGGCCGGCTGTCAACTCGTTTAACCAAGTAGAGTGCAGGAGGAATGACCGTGGGCCAGTCCCGGGCTGATGCCTTATGGAAGGCCTGACCATTTATGCACCTGCAGGTGTGAGCTCTGAGCCAACACATAAGCTGTCCAGCTACCCTGCTGGGGAGATCACATGCAGAAGGACAGAGAACCTGGCTTGTCCCACATCCTAGCAGGGCCCCTTCCCTGCTGGCCAGCAGAATGAAGCCATACCAGGGGCCATCGGCAAGACCTGCAGAAGAAACCCCCAGCGGAGGCCAGCCCCGATCACAGATTCGTGAACAAACAGGATGGTTGTTGTTTTAAGCCTCTGCAGTTTGGGCTGGTGTACTTACTACTCAGCCTTTCACAGAACCACAGAGGATCTTGTCAAAATGCAGATTCTTATCCAGAAGACATGGGTGGTGTGTGTGATTCTCCACTTCTAACAAGTATCCCATGGGCCCCACTTGGGGTAGAGGTTCTGAATGGTCTAGATCCCAGACAAGCTGTTATCTGAGTACATCCCTTCCCTACTTGGGTAGAGATGGGCAGACCCAGAGTGGGAAGGCAGGGGGAATAGAGCTAGGGGAGGCAACTGGGGCTGTGAGATCCTGCAATTTACGTCTGAGGAAGGTCAGCTCCCGTCCTGTACAACTGTCTGGAGCTGATTAGAACATGCTGGTAGATGACAGCCCCATGCCAGGAAGGACAGCCCTGAAGAATCAGCACACCTAAGTGTGGGGTCTGAACAGGCAAGGCACTTCAGAACATCCTATGTTAGGCTTACCCCAGGTCTAACCACTCCAACCTAGTTGTGTCTTGACTCAAATTTCTCGATCAACTATGGAAAACAGACAGCCCCTACGAGCCAGACTTCCCAGAGCTCCAGTAAGCGTGCCGAAGTGAGGACAGGCTTGCCCAGTGCACACTTGCAGCCCAAGGGCTGGCTGAAGATACACGAGCTTCTTACAGCTTTTAGAGTACGCCCTTGACTGGGGCTACTCCCAGTGTCTACGCTGCCTCCAGTGGGTGATGGCCGGGTTGGCCAGAGCTGTAAAGAGCTTGAAATCGCCAACAGGTTCTGTCAGAAACATGCAAGCTGGTGTCGCTCCCTCTTGGACCTCCAAAATCCCCTTCTCATCACTGTCAGTGATGACTGTTTGGACATCAAACAATTGTCACCTGTGCAGCGCTCCACCAGAACCGTGTCTTGAGCCCTGGGAACAAGCGCTTCCTCCTGCTCCACCCCGACCTGCTGACGCAGCTGTGACCACAACCCATCTCCTTTCCCACGCCCCTTCGTCTTTATCTTCCCATTACTTAATTAAAGAATCAGAAAACAATTAAGTGTTCCTGATAAAGTTCTGCTTTTTATCCAATTCAATTAGCTTGTATTAATTACACATTTTTTAGTCAAGGTGTTATTAACTGATAGCGCGAGTGCTGCCAATTTCACTCAGCACGGTGTTTGTCCTACTTACCAACAAGGTTTTTAATTAACTGAGCAAATTCTAGGATTGTGTGTTCTTCTGGGTTCCCCTAAGGAAGAAACGGTTGCTGATTAGAAGTGTAATCCCAACAGCAGAGATCTCTACCACTCAAACTGCATGTACATCTTCAAAGCATCCACGGGCTAACTCTGGCATCTTAGAAAGTCACCAGGCTCCTGCCTCTTCCTGTTTCATCAGGTGCTTAACTGATCGGGATGCTGACTAATCCATCCAGCGAAGTACTAAATTGTACTGAGTACTGCTTTTGTCCTCCAGACTTTGTTAACAAGAACACCCCTCAGCTAGGTCAAGAGCATCTAATAAGGACATACACGTTACCTGGCCTAGAAGACCAGGAGAATTTCTGTATCTAATGTTACTATAACTGCGTTGTCACTTTGCATAAAAGTTTGGTGCTGCAAATTAGCTCTCCCAAGACAATATATTTCCCTCTGGATGCACTGTGTTAACAACTTCAGTAATAATGGATTTGCAAACTTGCACAAGGAAGCTGTAACAGAAATGAAATGCACTCATGGATAAGGGCTCTGGGCAAGCCAGAGGGAAAGACTTGATGTGGTTTATAAAGTGAGCTTGCTTTTGGGGGCTTTAAGGAAAATCATTTTCTCCTTTCTTTTCTTCCCTCACACATGACAGCAGCCACTGTCCTCCTTCCTTTCCTATTCCTGCTACTATCTATTTAGAGTGCACACGCACAAGCAGGGATGGGGGTGGAGAGAGAGAGAGAGAGAGAGAGAGAGAGGGAGAGAGGGAAAGAGGGAGAGAGGGAGAGAGAGAATTCTAAGCAGGCTCTGTGCTGTCAGCACAGAATCCGACCCAGGGCTTGAACCCACAAACCATAAAATCATGACCTGAGCTGAAAGACTTGCACGCTTAACCAAATGAGCCACCCAGGTGCCCCCCAATTCTGCTACTTTCATTTGTCACCTCCTCTCCATCATAAGAGACCACCATCAAGTTTGGCAATTTCATATCCTAAATACGCTGCACTCTCAACTTCCTGGTCTGGTCAAAGCTGGAAGGAAAGAGAGGCAGGAAGGGACCCTGGTCTTACATATGAGCACAAAGGAAGGACTAATTAGCAGAGTGGAGTGATAGGAACTTGGGAGGGAGGGGCCCTGTCTATGTCAGGACTACTGGCAGACATTTTTCAGACTTCAGGGAAGACAGGTTTCTATAAGAGATGGAAGTTCCCAGATGGCCCTGTGCAAAGCCACATAACCCCCAGAAAAAAAGAAGGAAGGAGCCGGGTATCTAAGACAAGATTGGTTACTTTAGGAGGGCGATAACTGACAACATGCACATTTTAAAGGGTCTGGAGCAAAAACCCAGGATGAGGGTGGCATGGCCTTTAAAGTATCAGGTAAGCAAATGCTCAAAAGACACTGAGGCTCACAAGACGTGTCTCATTCTATTTTTAACTTCACGTTTCTTCAAAAGTGCATGAAGGTAGCCCTACGTAGGCCCTTGCAGCAACTGGCCCCCATGATCGGTCAACAGCCAGACAAGGGAGTGACGTCTCCATGTCTCCTGTTTGGTCAGAATTCCCTCCAAACTCAGGGAGACAGGAACTCTACAGCTTGACTGCTGGTTACAAAGAAAAGTACAAGGAAAGGTTTTTGAGGGAAGTGGTTTCAAGAAATAAGCAGGCATGACCACTCCTGTGCAGGAAGCAGGAAGAGGTGGTTTGGGAGAAGCACCTGAAACAGACTCCAAGTCTTGTCAAGGTGAGGCCATGGCTCCAAAGAAGCTACTGTCAGGGGCCATAGGCAGAACATCTTGAATGATGGACAGTATACACTGGACAAGATAGAATGAGGGTGTCTGGGTGGCCAGTTGGTTCAAGTGTCCAACTTCGGCTCAGGTCATGATTTACGGTTTATGGGTTCGAGCCCCATGTTGGGCTCTGTGCCGACAGCTTAGAGCCTGGAGCCTGCTTCAGATTTTGTATCTCCCTCTCTCTCTGCCCCTCCCCTGTGCGCTCTCTCTCTCTCTCTCTCTCTCTCTCAAAAATAAACATTGAAAAAAAATTAAACAAGATGGAATGAAGCCATTCAGAAGACAGTAAGCAAGAGGGTAGGGGGACTCCAGACATGAACATGAACTCTGGCTGAGAGCTGGGGAGGAGACTCAGAGGGTCTGACCTTGCCCTCCAAATGCTTGGAAAGCTACCACACTGTAGAGCCATCAGACTAGCTGTGAATGGCCCCCATGATGGGAAGTAAGGCCAGTGGGTAGCTCACAGTCACAGACACCAAGATTATAGTTCCAAATATAAGGAAACTCTTCCTGCCAATGAAGTGCTCTGAAGGGAAGCACGTTCACCAAGCAGAAAACCGTGGGGCAAAACCACCTTCTGATCCCTCTAACAGAGAGACTCTGGGACCATGGGAAGCAATGAAGGAAGAAGCAACAAAGGTGCTCGGGGCAATCAGTTGAACTACAGATGTGATGAGAAACTGGGAAACTTTAACAACTTCTGTGATCTGACTCTCACTTAACAATGTCTTACAGAGAGTAGATTTATTATGTCAAACAACGGAGAAAGGAATGCACACAAAAAAATGTCCATCTACAGCCACAAAGGCTGTCACACATTTTTAGACCCAGGCCATTCAGGATGACAGAGGTGGGTGTTGTTGTTGTTGTTGTTTTATTAAAAAAAATTTTTTAACATTTATTTTTGAGAAATAGAGCGTGAGCGGGGGAGGAGCAGACAGAGAGGGAGACACAGAATCCGAAGCAGGCTCTAGGCTCTGAGCTGTCATGACAGCACACAGCCCGCCTCTGGGCTCGAACCCATAAACTGTCCGATCATGACCTGAGCCGAAGGCAGACGCTTAACTGACTGAGCCACCCAGGCGCCCATGAAGGTGGGTGAGCGTTTATCATGCCATTCATCCATGCCTGCAGACATTTTACTCCTTTGCAAACTCTTACTTTGTTTTGTGTTTATTTTTTCCTCTGTTATTCAGCAGGCAATACACACGTATGGCCTACGTGTGCTGCTGGGAAATATAGCACAGCCTGCTGCCCTGCATGGTTTTACAAAAGCACGGAACTCTAACATGACCTGGGGGGCATGGAAGGGGCGGACGTACTCACCAGGTTGACAGGGCTGCTGACGTTGCTGTTCATGAGAGCCACGAGGCCATTCACCAGATCGCTGGAAAAGACGGGAAGGCAGGGTCAGGCGTCGCCTGCTATGGTGCCCAGGTGCCCTGCAGACCCACCCCATCTCCCGGAAGAAAACCAAAACCCAAATGGAAAACCAACAGTCAAAAACAAAATCCTGCAAATCAGCAGCGTTGAGAATGCTGTACTCATGGATGATGACATGATGTCTGGGATTCGCTGTGTGGGGGACAGACGGCTAAACAGGATGGAAGCTGACTGATGGACCTACGTGCTCTACTTCTGTATATTTCTGGAACACTTCAACGATTAAGCAATAAAAATAAAATAGGCGTACACCCCCAAAAGATGGTGTTTCTACAGCTTCTGATGAAAAGTCCATGTTTAATGTGAACCATGTAGCTGGTCCATGTGAAAAAGCAATGATTCAAAAAAAAAAAAAAAGACCCATTGAAATGAGAGCACTCCAGTATGTAATTCTCATACTGGCAAATCACAGATAAAGCCAAACAATGCAGGTTGAAATAAACCGGACCACTGCTGCCGCCCCTCAAACTTCACTTTGCCACCTCCCCCCGCCCCCCCTCCCCCAGACTCCTCGCATGGAACGGTCAGGGGATCTGGATGTTTCAGATGGATCGTGACCGACTGGGCCATGAAGGTGAAGAGAAGTAAGCAAACTTTCGCTTACCAAGGTTTGGTTCTTATTTTCAGAGGCTTTAAAGTGTGGCTCTGTTAAAAAAAAGTTACTTCGTAAAAATGACACCTCACTGTGGCACACAAGCACTTGTTCCACGTCTACTTTCATCAGCTGTGCTGCTCAGGAGATGTTTAAAGTTCTGCTCTGGTGATCCAAAGGCAGTCTATGTTGAAACCTTCCCCTCCTCCTCTGTCATTACCAGCAAGGAGCAGGTTGCCAGGGTCAGTTTCCAAAAGAAAACCTGTTTTTGCTTTCCTTTTCATTGGGGAAAAAAAAAAATCTGGGGGGTGGGATATTTAGCAAACTAGTTTCTGAATTTTTGTCTCTGACGATTGAGTATTTTATGTGAACATGCCTAAAGTCCGTTCCACTCTCATAGGTCAAGCTTCATCACGATGGCAGTAATTATTATATTACATCACAACACGTCTCTCATGGCATAGGCCACTACATAACTCGTAAGAAGACGTTAAAAGCTGCCATTCCGTAGCATCCACAATCATTGTTTGAACTGAAGTGGGGTGGGGGAGGGAGGGCCCGCATTAAACTGGAAGGCAACGGACTCGTGCAATCATCCTCGTGGCAGGGACACGCATCTTTTATGTAATAAGTTGGCAACTTTTAAGGTCAAAATTGCACAGATCACACTTTTAACCTGAAGCTCTTTGAAAGTGTCATTTTGACAAAGTGACTTTAAAAAAAAAAAAAAAAAAAAAGCATGACTTTCTTGTGTGAATGAGGCCGTAACCTGACCGTGAAAACATCAGACCCAGTCATGCCAAGATATGAATGTGTATGGTATGATCACCTGGACCTCAGAAACCATGAAATGTCGCTTCAGGGCAACTGTGGATTTTGGAAAGTTAACTTAGTACAGTAAGCACAGACTCAGACGTTGCACATTTTTAACTGCAAAGTAAACAAATTCTCAGTTTCTAAAAAACAGCTTGGTAAAAATAGCAAAACTGTAAGTTATCTGCCTCAGCAGGGTCTTGAATAACAAAAATTGGAAGTCAGGAGAGTGGTGTGCCCGAGCTTGCTACAGCCATCGGAGCACACACCGTGGGCACGTTTGGTCCTGAGCTGGCATGGTGTCGGTATGTGCACCACTGAATTCTTAAAATATTTTAATCACTGGCGGAAGAGGTATGAGGCTATTTTAAATGAATTTTGTATCTGCTGCCTTTGGAATAATGAGCACGGCGAAAAAGATCCAGTTCTAACTGCTCTGTTACTGCACAGTCTCCATGACAGTTCACGAGCTGTCACCGCTGGAGACGTTTGGGGGCCACCGGTGAGGTGGCTCCAGGAAATGCCAGGAACTGCAGGACTCCCTCATAATGTGCACAGACTGGGGGGTGGGCGAAGGCAGGTGGGATGAAAGTGTGTTATTAGGAAAGATGGTGCTCGATACCCAGAGGTCCGATTAAGATGGTCCGGATACAGAAATGTAGCATGATGAATTTTCTCTGAGCACATGGTTCCTGGGGTAAGTGCTTTGAAATGAAAACAATCCTGAAGGAGTGGCTGCTGCAAATTTCCTGGTTAAATCCTTCTTAAGAGTATCTGGGCAACAAAATGTACCAGTTATATTTTACTCCCAGGCTTTGTGTCCTGCTCGGCAAGACACTCAAGGCCAGGGAGGAAAAACAAAAAAACAAAAAAACAAAAAAACAAAACCAACCACTGACCGTGATGTATGTTTATTCATAGCTTTCTTTTAGACTAAATGTGAAAATTAACAAATACTTTCGGGGGAAAAAAAAAATCTATGGTAGTTGTTGTTATTTTTGTTTAAAAGACTTTTTTTTTTTCCTAGAAGTTCTATTTTTCAAAGAGACTTCCACCCAGGACTCTCACATAATCAGACAAAAGTCTATGCGGTTGCTCTGGCCAAGATGGCCCAGACCTGTGCCCGCCCCCCCACCACCCCATCACTGCTGTAGCACCCCTGGGATGGCCTCGGGACACACCAGGAATAGCATTTTCTGAATGACAGGCATCCCAGGGTATTTGCATTGAAAAGTGAAAAATACAGGGTACCCAGATGCAGAGCTGGATTTTATGAAGATTTAGGATATCCGAAACTAATAAAGAACTCATAGTAACCATGTCATGTGGGGAAATATTTTGGTATATCCAACTGTTTATAACTCTCTTCCCAGAACCTAAGCTGCATTTTAAAATGTCACCAACTGAACTGACAAGAAAACTAGACATATGAGGATTAACAAGAAAACAATAAAAATTACCACGTGAGACTATTCAACAAAGTTCTCAAATGTATTTTTTTCCGTTCCAGCATAAAATCTGACATGAGGACAGTCTACCTTATCTTTCCCTTAATGAGGACAGTCTCACCCGCCCCAGAAAGCCACATTTCAAATGGGTCTGATTTCAGCACCTGTGGGTTTGCTGGATGATTAAGGCCATCTCTCCAATTGGTGTGAACCGGAAATCAAGTCGCCCTCAGAACTGGGCAAGTTTCCCTATGAAACACTAGGTGGCAGTAAAAGATTAGCACATGAGTCATAAAAGTCTGGGACTTACTTGCAAAAAAAAAAATTAAAGATTTTAAATGTGGGGCTTGAACTCGCAACGCCAAGGTCAAGAGTCACATGCTCCACCAACTGAGCCAGGCAGGCGCCCCTAGAATTTTAGCTTTTAAACAGAGAACCCCAAGGGCTTTCCATCTGAAAATTAAAACGGACTTTTAACCGAGCCACGACAGTGATGTGAAAATAATTAACGTATAAAACAGACACAGGCTGTTTGGGCCGCACCACCTCTGCCGGAAGCGGCCCAGCTGCCTTACCTGACGTACTGGAATGCTCTCGTCTGCGACCCGGATCCGTACACCTAGGAGGAAAGCAACAGTCAGGCTGCCCGAGAAAACCACACTGCAATGGGAAAACGGGGTTCCTGAGAACTCCAGGGGCACAGACTGACCTCAGAACTGACAGCGGAGGGGCAGTGATGCGACAACTCACTCTGTACTTCAAAATAATGCCCCAACACGAGAACGTGCACACACACACGTCAAGTCTGTCCTCCAGAGTCGGCAGCGGGAGGAGTTGCTTCTACTGCGGTCTTGTGATGGGTCATGGATTACGTTGGGTTCTGGGGCCTCTGCGTCCAGCAGGGTGACGGACACGCATAAACAGTGAGCAGTACATGGAACAGTCCACCCCGACTGCCCATCAGAACAGCTGGTGCTCAGTCAGACCAGTCACAGAATCTCTGGGGAGGAGGCGGCAGGCACCTCGGTATGTTTACAACCAGTTCCCCAAGCGATCCTAATGTGCAGCCAAGTTTGAGAACCACCCAGGAAACTCTGGATAGGAGATAGAGGTGGCGGGAGAGAGGAAGGGGAGGGCTTCAACGCTCCATTTGTGTCCCCTGCACATCGTCATGTCTCTGGGCCTCCACTCGGTTCCTTTCCTCTACCGCTACAGACCCCCTTGTCTAAACGTCCCCTCCTTGTGACACTTCTCTGGCTCGTTCTCCAGGCCAGAATGAACGACTCTGCCCTTGATGCTCAGCCATTCACACCATTCCTCTAGACTCTCTCCGCCACTCACACCAGCTTCCTAGGCTGTGGGCTCCTGGGCACAGGCGCCGTGTCTGACTCACCCATTCCCTGCTGTAGCACACACCACCCGTGCTCCACGAACATGTGCTGAACAGTAACCTTGTAAGCTCTGCAGTTTACAACCGCTTAGAATGAAGAGATGGACACAGAAGGCTCTTTGAAGCACCCCCTACAGTCACAGAGAAGGGAGGAGCCACAGGGCTTTTGTTTGCCTGCTTGTGGTGGGAAGGTGGCAGCGGGGAGGATGAACCGCCTTCTGGGACAGCCTGATTTCCAAGCCGGAACAGAACAACACCGGCACCTCCTGCCACAGGCCGCCTGATGCCAAAGAGGAGCCGGAGGCCAAGAGCACCACAGTCCACACCAGCCTCCTGGCCTTGCTTCCCAACAGGGCTATGCAGGGCTCGGGCCGCCGGACTGGAGAAGCAAATGGGAAGGGACAGGTAAAGGGAGAAAAGCATGCCTCACAGGCACCTGCCTTTTTCTTTCTTTAAAAGGTTTATACCTGAATAAACATTTGCATATACCAACATCAAAGGGGCATCAGATTGACCTACTGGGGCGAAGGCCCTCCCAGTGAGAAAAGCCCAGGGAACTGATTTAGGGAGCTTTCTGTCTACAAGACACAAAACATCGAAGAAAGAGGAGTGCACCTCTCAGAAGCAGACCCACCCTTTCCGGGCAGTTCTGCTTGAACCCAAAGCCTTGGTCTTGCTGGCCCTTCTGCTACATTTGGGCAAGTCAGAAAGGAAGCCTCAGGCCCAGTAAGTAGGAAGTAGAATTGGGAGTGGGGGAGGGCCATCCACTACTGCAATGCTGGCTCGTCCCCTTGGAAATCCACCTCCATCCGAGGGGTCCTGCAGGTGTGACGCCCATAGTATTTTTCGTACAACCTCATTACAGATGGGGTCATGGAAGCTCAGAGCGCTGCAGTGACCGGCATCCAGGAGAGCAAAGTCTACCCTGACTCCAAGTCCGGGGATCTTTTTCCTACCCCACCACATCAGTAATTTCAGAACGGCCTGTAGCTTCAGCTGTCAGTGATGGCCTACCAGTTGGCACTGAGCCATTCTCCCATCTCATTATAATGTGATCCGTTTAAAAGACCCCCCTCAACCCGAGTGACCGCATCCTCGATGCATAGGTTTGCAGATGTGAAAGCCGTACTGTTGGTTGTCGGCCATGTACCTGCTGCTCCCGGCTTGTGGAGTCAACACGGAGGGTGCAGACACTCCTCTCTGCCTGCACCTTCCCGCCGCCCCTGCTCAGGTCCCTGCGACAGCGGGTCAGGTGGTCTGCTGCCACGTGCCGGCAACACGCACAGAAGCCCACTGCACGTGCAGAGCAGCAACGGCCTTCAACGTGCCTGGCTGCAGGCGTGGTCTCTACTCCCACGAGCCCTCCGTCCCCCTGATGGGACCCAGTGCCGCGGGCTGGCTGAGCCAGAGCCAGGGGTAGGTTAAGTGGGCTGCCCGTGTTAGGACTCTGAAGAATCACACCACACGCCTTCTCAACAACAGGAGTTAAGAGAATCGTGATGGTGACGCTCACAAAACGTTGTAAACCCAGAGGGAAAACTCAAGCAAGCTGCGTCTGTTGAGTGTTTCGCACAGTGACCTTGTTCAGAGGGCCCTCCCAGACGGGGCAGGGATGACCAGAGGCCAGGATGTCCTTAGGCACACCTCCCCAGCTGTAGGCACCTGAGTCGGCAGAGGCAGGGCTCAGTCTGTCTCTTTGAGACCCAGAGACAAAAGCCCCTCAGCAGCACCCCCACCGCAGACACCTTCCACTGAGATCCCACTTGATGTCCAAGTGGGGTAGCAACTGGCCCTCGGAAAAGTCCCTGTTACAGAAGGAGGCAATGGGAGGACCCCTATGCCCAGGCTGTGGGAGGAATGCAAGGATCCCGGGGACCCCCACGCACAACTCTCCTGGATCCTGTCAATGATCGACTTTGAAGATGTGCTCCAGTGTGTGCACTTAGTTCAAATGCACTGTGAGCGGTGTCCCCAGACCCTTCTTCCCTTGCATCCTTATAAAGTCCTATTGGATTTAAGTTTCTGTAGAGTATCGTATCCTTCATCTCTGCTTTGGTTTAAATCCGTCTCCCTATATACGTCCCCAGTATTTATTAATACGATGACCTTGAATTCTTGTGTGTACAGTTCACTGTGTGCAACGTGAAGAAATAAAGAAAGGGTGCACGTGGGAGAGAGAAGATGCCCCTCTCCCCAGCAAATACACCCACCCTGACCTCAGAGCACCCGGAGCCCTGCACACCCCCTGGCCCAACCATAAGGCACACCAGGGCAGGCACCGAATCTCACCCACAGTCCTGACAACAAGCAGATAAGCAACAAATGTTACAACATGAACAACCCAGGGCCTGGTGCTGCCGGTGAGTATGGCACAGCTCCCACGGCTGCCTAGTTTTCCTCTACGGGAAGACAGCAGGGCTTTTAGCAGCTCTGGCTTCGCTTCATGGAACGAGAGAAGAGCAAGGAGATTCAGGGTCCTGCTCAGTCTGGTAGCGAGGGCTGTGTGCAGGTCAAAGCAGAATGGAGATTCAGGAATTCCCAAAAGGGAGAGGTAAGCCAGTGGGCGGGGAGGCAGCCAAGAGCACAAGGAGCACTACCAGGGAGCATCACAGGGGAGAGGGGAGGAGCATACTGAACACTGCAGGGGAGCACCACAGGGGAGCACTTTGGGGGAACGCAGCAAACGTGGGGGGCATGAGGAGCACTGCGGGGCGATGGGGGTCATGGGGAGGACAGCCAGGGAGCATGGGGAGCACTATGTAGCGAGCAAAGAGAGTAGCACAGGAAGCACTGCAGGGGAGCACAGAGAGCATGGGGTCATGAGGAACACGCAGGAGTATAGCGAGCTCTGCAGGGGAGCACTAGGGGGAGCATGAAGAGCACCACAAGGAGCTTGTCAGGATAAGGAACACGGGGGGTGGTGGGCGAGGCATGAGGAGCCCTGCGGGGCAGCATGGGGCGCATGCATCAGCCCAAACCCCACTGCTGTGCCTCGTGCCTCTGTCAACGAAGGCCCCAAATCAGAGAGCACTTCCGATACTACACTGTGGATACAAACAGTGTATAAATAAAATGCAGACTTTGGTCTCAGAAGTAGGGTTTCTCCAAAATTTCCCTTTAGAAAAACAGCAAGACTTTTTAAAAGATACAGACTGTGACTCAAACCCCAAATCTTACACATCCAGAAAAAATTAATGTTATCTGCTAGTTGGAATAAATCACAGGAAGGTGGCAAGACAGAATTAAACCCCACTGTGAACATGTGTATAGGTCACATGTGAGCGATCAAGTGCTTAAACTGAATGGTGAACTCAAGTCTCTTCAAAATAAACTTAGTAAGCTAGCCCTCCTCAACTATTTTCTAAACTCAACTATTTTCTAAACTTTCTGAACTGGATTGCAGGATTTTCTGAGCTTCTGTGTGCTCAAACTAGACAGAACAGAGCTTCTGTGCCTGACTCACAGAACTCAGCAAAATATTCCGAGTTACCCTAACAGAGGTCTATGACTCAAGGTGGGGACAGGTCCAAAGAATGGTATTTGCCCAGAGATAAGATAACAAAAGACTTCAGGGAAATAGCAGCTGGAAGGCGGGTGACCACAGTAATCCAGCTTGGAAAAGGGAAGGCAAGATACTAAGCTGCTACAAATGAGATCTTTAGTCTTAGAAAGAACTTGCTGGCAATGAACAGGAAGGGAAAGGATGGTTGTACCTCCTCGTTAAGCAAAGTGTTCCCCAAGATGGGCTGGACAGAGAGTCATGACACATGACCTCCTCCTCCAAGACTTCTCCACAGAGCCATCTGACGAAAGAAGAGAGGCTATCTCAATGGGGCAGCAAAGGACAAAAAGTTTAGCGACTCCATCAAATCACTAAAGGGAAATAGAATGCTGTGTGACAGGAGGGACCAGACACTTCTGAAAAGCCTCCCTGAGGACTCCTGCCACCAGAGGCGCCTAGAAAAGATGGAACGCGGCGTGTTTTGGACTCATCGCAGTCCTGCTCGGCACCAGTCGTCCTGCTGCCGGGTCCCTGGCACAGAAGCTCTGGTGGCGAGGAGACAACACATGAGTTACCACCATCTGCCCACAATAGGTGCTTTCTTGGGCGGGCGAGGACTAGCTTCCCACCTGACACTTGGAGCACTGGCTGCAGCCCAGAAGGCAATCAGTCAAGAAGCTGTTTCTCAGAAAGCTTTTAACAGTTTGCTCTGCAAACAAAGCAGCTCTGATCTCGGGTGTGAACATAGTCAGGGAGGGCAGTGGCTAAAAAAGTTCCGGGAGTGTCCCTGAGGGTGAGGAATTCTCAACCAAGCAGCTGGACTTGAGGGGTCCCCGTGCAGGAACCCGGGGGGCCCAAACAGCAGGCAGAAGGGGAACATGGAGGAGAGGCAGCTTAGCTTTCAGTAACACTAAGCCCACTACTTCCAGAACAAGCCCCAGAGCCCTTGTGCTCATCACAGAGGCAAGCAGCCACTATAAACCCAATCGTTAGCTTGACCAGCACTCATCACACGCCTCCTGGGCACCAGGCACTCTTCTGGCAGCTGGGGACTCGGCCATGAATGAAACTAGATACTGATTCCAGAGCTGACACTTGAGAGGGGATTGGTGGCTGGAAAAATAATACTTCAGTCAGTGATCAGTGCAGGGAAAACAACAGAAAGCATGGTTAGGAGGGGAGAGTGGCAGGTGGGTGTCATTACATATAGAATGGTCCAGATGAGAGGATGATTGAACAAGGAGATGCCTGGAAGGAACGTGCTCCCTGGAAAGGTAGAAGCAAAAAGCTGGGGTTGCAGAGCAGCGGGGCAAAAAGCTGGGGTGTGCAGGGAGGCCCGTGAATCACACTCTCAGCAGGTGAAAGCTCTCGAGCTTCTACTTATCTTTAAAGGATCCCCTGGCTGCTGGGCAGAGAGCCCCCGACAGGGAGAATGAGCGGCTGGAAGGCCAGGGCAATAAACTGGGAGTGTGTGGCATGAGGGCCAGGGGCAGTGACAGAAGAGGTAGACGGGGCCGGATTCTGAATCTCTCTATGGCAAGACCACCAGGCTGTGCCAATGGAGTAAGAAGGAGAGGAGCCAGGGTGTCCACGGCGTGGCCATCTGCAGGCCCCGAGGCTTGGAGCCAGCAGCTGGTAAGTGGGAGGGGGGAGCAGGTGTGTGGCACCCTGAGAAAGGGTTTGGATTCACCTCTCTCCCGCATGTGTGCAGGAAAGTCACCCACAACATGTGTCTTGCCCTGGATCAGGGGGCACATCATCTTGTAACAGGCTCAGCATTTTGTTCTGAATAGGCAGTGGTATAGCCAACGAGCCAAGAAGAAATAGGAGCACCACAGGGAACAGCGATCAAGAGCAGAGGTTCCGGCTCAGACTGGCAGCCGCTGTCCGGCCACATAAGCTTGGCAATTCCTCTAACCTCCATGATTCAGTCTTCCCAGCTGGACAGTGGGCTAATAGAACCTGCGCCCCATACATCTGTCGTGAGCACTGAGTGACTTAATGGAGCTTCAGTCTCCCCATCTGGACAACAGGCTAATAGAATCTGCGTCCCCCACATCTGTCGTGAGCACTGAGTGACTTAATGGAGCTTCAGTCTCCCCATCTGGACAACAGGCTAATAGAATCTGTGTCCCCCACATCTGTCGTGAGCACTGAGTGACTTAATGGATGCAAACATCACTGAATAGGAGACGGTAAATTTACTCTATTGAGAGACAGATGGATGGATACATATGTACACAGAGCTGTAACGTTTCCTCCGGAATCCACTCAGCTGATAAGCAAACCATCCTGCAGTTTTCAGAGTAACCAGACCCTTATCTACCCTGGATGTCCACCAAACACTGAGCCTGAAAGGACGCAGAGGCTACAGGGCTGGAAGATGTGAGGAAGACAGGAGGAGGAGGAGGAGGAGGAGGAGGAGGAGGAGGAGGAGGAGGATGAAGGAGGCAGGAGGGCAGAGGAGCAGGAAGAGGAGAGGAAGAGAGAACTGAGGATTGAGCAAAACCAAAGAAAACCATCTGAACTGAATTAGCAAACCCCACATAGAGCAGGTGAGAGCCACTCCTCCCCGAGGAGGCGACAGGGGGTGGTGGAGATGAGCTACCCATCCTGACGCCACAGGGGTATCTGAGGGCATCAGGGGGCTGGTGCTCACCTGTACTCTACGCTTGAACCACTGACCCCAAACCACCAGGGTCCTGAAGCCTCCCAGGTTGAGTGCAACCAGCAGAGGGCATATGGGCGTCACCATGACAACTGCCAAGACTTGCCCAGACACCTCACTTAGCAATCTGAGGGTCACTGAGGACACACACAGCCCTGGCTACAGCCAGAGGGCCAGAACAGTGTCCAGAAAGGTGGTTGCTGGCAGGCTGGTGCGGCCAGACATACCGAGCAGCATGGACCCAAGCAGCATGGACCAGGCTGTAGCCTGCACACTAGACTATCTGTGCGCCTGGAGAACAAGCCCACCAGGTTCTGCTGCTTCTCTTCTGGGTTTTAGCCCCGCGCCTTCCCTCCTCGTCACTAAGGGCAGCAGGATGTGCCCCGCGCAAAGGGACAACTGCGGAAAAGTTATTCCCTGAACCAAGAGGCACTGCTCCTTTGTCACTTGCTGGCAGACTGCCAACTTTTTCTGCCCCCACCCGAGGCCCGCACAAACCGTGAGCGGCTCGCCCTGTAGCGCCTGCAGGATGAAGTTGCTGACGACCCGGCCGTCGTTCATGTGCATGCGTGGCCCAAAGGTGTTGAAGATCCTGGCCACCCGCACTTCCACGCCTTCCTGGAACAGCAGAAGAGGACGTGAGATGCAGTTCACTTCGTGTTTCTGGTGCCCGGCCCATAAAGGAAGTCTGAAAATGTCTGGCTTTTTGCTCCCAGATGAGAGTGGTTTTCTGGTTCGGTCTACATGATGCATTCGTTAACAAATAGGACTGCACACAGTTATACCAAACTCAAATGTGTCCCCAATCCCACTATCAGGCCACTGGCATCAACCCTCTGCCAGAAAACCTGAGAGGTAGCTAAACAGTACAAGGGGAAAACACGTTTGGAGAAAAATTTTTTCCCAGCAAATAAATATCTATTTCCCAAATAGGACCATGCCATGCATAGTCCTTTATAATCTTCTTCACACAGTATTTCCTGCAGGTTTACTAGTCAATAGTGATTTAAATGTCAATGAATGTTTAATAGCTGATTTGAAGAAAAACAAGCAAATACTTTATCCTGGAAAAGAAGGGACATACGGGTATTCTTTTGAAGAGCCACGCTGTCTTACACTCCCAATCTGGTCCACTGGAAAACTTGTTTTAGTGAAAACCTAAAGACAATCTGGCACCCCCTGTAGGTTGGTATCTAAAAGACCTGGAAAGATACATGCCAACATTATTTAAAATGGCTGTCTCTACATGGTCGGATTATAGGTGCTCACTTTCTTCTACGTGTTTTTTAAATCTTTCTATTTTTGTTCCAATAGATATGTATTACTTCTTTTTTATAGTAAGATAATTTTTTTTAATTTTATTTTTTATTTTTTAAAATGTACATCCAAATTAGTTACCATATAGTGAAACAATGATTTCATGAGTAGATTCCTTAATGCCCCTTACCCATTTAGCCCATCCCCCCCCCACAACCCTTCTCATAACCCTCAGTTTGTTCTCCATATTTATGAGTCTCTTCTGTTTTGTTCCCCTCCCTGTTTTTATATTATTTTTGTTTCCCTTCCCTTACGTTCAACTGTTTTGTCTCTTAAAGTCCTCATATGAGTGAAGTCATATGATTTTTGTCTTTCTCTGATTAATTTCACTTAGCATAATACCCTCCAGTTCCATCCAAGTAGTTGCAAATGGCAAGATTTCATTCTTTTTGATTGCCGAGTAATACTCCGTTGTCTATAATATACCACATTTTTTAAACCATTCATCCATCAACAGACATTTGGGCTCTTTCCATACTTTGGCTATTGTTGATAGTGCTGCTATAATCATGGGAAATATGTAGTACTCTTGTAATCAAGAAAAGTATACTTTCAAATCTATAATCAGAAAAGTTTTTTTTAATGGTTTTATTGACTTTTGAAAGAGAGAGAGAGAGAGAGAGAGAGAGAGAGAGAGAGAGAGAGAGAATGAATATGAATGAATGGGGGAGGGGCACGGAGAGAGGGAGACACAGAATCTGAAGCAGGCTCCAGGCTCTGAGCTGTCAGCACAGAGCCTGATGCAGGGCTCGAACTCACGAGCAGTGAGATCATTACCTGAGCCGAAGTCGGATGCTTAACCAACTGAGCCACCCGGGTGCCCCCAGGAAAGTACATTTTTAAACCCTAAAAGGCTTCTCTAAACTATCTCACGCAATTCTTAATTTCACAGGCTACTTTTTCATGAATCAAAAAGTTAAATGTTTTGGGGCGCCTGAGGGGCTCAGTTGTTTAAGTGTCCGACTCTTGATTTCTGCTCAGGTCATGCTCTCACGGTCAGTAGATGGAGCCCCATATCAGGCTCTGCGCTGCGTGCGCAGCCTGCTTGAGATTTTCCCTCTGGCCCTCCCCTGTGCATGTGCTCATGTGTGCTCTCGCTCTCTCTCAAAAAAAAGTTAAATGTTTGCATTACACCCTGAATTAGTGGACTTCCACAGCATCTGTGTCTCTAATTTGTTTCACCCATTAGACTACAGACACGTATTTTCCAGGCGTCTGAGGACAGGCAGGATGGCAGCGTGAGGCCCAGGGGCTCATGTGCCCTCCAGCTCCACTTGTTCTCACTGAGCTGCACTATTCTTTGGAGAGGAACAGTACGTACCTCACAGGGGGATCATAAAAAGGAAGCCGGTCCTGCATAACGCTTGGCACGGGCCTGGCAGCCAAAAGCAGTAGTTGCTATTGTGTTTACTTGACCAGAAAGTTCTTATCTTTTCTAATTCTACTGCCTCAGATCTGGCACAGGCTAGGAGCCAATGGACCCTCAGCTAACCGGGCTGATTATGCACAGACTTCACCACCACTGGGATGACTGAGAGGTGATGAGCTACAGTGTCCCAAGGGTCCATGAGGTCTCCCTGTGGCTGGAACCACCTGGCTGGCCACCTCTGCTCACGGCAGCCTTATCTCTGTCCCAGTTGCTAGACAAACATTAGCAATTTTATGGGCACCAAGATGTGAAACTGCTGGGAAGCATGGATCCAGCAAACAGCTCACTTCTAGAAACCAGAAGGCTACATTTTTGCTAGGGCCTCCCAGCAATACATTATAATGTTCACATGAGCTACTCAGAGTTTTAGGATTAAGGTATGAGCTCTAATTCTAGGTCCATGAATAAATCATTCTTTTCTGTACTGAACTAACCAGAAAATATTTCCAAAATGGGGTGAGGGGGAGAAAGAAGCAGAGATGTTGACCTCAGTAGAAAAGAACTCGAAAAGTAGCCACTTGCATTTAATTGTTAAGATGAGGAAAGATCAGAAGTGGATGAATATGACATTATTCTAGAAAAAGACTGGAAAAGCCTCAGCAAATTTACAAGAGCCAAACCCACGTGCCCAGCAGGGGTAAGCTCGTGGGCTATACAAGGTTTGCAACAAATCAGATGCTTTCATCCTCTGAACTTTATCCTCTGGAACAACCTTCCAGAACAAGGTCTTATAAAAGCCGTGTTCTGAAGACATGAACTGACCAGGATGTAAAGGAGCCTGTTTTTATGGTTTTCCCATTTGGGTTATAAACTTAGGTGCTATAGGACAATGCCTCTGGATAGGTGCGGTTGCCAGGATAGCCACCTCACCTTTCCGAGAATTCGAGCTCTGAAACATGAAATCCATAGCTCTCAAATGAAATCAACATAAACCCAAGGCTCATGCAACATAAGACCCGCTCTCCTATCATGCAGTGGCTCTGGAGTTTGCATACTGCCTCCTCAGGACACAAAGGCCACCCCCATTCTGCACGCACAGTCTAACAGCCCTCCTCCCCTGCCATCCTGCAGGGCCCTTGCATGACAGGGTGGACAGTCAACAGATACTGACACGGTTGCTTATGGTGGCAGCTTGGTGGGTGGACACGTACGCACCTTGGAGGAAGGTATAATTACTCCCCGTCTCACACCTGAGGAAAGGGCCAGTGTCTGACACAAAGCCTACTTCCCTGGATGAAACCCCAGAAGGTGCCTACAGGCTGCAATGCCTCTTCGGGGAGACCCTCCTCTGAAGGACCAATGAGCAAACGCATGCACAAACTCCTAACTCATATTCAACCTTCCGTCTGCCAGGGACAGAGTCGGGGTGACTACCGCGCTGGTGCGTGACTTTCCACCATGGCATGTTGCAGGATCTCTGCACACACACACACGCGTGCGTGCACACACACACCAGCAACCCGGAAAAGGAACTGCCGAGTCTTTCAGAATGGCTGGATTTCACTGTGTCCATGGTTTTGTCCTGGGTGGGGATCAGGAGTCATTCACTTAGGACTCCGAGCATCAGGAAGCTTTTTATCAAGCATTAGGGCGACTCCTCTAAGTTTGAGACACAGCAACACAAAACCAGTGGAAACCTAAGAGGAGACAATGCTTGGGGTGCCACCCGAGTGAGCATATGTAAGCACATGTAGGTAAAGAACACGTGGCTTGCTTCGATAACTGGGCTTTGGAAACCGTGGCCAGGCTGCAGTAATACACAACCCCAGATGGTAAGCTGGCATCAGAAGGTCTCTTCCCCTATTTCTAGGGCCCAAGAAGGGTGAAGGGTTTGGTAGGCAGGCCTGACTGATCAACCAGTGGTAACTCAAGAGATACAGTGAGGGAACAAAGACTCCTCCCTCCCCAAATATCTCCAGAGGACACAAATGCTGCCAGCAGGGATTAAATGAGCTCTCCCTCAAACGCTCTCTTTTAAAATGCAATCATTGCTTGGCAACTACTGTCGCCAGCTACTGAACAACACAGCATGATCACAGTCACTGTCTTCGCTGATGGCAGGTGCCGGAGGACAGAACACAGAAGCCCTGCTTCGGGAGAGCAGGTGCCGACCAAGAGCTGACCATCTGCCACCCGCTCCGTGGTTGTGGGCAGCCTGCTCGGAAGGCAGGGATGGGGACAGAAGAAACAAGAAGTGCTCCTGGATACGACGGGCCTGACTCTGTGATGCTTCCATAATCTTCCTGACACCGCTGGGAGAAGTGCACTCACGTCCCAAGAGCAATAGGATCATGAGGCCCTGAACAGTGACCTGGGTAATTCCCCTACGACCTCTCCTAAATGCATACTGATGAGGTCTGCAGGCTGTTACAGAACACAGAGCAGTCTTGCCGTGCAGGGTTCTCCAAAGTGCTAAAAAGTTCCAATTCGCTCTCAGTGGTGGCAGAGGGAGGAGGACACACAAGGTCAGGGGCCGCTGGCTACGTGTCTGCCTGGCAATCACCCTCAACAGCCCTGCTTTGGTCTTAACAATCAGCCCAGAGTGTTCGCTGTGCAGCGCATGGTGAAGCCAGGAGGGGTAAGTACTACTCTGCCAGTTTCCAGCTGGGACTTGTGGGGTGTGGAGGGCCAGGTGCTCAGCGAGTAAGCTGCGGAGCCAGGAGACAGGACAAGGCCGGCACTGGGCAACTCCAGGCCACGAGTCTTGACCCCTACGGGTGAATACTACCTTCAAACATTTGACTTATAAGCTGCTTGCTGAATATATATTTTTCAAACTAAAACATATATACCAACTATGTAATTTTTTAAAAGTACCCTGGGGTGCCTCAGTGGCTCAGTCGGTTAAGTGTCCGGCTTCAGCTCAGGTCATGATCTCACAGTTCATGATTTCAAGCCCCATGTCAGACTCTGTGCTGACAGCTCAGAGCCTGGAGCCTGCTACGGATTCTGTGTCTCCCTCTCTTTCGGCCCCTCCCCTGTTCGCATTCTGTGTGTGTCTCTCTCTCTCTCAAGAATAAATAAATATTAAAAAAAAATTAAAACAAAAAAGTACCCTGATGTCAGAAAATAAAACAAAACCCAAAAGGCCACTGGACTAGATGATTTCTGAGTTTTCAGTCTTTCTGCTTGGCCAATCTATGGTTTTATGAATGGTGGCTTGTTTTGCAGACCCAGTCCTGTAGGTGGGCCACAGACCCCAGAGAGTCAGACTCACGTGGGGCCATGAGCTCAACTGCACACCAACCACTGACCACAGCGAGTGGATAAGTCCCCACATTTGAAGTTCCCAGATTCATCCAAGTGCACAAAGAACGCAGACCTTAATTCCTCCCTGACAAGTTCAAAGGACAGGTTTCCCCTGGGATCCAGAAGTAGAGTGTTTCTATGAAACCCTTCATAAGCTGGGATGACATAAAACAAAGAAGCAATTACCATGAATTTATATGGGAAAATTTTTGAGCGTTCCCGGACTCCAAAAGTAACCTCTCTTCGCCTTTTCTGATACCCAAGGACACACCTTGCTAACATGAACAGAATAAACCGAGACAAAGCCCAGATGGTCCCGGACACAGGTCAAGGCGCTGGCACCTGGCGCGATGCTGAGATGCTGTGTGTGGCTTCTGGGTAAGGCGCTTGGGGAGGGTGGGTGGGGGGGGGGGGGGGGGGAGGGCTCACAGCCTCTGTAACGGCTCGCTGAAAAACCAACCCTGAATGCTATTTTTGCCTTTCACGTGTTTTTGTAAAGGTGATGATCCTGTTTGGGTTCCATCTCATTCTACCCCCTGGAAGAAGACTCATGGGAGCTTCTCCTTCTGTAAAGGATGTGTCCTGAAACGTGTACGTGCGATAGATTTTTCTGGGAAGTCAGGTTCTATTTAGAATATGTTAGCATATTTCCATACATGAAAACAAACTCAGGATTCTGAGAATCTTTTAGAAAAGGGAAAATCGTCCTTTAGATCTTTAGAAAAAGATCTCTAAAATCTTTAGACCAAGATTATTCATGTCTCTTTTCATCTTGATTATATTCTCCATCCTTATCTATTGGATTTATTCAGAGTAAGATACAACCACATACCATATGGGGTCTTCCCAATGAAGTGACAACTGACACTTCAGAGGAGATGTGTCATGTAAAAAAAAAAAAAAAAAAAGAAAAGAGTTTAAGTTATTGAAATAACTAAGTAAAAATATGCCAAAGGATGATGGTTTATCCTTCTCTCTGGTCATTCTTTTTTCATCTGTTTCCAGACAGCGTAAATCATACACCTGAAGCTTTGAATGTATCTTGCTATCTTGAAAGGCTGAATTTATAACTATAAACTGGCACAGTTCCTTGGTGGTTAACCTCACCGCTCTATCAGCGGCTGGTCATTCCACAGCAATGCTGTGTGGACTGCCGGCCCAGGTGTCCTCACTGAGTGCGTGTGCTTCAGGGCAGCGCCGACGCCCGTGGACTCAGAGCTGCACCTTCTCTCGCCCAGCCAAGCTTCCTCACCCACAATGCCCCACTGGGACCACCAGGAAAGGGCCAAGGAGCACGCGCTGCCACCAGTGTGGGTCCTGACTCCACTTACAGGCGGGGGAGCTAAGAACAAGTTTTGTAGCCCACCTTCCCATCTGGAAAATGGGCCACCCACCCCTACCTCAAAGGCATCATGAGAATGAGGGGATATTAAACAAACTAAGCCCTACAGACTGAGCCCTAACAGAGGCCAGCACACCGCAGGCCCTCACAGCCCACAGGGTCCGGCTCCTCTGCGCCACCCAGAACAGGCCTGCAGGGCAGCACTTCCAGAACTGCGGGGCACTGAACTGAGCACTTAGGGTCCACAAGGGCTACATCCACTAAGGAAGCACAAGCAGCAGCAAAGTCAGAGTTCTGAAAATCAGTCACTTGGGAGTGAGAACCCCAAAGATGGTCTGATTTGCCCCAGACCAGGCCACACCCGGAGGGGCCAACACTGACTCCCTAAGACTAGGCCACACCCAGAGGAGGCAACCCCATATGGACAGGAAGTGTCCGACCTACTCTTTCTCAGAGCTAATATAATAATCCCGAGTAAAAGATTTTACTTGGGTCCTAAACGTTTACATCCTTCACAGTCTTCACATGGCGGTGTTTATTTTATTTGTTTTGTCCTTATTTTTATCTCTGGATGGGATTACGGGTAACAATTTTTCTTCCTTCCTGCTCATCTGTGTTTTCTTATTTTCTATTCCTGGCCCTGCATCCTGCCAGAGCAGGAACACAAAACACTTTTTGACTGCAGGAAATGCACCAATGTTTCTCTCCTCCTCCTCAGCATGGATTCAGACTAAGGAGGGAGAGAGAACCCGTAGGGGGCCCAGTTGTGGACCCATGGCTCTCCCTGCAAGGAAGCAGAGTTATTTGTAAGGCAAATAATAGTGGGGTGAAGGTGGGAAGCCCATGCTGTGCCTTCTTCACAGGCCTCTCAGAACTCGGGCAAGGCCAGTGACCTCTGCCCCAGTGCATGGCCCTTGGCTGTGCTGTCCACACATCAAGAGGCATGACCTCTACTTGTCTGCTGTGCGGCCACCAGAACCAGACATGACCCTGCCACCCAGAGGCACGGCCACTCCCTGACCTAATGGCTACCCCACAGGAGCAGGAGCAGTGCTACGGCGGAAGTGCATCACATCTGCTTACGAGTCCCAACTGGCCACAAGGGGCATGTGCTATTTCCAGATGACAGTGACCGTAACACTCACCCAACACGAGTCCTTGGACAGGTGTGCCAAACAATGTGATGAGTCTGGACAAGTCTACAGGCCACTGAGTGCTGTCAGCCGAGACCCCAAGCTTCTCAAAAGCACAGAGCCTTTCTTCTACAAGGCGTTCTCAGACCTAGTACCAGGACATAGTTCCCACGGGTAGAGCCCCTGGTGTTCCAGTGAGAAGCACACGATTAACTTGACCATGGATGTGACTCTTCCATCCACACAACACTCGTCTGCTGGGGCCTTCGGTGTGTGAAGCACATCCCAGACATTCCACAGTAAAGGCATCATTCAAGTGAGGGACTGTCCTTCACCAGGACAGCCCCTGCAATGCAGGGACACCCTCTTGACAGGGCTCTTATCAGGGACACTTAGGCACAGACCAACTGTACACACAAGGGGCTTCTAATGGGAACATGAGTTTACAGTTTTCAGAGTAATGCTACTTGTGCCATTAACCTCCCAAGACCTCCGTGAGCAGAAACATAAATGCTGACAGATCCAGATTTATCTAGATGCTACATTCCCGATATCATGAGCCAGATGAATCGGATGCAATGGTAGTTTGTGTTTGAAATGAGTACCCTAGCTAGTGTGTGGATGTGTATCACAGTTCCTGGCATACAGTCGGTGCTCAATAAATGCTGGCTATATTATTACTATCACAATTACCATGAGCTCATACCTTGAGGAGGTAGCTATTCCCTATAGACACTCCTTAGACTCACTGAATAAAAGTTCAATTAAAATGACCTATTTGCCCACCAGCTTTAACCTATCTAAAAATTCACTAAGAAACACCACAAGAATGAAAGCAAAAGAAAACAGTTGAGAAACACAAGTCTTCAAACTCTTTATACAATAAAATCGCAACACGTGCCCCTTAAGAACACAGGTTAGTTTTCTCAAGTACCAACATATCCAGACATTGTTCTCTGTACCTGGGAGGCCATCTTATGTACATTTTATTTTAATATTTATTTATTTTTGCGAGAGAGCCAGAGTGAGAGCAGGGGAGGGGCAGAGAGAGAGGGAGACACAGAATCTGAAAGACTCCAGGCTCTGAGCTGTCAGCACAGAGCCCGATGTGGGGCTCAAACTCACAGACTGCGAGATCGTGACCTGAGCCGAAGTCGGACACTTAACTGACTTAGCCACCCAGATGCCCCGGGAGGCAATCTTAAATTGCGGGGTCAAGGTATTCTGGACTCAAGAATGAGAAAGTTATGCCCTTTCTATAACTGATTAATGCTTCTCCTTTTTTAAAATAATTTTTTTAATATTTATTTTTGAGAGAGAGAGCATGAGCAGGGGAGGGGCAGAGACAGGGGGAGACAGAAGATCCGATAGAACAGAGCCCAGTGCAGGGCTTGAACTCACAAACTGTTGAGATCATGACCTGAGCCAAAGTCTGACGCTTCTGAAGACTGAGCCACCCAGGCATCCACTGATTAATGTTTCTTAAAATAAATGGATAAT
The DNA here is from genome assembly GCF_028018385.1 of Neofelis nebulosa. NCBI lineage: Eukaryota > Metazoa > Chordata > Mammalia > Carnivora > Felidae > Neofelis > Neofelis nebulosa. Next base: position 86,462,387 of record NC_080790.1, read on the forward strand.
ACAAGCCGATTGCCCAAAGTAGCTTAGAAAGCAATTAGTTTTGCTTCTGGCTGAGAAAAAAGACAGAATAAATAAATGCCCACATAGGCAGAGGTTATTTTATAGGTCTTTAATGTTGGTATTTCACTAAAAATATAAGGGGAAAAAACCCCTCCTGACAATTCTCCTCTGAAAAAAAGAAAGATGCTCAGGGACACTCAGCGCCGGGCACATTGACAATGCCTCTCCCCTCATGCAACGTGCACTGCCATCTGAGGTCGCCTGCTGCTCCCAGGGACAGGCAATCAAGTCTCTAAGTCCTAGGAGTATGGGCCACACCATCTGACTGCAGTCCACAATGATTTATGCCCATATCCCTCCCTCTACTAGAGGGCATGTCTGGGGGCACCTCAGAAAGCTGGTCCAAGCTCAGGGACAGTGACCAAGGAAAGGATGGACTAGCCTGGGTCTTTGCCTGGAGGCAGAGCTGGGGTGGGAACCGAGGCCCTCCACCTCTTGGTCAGTGGGCTCTTTTGGCTACACCATGTGGCTGACCAGATCTGCCCCATGACACCATTCATGGGAGAAACCTCCAGTACAGCAATGAATAATTAAGAAGGCAGGAAACAGTATGAAATAAATATAAACAACAATTCCTAAGGAAGTTCAAATTAAAGCAATAATAAATTCATTTGTAGACCTATTAAATAACTCAGAAGAAAAGTAAACAACAACAAAAATAAACTTCACTAATTTGAAGGCTTCAGGAAAACACAGGCACTTACTAACTGCTGATGAGCAATTAGGCAATAAAGAAATGTACCATTCATAGTCATGTAACAGCATTCCAAACCAAAGAATGTATCTCCAGGAAACTGTTTTTTAAAACGGACATACACGGGAAAAGCTGCTGATAATACTATTAATTTACAGTAGTGGGAAACTAAACTCTCCCAGTAGCCACTTAATCATGGCGTTTCATTCCTGTATGGTGCTTTGCATTTGACAGGACAGGTGCTCCATGTGTCTACACCCCAAGACCCCCAGGATGCGGTTCGATACCTGCTTCATGTAGGCATAGCACATGGTCTCGGCAACGCGCTTCCCTTCATCGTAGCAGGCTCGGGGTCCTATTGGATTCACGTGGCCCCAGTAATCTTCACTCTGAGGGTGGACTTCAGGATCTGTGAGTGCAGGAAAGTGAGACCATGTGTTCATCAAGCTTGTATGCATCGTGAACAATGAATATTTACGATGCAAGAGACTGCTCTAGAAAGACCAGGGTAAACATTTACAAATGGAGAGACCCTGATCAATGTTGCACTGCCCATTCTCTAAGTTCCAGTGGGACAGGCTGGACAGTACTTTTACAGGGGAAGAAATAAAGTAAAAGACCAGGGTTCTCTCAACTGCAAGCCCCTCTCCCGTAAACTGTTCTTAACACTTAATTATACAAGCTATAATTAAATGTAATCTACGTGAAGGGATGTATGGTTCAACTTTATATTTATAAAATATGTAATTACAGCAAAGCCTGTACTTCTTGAAATAACTTCAGGAGCACCTCTGTGGAACACAAGGACTTCCCCACGTGCCAACAACCCTAGAACAAACTCGAGAGCCTCAATGAGACATTAGTACCCTGGTCTGTGTAGGTGGAAGGACGGAGCATCCCTAAGGCAAATGACCGCTTGTTCCCTTAGCACACATTTTATATTTCCCAACTTTTGTTTTTCTGGTGTGTAAATCAATCACATTTTAAGATGTGCCAAAGGCACAGACCATTTAAAGAAACCTAGTAACAAATTCTTTTTTAACACAAGTGTATTTTGGGAATGTGGATACCTAATTTATATGGCACACTAGGAATTTTATACAGCCATAGCCAAGAAACCTGGACAGTGTACAGGAGCTCTGTGTTATAAATTCATCTCGTGCTTATCTTATAGCCAAAATCTGACTGCAGCTCATGGATACAGAGTCACGAATACACAGGTGCCCGAGTCGGCCGGCCCCCCTCGGAGACTGGTGCCCCCCACCCCTGCAGTGTGGCCGAATCCAGGGGCAGGTTCAGACCTCTCTATCCAGTGCTGTGGTTTAAAATTCTCTTAAGAAGGGGGCATGTTTTTACTACAGCATGAGAGAAGAGGTCTATGGCAAATACTCCCTGAGAGAAGAAAACCAGCAACTTAATTTCACACAGATGTTAACAGATGATTGACATTAGGCCTTTTCTGGGAATTTCTGACAAGGGCCAGGCAAGCTAGACTCCAAAGAGACCATCATAAATTTGGCAAATGGTAAGAAAGAAGACCAGGCACACGCATGCATCTGTCCCTCAACTGGCACCCTGGGCTGAAGTGTCCAGGGTGCCCAAGGTTCAAGACACCACTTTAAAAGTGCCCACTCTCTGTGATAAAAGGTCTAGAGTCACAATTGATTTCCAATTAGTCTCCCCTTCTCAGCATTTTGTGAGGCTAACACACTAAGCACCCACTCCACAAAATGCCAGTTTCTTGCACTATTCAAACATCAGAGCAGACCAGTTACACCCTGATGTTACTTAGAACCCTAAAAACTGATGACAAACTGTCATCAAATGTGCAGATAATAAATGAAGTGAGAGGAGGAAGAAGGCTGGACAGGGAAAAGATGTCACTGTGCCCTTTTGGCCAATATGAGGAATACCTTTATATCTGAGACATTTAAAAAGATTCAGCCCTTTGAGGTGCATGTGGGTGGCTCAGTTGATTAAGTGTCCTACTCTCGATCTTGCTCAGGTGATGATCTCACGGTTCATGGAATCAAGCCCTGCGTCAGACGCTGCGCTGACAGTGTGGAGCCTCCTTGGTATTCTCTCTCTCCGACCCTCTCCTGCGTGCTCTCTCACCAAATTTAAAAAAAAAAAAAAAATTCAGCCCTCTCAACTGTGATATATAAAGCTCATCAGAGGAAGAGAAGGGGAATCATCCAATGACTTATAAAGGGAAACTGACCCCATGTAAAGTCTTGCTATGGAAAGAAACAGGGAGGCGGAATGCAAACCCACTCAGCTGTCTGTTCTAAAAGCAATGAGGGGAACAGGTAGGGGGTGGATGCTTTTAACTGCCAAGATTTCATTTTCACAGGGATTACAAAGAATAGAACTGCATTTAGTAGAACTTCTCTTTTTCTAGATTTTTTTTTCAATCAGTTCCCTTATTTAAAAAGAAAAAAAACCAAAACAAACATCTCTTCCTGTTTTGCCCCTTCACTTCATTTCTCTGTCCAAAACAGTAATGTGAAGTAGATAAGTTGCACGTCAGGGTCTAGCTTCTGCTGCTTCAACAATGCCGTCCTCCACAACCCTGCACCCGTTGGTTTGGGGTTGAACCTGCACCCCTCATCCTGCTCCTAACCCAGGCTGGCTTAATGGGCCTGGAGGGGAGGTAAAGTTCTGCAGGTTGGCAAAACAGGCTCGTGGTTTTCTGGCATTCCCTACTTAAGGTTCTTCCAGAAGTCATTATACAACAGGTGAGGCAATCAGTACATATCTCTTTGCCAAGCAAGCAAAAGCCAACCCCTGAGCTCTTGGTGGGTCAGGCTCACAGCACCCACTGCTCATACTGAAGAATAACGTGCTCCAGCTAACCTGGCCAAAAAATCCCTACTGCATGATTTCTGGGGTCCTTTCAGAGCCGAATGGGAAACACCCCTCTGTGGCTTTGTAAATGGCGGGGCCTCCTGCACAAGGTGACATGAAGCAGTCGTCCAAGGGTGTTCTTCGGCGGGAGGAAAAGGGGTTCGTGCTTTTCCGAGAGCAGACCACGGGTGGCTGACAGGTGGCCTCGCTGCTGGCTGGCGCACAAGCAGGGAGAGTGGGCTGGGCCGTCTTACACACGGAATCCTGCACTCATTTTTGATTCCTTCCTTCACCTGAGACAGTCCCATGGGCCCAGAGCAAGCACAACTGGGGGAGCCCCACTACTCACCTCCATACACCTCCGAGGTGGAGGCCAGGAGCAGGCGAGCGCCGACTCGTTTTGCCAGCCCTACAGAAAGCAAAGATACGATCAGAGAAGCTGACAACCTCAGGGAAACGAGGAAGTTACAGAAGCGCATGCATGTTTTTGTGGCCAGCTGATGCAGTTTTTTAGTATTAATTGTATCTGATCATCTGTGCCCTGTGCACCATCCACTCATATTGTATCTACCTTGAAGCAAACAAACAAAAAACCAAAATAGAAGAACACAAACGAAACCTCAGAGGCACAGTATTTAGTTGGACACTTGTAGGTGTAGGTGCAGGCAGGGCCAAATGGAGAATCTGTTAGTTTGGTGAGGTGTGGGTTCGGGGTTACCACCAGTAGGCAGAAGGCAAGGCCATACGCACCTTCCCTTCCACCGTCCCTGTGACGCGGCCCACCTGCCACTTCCTCGACGTGCCCCCTGGCATTCTGACTGTGCCGGAGCCAGCCCCCGCCGGCTGGGCCCCTCCACACCACCCCCCCCCCCCATCTCCTTCAAGGCTCGGCTGCAACAGCCCCTTCTCCAAAACAAGTCATGACATCCCTGTGTCGGGCTCTAAACGCTTTCCTGCACAGACCCCTTGCAGGCAAAATGGACTAGAACACTGTGCTCGGTGGTAGTCAGGTAGGTATGGAAAGTCTCTAGGCACTCACAAAGTCCCAATGTTCATCAGAGGCTCACGGCAGCTGTGTGCCAAAGAGGCCCATCGCCCTTCACTTAACCCAATGGCTCCCGAACGTACTCCCCCATGGAGCCTTTGTGGACAGATGCCACCAAATCGACAGGCCGGGGGTGCCACACACCCAGTGCTGCACGCATGCCCGCCCACGGGGCAGAGGTCCAGCGAGGTGTCTGTGAAGTGCTGGGGCTGGGAGCTGGGTGTACGCACACAGCCTGCGGGCACTTCTGGAGGCAGCCAGGTGACACAGAAGGGCCCTGGCATGAGGGGTCCTGGGGTGTGGGTGTGGGAGCACCCAGGGGAGGAAAGCAGGGAGCCATGAAGACGCCCAAGAACAAGAGAGCAGGGCTGCCAAACAGGAAGGATCTGGAGATCATCTGTGCAAATGCCACAACATGCTGGAACAAATAAATGCTAAAAAGGGACGTAGCAGGATCTGGAATTTATAGGCTAAGGCTACCAACACCACAGGTCTGTCTCTTTCACTTCTATTTCAGCCCTCGGAAGTCTGCCGAGTGATCACTGTACCACATCACTGCATAGACGCATCGGTAGCAGTTTCAAAAGGAAGGACCCCAGGATGTTTTTTTTTTTTTTTTGTAATACACTTTTGAGGTAACTGTAGAGTCAAATGTGGTCATACAAAGTCAACAGAGAGAGACCCTGCATAGCCTCTACTGAATTCCCCCCAACAGTAAAAGGCTGCAAAACCAGAGTACAATATCCCAAGCAGGACACTGACATGGATACACTCAGGACCCAGAGCATCTCCATCATCGTGAGGACCCCTTGGCGGGGAGCCAGGGGAGCCCCACCTGTGTTGTTCTAGAGCCCAGATGTTTATGCAGAGACTGGACAAAGGGGTCTCATCTTGAAGAAACCGAGCATGGGCCCAGAGAAGTGGGGAGCCACAGAGAGGGAAGGGCCCCACCAGGAAGAGGCCGGGGGGGGGGGGTTCACTGCATCTTGTCTCAAGTGCAAAGCAATTAATGACAGCACCTCTTTCCGTCTGGAATATGAAGTCCCTCTTAAGTCTTTGCAGCCGAGCGACCGTCCCCCACCTTCAGCTTTTGTCCCTGTCATTCCTGAAAGGAGTTTATCATTCCTTCAGGACTTCCAGGTCCAATCTCACCCATGGCCCACGAGTCCCTTCTGCCTGGAACTCTAACAGCATTTCACTGGCACCTCCCTTTGGGAACATTCCCTTCCTCCTTGGTGTCACTGGTGCCTGGGCCCATGTATCGCCTTCTCCAGGAAACACCAAGTTCCCTGTCAAAAGACAGGACGGTGCCTGGGCACAGTGACTGCACAATGGATGCTATCTTCTTAAACATCACATGCTTGGTGGCTCCTCTGTTGTATCTCACTTGGGTACGAAGGAGGCGGCTGGGGCGGCAGAGGGAGTGTGGGGAGGGGTGGGAGCAGCAGGCAGCTCTACCAGTGTCTTACCTCTGAGCAGAAGGGAGACCCTGTTCTGTCTAGTGACCAGGGCAGGGGTTGTAACAAAGGGAACAAAGCCCCTTCTACACTAGGAGAATGAATCATCTATTTCTTGCAGAGCTGGACCCCTCAAACTGTTTAGTCTACGAGGCCTGAAAACCAGTCTCGGGCATCCCTGTCGGTCCCTTGTCTCCATGCTTCCCTCGAATTACAATTTAGTGCTGCATTTCCCAAACCCATTTATAGAAGCTGTCTTAAATGTTACCATAATTAAATCCATTTTTCACTTGACATTTTAAAAAGTGGTTCCTTTTTCCCCACTTTGCAACTAATCAAAACTCCCAGTTTTTGAAACCTGTGTCAAACTTGAGATGCCTTTGATTTCAAGCATTCATAGGTACGCATTATCCACAGCTACCAATCTACGGCATGTTGTTTGTAACACGCACCCGTGGCCCCCTTTGGTGAATCCCGCAGTTCAGCCTAGACTTGGGCACTCAGCTTGGACAACCCCATAAGGTCGGCTGGTTTTCTGCTCCTCCCAGGGGCACTCCTGAAACCCCCGTGCGCGCAGTCCGCACCGACCTGGCCTTGGATCAGAGTCGCCAGTGCCTCTTCCAGCTCAGAGGCACACACACCATGTATCACAGGGTAAAGTGAAGGAAGGTGTCACAGTCACACACACAGTCACAGTGACAGGTGGTCACTCTCAGGGGATTCAACTGTGGCAGTGCAGACTGGTTACTAGGATGGTGGTGTCCCCCATGACAACTCTGATGGCTCGTAAAGTCACTCCAGGGGTGAGGGAGGGGTCTAAAGTCTAAGACCAAGCTCTAACAGAACGTCGATGGCCTATGCCTGGGATTGCCTACAACATTCCCCAAAACAGCTGCGAAATAAGGGAAGGACAACTTACCTAGCATGTTTAACGTCCCGATCGTATTGGTCTTCAGCGTCTTGATGGGGTTATACATGTAGTTTGGAGGGGAGGCCGGAGAGGCCAGGTGGTATATCTGGTCAACTAAAGGAGACAAAAATGGAAGTTCGTGATTTCCACGGAAAACATTAAAAATACTCTGAAGTCCCAAGAATCAGACTGTATGATACAGGCATTTCTGTAGCACTGAAATTCTAGTTGTTACTGTTTTACTCTTCATAAAAAGTAATTTGCTTTTGCAATTAGAAGAACTTTAAACAAAAATAGAAAGTCTAATTGTCTGCAACAAAAACACATGGGGGCCCAGTAATCTGGGCCTGTTCTCTAACGAGAGTCAATCTGATTCCAGAGTTGACTGTTTTCTGAGATCTGTCCCAGATACAGCATGCAAATCAGGAGGAAGACCAATTTTTCAGACACTGAATTAAACATGAACATCCAAAGCAAGCAAGGTTTTTAATTTGTAAAACCAATCTGACATAAAAGCACTAACGTATGGGAGGAAATAATCTTTGGCTTTGTTTTTGCAAATCTTGTGTACATAAAACCAGACCCTGAGATGACAGTTGGGGGGTAGTTTCTGTTTTTCACTGACTGATTATTTTTTAATTTTTGTTTTCATTGTTTATTTTTGAGACAGAGAGAGACAGCGTGAGCGGGGGAGGGAGAGAAAGAGAGGAAGACACAGAAGCAGAAGCAGGCTCCAGGCTCTGAGCTGTCAGCACAGAGCGTGACGCGGGGCTCAAACTCACGAGCCGTGAGATCATGACCTGAGCTGAAGTGGGACGCCCAACTGACTGAGCCACCCAGGCGCCCCCTCATTGACTGATTATTTATTGAGGATCTGCTTAGTGGCTCACGAGCAAAAAGACACACTGGAAACTAACATTAATAAGACTTCACTCACTGAATGCCTATTTCGTGAAGGACACAGGACAAGGGTGGGGATACAATGACAAATCACCAGCTCTGGGGGATTCTGGCCTAATGAAGCAGACTGGGCGAGGGGGTCTTGCTTTGAGGCGGGCCTGGCTGTGCAGAGAGATGGGCCAGGAGCTCATTCCCAGCTGGGCTACTTGGGAGTGGGTGTGCTGCATACCAGGGACGGGAAAGGGTGAGGCTACAAGGCAAGAGTTTCTGCTGCGGCTCTGAAAGGTCTCAGTGAAAATTTAGTCCAGCTACAGCATGTGAGACTTTAAATACCAAGATAGAATCTGGATTTGCACTGACAATGAAGACCACTTAGTTCAGAGCAAGAGACATTCTGAGAACCTGGATTTTGGCACCAATCACTAAGCAGCTGATAACGCATTGTAATAATCACCATAATTTTGAGGGTAAAACACCATTATTCCTGTTTTACATAAGAGATTATAAAGCTTGCAGGTGAAGCAGCTAAATAATGACAATGCCAGGATTTGAACCCAGTTCCATTTTAATCCAAACCCAGAGCTTTCTGAGCATTATACGGTACTGCCATCACTAGAGTTGTAGTCGGAGGGTGGTTTTTAAAGCCACAAATGGTGAAATGACTGTGTTCCGCATGACTCCCCTGTGTATAGGCATTCACTGGAACATCCCCATCCCCAACCCTTGCTCTCCAGGGTCAGGAGCACCTGCCACACAGCAGAGAGGCCCTTGGGAAGCAATGTCTCCCTGTCAAATAACATGTATAGGAAAGCCATCCCTCCAGACAAAGTCTATTCTGTGCCACTGCACTTCAGCTCCAGGTGAAAGAAAATGTCACCACCATCACAGCGAGCCAAGGATATGAAACACCACAGCCAAAACGAACCTCCTTGTACATGGCTTCAGCGCCCATTCAAGAGGGCCCGCAGGGACCTCCTTGGCCTCCCACCCTCTTCCTAACCAGGGACCACTGCTCTCTTTTTAGGTAATGGCACATTAGGGGCTAGGTTTTAGAAACCACAGGCAAACCGGCAAACTAGGAAAAACAGTTCCCATGGTGAATTCTCCAATGTAACTTTCTCAGAAAACATCCCCTCCCACCAAAAAATGCCCACCTTCCCCACCGACACTCACTCACCACCCATGCCCTCCTGAAAATCTCCTGTCGTGCCCGGATGGCATAGGAATCACCACAGTGCCTTCAGGGGCCGGGGCTATTTCCGAACACTCACCCAGGGGTGAGAGCCGATGACAGTTTATCTTCACACAAGGGGCAGAAATGATGCCTCCACACAAGAGCATAATATTCTAGGCTGTGAGCTTGGTCTCTACTTAATTCACACTAATTATCACAGTCTTTCAAGCCCAAGCACATCTGGGAGGCTCAGTACACATGAGCCACCAAGACTAGGAGAAAGCAGAAGCCGGATGGTTCTATGAAGACAGTATCTTTGGGAAGGGGTTCTAGGTACTGCACAGGCTCATGGAAAAACCTGGTAAGGATATGTTTTTCCAATACCATGACCATCCCTCAAGAAAGCAAAAACAACATGTAAAAGACTATAGGCCCCATCTTCTGGATTATTTACAAGGCTTCTTTTTTGCCAAGACTATTCCAGAAAACTTCTGATGTGGTTGCTTTAAAAAGTCTTAATTTTGGGGATGCCTGAGTGGCTCAGTCGCTTAAGTGTCCAACTCATGATTTTGGCTCAGCTCACGATCTCATAGTTCATAAGTTTGAGCCCTGCATTGGGCTCTACGCTGACGGCATGGAGCCTGCTTGGGATTCTGTCTCCCTCCCTCTCTGTCTCTCCTCTGCTTGTTCTCTATCTCTCTCAAAATAAATAAAAAAATTAAAAAGTCTCAATTTTTTTAAAAAGAAGATACTTCTGCAACACTATATCAAAATCTCAATAGCGATTTTTGCAGATACAGAAAAAAAAAACATTCTGAAATTCATATGGAATTTCAAGGAACACTGACTAGCCAAAACAATTTTGAAAAAGAGGAACAAAATTGGAAGACTTACATTTCCTGATTTCAAAACAGTACAGAACTACACTAATCAAAGCAGTGTGTTACTGGCATAAAGACAGATGTATACACCAATGGAATAGAATACAAAGTCTAGAAATAAAGCCTTGTATACATAGTTCAGTGATCTTTGATAAGAACATCAAGTCACTCAATGAAGAAAGGACAGTCTCTAACTGTCAGTTGGGAAAACTGAGTATCTACATGCAAAAGAATAAAATTTTATTCTTATCTTACGCTATGTACAAAAGACCTAAATGTAACACCTAAAACAATAAAACTCTTAGAAGAAAACAGGGAGAAAGCTTCATGACATCATGGCAAAGATTTCTTGGGTAGGACACAAAAAGCAAAGGCAACAGAAGCAAAAACAGAAAAATAGGAGTACATCAAACTTAAAAACTTTTCTGACAGAATCGCAGGACACAATTAACAGTAAAAAGGCAAACTATACAATGGAAGAAAATATTTACAAGCCATATATATGAAAAGGTGTTAATATCCAGAATATATAAAGAACTCTAAATCAACAGAATCAAATAACTCAAAAAATGGCAAGGCACTTGTATGCCCAAAAATGATATACAAATGGCCAACAAGCATATGATAAGAGGCTCAACATCATTAATCATCACAGAAATGTAAATCAAAACTACAATGAGGTATCATTTCACACCCATTAGGATGGCTACTATTTAAAAAAAAAACAAAACAAAAACAAAACAACAAGTGTTGTTGAGGATGTGGAGAGAATGGAACCCTTGTACACTTTGGCAGTGACAGAAAATGGTGCAGCCACTATGGAAAACAGTGTGATGATTCCTCAAAGTCTTAAACACAGAAGTAATGTAAGAACAGGAATCCCACTTCTGGGTATATGCTCAAAAGAACTGAAAGCAGGGCCTCGAAGAGAAATTTATAAACCCATGCTCATAGCAGCACTCTTCACAATGGCCCCCAGTAGATGCAACCTAAGTATCCACAGATAGATGAACAGATAAACAAAATATAGTGTTAGCGTGCATGTGCGCGCACACACACACACACACACTGAAATATTATTCAACCTTAAAATTGAAAAAAATCCTGTCACATACTTACAACATAGATGTACTTTGAGGACATCACCCTAAGTGAAATAATCCGGTCATGAAAAGTAGGATTCCACTTACACGAGGTACTTAGAGTCGTCAAACTCAGAGACGCAAGGTAGAAGAACAGTGACTACCAGGAGGAGCGTTACTGTTCAGTGGGTCCAGAGTTGCAGTTTTGCAGGTGAAAAAGTTCTGGAGAGCTGTCCTAACATAACATGTTTAACACTATAGACTAACACTTGAAATCAATGGTTCATATGGTAAAAAACAAAGATACTGATGAGCCATAAAAGCAGATGAAAAAGAGTATTAGTGGAAAAAGGGTATAACTTACAAAAGCTGAAGTCAAAATGAATAGTTTTTTGTGTACATATGTGTTCTCTTCCCTTTCTCTACTCTGGGAATATAAGAGCTAAAAATAAGGCTCATGAGCCACTGCCAGTCATTCAAGATTCTCAGTCAATCCTTGCTATGTATCTGTCACCCACTGAAGCTTTCGAGTGAAAGATGCCTAGACCCCTGGCATCCAGGGGCAGACGTCTCAGGCAGGGAGACTCTGGACCTTTATAGACACAGATACTTTTAAAGCCACATTTGAAGACTACTAATTTAAAAGTAGAACCCACACTTTTGAAAGACCAATCTTTCTTTAAGAAAACACAAAACCTTTGAAAATTATTTATAGTCTGTTAATATGCAAGTTTGTTAAGAGCGTCTATCTAAATAAGAGGAAAATCCTAGGATTGTTTTCTGACCCTCCCCCCTCCCCCAAGTTACTCGCAGTTGATAAATAGCTGAAAATAAGAAGCAAACAAAGATTTTACTGTGAGACCTGTAAGTTAACAAGACAGGTCTCACAAAATGCCATCATTTTAAGGCAGTTTAGTCCTTTCCAGCTTACAGACAGGACCGGTAACAGCAGTCTGTTCGTGCTCACCTGCTTCAAAGCTCAAGAACACAGGTGTATGTAGCTGACCACTAACTCCATTCAGCTACAGCATTTCCAATTATTTTTTTTATTTTTTAGTTTATTTATTTTGAGAGAGAGGGGGAGAGAGAGTGCAAACATGAGTGGGGGAGGGCAGGGAAAGAGGGACAGAGAGAGAATCCCAAGCACGCTCTGCTCTCTCAGTGTAAAGCCTGGCACAGGGCTTATTCCCATGAACCACGAGATCATAACCGGAACCAAAAATCAAGAGTCGGGACACTTAACCGACTGAGCCGCCCAGAAGTCCTTGCATTTTCTCTTTATAAAACATCTCATCACACCCCACTGCTTCTCTCGGGCAGAAGCAGGCCAGATCCACAATGCAGTAAATCTGGCCGAACCTTCAGAGCTGAGTGCCACCCCAAAGAGCCTACTCGCGCGTGCCTGGAACTGAGCTTGCGACCTCCGGATTTCTGCTCATGCAGGTGCAGTTGCCACGTGCTCCCCAAAGACCGTGCAAATCGAGGGTACGGGTTGTGATCTCACAGAAGACATCATTCAGCACTGCTTTTACTCTTGAGGTGACAAGCTATGCAGCGAAGAAAGGAAGGTCCCCAAAGCATCAAAGACCGTGGGAGAAAAGGGTGCCCTGAGAGCTCATCCCTTGTGAGTCTGACATCAAATAAAAGGTGCTAGCATTTCTAATCCGCTCCATCTCCTTTGCATATGCAGAATCCATACTTTCTCCTGCAAGGCTCAATTCAGATGTCAGTTTGTGTGGGGAGCCTTCTTGCATTCCCTGGTCAGAGATAATCACTCTTATCACCGGCTGCCTGTGCCACTGGTTAATTACTGTGTTCTGCCTTGTCAAGTGCTTCCTACACATCCTGTTCACCATATGAAAAGCTCACTGAGCACACGAAGCAATCCTTTTTCCTCCTTAGATCTCCACACAGCTTTGCTCTCTGCAGCAGGGGGGCCACCCTTGTTACCTATGAGCACACATGAAGGAAGATTCCTGGGCAGACCTAATGCATCAGAATGGCTAGACAGGCCTAGGAATCTGCCACGGAAAATAAATTCCCCTACATGGCGCCTTGGCCGGGGCCAATTTGGGAATGGTGCTCACTAAAAGTTAGCTGAGTGAAGAGACGAGCCATAGACTGGGGCCTTTTCATCCAAAAGACTATTCCATCTGCTAGCTCAGCCTGAGTGCAGCCTCTGTTACCCCTTGGAAAGGCTAGTAAGTAAGGTATGCCCTATAAAAACTATGTCATGACGCCTAAGTAGCAACATTGATGCACTGAAGAAGAACCTGAAATCCTATGAAAATCATTTCCAACAGCCCCTCCTTCCCATGAGAACGAGTTCTGCCTATAGCATTAATGACAGTAACTCTGGTTCCGGTCCTAAAAAGGACCACATGATGGAGGCTGTTGACTAATTATCCGGGTAAGGAATTACGAAGAGGAGAGCAAGGGGGGACTTTAGAACACGCATAACATAAATAATCGGAATGAGAGGTGCTATGAAAGTACTAAGTAATATTAATAATAACAGAACAGTAAAGTTAACCCTCACATCCCAGAGGGGGAGAAAAGCCCTCAAAAAAATGTCAACTGCCTTATCAAAAAGTACACCAAAAATGAGCGTGCCATTCAAAAATCTAAGTTCAGGGGAGGGAGAGGAAGAAACAAGTAGAAAGGCATGCCCTCTCATTTGCTGGAGCTGTGCCTCTGGACTTGACCACCACGTGACAGTCCTGCGACCCTGTCATGTTTTCCAGGGCCATGTGCTGTAATCATGGAGAGAAAAATAGGAGCCTGAGAAATGAGCCCTAAAAGATTAGCTCAAATTAATGATCAAGGAAGGGAAACAGTAAAGCAAGCCAGTATTTTCCTTTTTCACAGAATTTCCTTAAATAGGTCCAAAACAGTATGCCTGCCAAAAACACAGGACATTATTTTCATGCTGGGAAGAGGATGGGCCAGGGGAGGGTATGGCAGAGGCTCGTTCGGCCCCACCACAGATTCTGAAAATAATACTGCAACTACACGCACCACAACGAACGTTTTATATGTTTTCAAGATGAATTTCACTGTGCCTGCAGTCCACACAGATGATATACAAATATAGAAGGAATAAGGTGTAGAAATTGAATGACTCCTGAGAAACCCCAAATTGTTCAGGTTCCATGAAAAAAAACAAGTGTGCTCTCCTACCAAAGGCGAAATCCACATAAAAGCCTACTGAATGTTTACATCTCCTGGTGATTTATTTATTATTTATTTGTTTTTTTTTTTGGCGCAACTTCCTAGCATAGCCCAGTCCAACCGCCTCCCTGTGCCAGAGCCACACCTTACTTAACTGGTAAGGAGTTGCACCCTGCAGCTTTGGAAAAACTACAAAATAAAACAAAAGGTTGATTCTTGCTGTGAACTTGTGGGATTATTTAGCATACAGCAGAACCCCGACGTAAAGATACTCCTTACACGTTTTCTTTCCCTGCAGTCCAGGCTGGAGCCCTGCCACAAATACTACACAAGGTGTCCCTCTCTGCAACATGGAACAACGCGAGGCCTAACCCTTGTCCCCCAACACCAGTATTTACGATGGAAAACAGGATTTAAGAAGATACATAACGTTTCAGTGTAAAGACCAAATTTCTCTTGGCACAAAGAACTCAAACAGTGGGATTTTGCCTTCATTTCATATCAAATAATATTGACTTAATACGAAGGGAAGACTGTGCATGCCAGAGGTCTGGCTCAGCCCCAGGACCCAAAGTTATGGTCAGTGCTGCTGCCTGTCAATTTACTGCAGCTGGCAGCCACCCGCACCTCCCCTGGAATCTCCTCCAAGTGCCAGGGGGTCACTGTGATAACACCATGGTGAGAAAGCACCTATGATGCCAGAGATTCACTGCAGGATTTCCCCATGGCTCCAAGCTGAACAAAGCGGGGGATCTCGGATCTGCAGCCTCTACATTTTATGTTAACATCTGCAACAAACACTGAAAGAGAGAAAAAATTTTCTAAATTATAATTCAACAAAAATATTCTCATCAGAACAGCACTCCTCAAATACCTACGTCAACATGGACCCAGTGTCCTTGGCAAACACAGTTTCTATCCATCTTTCTTGAACAATTCTGGGGGATCTGGGTGTGACAGTCCAGCCTCTCCTGTCTTCCCTGTGTTGGTGCCCACCTCTCCTGGCCCTGCACAGGATCTCCACACCTGGGTACAAGGTGGGTAATAAGGCTCCACGCACTGGTTCCCTCACCTGCACATGAGGATAATAAATGCCTACCTCACCCATATGTTGAAAGAATGAAATCTGTTCATTATACACAGTGATTAGAATAGTGCCTGGAACACAGTGAGTATTCATTAAGTGTTTGCAATTGTTATTTTCTGCTTTCATTGTTCTGGACCTCTTACTCACAGGTACTGCATGTTCCAGGACCGGGCTTCCCATGACGCAATGGACGTCTCTGTCGTTTTCTGTCCTCTACAGAAATGTTGGTCTCAAGGTTGCTGCTTGTACAGATGGCGGACAAGTAAACTGGAACAGCTTTTGGGAGGGGCCCAGGCTATATATACATCAGGAGCCTGGACATGAGTCTAAGACAATGACAACAGTGACTTCAATGTGTATACGGGGCGGCTTTCTCAAGCAAGGTTCATAATGGCCCCATACTTGCAAACTTGCAGACACCCGAGACAACACCAATAAAACTATGTGAAATTCACATGATGGGGAAGTGCTAATAAAATAACCTCCTGAACACACAGCTTAGTCTAGCCTACCGCACACATGCTTAGAATGCTTACATTAGCCCACAGTTGGGCAAAGCCTACTTTGTAAAAAGCGTTGAATATTTCCTGTACCTTGTCGAATACCGTACTGAAAGCAAAAGCAGAGAGTGGTTGTCAGTGTACCAGCTGCTGACTCTCGCGATCACTGGCTGACTAGGAGCTGTGGCCACTGCCATTGCCCGGCATCACAAGAGGACAGGACTGCATGTCCTCAGCCCGGGAAAAGATCCAGATTAAAACTCTGAAGCATGGTTTCCACTGGATGTGTACTGTGACCACACCATCGTAGAGATGGAAAATCTTTAAGTCGACCATCATTAAATCGGGGACCATCTATACCTCCATCCTCCTTCAGCAGTGTCTGCTCCATTCTGAAAACCCTCCAGGGTCAGTGCTCGGTTTCCTGTGTGTCTTTAATCCTTGCCTGAACGGTCACAACGTTCTTTCTCTAGACATCTTCCCTTCTCGTTGAGCCCACCCGTGGCCAACACCCTCCCAGCAGGCCTCCAGGCTGGAACGAGGGGGCTGTCCCAACGCTGCACCTCATTTTCACCATCTCCATGGCCTGGCATCTCCCTCGCAAAACCCAAACACAACCTGCTACCCACCAACTCTCGCTTCTCTGAAACTTCCCCATGTCCTAAATAGATGGGCTGGAAGAAGAATTAACTTTGCTCCTTCCAGAGCTCAATACAGATTCACCTTCTGAAACTTAAATGGTAACATCTGGTAAAATCCAGAGTTCTTTTCAAGCAATATAAAACCAGATCAAGTTATTTCAGTGAGTATTACAATTCTTTCCAAAGAAGCGCCATCTCTTCTCTACAGTGCAGCCCAGACAATGCAGAGGCCTCTAACATAACTCCTGTGACAACAGCACCTCTGGTCTAAGTCAGTTTTACGGTTAATGACCACATAGCGGTCCCCAGATTCTGCGGTACCCCATTCCCAGCCCTGACGTGCACACCCTGCGTGTGTAGCAATCACTTTCTTCCTTCCCAATTCCACCACCACAATCTGAGTCCAGATGACAGTTTCTTTCCCACAACAGTTACATGGCTAATGCCCCTGCTTCTGAAACATAATGGTTATACTTTGAAAATAACAAGAGGAGGAAACCTGTGCCGAAGGGAAACTAATGAAGCTCCGCTAGGACACTGCCAAATTAAGTGACACCTCTGTGTGACACCCATTATAGTCCAAAATTTTGCCAGCTCCAGAGAAACAAACCAAAACAAATCCCATGTAATACTTTTGGAAGCTGAAGAGCGTTACTGCTATGGTGTAAATTTCAGATCAACTGGAATTTCTTTTATTAGGAAAAAGGTATGAAAAAATAGTTACGTATTAAATGCTGGGTGTACATACTTTGTAATACACTCTACCGCGCAAAGGAGGAGAATAATTTACGACATCAACAGGACATATTAACTCGTTCATCACTGCTAAAAGAACAGCGTACACTGGGGCACCTGGGTGGCTCAGTTAGGCATCCGACTCTTGGTTTTGGCTCAGGTCACGATTTCATGATCTCTCTTGGTTTCCTGAGTTCAAGCCCCCAATCAGGCTCTGCGTTGCCAGCTTGGGATTCTCTCCCTCACTTTCTGCCCCTCTCTCACTAGTGCTGTCTCTGTCTCTCTCAAAATAAATAAAAAAAAATAAAATAAAAAAATAAAACATCTGCATACACACTACACCAATGGTAACACCGCTTCAGGTGAGTACAGGCTGTGAAATTCAATCTGAGGAAAATCTAAAGAGAAGTCTAAGTGAACTATAGCAGGTACTAGAAGCACGAGGCAATGATGGGGCACTCAAGGGTGCCCTAACTTATGTCCTCCTTTGTGTGAATGCAACACCGAGGAAAGGAGGCAAATCAAACTAAGTTCATCCAGTTAAATTCATGCTGTATCTGATTTAAGGCGGGGAAGGATTATTCCCTCTGAAACACACAACCATACCCACACGCAGGATTGAACAATGCCCATCTTCCCATAAGGGGCTTGGATTCAGGTGGGCACTGTGGGGGTAGAAGCAGTGAGATGGGGTGATCGGGGCAGGGGTGGGCAGACTGTCACGGGCATGGAAGACTCACGCTAAAGCTGGAGAAAGTGAAACACGGGCTTGGACTACGGAGGTGGAGAAACGTCTTCTGTTCTGCCACACTGGTGCCACTCCCACTGCCAGCAAAGGACAGAAAATGTCAACCCTTCTCGTGAGCCCACGTCGTGAGTTTACGTGTGTGTTCTCCACACAGAGTCTACTTCCAGAAGCAGATGTGGCCTCGGATAGTTTTGGTGTCAAAGCCCAGAGGCAAAGCAAGTAATTTACTTACCAACATACCATTTTTACTAAGTTTTGGTTTCTCCATAGTACTCAAATTATGTAATCAGTAGTTACATTTCACAAATGTTTACTCGCATGTGCAAAAAGGGAAAAGAGTAATAATAATAATAATAGCTACTATTTGGGGAGCACTTACTGTGGGCCAGACCTTGTGCCAAGCCCTGTGGTTTTCTACTGATGCCCTAACAGGCTTAGAGGCTACAAAAATATCCATTTATCATCTACTGGGTCTGCAGGTCAGAAGCCAGGCACTGTGTGGCTCAGCTGGTTCTCTGCTCTGCCCTCACAGGCTGAAATCAGGGTATCAGCAGGGAGGGCTGCATTCCTGCCATCAGAGGGTGATTCGAGGTGTTGGCAAAACTCAGTTCCACGAGGCTGCAGCACTGAGGTCCCCATCTCCCTGATGGCTGTCGACTGGGAGCTCCCAGAGACTGCCCATGGGCCCTGGCTCACAACGGCTGCTTTTGAAGCCAGAAGCGGTGGGTCAAGTCCTCCTCATACCTTGAATCTTCCGGGTTTCTCTACTGCCTGTCTCTCTGAGGCATCCCTTCTACCAGATCTCCCCAGCTGGCTTCTCCGCCTGCTGCTGCTGCTTTTAAGAACTCATGTGATTATGTGGGTCCACCCACATAATCCCAGGTAATCTCACTATCTTACAGCCAGCTGATTCATGGCCTCAATGCCAAGAGCAGGGCCTTTCACTGCAGCGTGTTGACTCCTGCACTTGGCAATTCTGCCTATCACATGCATGACCTCAGTTAACCCTCAGAGCAAACCCATGGTCAAGTCCAGGGGGAAAGTCAGCCAATTTATCTGTTACCTAAATCATCTGGTTCGCTTTACAAATTATAGCCTAACCCCCAAATAATCCCAGATAGATTAAATAATTAAATGTTTAAAAAGAAACAAAAAATATCACACAAACCAAAAACGCCATGGCTAAATATTTCTCTATTCTTGGGACTCTTATAAGCATAAAATAAATAGAATAGCAAAGAGGGAAATAAACAGATGAGCCTAGAATTACAAAAATTAAAGGCAAAAGCCAGATTTGGGAAGAAGGGCAGGTGTTAAGTAGTATATACCGGATGATTAACATCCCTATTATGAACTCACATAAAAAACATTTTTTAAAAAAGCAAAATAAACTGTTTAGATTTCTTTTCTGAATTAACATGTTAGAAAATCTAACTTTTTTTTCTTCTGTCACCAGGAAGTCGTGGGTTTTTCTACCAAATTAGCAAACCATCTTGTTAGCAGTTTTGGAAGCTAATGCTGAACGCCACTCATGCATTAGTGACACAGACCCCAACAAACAATGAAGGAAACGGATCAGCATCTGGCGTAATTCATATTTGAACACTTGATTAAGGAAATAAAGTTCAGACAAAGACAGTTATAAATGAAATCCTGGAGAACTTTAAGGGCAGGAGTGAATAAAGCACGGTGTCCCCATACAATGATACTGCACAGTTACACTGGCTCTCCAAGATATTTTGCATTATGCAGACGCAGGAAAATGTCCCCGACATGGTAATACTGAAAAGTAGAACGCTACACTACCCGTAGGAGGAGGAGGAGGAGGGGCGGGTGACGAACGAGCTTTGGAGCCTGAAACCCAAGGCTGAATTCTGGCTCTACCACTAATAGCCCTATGGCTTTGGGCAGGCCACGACCCGATTCCGGTTTTCCATAAATAATCAAAACGGGATGACACCATTTACCTCTCAGGGCTCCGGTCGGATTTAAATGAGAATTAACAGCAGGTCTGCTGATCCTAGGAGGTCTGCTAGCCAAGCACCTGCTGGAGGTTCTCTTCAGTACACCTCAGACAATCTCGAAAAATGTCTACCGGAGGCCCCCCATATCAGCCTCCTGTGGCCGTTGTTGTAACTGAAGTACCATGCACCAGGTGAACCGAAACACCAGAAATTTCTTTTCCCACAGATCTAGAAAACAAGGTGTTGGCAAGGCCACACTTTCCCCAAAGGTTCTAGGAGAGAATCCCTCCTTGCCTTTGAGGTGGTCCTCAGCCTAGGGCTGCATGGCTTCAATCTCTGCCTTGGTCTTCATGGACCTGCTCTTCTCCCCATGCGTCTGTGTCTTGTCCATTCTGTCTCCTATAAAGGCACTTGCCATTTTCCAATGGCACTTCCACACGTATATTTCCATATGGCCCACCCGGGTAATCCAGGCTGAGCTCATCTTGAGATCCTTAACTTGATTATGTCATCAAACATCTTTCCCCGACATAAGACCACACTCACAGGTTCCAGGGGTTAAGCCATATGTTTGGGGGGATCTATCCGGCCCACTGCAGTGCCCAAACCCGCAAAGTTTGTGGAGTGGCAAAGTCAGATGTGGAATTTCACTACTAGTGCCACATTCCACACCAGCCGGCGCCCCGCATGAAGCTACGAGTACTGTCACACGAGTGACAGCCACCGGACCTGCCGTGCAGTGGGGAGGACTGTGCACTACACAAGCCCTCCTTGAAAGGACCGCTATGCCCAAAGCCAGGGGTGCTCGGAACGGCGAAGTCAAATATCCACGCTGCCGTAACTGTTCTCTCATCGCAGAAACTAGGATAGTGCCTTGTACCTGGTGAGACTACTTCAGAAAGAAGGCAGAGCCCAAACTCACTGTGGCCAGGCCGGCTGGCTGCTCTGGGGAGCAGCCCCACCACGCTCACCGTGCTGTTGATGTGCGCTTTCGCTCACCTTCGATGTAGAGTGGCTCCACCACGTCGTGGTTAATCAGCTCGAAGTTCTCGTGGCCGATCCAGTGCTCCACATTCCTCTTCCTGCCAGTGAAGAAGTTGTCCACCACAGTCACCTCATGGCCATCCATCATGAGCTTGTCCGTGAGGTGGGAGCCCACGAACCCCGCTCCTCCGGTTATCTGCACCAGGACGGGGTGCCCAAGGTCCCCAGAGAAAGCACAAGAGGACACGGTGACAACCAGCTTCAAGGGGATATGCCTTTGGTGCAGCCACAACTTAACACTTGGGAGGGGAGCAAGGAAGGAGGACACTAATGGTTTCAGGGCAGCGTCCTCTCTCTCCCTCCAGAACAAGTCGTCATACTACTGTCAATTTCTAAGCAGCCTAAAAACTTAAGCTACCACCCAGTAAATATCAGTACAGAAAAGCAGCTACAAGTTTCCAAATGTCCCCTCTGACAGAGAATTTCACATTAAAAGGTTCTTATTTTATGCCGATGGGACACTGAACATCACTTGTGTAATTCTAACACTCCTGCAGAGTTTCAGAATGTTTTAAAAAGTGATTATACCATGCAGAGATTTGGTGAGCCACCAAATGATATATGTTGTTTTTTTTTTAAATGTTTATTTATTTTGAGAGAGAGAGGGAGGGAGAGAGAGAATCCCAAGCAGGGTCTGCACTGTCAGCACAGAGCCCAACACGGGGCTTGATCTCACGAACCATGAGATCATGACCTGAGCTAAAATCAAGAGTTATCAGATGCTTAACTGACTGAGCCACCCAGGCACCTCTGTGGCTTTTAAACTGGACACAAAAAACTCATTAAAAAAAAACTATTATCTTCCCAACTGCTTATGAGAACAAATGAATAAGCAATAGCTACTGTCTTCAGACCTAAATGCTAAGTGATTGAGGTCCACTGTTCGGTCAATGTCTGAGCGGGAGCACAAACACTGCGTGGGGTCCACCAACGGGCCTACAGGGACACGATGCAGCTGTGGGGGGCAGGGGGCCAGCAATGCCATCCTGCCAAAACCGGAAGAGGCAATCGCGATTGAAAAACACAGCTTGAGGTCATAGATACTTTCTTCAAATTCAATGGTGTAAGTGGAGGAGCCAGATAGAGCATGTACTGTATTTTGAGGAAAGACTAGAAAGAACAAACTCAGAAAGCAGACTCGTGAAGTCAAACATCTTCTCTGCCCTGTTCTGTCCTCCGCCCTGCCTTCTCTGTTCCCAACGGAAAGAATTAACAGAAGGAAAAAACCCACCAATTCTCTCACTGAAAAAAGCCCAAAAGCCCCTAGGCCTATGGTTTTAAACCATTTAGTTTGCAACAAAGCCCTCTGTGATCTGACACGTAATTCCAATGCTGACCACGGGTGAGGGCAAAGCTGCCTGGGGTGAAGAAGGTAGATTTGGGAGACAGTGCAGGGGAGAAATGCCAGCCACCAGCACCAACCAGACATTTACACTTGCTCTGATGAAAATCACAGACACAGCTGACCCTTGAACAACTAGGGTGTGAAGTGCACGGGTCTACTTGTATACAGATTTGTTTGATAAATACAGTACAGTACTACGAGTGTATTTTCTCTTTCTTATGATGTTCTTAATAACATTCTGTTTTCCCTAGTTTGTTTTAAGAACAAAATACATAATACACATAACATGCAGGATCAGTGTTAATCGACTGTTTATGTTATGGAAAGGCTTCCAGTCAACAGCAAGCAAAAGGAGTCAAAAGTCACATGTGGATTTTTGACAGCCTGTGGGGATGTCGGGGGTGGATGGTCGGCCCCTCTCGGCCCTGAGTTGCTCAAGGGTCAGCTGTATGATGGTTGAGAATGTGGATGGTTGAAAAATCCTGATGCTGAATAGCTTTCAATCAGCTGCATTCATTTAAAAAAAACAAAATTTATTTACTTTTGAGAGAAAGAGACAGAGAGACAGAGCACAAGCAGGGGAGGGGCAGAGAGAGAGGGAGACACAGAATCCGAAACAGGCTCCAGGCTCTGAGCTGTCAGCACAGAGCCCAATGTGGGACTCAAACCCATGGACTGCAAGATCCTGACCTGAGCCGAAGTTGGACATTTCACTGACTGAGCCACCCAGCCGCCCCACAGCTGCATTCATTCTTAATGGAGAGCACCACTTCCTAAATCCTTTCTGCTTCTGAGGTAAGAAACAAACACCCAGAGGAACTGAATTTCTGACCAAGGTCCCCAGGTCATCAGTAATGACAGAATAAGCCCAGCCTTCCTAATTTCATATTCTCTCCACTACCTGCAGATTTTTCTGGTTCATGTTTTATCTTCAGCACCCCTGTATTTCACCTGTATACCTGAACAATGATTTGAAAAGAGAATTTTGGGGAAAGATAACTAAATTTCAACTCTCGCTCACTATATGTGCTTAACTCAGGGGATGAAAATCCATTTTATTTTGCCTTCATTTCATTGCATTTTCCCAAGCTCCCCACTTAAGTTCATAAATCAGAAAAATTACATCTTTTTAAAAAGAAATTTAACCTCTTTTAATGTAACTCTATATCCATACACAAATGTTTCTTAAACTAAGACATTCTGTAGCATGCTAACTTTACCTCCGCACCTAAAATGACCTAGCGGCGACTCAGCTAAGCAGAAATGCAGTGTACTAAATTATACACAATTGCCTCCAACATTTTACTAGTTTTAGTGGGGACATAAAATTGCTGGAAGCACCTTAGCCCTCCTTAAAATGCATTTGAACTGTTTTTTCTTGAAGAATTCCTTTCTATAGAAAATACTTAAAGATTTACGTAACATAGCTGGCTCTCCCTAATCAATTTCAGTCCATTAGGCAAGCATTTCAAACAGAAACAAGACTGGCAGAAGCCCATCACTTACAAGCTTCCTCAGGAAAACTAACTACCAAACCTGGGCCTACCCTCCCAATAACTAGGAGGTAACATCGAAGAAGACAGTAGGAAGAAAGGACAGGAGACCTCTTATGCTGAAATTGACTGTGCTCCACGCAGCTTTGCAGGGCTCTGCAGTTAGCAGCTCATCTCCACTGCTTGTACTTCTGCGCTGGTGGAAGCTCACAGGCAGTGAAAAGTGGTCCTGTTCAAGGGTGGCATTCAAACTCATGCTGCTCAGTAAGTCAGCAAGAAGAATGCCTTTCTGAACAAACCTCTTCTCTGTGCTAAGGCTCCAACAATCACTGAAAAGACTTTGGGTTTTAGCAACAACATGGCACCAGATGACTCTGAAATGTGGCTTAACCTATGAGCCAGCAGATGAGTGAAGAACGCTCAGTCCATTTATTGTGGCTACATGTAAAGTGGCTCCCGGCATCAGCAGGGAGATCATCTCGTGTGGAAATAATAATAACCCTTGTGTGCAGGGTTCATATACTAGTGTATGGTAATAAACATTCTGATCGCTCTGACATGTGGTAGCAGAGAGATCAGAAAAATTAACTTTTCTCTGCTGCTGAAGACATGGATGTATTTCTCAAGTCATGCTTAAATGCCTACACGTTTTTGATATGATAGAAATAACCCAAAAAGATGGGTGTACAAGTATAATAGACTTTAGAGTCTGCTCAGGGTGAGATTTATGTAAACCATCTAAAAAGGCACGAGGTCTTCTATAACTTCCAGAAGAGAAAGGCGATTATGTGGTATAAGTAGTTTAACAATGATTTAGGAGTATTACTTGGCTGTTTGGGACAAGTAGTCCTACAGCCTAAACAACGGGTAAAAGAACAGAAAAGCTTGTGCACCAACCACTTATATATCAAGGTCACAGATAAAGCATTTCCTGCAGAATGGCACTGTGAGGTGCTCCACAGACCTGTCCCTCAGCAAAACCATAACTAGGGAGGATCAATTCAAAAACCTAACCAGTTAAAGTCTTTGGAAATTGTCCTAAGGGTATACATACAGCAGATGAAGAAACACTTATTCAAGAAAATCTACAAAAATTCAGTAAGAACAGTGAGAATCTGTGACACTTGAGCCATGGACCACTCCCTCCTTCCACCCTACAAGCCCAGAGTTCAGAGTGGGTGAGTGTTAGGTGTGGCCAAAACAACGGAGCTAGCAGTCAAAAGATCATGGTATCTCACCAGGAAGGGCAGGGCTCAGGCCTTTCTGATTCCCTCCAGCTGTGAGCTGCACAGGCTAAATTCCTAAGGTGTGAGCCAAGTGGTTAAGACCTTCCTCCTCCAGCTCCCACTCACAGGGCAGAAGCTCTACCCACCCCAGGCAGGGCAGGGGGTGAACGGATGAATATGGGACCATGGTCACCCTTGCCCAAGCTCAGTCAAGGAGTGGATTCCATGTCCAGAGAGGCCAGGCAAGAAGACCAGGGGTACTGCTCCTGCCTGCCCCCTGCTTGTAAGCAGGAATGTCACTCCCTCCTCCAGTTCCACAGCAGTGACTCAGAGATTTTCCCCCGGGGACAGAGGCAGTCACTAAAAACACAGAGCTCCAAAGCTCCCACAGAGGTATAAACTAAGTTTGAAAGACAACGTGGGAAAGTTCAAGCATAAAGGTGATCTCAAGCATAATGAATGGAGATTTGAAGTGGTAAGCAACAGAAAGGAGCCTGGTAGCTCTCTGAGAACAATAAGCTTGAGCACAGGCTGGCCAGTTTAGTACAGAGAACCAGGGAAAGACACACCTAAGAGCCCTCCCGGGCTTAACAATCGACCTAAAAATCTACCTCTGCAAAGGGGCCAGAATTTAACTGGCTCCGACTGAGGAACGATTTATAACACAAAGCACTGATTAAAGCATAGTTTGCTCAAGTAGAGATTACTGGTGCCTAAAAGTTGGTGTGGATACCACATAAGGCAGACGGCTTAACAGAGAAATCAAGCTAAAAGATGGTCACCAAGAGCCCTGCTAGAACCACTGCCATCCCAGGGTGACTGTGTCCATCCCCAGGCCTGCAGCCTCTGAGCAGTGCCCATCAGAGCTTCATCCTCCAGGGAACGCAAGTCACTGAAAGAGACCAGCCAAGATACTCAACAGATAAACAAACAGGCAAAAATGAAACAAGGCTTAGGGAAAGGGGAGAACAGTATCCAGAGTTGCTACAATATACTACCTAAAATACCCAGGTTTCTATAGAAAATGTTGAGACTGGCAAAGAAACAGGAATGTGTGACCCGGACACAGGGAACACCACCAGGCCCATCCGTGCGCGGGCCCAGCTACCACGTTTACGAGAGTCTTCAAGTCAGCCATTATAAATAAGTTCACAGAATGGGAGGAAACCATGCTTTAAGAAGTAAATAAAGACTAAAAAGGGAAAAATTATAAAATAGAAACAAATGGAAATTTGGGGGTTGACAAATATAGGACAATTCACTAGAGAGATTCAACAACTGACTGGATCTGGCAGAAGAAAGAATCAGCAAACCTGAAGATACATCAAGAGAGTTTATGCAACCTGAAGAGCAGAGAGAAAAACGAAAGGAAAGTGAATAGCCTCATACCAGTCTGAGACGTCAATAAGCTCACCAACAGGCACGTAAGGGGAGCACCAGAAAGGAAGAAAGAGAGGAACCGAAAAATTATTTGAAGAAATAATGGCTGAAAAGTTCTCCAATCCCATGAAACACATGAATCTATACATTCAAGAAGCTGAACAAACTCCAAGTAGGATAAATGCAAATATGAAGCATGAACCCATATCACACTAGAAACGCTGAAAATCAGAGACAAAGATAAAGTTTTGGAAGCAGTTGTACTGGGTTAAAATACTGTCCTACAAAAGTTATATCCTTCTTGGAATCTCAGCACAGGACCTTATTTGGAAGTTGGGTGATCGCAGGTGTCATCAGTTTGAGATAAAGTCATACTGGAGTAGAGTAAACCTTGAATCCAGTATGAGACACACAGGGAGAGCACCATGTGATGATGGAGGCCAAGACTGGGGAGATGTATCTACAAGTCAAGGAATCAAGGATGGTAGCAACACCAGAAGCTAAGAGAAAGGCATAAAACAGATTTCCTCCTAGAAACTTCTGAGATAGCACGGCCCTGCCAATACCCTCACATTAGAATTCTAGCTTCCACTACTGGGAGAGATTCAATTTTGCTTGTTTTAAGCTACTGAGCTTGTAACTGTGACAGCAGCCTTTGGAAAGTAAACAGGAGACAAAGGAAAGGACTCAAGTACAAGGAAACCCCCAACATAATTAACAGCTGACTCTCCATCACAAATAATGGAGGAAGCAGTAGGGTCACTAACATATTCAATGTGCAGAGAGAAAACTGCCCGCCAAGAATTTTATGCACTACCAAAACTTCTGAAAATAAAAATAAATAAATAAACAAAAAATGAGAGTATTCATTGCTAGCAGCCCTGCCATTCAAGAAATACTAAAGGATGTTCTTCAGGCTGAAAGCAAATGATCCCAGAGAGCATTTCCCACAGAGGAAACAAAAGGGGAAGGAACAAATAATTAGTAATTATAAAAGACAATGTAATTGCACTTTTTCCTTTCCACTCTTAATTGATTTAAAGACTAAATTGTACAGCACAACAATGTGAATGCACTTAAAGCCACAGAACTATATACTTAAAATGGCTAAAATGTGGGGCACCTTGGGTGGCTCAGTAGGTTAAGCAACCGACTCTTTGATTTCAGCTTGGGTCATGACCGCAGGCCCATGGGATCAAGCCCCGCAACAGGCTCTGTTCCAGTTGTGGAGCCTGCTTAAGATTCTCTCTCTCCCTCTCTCTGTGCCCCTCCCCCCCCCACACTTGCAAGCATGCTTTCTCTCTCAAAAAAAAAAAAAAAATGGTGAAAATGAAAAACCGTGTTATGTATATTTTACCACCACCACAGCAAAACAATTGTAAAAAATAATGTGAATTACTGTATTACTTGCCCTGTAAAATATAGAAATCTGTCTGACAACAGAATGAAGAGGGTAGGTGGGAGCAAAGTTGTACTGCAGTAAGGCAATGACACCAAAAGTTTACTCAAACCCACAGGAACAAATGAAGGAAACCAGACAAGGTAATTAAAAGGTTAATGTAACAAATTCTGCAAATGTCTCTTTACTCTCCTTCATTCACTCAGCTTATTTAAAAGATGTAAAATTATATAAATATATAACAATGTACTATGGGGTTTATAACATGAACTGAAGTAATACATAAAATGGATAGAAATAATATCACAAGAAGGGGTAAAGGCAGTAAACTATGTAGGAGTGGCAGGTTGACATCTCACTGGATCTTAAGTCTACATCTCAGGGTAAATCTGAAGTAGAGTATCATAAGTTAAGATGTACATGGTAAGCACTAGAGTAAGTAGGAACAGAATGAATTTTTAAAATACATAAAAAATAATTAACGACATTCAAATTACACATAAGGAAACATTTACTTAATGCAAAAGAAAAGAATAATGGAAAATGAGAGAAACAAAGATATGAGGCATACAAGAAACACAAAGGAAAATGTGTTGTAACTCCAACCATGTCAGTAATAACCTTAAGTGTGAATGGATTCAGCAAACACCCAAAAGGCAGAGATTGTCAAATGGGAGAAAAACAAAACAAAACAGGATCCAACTATATGAAGTCTTAAGGGAATACACTGAAGACTCAAAGATACAATGTGTTGAATGTAAAAAGATACAAAACGCAGCATAGAAAAATAATAAGAAAGTTGGAGTGGCTTTGATGGTATCAGACAAAATAAACTTTAAAACAAAAACTGTTAAGAGATACAGAGGGGCATTCTATAATGATAAAATCCATCAAGTGAATGTAATAATTATAAACACTTACGTACCTAACAACAAAGACTCAGAATATACAAAGCAAAAGTTGAAAGAATTAAAGGAAGAAATAGAGATTTTAACAACAATAATTGGAGGCATCAACACCTCACTCCCAATAATAAACAGAACTACGCAGAAGATTAGCAAGGAAATAAAAAGACTTGAAAAACACTGAAAACCTGCTAGACCTAGACCTAACAGATATCTTTATCTGTAGAACACTCAACAACAACAGTCCTTTTAAGAGTATATGAGGGACGCTGGGCTGGCTCAGTGGGCAAAGCATGTAACTCTTGATCTCTGGATTGTGAGTTTGAGCCCCCACGTTGGGTGTAGAGATTACTTAAAAATAAAATCTTAAAAAGAAAAAAGAGTACATGAAATATTCTCCAGGACAGACCATATTCTAGGCCATAACACAAGCCTCAATAAATTTAAAAGGAAAGGATTTGAATCATACAAAGTAAGTTCTCTGACTCTAATGGAGTGAAATTAGATCTCAAAAACAAAGAAATCTGAGAAATGCACAAGTACACAGAATTTAAACAGCACACTCCTAGATAACTAATGGATCAAAGAAAAAGTTACAAGGAAAATTAGAAAGTATTTTGAAATCGGTGAAACAAAGAAACAGCACTTAGGGTAGGCAGCTAAAGCAATGTAATTTCTAAAGAGATACAAACAACCACAACTAACTCAAGAAAAAATGGAAAATCTGAACAGGTCTATAGAAAGAGATTGAATTAAAAATGTTAAAAAAAAAAAAATTAACAACAAAAAAGCCCAGATAACTTCTGTGGTGAAATTCACCAAACGCTTCAATGAGAATTAATACCAAATATTCACAAAAGCATCTCAAAAAACAGAAGAGGAGGGAACATTTCTCTACCTATCCTATGAGGTCAGTATTACCCTAGTACCAAAACCAGCTAAAGACATCATAAAAAAAGGAAAATTACAGACCAAAATGTGTTACAAATACAGGCATAAAAATCCTCAACAAAATGCTAGCAAATGAAATCTACCAATATATAAAAAGGATCATACAGGGGCACCTGGGTTGCTTAGTCAGTTAAGTGACCGACTTCAGCTCAGGTCATGATCTCACCATTCGTGAGCTCGAGACCCGCATCAGGCTCTTGTGCTGACAGCTCGGAGCCTGGAGCCTGCTTCGGATTCTGTGTTTCCCTCTCTCTCTGCCCTTCCCAACTCATGCTCTGTCTCTCTCAGTCTCTCAAAAATAATAAATAAATGTTAAACATTAAAAAAATACTCTGGTTTCTCTTCAGATCAAATAAAAAAAAAAGGATCCTACATTAACCAATTGAGATTTATCCCAGATATGCAAGATCAATTGCAAAATGAACAAACTAGGGGCAGAAGGGAATCTGGTCAACTTGATAAAAGACATCTATGACAAGCCCTCAGCTAACACCATATTTAACGGTGAAAGACAAAGCTTTCCCCTAAGATGAGGAGTAAGACAAGGATGTCTGCTCTTCCCACTTCTATTCAACACCGTATTAAGGATTCTGGCCAAGACAATTAGGCAAGGAAGTGAAACAAAAAGTATTCATAGTGATAAGGCAGAAGTTAAACCACCTATAACTGCAGACGGTAGGATCTTATACAATATATTGAAAAGTCCTCAGGAACCTGAAACTATTAGAATCCAATGATTTCAGCAATTTGCAGGATATGAGAAAAGTCAAAAATCTACTGTAGTTCTATTTACTTGCAATAAATACAAAATAGAAAAATGGAAAAAAACAA
Source organism: Neofelis nebulosa (assembly GCF_028018385.1). NCBI lineage: Eukaryota > Metazoa > Chordata > Mammalia > Carnivora > Felidae > Neofelis > Neofelis nebulosa. The sequence continues at coordinate 86,492,857 of NC_080790.1, forward strand.
TTCCATTTATGCCAACATCAGAAAGTATAAAACACTTCATTCAGAATAAATTTAACATAAGAAGTGTGAAACTTATACTGTGAAAACTATAAACAAAAAGAATGTTAAAAGAAATTAATGAAGATGTGAATAAATAGAAAGCCTCCCCTCCCCACCGTTCTCAAGGATCTGGAAGACAATATTGTTAAGATAGCAATAATGTCCAAATTCATCTATAGATGTGATGCGGTCTGTATCAAAATCTCAGGTGGTTTCTTTGAAGAAACTGATGAGTTAATTCTAAAATTCACCAGGCCTGTAAGGGATCCAGAGTAGGCAAAACTACCTTAAAAAAAGAAGACAAAGTGAGGGGGATTCACACTTCCCAATTTCAAAACTTAGTATAAACATACGGTAACCAAGACAGTAATACTGGCCTAAGGACAGACAGGATCAATGGAACAGAACTAAGAGTCCGGAAATAAATATTTTCACTATGGTCAGTTGGTTTTTGACAAGGGTACCAAGACAATTCAATGGGAGACGATCAGTCTCATCAGCCAATGGCGCTAGGTATATACCCAAGAAAAAGGAAAATCTAGGTCTTCACAAAAACTTAAATACACCTTTGGTTCACAGCAGCTTTATTCACAATGGCCTAAAGTAGAAACAACCCCAACTGTCCATCAATTGATAAATGGATAAACAAAATGTGGTACACCCATAATATGGAATGTTATCCAGCCACAGAAAGAAATGAAACACTGATTTGTGCTGCAGCATGGCTGAACCTTAGAAACATTACTCTAAGAAGTCAGATACTAAAGACCACATAGTCTATCATTTCATTCACAGGAAACGTCCAAAACAAGCAAATCTATAGAGACAGAAAGTAGTTTCAGTGCTTGCCAGGAGCTGGGAGGAGGATGGCCGGCAAAGGGGGTGGGGCTTCTTTCTGAAGTGATGAAAACATTCTAGAAATATAATATGATGCTGTTGTGACTTTGTGAACACACTATACATCATATTTGGTATGGATGACCTACGGTATGTGAATTATACCTCTTTTTAAAAAAGCAAGTTTTGGGGCACCTGGGTGGCTCAGTTGGTTAAGCATCCGACTTTGGCTCAGGTCACGATCTCACTGTCCGTGAGTTCGAGCCCCGCGTCGGGCTCTGTGCTGACTGCTCAGAGCCTGGAGCCTGTTTCAGATTCTGTGTCTCCCTCTCTCTCTGACCCTCCCCCGTTCATGCTCTGTCTCTCTCTGTCTCAAAAATAAATAAACGTTAAAAAAAAAAATTTAAAAAAAGCAAGTTTCTTGGGGTGCCTGGGTGGCTCAGTCAGTTAAGCATCCAACTCTTTTTTTTTTTTTTTTTTTTAATTTTTTTTTCAACGTTTTTTATTTATTTTTGGGACAGAGAGAGACAGAGCATGAACGGGGGAGGGGCAGAGAGAGAGGGAGACACAGAATCGGAAACAGGCTCCAGGCTCCGAGCCATCACCCCAGAGCCTGACGCGGGGCTCGAACTCACGGACCGCGAGATCGTGACCTGGCTGAAGTCGGACGCTTAACCGACTGCGCCACCCAGGCGCCCCAAGCATCCAACTCTTGATCTCAACTCAGGTCATGATCTCACAGTTCATGGGATTGAGCCCCGTGTCAGACTCTGTGCTGACAGCATGAAGCCTGCTTGGGATTCTCTCTCTCCCTCTCTCCCTGCCCCTCCCCCCTTCTCTGTCTCCCTCTCTCTCTCAAAATAAATGAATAAACATTAACAACAACAAAAAAAGCAAGTGTCTGGATATTACAAATATTAATCAGATGTGCAAACTTACCAAAATTCTTTTACGGTCCTTTTCAGATAAAAATTTTACTGGCGGGTATTTCTGGGTGAAGCTGTAGAACGTGAAGAGATTAGAAAAGTCAAACATCTCCTGTGAAGATTTTCTCTAGTCCCAACAAAACAAAGGCTAGATTGTGGAATCATCACTGTCAGCCCTTCTAGCCATTCCAAAGAGGCTACAGGAACCAAGCAACTCCCGGCTCGTTTGAATTCAAGAAATATGCAACCCGCTCCTTGGGCGGAATCAAGCTGAGGATTGCGAGTCCGTGCTTGAGAAGGGAACATTTGTCACTGCACAGGCTGTGAGGAGCCAGAGCTAAACACAAAACATGGGAGGTGGCAGCGTCCTCACAATGCTGTCTGGGGGTCTGGAAGGAAGAAAGCAGCCTTGTGAAGTCACAGATCCAAAGCAGGAGATTGTGCCTTGCAAGGGTAAGAAATGAAAAAACGAAGCCTGTTCCCTTATTCTGGCCGATTTCACAATTGGATCATCTGTTTCTAAACCAGTGCCCCCGGACAAGATGACTGGGCATCAGCACTTTCTGTCTCCCACAGTCCGCTCTGAACCCATCTTAAGTGTCACTTTACCCTTCCAATGCCTCTTGCCCCTGGTAAAGGTTCCATGGTCCCCAACCCACACTGATGTTTTGGGGCAGGGCAACGCAAGTGGCAGATAAAACATCAACCGAGAGTTGATAAATGCAGATTTGAAACATCCATTCTTGAAGTGGTTCAGTTAGGAACAAAAGTGCTTTAAGGAAGTTCAGAGAAATCAACTTTGCAGTCATTATTTTAATTGGAGAGGTGCCAGGGGCACTGTCTCATGCCCTCCACATCCCCAGCTGGGATACAGAATGCATTTCCCTAATGGTCGCTGAACTGAACAGAATATGACAGGTCATTAGACAGAAGACCTTGAAGCAAGTGTTTCTCATCTCTTGGAAGAGTGGAAACATGCTTAAATTGGAGCTTGGGGCAGGAGGGCTTTCTCTTACAATGCAGATGAATTCCCCTATTAAGAGCTTCCAGATTCTCAAAAGGTCAAGCTCCCCTTGCAGACTACAAAACCAGACACAGGCAGGTGGGAGCATCTGAGGGAACTGGTGACAATCTTGGGCTTCCCCCTTACTAGTTCTGTGACCCAGAGCAAGACCCCCAAGAGCTCTATGCACATCAGGGCCTTCTGCTCCGTCAATGGTAACCACAGCACCTCCCCGAGAGGGCTGCCCTGGCACGGACTGTCTTTACCACAGGCCGCCATGGTGAGGGCCGAGTGAATGTTCTCACAGCGGCCGTGGAACAGGGCAAGCTCCGCCTGCTAGAACACTGGCAGCCTTCAGGGAGCCTGACAGATGTCTTGTTTGCAAAGTGACACTTCTTGTCATTCCAAGTACTTCCTCCATCAGTCAGCTGGAGGGGGGCCAAGCAAAAGACAGCACTGCCTGTGTGCACCCCTCGCATGGGCCCGATGTCCCCTCTCTTCTCTGAGCGCCCCACATCCACCGTTCTGCCTCAGTCCCAAATTCTGCAACCAGCCACGTGGTGCATCTGCAATGTCTCTCTCTTTCCAGGCCGACCCTCTGCCTACCTGCCCACTGTGGCCCACTTGTACTGGGAAGAAAACAGCAAACAGTTTTCTTACAGGAAATACACTTAAAAGAAATAAAACTGAAGCAAAAACATTAACTGCCTGACACAAGGTCACATGTGAAGTACAGACTGATAAACCTACTTCAAACAGTGTGTGCTAAAACTTAAAAAAAAAAAAAAAGAAGACATTGGCTGGGCTTCTTGCTGTTTTTCTTCAACATGTAGCAACCAAGTTTCAGATTTCATATGTATGATCAAGTGATTAAAGTGTTGGAAAAACTCTCACAACCCTCATTTCTTCCTTTTAGAAGCCAGGCACACAAAGCCAGAAGCAAGAGCAGGCGGAAAGCTCCTTCGGGGTCCTCCTCAGTCCGCACTTCACACTGTTGGCCTTCCTGCAGCCACAGACGACAGAGTTATGGGACTGCATGAGGGGACTGAGCGGCAACGCTGAGGTGGTCGTGTGAGGTGACTGCATGGCAACTCTGAGGTGACTGTGTGAGGTGACCCCATGGTAACTCTGTGACAGCATGAGGTGACCGTGTGGGAACTCTGAGGCAGTGACTCCGGGGGTGACCACATGGTAACCTGTGACTGGGTGAGGTGACTGCTTGGGAACTCTGAGGTCACCGCTTGAGGTGACTGCGTGGTAACTCTGTGGTGACAGTGTGAGCTGGTTCTGATGTGGTGCTAGCTGGGCCACTCCTTCAGCACATCATTCAGCCCTCCCCTGCTGCACTTGCCAAGCACTGAACAGAGTGGGCAAGGAAGAGGCATAGGCTTCTTTAAAGGCATGAAGTAGGTTAAAACCCTATGTAGTAGCATACTGGCTCATCCATACATTCATTTGGGAGCTTTTTAATGAGCACCTATTTTGTGCCACACGCTGAGGATACAGAAGCAAACAACATAGAGGATCAAGGCCCTGCCCACATGAAGCCTGCAGTCGGCATTTCTGAGTATGAGAGAGACAAGTAAGCAAGGGAGGCAGAATGTAGCACGAATTGAATAATGGAACTTTTCTTACCCCCCAAAATTAATCCTTTAGTAATTATTCTATGCCATTCCAGACTCTACCCTTAGTGTTCATTAAAGTAGCATTAGTAAGAAGTGTTTTTTACCTAGAATTTAAGTTCTCATCATGACTTGCTATCTATTCACAGAAAATATAAAGGTTGGAGATGAAATTAAACAAATGGCAGGCAATCAAACTCTTAAGAAATGGGAGGGGGTGTTGTAAAGAAGAGAAAAAACTCACACAACCCACTTACTCAGGCTTCTCGAAGGGCACTGTCCCCATTTCTTTCCTTGTATGAATATAATCTTTACCTTTCAAAAATATCCTTAAATATCTTGGGGGCCACTTTGCCCCCAGGTGACAAGCACATCAACACAATGTAGTCCAGTTACATTCTTATCTTGCTCACGTCAAGATGGGTGTTTGATCATTCTTAGCACATAAATCAGTCAAGAAAAATAAAACCCGACAGAGCTCCATCGATTTCTACCACAAAGTCTTGTCCATACTTGACTTTCTAACACACACAACAACTCGGGCTCATCCGTCGCCTGACTTGATCACCAAACTGGAGAACAGAACCAGTTGAGGATGAATAACTAGTAAAGCAGCCCCAAGAGGCAAATGCTTAACCTCTACACCCATCCTAAAGGGAGCTCTCACAGCTTGACAAGAATGAGTTACTGGTAGTTTCTTCAACATTACATTCATACTTGTGCTTCTCTTTCCTATTTAAAAATTAGCACAAATATTGTCACAAAAGTATCAAAAGGAATCATAAAATTCTCCTATTTCAAGAGATCTCGTGTGTAAGCCATTGCTTTAGGGAAGGGTTATACAATTGATTCACTTTTCATAAGTGAATATTACTCTCTAAAGAAAATAATCAATGGCGGGCCTTTTTTTTTTTTTTTTTTTTGGCCAACATAAAGCCTGGTTGGTTATTTCTTACCATAAGCAATTTTTTTTTTAAGTTTCAACTAAAATCTCTCAAATTCTACCAGTCTTATTAAAGGTGGAATTTCTGGCTCCCATCCAGTGAAATGTTACCAGCAGCATAATTTCATCCCAAATCACAGCAAGAAAAATTTAAAGAACAAATCACAACTTTATATTACTAACTCAATCTGCTAAAAAATAACAAACTTTTAGTACAGCAAGAGTTGAAATTAATAGTTTGTATGACTGCATATAAACTATCAATTGAGGACAAAGAAGAAAATGAATGAACATATTTAGTTTGATGATTCTTCACCCTTATTTCTCTGCGATCATTTATTGCAGACACCGAAATCAAAGAAAAAATTGCTCTCCATTTCTTTTATGAATCTGGGCTTGATAAAGGCTCATACAATACTGATACACATCATCCAAACCCATGCCAAGGTAAGGAAAAAAAAAAAATAACGTCAACTTTAATGAGGGTTTTCATTTTTCTGTTTTAAACCTCTAAAAACCCAACTGTTATGCTGGATGCACGGTTTTCCAGATAAACTCAAGGGACAAGTTCCAGTGCCCCGAGCTCCAATGTTTTGGAGAGAGGGGGAATGTGGGCACAACAGAACTACACACAGCAGGAGGAGAGTCGGGGAAAACACTAAGACAAATGGTGAGGAGCAACTTGCTCTGGAATCTGATTCAAGTAAGTTCCCACCATATTATACAATTCTTCCCTCCCAGCCACTTCACCTGGACTCAATTCTGGAAACTTCCTGAGGTATGGTGACAAGCAAACAAGTGACCCCTAATTTCTTACAGTACTTACATATAGTACTGGATTTCAGACCCTCCAGTTTTGTTTTGTTTTTTTTTTTCTTCTTTTGGAATTCCCTCAGATTAATCAGTATATGCTAGAAACCATCTGATTGCCTTGCATAACTTAAAAGAAGATAAGGCCTAGCCTCAACTTGTATGCCACGAATTTTCAGGAACTGAGAAATTCACAGGGTTCAGAAAAGGAAGATTTCAACACACCTAGATCCTATCTTCTTCTAATGTTTGGAATATTTGAGCATTATATTCAAATCAGGATTAAAAACAAAAACCAAAACATTTATGTGGTTATTTGTTTAGACATGAGACTTTGTAGAAACCAAACGGATGGGAAAACAGAGGAAGGACTTTTAGTGTAGGATCTGTGTGGTTGAGCTTCAGGAAGACTCCTAAAACAATTAACTTTATTGAAATAAATAAGTTTTTTTCCCTAGAGAGAATCCATAGCTTTCATCAGAAATAGTTTGTAAAAAGCAAAATAAAGGAAGATAAAGCTTTAAAAACACTGCATCAAATTTGACAGTAAACATCTACCTTCTCACAGAAAAAAGTTCTTATGTTGAAAGCACCTAACACCTCTCATATTATAGAATTACATGGTTAAAAAAATAATGACAGAGGTGAGATGAGCTTATATCAGATGCTGACCTTCTAAAGTCAGTAAATAGAAGGATTTTCCTTAAAAATGTGCACATACCTTTTCTCCAAATCTCTGATTTTCTCTCTTAGTGGTTCAACAATCTAAAACAAAAATAACCAAAATTACTTTTGAAGCAAAGAGAGTTCTCCACCATCCCTCTCTGATGTTCCACACAGACATGATGTAACACAAATCAGATTTTAATTTCTTCTACTATCCACTTCCAGTTTGAAATTAAGTTAGATCACTTGAATCACACGTTAAGAATTGAGATGATAAACTGTATGTTGGAACTCTTACTCCAGAGACACTTAAGTCTCTCAGAAAATTAACTTTTTACTTTCCTTACTAGTGAGCAAAGTGGTTGAGGCTCACAAAAAACAGACAGATCACCACCACCTGTTCTTTTTAGGAACTAAAGAATCCCCTAAATGTTGCCCTCCCCTAAAAGCTTAACCTCTTGTTTCTTCACATAATCGCCATGTCATCTGCTCAGCACATGAATGAATGGCAGGCTGTGAGCCGACCCACAATGCTGTGTTTTAACACAGGGAGCTCAATCCAAGGGCTTCTCCAGGACTGTGACATTTGGCTTCGAACCAAAATGAGGGACTCTCCATCCCCTCCCATAGCCCACGTCACACTAGCATACCTATATCTGCAATTATTTGACTAAAAGCATAAGCGGTTATTTTCAAACAGAAGGTGTATAAATCCACCAGAGGAGCTAGCTTTCTCGGAGGTGGGTGTGTGACTTCCCCCATCTGTGCATGTGGGCACCCTCTGTGTTTCCAGAGGCCCAGCATCTGAGTTGGGCTGGTTTTCCTTTCGACATCTGCTCTGGCACTTGCCTCCACCCCTGGTACTCACCTCCCCCTCTCTAAGAAATTCTCGAAGGTCACTTGAGAAGTCGTAACAAACTTTTAAACCCATTTTGCCTCTGAGTAGGAATTCAGTACATCACACCTTGATAAAACAGACAAACGCTAACACAGGGATGCATCCAGAGCATAAGAGACAGAAAGGCTCCTCTAAATAAGGGTAAATTTTGGAGATGTTTTCCAAATCGCGTAATAGCAGCAAGCTGCCACACTAAAGACAGCAGCACCAGTGAAGGAGCTGAAATTGACAAACATAACGAAAAAACCAGAAACAAATTATGGGAAAGGGACTAACCTCTTCAATCTTGCTCTCGATTTTGAGTTCACCGTTTTCCTGCATAGACCTGTTGAGTAGAAAGCTACAAAACTGAGATCCACTGAAAGGCTTGGCGACCTCAAGATTTATTTGTGAACAAAGTACAACACACACCAACGCCTGCAGACCACCTCACCGCTCCCCTTCCCAAACATCGGTCCCGGGCTCCAGTTCCCTCCAGAAGGGGGTTACACCAGAGGAACAGAAGACAGCAGAGGAGAGGAAACCTCAAGTTCATCTCACCCCCTCACCTCTACCGCAGAAGGGTTATTTCTATTCAACTAAAATAATCTCACTTGCATGTTACACCCAACGTGGGATTATAAATTAGAGGCAGGAAGCGTGTCTATAGGAGTCCAAGTCTCTCGGCTGGGTTTTCCTGGGGCTTGAATGCAAAATGGAGCTTTTCCAAGAGAAAAAACAGAGTTCCTTTAAATGGGATCTGAGCACCCCTCCTAGTCATACACAGAAAGAAGCCTTTGTCAGGAGATACTCATGACCTAGTGGTGGGAATCAGATCAACACGGCCCCACCAGCCTTGCAAAGTCTACTCAATATGAAAAGCCTGGTGGGGACACAGCAACCCTTTGCCCTAGTGGCCTCCTGCAGGGACATTCAACTTCCAAACTCACCACGAGCACGGCCACCATGGCTGTGGCTCTTTTATTTTCACCAGCAAGAAGTAGAGAGTGGAGCAAATTTTGCTTCAAACGTAAAACTGTACTAGCAGTGCCAAATTTGTTTTTATGATGAACGCCTGTTATTATTATTTTTTAGAACATAAACACAAAGATTTTACTCTTCTGAGTGCCCCTCCCGCATTTATCATGAAGAACAAATAATGCACACTCAGTCGGAAGCCTCCCTGGGCCTAATCCTGAGGTAAACAGATGACCTCAGCCTTCACGGTCTGCTCCCAGGGCCAGGGGCCAGCCGTGGTTTCCCTAAGACAGCCTCTTTTTCAAAAGGCTTTGGAAAAGCACGCCCCCTGTGTGCCTGCTTGAGCCACCCTGAAACACACCTTACATTTCAGCCGTGTAAAAGCTAGGGTCAGCCCCTTACTGCATACCAAAGGAGGGAAGGGACCCTGAGGTGGGCAATGCAAGGGAGCCAACCGGTAAAAATGGGTAAGTAGCAAAATCAGATGTATTCCTCGAGAACGTAAGGAGAAAGACAAAGCTCAGGTGTGCGGATAGCAGAAAGACTCAGTTTCGCTTTGTAAATATTCTGCAATTAACCCATGACATGTAATGACTGAAATGCATCTACAAAACCCCACCAACAGCATCCAAGTTATTAAAAAGAGTTACCTCATGTTAACGAAGTTGCCCCAAACAGCTGTAAGGGAAAGAAGAAGAAAACAGGTCAATATTTAACTTCATGACATTCAAGGATTCCAACGAATAGAATTTTAATATTTAACCAGTATTTTCAAGTACACTAAGAAATCTGAATTACAGCTCACGAAGACAACAAAATGCACACTTTTAAAGGATTAAGTCCTACTAAAACATAAGTGAAAAAGGATCCTATGCCTCTCTTTAATTCTGGAATACCTCTTGTGGGGTCTGGAGTTCAACTATGCTTGTGTTTGGATAAACAGTATGTCCTCAACCTTTGTTTGAGGAAAAGCCAGGCAGGAGAATCAAAGAACTGCAGGCCTGAAAGAGATCCCAGGGCTCGGTGCAACCTCTTTCTTTAAATCTCTTCGAAACCAAAACCCAGAGAAGTTAAATAATGGGCCGAAGCCATGGTTTAACCTCACCTGGAAGTCCATCATCTCTCAGCACTTACCACGTCTCTCTCATATTCCAGTTTCCAGTCGGCTGGCCTGCCTCCTTGATTATAGACACCCGGAGGGTGGGTCACCATGTGTACACAGCTGGTGCCCAGTAAATGTGCACAAATCAGCGCCAGCTGCAACACTGACGTCCTGCCATGGCTGACTTTGAAACATACTACCAGATCACGAGCGCCCATGTGACGTCACAGAACAGAGGATTACTTCATAAGGAAACCTTCTGCATGAATGAGTGGTTCTAATATTGTGTATGCATTCCTGCTTGTTTGTTTTATATTTTTATTTTATTTTTGAGACAGAGAGAGACAGAGCATGAACGGGGAAGGGTCAGAGACAGAGGGAGACACAGAATCTGAAACAGGCTCCAGGCTCTGAGCTGTCAGCACAGAGCCCGACGCGGGGCTCGAACTCACACACCGTGAGATCATGACCTGAGCCGAAGTCGGACGCTTAACCGACTGAGCCACCCAGGCGCCCCTACACATTTCTGTTTGGCTCTTATGTAGTCACTCCCCAAATGGTGAACACCTCCTCAGGGCCAGGTGCTCTTACATGGTGGGGAAAGAGAGAGAGCAAAGACAAAGACCCTCCCCATCCCGGGGATGGTGATTCTGTGAGCTGGGAAAGGCATTAAGGTTAGTACCTACTCTGAGGCACCTTCTTATGGTCATCCTCTGGTACGTAGTAGGGTTTAACAAATATTTACAGAATAGGACTTAACTTCCCAAAATCACATTTCGCTGATTCCATAAAAGCACATTCCCCTCCAAAAGGAGGAAGCAACTAATACATAAGACAGCGATAAATAACTAAAAGTGGCAAAAATGCAAGAAATGAGAGAAATTAAAATAAGTCCATACTACATTCCTTATTCATTAAAAAAAATAATGTTTTTTACCTTCGGACCATGTGATCTTACTTTTGAGTATTATCCTCAGGATACACATTTATACACAGGAAAGTTGCCTTCACAAATCATGGCTTTATTTATACTAAAAAGGGGGGAGGGAAAAATCAAAATACCCTAGAATGGGGGAACTATTATATAAATTATGATACAGCCATTCAATGAAATCGCAAAGCCATTAAATATCACTGTGACTTTTATCAAACAGAGAAGAAAATAACAAGTGTCGGCAAGCATGTGGAGAAAAGGGAACCATCATGTACTGTTGGTGGGAATGTAAACTGGTGCAGCCACTACGGAAAACAGTAAGAGGTTCCTCAAAAAAATTAAAAATAGAAATACCATGTGATCTAGCAACTCCATTTCTGGGTATTTATCTCAAGGAAACAAAAACGCTAACTGGAAGAGATACGCATTCTCAGGTTCACTGCAACATTACTGACAATAGCCAGGACACAGATACAACTCAAGTGTCCATCATTGGATGCGTGGAATATTATTCAGCCATAAAAAGAAACAAACAAACAAAAAAAAGGAAATCCTGTCACTTGAGGTAACATGGATGGACTTTGAGGGCATTGTGCTAAGTGAAATAAGTCAAAGACAAACACTGCATGATCTCACTTATACGTGGAATGTTAGAACAAAACAAGAAACCAAAGTTGATAAATACAGAGAATACATTACTGGTTGCCAGAGGTGAACATGTAGGTATTGGTGAAATGGGTGAAGGTAGTCAAAATAAAAAAGTCCTGGGGATGTCATTTAGAGCATGATGACTACAGTTAATAATATAACATTGCATAAGTGAAAGTTGCTAAGAGTGAATCTTCAAAGTTCTCATCATACACACAGTGTAAGTATGTGATGTAATTGATGGTAACCAGAGTTACATAATATATATTATGTATTATGTGTATTTATATATAGTGTATATAGTATATATATATAAATACATATTATGTAATATGTACTAATACATTATATATTGCTATGTTACTAAATAATACTGTTACATGTCAATTATATCTCAATTAAAAATATAACTATGAAAATACATTATAACATGGTAATGCAATTATGACCATTTCAGATGAGAAAATACATATGCAGTATGACTTCCACTACTAAGAACCACGTAGAATAAAAAGATGGTCCAAAGATGCCAAAATATTGTTCAAATGGTGACATAATTGTTTATTTTTCCATGCATCTATGTTCCTTCCTACCTTGTTTTCTAACAAAGGAGGGAAAAGATTTCCAAACCTTTGCTGAATTCTTTGCCCCCCACACCATGTGCCCCCCCCCCCCACTACCATGAGGTGGCCCCCACCCAGAAGGCCCAGGAACATCTGGGTCAGTGGTCAGCTTGGACACCCAGCATTGTGGACCAACCAGCAGTTGCCAAACCCCATGGATCCTGTTCTCCACTATGTATCTCAAATAAACATATCGTCTCATTTTGGCTTTAGGATTCTGCTTGTCAGAATATGCCAGGAAGCAGTCCCTCTCTGGCTGTGGAACCTCAGGAGGGGGGAAATTAATTATCCATAACTTAAGATGCCTTCAGGATAGATAACACCTTTGACAGCCTTTTCAAATCATTCCATGGTTACTAGTTTATTCGGTTTCTTTTTAACCTTTTCTTGAGTGGGTTTAAAATGTCTCAGAGACATTTCTCAATCCTTCCATCATCCTTAGACTACCTCAGAGCACATAAGGCTGCCCCCTCTCCTAGACATCTTCTCCCTACTTGAAGTACAGACACCAGGGCTCTGAGGGCTCTCCCCTTCCCTACTGGTCCTGCATAAACACTCCTCCCTGGGTGGCAGGTGAGGACCCTGGGATCTGTCCTGAGGAATAATGCTCATGACCACATCGTTGCCACCCTTAATGAGGGGATAATAATGGCCATCATGGCTAATGCCCAAACCTATTCTTGTGGCTCAGACTTCTTCCACTGGCTCCCTGCACTTGGAAAAACCTCCTGCACTTCCCAGTTCACCCCCCAGAGCTTCATGAACCCCATCTCCCCTCCTCACCAATCAGACCTCCACGCCCACCCACCCCCAAGCCCCGCCCACCACTTGCAGCTTCCACCCTCCCTAAAGCAGCTCCACCTGTGGTGGTCTCCTTGGCCAGAACGCCTCACCTGAGCATTCCGTTGCTGAGAAAACTTCTTCAACCTCCCTCCCTGCTCCAGGGGACAGGAGGAGACCCTCCATGTTGTCACAGCACCCACACTACACACCTCTTTTTAATAGGTGGTTTACAGGTGGGTTTCCCTGAACACCAAACACAAGCAGCCAGCCACCAAAATTAGTGGAATGGAGGAGGTAAGGAATGTTTTCACTTTATTACACTTATCCCTCGCTTAGTACTTTTATCTTCAGAAGTGTTATTACTAACTAATCTTTAAGATGTTTTTATGTCAAGTGTTTTTGGCCTCCTTTTAAATTCTCAACAGCTACACCGCCTGCTTTGTTTTGAAGAACAAAAAGGACTCAGCACCCAGCTCAGACAAAAAACACACAGAGCAGGCAGGGAAAGCTCCTGAATTACTGCAGACTCATTTCAAGGGGGGAAAACACAAGCAATTTCCAACAATTACAGAGCCTTGTCCCTGGTGTTCAGTGTAGACTAGCCTAGAACCTTGCACAGCATGGAGTTTAAAAGTTAAACATTGCTAAAAATTAATGTTGCTCTTAGAATTTTGCAACCTGCTTAAGTTAATCTGACCCACCTTACAGTGTCTCAAAAGGATCTCTGAGAATTACGAGTAGCCGTATTCTATTGGTGTTTGGACTAAATAGAACTAAATTAAGTCAATTACATACCATATAAGGACTCAATATTAAGAAACGTATTTTTTAAAAAAGATAATTATGGGGCACCTGGGTGGCTCAGTTGATTGAGCGTCCAACTCCTGATTTTGGCTCAGGTCATGATCCAGTCAGGGTTGGGCTCTGCGTTAATAGCCTGGAGCCTGCTTGGGATTCTCTCTCTCCCCCTCTGCCCCTCCCCCAGCACTCTCACTCTCTCACTCTCTCTCTCTCAATAAGTAAATAAACTTAAAAGGAAAAAAAGATAATCATTCGCCATCACTAACAAATGGCTTAACACCAAATTCCCTTACGCTGCTTTCAAGATATTTTAATTTATTCTAATTTTTATTGCAAAAAATACTTTGCATGCAAACTGAGGCACACTGGTTTCACGATTCTTTTACTGTCTGTATCCAAATTTCATGCTATGCAAGGAAACCCTGTTCAAGAAAATCGATCACATAGAAATTTTCATTTAGGGCAGAAAAAATTGAGTGATTTTTAAGGGTATGATTAAAAATCAGTGTCCTTCTCCACGAAAGAAAAAATTAAAATGTTAACTCAATGCTTCTGTGGTCTCTATTAATCTAACATGGTTTCTTAAATATTAATCAGGTATCACTTTTATTTTTTATTTTTTTAACTTTTATTTATTCTTGAGACAGAGAGAGACAGAACATGAACATGGGAGGGGCAGAGAGAGAGGGAGACACAGAATCTGAAATAGGCTCCGAGCTGTTAGCACAGAGCCCGATGCGGGGCTCGAACTCACGGACCGCAAGATCATGACCTGAGCTGAAGTCGGATGCCCAACCGACCAAGCCTCCCAGGCACCCCAAGTATCACTTTTAGAATGTAATTTCTCAATCTGCAATCTGTGGGTCTCCACTGAATTCCTGAATGAGTTTCAGGAAGTCTTGGGAAAATCCTAGAAAGTCCACACAAAACCACACATACAAAGCTTTCAAAACTCCCCAATAAAAGTTTGAAATTTCAGAGGTGCACTGGTTTTAGAATGTTTTAGAATGAGGATAGATTCTGAGTTCTTGAATGCCAGACTTTAGTGAAGGCACGGATTCTGCACCAGCAACCCTATTCCCCTGTTTTAAGTACCGTTGTAACACTGGATCAAACAAAACTACCATTTCTGTTTCACACCTGTACATTTTCAATGGTTGAAATATGCTTCTCAATGTTTTGTTGGGCGTTCTGATCACCATTTTCACCTAGAATGCACATGTATTTTTGCCCTAAGTCAGAGGCAGAAGAATGAATTAGGAAAGCTGCTCTCTGGCCCAGCTAATGGGCACAAACCTGCATGACACACAGTATGCCCCATGTGCCAGCAGGCGAGGACAGCCAGACACACTATAAACCAGCATGCCAGGGGCTCACCGACTCAGCTTGGTGATGTTAGGACAGTACAACCACACGGAGAACCCATGCAAGATTTGCCCTCTGTCTTCAATGTTTGCTAAAATCCTTTCTGGCTCATTCACCAGCCAGCCAGCCAGCTAGCCAACAAAATTGGTGCCCACAGATGCAGAGGGCTAAGACCCTGTGCATAACTTCACCTGTATGGTAGGCAACATACACATGATGGTCAGCGAGGACCAGAGGAAGAGGTGAGGCTCAGCTGGCAAGAAGCAGGAGGGTCCACCTGGAACCACAAGGGGAAACAGCTTGATCCCGTTCATGCAGGAAAAGGTGGAGCGCCAGCCACCCACAAAATGATGGGGAACCCGGATCATAAACGGGCCTTCAAAGACAGGGCAGTGGGGAGAAATGGCATGCCCACAAACTGCAGTAGGAGAGGACAGTCATCAGCATAAATGTAGGTCTCTTTTTAAAAATGCAAACATTTAGGGGCACCTGGGTGGCTCCGTCAGCTAAGTGTCCAACTCTTGATTTTGGTTCAGGTCATGATCTCACGATTTGTGCTTGAAATTTTCTTTCTCCCTCTCTCTCAGCCCCTACCCTGCTTACGTTCTCTCTCAAAACAAATAAATAAACATTTTTTAAACATGCAAACATTTACATATTGAGCCCCTGCTAGAAGCCAAGCACTGTATGAGGTCTTGCAGCAAATGCTCCTAATCCATGTTGCCCTTTGGACTGAAAAGGTTCTGTGAGACCTAACAATGGCTAAGAATTAGCAGGGGGCAGGGAGAGAGTGGAGTGAGTGAGGGTCTGTCTTCTCTAGTCTCAAGGGATCAAATCTGGCTTCCCAGAACCTGTGAGGCCCTACAGACCTCCTGAATCAGAATCTCTGCAGAGGAGCCTGGGCATTGTATTTTTTCAAGTGCCCCCTGGGGAAGGTAGAGAGCCCGGCCCTAAGGGATCTGGTGACCTGCCATAGCCACACCTCACCTTTGCCCACCTATCTGCTTATACAGTCCAGGCTCAAAACACTATGGTCCCTCGTAATTTCTCCAACATGCCAAGGCTGTTCCTCCTGCCTCAGGGCCTTTGCACTTACTCTTCTCCCAAATGCCTCTTTAACTTGCCTCCTTCAGTTCATCTAGGTATTGGGTCAAGTTACCTCATCAGTGAGGTGTTCCTGACCAGCCTATTAATAGTATCCCCCTTCTCTCCTCCCTCCCCATACTCAACCTGCTTTCTTTTTCTTCATTGCACTTATCATCAGACAATATACCCAATGTATCTATCTATATGTGCTTGTATGTTTCCAGCCCAGAAAATGGAAGCTCCGAGACAGCAAAGACTGTTTCATTCACTACTGTTCTCTAGGATACTGAGATGCTTCCTCGAAATATTCAGCGCTCACTCAGTATTTGCTGAAAGAATGAAGGAAAAGCTCTCCCAAATGATTAGGAATCCCAGTTCTAAGGCAGGAGTCATCAGCAAACTTTTTCTGTAAAGGGGCAGAGAATAAATATCTCAGGCTTTGTGGGCCATAGGATCTCTGAAGCCACTACTCAACTCTGTCAGTGTAGTGTGGGCAGAGTCATAGATAATTCACAAAAGCGTGACTGTGCTCCCACATGACTTCATTCAAGGACACAGAAATGTGAATTTCGTGTGTGATGAAATAGGATTCCTTTTTTTTTTTTTTTTTTGCCTTATTCTTCAACCGTGTAAAAATTGTTGAAACTTTCTCAGCTCAAGGGTGGGCTGGATTTGGCTCACGGTGCATAGTGTATCGTTCTGTGCTCTACGAGATACCAGGATGACTAGGTGCCATCCCAGTGCTGGAGTTCCTGTCCTTGCAGGGAAAACCGCCCAAAGCCACCGATGCATAATACACATCAGAGAAGTAGAGGCTGCCATCGACCCAGTCCTGGGGAGCAGAGAGGGGACGAGAGGTCACTGAACTCTGAAGATGCGGGCTGCATACAGCCAGGGACATCTACTGGCCTGTGTAGGGGATGCCCTCGGAGGGGTGGGAGGGGGGCAATGCTAGCAGAAATACCCTGGGGAGGGAAAGATGAAGGTGTAGGGTCACGTGGGCCATGAGGGCTTTCCTGACAAGCTCCCCATGGGGATTTTCTGTTAATGAACCAAACATGGGCACCCCTGGTTCCCCTTCCTAGCATTCCCAGACAGCGGGGCTCTGGTTAGTGGGCGACCAGCTCAGAGTGTGATGCAGGGCAGCTGTGTTCTGGCCTAACAGGAAGTAGGGGTGTGAGGGACAGATGGGTCGAGAATGCAGAGGACAGGAGGGGACAGGCGGTGTATCAGGGTGGGGTGGTGAATGGGTGTTATCAGGAGACGGCTGGGGGAGGGGACCATGGTCTGGGATTAGCACATATTCCCTTGGATGCATCCCGTAGTGATCCAGGCTAAAGATGTCTACTAGGCAAGTAGAAACAGAGGCCTGGAGCTGGGAAGGCCAGTGCCAGGCAGAGGTGCAGGTAGGACACCTGCTTGTGACTCATATGTCAGAGGTTCAAGAGAACGTGGCACTGACTGCTGCATACAGCCAGGTGATGGCCACAGCCCTGGGGAATCTCGTGACAAGGCCAAGGTCTGTGACCAGGAAGCACAGCGATGCCAGTGTCACCGCCAGTGGCCCCCCACGGGCCTTTCTTGCTCACTGTTTCTAGTCACAAGGTCATGCTATTATCTCCATTTCACAGCTGAAGACAGGAGCCACGAGGAGTCTCATGGGACTTGCTCAAGGTCACAAGGCCAGTGACAGCCCTCACTCCCCCAACACTTCCAAGTGTGAGGCCTCATTCCCAGGCCCCAGAGTCACCCCCATGTCTGGTGAAAAAAGACATCTTGATTTTGTTTTTTTCTTGTCCTGTCCTCCAAGCTAATCCCCCAGCCTCAGCGGCCCTGTGTGGCGTGTGCTCCAACTAAAACTGAGTGACGCTGAGGTCATGAGTCCTAAGGAAGGCAACAGAGCCCATGAGTGCTGAAGATGCTCCCTATTTCAGCAGAGTGTGCAGCTATTCCCATCCCCGCTTGCTCAGGTCAAGGAAACTCTAATTTAGAGAAGCATTCAAATCATAAGCCCTGTACAATACCAGGCACCTGGAGCTCGTGGAAAGTGAGTCTAACTGGCAGAGGAAGTTCCAGCCACACTGAAGTACATCAACACGGCTGCACGCATTCTGTGACTCTGTTTACTGTTCCTCTCAAGGTTTTCTGAGTGTGTTAACTACAACAGAACGCCTCGTCTGGGCTATGACTCACTTTGTGCCAAGTGCTCACTGCAAAGCTGTATGGTGTCATTGTGTTTTGTACACAGTGCCTCCCTGGCGGCACTAAAGACCTGACCAAAAATTCTTGGACACGCCTCCTGTCAGGAGGTGGGGTGTGTGCGTCCTCCCCTTGAATCTGGTGGACTTGTGACCCTCTCCAGCACAGGGGAGGGCAGAGGTGATGCCATGTGGCTCTTGGAGCTGGTCACAGACAGCGTGCCCTTCCGCTAAGTTTGCTGGCACGCCGGCTCTGGGGGCCCTGGGCCGCTGTGGAAGAGGCCTGATCACCCCGCTGGCAGACAGGTCACCTGCCGGGGCTAACAGCCAGTCCTAGCTGAGCCGATCCTCAGAGGCAAAGATGTGGCAGCAAAGAAACCTCCAGGAAGTAGATTCTCCAGCCCCAGCTGTTTGAGCCATTCCAGCTGAAGTTCCGGAGAACTTCTGCATTTCCAGAAAACTTGTGCAGAGAACATCTGCATTTCAAATTCCTGACCCGCTGCTTTATTACATAGCATACAAAACGGCTGCTATTTTATACCACTAAGTTTTGAAGTAACTGGTAAAGCAGTACAACATAAATAGAAACGAAACAGACAGGTATGTCCCTAGCCCTTTCGTCTACCGATGAGGCAGACCTCGACTCAACCCAGGGTACAGGATTTAATTCCTCCCCACTCGACGTATCCCCTACCAAGTACATGTGTACCCTTCACCGCGTCCAAGCACAGCTTTGCACAGACTCGTCGCCTTGGTAAAACCCTGGGTCAGGGCTACAGTCGTGGGGAATCCCTCCCTCCCCAACCACCTGGGCTGCCTGCCTCCGCCTGAACAAAACTTTAAATGTGCTGAGGAAAGATGCATCCTTGCTCCCAGCCATGAGCCTCAACAATCCTAGTACCAGGAGACAGCAAATATCTGACTCCCCTTGGGTAACCTTTGAAGCTTTTCAAACAAGATAAGAATACACATTACTTTTTCTTTCATGCATTACTCTCGTAATAAGAAAAGTATTAAAAGTGTTTAAATGGATTGGAAGGTTCAAATTAGGAGATCTTCTTCTGTTTTTAATTCTTTAAACAAGAAGCTACTGAATGGGGATCCTTGCTTTCTGCCTGACCTGAAGGAGTCTAGCTCCAAAGCCTGAACGCTGGGCAGCCAGCCAGGTCTGTCACTGTCCTAAGCAGTTACACAGGATGAAAACTGCCCCACAGGAAAAGGATACTTGGGGTGGCCGAGCAGACCCCAGTAACTGGCAGGCTTCACAGTCCTCACAGAAAGCACCTGCTTATCGGACCTCCCTGCGACACTAGCTCTCTTCTGGGCCCTCCCGGAGGCCAGGCTGCAGGGACAGCACCTTCTAGAGCCTGCCCTGTGTTCCCTGCATTCGAGGCTGGCAGGTCCCGAACTTGAGCTGTAAAACACTTGAAATGATTCTGACCTCCTCACAGGCTTACCTAATAAAAGCGTACCAACATTCCCATGGGAAAAAATTTTGTCCCAGGAAGTTCCTTTTTTTTACAAAGTGGTTAAAAAGGCAAGAAAGCATGGGCTTTACACAGGACATCTGGTCCTCCAAAGAGTATTTACATGTTAAAAATGTCGATATTAAGTGAGAACAGAAACTTAGTAGAACCAATATTTTTTGCCTTTTAAAACTGTATACATGTTTAAAACTACCCACAAGTGTATTCACAGAATACGTTTCTATACTTTTCTATTAATTTCTACATCTTGCAAGAAGAAAGTGTGAAATATGTTTTTTTGGTCTGGAGAGGACATTGAGTTCCTTCTGTCCCTTCCAGGTAGGGCAGCATCACAGCCTGCAAAGCACAGGGTGACCTATTAAATTCTCCCAAACTGGTGAGAAAAACTTGAAATCCAAAACGATTAATTCAATTATCATCTCAAGAAACTACTATTCTGTTTTAAAAGCCCGGATAAGGGGCACATTGGTGGCTCAATCAGTTAAGCCTCCATCTGTCTGACTTCAGCTCAGGTCACGATCTTGCAGTTCATGGGTTCCAGCCCCAAGTTGGGCTGTGTGCTGTCAGCTCAGAGCCCAGAGCCTGCTTCAGATTCTGTGTCTCCCTCTCTCTCTGCCCCTGCCCCACTTGTGCTCTGTCTCTCAAAAATAAAATAAATGTAAAAAAAGAAAAAAAACAATTTAAAGCCCGGATAAGAGAAACTCTCTTCCATGGGGACTCTCCATAGGTGCGCAGGACAAATGGTTGTTTAGAACAGAGCTACACGAAGTGTGTCCCCGAGCAGTGGCAGGAGCATCATGTGGGGACTTGTCTGAAATGCCTAAGGCCCACTGAGGGCTTCAGATCAGAAACTGTAGGGTGGGGCACAGGGGTGGGGCACAGCCACTGGGTTTTAACAAGGGCTCCAAGTGATGCCAGTTGCCCTACAATCTGAGCACCTCTTCAGGAAACAGCCTCCCTTTGATCTTCTCCCATGTTCACATTCTCAGACACCCCATGTTTTGTTAAGAGGACAACAGAGTTGGGGCGCCTGGGTGGCTCAGTCAGTTAAGTGCCCAATTACTGACTTCAGCTCAGGTCATGATCTTGACATTCGTGAGTTTGAGCCCCACGTTAAGCTCCATGCAACTAGAGTAGAGCCTGCTTGAGATTCTTTCTCTCTGCCCCACCCCTGATCTCTCTCTCAAAGTAAACAAACATACTTTAGAAAAGTTCCAGAATTTCTTTTCACTGCCCCCCGCCATGTGAAGGAGGGTTCCCCAGGGCACACCCTCCCCCACCCTAATGCCAGCCACGCAGGATGCACAGCTCATCCCCAGTATCCTGGCCTCCACTCCTCCACCTGTCATGAATAGGCCAGCATGGTTCCGAACATACTCAAACCTCCCTAGGCTTCCTACCCCACCGAATGTCTTAGGGATTCTTACATCATATTTCTACTTCCCACTTAGGAAATAATCAGTGCCTTATAGATGGTCTGACGTCTCTGATAGAAACCAAGTTGTTAAGATAAAGTTTGTTTAGGAATGGGTCACTATGAGCTTGACCCAGCACACTTAGGGACAGAGCCTCTGTGTTACATTCACTGCATAGCCAAGTCCTGACATAATCACAGCATTTGACTTTCTCCCCAAAGGGGCTATTGCTCCCTCCCTTTGGTTCCCCCATGCCCAGGAGGAGTGCCCTCACCAAATGCAAGCCAATCCCTGGGTTCTCTCTGCCTGTCCTCCTGGGCAGGACACCCGAGGGACCCTTCTGCAGCCCCCTCCAGCTTTACTCACTGCCCCTTCACGCTCTCCCCCGGCACAGTAACACTGAACCCTGATGTCTGAGTGCACTGTGCTTGCGTTGACTTCAAATCCTGGCCCTGTTCTTCCCCTTTTCACAGAGGCCCTCCCAACCCTCCACTTCTCTGGGTCAGGTGACTCTCTTCTGTCGTCTTTCTAAGCCCTATGTGGGCCTTACCATCCCTCAGATGCCCTCTCTGACCCTTTCTTGGTACCACTGCAGAGCTTTATACCTGCTTCTGTCTCTACCTCCTCACCAAGGTCACTGAGGTCAAGGCCCCTGTCCTGTCCATCCTATCACTCACATAAACAATGTAGCAGAATGAAAATTACAATCGAACTTCCACACACTGACCTTGAAAACCCAAGACAGTCTTTAAAGTAAAGCTTTAAGGGGCGCCTGGGTGGCTCAGGCGGTTGAGCGTCCAACTTCGGCTTAGGTCATGATCTCACACTTTGTGAGTTCGAGTGCTGTGTTGGGCTCTGGCCTGGAACCTGTTTCAGATTCTGTGTCTCCCTCCCTCTCTGCCCATCCCTCACTAGCACTGTCTCTCTCTCTCTCTCTCTCTCTCTCTCTCAAAAATAAAAACATTTAAAAAAATAAAGCTTTAAAATTCCAAATATTGAGTTATCTGTAACAGGTGTCACTCTTATTCAAGAAAGCTGTAAGAACAAGAGTTTGAAAGGAAAGAACTCTCCCATTGAAAACTTCAGCCATGCAAAACCTTCCTTTAAATGAGGACAGCCTATGATACATACATCACTGAGATCTAAGCAACCATTTAGATTTTTGAATGAAATCTGTGTTAAAAGATTTTTTCCATATATTAAATACAAAAGCAAATCACAGAAAATCCATAGTATAAAAACATTTACATTTCAAAAACACCTAAATATATTTTATGAACACATAATGCACAGGAAACTATCTAGGTGATTCATACATACATCTAAATTGTCAACAAGTAACAGACAGGAAGGGAAAACAGGGTTAGCTAGAAGGGGGAGGAGCAGGGAGAGGATCTTCCAAGTGCTTCCATACTGTTAGGATGTTAAAATTATGAATTAAAAATAGACCCCCAAAGACACATATCAATGCCCTCTGCACCTTACTATCCAAATGTAAGTTACCCTTAACCACTGAAAACCTTTCTTTCTTCCAGGTTTAATTCAGCTGGGTACTCAGAGGCAACAACCTATCAACAGAAAGATAACATGGTATTTACCATGATACTTGTAACAACTATGTGTTTATTTCTCGCAGCTGGAATTAAAATACATTCTGTTCCCAAATCTTCACCTGAGAAAACCACTACTGCCTCTTCAGGAAAGGAGGCAAAAAATTTGTAAACTCGTTCCACTCAAACATATTCTCAAGGTTCTACTGCATGGTATTATATTCAATTAAGTAAACATTCAAAAACCGCTTAATCTGCACAAGACAGTAACATAAAATCTGGAGACACAGGTACGAATAAGATAGAAAAATGCCAGACCACCCCAGAAAGCAAACATGCACTTGGATTCTTCAATCTTTGCCTAAGGCTACCAAATAAGGGCATCTCTTTAGTTTTCTGACAAAAAGAAGAAACAGATTAAAGAAAAAGGAGAGCAACAAAGGGTGAATCCTTCCCAGTCCAGCCCAGCATCAGTGCTATGGGCAGGAGAGACGAGAGCATGCCTTTACCATCGCTGTAGCAGATCACAAAGCCTAAATCACAATCGCAGACCTCACTTCTCAGGATTCACCCTGAAACTGACCCAGAGTTCTTGCCCTCTGATCAATTAATACCCAGTGGGAACAGAAGTCCATAGAAAGCCTCCATTTCCAGACCCTAGCACAGAGCAGGCCACTCAAAAAACATTTGCTGCCCAAGTAGATGATGAATCTGCTGAAAACTAACAAGCAACAGCTCGACTTCCTTTTCAACTAACTTCCAATGAGCATCACTGATTAGGTCTGATAGTAAGCTTGGTTGGATCTATTTTTAGATTGCCGAAGGCAAAGAAAGCCGGAAGAAAAGGTTGGGTTTTTTTTTTGTTTTGGTTTTTGTTTTTGTTTTTTTTTTTTAAGTAGGTAGGAAGGAAAGGACAGTTCAGACTCTTCACCACAACTTCCAAATGGAGGAAGGAGCCTTCATGTGGCCAAACCCAGAATGTGAAACTATGACAGAACACATAAAGGTGTAGTAACCGTTTTTAGAAAGTAGAACACTATGATTAAGAACAAGATGGAAAAAGAAAATGTGTATATGTAAGGATCAGTACAAAGCATGAAGGAGAAACTTTTTAAAAATGGAATACAACTTTGGGGGAAATTCTGCAGCTTGCTGTTAAAAGTTGCTGTGTCGAGGGGTGCCTGGGTGGCTCAGTAGGTTAAGCATCCGACTTTGGCTCAAGGTCATGATCTCACAGTTCGTGAGTTCGAGCCCCGCATGGGGCTCTGTGCTGACAGCTTAGAGCCTGGAGCCTGCTTCAAATTCTGTGTCTCCCTCCCTCTCTGCCCCTCCCCCACTAGTGCTCTGTCTGTCTCTCTCTCAAAAATAAATAAACATTAAAAAAAAAAAAACAAAAAACGTTGCTATGTCGGGGCACCTGGGTAGCTCAGTCAGTTAAGCATTCGACTCAGTTTCGGCTCAGGTCAAGATCTCACGGTTTGTGGGTTCAAGCCCCATGTTGGACTCTGTGCTGATAGCACGGAGCCTGCTTGGGATTCTCTCTCTCTCTCTCTCTCTCTCTCTCTCTCTCTCTCATTCTCTCTCTCTCTCTCTCTCTGTGCTCCTTCCTGGCTCATGTGTGCTCTCTCTCAAAATCAATAAACATGGTTTGTTTGTTTTTTTAAGTTGCTGTCAATAATATGTGTGCTACTGGATATTTATGTAAAATACTAAAGAGAAACTTGATAGACATAAATTCCACAAAAATAAAACCTACATGAAAAAAATTATAAAACTTTACTGAGGGCCAAAAAGAAAGATCTCATTGAAAATGAAGAGACATCACTACCTGTATGTGGGAAGACATTTTACTATCCTAAAATTTGAAAGACTGATTTTATCATTGTACTTCATTCTGTTTTTCCACACTGAGTAAAGTACATTATTTTCCTATTTACGAATTATCTACTCTTATTTGTTTATTTATTTAGGTTGGGGGAGGAGGGCAGGGGCAGAGAATCCCAAGCGGCCTCACGCTGTCAGCACAGAGACCAACTCGGGGCTCTGGGGCTCGATCTCACAAACCGTGAGATCACAACCTGAGCAGAGACCAAGCGTCTGACGCCTAAGTGACTGAGCCACCCTGACGCCCCTTGAGGATGGTTTTAAGTTGGCCTTTTCATTTTGTATTTGAAGAGGTGGAGAAGGAAAGAAGGTGCGGGAGGGACTCAGGAGGGACATTTCAGACCACAGTGCCCACTGGAGTCATCTAGACCACAGCCACGTGTGCCACACCCATGACCAATGCAATGATTCCCCACTGGTAGGTGGCCATCCACAGGGACAGAAGCCCATGAAATGGCTGTGTCCGTAGGTCACCCGAACAGGCCTGGAAAATGCCAGCCTTCTACCCATGGCGTTAGTCAGGAATAGCACAGCCCTGGAGAACATGAGGAAAGCCCCTGACTAACATGAGGGAAGAGGTATCTGGGAGAAGCCAGATGAGGGGGTGAGTGTGACGGGGGTGTCTGTGTGGGGCTGGGGGTGAGAGCTGGGAGAGAGAGAGACATGAGTAGGACAGGACAGACTGGGTGGGCGACTGGGGAGGAGGGTGGGAGAGGGGGTGAGGGGACAGGTGGGGAATGAGGAAGGGGGAGATGGAGAGGGAGAGAGGAAGCAGAAGGGAGTGGGCAGTGCAGGGAGTAGCAGGGACTGTAGGTGAGGTGGGTGTGTGAGAAAGGGGAGGTGGGAGTGTGGAAGGGGGGAGGGGAAGAATGGATAGGCAGACGAGGGGCAAGGGTGTTGGAGCACAAGGCGTGAGGTGGGCAGGTGCCTTAGAGGCCTCAGGAAGGTCCCGGCATTCAGTGGTGGGGGTCAGGGTAGGTGAGCCAGGCAGATGCAGGTACAAGACCCGCCACTCTGGCTCAGAAGGGCTGCGGGCCCTACAAACTCAGCACCCTGGCCTGGACAGGATGCTGCTGCTGGGACAGAGGAACAGGCCTTCCAACCACCCAAGCTGCATGGGCTTCAACGCAGACCAGCTGCCCAGCAGCCACCTAGACCCACAGTGCTCATCAGCCAGGTTACAGTCGCAAAGAAGAGGGGGTGCTCCCACTGCAGGGCCAAACGGAGGACCAGAAGCCAGCCGATCACCCACCAGCAAGGACCAATGCCCAGGAGTAGGGTCCTCTACAAAACCTCCTGGCCCCTCCGCCTTGTAGGCACCCCACTGGGGCTGCTTCAGAGTAAAACACTGTTTCAGCACAAGTGTCTGTAAAAGTCTACACTGAAGCTAAGAAATGGGGTTCCTTCAGGTCCCTCTACACCATGATGGAGTATCAGGCTAAGTGCCAGGGCAGGTCATATAATCACCCTATGTCTCATTTTCCCCATCTATAAAATGGGGAGATTATCCCCGCCTCCCTGCCAGACAGTAGCATTATCAAAGCAGGCCACTCCTCATGCTGCATTATAGCATGTGCACCAGGGGTGGGAGTAGGAAGTGGGGCGGGGGGGGGGGGGCTTTCATTACTTTGAGAGCCTGGGACAGGAATTATGTCTTTTAAATAATTAAGATGCACTGGGAATAAAGAGATCAAGGAATTAGAATAAGATTCTATCCAAAAACAAAACAAAACAAAAAAACTAAAAGGAAGAACAGACCTAAGATCCTTATGTGGAGAACCACTGTTTGTGGCCCTTATCATTCACAGCTAGTAACCATTTCCCAAGGATTGTCACGTCAGATTAATGGGATTCTTTCATTTGACTCCAATGGAGCCATCCTAACCCTCAGTCTTCTGTTGCTGGTATAACATGGCTGTCTGCTCACATCTTTCAAAATAAATAAACGAAACTCAGATCACTTACATTACATATGTCAACAGAATTCTAAATTAGAAACAGCATGTCTGTTTTCAGAAAGACTATAAAAATGTTCAAAGATACTAACAATAAAATTCCAAGGTCTCACCACCCTAACAAAATTGTTTTCACTTTCCAAGACGTTCAGACCCTTTCTGAAAAAGACTACGATAAAGCAGTCCAAGCGTTTGCTACTGATACTTTACAGCACGTAACTTATTTTGGTTAGAAACATAGAAAGCTTAACCAGAAACTCAAAAAAACTGATGGATTAACTTGATGTTCACCCTTGCTCTTCAAAGGGGTTCCTCGGTCCACCGTCTGGGGAGCACCCACTTGCCCGCTGTCACTGCCCTTCCTGAGCAAGGACAGTCCCTCCCCACAGGTCACTTTCTCACACCTACACCTGGAAACATCTTTTCTCCCAGGTGGCTCATCAACTGAAGCTATCATCTCTTTAAAGAAATTCTTTCAATTCCTCATAATGCTTTTTAAAAAGTACTACTACCTGGGGCGTCTGGGTGGCTCGATCGGTTGAGCATCAGATTTCTGCTCAGGTCATGATCTCGCAGCTCGTGAGTTCGAGCCCCGCGTCGGGCTTTGTGCTGACAGCTCGGAGCCTGGAGCCTGCTTTGGATTCTGTGCCTCCCTCTCTCTCTGCCCCTCCCCCGCTCAAGCTTTGTCTCTGTCTCTCTCAAAAATAAATAAACATTAAAAAGTACCACTGCCTGCAAGGTAGTAAGAGAACATAGTATTCCAATTTTATAAGTGCGTAAAAATGGAACAACAGGGTTAGGTGACTGTCTCCAAGCCAAACTATGGAGGCTAACAAGAGCAAGTGAAACTACCCTTCTCTGTGGGAGGAATCACTCCTCCCACATGGATCTTTCAGGAACTCCTAAGACCCAAGACATCTGTAGAACATACAGCAAGGGGGGAAAAAGTGAAGCAGGCATTAATGTGGATTCAAGGCACATGGAGAATCTGGTAACAGGCCCTGCCTGTTAAACATCCATTCGTGAAAGCTCTTCCACATCACAACAACCATGCTCTGGGTTTCCTGGCTTACACAGCAGTACCACACAGCAGGCCTACAACCCACCAGCACATCTACACAAGGTCCGGGATGCACACAGCAGACTGCGACATCCCGGCTAGACAGGCTGCCCCCAAACGCAAAACTGATTCCACGTGACCCTGCCCTAATGCTTGAAAATTCAGGGTATGTTCACCAACATCTCTTCTTGCGCCGTATGAATTTTGATCAAATGTTAATTCGTCTCACTGAATAAAGATTATGCTGGGGACAGACTTCAAATGCTGCCTTTAAGGGCCTGAAGGACTCCTGCTCCTTGCACCCTATCTCCTCCAATGCCATGGTCATGCTGGCATCTTTGCCTTCAACCCTACCGTCCAAATCTTATCCCTCCTCTAAGTAGCAACCCCTGGGCCTTGAGGGCATCTCCATTCCTTTATAGTCCCTGGTCTCATTTCTCTCAAGGAATACCTTGACCAGTTTCTTAAGAACAATGTGGGGAAAATAGAACTGTTGGAAACAAAGATTCCCAGGTCCAATCTGTTTCTGCCGTCAGAACACCTCTGACACCAAATGTGTGGATTTTTTTTTCCTCCACACTAACAACCTATTCTCCAACTCTCTGGACACTAACTGTATGGGTGTCCAACAATTCCAATTCATTCTGACACTAACAATCTAGAATTAGGACAGACCCCAGTTAGGGTCTCAATCCCACAAGACTCCCCCCACTTCAGATGGCAATCACAAGTCCCTATTCTGATGAAGTGGCTACAAAGCAAGGGCTCCTATGACCCCATACCTGGGTTTGATCATTTGCTAGAATGGCTCCCAGAATTCAGGAAAACAGTTTACTTACATGCACTGGTTCATTATAAAGGATACAACCCAGAAACAGCCAAGTGAAAGAGATGTACACGGCAAGGCAGGGTGACGGGACTGGAGCTCCCACAGCCTTCCGTAAGTACCTCCTTGCATTCAACAACCGGGGAGTTCAACAAATCCCACTGTTCAAGTTTTTGTAGCGCTCTATCTCCAGCACCCCACTCTCTTCCTGGAGGACGCTGGGTGGGGCCGGAGTGCCAACCCTCTAAGCACATGGCCGGTCCTTCTCATGACTGGCCCACCATGGCTACCTAGGGACCCACCCTAAGTCACCTCATTGGCATCAGCTCACCTGTGATCAAAGAGAGGCTCTCATGAATAACAAAAGACACTCCCATCGCTCAGGAAATCCCAAGGGTTTTAGGAGCTTTCTGCCAAGAATAGGAGACAAAGACCAAATATACTTTCCTCCTACCACACCAGGCGTGAGAAAATAGTCGCCATTCACTTCACAGAGGACAGTTAACATATATAGAGAGAGAGATTGAGAGATCAGTGGAAAAGAAGGATGCCTGGCTGGCTCAGTCAGGGGAGGATGAGACTCTTGATCTCAGGGTCATGAGATCAAGCCCCATGTTGGGTGTGAAACCTACATAAATAAATAAGCGCAAAAGAGAACCAACAACTCAATAGAAAAATGAGCAAACCCATAAACAGTTCTCAGAAATATATATATATATATATATAGTCCTTAAACATTTCAAAAGCAGCTTCATGACACAATAAAAGAAATGCAAATTAAAACAAGGAGATGCCATTTTCAGGCTGGTGACAAGTCAAACGTTTGCCAGCAGCCTCGGCTGGGGAGGCTGAGAGGAGACGGCTGCTCACAACCCCTGGTGACAGCATGCGCACATGTCTATTCACTGCAGCAGTACTTGCGACAGCAGCATTTTGGAAATAAACGCCTTCCATAGGTGACTGGTGCGTGCACACAGGAGTACTATGCAGCTGCACAACAGCACAGGGGGCGGCTGTGTGCACCCACACAGAGCCCTCACTCTCCAGGAAAGGGAGGCAAACAGTCTACACAGGATGCTACCCGCTCAGTAAAAACGGATAGCAAGGGCATACATACACCTGGACTAAATGCTGACGTTTGTAATAAGATGCGTAAAACAAACCAGAAGTGTGCGGATGGCTCGAGATTGCCCCCAAATCCAATGTTTCATGTAGTTCGACTCAGAACCATGTACATGGCTGAAATACTTTAGTAAAAAGAAGTTGGTCGCAAACCAAAGCATGACCCTAACTTGTTTCAGCATTAAAAAAAAAAATTATCACAAGTAGCTTCTGAACACAATACTCTAACTGCACATCCTCAGTAGGACATATTCTGAGGACAAAAAGAACTCCAAAGAAATCCTGAATTTCGCCAAGTTTGTTACTGGTAGTGGTACTGACATAGCAATTCTGAAACTGTTCTGTCTGTATGGTGGTAGAGAGCTGATGACTTTTTTACTGATGCTAGAAATGAGATTTTCACAGTGGGAAAAAGGAGACAGCAATATGGAATGGGGGAAGGTAAGGAAGATAAAGTGTGCATGCTTCCCGGCTCTGTTCCCTACAAGCCCTGGGAGCAAGGACACCTCAATGGCAATGTGCACAACCAGGGCCCAGGCTCTGATTCCTAAACAACATTCTCCAGTGAGAGAAAGCAGGGAGCCTTGGAGAAATGGCTAATTCCAGGACTGGAGCAGGGAAAGATGAGCCCAGAACATCTGGAGATCAAGGTAGTGCTCAAAGACTCTGAGTCCACAGTGGTATTTTTTTTTTTTTAAACAGGAGGGGTGAATTGATTGGTGACCCCCCAAAATATGTCCACATTCTAATCCCTAGAACCTTGACTATGACCTTACTTGGAAAAAGATGCTTTGCGGGTGTAATTAAGGATCTTGAGACCAAAAGATGACCCTAGATTATTCAGTTGGGCCCTAAATCCAGCACCATGTGTCCTCATAGGGGACCCAGGGGAGATGTGACAGCTAGAGGCGGCAACGTGACCACCCACAGAGGAAGATGGGAGGGATGAATCCACACGCCAAAACATCTGGAGCCTCAATGGAGACTTCGGAGGGAGAGGAGCCTTGTCAGCACCTCGATTTCAGACGTCTGGCCTCTGAACGGTAAGAGAATAAATTTCTCGTTTGAAAACCACCTTGTTTGTGGCAACATTACAACAGGCACAGGAAATTACTACAGAAAGAGAGAGAAGATAGAGGGAGGCAAGTTCTTTTCAGAAGAATGCAAGTTAATAAACTCAAGAAAAGCAGGGGCGCCTGGGTGGCTCAGTCAGTTAAGCATCCGACTCTGGCTCAGGTCAGATCTAACCTGACCTGACCTGCGTCGAGCCTCGCATCAGGCTCCTGCTCGGAGCCTGGAGCCTGCTTCAGATTCTGTGTGTGTTTCTTTCTCTGCCCCTCCCCCGCTTGCGCGCGCTCTTCTCTCTCTCTCTCTCTCTCTCTCTCTCTCTCTCTCTCTCTCTCAAAAATAAACATTAAAAAATAAAATAAAAATAAACTCAAGAAAAGCAGCATTTTGGATTTCCCAGTGTGAAAAGTGATCTAGGCGAGGACTGCCAATGGGCACTGAATGCACTCGCTGGACGAGAAGCCACTCCGTCTCTGAGAACCACCTCTGGGACTTTGTACCAAGAAAAGGCACCTTGCACCTTTAATATGAAGTGCGGCGATGGCCAACCCTTCCAGGCATCAAACGTGTCATCAACAGTGGGGCAACCCTGATGGAAGGCAAATCATCAAGCACTATTATAAAAATGTTCAGCTGACTTTAATTATAAGGAAGCAATCAGACAAATCACATCGCAGAATGTGAGATGTTTTACAGGACAACTGGCTTTTTTTTTAAAGGTACATGTTATTAAAAAAAAAAAAAATTAGAGACGTAACAGCCAAATGCAACATATAAACCTTAACTGATCCTAGAGTTTAAAAAAAAAAAGGTGGGGGAGGGTGGGGAGCACCTGGGTGGCTCAGTCTGTTAAGCATCCGGCTTCAGCTCAGGTCATGATCTCATGGTTTGTGGGTTTGAGCCCCGCGTCAGGCTCTGTGTTGACAGCTCAGAGCCTGGAGTCTGCTTCTGATTCTGTGTCTCCCTCTCTCTCTGCCTCCCCCCATCAAAAATGAATAAACATTAAGATTTTTTTTTTTAAAGGCTATCAAAGACATTGATGGTACAACTGGGGGAAACTCAAACATGGACTGTCCACTAGACAGTATTATTTATGTTAATTTTTAGAGTGTGTAATGGTGGTGACATTATACAGAAGATGCCTTTAGTTCTAGGGGATCTACGTGAAAGTATTTAAAGGTGGGGTAACTTTCAAATATTTCAACACAAAGATGTACACGTTAAAACAGAGAAAAAGAACAAATGTGGAAACAAAGAACAGCTGGTAAATCTAGGCAGAAGAGTATTTGCCTGTTTGCTGAATTAGTCTTTCATTAGGAATAAGAGAAAACAGGTGTGTAAATTATTAAACTAAAATGCTGAGGGCTCAAAACAACTTTGAGGTGCCCCTCCCAACCCCCAAGGAATGGATTCCCAGGGTCTCAAGGATCCTGGGAACGTGCACTTCACAAGCGCTGGCTGATCCTCATGCTCAGGTAAGTCTAGAACGAGCACCTGTACTATTTGCTTTGTCTTTCCCCCCCCTTTCCTCCCTGGAGGCAGCTGGCATCAGGATGCTATCTCCCTGGCAGCAGGCCGGTGGATGTTTACCGAGTGAATTCGAGGGACAGTCCCTAGTCACGCGGGGCTGATCAGATTAAGGGCAAAGCTGTTCTAACGAAAGCCCGAATCAGACAAGTTTGCAGTCTGTTTCCACAAATGGAAAGCAAACACACATAAACCGCGCTTTTATATGGTTTTCAGTGTTTCATTTCGTAGCGTTTCTCTTCAGTGGGGTGCAAGCGACAGGACTGAAGGGTGCCATGGCTGCAGCGTCATTACCACAAGATCCCTGATATGCCAAAACTTACATGAGGATGACAGGGTATCACAACTCTAGCTTTCAAGAGCTGAGGGTGAAAGTAATGGCTCCTGAAATCACTACAGCAGAAAGGAGACTTCTTTTCCATTCTTGTTTAAGGTCTGGGCCTGGGGGGTGGGGGTGGGAAAAGGGGAACACAATGCAGCTAGAAGGCAAGAGGAGGATGAGGCAAAGTCAAGAGAACACCTGGGACAGACAGTGGGGAGGCCCAGCCGCACCCGGCAGAGTCAGGAATGGTCTTGCCTTGTGCCTCTGGAAATGGGGTGACAAGTCCACCGAGACAGGGGTTCTGGCTTTCAAATGTGTGCAAACAGCAGCATGACTGGCAGCTGTACTCCCCGCCCGGCAGCAGATAGGCAGTCCATTCTCTGGAAGGTCGTCTCAGACTGGGGAGCCCCAGGTCCACCTGGGACGGTGATCACGGTACCGCTCAGACCTGAAGTCCTGTCCCCACGGGGGCTCCAGGATGCGGGCAGCCAGGCCTCCTCGTCCAGCAGACAGCTGGCAGAGCCTGGGCACCAGGGCTCAGAGGACAGACCTACAGCACTCTCTCAAATAGGAGTGGACAACCTAGGGCCACCAGAAGGCCAACGAAAGCCTCCAAGAAGAAAAGTGGGAAGGGACCAGGAGGGAAGAGATTCTTTAGTGAGAATGAAAAATAAACAAAACTACCATGAAAAGAATACAGCCATGAAATAAAGGCCACTGCTTTTGTTTGTTTCTGTTTTTTTTTAATCCAGAGGAAAAAAGAACTCATATTAATGAAAAATGATAGCAAAAATAATTTTTTTAAAAAATCATTAGAAGCTTTAAAATGTAAAGTAGGGGCACCTGGGTGGCTCAGTCGGTTAAGCAACCAACCGTGGCTCAGGTCATGATCTCATGGTCAGTGAGTTCGAGCCCTGTGTCTGTGCTGACAGCTCGGAGCCTGGAGTCTGCTTCGGATCCTGTGTCTCCCTCTCTCTGCCCTTCCCCCACTCATGCTCACTCTCTCAAAAATAAATATTAAAAAAAAAATTTTTTTTAAATATATAAAGCAGAAGTGTCTAGAAAGTAGAGCAAAACTTTTAACAATTTTTTTTTTTTTAAACGTTTATTTATTTTGGGGACAGAGAGAGACAGAGCATGAAGGGGGAGGGGCAGAGAGAGAGGGAGACACAGAATCGGAAGCAGGCTCCAGGCTCTGAGCCATCAGCCCAGAGCCCGACGCGGGGCTCAAACTCACGAACCGCGAGATCGTGACCTGAGCCGAAGTCGGACGCTCAACCGACTGAGCCACCCAGGCGCCCCGAGCAAAACTTTTAAAGAGTGGACAGGCCACCTGGGTGGCTCAGTTGGTTAAGTATCCGACTCTTGGTTTCAGTCATGATCTCACAGTTCGTGAGTTGGAGCCCTGCATCAGGCTCTGCACTGTCAATGCAGAGCCTGCTTGGGATTCTCTCTCTCCCTCTCTCTCTGCCCCTCCTCCACTTGTACTCTCTCTCTCTCAAAATAAGTAAACTTAAAAAAAATTTTTTTTTAAGGGGAGAAAACAGGAAATAAAAGGACTAGAGCAGGTAATACTACATCAGCGTAATAAGATTCAGAGAGAGAAAACAGAGACTGAGGAGGTGAAACAAAGAATAATTTAAGAAAATCCCAGAACTGAAAAGTAAGAGTTTCTTGGGTTGCAAGGACCCAGAGGACCCAGTGCATGGGGCACAGGTGCTATGTGCACCTCCCACATCAGGGGACAGGTGCGTCAGGGCAGGCTCTGCTGAGCTGCAGCAATGAGCGAGCCCAGACCCTATGAGGCTTAAAAACGAAGATGTATTATTCAAGTTTGTGTCACTCTAAGGAAGGGGTGGGGGTAGGGGGGTGGGGGTAGGCTCTTTACTGAGCACCATCACCTTGAATGATGTCAGTTATCAACCCAGAGGGGAGGAAACATGTTTACAACTAATCGCTGGGCCCAGAACTGAAGCAGGGCACCCCCCTCGGCTCCTGGGCATGCTGACTGCATGAGGCCACCAAGCTCTGGGAGAGAGGAAAGGCCAGGCAGCAGAGAGCTGGAAACGTGTGGTCTACAATGACCCTTGTGAGCAAAAAGAAGATCCTGACACCTTCCAGAAAGAAAACACAAGCCCCACAAAAGGCACTGACCTGACACAACTGGTCTACGGTAGAAGCCAGAAAGTAATGCAATAATCCCTGAAGAGTTCTGAAGGAATCTTCGTCTAGAATTCTACATCATCAATCTACCAATTAAACGTGAAGACAAGACATTTATCACATGTCTCAAAATTCTCCTCCAATGCACATTCAAGTGAAGTAAGTGCGAAATAAGCAAGAGGAAGTCAGGGAATAAGACATCTGTAATGGGCAGAGCAGGTCTGAAGGCTGTGGGGGCCATTCTTCAGGAAGGTGCCCCATCAAGAGGTCCTGATGCTTCTGAACATCTTAGGGCAACTGACAAAACATGTGGAATTGAATCAGAAATAGTAGACAGAGAGGGGGGGGGAAAAAAAGAAAGAAAAAGAAAAAGAAAAAGCCATTCATTAACTCCAGCGAAAACAAAAGTCATGCACAACACAGCTCACTAACAAGAAGAATAGCATTTAGTCATACACATATACACTAAATGCTGATCTCAAAATTACACCACATCTACATGGGGGATGGTGAACACCGGGGAAGCAGGGAGGTAAGAAAATAATCAATCATCTTGCAAAGAATAAAGTCACTAGGTAATACCTACAAATGAAAAATCAACGAGCATATGATTCTATGGCACAAAGATAAACACCAAAAACAATCAGCTAAGGGAAGTGCTTGCCTCCCAGCAGGGGAAAATAGTGGCAGGGACTCTGTTTTGCCTAACAAACCCTGAAGACTCTATTTGACTTTTCAAACTATGTGCATGTTAAAGAAACACTAAAGGTAATTCCAGTTGAGCCTCTACCTGGGGAGCTACCTACCTAGTAGGTTGGCAAGATTTTCAATCAGACCTCTGAGCTCTTCAGTACTCCATGGGCTGAAACACTGAAGATAGAAGCCCTGTTCTCAAGGACTGGGAATTTTACTGAGAAGAAAACACACGCATGGGAAAGACCTTTAGTGCAGTGCAAGGTGTCATGGGCTGACTCCACTAGGCATGGTCCAGAAGAGTTCAGATGCACGAAGGGAGACTCCGGCCCAAGTAGGCAAAAAAACAGCCCTTTGAGAAAGATCCAAGTGCAATGAGAAAGACTGGCAGAACTTGAGAGAGGAGCAGACAGTGCACTTCCAGAAAGGGAATTGGCTAGCTGTGAGGCTGTGTTAAGTGGGAGTATGGACAGTTTTTTCAAAGAGATTTCACTCTTAACAGGGAGGGCAAGATTGTCGGTAAGACTCCCTGCTGACTTACATTCTCAGTATCCTTGGACACCACCTATCAGGAGCCCCGTAACGTTTTTCCGGCAGTGTCTCAGATGTACCATCCCTGCTCATTAGTAACACTGCTCCACCCTGTTCTTGAGCCCCTCATAACTAAAATCAGATTTTATAAGCTGGCACCAGGCCTCTCCCAAGCCGGCCAGCTCTTGGCCCCTGTCTGGTCAGCCTCATCACTGTACCATTTTCATGCTCCAAAAACACTATCTTTCTTTGCATTCCTACAGCCCTTGGCTGCCACAGGACCTCTGCACATGCTGGTCCTCCTGGAACACATTCCCCCCTAAGCCTCCCTATTCCACACATCATTCACTTCTCAGCTCAAGCCTCAATTCTCACGGAAACAAATGTCCCTGATCACCCTAATTCAGGAGTCCCATGCATGATCTCTCATGCATTCCTTTCCTTTATACCAGTTTGTAATTCAGCCCTCAACGAGGTGGTTATCTCATTCTTGGCCACCTTACCTTCTAGACCAGTGGTCCCCTGACCATAGCAACAACTTCCCAGGTGACACTATTAGAAATACACAACCCAGACCTACTCAATCAAAACCCTGAGGTGGGAGGCAAAAATCTGTGTTTTGAAAACCCTCCAGGTGATTCTGATATACTCCCCAGTTTGAGAACCCCTGCTCTAGGCACCAAGATGGCATTTCCTCAGTGTCCCCCAGCACCATGCACAGTAACAGCCAAGGGAAAAGACTTGGCAGGATTTCCTGGTTGAATGAATGCTGAAAAACTTCCCAGGGCTCCCTAAATCTCCCTTTATTAATTCTAATCACGATGGAGCACCTGGGTGCCTCAGTTGGTTGAGCGTCTGACTTCAGCTCAGGTCATGATCTAATGGTTCATGAGGTCAAGCCCTGCATGGGGCTCTATGCTGACAGCTCCAGCTCAGAGCCTGGAGCCTGCTTCAGATTCTGTGTCTCCTTCTCTCTCTGCCCCTCCCCCACTCACATTCTGTCTCTCTCTCTCTCTCTCAAAAATAAAACATCAAAAAAAAATTTAATTCTAAACACCTCTGTCCAACCTAGATCAACAATGAACCGTCTGCAGACCTGGGTTCTACCCCCAGCTCCCTGGCCTTTCTAGGTTCAAAACTTGGCTCTCTATAGCTTGTCATCTGTATAATCATCCATAAATGTTCCTAATTCCTCTTGGTCTA
The DNA here is from genome assembly GCF_028018385.1 of Neofelis nebulosa. Taxonomy (NCBI): domain Eukaryota; kingdom Metazoa; phylum Chordata; class Mammalia; order Carnivora; family Felidae; genus Neofelis; species Neofelis nebulosa. Next base: position 86,529,904 of record NC_080790.1, read on the forward strand.
AATTTTCCCACCTCTAAAATGGGAATGACCATAGTATTTCCCAAGATTGTTGAGATAATTAAATAAGCCAATGAGACTCATGCCTGCACACATATGTAAACACTTAGCAAATTTAGGTGCTATTATTATTTCATAACAATAATTATGCAATTTTAAGTGATCTTTCCCCTGGGTCTCAGCTTTCTTGCTCAAGATTGACCACATTCACTTAAGAGCTCTTTCTCCCTTTCAAACTACTCCCATCTAACACCCAACCCGGCATGAACCTCTGCCTAGGATCCAAAAGCCCTGCTTGAGGTTTCTCTGCTCCACCTCCTGGAACAGCTGGGCTATGCTGGACAATCTGGGTCTTAATAACACATGTCCTCCTAGAGCTCAACTGAAGTCACTTTCCCAAGTCCCCTCTCATCTCGGGAACCAGATCTTGGTAATTCAACCAGTTAGCAGGTTGTTTCATTTAAGAGCATGTCTGTGTGGTGACTAGGATTCAAAGGGAGCTTACACTGTAAGCTATTTCTAGTCCAACTGTGGTCTTTGGTAAAGTATTAATAGCAACAATTATAATATATGCTCATCGAAAAGATCTTAACATAAAAGGGGGGGGGGGTCTGCCTCTTAGAAAACACAGGGTCCACCACCTGCCTGCGAAGTGCCCCTCCTGCCCTGTCTCAGGCAGAGGCCGGGAGTCAGGATAGACACGAGGACCTTACATAGCAAAGCACCGCCCCGGGTCTCCGGGAGCTGCGCCTCCCCACTGGGCCGATCCGCCGCGCCCCGGGGACCCTGCGCGCCCGGACATCTGGGCGCGGCCGAGGGCCGGCGGGGATCAGCAACACTTGGCTCCCCAATAGTTAAATGCTGAGTAATTTTCCTGCGGAGCAAACAGTCGGAGCGGGGGCTCTGCCAACGGCAACAGTATTTTTATCCTACTTAACCAACACGGCGGCGCGGCCACGACTGTCCCCAGGGTGTCCCCGCGCGGCACGCTCGGGAATCGCCTGCCGGACCCTCGCCGGCTGTCGGGACGACGTGGACGGGAGTCCCACGCGTCGGGGCGGGGGGACTGGGACACCGGGCTGGGGCCTCGGCTGGCGCCTCGGCCGTGCCGGGCCCGGCAGTCCCAGAGCTCCGGGGCAAGGACCCTCCGCCGGACCGCCAGGTCTCCGCGCCGGGGCCTAAGCGCTCGAGGGTTTGCGCCCAAGTTGGCCAGCTGCTTTGCCGCAAGAGCGGAGAAGGGGAAACGGGTCCTCGCAGCCCCCGAAAAGGAGTGAAAGCAGGGAGCTTAGGTCCCGTCCGGTACGCGGCGGGAGACCGGGCAGCAGGGCCACCCTGCCCACAGCCCCCCGACCCCCGGCCCCGCAGCCGCGGCGTCCGGGAATGAATGGGGCTCCCCGCCGGCCGCGGGCGCGAACTCACAGGCTACGTAGGCGAGCAGCGCGATGCCCAACAGCAGCTTCATCCTCCTGCGGTTGACGGCAGACACGAGGCGCAACAGCGCCTTGCTCACCATACCCGGGAGCCGCGCCGGTCCAGGGCCCTTGCCGCGCGGGGGCCCGCCTGCTGCACAATGCGCGGCGGCGGGGACGGCGGCGGCGGCGGCGGCGGCAGCAGCAGCGGCGGCAGCGGCCGGGGAGAGCCCCGCCTCCTGCCTCCGGCCCGCGCGGTCCCGCCCCCGCGTGCCGGGTTTCCTGCTGGCGGGACCACTGCACATGCGCCACTCCGCCCTCGCCCCGCCTCCTCCCTCGCCCTCCCAACACGCAGCCCCTCCGCCTGCTCTGCCCGCAGGCGCAATTGCGCCTCTGCTCAGTTTTCGAAGAATGTGGCCGCGAACCGAAGGCGGGGCGGGCGCGGCGCATGCGCGTACCGGCGTGTTTTCCCCCTGCCGAAGCGCTGCTGGCGCGCTGTACCGAAGAGGTACGTCCCAGACCCGAGGGCGGGACCGCGGTCGCCAGTTTCCGAACCCGGCCCAGGGGGTGGCAAGCTGTGGGCATTCATATGTGGCGATCAAAAGAAATATTTATGCTAAATTTGGCCATGTCTTTGAAGTTCTTTGAACGCCTCTTTCAGAAAGTTGACTAATTCTGTGGACTGTTGTGTTGACTTCGTTAGGAGCAGCAGCGAAAATTATTAATCCTCTAAACTGTGCTAAAGTGAAAACCCGATGCCTTTTTTCTCTGCTGTGATCGACTGGGATGTCTTTTTTCTTAAAATATTTTGTTATTATTGTGAAAACGTAATGCTGGTGATATAGAATTAGGACAAACCGGGAAAAGGAAAGGGTGAAGCCGCGCTTTGTCTCTGCCTAGAGAAAAACGTGTCATCACATGTGTTTCATTCCAAGCTTTTTGTTGAGTGTATATACTGTAAAGTAGTTATGGAAGTGAATTGCTGTGGTGTACCGATTGCGTGTGTGGTGGCTGAATGTATTTATTCCGTAGGCATTTATTGAATGCCTGCTGCAAACAAGGAGGTGTGTCAGAGGATACATGGACACCAGAAGCTCGTCATTGGAGCCACAGAAAGCTGGTCCCAGTAGAAAAGAAAAGATGGTACACATAGATCTGCGATGCCAAGTCAAGTGAGACCCCAGAAAATGTTGGGGTACTGGCTAAAAGTGCTGATCAGCCACAGAGAGAAGTCAGAGGAGCCAGCGGCATCCCTGGAGTGCCAGGCCATTTTGCCAAAATCAAACACTTTGTGTTAGCTTTATTAGAAACCTCCAAGAAAAATAAACAAGTAGCAATAAATCAAAGCAGCAATATGTTAGAGCCTTAAACTACACAGCCCAAATGCTGTGATTGTATGATTCTAAATACAACCTCCCCCCAAACCTGGTCTCCCCAGTAACTTGCTGAGAATCACTGAATGGGAGGAAACATGCTGAGGGGTTTTGCCCTAGGAAGAGCCACCCTCCAATCATGCCACCCACAAACGGTGTGGCCTACTTTCAAGAAGCCCCATCCCAGTCTCTGAAGTATCAAAGGACGCTGCCAAGTGACATTTCCTTCGCTTCCTTTGGAGGCAGAGACAGCCCTGCCTTGGGAGCCAGAAGCCTAGGTTCCCACAGTGGCGGGGTTTCCAGAGCCCAGCTGTGAGCCTGAAACAAACCACTTTTTGCCTGTGAGGCTTAGTTTACCTCTCATTAACATTTTGGGTTTGGGTTAGTTCTATAATTGTTGCACAAAAGTGCCTAGAGCAGGTAGAGCTTTGGGCTTTTCTGATTCTAATATTTTTAGATTAAAGGTGAGGAGCAGAGATGTGAGAAAAGATTTTTGTTGACTCTTGTCCTACTGGGAAAATCAGATTGAAGCTGTAAGCAGATTTCAAGCATATTCGGTTATCGGCAGGATGTCGTTGATAGGTATCTATCAATTCAGACGGGACAGAAATTGTGAAATACATGCTATTTCTGTACAACAGTGTGTAATTGCATTCCTAGTCGAGCGTCTCTTCTGCCACCACGCACCAATGCCAATGCTCCATTGCTCCTGCCCCACTGGAGTAAATACATGGAAATGCCATCAGCAGCTGTAGGTAAAATTCTGCTGCTGTCGTTATTACCACCAAGAAGGCTGTTAGTGGCCCAGGATCCCGATTTCCAGCTCCACCAAAGCCAGAATTGGGGCGTAGGCAGTAGTACACATTGTGCCCAGTGGAGGTGGGAAGGCACAGGGGGAAGGGGATGCCAAAGAGGCCCTCCAAGCTCATCAGGGAAACCGCGGGCTTAGGCCTGTCATTCCCTGTGCTCCTCTTCTCTGTTTTCTCTGGTCTTTCTCCAACTGGCTCACCTCCACTTCCTCCAACAGGTCCGGGCTCACGTCCCCAACCCCTACCCCATCCTTGCTATCAGTTACTTCATTCTTTCAATGGATATGTTAACAAGAATATTTTTGAGCAATTACTAGTTACAAGGGGTGATTAAAAACTGAATCATAATATGGCTCTTCTCCTAGAGTGCTAAAAATCCTAAGAAGGGTAGGAAACTGCACTTAATAAAGCTTCTACCACGTGCCAGGGACTGTTACGCAGGATGTTTTGACATGTTGCGTCATGTAATTTTTTTTTAAATGTCTATTTATTTTTGAGAGACAGAGACGGTGTGTGCATGCACCACTGGTGGAGGAGCAGAGAGAAAGAGACAGAGAGAGAGCAAGAGAGAGCGAATTCCAAGCAGGCTCTGTGCTGTCAGCACAGAGCCCGCTGTGGGGCTTGAACTCATGAACTCTGAGATCATGACCTGAGCTGAAATCAAGAGTCAGAGGCTCAACCGGCTGAGCCAACCAGGCACTCTGCTTCTTTTAACAGCTCTGTGGTATAGGGTCGCTGCTGCTGCTGTGTTTGATAGAGGAGGGACTGAAATCCCCGGGGCTGGGATTTTAGCTCGAGCCTTTGCGCTACTTAAGGATGCTTTTCTGCAGGAGGGTGAAGAGGTGTGCAGAAACAACTGTAATTCATGGTAGAAAGCGGTGAGTGCTGTGGGACAGACTCCATGGATGGCTAAGGAATTTCACAAGACAGAGACACTGCTTCCGGGTACTGTGGTACACGCTCACCAAAGCGGAGTGGCCGCACCTCCAGTGGGAGCGTTTATACCATGGAAATAAGCAGTCGCTCTGAATCAGGGCTTCTTTTTCTTTTTCTTTTTCTTTTTTTTTTCCTTTTAACCCACACACTTCGGCTTCCAGGTGAGAATAGTGAGAGGAACATTTGGCAGAACAGGAGCTATGTGAGCAGAATTTGAAAGCATGGGGAAGTTTTTACTCACACACGTTGGGCAGGGGTTTCCCTCAGGAAATAGCAAGGGCAGGGACACTGGGGAAGGAAAGGATACCATAGGGCGTAGTGGGGATGCTTGTTTGGCTGGAGGAGCAGGGATTGCGAGGAGAAGGTATACATGTTGGAAAGGAAAGATTCTGGAAGGCCTTGAGGGTTGGTACAAACCAAGAGTCAGTCTGGTCCTGGTCAAGGGTCACTTTCTTTGCTAGCTACTTACCAGTTGCCTCAGTCTCCATCTGTGCTTGTTCTGCTGGGGCTGGGAGTCCGTACACTGCATAATCCAGCTGCTGGTAGGTCCTGCCAGTGGGAGGCCCCGGTGGGAGACCAGCAGGACAAAGAGACATCTGCTTCTGGCTCTTCCAATATGGCCATGGCTAGCGGTTGCCGGACATTGCTAGCATTTGCTAGCGAAGGTGGGTGATTCCGGACCCCAGCCGTCCCGAGCCAGGCAACATCTTGTCAGAGAATCAAGGCCTCTCTTCTGGGCTGCTCCAGGGCTGACCACCCGTGGGTATTCACTGCTTCTCATCTCTGGGTATCACTCCATTCTTTCTTGTTCTTTCAGAATTCCTCTCCTTTGTCTTCTTAGGCCTTCCAACAGCTTTGTAACCGATCTCCTGCATTAAAGTCCTTATGTTTGAAATACTTACAGTTTTCCTGACTAGACCTTGGCTGATACATCTTCTGGTAAGATATTTGAGAAAGAAGAGGCTCAGCTTTACTCTGGAGTTGCCTGTCATGAAGCTTCTCCTCCATGCCACTCCAGCTGTGTCACAGGTCACTGCTGTTTTCCTTCACTGGAGTCCCTCCGTAAAAGACATTACGTCCATGGATCTCAGAAGAGGGACAAATGGGAGGTAGGTCTCTGTACTCAATCTCTGTTTCCTGCCCCAATGTCACATCAGAATGAATGAGTGTACTGTACCTTCCATCAGGTGTGGGGACACAAGAGGGTTTAATATGCCAGCCACCTAAATAGTCTGAAATTGTATATCTAACATTCCCATTCCTATGAGTCTGTAAAAAAATTTTTTTAATGTTTATTCATTTTTGAGAGGCAGAGAGAGAGTGTGAGCGGGGGAGGGATAGAGAGAGAGGGAGACACAGAATCTGAAGCAGGCTCTAGGCTCTGAGCTGTCAGCACAGAGCCCAACGTGGGGCTCGAACCCATGAACCATGAGATCATGACCTGAGCCGAAGTCAGCTGCTCAACCAACTAAGCCACCCAGGCCCCCCCCCACCACATGAGTCTTTTTTTTTTTTTTTAAGTATATTTATTTATTTTGTGTGTGAGAGAGAGAGAGAGAGAGAGAGCACAGGCAGGGGAGGTCCAGTGAGAAGGAGAGACAGAATCCCAAGCAAGCTATGCACCATCAGCACAGAGCCCAATGTGGGGCTCAAACTCACGAAATGTGAGATCACGACCAGAGCCAATATCAAGAGTCAGATAGGCCTAACCGACTATGCCACTCAGACCCACCATGAGTCTTCTTTAAAAAATAGACTTTATTTTTTAGAACAGCTTTAGACTTAAAAAAAAAAAAAACAGCTGTAGATGTGCAGAAAAATTGAGAAGATAATACAGAAAGTCCCCACGCACCCATTTCCCCCTGTTGTTGATATCTTGAATTCCCATAGGATTTACGTCCCTTCATGTCAGGGATTCATACTGTCAACATGATTTGTGACTGCTGATGTTGGCCTTGACTGCCAGGCTTAGGTGTGTTTTTCTGGTTTCTCTACTCTGTAGCTACTCTTTGTCCCCTTTCCATTCTGTCCTCTTTGCAAGAAAGCCATTCTGCACAGCTCGCACATATGAAGCGGGGAGTCACAAGTCATCTCCTTGAGGGTGTAGTATGTATACGAATTATCTGGAACTCTTCCTGAAGGGACTTTTGTCTCTTCTACCCCATTCATAGACATCCAGTCATTTAATTATCCAATCCATCCTCCATGGGACTCGTGGCTGTTGATTTTGTACTTGGAGTTGTAATGCCATACTGCTTTGTTTGTTTCATTGCTCAAATTGTCCCAGCTTGGGTCACTAGAAGCTCTTTGAATTGGCTCCTCTGCACCTTTGATAAACTCTCTTCATTGTAGTTACTTTGCCTTTGTTGGTTTAGTTTCCTGGGGCTACAAGTGCTCCGGGTTCATCTTGTATACTTCCTGCCCCAGCCCCAGAATCAGCTATTTCTCCAAAGAGTCCTCGCTCCTTTTATTGGAGAATGATACTGGAAACCACCATCTGGGTGCTGGATGTGCTAGTACAGGAGTGTTGTTGTTTCCGGGCTTTCCTAGATGACAAGGCAAAGAACCGTGTGTGTGTTCACATGCATGTGGCGGTAAGCACTTCTGCAGGTAACAATGTGTGTCACGCTGAGCATGCGTTCATCCTGATGTCCCCAACTCCCATCCATTGCCGCGTGGATCCTTCTACCCTCCTCCCTTGCTTGGCTGCAACTTCCCACTCCATCAGTGAGAAACCTGGCCCCTGCCATCCACCATCCATTCACTTCATTGCCTGATTCCAGTGCTTATGTACAGCAGCGTCACCCAAGAGTTCTTTGACCACTGCATCCCTGGGGAGGGCCGTCTGTGCAGTCCTCCACCCCGTTCTCCCTACACACACACACACACACACACACACACACACACACACACCGGCGCACGCATGCGCCCCTTTCCCCTCCTCTCTCCTCTGCCCACCCCCACCCCCAGACCCCCTGTCCCACCCCAACCCTGGAATTTCTATGCTGGGCGGTTTGTTTCCCCTGGGTTAGTCCATACCCTGCTGGCCTCCCCTTTTTATCTTTCTAAGCAAACACAGTTCCCTTTCTAAGAAATACTCTGGTGTCACCCTTAAAATACCTTCTTTTTTATTTTTAAGTTTATTTATTTTGAGAGAGGGTGTGTGTGAGCAGGGGAGGGGCAGAGAGAGAGGGAGAGAGAGAGAATCCTAAGCAGGCCCCACACTGTCAGCACGGAGCCTGATGTAGGACTCGAACTCACAGACTGTGAGATCATGACCTGAGCCAAAATCAAGAGTCAGACACTTAACCGACTGCGCCACGCAGGTGCCATGAAAATATCTTCTTAAGCTCGATCAGACTCCGGGTCTGGTCTGTGGTCTATAGACAGTGAGTGTGCTGGGCCGGCCCTGAGCAGCAGCTCCCATCATCAGGCTGGTCTCCTGGTGTCACGGGAGAGGCACCTGGCGTGGACGGCTGACACAACAGCCCAGGTAGACAGGAGCAGGAACACACTAGCAGTCATGGTGGAAAGGGCATGGAGTCAAATTTGAGGATTATTTCGAAAGTAGAACAGTGGAAGTTCTAGTTGATTGCAGAGGTCAAAGGGGAGAAAAATTAATCACATAAGACTGTCATGTCACATGCTGGAGCGACAGGTCTTCCTGAGGTGTTACTCAATGAAGACTGAAAGCATTTTTCCTCCAGGGGTTTGCATTTTAATGAGACTCCTGGTCTTGAATTCAGAATTGGCAAAGAGGTTTCAAATGCATGCCAATTGCAGCAGCAATGTTGCGGTTGCCCGAAGCAGGAGTTAGGAAGGGCTCCTGCATCCAGACATGGCAGGAAATATGCTGTGATGTTAGCGACGCCTGCGTGGCTGGGGAAGAGTGGGGCAGGGTCTCCCAGGCCTTTTTTGGTTGTTGTGGTTCTATCTGCAAGCTTCCTTCTAGTTCAGGGGTTTTGTGGTTAATTTTACATACTACAAACTACCATTGGAGGAGATCATTTTGAGCAAAGCCTCTGTATCATATCCCGTAGGCATCATCCTTCCTTGTCTAGTCTAAAGACAGTCCTGTATTCCAGACTAAAATAACCAAGGAGCTGGAAGAGAGCCTGGTAACAATGAGTACCTTAAAATTGACCTAGGACTTTGGTCAGAGCATTGTGTTACAAGGCAACAGCGAAGTAATCAGTTACCTTAGTGGGTTAGGTATTGGACACCAAACCATGCTTTTCAGACCTTGTGATACTTTACATATTAAGGAAGAAAGCTTAAAATGAGAATTTTTAGGCACAAACAGTGGTCAGGAGAGAAAATTCTGTGTGTGCGTGTGTGCATGTGCACACGTGTAAGCAAACATCTGCATGGGATCTTCAGAAGCAGAGAATGCAAAATACAGCATTCTCATAGGAAGCAGAAAAAAGGCTCTTCTTTCTCAATATGCCTTCCTCCTATCTGGCAGGAAGTTGTCATAGTAAATACATAAATCTATGTTTTCTATGATAGTAGGCCTTTAATCAGTGTACAACCTGCACAACTGTATGTGGTATACATGGCCAGGAGTGGGGTGAGATGAAGTGACACTGCAAGAAGGGGAGAAGATAGTAAGAAAATGGCTTCCCTGTAAGCATAAGAAGCCATGGAGTTATAACAATGAGACCTGCTCTGATGGGTTTTCTGGTGCACAACTAATGATAACTTAGTAAAGCACGTCGAGCAAGCAAGCACCCGAGTCATGAAAAAACACACATGAAATAGTCTGCATCTTCACATCCTCCACGTCCACTTCACTGTCTGGGCCCACAGTCACTGACAGCAGCAGGGTAAGTTGGGATGCGATGGAATGGAATTAAGTCAAGTAGGGAGGAGGTAATCAGCCATGACAGCACCCTGTGCCTATAAAGTAATAAAACCCGTAACACAGATGTGAAGATAATTCCACAGACATTTAGAGGAGGTGATAATTTTGAAGGACAACGTATATTTAGACATACATTTAAAAAAAATCAGTTACTTTATGTTTCACTTCATATGCAGCTTCCTAATTGCTTTTAAATTACCGACATCAGGGAAAAGCAGAGACCTTATGCAGGTAGCAGATCTCTGTCATCGGGGAGTGTCAGAACCAAGGCTGAGATGGGGGGATTTTCCAGTGTTAATGGGATAACAGTGAAGTGTTTGGGCAGAACAAAACCCAGAGTGGGAAGGCAGAAAAGGCAGAAGATTGAGTACAAGTAGATATCAGTTTATTCGTTTTAAAGATAGGGAAGCCTCCTTTCATATACAGGTTCAAGGTGACCCATGAAGCAGTGATAAAATAGCAGCTCAAGAATTGCCAAAGGACTTCCTCCCTTCATATGCTGGAAGCAACTTGTCCTGAATGCTGGGTTGGCTTAAGGGATATTTTCACTGGAACAGAAGAACCTCTAAAGAGATATCCCCAGGTGAATTTCTAAGTAAAATTAACACTACCCAGGTGTTCAACAGCAGATGAATGGGTAAACAAAATGTGATATATACACACAATGGAATATTATTCAGCCTTGACAAGGGAGGAAATTCTGACCCGTGCTACAACTTGGGGGAAGCTTGAGGACACTGTGCTAAGTAGTAAGTAAGCCAGACACAACAGGGCAAACACTAGGATTCCCCTAGTATGAGGAACCTGGAGTAGACACATTCATAGAGACAGAAGGTAGAATATTGGTTGCCGGAAACCAAAGGAGAGAACAGTTACACTGAGTGGGTACAGGGTCTTTAGGACAGATGGAAAGTTCTGAGAATGGATGGTGGTCATGTTTGTACAATAGGAATACGCTTAATGCCACCCAACTGTATGCTTACAAATGGTTAAACTGGTAAATTTCATGTGATGTGTGTTTTGCACAACAAAAAAAGAGGAACACTGCTACTTTCACCACTCTAACTTGATAAGAATCTGAACTTCATTGACTTGTAATTATGTAACAGATGTGTCACTCTTCTGGTTTGGTATTCTCTCCCAGTACTGTAAATGTATTCTTAACAATGAAAAAAAAATGACATTAAAATACCCACCGAAGCCCTTTCAAAGATGTCCATCAAAACCTCCCAAAGGAAATTCTCCTGAGTTATTTCATCAAATAGAAGGGGTCATTTACTTTGTGATTTGCTGAAATTAAAGCAATGCCATCCTACAAAGCAGCAAGGGCCTTGTAGGGTAGACTATAACATTTCGTATGCAATTTGCATGAACTCTCACTTAGAAGTTCAATTTCTTTGCCTCGATAGCCTTTCTGAAGCTTTATAGAACTTTATAAAGGTACATGTGTCTGATTGCATTGTGGCCACTGTTGTGAGTAGTTCCCCATCAGACCCTTCTTTGACCCTCACTACAACATCCTTTCTTTGAAAAAAAAAAAAAAAAAAAAAAGAGGACATCTTCTTTTGACTTACGCATGTTGTCCAAAAATAGTATGAGTCCTAGGCATTGGTGACAGCTTGTCACTCTCGAGGATTTTTTCTGATCCCCATACTCTTATGTCCCTCCTGCTGAGAAGAGGTATGTATTTGTGCATGTTAACGTGGCTAGTAGGATGGCTAGTAGCCACACTGTGAGGAAGGATGGGAGGGCACAGTATTTAACATTTAAAGTCAAGTCATGATTTCAGTTTCCAGTTCTGGCCCCATACCTGAACTGGCTCTGGATATGGTACTTAGCCTCCGAGCCTCCATCTGTAACATGGGTTGAATAACACCTTTCAGGGTTGCTCTGAGGATCGGAGACAATATATGTAAAGCCATACAGTGCCTGGCAGGGAATGGACACTCCATTAACACTGGTCACTATTGCTTTTATCATTGCTGTCCTTGTTAGAGTGTTTGCTCCCAACGGCGGACTCTTAAAACAATAAATATGCTTTGGCAAAAAGTGTGCTTTTTCAAAACTTTGATATTAATGCTGAATTTAGAGTGTCCATAATGAGCAATAGCATTATTGGATGATTTCAGTAAAATCGTTCACATCTGGATTTGTTAACTCTGAACTTTTCTGATAATTTTCTGGAGAGAAACTTCACATTCGCAGGGACAGAAATACCATATGGAAAATGTCGTATTAAGGCCTGCTGACAATTGCCTTCACTAAGTGAAGAAAAAGGAAATGTCTATTTTTAAATGTGTTGCATCACCTTATCAGGATGATCACACACAGCAGATGTTGAAAACTACAGGTCGTGGACTTAGCAGTAGGTGCCATAAGGAAGTCAGTCACCAGGAGAAACGTCCCCCGAACCCTCCTCATCCCTGCAGCAGTTTTCGTCAGATTAGTGAAATGGAGCCTTCAAGTGTGGTGTTATTACTCTTACAGCTATGTCTCTCTTAGCATTTGAGAAGCAAATGTCTTTGCCTAATCTAAGGTTGCTGGCAAGTGATAAACTCAGCTGTACTGTTAGGACAGTTACAAATGCAAATGACCAAATTCATCCTAGTCTTTCCCCTGAAGAAGGAGGCTGGAATTATTCACACAATCAAGGGAAGGACAATAGGAACTGGGGCCTTAGGGCCTAGAACTGGGAGCCCAATAAGTGTCTAACACACACACACACACACACACACACACACACACACACAAGGGCACACGCACATATGCACACACGCTCAAATTCTCTTATCCTGGATAAGACTGCCTCTAAAGACAGGAAACATGGGTCCCCAGGAGTTCGAGGATTACTGTACAGAATCAATAAGCTACAGCCTACTGACTACCTGCTTTTGGGTAGCCTACACGTCAAGAATGGTTTTACATTTTAAATGGTTAAAAACAATTAAAAAAAATGCTATTTTGTGACGTGAAAATTGTATCAAATGTACACTTCCGTGTCCATCAAGTTTTATTGGAGTGTTGGAACATAAACACACTCCTTCATTTGGTTGCACTGGCACCACAAGGGCAGAGTTGAGTAAACACAACAGACACCATGTATGACACTTGTCACTGTAAACACTACACATGGCAGTGACACTGAAACATGACGGCGTTTCACTGCCGTAGATACCAGTAGATTACAGGGTCTTAAGTTTTATCACCAATGAGTACTCATTATGCCAAAATACAAAAGCGAAGAGAAAACTGGGCTTTGAATATCTGCCTTTAAGGCACAGGAGAATGTAGATTACTTTGTTGGATTAGATGGCAAAGCATTTTTTTGTCATGCAATGACACTACAGCATGCTAACTGAATATGACATAGATTAGTGTTATCAGACTTAATGCTCACAGCAGTATTCCCAATTCACAGGAAAGCAACAGTCAGAAAATTTAGAACATTTATTTTTCTCTCTTTCTTTTTTCTTTTTATGTTTTACTATTTATTTTAGAGAGACAGAGACAGAGTGCGAGCAGGGAAGGGGCAGAGGGAGAGGGAGACACAGAATCAGAGGCAGGCTCCAGGCGCTGAGCTGTCAGCACAGAGCGGCTCGAACTCACAAACTGCGAGATTGTAACCTGAACTGAAGTCAGATGCTTAACAGACCGAGCACCCAGGCGCCCCTAGAAAAATTAGAACCTTTAAAATAGGAAGTGTCATCATGCAGATTCCTGCACAAAAATGAAACGGGAAAATAAGGCTACAAAGTAAGTTTCCTAATAATTCATTTGTTAGCTAAGCGAGGACAGCTATTTACCAATGGTGAGTAAATTAAACCATATTTTATTGCAGCAGCCAAGGAAATGGGTCCAGAAAAAATAAACTTATTTAAATATATTATCTTTTGGTGAGAAATAGTTCCTCTCAGATTTGAGGACTTTTTTTTTTTTAAAGGTAAATGATTTCAAGTGGTTTTCCTTTGTCCTTGATGAATTAGCAAATGTTACTGAATGTGTTCAGCTGTCCTTGTTTGCTTAAGAAATCAATGGTGAGCTTGAAGTAACCCAAGAATTAGCTCCTCTAGTGTGTGTGGAAGAGCTGAAGGTAAGAATATTTCCAAAGAGGCTGAGAACATGTGAATTGAGTACAACTTGAAGTGAAATTTCCTAAGATGTGTTACTCTGATGGTGATTTAAATATGTATAAAGTAGAAAAACAGCTTAGTTGGAGAGATTTACAAAATTTGTGAAAACCTAAGGTGTTTAAAGCCTGTAGTTACTCATTGTATTATTTATCAGTAGGTACTTGGTAGAAAATATTTAAACATATTATGTGCTACTGAACAAATAGCATCAACAGTGGACTTCATTCACTCTAATGGGCTTACCCATTGTCAGTTTCATGCATTTGTTTTTGTTTTGTTTTGTTTTGTTTTTTTACCAAATAGAAGCTGCATATCCTGAATTGACCGACCACACAGCAGTTCAGTGGCTTGGCAATGGCAACGTTTTATTGCAATAGTTTCAGCTCAGGGCTTAGATTGAATTTCTGAACAAAAAGAACTGCACTTAACCCCGATTATCACACATCGAATAGCTCTCGAAATTAACTTCTGCTGCAGGCTTCATAATGTTTCTTAATGAATTCATCCTAAAACTAGAAGGCAAAACAACACTGTACGTGTTGTTTTAAACTGTGGTAAAGCCATTTCAATAGCAACTAACGTTTAAATCACATATAGCATCAAGCAGCTTTATACACTTCTCATGCTGTCAAAAGCTAAAATAAGAAATGATATCTCCATTCCCACACGAATTTGCGGACGATATATATATATATCCTTAGCTCAAACTGCAGTTCTAGTAGTGTTTATCAAATCTTGAGGCAAGCCAAAAGGAAAAGGAAATTTCCGTATTGCAAAATCTATTGAACTGTGCGGTTCAGGAGCTTCCCCTCACCGTCCATTGGGAGTGGTTCCTTTTATTTATTTATTTTTAAAATGTTTATTTCTTTGAGAGAGAGAGAGAGCACAAGCAGGGGACGGGCAGAGAACGGGAGACAGAGGACCCGAAGAAGGCTCTGCGCTGACAGCAGAGAGCCCAACACAGGGCTCAAACCCACAGACCTTGAGATCATGACCTGAGCTGAAGTCAGACGCTTAACTGAGCCACCCAGGCACCCTGGTAGTGGCTATTTTAAATGCAATGGCATGCTAAATACAATTATCAAAACAATCACAGAATTGTAGCAGTGCTTTCCGAGGAATGAATATTCTCGGGGCGCCTGGGTGGCTCAGTCGGTTGAGCGTCCGACTTCAGCTCTGGTCCTGATCTCACGGTCTGTGAGTTCAAGCCCCGCGTCAGGCTCTGTGCTGACAGCTCGGAGCCTGCTTTGGATTCTGTGTCTCCGTCTCTCTCTCTGCCCCTCCCCTGCTCTCGCTCTTCTTTCTCTCTCTCAAAAATAAACATTGAAAAAATTTAAAAAAAGGAATGAATATTCTCAATAAAATCATAGGCTCATGGGTTTATACCAGTATTTGGCCATACTTACCTGTATGGAAAGACATTTTCAATGATGAAATATATACTGTCTCAGTATTAGCGTATGAACATTTGTAAGTGATTATAATAAGAACATTAACATTGAACACCAAATTAGCAAAATCGTATCTCACAAAAAAGAATTCTATTATTCTCATTAATAAACTTATTATGCAAAAGAGCGCTCAATTATTACATTTTGAATTTTGTCAGTAAAATTCTTGTAGAAATGTGTTTTCTCTCTTGCCATATAAGTACTTACACGATATCCTTATTTTGCCTCTTGTTTTGCAAAGTCTAAAATATTTGCTAGGTGGCTCCTTAAAGAAAAAGTTTGTCAACACTTGCCCAAGAAGAAAGGAGATTTTTACCTCTGATTCCACTTAGAAAAGTGAAGAATTAGGGGCGCTTGGGTGGCTCAGTCAGTTAAGCATCCGGCTTTGGCTCAGGTCGTGATCTCACGGTTCATGGATTTGAGCCCCGCATCGGGATCTGTGCTGATTTCTCAGAGCCTGGAGTCTTCTTGAGATTCTGTGTCTCCCTCTCCCTCTGCCCCTCCTTCACTTACATTTTGCCTCACAAAAATGAATAAACATTTAAAAAAATATGAAAGAAAGAAAGAGGAAGAATGAGCCAAACTCTCATCATGATCCTATCCCTGAATCAAAAACTGTGGCCAATAAGATTATGATCTATGATTGGATGGGCCTGGGCCACCGGCCAGTCCCTGCAGCCAGAGGGATGACACAGAGCCCGAGCAGTGCCCATGTAACTGCAAGGTGGAATGACAAAAGAGAATGAGAAAAAGTCAGGAAAAATTGTCACTGGGAGATCTGAAAAGCAGTATGTTAGTTGAAAAGAGATAAAAAAGCAGACTAAGACCACATTACAAGTGGTGACATATATATTTTAGAAAGAAAAAAAGTTAGACATTGCAAGTTTTAAAAAATGTTTTAAGTTTACTTATTTACTTTGAAAGAGATGGAGACAGCATGTGGGGGAGGGGCAGAGAGAGAGGGAGAGACAGAATCCCAAGCAGGCTCCGCGCTGCCAGCACAGGATGCAGGGCTCTAACTCACGAAACTGTGAGATCATGACCTGAGCCTAAATCAAGAGTCAGATGCTTACCTGACTGAGCCACCCAGGTGCCCCTAGACATTGCAATTTTTTAAAAACCTCATTGGATTTTGATCTGATGAGAGCTAGAGTTGACACCATGAGGAATGTAACACAGAGGTGTGGAAAATACCGGATGAGAGATAAAACACGTGGAATAAAAAAAAACAAACAAACCCAAAACAAAACAAAACAAAAAACCCCATGGAATCAAGAATGAGAGATCCAACATGTGACTAAGAATCCAGAAGGAGACCATAGAGAGAAAGGGGTAGAAGCAGTGCTTGAAGAAATTGTGTCTTAAATTTTTTCAGAATGGAAAGAAATAACAAGTCCTCATATATTAACAAACACGCAAACCCATACAAAGACCCTCCCAGCAGAGAAACTGCAAATACTCAAATTCAAAGAGAAACTTCTAGAAGCTAACAGAGGGAAAAGACCTATCAACAGTTTAAAAGACTAACAATTACGTTATGAGTAAGCATCTCAGTTACCAAAAATGGAAGCCAAAAGATAATGGGACAACTTAAAGTACTAAGGGAAAAGTAATGGTCAACTGTGAAGTCCCTACACAGTTAAAACATCATTCAAGAAGGAAGGTGAAATGAAGACATTTCTAACATCAAATACTGAGTTTCCTACTTACAGAAGGACACCAAGACTAGTCGAGAAAGAAGGATAAACAGCTGGGGTGGGAGGAAAGAACTCCTTTTATTTTGGACACTTTGAGATGTATACCCCCTCCCCCCCCCCCCGAAAATGTCCAGTAGACAGATACAAATTTGAACTTGAGGCTCAGAAGAACTGAATAGAATGATGTCAAAACATTAACTTGCTCAGGGAGACAGACTGCAGTGAGAATAAAGGAAAGCTAATGACAGAGGAGTAGAGAAAGCAGAGTGGAAGTGCAAAAACCCAGAGAAGAGTGAGTGGTGAGGCAGCAATGTGGGATGCTACGTAAAAGTCAGACAAGAAGCATCAGGAGAAGATTTGGATTCTAAGCATTAAGTCTGTACTGGTAGGGTTATTCTTTAAGCCAGAATCCCATGCAATCTTCCTGTTTGTAGAGACCTCATGGGATTTTTTTTTTTTCCTGCTAAATGATCATTTGATTAAGTCAGGATCCAACCAGAAAAACAGCAACTACTCAAAATCTTTTTTTTTTCATTTTTTAATTTTTTTTTTTAAGAGAGAGAGCGCAAGCCTGGGAGGGGCAGTGGGACAGGGAGAGAGAGGGAATCCCAAGCTGACTCCATGCCCAGAGGGAAGCTACACATGGGGCTCTATCTCACAACTGTGAGATCATGACCTGAACTGAAATCAAGAGTCAGATGCCTAACCGACTGAGCCACCCAGGTGCCCCACCGCTCAAAATACTTTAAATGCAGAGAATGCCAAGGAATATAATACAGGGAATTTGTTACAATGGTGACAGCTGGGATGGTGAAGCACTCCAGCGACTGGCACGGGCAAAAAATTACTGCCACCCTGCCTTCCCACAAAGGACTGAATGTTTGCTACCCAGTCTAAGGTACTTTAGCATATAGCAGCCCAGACTGAGTAAGACACCCCCACTGCCTAGAGGGACAAAGGTGGGTTGCCAGTGTTTCCAGAGCACAGAAGCCAGGGTCACCAGCAGATGCTATAAGCACCATGAGCCTGTCCAGTAGGAGCTGGAGTCACAGAGAAAACAGGTACTGCAGGAGCTGGGTCTGAGGTTTGAGCAGGAAAAGGGCTGAACACACACCCAGCTTCTCTCTTCTTGTTGCCTCTAGCCATCTGGCCGTGCCTCCTGGCTAACCAAGCTGGAGGCCGGCTGGTTGGGGCTCTGGGAAGTGCAGCCTGAGCCCCTGCGAGATACGGAACACAGCAGAGGAATGGCAAGAAATGGATCTGAGAGCAAAGAGGCTGGGTCTTGAACCTCGGGGCACTTTATCTGTTTTTCTTCTTTCTCCTCCCATTAACCTAATGCTGGTGGAACTGAACTCAGGCGATTGCACTGACTCACGTGATTCTCTGAGTTTAATCTTATGCTCTTTGCTTTGCTCTTTAAAACCCCTCACTATCCACAATGTCCAGCTGAAATGGCACTTCCACTGTGAAGTTTTCTGGATCCCCTGGTTAGCAGTCATCCCTTTCTGCACTGGATTTTCTCAGCATTTTATTATCTCTTCCGATAGACGGAGCTTCTTGAGGGTGGGGACCACATCTTGCCCATTTTCTTGTTTTCCATGGTGTTTTTTTCATTATAGGCATTCAATGCAACCTCCTGTGGTGGTAGAATAAATGCAGGTAAGAAGCAATCATTTGTATGGATTGAAATGACCCCATTTATCGTGATCTCACAGTCCACGAGTTCAAGCCCCGTGTCGGGCTCTGTGCTGACAGCTCAGAGCCTGAAGCCTTCTTCGGATTCTGTGTCTCCCTCTGTCTCTCTCTCTCTGCCCCTCCTCTGCTTACACTCTGTCTCTCTCTCAAAAATAAATAAACATTAAAAAAATGTTTAAAAAATGACCCCATGATTCGAAAGTGAAACCAATGTGTGTTATGAGGGGGAGAGGGTATATACATGGAGACACCCTGATTATACTATGGCAGAGGAGAGACCATAATCTCTGTTGTTCCTGAGGACAATGGCTCCAGCCATTGGTGTCTTTATTTCTATTGTTACTCTCTCTCCATTGCTTGGTCTGTACTTTGCTACTTACTTCAATTTAAAGAGAAACTAATTGTGGTGATGATGGCCATGGTGATGTGGTAACAGTGTATTAAGATCTTATTTAGATTCTCAAGAACCACGGATCTAGCCAGAGGTTCTCAACTTGGTGGCACATCGGAATCCCCTGGGGCACTTACAAAAAATAGCACCCCTAGGGGCACCTGGATGGCTCAACTGGTTCAGCATCTGACTTGGGCTCACATCATGATCTCACAGCTTGCGAGTTTGAGCCCCGCATCAGACTCTCTGCTGTCAGCATGGAGCTTGCTTTGGGTCCTCTGTCCCCGCTCTCTCTACCCCTCCCAGGCTTGCATTCTCTCTCTCAGAAAAGTAAAGAAACATTAAAACATTAAAAAAAAAAAAAAAGCACCCCTACCTAGCCCCACAGAGATTTGGCCTGAGCTGATCTGGGTTAGGGCCTGATCATCACTTGCTGGTTCTAATGTGTACATCAAGCACTGAAATTTTGGACTTTTTTAAAGAAGGAACAAAATATATGTTCTCCAGCAGTTGTCTCACTTTTTATGAGCAAGAGGTATGAGATCAAGGATTTTAGACAAATTACCTAGTGCCTTGGTTTCCTCTTTAAGTGGAATCAAGAATAGTACCTGCCACATAGTGTTTTTTTATGGATTAAATGAATTAACACACGGAAAACACTCAGGAAAGTGGCATATTATACATGCTCAATAATATTGGATATTATTCCAAATCTTTGGTCTTTAAGAAAGCCATTAAATTCCTACTGGTGAGCAGGGTCTATTCTATTCTGTCGTAAAATTGTTTTCACTTTTATACTCTTAAGTGTGTCATTGTGATGACCAAACAAGTTTATGTACCATCTATTCCCTAACATACAGCAAAGGGTCTCTCCTTCCTCTAAAGCTTGCTCCTCATTAAAAAAAAGTCACCTTATACTTGCATTACAAAGATTCAGAAAATGAGATGCAATCTCAATTACTTTATTTTGAACATGTAAGCTCGAAAGGGACTTAAAAAATGCTAGTTTTGGACGTTTCCAGAGGTTACCTAAGGAATCATTTATTGAAAAAAAAAAAAAAAAAAAAAAGGAAGACATCTGGCAGCAGTTTAATAATGAGCCTGAGGGTATGACCTCAGCTTTCAACTACTGATAGCACTACTCAGTAGTTGAGCTACTCATAGCACAACTACTCATAGCACACAGGCTTTATAAAGATCAGTTAAGAAAGGAATCGAGTAATTATTCAAATTACGGAGATCGTGAACAGGATAAATGAAAAATCAACTATCTAAGGACTCTAAGCCTGGAACTTACACGCAGCAGGCTTTTACGGTGTAGCAACGAGCCTAGCAACTGTCTGTACGTAGCCCCCCTTGAATGGCCAGCACGCTCCGAGGAGATCAAGGCCCGCCACCCAGACATTCCTTGTCACAAAGGAGACACTCTGGGGCGACCACCCCTTGAGCCCCTGACCTTGAGTGCCCAACAACAGGTTCTTCTACATGTTCTGCTTGATGGAATGTAGAGGAGGACAGGATCTGTACATTCTCAAGTCGTGATTAGCAGGGGCAATCAGGGTGTGCCTGCACAAACCAGCCTTTCAGCACGTACTATGAGAATGGGTATTTGTGATTTGGGCAGAACTTTCCATTGGCCGCATAATACACTGTTCAAAAAGTTCTATATCTCAACTTAGTCAAGGGCTAAAGGTTGCGGGCTCTAGAAAATGGTTTTAGAGCCTCAAAGTTGGCTCTGGTAATGAGAGAGATGCTTATGTCAACACCACATAGTTTGAATAAAACTGAAGAAATAAGAGAGTGCGAAAATTAATATTTCTACATTTATGTATTAGTGAATATATTTTTGTAGCATGTATCACAGCGAAATTAATAAGTGAGAGAAGTATTACAGGGAAGCATCTGATCAAATCTATATTCACCCTGATCAAACTTCCGTACTCGAGTGGTCTACAAAAGAAAACAAACGGTTCTGGGTAAATACTGAAAGCGTTGAGCACAGGACCTGGTTCTTAGCACGTGGTAATAAATGTTTTCTTGGTTTTGAATAGAAATCTTGCCTCATCAGACCCACAAACACCCTAGCAGAATGAACACCTGCTTTCTGCCTTTGTGACTCAGCATGGCCTTGTGGCTGCCCTGGGAGCAGGGGTCTTGCTCGTGAGGGCAGTAGTCTTGCACCTGTGAGTTAGAGTTTGCGGAGAAGAGAGGGAGGCGGTCAGGTTTGTACCAATCAGCAAGAAGCTAAGTGCCTGTGTGATCACCTCCATCAGATAGCCTCCCAGCAGCTGCCTGCAGGAAGAACTGGAAGAAAAACCAAAAAACCAAAAAGCGAGGAAGAGGGGGGTTTTGCCTCTCTTCCCCAGGCCCTCCTCCCACGGAGCTGAGGCCTGGTCTGGGCCACAGGTCTGACAGTGATGCCGAGCCCTGGGGGACACTTCTTGACCCCTGTGCCACTCCCTGTCCACATGTAGACCTGGCATGTGTGCATCCTGCCCTAGTATCATCTCACCGTGGTCTTTCATCGTCGGAGTGAACAACGATCTTTGGATGATTGTTGAGGAGGTGACAATATTGGGGGTAGCCACGCTCCACCTCCCCTCTGCTGCCTGCAAGTCCCTTATTGAAGGGGCCTGATGGGCTCTGGATTGAGCTTCCAGAAGCCAGTGTTGGCTGGGAAGCAGTCTGTTTCACTCGAGACAGTGAGGAGGCACCAAATACCCGAGGGACTGAGCCGGGCAGAGAGCCAGCATAGCTGAGACACCCACAAGCCGGACAAGAAATCCAGGGATGGTCACGACCACAAGGAATAAATGGGAAGCTGGTAACACAGCCAGGGAGAGCCAGTCCCTTAAGTATGTATGTTATGGGGCGTGGGGGCCAGTTCTGGGGCTCTTGCTTCTGTCCCCTGCCGGTGTTTGAGGTTTGCTTTTATGGGGCAGACAGAGTCTGTTGGAGGGTGTGGGCTGAGTGAGGCACTTGAAGGAGTCAAGGACCTCGAAGGCTGTTTGCAGGCATCAGATGACAGCGTTTTGGCCCCCCTCGCTGGCATGCCCTGGAGCATCAGAACAGAGGATTTCACTGGCAATTGCTAAGTCCAAGTTTAGAAATAGATCACTCTGGTGTGACTAGTAATTTTTGAAGTGCTTAATTCCAAGCTTCTGTAGAACTTGGAAGATCTACAAGAAGAAAACACAAAGACCTGTGTGCCGAAGTATCTGTGAGTGAGGAATAGAGTAGAAAAAAAAAAGAAGCTTTCTTCACTAATTCCTTAAGGCTTTCCCTCTTTTGTCCTTTTGCAAGAGGAAAGCGTGAACTGTCATTTGTGTATCTGGGTGGTAACATTGTCTCTCTGCTTGGGAGAGGTTTCTGATGAGTAGGCAATAAATTCTCGTGGTTAATGGGCATGCCAGCTGTAGCTGTGGATGTTCTGTGAATACTTATCGACCAACTGACTTTAGGGAAGTGCATTAGACAGGCGAATTACGTTTTTAATTTGTTATTTTGTGAAGTTTGCATTACCCATTAAAGAAGCTTATTTCTCTGGGGTGTGTTGAGTAATTAACTTCCCATCAGTGGAGAAAAAAAGCAGCCGTCAGATACACAACACCACGATTCACAAAGTCTGCTTTCGAAAATGGTTGTTATCAAGTTTAGAGGCAGACTCCTTGCCTTTTAAATCGTCACCTTCATCAACTATAAATCTGTTCATTATTAGAAGTCCAATTAATTTTAAGCACTCTAATTACATGGTTACATACTGATACCAGACAATTTTAAGAGTGAAAATGCAAAAGGCTTGCAGAAAAAGTGTTAACAGCCCATGTTGGTTCTTCCTTTCCCAAGAGGAGAGGTGAAACCTGTTTGAGATGGAAAGGAAGGTTTTGAGGCTGTTTGGAAAAGATGGTCCAATACACAGATGCTTTAATTAGTGTGTAAATTGCAAATCAGTATTATCTATTACTCTTCATGTGGGAGGACAGCCTTATAAAGCATGCTCCTCAATTGGCATTGCATGATGTCCCCCTCTCTTCTTTCCTTTGGCCAGATGCAAATTATGCTCAGAATGGGATAAGGAGAATGTGTTTCAGAACTTAATGTAGGCTCACCTAGAAACCATTTTGCCTTTTAAATTAAAAACAGTTATAGCTCTGTCTTAAAAACAGAAAAGCTGTTGGGAGCTTTACTGTTCATAGGCCAACCCTTTCAACACTTTCCTCGGGATTACTTGAAAGAACACTGCGGTTTTCTTTCGGGATAGCTCATCGTTTTAAAGCAATGTATAGCAATTCGATGAGCAAGCTGAAATCATACATTTGTTGGTGAACTGTTCAAAGTGCTGCATGAAAGGTCCCCAGTTGCCCACAATCATTTAAGAACTGGCACCAGCATTGCCTTCCAGTTGTTTCCTACTTAATATCCTAGATACAGTGGGGGATGCAGACAAAACAGCCTCCTCTCCAGGAATGTCTCATCTTATTGGACAGGCTCAATTGGAAAAAGCACAAAACCTCAACAAGAGGAAATTAATTCAGTGGAAACTAGGCATTTGAGACCTGGAGGGGGTCATCCTGAGTTATCCTGGAGAAGCCGTTAATCTGGAAGGATCAATCCTAAAAGTCTTTCCTCAGGAGATGAGTTTTGAGTTGGAATTTAAAAAATTACAGGACATGATCTGGCTGGAAGAATAAGGGGAAGAAGGTGGAGTCACCGTTAGAATGTGACACAAAGTTGTGCAGAGGTGGGGTGCACACTGGTTTTATTTTTCCTAGGATCTTTGTTTTAAAAACCCTGCATTCTAAAGGGTAAGGACAAAGGCAAATCATTTTAGACTTTGAAGCAAATATTTGAAACAATTGGAGTCTGGAAGTCATCACCTCCCTGGACGAATTTGGTGTACATGCTCAGTGGGCATCCCTCTGCTTTCTTCTGCACAGAGGCTGATGCTCCCAAGCATGTGTTCTGGCTCTTGGTGGTTTGTCCCTCCCCCTTTGTATTTTGGGGGCTCATAAAAATACCTTGTTCTGCAGTTTTGTTGCAACTGTTTTCTATGGATTTCTTATTTTGATTTTTAGGTTTGGGAAGATTTAAAAACTATACCGCTATGCTACTGCCGTGTTCCCAGGTCTGTCCCCAGTGTGTGTGTATGTGACTGTGTGTTCCAATGATTTTCTTAAAAAACGACTTTATTGAGCTATAATTTACATACCATAAAATTGACCTACTTAAAGTATACATAATTTGGTGGTTTTAGTATATTCACAGACACGTGTTACCATCACCACAGTCAATTTTAGAACATTTTCATCACCCCCAAAAGAAACCTCATATGCTTTAGATACCATCCCCCTATTCCCTTCCCTTCATCCCTAGGCCTCCACTAATCTACTTTCTGTCTCTGTAGCTTTCTCTGTTCGAGAGAAAATAATTTTTTTTTTATGTTTACTTATTTTTGACAGAGAGAGAGAGAGAGACAGCATGAGCAGGGAAGGGGCCGAGAGAGGGAGACACAGAGTCTGAAGCAGTCTCCAGGCTCTGAGCTGTCAGCACAGAGCCTGACAAGGGACTCGAACTCACGAACTGCAAGATCATGACCTGAGCCAAAGTTGGACACTTAACCGTCTGCGCCACCCAGGCGTCCCTTCACAGAGTTTTCATTGACTTCTGAGGATTTGCTTAGAATTAACCAACCAACCAATTGATCAGCCTACTTGTAATATAGAATGAAAGAAAACAATTTCACAAGGCAACATCTGTTTCAACTTGACACATTTTGTGTTAGGAATTCCAGCAGGCGAATTGCCCAAAATACATAGGAAAGCCATCAGAGGGTTTAGAGACGGGTATTGACTTATGTAATTTTGAATTAAAGAAATATATTTTTTTCCTAAATTGTCCCATAAGATGATTTAGCCAAGGAGAAAATATAGTTACATCTTGGTACAGTTTCTATAGATTTAGATCAGACTCTTCTTACTTACTAAGGTCTTCTGAAGTTTCATTAGTGACTTGTCTTTGTTTGGACAATGAATCAAAATCAGATATTAAAAGCTTGTTTAGGGGCGCCTGGGTGGCTCAGTCGGTTAAGCGGCCGACTTCGGCTCAGGTCATGATCTCGCGGTCCGTGAGTTCGAGCCCCGCGTCGGGCTCTGTGCTGACAGCTCAGAGCCTGGAGCCTGTTTCAGATTCTGTGTCTCCCTCTCTCTCTGACCCTCCCCTGTTCATGCTCTGTCTCTCCCTGTCTCAAAAATAAATAAAATGTTAAAAAAATTAAAAAATAAAAGCTTGTTTATAAATTTCCATTTCCTCCATGTTGTGCCTGGTTCCTGCATTAGACAATCAAATTATGTCTAGACAGAATATTAACGTTTATCCTGGCTTCCTTTGTCCCCTGTTGTGTCTAAGGTATGTGTGCATTGTTCGGACAAGATTCCACTGAAAATTGCATAAAGTCTCCACTTAGATGTGTTCCCTCAAATATCCAATTTTAACTAATGCTGTGAAAATTTCTTGGACACAAAGGTATCTAAGTATGAGAAAATAAATTGATTTCAGCATTCCTGCAGATAGTCAAAACTTGGGGTGTTTTCTTTCTCTTATATAGAAAAATCAAAAAGACAATTTTAATCTGAGGTAAGGTGTTATAGTTTACAGCAGGAAAGAGGGGTACCGTGCCTTCATTAGAAGAGATCCACATTATTCTTCATGAATCTCCTATTCTGCATTCGCTAGAACTTGGAGAATAAAACAAAATTTAGCAATTCTGTGGTCCTTTTTAATCTCTAATTTTTTTGTTTATTCATTTGTTTATTTTCTTAACTTATTGGGGCTGCTTAGACTCATGTTGGGCTTTTAGTGTATTAATTGTGAAAGTCTATGTGAAAAAAAAAACAAGAAAACAAAAAAACAAACACAAAAACCCAAATCACCACTAACCCGTGAATAGTTTCTGAGAGAAAACATGGCCTTCAGTTCTTTTCTTTTTCTCAGCTTTATTGTGGCATATTTGACATTGCATTTGTGTTATTAACCAAGAAGAAAGAAGTCAGAGCAGTGCAGACTTCCAACTAGTTCATTCCATGATCTACCCACTGAGGCAAACCTGCCGAGGACCAAGAAGAATGGTGGATAGGCCTTTCCTCCCTGCCCCCACCCCAGGGTGGGTTCCCCGAGAACCAGGGTCCACTGAATAAGGAAGAAGAGGTCAGCAAAGGACAGAGGTCAAGGAAGGAAGAAGGAAACAGAGCCTCTGGGTGGGCAGGTTCAACCCTTTGGCCCCTCATTCTCAGTGGGGATGGCCACATGCCCCAATTCCAAACTCACACAAGAAACCGAGCATGAGTACACTTGGTTCTATCCCTGAGACCCCCCTCTCTCTGATAATACCATGCTTCTAAACAGAAAAGTGTTAGACTTTGGCATAGCAGACCTGGGGTCAAATCCTGACCTTGCTGTTTAGGAGTCTGGCCTTGGGCAATTTACTGCATATTCCTGGGCTTCAAAACCCAGCTCTTCTCTTCTTGAGAAGAGTACGAAACATATGTATCTGGAAGTGCCCAGTGCCCTAGTCATGGGACGCAGGAGGCTCTCGAGACAGGGAAGAGCAGCAGGACGTCTTTGTTCCATGTCTTGACCCACTTAGTTCCCACTGGACAGCACTGCCCCAAGCCTTAGGTTGCCCAGCCAAGCCCTGGCACGCAAGGCAGATGCCCACTCGATAAGTGCTGAAGGGACACAGCTGTAAAACCAGCTGCTGGGTACAAAATGACCACCTATTGGTGTTACCAGTCTGCTTATCCTGTGTCAGCCATGGCGCACCCAGCAGGCCTCACTCGTCAGCGACTTGCTCTGCTTTGGGGATGGAGACACCACACCTTTCATCTATAAGGAGTTCACACAACACATTTGTGGATAGTGTTATGGATTGAGTTATGTCCCCCTCAAATTCCTATGTCCAAGCCCTAACCCTTAGAACCTCAGAATGTAGCTGTTTTGGAGACAGGACCCTTAAAAAAAATTTTTTTTTTGATGTTTATTTATTTTTGAAGGAGAGAGAGAGCGTGAGGGGGGAGGGGCAGAGAGAGAGGGAGACACAGAATTTGAAGCAGGCTCCAGGCTCTGAGCTGTCAGCACAGAGCCCGACGTGGGGCTGGAACCTGTAAACCAAGAGATCATGACCTGAGCCGAAGTCGGAAGCTTAGCTGACTGAGCCACCCAGGTGCCCCTGGAGACAGGACCTTTAAAGAGCTGACTAAGTCAAAATGAGGCCTTTGTTAACTCTAATTAATGCTATTACATATTATACTTGAAAATTGTTAAAAGAGTAGATTTTAAATGTTCTCACTGCACACACACATGCACACACAGGTAATTAATTATGTGAAGTGATGGAGGTGCTAACTAACCCTGTTGTGGTAATTCCCCAACATATCAGTTTATCAAATCATCACATTGTACACCTTAAACTTACAGATTGTTACAGGTCAATTATATCTCAATAAAGCTAAAAAATAAATGAGGCCTTTAGGTGGGGACCTAATCCAACCCGACTGGTGTCCTTGTAAGAAGAGGAAATTTGGACACACAAAGACTAAGGATGTGCGTGCACCGAGGAAACACCATGTAAGGACACGACATGAAGGCAACCATTGCGACCCCAGGAGAGAGGCTTCAGAAGAAACCAAACCTGCCAACACCTTCATCTCTAACTCTTAGTTTTCAGGACTGTGAGAAAATGAGAAAATTAATTTCTGTTGCTTAACACCCCCCGCGCCACCCCACCCCCCGCCCAGGCTGCGGCATTTTGTCATGGCCGCCCTAGCAGACGAGTACTGATGTGCTTACGACATTCCGATGAGTCAAGTAACGCGATCCCGCGTTCACAAACAGAGAAACTAAGGTGTAGAGAGGTTATCTGAGGACCTTCCAATCACACAGATGACTAGAATTTGCATCTTCTGGCTCCAAATCCAATGCTCTTCCTTCGGCATCAGATCTGTCTCCTCCACAAGGTGCACGTCTTTCTGGGCCCTTCCTTCCATCCTCATGGGAAAGTACAGGCACACTGGAGGAGGAAGAACTTTCCTTTTTTTTTTTAGTTTATTTATTTATTTTGAGAGAGAGAGACAGCACGAATGGGGGAGGGGAAGAGAGTGAGGGAGAGAGAGAATATTCCAAGCAGGCTCTGCACTGTTAGTTCACTGTCTGATGCGGGGCTCAGAGTCATGAGCCGTGAGATCATGACCTGAGCCCAAAACCAAGAGTCAGATCCTTAACTGACTGAGCCATCCAGGTGCCCCAAGGAAGAACCTTCCTAAGTCATATGTGATTTTTAAAAAAATTTTTTTTTAACATTTATTTATTTTTGAGACAGAGAGAGACAGAGCATGAATGGGCGAGGGTCTGAGAGAGAGGGAGACACAGAATCGGAAGCAGGCTTCAGGCTCTGAGCCGTCAGCCCAGAGCCCGACGTGGGGCTCGAACTCACAGACTGTGAGATCATGACCCGAGCTGAAGTCGGACGCTCAACCAACTGAGCCACCCACGTGCCCCAGTCATATGTAATTTTTAAACAATCCTAGTGAAGGCAATGCTATCAGCACAGCAAATCAATCTCGATTTTTCGCTGCTGTTTCTCCTGCTTTGAAAATGAAAGAAGCCTTTAATTTTGGGACTGTCAGAAAGTTGGCAAGTGTTCAGTTCCCTAGAGTACTGTCAGAAATACACAAAATGGGGGGCGCCTGGGTGGCTCAGTCGGTTAAGCGTCCGACTTCAGCTCAGGTCACGATCTCACGGTCAGTGAGTTCGAGCCCCGTGTCGGGCTCTGGGCTGATGGCTCAGAGCCTGGAGCCTGCTTCCGATTCTGTGTCTCCTTCTCTCTCTGCCCCTCCCCCGTTCATGCTCTGTCTCTCTCTGTCTCAAAAATAAATAAACGTTAAAAAAAAATTTTTTTTAAATAAAAAAAGAAATACACAAAATGGAACCCCAAGCCCAAGACGGTCGGAAGACCTCTGACTCTCACTTTGAATGAAACATTTCATAGATTCATAGATTTTAGAGCTGGAAACATCAAGATTATGTGGACAAATGGGAAAGTGAGGCTGAGAAAGACTGTATGGGTTGCTCAATTACAGAATATTCTTCTAAGTTTGGAAGGGCTCAATGTCTCATCTCACAGACAATGGTAGGAAATTAAAGGCAGGGGTGGGGATGGCCGGGGCAGGCACAGTGTCAGCCATGAGAAGTGACAGTCTGACAGCAAAGGAGGGAAAGCCAAGCCAACCACCAGATTCAGCATTAGCCATGCCTTTCAGCCCGGGGCAGTAACTCTCAAGACATTCCTGTACTCACAGCTTCATGAAATCATTAATGTTCATGATGACCTTTGGCCATCCAGAAAATTTAAATTATACTCTATTTACTCTGATTCCTAAGGCTGGGACTTACATGACATATTTTATGAATAACAACAACAATAATAATTAACATTTATGGGGCACTATGTGTCAAGGTCTGTGCTAAATGCTTCATAGGGGTCATCTCATTTGAGAACTATTTCCATCCAAAATGGTTTTCATTAAAAATGTTTTGGTATTTCAAGTTGCAGTTGGTTGGAAAATTCACTAGCATGGAAAAACTCATTCGCTAAGGAGGATTCCATTACACGATGGCTTCTGTCCTCTGTGTGTGTGGAGACATGAAGTGGACACCTGAGGGTAATTCTGCTTCTGAACCTAGTGCCACATGCTCTTCTGTCTTGCAGCTCATCTATGTCGCATGTGTCCTTCAGGAGCCACTGGAGTCTGACCTCCTTGGGGCAAACTCCTTCCACTGTTCCAGCCCTGAGACCTCTGCCGTCTCTGACCACTACAGCCCTCACTTCCTTTCCTGTTCACTTGGTTTACATCATGTGTGATCTGACTTGGCCATTCGTCTTTTTACCCACTTGGTGATAGCCCCTGATGGCAGCCCCAAGTCCCTCAAACAATCAGCATCTCGTGCTGTGAATACTCTACCGGCTCTTTTGATGCTTGTTCCTGACAAAGATGATCGCTTGTGTCACAATCTGTCATTCGTTCATCCATCCTTTGAGGCCTTCAGTCTCTCATCAGCACAACAGAGATTATACTGCCTGCCTCAAGGGGGTTGTTGTGGGCATACCTGGAATAATGTGAAAACAGTTTTTTAACTTCAGCATTGCTATGTAAATGTTAATTACTTGTAGTGCATTTTGAGTAGGACGCGATCTCCTGAAATGTGGTATGCACATAGCTTTTCAGCAGCATGCCTGTTGTGGATGATTTCAGTGGGGTCTGCCCAGCCTGGGCCACAAGAAGGGCCCCACCTCCCTCCTCCAGATGTACAGAATGGACACTCGACACAGCCCTTTCTGGCCATGCTTCCTGATCCCCTGACTCAAGCTGGGCTACTCGGATTTTCTCCCTCAACTTTGGGATTGAGTTTTAGGAATACTCTCTATCAGGTTCCTGATGTGGAAAGAACTGTAAACCCCGACTCACCTGTAGACAAGTCTACACTGGAATAGAGACAGTGGTTGTGCAGGAGTCACAGTGAGACCGACTTGGAATAAACAGCCGGGAGAGGACCGCACCTGATCAGGGATAGAGAGGACGTCCTCAGTCCCCTTGCTGGTTTCTGGTTCTTCTTTTAGGAGGGCCGGATGTTTGTCCTGCCACCAGGTTCTAGCACATGCTATGCTTCTAGATGTTACATACATTTTTGCCTAAGCTGTCTTTGGTGATTTTTTATTCTGTGTTTAACTACAAAAGCATCAATTAAGGCAACCTATTGTGAGAGATACACATCCTCTATTTTCTAATTGAGGCAACTATTCTGAAAGAGCCATAAATTTCGGAGAAGTAATATTAGGCTAGTTTATGAGACACATGCCCTTTTATTTGCGAAGGTCCCCCGAAAGACTAAAAAGATGGTCACAATATGTTTTCCCAGAAATTTCTTTTCTGAGTTTGAAATGTCAAAGGGATATATTTTGTTTTTCAAAACACACTTCTGCATTTCATAAGCACTAGTAATTAGTGCTTATAAATTACTGCAACACAGGCCTGCTCCAACGAGCGGGTGGGGCAGGGACAAGTCCCACTCTGCTTTTCCCACCCCCAGGGCCAAAATCCACTTTGAGAGTTGATGCTCTTGGCCTTTCTGTAAACTGTGACACTTGTTGTCAAAGTTGTTGTTGTTGTCATTCATTCAAGTCACTTATTCATATGGGCTGCCCTCGGTTGAACATGTTCATTTCATGCAGACAAATTATCTTTAAAAAAAATTTTTTTTTAACATTTATTTATTTTTGAGAGAGAGAGAGAGAGAGAGACGGAGCACAAGTGGGGGAGGGGCAGAGAGAGAGAAAGGGAGACACAGAATCCGAAGCAGGCTCCAGGCTCTGAGCCGTCAGCACAGAGCCCAACGCGGGGCCCAAACCCACAAACCGTGAGATCATGACCTGAGCCAAAGTCAAGTGCTCAACCGACTGAGCCACTCAGGTGCCCCTATCTTTTTTTTTTTTTTTTTTTAAATCTCAATGGCTTTCCTTTGCTGACTTCTTTTTTTTTTCTAATTTTTTTTTTAACGTTTTTATTTATTTTTGAGACAGAGAGAGACAGAGCATGAAGGGGGAGGGGCAGAGAGAGAAGGAGACGCAGAATCGGAAGCAGGCTCCAGGCTCTGAGCCATCAGCCCAGAGCCCGACGCGGGGCTCGAACTCACGGACCGTGAGATCGTGACCTGAGCTGAAGTCCGACGCTTAACCGACTGCACCACCCAGGCACCCCGCTGACTTCTTAAACATAAGCTTCCTTAAGATTTATTTTCTTCTCTTTCTCTTATCTTTTTTTTTTTTTTTTTTTTGTTGTTTGTTGGGACATGTCCCATGAAGACATGTCCCAGGTCTTCTGGGCACGTTCCCATGCCCATGAATTCGTACATGACTCACAGCGGCCTACTAACAGAAATCCAAGCTGTTTACCATGGCATTCGAGGCCCCCAGCCCTTCAGGATGGGACTTTTCTACTTTCCAACAATATTTTCTACTCCACACACCCGCTGCCCCTTGTGCTGGGTACACGTCTGCCCTGCCTGGAGCCTGCCAGCCATTGTCACGTCACGTTTGGCTCATCCTCTCTCCTCTTTGTGGCTTGGTTTCCCTCCTCTTTGCCCATTGAAACACTCTGGGAAGCCTCCCCAAACCTTCAGTTGGATTTAACTGTCCTCGCTCTGGCCTTCCACAATACCATGCTTGCACTACCGTTAGAACATTTGTTTCCTTGTGCCTGGCATCAGACCTGCACAATCTCTTTTCTTTCTTTCTTTTAATGTTTATTTTTGAGAGAGAGAGAGAGAGAGAGAGAAAGAACACATACCCATAAGCGGGGGAGGGGCAGAGAGAGAGGGAGACAGAATCCGAAGCAGGCTCCAGGCTCTGAGCGGTCAGCACAGAGCCCGACGCGGGGCTTGAACCACGACCCGTGAGATCATTACCTGATGCTCAACCGACAGAGTCCCCCAGGCGCCCCAGGGCGGCACATTCCGGTTGCCTTCCTCACCTGATGGCTTGTTCTTTCTTCGGAAGGGCCACACTTCTTGTTTCTCTCCTCCACTCACTGAACGGTGTTTTGCAAGTCGTAAGTGTTCAGCGCTGGTTTGCACAGTCTGGGAGGCTGTTGAGTGCCTGGGGAAGAGAACCGGATCCTGACGGCACGTGACAGAGGACTGGAAACCGGCTCTATTCTGCACCCACGGGCACAGAATTACCTTGGGCGCATCCCCCAAACCCTCCCCAGTTTTAACTTACACGTCTGTGAGGTGATAGTAATAACGCTTGTGTCATCGTTTATTGGTGAGGATTAAATGAGGTAACAGAGGGTTTCGTATAGAGCCTGGCACATAAGCGATGCTCTATGTTAGCGTTTGTCGTAAATTAACCTAAATGGTTTGGGCATCATTGAAAACTAAATCCCAACGTATTTGTCCCCAAGGGAATTTGTAGAGAGAGAAAGGGCATTATTATTATTATTATTTTAAACCTTGTTGAGGGTTTTTGGGTGTTAATAGATTGGTTTTAAGCTGTTATGACTAGGGCTTTATTTTCCCAGCGTCTGTCTGAGATAATTCCTGTCCTGCTAATTTCCTCCTAGCCACTCTTACAGAGATTCTTAAACTTTGATGAGCATGAGGAGGCCCCTGGAGGGCGTGCAGCCAGCACAGATGGCTGGGTCTCACTGCAGCATTTCTGACTCAGTAGGTCTGAGAAGTGAGGGATGAGAATTTACATTTCTGACAGGTTCCCAGGTGATGCTGATGCTCCGGGTCCACGGACCCCGCTTTGAGGACCACTGCACTGTGATGACTCAGCTCCCTAATCAAGGGTCTCATTTATAGACTTTTTCTCGGGTAGTCTTCTCTGGAAAACGTGGATTATAATTTCATACAGAAGAAAGACTAGCAGAAAATAGACGACCCTTTGAAGTCTAGGCTTGACTGAATGATTGTGTTGATAATTGGCAGGTTATTAACTTGCCAGTCTCTAAAATCTTTAAATTATTCAAGTTGGCCTCTGGAGTGGAAATATTTCAATGTTACATTAGACAAGTGCTGACGTGGGAATTCTCAGGTTACAGGTTACTCTATCTCGGTGGCTTTGATGCAGCAACGTTGACCAGGCTAGCAACACCTAAGGGTGCATCTTCCTGCTTTGGTGTTAGCAGCCCCTGCTGGGATGTGGCCCTAGCTTGGTCGATGATGTTGGTCCTTCTGTCCTTCTGGCGGGGAGTAACTTCCTCTCTTGTCAGTCGCAGAGGCGGATTGGGAGGGGAGACGGAACATGAGCCCGGAGAGATGGACGCACAGCCCTGCAGTCTATAAACAAGCCTCTCCTTCCAGCTGTGCTCTCTCTGGGATGGACACAGCAACCCAGAATGACAGAAGGTGCATGTCTTTGGGAACATGGGAGTTCTTAAATCTGAGATTACAATATTGTTATTTCTACAGGGTGCGTGTGTGTGTGTGCATGCGTGAGTGTGTGTGTGTGTGTGTGTGTGTGTGTTCAGGCACAGGGAGCAGACATAAGCTGGTTTAATGATCACAACAACCCTCTGCAAGAATATTTGCTGGTACCCTCATCTTGTAGACAAGAACATTCTTGTTGCTTGAAGAGTTTCAGTAATGTTCCTGAATCTCACAGTTGGTAAGAATCAAAACCAGGTTACAAGCCCGGATTGAACCCTCACTCAACTGACAGGTGATGGAGTTAGAGAAGCAATAGTGTCTTTTCTCTCATTGCCTAGATAGCTAGTTGCTTCATTCATTCACTCATACACTGATTAAGCACATACCACAGACAAATTATTATGTAATGTATTCTGAGGGGTAAGATGAGGTATGTCCCCAAAGATGTTAACCTTAATAGATTAGCCTAGTCTTTTTTTTCCTAAAAGAAAGTACTCATTTATTATTGAGGCAGCCTATTAATAGGAAGTATAAAAGCAAAAACAGTGAGTAAAACCAGTAAAAAAATAAACGGTAAAACCTGTTCAACTATTCGGAGTAGTGATTTTTTTCAGCTGCTTTGGTAAGATCCTAGTGATGTTGAGGCTGCATAAATATTTGTGCTAGCACTTATTCAATCTCTTATAGACCATCTTGTTCCTCCAGTGTCTCCTTTTGGAGTTGTATCTGATTTTGTTACCGAATTTCAATCAAATCAAATGAGAATGGATAAAGTTAGCAACTAATCATAACATGACTGAATGGAAATATTAGCCATCACATTATCTAATAAAAGAACAACTAATAGAATATGGGCAGCTAAGAGGCTGGAGTAATGGCAATTTTAGATTTTAATATGATCTAGTGCTCCCACCATCAATAAATTTTATTACAAAGATGACCCATCGTCATAATTCAGGAAGTTGAGTAAGAACAGTTGTTATCAGGTAAGGTGCTTTTGGGATGCAAATAATCTTAAGTCGGTTGACTTAAAGCAAAGACACTGGGTGTCAAAAGTCCCTGGAAATCCAAAGAAGGGGCACAACACAGCAGTGGTCCTGGAATCTTATCAGGTATCAATTTCCTTCATCTTCTCTGCTGTGCTGTCCTCAGGTTGGCCCTTGTCTGAAGGCTGCGTCCCAGCATGGCTTCAAGATGACCACAACTGTCCCAAGCATCACATCCAGACACAAGGTATGGTGGGAGGAGAGTCGCCGTCTTCCTTGGTGCTCTTTGAATGACTGAAGAAGACTTTTCCAAGAAGTATCCTCGGCAGACTTCCCTTCAGGGCTCATTTGGCCACTGCTAAACCAATTCCTGGTATGGGATTGCCAGGTTTGCCTTGGATCCGTCACAATGTACCTGAGTCTCAGAGCAAAATGGGGCTTCTGCCAACATGGAGGAGGGAAGTGGCCATTGTAGGTAATAAATATGTCGGCCTAAATGTCAAGACGTTTAGACCAGCCTAAAGAGACACAGGCTAAGATGTGTCTGGAGAACAGTCCTGAGGGTAAGCCCCCTGTGGATTTCTCACTTTCAATGAAAATAGCAAGCGAAGTATACTGCTTTTCAATGGCTCATAAATCACTATGATAGGCATTTACAATTGTCTGCATGCAGCTGTCAGCAGGCTATTAGCGATTCATTTGAATAGAGGGCCATCAATTTTCTGGGATCTATTTCTGCGCAAAGGAAAATAAAGACATGTTAATTAATGGGAACTATGGTCACATTTTCAGTAATTGTATTAGAAAACAATTTCTCCCAAGTGGAACTTCAATGTGGGAGGCCTGTAAGAACTCTGGGAGTTACATGTGATAACATGATTTAGAGAAGGTGCAAGGTTTGAACATTCTGTTTGGTAAAAAAGGACAGGCCCCTAGCTGGATGGCTTGTCATCACCTTGGCTTGGGCGCTGCCATGCCACCTGAGCTTGAGGCTCTGGGTTAGAATTGGCCCAAGAGAAAGATTCATGAGGTCTGGAAGGTGGAACACAGTAGGGGCTCATTTGGTGAGTTGCTAGGGGCAGACAAAGCAGGTTTCCAGACCTTTGCCCAAGTTCCACCTTCATGGTCACAGCAGCTATGCAGCTTTCTCCAGGGACCCCTGCTTTGTGGGTGTGGTGGGTTCCAGCTCTACCTTTACCTTTGGGCACTTAGGCTAAGACTTTCCCTGTGGACTTCCCTGAACTTCAGTGGCTGTTTTCTGAGATCTTCTCTTCCAGCTCTTCCAACAGCCATGAAGCCCCGATTCTGTCTTAAATGCTTTGTGCTCAGAACAGCTACTGTTTTCCTCATCAAACCCTGACAGATCGAATTCTCCTGCCTTCCTCTTTCCAAATCCACCTCTCAACACACACACATGTACATACACACACACAGGCGCATAAACACACATCTTTAACAGCTTTGTTTTCTGACTTCACAAATATCTCACATATATGGCATCTCAAAGCATTCATACACATGAGGTAGGTTTAGTATGCCATTCACATATTTAGCAACATTCTTTTTTTCCTTTCCTAGAGTTTGGATATGTTTTTGCAATAAGGGCATTGCCTTTGTTATTTTTGAGAGTTCCATCGTATTCTGTCATACGGCTACAATGCAATTCGTTTAATAACCATTCCCATATTGATGAGCCCGTAAGCTGTTTCCAACATTTTGCCGCTATTCATAGCTCTGCAGTAAACATCCTTGTAAGGTTATCTCTGGTGCATGTCACATGTCTCTGTGGGTTAGACTCTAGGGGTGCAAATGGCCGCTGCAGAACGCATTCCCATTGGATCTCCGATTTGGTATCTATCGCAAAATGCCCTCCGAAAGCTGTGGCCATTTTTAATCCTGTTGACGTAGCCTGATTACTAATGCCTATTTCCTGCACAGAAAGCCAAGACAACGGGCCACGTACTGCTTCTCATAACTCTACAGTCTTTTCAAATTCGTATTTGGCATCACTTTGTCTCTTCAACCTTCAAGGTAGGTGTGAAACGAAGTGCCAAAGAGGTTGTGGAAAAAAAGTTTTTGAGGAATGTTATCCAGAGTGAAAATCCAGGTCTCTCAATGTGCAATCTTTAGGACTAAATCTGTCTTTTAAATTTGGCATGGCTCTCAGCCTGGGACTCTTTCAAGAAGGGATTTCAAAATAATTATTAGAAGCTTAATATTAAGTTGAACCACATCTAGACTCTATTTTTGAGAATTATAATGGTCCAATATCGATCATTTTGTATGATTCATCCTAGTGCCAAAGTCCAGGAAACACTGTACACATCAGTTTAACATCTATTGATGGACTTATTGTATGCTTATATATAAGGCATTATGTACAAGGCAGTATGTCGAATTCCAAGACAATATTAGGGATGATGTAAGGATAACATTAAGCTTAAGGAATCCGCAATAATGAGAGTGGAGAGCAGTTTCTTGAGTCTTTGTGGTTTGATATCTGAGTTCTTCTTTTCTTTCTCCCAGGATCACAACACTTTGAGGCAGACATTCAATCTGTCACTTCTTTTGTCCCAACTAAGAGGACGCCTTGCATATGATAGGTGACACAAATAACTATTACAGAAAGTGGTTTTAAGCTTCTATTCTGATTGGAGACAGACAATATAAAAGTAAAAAGAGTAACATACCTGTCAGGAAGAGCCCCTCCTCGTCATAAGTATAATTTCCCCCGTAAGTGCCAAGAGTAGACAAGAGACATGTTGGTTCAGAGCAAAAGAGTTTATTTTTTTAAGTCTATTCATTTATTTTGAGAGAGAGAGAGAGAGAGAGGCAGCACAAGCAGAAGAGGAGCAGGGAGAGAGGAAGAGAGAGAGAGAGAGAGAGAAGACAATCCCAGGCAGGCTCTGCTCTGTCAGCACGGAGCCCGATGTGGGGTTCAAACTCACAAACTGTGAGATCACGACCTGAGCTGAAGTCAAGAGTTCGACACATAACTGACTGAGCCACCCAGGTGCCCCAGAGCACGACAGTCTACTACCCATAGCACAGCAAATGGCAGAAGCATTAACACGCTTGCTCTAATTCCCATTACCCCAGGGACCGTGAGTTGAGGCCATGCTCATGTTACATGTGCAACGGGCCACTCTGTGCCTGAATGAGGTGGGGCCAGGGGCTCAACACCTCGCCAAGTGGGCAACCAACAGGCCTGTTCCCCTTCTCCGAGGGAGGGAGCACTTACATAGGTGTCATGCCGTGGCTGCCTTGACCTACTTAGTTAATGCCTTTGAAGAAAATCAGACAAGTTGAAGATAGATAAATAGAAAAGATGTAAACTGAGACACAAAAATTAAAAAAAAAAAAACCAACACAACAGTACAGAGAATCCTGAGAGGCAGCATCAGTAGGTCTAACGTGCATGTTATTGGAATCCCCAAAAGAGAAAACAGAGAGGAAAGGGCAGAAGAAATATTTGAAGTAGCAATTGCTGCAGATTTCCCAAAGTTAATGATAGATACCAAACTATGTAACCAAAAGCTCCGAGAATACCAAGCAAAGTAAATAAAAAACAAAACAAAAAACCAACCAACCACAAAATAAAGAAAAAAACCTATGGGCCTAGGCATATCATTTAAAATTTCTCTCTCTCTCTCTCTCTCTCTCTCTCTCACACACACACACACACACACACACACACACACACACGGGATAGAGAAGATTCTGAAAGCAGTCAGAGAAAGAAATGGGGAATAAATAGAATTACAGTAGACATCTTGTCAGAAGTTAAGTGAGCCAGAGACACCTTTAACAAGCTGAGAGAAAAAAAAGCTATCAACCCACAATTCTACATATACTGAAAATGTGTTCTAAAAATGAAGGAGAATAAAGACCTTTTCAGGCCAACAAAAAACTGAGAATACATGGTCAGCAGATTTACAATTCAAGAAATGTTAAAGGAAGTTCTTCAGACAAGAAGGAATATGATACCAGACCAAAACTTCTATCTACACAAAGAAAGAAAGAACACTGGAAATGAAGTACATGAAGGTAAAATGTTTTCTTCTTTCTAATTGCCCTAAAAGAAATTTAGCTGTGTTTGTAGAGCAAAACTAGTGGGAACATATGATGTGTTTATAGAATATATAAAAGCAGAATGCATGCCCACAGTAGCACAAAGGAGGGTACGGGAGGGGTTGGGAATACACTGTTGTAAAGTCTTTATGTTACATGGGAAGAGGTGTAATATTTGAAGGTAGACTCTGATTAATTAAAGATGCACATTGCAAACACTAAGGCAGCCACTACATTTTTAAAAACCAGGTATGTTCTTTCATCTTGACCACCAACTTGCTGTGCAGACAGGGGAAGACCCAGAAACTTCTGAGCCATGTGAGCCATAGCCACGGATGTGGGAGGCCAGGTAATGCTGGAGGCAGAGCGTCACCACAGGACCGATTTCGACAAATATCGCCCAGGGAAGGTTGGTGTCAGGGGTTACCACTTAAACAGGACCCCGAACTTCTGCCCGACTGTCAACCTTGATAATCTGCCGACGTTGGTCAGCAAGCAAATATGGGTAAACACTGCCAAAAGCAAGACTGTGACGCTCCCATCATTGGTGTGGCGCATCCAGACTGCTACAAAGTTCTGGGGAAGGAAAAGTTCCCAAGGCAGCTTGTCAGGGTGAAGGCCAAATTCTTCAGCAAAAGAACTGAAGATGAGGGATGTGTGTTTGGGGTGGAGGGCTGTGACCTGGTGGCTTGAAACCACATGGGAGGAGGTTCACTAAATGCTTTACAAGAAAACCAAAAACAAGTGTAAATAATAACTCAACAGTGGAAATAAAATGGGTGATTGAAAAGTTCAATTAACCGAAGAGACATCTGGAAAAGAGGGCAAAAGGGACAAATAGAAAACAAGTAGAAACATGACAGATTTTACTTCAAACTTATCAGTGGTCATATTGAATGTAAATGGTCGAAACACACCAATGAAAAGACTGTGAATACTAGATTGGATGGAAAAATGAGACTGAACTTTATGCGATCTACAAGAAACCCACTTGAAATATAAAGGTGTGATAGGTTGAAAGCAGAAGGTTGAAAATGTATGCGGTGCAAACATTAATCTGAAGAAGGCTGGAGCAACTCTGTTAATATCAAAATAGACTTTGAAACAGGACGTATTATCAGGGGTAAGGAGGGACAAGACTTGATGAAGGGGTCAGTTCTCCCAGAATATATAGGAATCTTACAGGTGTATGCACTGAACAAGAGAGCTTCTAAACACGAAACGAAAACTGATAGAAAGGAAAGGAAAAGTGGGCAAATCCCCCATATGGTTGGGGACGACAACACTGCTCTCTCAGTAACCAAGAGAGCAAGTAGGAAAAAAATCAGTAGAAATAAAGAAGACATAAGCAACACCATAAATTAACTTGACCCGGTTGACATTTATGGAACACACACATTTATAGACCCCTACAGCAGAACACATATTTTTTTTCAAGTGCCACATGGAATGTTTACGAGATCAGCCACATTCTGGGCCCTAAAACAAATCTTAATACATTTAAGAGAAAATTCTCTAACAGTTAGAAATTAAATATCATACTTATAAAAGACTTAAGAGTCAAAGAAGCCTCAAAAGAAATTTTAAATGTTTTGAATAGAAAGGAAACGAAAGGTCGTATATCATTTTCATGCTGTAGCTCACGCAGTGCTCATGGGACATTTGCAGCATGAAAGACTTATATTAGAGAAGAAGAAAGGTCTTGAATTGGTAATAAAACCTTCCACATCAAGAAACCAGAAAGAAGAAAAGCAAGGTAAAGTCCAAACCAAGCAGAAATAAGAAACTGGTAAAGACAGAGACTAAAAATGACATTAAAAGCAGAAAAACAATGGAGAGAACAACAGAAATTGAAAGCTTTGAAAGAATAAGTGGCATTGATACAGAGGTGCAGACAAAACGGAAGATCCCCGAATCGGCAATGGAGTCAGGCTCGTCACTACGGGCACTAAAAGGTAATGACACTGTATGAACAATCCACCATGTCCATAAATACAACAGTGCCACAACATGAACAGTCATTGTCAAGTAGGCATAGAAATACACTAATCTGGTCTTCGAGTGTATCCTTGTGGTCCATTTAGTGTACAGACCACAACCTTCTCTGCTAGTTCAAGATGAAGATAATGAAGGCTGTGGTAGTTTCTTGAGACAGGGGCTTTGATTAGAATCTTTCAGCTTGCTCACTAACCATCCCTCCCTAGAGCATGTATGCCTGATTAGAGTATTAATCCACATACACCCTCTACCAATGCACATATATATGATTGTTCAGATTGAAGGCATTATTTTTTCAAAAAAATTTTTAAAGTTTATTTCTCAGAGAAAGAGAGAGAAAGAGAGAGAGATAGAGAGAGAGAGAGAGAGAGACAGAGAGAGAGACAGAGAGAGACAGGTCATGAGTGGGGGAGGGGCAGAGAGAGGGAGACACAGAATCCGAAGCAGGCTCCAGGCTCTGAGCTGTCAGCACAGAGCCTGACTCGGGGCTCGAACTCCTGAGCTGCAAGATCATGGCCTGAGCTGAAGTCGGGATGCTCAACTGACTGAGCTACCCAGGCGCCCCAGATTGAAGGCTTTAAAGTGTCATCATGGTATGTCTGAGAATGCCTCTCTTGGACATGGTGCTACAGAGAGCACATGTGGCCAAGGAGCTGGTTGACGTCCCCCAGTGCCTCCTCTGAGGCCACACCTTCCTCCGGTGGCTCATCACCATGACTGAGTGCCTTGAGGATATTGAAGCAGATCTGGTCCTGACAGACATGGGGCTCTTTTATTGGCTGATGTTAGCTCAGGGACTCCCCAACAATCTTCTGCAAATGTCCTGCAGAGTAGTCTAGGATCCTCGCACCCCATCTTCTCTCCCTGGCTCCTTCAGGTGAGGGCAAGCTCTGTGTTGTGGTCTGATGGCTCTTCCAGCCTTTACCACCTCCCTCCCTACTTCTTTTTCACAAAGGCATGTTCCCTAATAAAAGCCTTGCCTATTTCAGCCTGCCTTGATCCCTGCTTTTCAGAATATTCTAACGCAATGTTACAGACTGGAACTCTTTATACAAGAGTTTATACAAGAGTTGTCTGAACTTGGTCATGATTTCCAAGGGGCATGCAGAAAAGAGTTTCCCAAAGGTGTTTCTTTAAGGGGATCATTATTCCAATTACAAAGCAGATTCGGTGAAATGGTCAGACAGTGACAGAGGTGTGAATGGAGGTTGTCCTCGCCCCGTATGCCAAGTTCATGTCATGTCGCCGCAGAATTACATGGCCAGCCCTAGGACCCGGGGGTGTTTGGAGTGGGTGCATGGCATGTGAAGGGGGTGAGTAGCAAATCCATTCAGAAAAGCAGGAGAAGAGTTTGAAAAGTGCCCTTGATGGGTGGCAGTGGCAGCAGAGGTGGCGTCCAAGAACCTCTGTCCACCAGCAGCGAGGTTGTGCTGTGCTTCTTCACATCCGTTCTCTGCCCTGGCCTGTCCACACTGCTCCCCCTGGGCTCCCTCAGCCTCTGACTTCAGTTGGGCACACAGGATCACGGTGGGTGGGGTGGGGTGTGTGTGGCATTTATTTCTCCTGCTCCCTCTTGCCTCCCCACGGTTCGGTTCCTCTTCATGGCTCATGGTGCCCCCCTGCAGATAGCTCTCTCCCTCTCCAATAGCTGCCCCTTGCAGGCTCAGGGAAGGTGACAGCTTCTTCTTACTGTTCCTACCCAGTGGGGGCTCCACCCTCTCTTCCTAGTTCTCTCGCCACCCAGCTCTCACCTCTGCAAATATTGCTTAAATCCCCCTCGCTTAAATCCCTTGAATGTCCCACCTGTTTCCCGCTGGTCCTGGACCAGTGCAGACGTTAAGAAGGTTGATGGAATGAGAGTTGCAAAATACCACGGCCTGGGGAGCACTGCGTGGGCGGGGAATTGCTTTGCTATCTTTCTACCAAATCACATTTCACAGACTGTTTCATATACAATCTGTGAGGTGGCGCCAGGAATTCACGGAAAACCTGCCGCTCTGACAGGGCGTCACAAAGCTAGAGGGCATTACAAAGCCTAATTTACTCCAGACCCCGTGCTGTCTTGTTCACATCGCACTGCTTTAGAATTCTTGTCAATAGAAATAAAGGGCTTAATTCTTGATTTCTCTCCAGTAATGACATTTAACTGATATTTCACTTACTTCAAGCTTGCTTTTAAGGCGTTTGGCTTCAACTGCTGGCTTCCTATAATTTTTCTTTTATCCTGTTTAAAAAATGTTTCCTGTGGTCCCATTATTCCTTGCAGAGTTCCATTTGATCTAATATGCAGAGTATTCTTACTAACACAGCATCAAAATATTTGTACCAGCAATGTCCTGTGCCAGGTGACTTCTCCGTAAGAAATACTGCCTTTGTTGATTTTCCTGTAAAGGGCAGATCTGTTTGCAGCTAACTCTGTTCGTGGGAACTGCACCATTTCCCCAGATGAACACTTCAAAGAAAAGGAAATGCAAAGGAAATTAATTAATACCTGTACCAGATTAATGATCCCAGCACTGTTTGTAAACCAAATAAATCATTTAGTCACTTTAAAAGAGACTTTAAGGAGCACTTGGGTGGCTCAGTGGGTTAAGCATCTGACTCTTGATTTTGGCACAGGTCATAATCTCAAGGTTGTGGGATCAAGCCCCACATTGGGCTCCT
This sequence comes from Neofelis nebulosa, assembly GCF_028018385.1. Classification (NCBI taxonomy): domain Eukaryota; kingdom Metazoa; phylum Chordata; class Mammalia; order Carnivora; family Felidae; genus Neofelis; species Neofelis nebulosa. Next base: position 86,573,357 of record NC_080790.1, read on the forward strand.
CACTGAGTGTGGAATCTGCTTGAAATTCTCTCTCTCCTCTCTCTCTCTCCTCTCTCTCTGCTCTCTCTCTCTCAAAATAAATAAACTTAAAAAAAAGAGCCTTTAATAACTGATTACTTATTTCTTCCTGTAACTTCCATCAATCAAACCATTAAAATGCAAAGAAATTGAAGTTTACTCTTCAACTGGAAATCTATAATTTAGTCATCAACAGGTAATTCTTGGTAGTGGCAACATGATTATAATGTGTATCCATTTGCTTGGTTAATCAGTAAGCCATCCTGTAATCCTAATGCGTTTTTTTTTTTAATTTTTTTTTAATGTTTATTTATTTTTGAGACAGAGAGAGACAGAGCATGAATGGGGGAGGGGCAGAGAGAGAGCGAGACACAGAATCAGAAGCAGGCTCCAGGCTCCGAGCCATCAGCCCAGAGCCCGACGTGGGGCTCGAACTCACGAACCGTGAGATTCGGACGCTGAAGTCGGACGCTCAACCGACTGAGCCATCCAGGCGCCCCTCCTAATGCGTTTTTAAGGGCAAAGCAATTCATCTTAAAATTGGTTGCTAGTGCAACATTTCAGCAAATTCTTAATGACACCTGTAATTAGAGACTGGGGGGAAATTGTCTTAATCCTTAAAGCTTTAGGTAGTGAAGCAGGCACTTTCATTTCAAAGGCCTTTTCCAGTTTTCCTTGGAAAAGACTGTCAACGCAGCTGCTCTTTTGAATGGGTGTTCTGCGCTCTGCTATGGGATGTACGAGTCTTTTGGACTCTGTGGTGTCTTGAGTTTCTTTTGCTACTCTGGTTCAGTCCCCGTGGAAGAACCCCATGCTTGATATCAGTGGACAACGGCCAAGTCTTGGGGAAAGTTTTGTTTTCAAAACCCTCCAGGGTGGTTGATAAAGGACAGTGGTGATTTTGCCCTCCGGAGGACATTTGGCAACGTCTAGAGACATTTTTGGTAAGCATGACTCAGAAGGGGTGCCAGTGGCATTTGTGAGCAGACACCAGAGCCATTGCTAAATACTCTACAGAGCGCAGGCTAGCTCCCACCACAAAGAATCTTCTGGTCCTGAGAGAAGCAACTGAGAATGATGGAGGGCTCTCTGCCTTTCTTTCTTTCTTTTTTTTTTTTTTAATTTTTTTAACGTTTATTTATTTTTGAGACAGAGAGAGACAGAGCATGAATGGGGGGAGGGTCAGAGAGAGAGGGAGACACAGAATCGGAAGCAGTCTCCAGGCTCTGAGCTGTCAGCACAGAGCTGACGCGGGGCTCAAACTCACGGACCGTGAGATCATGACCCGAGCCGATGTCGGACGCTTAACCAACCAAGCCACCCAGGCGCCCCCTCTCTGCCTTTCTTGAAGACTGCAAGGGCCTCTCTGATTAACTCTGACGCAGCCATCCGAGGAAATGTCAGCAGCCAGACCTCAAGCTGGCACATGGCAACATCAGGTCTCACCAGCCTCTCCACTTCTGTCCTCCAGCAGGACAGACTGGGAGGTCCTCACTGATCTGGATCCCAGTCTCAGGAAAACTCAATGGTTTATCAGGTCAGGAAGCTACACGCTTTAGGCTTTTTTTCTTTTAACATGTTCTGAAAGGTCAAAAGAGATATATTTTAAGCTTGACTAAAGTCAAGGAAATATTTCCTTTGGGTTTCTAAAAATTTTCCTTTCCTTCTTTTCTTCCTTTTTTTCCCCCCAAAAAACTGCTTATTGACCTTCACTGACTGCCATTGTCCATTGTGTTACAGATACAAAGAAGGCAGGCTGAATGGTGGGAATGTTTTTTTTTTTTCCAAATAGGGAAATCCTTATCCCAAGATAACCCTCCACAGGCATTTAAAAATGTTTTTGACCACTGAACACATTGAAGTCATATAAAAACCCTGTGCTGTGCCATGAGCTTGCGCTTCTCATTTTCGCAAAAGTCTCCTTTTGTTTGGGAGGAGGTAGCGGTGAAGGGCGGGTTCCAGCCGGGGTGGAGGGGGGGGTGGGTGGGCAGGACAGTCAGTTTGGACCCCACAGCCGGAACTGAGCTGGGTCTCTCCACTGACTTGCAACACCCTTGGCCGCAGAACACCGCATGAAAGCTATGAAAATCGATAAAAAATCATTTGCAAAGCACTTCGTGCTCCTTGGAGGAAGGGTCTTGGGGATGGAAGCCATATCATTATTCACATTAGACCCGGCGCAGTCATAAAATGGAGAGGAACCCTCTGAGTGGAGTGCTTTGTGATGACTTCATCTTTTTCCGAGCTAATAGCTATTAGTACAGCTAATACAGCTCCATATGGACAGCTTGTCACATAGCTCATATTATTGGCCTGATGGTTTTGTGTGAGTCTCTCTTTTTCAAGCTCTAGCAGAAAAGACGGGCAAATGAATTTTGAAAAGGCACAGCCTGAGCCCTCAATCAAGGCCTAATAACATTTTCAACTTGATATACTTCACTCAGTTTTAAGGATTTGTTTCATTGGTACTATTTTCACACAGATGCCACTGTAAAATGTTTTGGAGTGCAAAGATAAATGTACACTCGGAAGAGTAGAATTTGCACCTCCTTTAACACCTCATCTTATTTGCCCCTTAGCATATCAGTTAAGAATCTATCAAACACCTTCTTTTTTATGGAAGAGCTCAAAACAGACTATAAGATGCAAAACACACTTTAAATCTAACAAAAACAAGAAAAGTAGATGCAGATCAGAGATAAGAGAAATAGATAAGTACTTACCATATGGAGAAATTTTAAAAAAATTTTTTTAACGTTTATTCATTTTTGAAAGACAGAGAGAGACAGAGCACAAGCAGGGGTGGGGCGGAGAGAGAGAGGAGGGACACAGAATCTGAAGCAGGCTCCAGGCTCTGAGCTGTCAGCACAGAGCCCAACACGGGGCTCCAACTCATGAACCATGAGATCATGACCTGAGCCGAAGTCGGACGCTCAACCGACTGAGCCACCCAGACGCCCCAATGGAGAAATTTTTATAGCAAGTGATACCTTTGTTTGGAATGTACCCATTGTGTTAGTGGGATTCTCCACTGACTACAAAGATTTCAATACGGACAGAAAAGATATTGTGCGGATTGCCTCCTAAGGATACTGGGGCCTTGGTCAAAAATAGGAACCACACAACAGCAACAGCAAACACATTGTGGCCTCTAACAGGTGGGAAGCTGTCTGTGCTGGGCAGTCGGGCTACCACAGATGATGTTCTACGTGGGCTCCTGCTAGGGCCACAGGTCTTGGAGGGACCTCTGCAGGGCTGCTTAAAAGCAAGGCTTAACACAAGCCTTAACATGAGCCAAGAAAGTTGGAGGAAAACATCATCTTCCTCAAAAAACCATAGGTATTCATCACACTGTCAGGAAAGGCCATGGGCAAATTTACCAAACGATCAGTGTTGTTAAGATCCGGGTGAAGATTCCTTCAAAACTAGAGGGTTAGACACTTAGAGGAATAAAAAATCATTTGACACAATTCTTTCTCTCTTTCTTTTTCCCTTCCCTCTCTCTCCTCCTTCCTTCCTTCCTTCCTTCCTTCCTTCCTTCCTTCCTTCCTTCCTTCCTTCCTTCCTTCCTTTTTGCCTTCCTGCTTTCCTTCCTGCCTTCCTGCCTTCCTGCCTTCCTTCCATTAAGGAACCTATTGTATGTCAGGCCCACTGATCTTCCATCACTGAATTAAGCATCTCTTACTTTTACATACAAAGTGACCTGAAAATTAACACAAGTTGACCTCCACAGTCATCATCAGTGAGCTGAATTCTGAATTTGCCATTGGGTCACTATGTGTCTCTGGGCAAATTCTTTAACATTCCCAAGTCCTATTATTTTTTCATCTTCCTTACAATATTGTTAGGCTTAGAGGTCATGGATTTTAATAAGACTAAGAGGGGGCCTGGACTATATGGGAACTTACAAAATGCTAGCTCTCATTGGAACAGAGCGGTCCCCAATGTACTTGAAAAAAAAATCAAACTCCTTTTAAGTGTCTAACATATCGGGGACTCCAGGAATGACCCAGGGCCAGGGAAGAAAGTTATGAGTGTATACCACAGAATGTTTTTGAGAAGCTTGACCACCAAGCTCACCGACATTTCAGTGTTTGCTAAACTGAATCTTAGTGCTTATCTAGAGGAGGTAAAGAGAACAGCAGGGCTGTAAGCACCCCCAAGAGGCATTATAAACCTAGTTAATGCTGCAGATCATGAACACCAGATTCTCTGATTCAATTTATGTGCAAAAAGAAGCACCAAAGGTAGAGGTCTAATTCTTCCTCACAGCACCTCCTATGTGCTATCGCGTTTCCTCTCCTGGTGCTCACTTGACTTAGGCATCACCTTCGTGCTTAGCAGAGGTTGAGAGGAAATTCGGGTCCGTTCTCCAGGATACAGAGCAGGGCAGAGGCTAGCCTGGTCCCTATTTGTAAGCACTCCTCAGGCCATTAATAATTGAGGCAGATAAAGAGCTTTGTTAGTATCAGCAAGTGCCACACTTTGTCTGATTGCTTTTCCCACCGGAGAGAATTGATAGTGTCTCAGTCTAGATTGTTCCTTAGCTTACAATCCAGATCTGCTGCTATGACTTCCATGTGGTCAATCCCACTAGTCTCTCTTCAATTTCACACAGTAGAGAGAAGTAGGTGTCCACCAGGTCTGCAACGTGGTAGCCCGAACCCGCACTACTTTTTTCTCACCTGCTGCCCACGTAGTTTCCATTTTGTTCTGGGCATTTGAAAGCTATTGCAGGGAAGACTTCCAGGCTGAGGTGGAAGCTGGAGAAAGTGCAATCATGGGATCTTCCTCCTTGCGTACTTGCACCTGATGGAATTTTAAAAAGTAAAGGAACAAAATCTAGCAACCGGAAATAACTGGCTGCAATCAAACCAAGAAAGGAAACAAAACAAAGCAAAACAAAACAAAACAAAGCAAAACAACCCCAAACATAGCCTAGCGTCATGAGAGCCAAAGAAAGAGAGTGAAGGAAGTAAAGAATCTGCCGTAAAAAGCAGCGCGGGGTACTTCCTGACCCACGTACGCATCGCCATGCTTCACTGCTTCTCAACATATGTGATCTTATCTCTGTTCTCTCAATTTCCCTCACTCATGTCAGACTATTCTAACAGACATCCTATCTGGGCATCTTATTATTTCATTTCCAAATACGTCAGAATGTCTCTCTAATACACGGGGACTCACTTATTTATTTGTGGTGTAACCCCCATGCTGTTATCACATCATAAAGCAACGAATTCCTGTCACCTAATGTCCACAGTCCAAATTTCCCTGATTATCCCTTAAGTGTCATTTTACAATTAGATTTCCTGAACCACGATCCAAAGGAAATCCACACCTTTCTTGCAAATTTCTTATTTGTTCCTTGCCATTCATTTGGTGAAGAAAGCGGGTCTTCACAGTCATCTCATTTTTGGTAGGTAAGTCTGGACGATGATGGATATAGAGTGGACTCTTTCATAACTTTAATTTTCTGAAGTTTTTGTCTTATTGCTTATGGCCAATTCCTCAATCCACAATGCTTTCCTTGGCTTGGAGCTGTCTTCGACCTGGTATTGGAATGTGCTGGGTTCCATCCTGCCATGCCTGCAACTTCCCTGTCTCCCTCTTTTTATTTATTTTTTCTTTTATTTATTTATTTTGAGAGAGAGAGAAAGTGAGAGCGTGAGTGGGGGAGGAGCAGAGAGAGAGGGAGAGAGAGAATCCCAAGCAGTCTCTGCAATGCCAGCACAGAGCCAGACATGGGGCTCGAACCCACGAGCTATGAGATCATGACCTGAGCTGAGGCCAAGAGTCAGATACCCTGACTTTTTTAAAAAGTAAAGGAACAAAATCTAGCAACTGGAAATAACTGACTGAGCCACCCAGGCGCCCCTCGCCTGTCTCCCTTTTATCCCCTGGGAACTTATTTTATAGGTCTCTGCTCAAGGAGAGCATCCATAGAGAATCCTTCCCGGGCTCCCTTGACTAGATATACATTCCCCCTAGTATATATCCTCAATGAACCATGTACCTTCACTCTATATTGTTTATCAGATTATCATGTTACTTTTATTTATTTTTGCAAGTCATTTAATGCTTGTTTCCCCTACTACTATACTCATGCTGTGGGAGAATGGGGACAGTGTCTTCTCTCTGTTTTTGTGTTCCAAGTACTCAGCACCAAGCCTGACACACGGTAAATGCTCAAGGAGTATTTGTGGAATGAAGAAAAAAGCTGCTTGTGGGCTTTAAGACGTATCTATACAGTCCAATAAATATAAGATAGGAAGCTAAGCAATTTGCCACCACCTCTGTGGGTCCCTCCACATTTAGGTTTTTGCATTTAAATTACTGGTACATTGTTTTGGGATTACATTTTGAACCATAATTACTGCCCCATTGTAACTGGAAACTTTCTGAGTGGGTTCAGTGCTCACCACATGTCCTTCTAGCCAACCTATCTCTACTTCTCTCTTATTTCCTGGTTTTAGTCCTCAAGGTGGCTCTTCAGGGATGGCTCGTGGGTCCTGTGGTCCATGACACATATGAAAATGCCTGAATGCTATCTTCAGAGTTGAATGACAGTATGGCCTGGGAAATGATTAGGTTACATGTGTCAGACAATTGGAAATAATAGATAATTTCACATTTTGCTTTATATCATAAAAAGAAGTAACATATTTCAGTCACTTCCAGTATGCTTTATAATTCAAAGTAATTCTTTTTTGTTTTTAATTTCAAAGTATTTCTAATTTCACAGTTCTTTACATGAAAACAAGGATGGGTAATCTCTTACCATGAACTCAAGAAACCATCGAGTTAAACATTTTTTATAGGTGTTCCATGGCAATCATTTTTGACTGATATACAGATAAATAAAGAAAATTGTAAGGGGAGGATTGAAAAATTATGTTATTTGACCCAGATATTCCAATCCTACTTTTGTTCCCTAGAGAAATGTTCACACCCATGCTCAAAAAACTATATCAAAGAATGTTTCAATTTTGTTTATAAAAGCTTGAAGTGTGGAAATGACCTAAATATCTATCGGCAGGAGAATAGATAAATAATTATGGTTCATTCGCATCATGTTATACTATAAATCAGCAAAAATAATGAGCCAGAGCTTGACAAAGAAAATCATGATAAATTTCAATTTCATGTTGAACTAAAAAGAGAAAGTTGCAGAAGAATACACGGAACATATCACTTATGTCAAAGCTTAAAAGCAGGCGGAAGAACACTGTACATTTGGGGCGCCTGGGTGGCTCAGTTGGTCGAGTGTCTGACTCTTGATTTTGGCTCAGGTCATGATCATATGATCACGGGATTGAACCCCGCGTCGGGCTCAGTGCCAAGTGCCTCCCCTGCTTATGCTCTCTCTCTCTAATTAAAAAAAAATTAAAAAAAAGAATATTATACATTTATATGGACACAGAACTGTACTTATGGGGTAAATACATGCATTTATACCTGCCAAGTTCCAGAGAGCTGGGTGTGGGAGCATGGGGAGGGTTTGGGGGGAGAGAGAACAGTCAGGAAGAGGTGGGGGAAGGGGGTTCCACTGTATATTCACTGTTGTATGTCTTAAGATCACTGATGAATGTTTATTCTATTCATCTTTAAAGTTTATGCAACTTGTTGAAGTATTTAACAGGACTAAGGAAAGCTATGTTGTTGAGTAAAATTTAACCTCTGATGATTGAAATCCATCTCATTATTTTTTTACTGACACACACACCAGCTCAGCAGTTCATAGAACCTGTTCTACACCCATAGTTATTTTCTTGTTTCCTTCTTCCTTTCTTCTAATTCTTTTCATGACTCTTTCATACTTCTTTCAAATTGATGATGCGTCTAAAAATTTAGATGTATATCCTATCTCTATTTGTCTATCTATCCATCTATCTATCTATCTCTCTCTGTCCATCCATCCATCCATTCATCCCTCATCTATCTAGATGTATATTTATATCAAACATTAAAAAACAAAAAGTAAATTTGAAAGACCTTATTGGCTTTATTCAATGATTCATGAACCAGGCAGCATCTCACCCAGCAGGTAGAAAGGAACTCTGAGGAATGGTACAAATGGAAAACTTTTATAGGCAGAAGGGAGTAGGAACAAGGAAGTTGTACTGGGCAAAGAAGTGGGCTGGTTGAAACAAGGCTATTTTCCTTTAGGGAATAGCAGGTGTCCATCAGGCAGGTTACCTAGTTAGTACCGGTGAGGTGATTCCTGAGTGAGTAATTTTAAGATTCCATTTCTGGGAAGGCTGAAACTAAGTCTCAGTTTGATGGCATGGGGCTTAGCATAAGTGACTCCATTTGTGGCCAGTTGTCTTGTTTTTGACTTAAATCCCTCTAGTTGATGGAACCAGTTCTAAAATGCTTTACACTTTGAATTTGGGAAACGCTTCCCCAAAAAGGAGGAAAGGAGAAGCAAAATCCCACCAAACTTCTGGAAAATCTTAATAGTAATTACACTGGGTTTCTCGAGCCCTCTGAATTTTGTTCTGAGCAGAAGATGCCAGACGTCCTGTGATCTTTTTCAGGTTGCTGGAGCTAAGTCACTGGCTATTATCTCTTATTAAGTTATTTGTCACTTGCTGATTTTCTTGAAAGAGCTTAACTTTTGCGGTTTTGTTTTAGCCTTACTCAGGGCTTCCATCCCACAACTGCTGAGAACCTGTTCGTCTATCTTATATCTCTCCCATTATTTGGAGTAAGATAGAAGTCAGACTGCTGGGGGGCAGGCGGGGGAGGTGCTAGGGGGAATGGGGGAAAATTAAATCTTGAACAATTCGTGGCTTTTTTTTTCAGAGTTCCCTGCAGGGTAGCATCTAAGTGTTTAATCTTGCTGTCTCTTTGAGGCATTATTAAAGCCAATTATCTGGGGGAGTGGATTGTTACACTTTTGCTATTTTGAGAAGAGTGAACAAAATGTTTAGCTTTTTTCTGTATTCATACAACGGACACGGGCAGGGTGATTTGGTGACTTAGCTGCTTAGGATATTTTGCACAGGCTTTGGAGATAAGCAGGCTAGGCTGTTGCTGTGTCCAGATCCAAAGCAAGAAATATCAGATAGTGGCCTTTAATTCTGAATGTCCCCAAATACTTTTCCCTAGGGCATATGAATATGCATATCAGAAGTCTATACAGAGACATAATCCATACTGGGGAAGAAAGGAGCTGGAGATGGCCCGAGGTTTCCCCAAGATCAAGAAGACCTTCCCCCCTACTTCCAGCAACACCTTTATCTCTTCAACTTGGGTGAGTGCCACTGAAGCCATTGTGGAGCCAGTCACTGAACTGTAGATTAGAGGACACTCATGGGTTTACCAGGGCACCAGTGTCTTTCTTGTCTTCAAGAGGGCAGGCATGGAACCTGAACTTTCTTCATGTCCATCTTAAAACGAAGACAGTATTTGCTCAATAGATATTGATTAATGGACAAAGGCTCTAATTCTTGATACTGTATCATGAAGCCACAATCATTAAAAAAGTTTGATTTTGTCAAACCAATATTACTAAATTACTAAAATACTAAAATGGTATAGAGGGTCCTGAAGGAGCCCCAAATACTTAAGGGAATTAATATACGATAGTTTCAAAGCAGTTTGGAAGAGATCGATTATTTAATAAATGGTTGGGACAGCTGAAATAAAGTTATAACTCGACATTAAGTCCATTCCAAATGACTTAGAAATTTAAATGTAAAAACGTAGGGGTGCCTGGGTGGTCAGTCAGTTAAGCGTCTGACTCTTGATTTCATCTCAGGTCATGATAGCACGGTTTGTGGGTTTCAGCCCCATGTTAGACTCTGCACTGACAGCATGGAGCCTGCTTGGGATTCTCTCTCTTCCTCTCTATCTCTCTCTCTCTGTCCCTCCCCTACTCTCTCTTTCTGAAAATAAATAAACTTTAAAAAATGTAAAATAATTTGGGGCGCTTGGGTGGCTCAGTCAGTTAGGCATCTGACTTCGGCTCAGGTCGTGATCTCGCGGTCAGTGAGTTCGAGCCCTGCGTCAGGCTCTGTGCTGACAGCTTGGAGCCTATTTCAGATTCTGTGTCTCCCTCTCTCTCTGACCATCCCCCATTCATGCTCTGTCTCTCTCTGTCTCAAAAATAAATAAAAACTTAAAAAAAATAAAAAATGTAAAATAATTTAAATGTAAACACTTAAGTGGGAGATTTTTCAAAATGAATATTAAGAGGTGGAAAGGTGCTCGCTTTGGCAGCACATATACTAAAATTGGAATGATCCAGAGAAAACTAGCATGGATTCTGTGCAAGGATGATGCACAAATTTGTGAAGCATTCTTTATTAAAAAAAAGGGAGGGAGGCTGTGGAAGGTCCTTCTAAGTAATACTTAAAACCCAGAAGCCATAAATAAAAAAACATTAATGCACATGACTACATTAAAAACATTTCTACACAGCAGAAAGCATAAAAAGGAAAATTAGAAACCACAACCCGAAGAAATACTTTCAGTGTATAAGAGAAGGGCCTCATCATTCAATCGAAATCATTACTGACCAGTAAGAAAAAGGTCTTAAAAAATGTGCAAAAGACCCAGATAAGGAATTTATTAAAAAAAAAAAAAACCAAAAAACAAAAAAACCCAACAAAACAAACCCAACAAAACAAAACAAAAAAAGTGGTTCCACCACATAAAAGGATGCACAATCTCATTGAAAATGAAAGAAATAGAAGTTAAAATCATGAACACCATTTTTCACCTATCAGATATATCAGATGGTCTTGCAAAATCAGTAAGTGAGAAAATACACACAGGCTGGAAAAAAGCAGTCCCATACATCATTGGTGGGAGTATAAACCTCTCTATCTTTAGAAGGTACACATATTTTTTTTCCTTAAGTTTTTCTAAAAAAAATTTAAAGTTTATTTATTTATTTTGAGAGAGACAGAGACAATGTGAGTTGGGGAGGGGCAGAAAGGGAGAGAGAGAATCCCAAGCAGGCTCCACACTGTCAGCGCAGAGACTGATGCAGAGCTCAAACCCTGGTACCCATGAGATCATGACCTGAGGTGAAACCAAGAGTCAGACACTTAACCGACTGAGCCAAATAGGCATCCCTGAAAAGTACACATACTTTCATAACTGATACTTCAACCCCTAGGAAGTGATTCTACGGATAGTCATGCACACAGGTGCATAATGAAACAAATTAAAATACTTATTGTGCCACTGTTTGTAGTAACCTAATGCTAGACAAAATCTAAATGTTAAATAGGGGGCTGGTTAACTAGATTACAAAATAAGTTGATAACGGAATTAATAGTATAACTATTGCAAATCATGTAGATCTATGTAGACCAACATGAAATTATCCTCTACATATACTATTTAGTTGTAAAAAATGCACAGAATAGTGTACTCCTATTTGTGGTATTTCAAATAACTGAGCAAATGATCAAATACTCTAAAAACGAACTTGAGAAAGTGGGTACCACAACACATACAACATATAATTTATACTTGAAACAGGCAAGAACTAAACATATAGTAATAATACCACATGGTGCTTATAGTGTACTCATAAGCATTTTAAGAAAACATAAACAATAATAGTTTTTATAAACTTGGATTAAGGAAGACCTTCCTAAGCAATTACAAAATCCAGTGATCCTAAAGTTAAATGAAGAGAGTTAATGGGAGAAAATTTTGCAAGGTACAAAAGAGACACATGAATATATTTAGATATGTAAAGAACTCTTACAATCACTAAGAAAAAAGGTAAATGACCAAACAGAATAGGGTTTGCAAAACCAAGTGTCTACCAAGATTAGACAAGTCATTGGAAGAGGTCAGTGGCCTGTTTCGAGAGAAGAGGGACATGGGATCAGGGACACCACCTGTTCCACAAGAGGAAGAAGGCTTTCTTCTGTTCTAGTCATTTATTGCCAAAGGAGGCCCAGTACTGTAGAGCCTTCAAACACTCAGGAGAAGCCAGAAATGTGGATTTAAAACATGTTAAATATTCCCATTTCTAAATGTTGGCAACTAATTTGACAAGAACTATAAAATGCTGTGTAGAATGACCAAAATACATGTCTTCAAATTTTGCTATAGAAAAATAAGCAGGGATGGCTGGGTGGCTCAGTCGGTTAAATGTCTGACTCTTGACTTTGACTCAGGTCATGATCTCACAGTTTGTGGGTTCGAGTTGCACTTTGGGCTCTGCACTGGCAGTGTGGATCCTGGTTGGGATTCTCTCCCTCTCACTCTCTCTCTCAAAATAAATAAATACACTTTAAAAAATTAAAAAAAAAGAAAAGAAAAAGAAGCAAAGGCTGAAAATAGGCCATTCACAGGAGCACAAATGGCCAAAAGAAATTTAAAAATATGGCTAAGTTCCTTTAGTCAAAGAAAGGCAAAATGAGATAACGAGATACATTTTTCACCCATCACAGTGGCTGAAATTAACAAGAATAGATTGTGTGTTTGAGACAAGGTTTAATAAAATGGTCAGTGGTATACCCAATTGGTAGGAGTTTAAATGTTGATATCCTTTTCCTGGAGAGCATTTCGACACTATCAAAATGAAAATTTTAAGGGTGTGCCCTTTGATTTAGTAATTCTATTCCTAAGTGTGTATGCTACTAAAGTTTTTTTCGGCTGTGCACAGATATGCATTTAGTGTTCTTTGTAATATTGCTTATAATTGTGAGACATTTGAAACTCTCATTCCCTATGGAAGTATGGTTATATTAATTAAATTTTGGTTGAATCCTGATTGTATACTACTGTGCAGTCACTGAAAAGGATGAGGTAGCTCTCTGTGGCATGGAAAGAGGTCCAAGCTATATTACATGAAAAGAGCAAGTTGCAGAACAAGACATACTATGGAATCTCACTTATGTGAAAGTTCTTTGTATGTGTACATACATGTGCATATTAACATATTGAGAGCAGCCTATATACTCAAGTGTACTCAGAGTATTAGCCCTGTTAACTCGGAAAGAAGCGTGATCGATGGCGGCGGTAGCAATGCAGTACTGGAGCATTTTTTACTTTTTTCTTTAGATGTTCTTTTATCCAGTTTGGATTGGCAAACTTAATGTGTAAAGGAGCTCATAGTAAATATTTTAGGTTTTGTGGGCCAAATGGATTCCATCACAAATACTCAACTCTGCAGTTGTAGTGGGAAAGCAGCCATTTACATATTGTATGTAAATATGTAAACGATTGGGGTTAGCTGTGTTCCAATAAAACTTTACTTATCAGAACAGACAATGGCTGGATTTGGCTCCAGGGCTGTGGTTCGTCAGTTCTGCTTTAAATGCTTCTCTCTTTTCTGTAGATATTTGTTTCTTTAGATGCTTGAATCTTTTAATAAAGAAAATATATTTTGTACTTGTAAAAATTTCTACCCCACCTGCATTTTACTGGGGAGAAGGCAAAGGCAATTGCATAAAGTTTTCTTTACTTTTATTATTATTATTATTATTTAAAAAAAAAATTTAACATTTATTTTTGAGACAGAGAGAGACAGAGCATGAACAGGGGAGGAGCAGAGAGAGAGAGGGAGACACAGAATCTGAAACACGCTCCAGGCTCCGAGCTGTCAGCACAGAGCCCGACGCGGGGCTCGAACTCACGGACCGCGAGATCATGACCTGAGCCGAAGTCACATGCTTAACCAACCAAGCCACCCAGGCCCCCCTTTCTTTACTTTTAAATATTGAGCTAGTTTTTAAAAATAACCACTCGTTGATTAATTTATCTATCTCATCACTGGTTTAAAATAGCACATTTACTGTGTACTAAATTTTTATATCTACTTGGGTCTGTTTTTGGACTCCCTATGTTCCTGCACCAGAGCCAAACTTTAAACATTACAAAAACTTTATAAATCCACTTGTATGTGTTAAGGCTAGTTCCCACCTCACTTTTCTTTCCTTCCAGAATTTTCTTGACAATTCCATAGGTTTGTCTTTCAGATTAAAATGTTTATAAGGTTTCACCTCAAAGAATCCTGTTTTGGATTTTGGTTGGCTGCGGTTTAGGGACAGCTGACATCATTGTATTATTAATTATTCCTACTGAAGAACTAGGTACATATTTCCATTTTTTTAAGTTCTATTGAGAACTTCAGTCCTTCAACTGAATTTTACAACTGCCTACACTGTACATCCTACGTGTTTCTTGTTAAGTTTGGTCAAGGGCTATGACAGACACTATAAATTGTATCCTTCAACACCAGCTCCGACTCCCTTCCAGCACGCTTCCTGTAAAGACTGAAAGGCTAAAAATCAGATTTTCTAGACTCTGTGGTAGCTAGGATTTGGCATGTTATGTGAGTTCTGTGGAGCTGACACACCAGAGTGAAATTTAGGAAGACAACAGTGAGAACCAAGAGGGGACCCATTTGGAAGACTAGATCTCATGGCAAAGGTATTGAGTGGCATAGAGGTTTTCTCTAGAACATTACTGCAGTGTGATTAGATGTTGCAGCTTGTAGAGTTGCTTCTCATTTTGTAGCACCCAAGCTTGGCTCCCTGAACTATATTCCCCAAATGCCATACGCTTCTTAATTTCCTATGATAAACTTGTTTTTATTCCAGGTAGCCAGAGTGGAATCTGTTGTCTGTGATCCTGTCTGATAGGCATGTTTCATTTTATTATAAAAGGGATCTTTTATTCCCTCATATCTTCTAAGGGATTGTTGATTATATATGAGAAAGCTATTAGTTCTTTTCTATATTAAATTTGTAAGTAACTACCTAACTTAATTCAGATTGTTTCTAATCATTTGTAATGAAATTTCTTATGTTTTCCAGTCATATAATCATATTCTCAAATAATATTACTTTTGCCTCTTTCTTTCCCGTATGTATCCTTGACTTCTTGCCTTCCAAAGTGCATTGACTCACAATAGCATTACAGGACATTACACTGACTCCCGATTAATGTTGAATAATAATAGGTATATTGGACACCTGTGTCTTGCATTTAACACTTGTAATATTTTATCAGAAAGAATAATGCTAGATTTGGCTTTGTTATATATTTAATTAATCATGTGGAGCCTTCATGTATCACTATTTGGACATTTTAAACCATAAAAGATGTTGAAATTGGTCAAATGCTTTCAGCATCTCAGGAGATAATCGTATCTTCTTTGACATCCGATATGGTGAATTACATTTAAGACTTCTAAATTGCCCATGCCAAACAATGCAGCAGAAAGGTTATCAGAGATCCTTGACAGTCCCTCACTGTGGAGTTCTTTATGTAAAGTACTATTTTGACTTATCTAACGCTTCTTGCCTTGAATTCCTCTTTATCTGATATTGATATCACAACTCTCATGTGTTCCCCAGCCAGACTGGCAGAAAATCTCCCATCTCACCCTTGGAGAGCCTCACGCTTTTGCTCTGCATTAGAGGAGAAGTCTGAGGGAACTAATCTTTTCCAAGAGGAGTCAGTCCCACTTCCACTGGTAGCTGAACAGGGAGCCACAGCCTCGTGCTTCTCCTCATCCAGTCTATTGCTGCCAGGAGGTCTTAAGGGCCTGCTCCTGCCCAGGGTCCCTAGGATCCCCAAAAGGACATCTCTGTGAGCATGTCCGTTCCCTCTGGGCTCTGCTTGACCAAAGTGGACTTCACTGGCTTCCCCAACACAGCCCTAAGACCCAGTTCTTTGACTAGAGTTCATGTCTCTGAGATGCTCTGCTCAGGCTGATCCAATTGTCCCACAGACATGATGCTTTTTGTAGGTCTAGGACCTTCATCCAAAGGTTTTCCTTGTCAACTCTACAAACAGAAAAGGTTCCCTTCAGTTCTTTCCTTGGACAATACAGCTCGACTTTGTGTTCAAGCCTTCAAACACACAATGGCATGCTTATATGTTATCTTAGACCTGGCAGTGTTTTACCTTTTAACCCCCTCAAAGCTGGTTACTCTCTTCCCTTCTTCTCCATTTCCCCCTCATATTAGAGTGGAGGGGGCGTAAAAGGAAGGACCCAATCATATGGGGGGAGGAGAGAAGAGAAGAAACTGATCACATGGGTTGGGGGTGGAGGAGAAAAGGGCCCCATTACATGAATGAGGGAGTGGATGAGCAGGAACCAATCACCTTTAGGGGGCGAGTGACACCTTTCAGAAACCACAATGTGTAGTGAGGGCAGCTCTTACACTAAAACAGAAAATATTATAAGTTAAATTCTCTAAGGGTCACTCTTAAGTAAGTTAATTTTACTCTAGGGTTTGTGTATTGTGTTTCATTTATGTGCATGTGAGTTAAAGGTAGGTAATGGGCTTTTAGTTCTATGATTATGTTTGTGAGTTTAAATATATTGAGATTGGGACACCTGGGTGGCTCAATCGCTTAAACATATGACTTTGGCTCAGGTCATGATCTCACAGGTTGTGAGTTTGAGCCCCATGTCGGACTCTGTGCTTACAGCTCAGAGCCTGGAGTCTGCTTTGGATTCAGTGTCTCCCTCTCTCTCTGCCCCACCCTTGCTGGTGCTCTGTCACTCAAAAATGAATAAACATTTAAAAAATTTAAATATATAAATATCTCTGTTTCTGGGCTTACCAGATTTTGACAGTATCTTTATGACTCTTTCTGATGAAAAATGTGGAGACTTTTGCCTCTATACTTTGTCACGGATTCTGTTGCACCTCTCCAAGTTTGTCGCACAGTGAGGCAAAAATGTACTACTCAAATATACAGGAAATGTAACATCATTTTAAGTAACCGGGCTCATTTTATTCTGGAGCATTAATTCCCATTCAGTAGTAAAGGAATTGCTAAACGAAGCAACAGCAAACAATGTAAATAAATAAAACTTCCAATATTCCATCCCTGTTTTTTCCCAAAGAATCTTTTTTTAAGTTTATTTATTTTGAGAGAGAGACACACACACAAAGACAGAGAGAGAGAGCATGAGTGTGCAAGTGGGAGAGGGGCAGCAAAAAAAGGAGAGAGAGAATCCTAAGCAGGTGCTGTGGGGTCAACGCAAAGCCCGACACGGGGCTCAATTTCATTAACCGTGAGATCGTGAGCTCAGCCATGATCTAGAGTCAGTCCCACAAACCGCTCAAATGATTGGGTGAGGGGTGCCTGAGCCACCCACGTGCCCCTCCCAAGGAATCTTAAACGTGTCCATTCTAGGTGCTTTTGGCTAATCTGATTAAAACTGTCCTGTGCCGTATGGTTACTGGATTTAGCAAATCAAATACAAGACATACTTTTTGAATGGGACATACTTACACTTAAAAAAAAAAAAAAGTATTGTTTACCTGAAATTTGAATTTAACTGGGCCTCCTGTATTTCATTTGGCAATCCCATCTTGGGGTAAGGGAAAGTAAATGTTGAATTTATCGGGAGGCTTCCCCCCCTTCTCTTTGGGTGGTGTCTAGGCATCAGGAGACCTCAGTTACATCATCAGAGAGGTGGGGGCCATCTGGTCTCCACGTTTATTGTCTGCTGGCTTCTGGTGACAGCTGGCCGAGGCAACGTTTATTTTGTAGTCTTTGGGTGTGTGTTTCTGCCTGTTTTCGTCCACTGATGAACTTGTGTTGCTGCCAGGACTTGTGGTCCATTCTCTTGGCCCAGCTGTGCTGGGATTGCTCCAAGACCATCATTATTGCTTCCTGATGACTGGCCTCTCCAGCTGCATCTTCCATCCTGCCCCCTCCAGGGGGCCTGTCCCTGCAGCCAGAGGTGAGAGAGGCAATGCGAGGGACCATCCTAAAAACCACACAGCTGAGAAACAGTCAAAGGGAGGAGTAAGTTTTGCCAAAATCCATGACCAGATTTGCCCTTTTTCTTTTACCCCAAGACCATGTAGTTTCTTCTCTGTGTTAAATGACTTAAGAAAAGAAAGATGGTGTGGCTGCACAGGACCTCTTTCAGCCTTGCTTATACTCCTTGTCTCTCATGTAGAACTCCAGTCTGAGAGGAATGTTCTCCTTGCTTCTATAGCCAACTTTTGCCCTCTGACCTCACCCTTTCCAGAAGGACAAATTGGTTGGGTTTCCAGAACACTGTCTTCCAATTTTAGAGAATCTCTTCTCTAGTATGAGATCTATAGAGGTATACATTTACTTAAGCATTAGAATAAAAAACTTTTTAAAATTAAAAAAAAATTATTTTAGAAAAAGAGAGAGCATGCAAGTTGGGGAGGGGGGCAGAGGGAGAGAGAGAGAGAGAAAATCCTAAGCAGGATCCATGCTCAGTGCAGAGCCTGAGGCAGGGCTTGATCCCATGAATCTGAGATCATGATCTGAGCCGAAATCAAGAGTCAGATACTCAACTAACTCAGGCACCCCAGAATAAAAAAAACAAAAACAAAAACAAAAACAAAAAAACCTTTATTTTGCTGTCTTTAACCAGAGATCCCATAATAATTTGAATGACTATATACACTGGTACAGGAAGTTAATCCAGTTTCTGGGAGCTATTTCCTATTGTTAGACACTTGAACATTCTGATTTTTTCCTTCGAAATACAGTTCATGAGCATAGAAATTCCCAGAGTTTTGTTTTTAACATTGTTTCCTCATTTTGTGTGACCAGCGTTGGGATTACTGTGTCAAATAAGAATTTCAAGAGCGTCATTGGTACATATAACCAAATTGATTTCCAGAAGGACTGTTATATCCTGGGAAAAAATGGGTTGTGATTAATGTTTATTGTGATGCTATTTTCCAAAGACCAGGAACGGCACAAGCCCTGCTCTAGCCATGAATACTCTAACCATCGGGGGATGCTGATGGGGACATGTCAATGAGGAAACCACAGCCACTGGCTAAGATATTGGCTCCAACCTCTGTGTAGCACTCATATGAGCCAAGTGGAAACTTGAAGGAAGTCTGTGACCCCATGCCCAGATCTAGATCTTGTAAGTCACCATAATGATGGTGGGGTTGGGTTGTACCTGATCATAGAAAGGCAGGAAGCAAGGCTTCCGAGAACTTTTCTGACCCTGAGGTTAGTGCCTGTGTGGACTGTCTAGCTGGGGCCTTTCCACACCATATTTGCAGGCGGGGGCTAGAGTCTCAGACCTGCCTGTTAGGGAAGCCTGTCCCAAGTTTCAGTAATGGGGTCCAGCTGCAGCCACTGTGAGCCTCACTCCAAATCAGGAAGTGCTTCCTATCTCTAAGGAGTATCAGAAAATCCCGCTTTGCCCTCATGGCCCTGGTTCTCAGATATTTACTGCTGCTTCCCTGTGATGTCCCCATTAATCCTCTTTTGGTCTTTGTGACAGCCTCACTTAAATTGGTCAGTAAAGCTTCTGACATCAGCCACGATGGGACATTAAAGTGTAATCCTGATACATTAGGCAAGAAATCACACCCCCTTTTCATTCCAAACTCTGCTTAACTATGTGACCTAAACAATTTTAACAAAAAAACATAGTTCAGTGAGCAGGCTAACAATGTAAACCAATTCATGATATATTAATTCTTAAAACTGAATCCCAAAAGGAAAAAAAGAAATGCATCCTTTGCTTTCAGATTCAGTAAAGTCCCCTGATCTTTCTTCATGAATTTTAATTCTATGGGGTCCCTGCCAGGCCGAGCAGGGGGTGCGGTATAGAGATGCTTTGGGTTCCTTCCTCAGTAGTTGTGGTCTGGGCTGGCTTGTTCCAGGTCGGTCATACCCCTCAGCACTGTGATGTTCACATCTTACATACCTCACTTTTCCGGGGGGACTCAAATAGAATCAGCCTCATAGCCACATACAATTTATTTTCCAACCAGAAGTAAGACTCCTAAGACTTAGCACACTTTACACTCAAGGACTGTCAGCAGGTTGTACTAATGAAAAAAGGGAAGAAGAAAGGGATAAAGCTATGTATGTATGTATGCATGTATGTATTTTTAAGGGAAAGGCTTTTAAATTCAGCTCTCTAAAAGCTTTGTCAAGATTATTGGAAACATTTTGGCTGGTGGAAGAGTCAGGAACATGCATTCAGATCCATTCAGCACATGAGCCAGGATACTTCTTTCAGGAAATTAAGATTAGTCTTTCTCAAAGACCTTTGAAAAGCACACCTGGATGAAACCATCTGAGTCCCTTATGTAACTTCATGAAAGACCCAAGCCATGTAAGTAGACATTTCTGGTGGGATCACTCTAATGAAAGTGGTCCCAAGGTCTCATGGCACTTTTTCCAGGCTACATTAGCCCCCTGGCTCCCTCTGCCTCCACCCAAACCAGCCAAGCAGCCAAGGAGGTTTTGGGGAAGAATCAAGTACTAATGCTTTCAACCTCTGGTTACCTCTTTCTCCTTGTCTACCTTGAAGTGTGGACTTTGCCTTCCCGGGAACCCCAGACCCAGGACTGTGAAGGGAAGCTTCCAGTGTTCATTATATTTAGTTTATCTTCTGAGGGGTCAGAGCATAACCCCCAGGAAAGCTATTGGAGAAGAAACAGTTTCTAAACTCCTCTTTTAGAAATACTGATATTAAGGGTAAAACCTAGCAGTTTTTGAACATATAGCTCCTACTAGGCACTGTCCTCAGTTCCATGTGTCTATGAAATCATTTTATCTTTCTGTCATCTGGAGTGCTGGAAGGCACCCTTCCTGTAGAGGCCCAGCCTCTCAAGGGTGGAAGATGCTGTGAGCACAGGCAGGTTCTCTTTATTAGTCTGAGCAGGACAGGCAGGATGTGCAAAGAAGACCCATAGGGGGCTGCTTATATCTCTGCCCACAGCAGATATGAGGCAGCAGCCCAGGATGCCTGATGCCTAGACCGTGTTAATGACAATTTTCTGGGGCCACTTCCTGGGTGTGTACCAGGGATATAACACAGGCTGGTGGGCTGGGCAACTTCCCTGGATGTGCCACTGTGGACTGTCTGAGGTGTCCCTAGGAACACCTGGTCATCCTGGATACATACTTAAGCCATTTGAACACTTGATCTTGAGATCTAAATTCATATGACAAACATGTATCGAGCACACACTGTGTGCCAGGCACAGCAATGAACAAATAGCCCTGGTCCTTATTTGACCGTTTCATTGCCTTCTGGCACCACAAGATGTTCCAAGTTCACCTTGAATTATTCTCCCCCACCCCTGGAATCAATCACTTCTTCAAGGAGCTCTGATTCATTTTGTTGGAGAATGATGTTTAGAAGCCAAAGTCTGGGTACTTAGTGCTTTCATTGTCACTGGAGTGTCATTGCCTGTAAGCTGTCTTAGCTTGTCACAAGAACTCAAGAACCGACCTGAAGGAGCTCTTTAAATCAAAGCTAGAACATTTGGAGCAACAGAATAAATAATGTTAGTATTAGATTATAACCCATAGAAAAATAACTGTCCATAAGCCCATGCTGACATAAATAAATAATTGAATGGCTAAATAGAGGAGAAGGGACAGCTCTTTATTATAAAATTCCTATTAATAAGTGTAGATAGAAAGACAGAAATAGAAAATCACCATCAGGCAAACTTCTCAGTACTAATTGCTGAAGTCAGGACTTACTGGTGGATGCTAAAAGTTTGAGGAGATACAGGACATTTTCATACTCTAAAAGTATTTTCCCCAAAATATTTGCCAATGACAAGGTGAAAAGTAGTAACTTTGCAATGAAAAAAACACCTCCTTAACCAAGTGATCAAGGTTAGCATCACCAGTAACAACACTGTGATAAGATGCATTGAGAGCGAGCACCTCTGGGGTAAACTGGCCCCAAGTGTATACCTTCCTCTCAACCATGAGAAAACATCAGACAAATTCAAATGATAAAAAACATTTTACGAAATAACCCATCGGTACTTTTCAAAAGCGTTTAAGTCATGAATGACAAGGCAAGCTTGAAACTGTCACATTTTGGAGGAGAAGAGGAAGGAATAAACACTAAATGCAATGCTGGCCCCAGAAGCAGAAAAAAGACATACATGGAAAAAGCAGTGAAACTCTGGTAAGGCCTGTTGTTTAGTTAGTAGCGTTCCTCGTTTTGATCATCGTGCTGTGGTCACATAAGATATTAACATTAGTAGAGACTGGAAGAGGAACGTGCTATTTTTCACAACCTTTCCGTAAATCTAAAGTTAATACACATAGAAAGTGAATAAACAAGAAGGAAGAATTACAAAACAAAACAAAACAAAACGCCCCCAAACCTCTTCTCTTTTTAGGGATCCTTGCTAGTTGTGTATCCTCGGGTGGGATACTTAACAGTGCCTCAGACTTCTCATCTGTAAAATAGGCGTGGTAGTAGTCTCCAACTCATCAGGTTGTTAGGAGAGTGAACTCAAGTGCAGGACCCCGGCCAGTGCCTGGCACGTGGTGGGCACTGATGAGAGAGAGTCTGCTGCTGCAATTATTTAATGTTCTTGACCTGTGTGTACCCCTCCTTGGCTGAAGTCAGCCTTCCGGGCCCCAGCAGCTCAACCAAACTTAAGAGCATGCAGACTGTCATACAAAACAAACAAACAAACAAACAAAAAACAAAGACGGGGAGCCTGCATGGCTTGGTCAATGGAGCAATGCTCTGACTCTTGATCTCAGGTCTTGATCTCAGGGTCATGAGTTCAAGCCCCGGGTTGGGCATGGAGCCTCTTGTAAAAAACAGAAAAAACAAACAAACAAACAAACAAAACAAAGGGAAGGTGGCTCATCTTTTGGGGGAGGAGGGCACAAGACTCCTGCCTCAGGAAAAGGCAGTTTCTGGGACACCCCCACCTAAGTAACACGTGCCGCTAAAAGTGATTGCGTGGGAGTTAAGGCTTCCTTTTTAGGTCTCTGTATCTTCTTGCCCAAACACGGTGGCCAAGTGCATGGTCCCGTGGGCAGGGTAAGCTCCAGAAGAGATGTATGGAAGGGCCCCCTGCATTGTCTGGGCTGTTGGATGACATGGGCTCTGAGGTACTTTCCAACTGTAATTGCTTAGGTGGTGGAAGCCTGAGGAGCCAGCACAGGATGAACATGTCTGGGAGGAGGGCTGAGTCAAAAATCTGTGATGATTCTTCTTCTGCTCATCCTTCATGATAACGATGGTCCTTGAGCTACGGGTGCCTCAGGATAAAGGCTGCAGTGCAGAACTGTTGCCCAGCCTCAGATGCCCTAGAGTTCGCTACAAGCTTCTGGATGGACTTCTCTGTCTCATGTGATTCCCTTTGGAAATCTTTCTAATTCTTCTATATTTCCTTTCTACTCCCCCAGAACTCTACGGAGTTAAAATGCCAGCCAAGTTAAAAACTTTCCAGTTTTTCAACCCTAAAGCCTAAGACTCATCCTTAATTCTGCTTTTTTTCTAATTGTCTACAGTCAGGTGATGGATGCAAATCATGTCTGCCTTGCTTTCCAAAGAAAGCACATTTGGCTAATCTGCTCTGAGCCCCCAACCTATGCTTACCAAGATTTCTACACACTTCCTCCCTGTTCTCCCGCTCCTGGTGGCCTTCCATGAGTCAGCTCCCCCACTGCCTCTGGAGTGGTTTCTGAACAATCTAAATCAGGAGGTGATGAAGCCCCTCAAAACCTGCAATGAATTCTCAGTCTATCCAGGATTTAATCAGACTCTCACCCTCTCTTCTCATCGCACATGCTTCCCTACAGTTCCTCAGACAAACCAGGCTTGATCTGGTCTCAGGGCATTTACATCTCTAGTTTCCTCTGTGGAGAGCTTCCTTCCTACAGATATGTACTTTATTGAGGTCCTACATCCTGGGTCACCTTCAGTGGGGCTTCCCTAACTACCCTGTCCAAAATAGCACCCTCCCCGAGCCCCCATGTAAGTTTGTCCCCTTACCCTGCTTTAGTTTTCTTCATTGCCCAGTTACTGTTATGTAATCATATATGTGTTATATATCAAATATGATAACCTATTTGTTTGTTCATTGCCTGTCTCCTGCCCCGGAACATACATTCCATGAAATCAGGGATTTTGTCTTGTTCATCCCTGTACTCCTTATACCTAAAACAGTGTCTGGCACATAGTAGGTCCTCAATAAAATTGCTGAAGGATCTGTGGATGTTCCAGGCTTTAGTGGTCTCCCTTTTTCCTAAAGAGCTGCTATGTTTTTAATCTACGTTCACTCGGCAGGCAGTACTGCCTCGTATTATTGCATACCCTTTTGTCTCTGTGCTTTATTCCACCAACTAAATGACCAAGAGCTCAGATAGAGGACTATGCTTCATACTCTTTGCATGCTCTTACCTGGCACAATGTTCTTCACCCAGTAAGCATTAAATGTGTATGTGTTGATGCAGTAGCAACTTCAGTTTTCCTTTTGATGTCAGCATTTTAAAAAGAAGTTTGAGTAGACTTAAACCAAATTCGGGTCTCAAGGACCACATATCTAGCCCCAACTGGTAAATTGAAGCCTATTCTTATAACATTAACTTCATCTCTCTGCCAAGAGGTAAAGAAGAGAAAATTATAAAGTCAAATTCCAGCGTGCTGGGACTCTGCTCCACCCTGGGCACTCAGACTAGTCATTCTCAAAGTGGGATCCATAGACCCCCTTCAGTGGGTCTAAGAGATCAAAGCAATTTTCATAATAATATTAAGTTGTATTTGTCTTTTCACTGTATTGGTATTTACACTTATGTTGCAAAAGCAATTGTGGGTCAAAACTGCTGCTGTCTTAGTACGAATCACAGCAGTCTAGAGGTCATCAGGAAAAATATTTGTGTGATGAATTGACAAGCTCAAGTAGCAACCCTTCCTTCAGAGAACACCGTTTTGTTCAAAAGAACAATGGACAAATGGGTCAGTCAAAGTTGGGTATCTGGCAGACATTGTCTCAACAACAAAGTGAACCCACCATTTCAAGAAAAACAAGGGGCAATATTTGCTGTCAATAATGACATTTAAGTTCTTAAGTGAAAGAAGTTTGGAAAAAGTGGAGAGCTTTCAAGTACTTCCAGGCTTTTCTGATAAGATCTGTGGTGATATTTAAAACAAATGAGACTTTTGGGGCACCTGGGTGGCTCAGTCAGTTAAGCCTCTGACTTTGGCTCAGGTCATGATCTTGCACTCTGTGAGTTCGAGCCCCACATCGGGCTCTGTGCTGACAGCTCAGAGCCTGGAGCCTGCTTTGGATTCTGAGTCTCCTTCTCTCTCTGCCCCTCTGCCTCTCTTGCTCTCTCTTGCTCTTTCTCACTCTCTCTTTCTCTCAAAAATAAAAATAAACATTAAAAAATTAAAAAAAAAGAAAAAAATGAGACTTTTGGTACTGTAAAGTTAAACAAATCAACGTTTAGAAGATCTGTCTGCAGAGCTCAGGGAACCAGTATTTTCCAAATGAGCGGTGCATGATGCTACAAAACCAGGTAAAACTAAGGACTGTTCAAAATGCAAGACAGACCTATGATTTTAATGTCACAGAATGTGTACAGTTCATTGATTTAGGTTCAGATTCCACAGTGTAACATTTTAAGAAGTACTACTTGTTGAGTTTTGGTGTAGTACCAAAGGAGATTGTCCACAAGTACTTTAAGAGACTATTAAAATGCTCCTCTTCTTCCCGACAGCATTATTTTTGTAGGTCTAGATTGTATTAGTCTACTTCAACCAAAACAATGTATTGAAACAATTTGAATGCAGGAGCTTCTATTCTTCTCCTTAACATTTTTATTTTAAGAAATGTTATCTTCACAAAAAGTATATTTTTTATGTGAACTTGTGGTAGGTTTATTCTTTCTAAAAATGAATAATATATGCTTCAAACTGTTCTCAGTTTTAATTTCTAATATGGCAGTCATCAACAGATGTACTCTATATAAATGCAAGCTCTTTGGAGTCTTCAAGAATTTTTGAGGATGGAAGGGCTTTTGAGACCAAGAGTTTGAACACTGCTATGGTAGATGCAATGAGAGTGAAAGCAGGAAATGGGCAGTGCCTCCCTCTCTCCTGGGGATGGTGATTACAGAAGACATGCTAATTTGAATGGTGGACACTACGGATGAGGGTCAAGCCCCTAAAAGAGTTGTACATTTTCTGCATTTTCTGATTGGTCCAAGAAAGACTAGTGTTCTGAGTCGAGATTGGGTTGTTACAGCTAGAGGAGCACCTTTTCTTTGAGCATTTCAGGCTACCGACACAGGATAGATGCCCATCCATAAGATTCTAACTGTAGGAAGCAAAGAATGTTCCTCCAATTGTCTGTGGGCTTTTCTTCTCCCTCCCCTGGTTATTAAATGCACTTGCTTCCTTGTGCTTCTCATACACTGTATTTTACTCAATATTTCACTTATTGGAAGCATCTGGAGTTTTTTTTGTGCCCCTGTAGTTTTCTCTCCCTACTTTAGGGCTGGCTTCTGCAGGGCCTGTCCAACTGGATCCAGGCAATGCCACCCTCAGCACTCAGTTTGGCACACTGCAGGTCTTTAGAATATGTTTGCTGACTGACTGAATGAACACAGAGCTGTAATGCTATTTAGGATAAAGATGAAAATGTTAGGTGGGTTTGTTACTCAATACGTTATTCTGCATGTCATTTCCTCTCACACAGGGGCAGCGGCTTTGGGAAACACAGAACTGGTCTCCCACAGGCCATGAAGTAGCTGGAAATTGCTGATCAAGCCCTAGTCTGAGAGTTAGGAAACTGGGCACCTTGTCTGGGCTCTGGCCCTAATGTGCATTGATGTTTCCCCTTTCACTAGGTAAAGATAGAAAATTAGCTGAACGTGTGTTCTCTGGATACAGAAACAGTCACACAGACAAGGATTTTTGACCACTCACTTATCTAAAGTGCTAAAGCAGCACGGTTATAAATTTGCCATCAGGGGGGCTTTTATTTCAGAATTGAGAGTCATAATGAATTTAAAATATCTAGTTGGGCCTGTATTCTCTAAGCAATAAATAAAAATCGTTAAAAAGCAAAACAAGATACAGCAAGGGGCTGAGAAACTCTGTAATGCATCTCACCTTGCCTTCAACCAATGATATTTATGCATTCAGTCAATAAGTTTTTATTGATCCCTATGTGCGCATGTGCCAGGACTGCTGTAGAGCCTGGGGTGCTCACAGCATGATCATTTTCTGCAAGGTGCTTGCGCTTTCTGGGGCCTCAGTCTCCTTGTTTCTAAAAGGCAAAGTTAGAAAAGGTGTTTCAGGTTGAAACATCTGTGATTTTGATCGGCCATGCAAACATTTCTCTGCTTCTCTTTTATATACCTATTAAAATGTTGGGTAATGAAATTTAAAATATTTTGAAATTTGACCGGAATTAAGCCCTGCAAAACTTCCTTCTTCCTTAGAAGATAATGAGATACTTCAATAATAGGGTGAAGAGGAGAAAATGTCTTGGGAAGTCTGAAGACCTATGTCTGTGCATGATTCCCTCTCACTTAGCATTAAACCACCTCTAGGTAGGAACACATCAAATCCCCTCTGCTTATCTTGGAAACTCATCCCTTTCTTTACATATGGCTTCATTTTGAGGGACTGATTAATTTTTCGTGCTTGTAATTCTCTGGCTCAGCCTCATGCAGTGACTTGACGGCTAAAGGCTTGTTATAAATCCAATTATTTTTTACAAGTCCTACTATTATTATATGAGCAGCTGGGATGCCATGGATGGGGCTGCTCATTAGTTCTGATGGCAAAGCAAAGGAGAGCTCTCTGTGTTCTTATGGGCCCTTTCTTTCCTCTTCCTCTTCTACGTTTGCCATATTCTACTCTTCTTCCCATGGCTGATAAAATCCAAGATTAAAATCTTTTTGTAATAGCATAGCAAAAGGCTCTTGGTTTGATAGATGCCAGGAAAGAATCTAGTTTTGAAGGATGAGTTTGTCACTACCTTAAAAAGAAGAGATGCTTAATACAAGGAAAGTTGGTTCCTAGTCTCAAGTCTGTTAGCCAAAGTAGCTGAGATTTCAAGGTCTCAGGACAGAGGGGAGCTTCTTAGACCTGAAATACATCACTTTATATTTCGAAGGCAGGATGCAGACCCCTGAGGCTGGTGCACGTCCATGGAAACTTTCTTTGCTTGGAAAAGAGAAAAATAATCCCTTTTAAATTAATGTGTGATCCTCTTGAGGCCCCAATCCCTTAGTTTAACACCAAAATTTTTCCTGTGTTTGTTTTCTTTTCTAACTCTTCATTGAGATTATGAAATATTCTATTGAAGGACATGGACTATGTCTTATCCATCTTTGTGTCCCCTGTTCTTAGCCCCATTCATGGGATGTAGAAAGCTCATACAGAATGCTGAGTAGATGTCTTGGCCTCTGCTTTCCAATATGGTGGCTCTTGTCATGCTAGAAGAAAATGCTCGTTTTTACAGCGTGGAATTTAGGCATATTTAAACTCCCCCCCCCCACCCCGCTGATAATTTCCAGCCATTAACTAAAGTGCAAGTGCTACTTGCACAGATCATTTGAGTCTGCAGAATTTAGCTAGCCTGACATTCAAGTCATGTAGTTCCGTTAGAACAACCACAAAATAACTGGACCTGCCCAGTGGTGAAGGTACTGCCTTTTATGGAAGTCTTTCCTCTTCATTTGTCAAAGATTTATTGAGCACCTATGGTGTGCCAGGAGCCCTGCAGGCTTCCGAGGATGCAAAGTTAAGTTAAGACACGGATCTTTCCCACCAAAATGAGGGTGACAAACTGGGTTTGAAGATTTAGTGGGGGGAAAAAGAATGTCCAGTTCAATTTGAATTTCAGATAAACTAGGAATAATTTCTACAATATTTGTAGCGTAATATATCTCATGCAACAAGAGGGACATACCTCTACTAAACAATTATTCCTAGTTTACCTAAAATTCAAATTGAACTGGGCATCTTGCAGCTCATTCCCATATTACAGCAGCAGGCACTCTAACGACTGTATGAATGGTGTGTTTGTTGCCTGAGTTCAGGGGAGAGAATCTAATTCTGCCTGAGGAGCCAAGGAAAATTTCTCAGTGATACTCAAACAGTAGGTATGAACCCATTTAATCTCTTATAATAGTTACTATTCTCTCATTTTTAGATGAGGAAATTGAGAGCCCGGGGGCGGGTAAGTAACATGCCCAAGTTCGCTTTACCTAGTAAACTGTGCTAGGATTGGAGACCAGGGAGTCTGAATTCTTTTTTTTTTTTTTAATTTTTTTAATGTTTATTTATTTTTGAGAGACAGCGGGAGAGGGGCAGAGAGAGAGAGAGGGAGACCCAGAATCCGAAACAGGTTCCAGGTTCTAAGCTGTCAGCACAGAGTCCATGCGGGGCTCGAACTCATGAACTGAACCATGAGATCGTGACCTGAGCCGGAGTTGGACACCCACACCTGAGTGAGCCACTCAGGCCCCTATTTTCTGAATTCTTAATCACTTGATCACACTTAACCACTATACTCTACTTATATTGCTGCTCCTAATAGTCCACCATAATCATCTATTCAAAACATTTTCCTAACTTTGAGCTTAAATCTTTCATGTAACACTTAGAGGGACTGAGAAACTCAGTGATGAACCCCTTGCTTTGCCTTCAATCAATGAGATTTTTATATTTATTCAACACAGATTTCTTGGGCACACTGTATGCCTCACAGCAATGTTGTGAGATTTGATTGATATTATTTTTTCCCTTGTATAAGTTGGGCACAGGGATTAATTACAAAACTGTTATGTGACCCAGACCTGGCACCCCTAGACCAAGTCCCAAGCCTATGATAGAAACCAGTTCTGCATGATGGGTTACAGTTACAGTAAGGACAGGTAGAAGCAAATTCAAACTACAACATGGAGGGGAAGACTCTTCAACTGAAGAGTCGGTGCCTCCCAGACCTCCATCCTCAGGAGTGACTGACCAAGGGCCCAGCTGTTGTACTCCGGATACTGTGTCACTTTTGCCCAGATGCCATGCTTGCTTCCCAGGAGCAATGACTGAGCATGGCAGACGTATTGAGCCAGTTCCCTTCTTGGGAGGCACGATACTTTTCTGATGGCCTGTTTTGGCTCAGGGACTCCCTGACAGCCTTTGTTAGGCCCTATTAAGAGTACATACATAGTCACTTAGGTCCTTCATCCTGTCCTTTCCCTCTCTTTCACACAGGGTCTTTAGTGTCCAGCTGCCAAAATGATCCCATCAACCCCAACCTCTGGTATTTACATGCTTTTTTAGGCCTTCCTACACTGTGCCCTAGATGATCTGTGTGATTGTGTGTAGATTATCTCTTTGAATAAAATATGGCAGGAAGGATGGTATGTGACTTCTGAGATTAGGTTATAGGGAGACCACATTTGGGGTTTGCTCTCTCTCTCTGTCTCTTCACTACTGTCAACACTGTTGTATGTCTTTTAGTGCCTACAGTCGATTTTTATTCTATTAATATAATCTTTTGATAAACAGAGATTTCTTATTTTGATGTAACCAATGAATCAATATTTTACTCTGTTTCCCATGTAAGAAATTTTGCCTACCCCAGGTCATGAAGATGTTGGAAATTATCCTCTGGAGTCTTCAGTGTCTTTGCTTTTGCATTTAGATATACAACTTATCTGAAATGGAGTTTTGTGTATGGTGTGAGTTAAGAGTTCAATTTCATTATTTTCCATTCGGATACCTAATTGATCTAGCATTATGTAAAAAATATCATGACTTCTGCAGTGCTCTGGAGAAACACCTTGGTCATAAAGAATATATACTTGTGGACCCTCTATTCCATTACATTCATCTACTCCATTGATAGATACTAGCCTATCCTTGTGCCAACACCATGCTACTTGGTTATAGAAAGTATAGTAAGTCTTGATATCAGGTAATGTAAGTCCTCCAATTTTGCTCTTCTTTTCCAATGGTGTGTTAGCTATTCTTGCCTCTTTGAAGTACATGTATTTTTAGAATCAATTTATTAATATTCTAAAACACAAACAAACTCCAGAGATTTTGAATGGGATTTCATGGAATCTATAAATCAGTTTGGGGCAAATTAAAATCTCCCATCTGTGAACATGACATATCCTTCCATCGACTGAGTTATTCTTTAATTTTCATCAATAATATTTTATTATTTTCTGGGTGCTGAAAGATAGTCCTCCATGGGTCTTTCACATGTCTGCAAGTCTTATAAGTGGAAACACTTTGTTGTGGACTCTCTTTAAAGGGTGTTTATAGAGTAAACAGCCTTCAAGGATTTGGATAATGTCATCCAAGAGGAAAAGGTAAATTTATTTACCATTCAGTAAGATAAAGGTAATATTTCTCTCTGAGGTAAAGGTCAGGAATACTTACTTCTCACTATAAAAGATTTGAGCTCTATAAACTCAGGGTTTCTGTCCTGTAGTGCAACCTCCTTCATGTGCAGATATCACCTGGAACTCTTTATATTGCTCTGTTAGAACTGTGACTTGGGAAACTGGCTAGATGCTGATGCTCTGGCTACTGCATTGCTGTGAGTATTACACTGTCCTTTGTCTCTGATCCAGAAATCTTATGTCTTCTGCTAACATCCATGTACACAGAGCAGACTATCTTAGCTTGGGTTGGGTAAACTCTCAGACACGTTGGCATTGTATAGATGTTCTGCACATTTTTTATTAGGTTTATTCCTAGATACTTTATGTTTTTGATATTATAGTAAATTTTATAAATTTAAAATTTTCATTCTCTTATTGACTGATGCTGATATGATCATAGTTTTTTCTCCTTTATTCTATTAATATGGTGAGTTACAGTAATTTATTTTGAGGTACTAAAGCAACTTGACTTTCCATGAAAAAAATCTGATTTGGTTGTGATCTTTTACATATATTGCTGGGCTATATTTTCTAATATTTTGTTTAAGGTTTGTTCAATAGTTTGTTCACAGTATTTTGTGATTTTTCTCTTTATCCTTCTGTGTTTCATCTCAGACATGTTTCTTCTGAGTTATCTTTGAGTTGACTAGCACTGTTCTTAATCTGTGTCTAATCCGATGTTAAACCCATCCGTGGGTTCAGGTAATAATTTTTTAGTTCTAGAATTTTGTAGACTATTTTATTATTTCTGGATTTTTTGCTGAAATTCGCTATCTTTTTATTTAATTTCTCAAAGATATTAAGTTTCCCATAGTTGTTTTAAAGTCTGGGCCTGATAAATTGCAGTATCTGAGTCTCTTAAGAGTCTCTTTTGGTATCTGCTTTTCCCTCTTAGTTTTCAGTAAGTATGTGTCTTTTAGTGTCCCTGCTTATTTTTATATATATGTCAGATGTATTTCTCTATGTATTATTATAGTTAAATCGAGGCTCTATGCGATGGTATCATCCTCAAGAGAGAATTTACTTTTGCTTCTCATAGAAGAATGAATCCCTTAATATAATCAGAGACTGGGCTGATTTGAAGCTGGGCCTTGTTCTTTGCTAGGGTCACCTATTTCTGGCACCCTTGTCTCTAAGATGACTCTTCGGATGTCCAAACTGGGATGCTTATGTATTTACTTAGACCTCTTGATTTCGTTGGACTCTGGACATCTGTTGTCCCAACCATCCCCTTGCCTTGGTTCCAACCCTGGCTGGCTTTTCAGTTGCTTCTCTGTAAGCTCTGTTGCTTCTTGCTTTTAGTCGGCAAATGTCTGAAGAAGAGAAAGTCAGATCAAATGTCATGCTTGCTTTCCTGAGGTTCTTGCATCTCTGGGATCTTCACACAGATGTTTATTATATTTTGTTCCATTTTCTTATGTGAATACATGAAGGACTTTGTCTAAAATAAGTTATTCCAAGGGCGTCTGGGTGGCTCAGTTGGTTAAGCGTCCGACTTTGGCTCTGGTCATGATCTCACCATTTGTGAGTTTGAACCTCATTTTGGGCTCTGTGCTGACAGCTCACCGCCTGGAGCCTGCTTGGGATTCTGTATCTCCCTCTCTCTCTGCGCCTCCCCTGCTCACACTCTGTCCCTCTCTCAAAAAATAAAATAAAATGTTAAGAAAATAAGTTATTCCACTAACACCAGGAGTAAGTATCAAAAAATCTCTTGAATAGAAGCATGAATAAAAGGTGACTTTCCTTTAAGTCCTCATGTTACTTTTTAAGACTGTAAGATTGATAGTCTTAAGAAAAGATAGATTTGAGTCCTATAATTTCAATTTTCACCAAGGGATTGCTTATTCTAAGCAATGAGAAAAATACTATCCAATAGTAGAATATTGTCAAAGAGTGGAGATTATTTGTCGCTTTCAAGCATGGTAATTAGTGATTTTTGAACTATTAAATGGGCAACAACAAGGTGATATTAAGTACTGTACTCATTATTTACTTTTTGCTTTTTTATTTCTCAAAATGTACCTTGGAACGGTTGGAGTACAAGTCAAAACAAATCTAAAAATACTCATGTGAAAAATGAATCATATACCAGCTGGTTGCTATGTTTTTGTTGACAGGAACCTGGTGATGTGTATTGTGGCTTTACTTTCTAAAAAACTATGTGCCTTTTTCAATATAAGAATAAGGTCACAAAGCAGCAGCTTTAACGCATGAGCTTCTGGTTGTTTTTAGTATTACTTTAGGGTTACATTTGCTCATGTGCTCTCGACTATCCCGCCTCAGAGAGTCCTGTCTAAACCTTGCATTTATGGGATGGTCTTACTTATGCATGGAGTCTATGGCCTCAACCAGCAATCTTGGGTTCCTGGACATAACTCTTTCCCCACTGAGCTTACGGACTCAGTTCACGTAAAACCAGATGCTTTCATGTCATTAGTAAAGATTGAAATGTTATTAGGATAAATCATTTATGATGGATGATGAAAAAATGTAATTCAAAGTTGTTTATTTATAAAGGACCAACTACCTTGAATCAAGGTATCTGATTCAAGGAGCCTGAATTAATTTTTTGGGCACTTACAGTTTCCTTAACAGAATGAACTTCAGTAAAAGAGGAAAAATGGGCTTAATTTATACTTTTAATTTTTTAATTTATTTAATGTTTATTCATTTTTGAGAGACAGAGCATGAGCAGGGGAGGAGCAGAGAGAGAGAGGGAGACCCAGAATCTGAAGTAGGTTCCAGGCTCTGAGCTGTCATCACAGAGTCCAATGCAGGGCTCGAATTCATGAACTGTGAGATCATGACCTGAGCTGAAATCGGATGCTTAACCAACTGAGCCACCCAGGTGCCCCTAATTTATGCTTTTTAAAAAAATTTTATTTATTTTTTAACAGAGGGAGAGAGAGAATACCATGCAGGCCCCGTGATGTCTGTGAGGGGCCTGATATAGGGCTCAATATGGGGCTTGATCCCACGAACCTCAAGATCATTACCTGAGCTGAAATCAAGAGTCTGATGCTTAACTGACTGAGCCACCCAGGTGCCCAGGCTTAATTTATACTTTAATGAGTAAATATTTTGACCTTCAACTGATGTAAAGCCCATTGCTGGTTTGGAGGGAGACAAATCATGTTACTTGTAGCTCTTTGACTTGTAAGCAAATTGATGATCAGTGGTGATTCCAAAATTAAATTCAATTAAATGTAAAAATTCTTAACAGTATTTAAATTTCAGGCCCTTTTGAATTTCCCAAAGTACTTGCTTAATAATAGAGTACTATTATTCTCTATTATTATATAGAGAATATATATATATATATATATAGAGAGAGAGAGAGAGAGAGAGAAAATATATATATATATATATATATATATATTCTCTATATAATAATAGAGAATAATATTATTCTCTATTATTTATATATCTCAGGCCTGGGGGGATCCTGTTGGTTAAGTGTCTGACTATTGGTTTCTGCTCAGGTCACGATCTCATGGTTGGTGAGATCCATCCCCTCCTGGGGTTCTGCAGTGGGATTGGAACCTGCTTAAGATTCTCTCTCTCCCTCTCCTTCTGCCCCTTCTCTGCTCACGCTCTCTTTCTCTCTCTCAAAAAACAAACAAACAAATAATAGAGAGGTGCCCTTTAGAACTGTGCTGTCCATGCTAATTGTAACACATGAGTGGCTATTGGGCAGGTACAAGGGAGCAAGTTGGGGTTGAGATGGGCTGGAGGTGTAAGCCTTGCACTGGATTTCAAAGGCTGGGTTGGGGCGCCTGGGTGGCGCAGTCGGTTAAGCGTCCGACTTCAGCCAGGTCACGATCTCGCGGTCCGTGAGTTCGAGCCCCGCGTCAGGCTCTGGGCTGATGGCTCGGAGCCTGGAGCCTGTTTCCGATTCTGTGTCTCCCTCTCTCTCTGCCCCTCCCCCGTTCATGCTCTGTCTCTCTCTGTCCCAAAAATAAATAAAAAACGTTGAAAAAAAAATTTCAAAGGCTGGGTTAAAAAAAAAGAATATAAAATACTGTGTTATGCATTTTTTAAAAAGTTTATTTATTTAAGTAATCTCTACATCCAATGTGGGGCTTGAATTTATGACTCCGAGATTAAGAGCTGCTCGCTGCTCAGACTGAGCCAGCCAGGCGTCCATCATTATACTTTTCAATATTAATTACACATTGCAGTGATATTGTGTATACATTGGGATAAATACAAAATATCATTAGTGATAATTCTTCCTAGTCCTTTGTCCTTTCTAAGGTGGCTACTAGACAATTTTAAATCCCACATGTGGCTCACATTATATTTTCTACTCACATTATAGCCCACTGAGCCCTATTCTGGATCTCTGACTTCTAGGACTGTAAGATAATAAATGTATGTTGTTTTAAGCCACTAAGCAGGTGGTAATTTGTCACAGGGCAACAGGACACTAATAAAAGCATAGGGAGGAAACTGAGCTCTGTGAAGTGAAGGAAACATAATCAGATCACAGGTTCTCCAGCTGAGCCCTGTGGCTCTGCCATCACTCACCGATTCCAAGAGCAGCAACCACTTTCCAATGCCCCCAAAGGAGTGTGATGGAAAGCCACCTCATTCCTTCATACAGTGAGGGAAGCTCCCTGAGAGTAGAAGCAATCAATTGTAACAGTAAATAACTTTTGAAACTTAAGATTTTCTCATTTCCATTAAAAGTATTGTTGTAATAAGGCACTTAGCTATCTTTCTCTTAGTAGGTCAGAGGAAAGTGAAGCATGACAGAGAGATGAACTTTATTTTATTTTTTTAAAGTTTATTTATTTATTTTGAGAGAGAAAGCACGTGCAGAGGAGGGGCAAAGAGAAAGAAAGAGAGAGAGATAGAGAGAGAATGCTAAGCAGGCTCCCGGCTGCCAATGCAGAGCCCCATGCAGGGCTCGAACCCATGAACCTTGAGATCATGACCTGAACTGAAATCAAGAATCAGATGCTTAACCGACTGAGACACCCAGGCGCCCGAGACATGAATTTTGATATTAAGTGATTTATACATTCATGACTATGCATGAATGAAGATCACGTGGCAAAATATTCTAGAAGAATTGATCCAAAATTTTCTGGAGACCCTTGCAGGCATCATTATGCAGACTTCATGCCACATTCTTTTAAATTCATGAGACACAGAGAGAATAACAAGGGGCTCTCATGTGTTAGTGCTGCATTAGTGGAACCACAAGCAGCCAAATGTCTGTGTAGGTCACGTGGTATGAGATAGCTCTAGGGCCACAGACTTCCTCCCAGATCCTGGGGACAAACTCAACTGTAAACCAGGGGCATCTGCAGGCTGAGGGACGTCTTTTCTTCCTTCTAGTCCTCTCCCCACTTTCCCTCTGTGTCCTGCCTTTCTTCCCCACTACATTATATTCTTTTCTGTCTTCACATCCTATTTAAGGAGCTCTCATCTGGTCCCATGGTCAGTCCTCTCCCGATATCTCTGGATACCCCTGCTGACCTGTGTGACTGGCCTTTCATGCCCCACTCAGTGGGGTCCAGTTCCTACCGCATTTCCCCTCCTCACGTGTGCCTTAGTTCGGTAAAGTGCATCCCCAGGCCAACAGTCACTTGGGTCAGATTCTGGGGTGTCCCCAACTCTTCTCTTGCCTCTTCCCTGGGCCCCTGCACCTACCTCTTTGCCACCAGCTCCACAGAGCTCCCTTTTATGATCTGTGGGGCCCTTGCATTGTCGGTGTGCCCATCCAGCCGTCTAGGATTAGGCATGTCCTCTCTGTTCCATGCCTCCCACTTCTCTTCTAGCTGTGAGCACATGTGGCAGCTAAGCAGGTTGTTTCCTGCTTTGGGGGGCCTTGCTCATGCTTGCACTTTTTTTTTTTTTTTTTTGGCAAAGAATGATTTTCCTTCATTATAGGGCCTGCCAAGTTTCTTTCTCCTGATCTTTAAGACTCATTCCAAGCTTCACCCACACGCCCCCAACCGTCAACTCTGCATGTCGGCTCAGCTCGGCAGAAGACCACTGTCCCTGCATCCCGGGCCCCCTCTCATTATGCCGCCTCTCTGCTTTCTGTATACAGTCCTTTGTTGTACCTGGTGACCCCTGTGTGTTCCATTTGCAGCAGGATCTGGGAACTATGACAGCATTCATCACGTGCGGGCTGCTCAGTGAAACAGAGCCTTCTGAACCACACATTAGGGGATTTATCACTAAAAGAACAGAGATCATGCACAAGAGTGTTTGCAGTACTTGTCGTCCTCGTTAAATCTCTCTAGAAATGAGAGCAGATGAATAGCATATATATCTATAGAAACAGAGAAACATTGCTTTCTTGAAAATGTGTCAGTTCAACCTGCATCCAAGTGTCAAAACAATGTTAAAGAGAGAATGACAGAAACCAACTTACTAATTACTAACCATTTCTCATGAAGTCATCTAACAAAGAGATATTTCCTTGGTAAGAATTTCCTTTTCGTCTTCAAATTTAAAAAAGATATGGAAATGTGTGAGGGTACACAAAAGAGGAGAGAAAAGCGTAAAGAACCCTGTATACCCATCACCTTGCTTCAACAATAGCTGGTAGTTCGCTGATTTTTTTTTTAACCTGGAACATTTTTTTTTCAAAGATTTAGCTTTTATTTTTTATTTGAGAGAGAGAGAAAGAGAGCACATGAGCTGGGGAGGGGCAGAGGGGGAGAGAGAGAATCCCAAGCAGGCTCCATGCTCAACATGGAGCTCCGTGTGGGGCTCAGTCCCATGACCCTGGGATCAAGACCTGAGCCAAAAATCAAGAGTTGGATGCTCAACCGACTGAGCCACCCAGTAGCCCCTAACCTGGAACATTTTAAAGCAAGTCCCAAATATTATAGCATTTCACCTGTCAGTATTTCAGAATGTATCTGTAATGAATATGGGCTTTTTTCTTCCAATAATTACAATACGCCCAACCAATTAAACTGTAATTCCTTGATATTATATAATACCTAGTTTTATGTTTAACCTCTCCTGATTGTCTCAAAAGTATCTTCTTAGAGTATGTTTGTTTCATTTAGGATAAAAAGGTCTACACATGGCGTTTGGTTGACACTTCTATTAAAGTGTCTCTCTTTTTTGCAACATTTTGAAATAATTTCAGATAGAGAAAAGTTATAAGAATAGTACTAAGAGTACCTGCATCCCTTTTATGTAGGTTCTATTTTTTTGATCGATTTGAAAGTAAATTATCTTTTCACCCCTAAATACCTGAGGATACTTCCAAAGAATAAGGGCTTTATCTTAAATAACCACAATACGGTTACCAAATCAAAAGCACAAAATTTAGCATCATGTAATACTATAACTGAACCCACAGCCCGCTTTCAAATTCTGTCAATTGCCCATAATAATATCATTTACAGATATAACTTTTCCCAGTCCAGAGTTGAATCCAGAATTATGCATCCAGAAGATTAAAACTTTAGTCCTCTTTAATCTGGAATAGACTTTGTTTGCGTTTCTTGACCCCGACCTTGCTTTAGTGTACAGGACAGATATTTCATGGAATGCTCACAATTTGGGTTTGTGTGATATAGTCACATAATTTGATTTAGGTTATGCATTTTTTGGCAAGAATTTTCCAGAAGTGACGCTGTGACTTTCTCAGAGCGTCTTACCTGAAGGCATCTGATGCCAGCTTGTCTTACGACTAGTGATGCTAGATTTGATCACTTGGTGGACACGGCATATGCCAGTTTTTTCCACTGTCAAGTTCTTATTTTTCACCTTGGAATTCGTAAGTGATTTCTGGGGAGATACTTTGAGACTATGGCAATGTTTGGCTCTTCATTTAACTTTCATCTGCTAGTTTTAGGATCTATTGATGATTTTCTAACCTCATTATTTCTTCTTTATTTACTAATATTTATGTACTATTTTTCCTTTATTTAGTTTTCTGTTGTAAGGACAAGATTTTCCATTCCCATTTTCTCTCTCTTGCTTTCTCTCTCTGTCCCTCATCTCTCTCTCTCTCTCTCCATGCATGCACACACACACTCACACACACACATATATCAATGTGTACTCATAGATTCTTATTTTGTTCAGTGGAGCATAATCTGTTACAGTTACCAGTCATTTCAATATTCACCTTGTCTCTGGTCTTACCAGAAGGAATGTCCTCAGCTTGGTTGCTGTGTCTTAGGCCATGTTCCCATCATTTTTGAACACTATCTTGCTTTCTGGCACAGGATATTCCAGGATCATCTTGTACTCCCTGTGCTGCCGGCCTGCATTTGACCTTTTCTCCAAGGGATTCTGGTTAAGAACTTAATTTTAACAACCACTTTTATCATAACAGATAACACTTCTAAACTTTTTCAAACTGGTATTATTTCAACATTGAGCAAGAGTGTCCATTTCAAACAAAACAGTCGAGTTGAGTTAGAAAATAAGCTGTAAACATGGCATCTGTCTTTTTCTGTATGACTTATTTCGCTTAGCATAACACTCTCCAGTTCCATCCATGTTGGTACAAAAGGCCATATTTCATTCTTTCTCATTGCCATGTAGTATTCCATTGTGTATATAAACCACAACTTCTTTATCCATTCATCAGTTGACGGACATTTAGGCTCTTCCAATAATTTGGCTATAGTTGAAAGTGCTGCTATAAACATTGGGGTACAAGTGCCCCTATGCATCAGCACTCCTGTATCCCTTCGGTAAATTTCTAGCAGTGCTATTGCTGGGTCATAGAGTAGATCCTCTTTTAATTTTTTGAGGAACCACTCCTATGTGGATCATGAAAAACTTAACAGAAGACCATGGGGGAAGGGAAGGGGAAAAAAAGTTACAGAGAGGGAAGGAGGCAAACCATAAGAGACTCTTAAAAACTGAGAATAAACTCAGGGTTGGTGAGGGTGGGAGGGAGGGGAAGGTGGGTGATGGGCATTGAGGAGGGCACCTGTTGGGATGAGCATTGGGTATTGTATGGAAACCAATTTGACAATAAATTTCATATTACAAAAAATTCCTAGAAGAGAAAGCAGGCAAACCCTCTTTGACCTCGGCAGCAACAACTTCTTACTCAACACGTCTCTGGAGGCAAGGGAAACAAAAGCAAAAATGAACTATTGGGACCTCATCAAAATAAAAAGCTTCTGCACAGAGAAGGAAACGATCAGCAAAACTAAGAGGCAACCGATGGAATAGGAGAAGATATCTGCAAATGACATATCAGATAAAGGGTTAGTATCCAAAATCTATAAAGAATTTACCGAACTCAACAACCAAAAAACAAATAATCCAATGAAGAAATGGGCAAAAGACATGAATAGACACTTCTCCAAAGAAGAATCAAGATGGCCAACTGACACATGAAAAAATGCTCAACATCACTCATCACCAGGGAAATAGAAATCAAAACCACAATAAGATCCCACCTCACACCTGTCAGAATGGCTAACACGAACAACTCAGGCAACAATAGATGTTGGTGAGGATGCGGAGAAAGGGGATCTCTTTCGCACTACTGGTGGGACTTCAAACTGGTGCAGGCACTCTGGTAAACAGTATGAACGTTCCTCAAAAAATTAAAAATAGAACTATCTTATGACCCAGCAACTGCACTACTAAGCATTTATCCAAGGGATACAGGTGTGCTGTTTCGAAGGGACACATGCACCCCCATGTTTATAGCGGCACTATCAACAATAGCCAAAGTATGGAAAGAGCCCAAATGTCCATCGATAGATGAATGGATAAAGAAAATGTGGTATATATATACAATGGAATACTACTCGGCAATCAAAAAGAATGAAATCTTGTCATTTGCAACTATGTGGATGGAACTGGAGGGTATTATGCTAAGTGAAACTAGTCAGAGAAATGCAAATATCATGACTTCACTCATATGTGGAATTTAAGATACAAAACAGATGAAAATAAGGGAAGGGAAGCAAAAATAATATAAAAACAGGGAGGGGGACAAAACATAAGAGACTCTTAAATATGGAGAATAGAGGGTTACTGGAGGGGTTGTGTGAGGGGGGGATGGGCTAAATGGGTAAGGGGCATTAAGGAATCTACTCCTGACATCATTGTTGCACTATATGCTAACTAACTTTTATGTAAATTATAAAAAACAGATAAATAAAGAGAAAGGGGGAAAAAAAGAAGAAAAAA
This sequence comes from Neofelis nebulosa, assembly GCF_028018385.1. Taxonomy (NCBI): domain Eukaryota; kingdom Metazoa; phylum Chordata; class Mammalia; order Carnivora; family Felidae; genus Neofelis; species Neofelis nebulosa. The sequence goes on from NC_080790.1 coordinate 86,614,673, forward strand.
AGAAAATAAGCTGAGAAAGCATCCTTCAGCTTAATGGTATTTGTTAATTGATAGTATGTAGAATATACATTTTTTAAACCCCAGGAATAAGCTTAATAGCTTTTGTAATATAAATAATCTTGGGTGACCTTTGCAACCTTCGAATTTCTGCTTAATTTTCTAAAGTAAATGGGCACTTACTTACCTCATAAAAATTACCCACAATTTCTCTGAGAGCCTGCTGTCCTCCGTGTGCTGACTCATAGCCAAGGTGATGATCATCCCTTAAATGAATATAGAGGCTCAAAAGTTTATTCATTTTGATCTCAATCTCTTGTTCTTTGTAAGCTCTCAACCCCATTTCTCACAATAGAAGGTGGGACCTGATTGATGAAATCACTCTGTGGTAGCACTTCTCAAAGTTCACTGTTTCAGAAAAGTTACTTGGAGGGTAAAAGAAAACTGCAGGTCCCTGGGCTCTACTCCATACACGTGTGGGAGCTGGGGTGGGCCAGGAATCGGCATTTTCCCAGCACTCCAAGAAACTGGCAGGTAAGGGGTCTGGACTCACACTTTGAGAACGACCATCCCAGGATGACTTTGTTTACCATAGATGATGGGGGTGCAGGGCATTGAATCATGGAGGACATGAGATAGTAGTCCTGAACAGTGAAAAATCTCACATTGTGGCTATTTGGGATATGTTCATTATATCTGCATGGGCAGCCCATGCGGATATTATTTGAGGGAAAAAAGATTTCTCAAAAATGGCTGGAGATTTTCTAAAACCTGATTTGAAAAAGGCACGAAGCAGTGTGGTTAAGGAATAGAGTGAAAACATTTATCAGGGTGAAGTTGAAATGAGAATATAGAGTGGATTTATAGGTCACATCAGGGTTCCTCAAACCAAAGGTTGGGTAAATATCAAGACAGGATAAAGGGACAGAGCTCCAGAATCTTATCAGCAAACTGAGTGAAAAAGGGAAGGTCTTATCATTTCACTTGATTCCATTTTTTTTTTTTTTTGAGAGAGAGAGAGAGAGCATGAGCAGGGGAGGGGAGAGAGAGAGAGAGGCAGAGAGAGAGAGAATGAGAACCTCAAGCAGGCTCCACACTCAGCATGGAGCCCAATACAGGGCTCAATCCCATGACCCTGAGATCATGAATTGAGCTGAAATCAGGAGTCAGATATACAACTGAATGAGACTCCCAGGCACGCCTCCTGCTTCCAAATTTTTAAATTCTAGTCTCTGCCATCTGACATGAACTGCAGACTAAAGAGAACTTTATGCTTTCCCTTCTTCTTCTTTTTTTTTTTTTTGTAAAAAAAAATATGTAGTGTAAATGTGGTGGAGGAAAGGTCATTAAGATGAAAATGTTTAAGAACTACTGGATTACACTGAAGTCTTAATTATGAAACTCTTCCTCAGGTATCTTGCAGTCTGTCTCTGGCAAGTCCCAGTGTCCCTTGTCCCATCACCATAGAGCAAGTTAATACAACTGTGCTTTGTCACTAATGTGTTCACCAAAATATTCCTGCCTTTCAGGCACAAGTGCGATTGGGCTTTCCTGTCCCCTTGGTGTTAGCGGTGGCCATGTGACTTTCTTTGGCCAATGCTAAAATGTGAGTGGAAGTGACATATGCCGATTCCTTGTGGAGTCTTTAAGAACCAGTGCATGAGTCACCATTCTCTCTGTAATGACACAAATGAAAATGCCCCAGATAGTGGCTGATGTATTAGCCTTCCCTAGTGTGGGAAGAACGTGTGGAGTAGAGTCTGCAGACAACCCATAATGATAGCACAGATAGCATGAGTGATGATTAAACCTCATTGTTTTTTGTCACCAAGATTTTTGTGATTGTTTGTTACTGTAGTTTGGTCCAGCCCACCCTGACTGATTCCATAGTTAATGACAATGGCTCATGGAGGGCCTTTTCGAGAATGAGAAACCTCTTTTTATTTCAATATCCACTGACTAAGAATATACATGTTGTCTAGAAGCTACTGTGAATTCAATAACATTTTAAAATATATTTTAATTTCACTAACTGTAACCTTCACATATATTTGAAAACCAGTGGCTAATCCACGAGTAGTAGTCATCAGTGCTAAATAATTATTGGTGAATTGAGGACCCTTTGCAATTCTTGTTCTGGGGGTGGGGGGGGGTCAGGTGAAATAAGCCTTACCCTGGGAGACAAAAGCCAGATGTTTGTGGAAAGTACAACAGTGCCATTATATAATCATATATGATCCTGGGCTTTGGTTGTCTTATATACAAAGCAATGACATATCAACTGTCCCCTCCATTTCCTTGGGTAATTAAATGATAATGTATTAATAAGAGTTTTGAAAAGAATTACAAAAGATATTTTAAAGTGGATAATATTATTTGCAGTCTCAAGTTTGTGTATCCTCAAGTGACATTTAATCTTTACCTTAAAAAAATGCAGAAAGAAAATGGCTTAATGGCAATGCTGTTATAGACTAACTGTACAAGGGCATTTAGCTTCAAGTTCGTTTGTCCTTTCAAAATATTGCATCCTGCATCCACACTCAATATCCATATTTGTGAAATACAAGGGGGTAAGCAACAACACTAAACTCTATTTCAAGAAATGAAGGAAGGGAAACAAATCAAAGCACAGGAATTGCTGCTAGAATGAAAGCAATATATGTATAGTGAATATATATATTTATATGACTCTGAAAAGAAGAGATGCATTTGATAGTAGAGATTAATTAAATAAATGAGAAGGGAAAAAGTGTATCCAATCTTTGGGTGAATGAAAGTCGTAAATGGAAAATGTTGACACATTTACACAAAGAAAGCAACTAGACCACCGATGGAAATGAGCTGGGAAAAGGTAAGTTTTCCTGGAGCACAAATTTAAATTTCTGTCCTCTAAATCCTAGGCTCCTTGAGGGTTGGCCAGAGTTCTGGCAGGGACAAGGTGAAGCCCTCAGGGTCACTTGCTGAAGACCGGGAATACCAGAAAGAGTGCACCTGTCTTCCCTTCCCTGGAATGTCTGTGCTCCCCACTGCTTCCACCATGAACCTTATCTGACTTGTGCCCCAGTGTGAGGCACCGTTGACAACAGCGTGATAAAATGATTCATACGTTTCATTAAACCCACACCTGGATGTACATTTAGGCAGCATGGAAGCCCTGGTCAGAAAAACAAACGAGAAAAGATGAGTGAAAAGCCCATGTTCACAATTGGGAGAATGGGGCCGGAGAAAGGTGGGAGCGATTTGCAGCTGCCCAGGCCTGTGCCAGCTGTTTCCAGCTGCTTGCACTGGGTCAGCTTTCCGTGAGGCCCTTCCAGGCCTACTTTCTCTTTCAGTGTGGTCATAAAACCAGAAAGTGCAGATGGTGTGGCACTGGCACTCCCTCATGGCATTTTCCTAGAGCTGAGCTCAAATAACGATGTGTGACTGCCATCCAAATCACTGGCAGTTTTTGCAAAGCTCGAGCTTTTTTGGACCAAGAAATGCGCTGCTGTCTGGATTCAGCCCTTTTCAGCCTGCTCTTTTGGGTTGACCTTAGGGTGGGCAATCCCATCACTGTGGGCCACTTGCTTATATTTTGGGTTAAGTTTTGGGTCCAGAGAAAGTCATCCTTTGTATCCTACAGATATCTTTCCTGGGCCAAGCTTACAAGGCTTCCCTCTTAACCTCTCAGTAACTGTCTCCCGCCCCCTGCCCCGAGGCAGTTAGATCACCGGGCTGTCTTTTCCACCCCAAACACAGTACTTTTACTTTGCTCCAAGGCTGGCATTTCTATTTCCAGTCTGGTACATGCACAGCCAACAGATGGCCCTGCTGGGGTGGCATAATGTGTTTTCAAGGCCGTTGAGAATTCTATGACACAACGCAGCCCAAACAGAAGGGTTTATTGCTTCTCTCGACCTTACATCTCTGGGTGTAAACCAACTGCTTTTCTCACAAACAAACACCACATGGCCACGATCATCACAGATGATGGCCTCGACTTTTTCAAAATCAGTGTCCAGTTCTGAAGAATTTGCACGTATTCTGACTTACGTGATATTGAGTTTATAGTAGATTTCCTTTTGACCATGACTCATTATTGGGCAGATTTGGGAGGAATTCAGGTCAAGCAATGTGCCTTTATGATGACTTAGCTCAATCTTTTTTTTTAAAATGAGATAAAACTCACATAATATGAAATTCACCCTTTTAAACACTGAAGAGTGTGCAATTTAGTGACCTTAGTACAGTCACATGTTGTGCAACCATCGCTACTGACTCCAGAACATTCCTAACTGGTTCTGAAAGCCCTTTGCATGCAATGGATTATGCTCTTTATCTATGGATGGTAGTGGAAGATTTTGGTGGGAGTAGCAACCAACTGTAGCTTGAACCAAAATGTGATCCACTCCTTCCTTCTGGAAGGGCAGGTCCACCAGAAATCGGCCTGCATGAGGACAGGTGTGTCTTAGGGAACAAGCCTGCTAACAGAAGGGATAATCTGGTCCAGGCACTCTGCTGAGGTGTGAGTTTGTACAAAGGGAGGAGGGGAGTTGCCATCTGAGCACAGTGTGGCACTTGCTGTCCTTGTGGGTTTCTACCTGGCCTGGATGGTGCAGGTGGAAGGGAGTGAAGGAAGAGGGGCTCCAAGTAAAACTGGGCACACTTTCCTTGGACACCTAGGACACAGACAGGACCATGGAGACCATTGGGAGCAGACGCTGCCAGAGGGAGATGCAGTCACCATTCTCATTGTGGCTCCTCCCAGGGCCCTCCTGCCAGCAGGTACACAGAAGGAAGTGGGGTTGGCTCTGGGTTAGTAGGTTCTTTGAGGGGGCCAAAGCAGAAGGACAGAGCCTGGGTCCTGGATGCCAAGTGCCAACTGAGCAGCCTTATGGCCAAGTGCACCGAACAGGACCCCTTCCCCAGGGACAGGGTGGGTGGGAGAGAGGGGGGTTGATTAGCTCCTCCATTGGAGACCCTACCCCCTACTGGTTTTCGCTGTTCTTAGTGACCATAGTAGCCATAGTAGGGACCAAAAGGTAGAGGAACAAATGTTTGAAGGCCTGAATGACTTAGCAATGCTACAAAGGTCAAGTGATGAGCGAGCATTTCTCCTGCCTCCTTTAAGGACTGCATGTTGGCAGGGGGGAGAGGAGGATGGGTAGGGTAAGCCATAGATCACCACGGGGATGCCCACAGAATGCAGAGCAAGGCAGCATTGCCAGAGGTGGACAGAAACTCATAGGCATACACTGAGGAACTCCTTAGCTATCTATCTCCTGTGGCCAGGAGCACAGAGAGTGGGCCTAACTACTTATATACTGTGGGTTTGGGTCCCTGGAGGTTTATTTGCACACCTCCAGGCATGGAGTGTCCCAGGTTCCCCACTGGCTGGCAGGACTGTGACTGGGGAGGTCACATAGGGTGAGGCTGAATCCCCAAGTTCTGATCCCCACTTAGCCCCTTCCAGCTGTGTGACTTAGCCTGTGTGACTGTGCCTCTGTTTTCTTGGCTGCAAATGGAGATTTCTGAGCATTCCACGAGGGTGTGAAGTGGGGTGCTTACACGTGGAGGCTGGCAGTTCTTGTCCACTATTACCCACTGTGGTTACCGTGGAACCCAGGCAGGCCATCAGTGGGAGGAGGCAGGAGGTCAGGGATCTACTAGGACATACTGGTTCCAGAGGCATACTGAGGAAGGAACCAGGGAGGGAGAAGGAAGGAGCTTGGTCACTGCCCCCATTTATTTAGACAGATGGGCAGGCCTCCTTCTTAGAACCCCTATAGTCTGGGGAGGAGAGAGCTCAGGAAGAGATTCTGGTTTGAGCTGGAGGCAGCAGTGAGTGCTTCTGGGAGGCCTGTGGTCAGGGCCCACGCCCTTGGTCCTCCAGTGTCCAGGCTGAAAGTGCTGGTCAGGAGTCCATGCTGCCACTTGATGGGGCAGAAGGGTGGGTTTCACCAGCCAGCAGAGAGGAACTGCAGGAAGATGAGGAAATACTCTCGGGATGCGCCCGAGGCAGGCAGTTTCCCTGCTTGGGGATGGACTATTGGTGGTGATGTAATCTAATAGCTTGGATTTATCCCTCAGGCTGCTGAGACCATGAGAAACCCAAATCACTATGCTATTAAGTTGTGCTAAGTTCTCAGGACAGGCACTGGGACAGGGCTGATGTTACAGAAGGTAAGGGCAGGCTGTGTAGGTTGATGGACACTGGGATCTCTACCTTCCCACCTCTTGTGCCAGACAGAAACACTTCTGAATCACCCCTCCAGGCTGACACTTGTAAAGGACTCCCATGGCTCAAGACACCCATGAGATCTTTTTGAAGAATCAGATTATTTTATCCTGGGATGTATATGTTAAATGGATTTGAGCCATTAATTACCGTAAGTGTAAGACATAGCTTCCCTCAATGGCCAAATATGAATGATAATTTACTCTGTGAGTCTGAATGCCCCCAGAAAGCTTTGATCCACTTGAAATGTAATACTTCAACACATGCAGAGAGTACAGAAACAGCATTATTAGCAATTTGATAAATTATTCAAGAAGCAAACACTCTGGTAAGTTCTAGTTTCGTGTTCATGGGTTTTAAAAGCTGTTTCCTGATGGACAGCTTCCTGTTGTATTACTTTCCTACAACATTTGGGGGAGTGCACCCAAATGTTGTCCTTTGTGGGCACCTCTGCTTTCTCCCTGCCATAACTCCAAATGTTACATATAAAACAGGATTGTTCTAAAGAGAGAGAGAGAGAGAGAAAGAAACCAAGAAACCGACTCCTAACTACAGTGAACAAATTGATGGTTACCAGAAAGGGGGTGAAGTGGGTGGGAGGATAGGTTAAACGGGATGGAGACTAAAGAATACACTTATCTTGATGAGCACTAAGTAACGTACAGAATTGTTGAATCCCTCTGTTGTACACTTGAAGCTCACATAACACGGATAACTATATTGGAATTAAAATCAAAAACTTAAACAAAAACCAAAAAGCCCCAGGATTGTTCTGAGGTGGGGCTTAGATGACACCACGAAGGTGGGGCCCCATGATGGGATAGGTGCCCTTAACAGGTGGAGGAGACTCCAGCCCTCCCTCTGCTCCCAGCCATGGGAGGACTGCACACGGCTGCCATCTGCTAGCCAGGAAGTGGGGTCTCACCGGACACTGGATCTGCTGGCACCTTAATCTCAGACTTCCAGCCTTCAGAGCCCTGACAAATGACTGCCTGTATTTAAGCCACCAGCCCACAGTGACTCAGACACTCTGTCAGGAACCTTTCTCAACCACCCAATCTGGACGGGAGATTGGCAGGGTGCAGGTCCGTTTCACCTCCCTTCCCAGAAGCTCAGAGATCTTCACAAACAGTCACAGTCTGATTGTGTGTGACCAATGCCCCCCCTGATCCCCACAGCTTCTTCTTTGTGTTTTTGCACGCTGGGCAGCAGCCACGAGGGGTGTAACCAGTTGCTTCGTTGAATTCATCAACTAAAGATGCCCATAAATCCCAAAGCAAAGGAAGAACTTTTAGTCATTTTGGAGGATGATTAAGAAGGAAAAGTGTCTCCTGCGTGTTTCAGAGGTGATGCTAAGCTCTGCACAATCTGGCTTGATATTTTCTTTCCCGAGGCACCTATAATTTCTGGAAATACTATGTCACGATTTGATAATATCACTGGCAGGTTTTAGAGCTGTTTGCATCTTGGTGAAGATTTCTGGAGTTGTGTTTTTACCTCAAGGCCCTTACTGTGAGTGAAGCTGTTAAATAAATAAATAAAAAGATAAAAAATATGAGTATTGCTTTCTGGATGGGCTGTATATGGCAATGCTGTTCTCTCGCACCATTATTTTCCGGCCCCTTGGGATGTATTAATGATATTCAGAGCTCTTCTGTGAGTCTTTCCTTTGTTTAGGCCTTTGGACGCTTATATTTGGGAGTATTTATATGCCACAGCTGTGAACCTAAACATATAACATGCATACATATTTAAAATAATGTGAAATTTTAAAAAATGGCTCACTTGAACCTTAAAAAAATTTCAATTCTGAATGATGCTTCTTTGCCAGGCCTTTTCAAGATTCATTATTCAGACTATTTCATCTCCAAGTTTCCATCAATTTCTTTTTTTTTTGGCTCATCTCTTTTGCTCCCCACGCACCCACACAGCTTGCTCCTGTCATTCCAAGCTACTGCTGTTTCTAAAGAATATTCCTATTTTCCCACCTCCCATCCCTTTCTTTGCTTATGCTGATTTCTCCAGCCTACAAACCACTGACACTCTCTCCACTTGTGAATCCTGTTTCAAATTACAAACTAAAGGCTTCAGAGTTTCCTTAGTCCCATGACTGGCCTTGATTTCTTTCTTCTTTGTGCTTAGGCTCAACTGACGGAGTTATGTTTATTAAAAAGCAAACGGATCATGTCATTGCCGGGTTGACTTTCTGGTGCTCGTGGTGTCTCCCTGTCCTGGGCTTCGCTCGCTTGTGAATACAGATGGGGAATAATTCCAACATTAAATCTTGATAGCCCTGAGCCAAGCTGAGCACCCCACTGTCAGCCCTGTGTGCAGTTCTCTGTCCCAAGCACTTGAGGGGACTCCCAGGGGAGGCTCCCTCATAGCTAGGCACCCTCAAATGCCCATTGCTGTCTTCTTCAGTAACAGCGTGATTTGCTGATCTTTTTCAAGGAGTTGCCAACATTATATCATGCACTGAGTTTTTAAAAATTTCTGGAGTGTCGGGAAGGCATTTTATTCAACCTGGTATTTCACACATCTTCTATGTGGTAGGTCTGTAGTAAACATTTGAATTTTTAGATAGTATAAGGATTCCTTGACTTGATTTTCTTTATTTAAAACAATTTTTTTAATGTTTATTTATTTTTGAGGCAAAGCATGAATGGGGGAGGGTCAGAGAGAGAGGGAAACACAGAATCCGAAGCAGGCTCCAGGCTCTGAGCTGTCAGCACAGAGCCCGACGCAGGGCTCGAACCCACGGACCATGAGATCGTGACCTGAGCCAAAGTTGGACGTTTAACTGACTGAGCCACCCAGGCGCCCCGACTTGATTTTCTTTCAGGAAGTGAAAATCATCTTTTGTGTCCTCTCAGTAGAAAGCAAACATGCTTATTTATGGTAGCTTTGGCTGGAGCTTTGGAGTAGAAAGACAACCAGACAGTTGAGAATTGCACTGCAGGTAAAATACAAGAGGAAGAAAGGGCTGAAAATGTCCAAAGGGAAAAAAACAATAACCACAACAGTAATACTCATTTAGGAGCTAAGTTTCTGGGCACACCTGGTTGGTTCAGTCAGTTAAGTGTCTGACTCTCGATTTCAGCTCAGGTCATGATCTCATGGTTTATGAGTTCAAGCCCCACATCGGGCTCTGTGTTGACAGTGTAGAGCCTGCTTGGGGTTCTCAATTTCTCTCTCTCTCTTACTCATCTTCTCTCTCTGCCCCTTCCCCATCTCAAAAATAAATAAAAATAAAACAAAAAAAATTTTTAAAAAAGGAACAAAGTTTCTGATTACATGAAAAAGTAATGGTTTCTGAGCAAGGAGAAAGAGTTCTCTTTCTTTAATTAATCAACTCACACATTTATTTATTTTTTTTAAATATATGAAATTTATTGTCAAATTGGTTTCCATACAACACCCAGTGCTCATCCCAAAAGGTGCCCTCCTCAATACCCATCACCCACCCTCCCCTCCCTCCCACCCCCCATTAACCCTCAGTTTGTTCTCAGTTTTTAACAGTCTCTTATGCTTTGGCTCTCTCCCACTCTAACCTCTTTTTTTTTTTTTTTCCCTTCCCCTCCCTCATGGGTTTCTGTTAAGTTTCTCAGGATCCACATAAGAGTGAAACCATATGGTATCTGTCTTTCTCTGTCTGGCTTATTTCACTTAGCATCACACTCTCCAGTTCCATCCACGTTGCTACAAAAGGCCATATTTCATTCTTTCTCATTGCCACGTAGTATTCCATTGTGTACATAAACCACAATTTCTTTATCCATTCATCCCAACTCACACATTTATTGAGAGGCTACAGCATGTATGCCAGTGTGTTGATTTTTTCAGAATGCCACGAAGTATAAATGATAATATCAGAATCAACATTATGCTTTAAAAGAGTTGAGAAGATAAAACTTATTAATTAATTCTCTTTCTCCCGCTATTCATCTGTCTGTCCACCTTATTTTGTTCATGTTGCTGTAGTAACAACATGGCTTATAAACAGCAGACACGTATTTCTCATAGCTCTGAGGCTGGAAGTCCAGACCAGAGTGCCAGCGAGGAGGAACCTGTTCCCTATTCACAGACAACCATCTTCTTGCCGTGTCCTTCCATGGTGGAAGGGGCAGGGAGCTCTCCGGGGTCTCTAAAGTAAGGGCACTAATCCCATTCGTGAGGGTTCCGTCTTCATGACTTGGTCACCTCCCAAGGCCCCACCTCCAAACACCGACATATTGGAGGCTTGATTTCAACATACGAACTTTAGGGGACTGAAACATTCAATCTATAGCGCCTTCCCTCCCTCCCTCCTTCCCTTTCTCCTCCTCTCCCCAATTCCTCCTGCCTTGGGCTAAAGCATATTTTTAACATCATTGCTTTCTGACTCACAGTTGTCTTACTAGGATTTCAAAAAAATTTTGAGTCTAGTTGACACATGGTGTTACATTAGTTTCAGGTGTACAACGTAGAGATTCAACAAGTCTATACGTTATGCTGTGCTCACCGCACATGTAGCTGCCATCTGTCACCACATAATGCTATGACAGTAGCGTTGACTATATTCCCTATGTTGTACCCTTCATCCTCATGACTTGTTCATTCCATAACTGGAAACCTGTATCTCCCACTCCCCTTCACCAATTGTGCCCATCCCCCACTCTCCTCCTTTCTGCCAACTATCAGTTTATTCTCTGGATTTATAGGTCTGATTCTGCATTTTGTTGTTTATTCACTTGTTTTTTTATATTCCACATATAATGAAATCATATGGTATTTGTCTCTCTCAGTCTGACTTATTTCACTTAGCATACAACACTGTGGGTCCATCCATGCTGCTGTGAATGCACGATCTCATCTGTTTTTAAAATTTTTTTTTTTTACGTTTATTTATTCTTGAGAAACAGAGTGAGACAAAGAGTGAGAGGGGGAGGGGCAGAGAGAGAAGGAGACACAGAATCCGAAGCAGGCTCCAGGCTCCGAGAAAGCAGTCAGCACAGAGCCTGATGCAGGGCTCGAACCCATGAACTGTGAGATCATGACCTGAGCCGAAGTTGGACACTCAACCGACTGACCCACCCAGGTGCCCCATGATCTCATCTGTTTTTATGGCTGTGCAATATATTAGGATGTTTGACAGTGGGGATATTCACCTCCTCAGGAAAACCTCACTTCCATCCAGTGTGACCCCAGCAGAAATATTAAATCACATCAGGACAATGTCGACCAACTTCGGCATGGGCTTAAAACATTTTACTCCAAACACCCTCTCTCATGTTATATGTCATTTTCATCTAAGCTGTAGTTCTCGGGTCACCTGGGTGGCTCAATCAGTTAAGCATCTGACTTCGGCTCAGTTCATGATCTCATGGTTCGCGAGTTTGAGCTCTACATTGGGCTCAATGCTGACACCATGGAGCCTGCTTGGGATTCTCTCTCTCCCTCTCTCTCTGCCCCTCCCCCACTCATTCTCTCTCTCTCTCTCTCTCTCTTTCTAAATAGATAAATAAACTATAAAAAAGATTTTAAACTGTAGTTCTTGATTTTACACTTATACATTAAGAAAATTATATGCATTTAATGCTTGAGATTTTTCTGAGGTTTGACTGAATTAGGTGGGACCCAATAAATAGCATCTAATAGCAGCAGATGGAGTCCGGAACATGGCATTCTTACAGATGAAGCCTATGTTGGAGAATGTTACATGAACAAAGAGATTCCTAAATGCCCATCTGGTGCCCGTCCTGTGAACATCACTGGCCTATTTGTGTTGGGCCTTCCCTGAATCTCCAGTATTAGACCCAGAGAGTGGTGTTGGGGCAGGTGATCACTCCAGGAAAGCAGGAGAGGGCCATTAGGCTGTACATGACTTGTCCCTCTTTTCAAGCAAACCACGAGATAAATTACAAGAAGGAAGCAATTGAGAGCCTGGAAGAAGGCTGGGGTTTTGTCCATGTGGATAGGGTGCCTGCCAAGGATGGGCTTCTTAGGGGACAGAATGTTGAATTCTAAGACTGGGATGGTCCCGGGCAAATCAGGAGAAGTCTGTGACCCTGGTTGTGGAGAGAAACATCAGAAATGAGAGTGTTCCTGTCTTAATGCTCCCTATGTTTTAATTCTCTAAAACAGTGGTTCTCAGACTTCACCTGTATCAGGGTCTTGGGGGACGCTGGTGAAAACACTGCCTTTAGAGAGCACCCCTGCCCCCCAGCATCTGATTGAATGGGTTGGGGGTGGGGTGTGATGGGGCACTGTTGGCGCTGGCCTAGAGTGCTTGCTGAGGACACTGCTCTAACACATCGAGAAGGAACCATAATCCCTCCTCCATCATTATTATCATCAATCGTTATCATTATCATCATCATTTTAAATAAGCTTTATGCCCAACGTGGGGCTTGAACTCACAACCCCCGAGATCAAGAGTTACATGGTCCACTGCCTGAGCCAGCCTCTTTCCCCATTCGGGATACCAGCAGCAGCTCTTTAGGGCAGCGCTCCTGTCTTCAGTGAAGCTGACACCCAACTGTTGCTCATTGTTCCTCCTTTTGGGCCTGTGATTTTACCCCCTAGAAAGCTCGAAAAGCCTCAGCAGTTATAGCTATTCTACATTTAGAGCTAGTAATTCTCTCTTGATTGAATTTACTGTCTCAGGTTATGACAGAATTTCTAGAAATGTGATTATGTAACAATGGCGATTTTCCAATAACTTATGTTCAAAGATATTCCAATAATAAAATGCCAGAAGCAGAGATGTCTGGAAGTCCACCATAAGTTAAAAAATTCCCAGGGAGAAAGAATCACCAGTTAAGTCACCTTGCAAATTGAAGTTACAAAGTTCAAAATCAAATTCTTCCTTTGTGAGTTCAAAGTCCAAAGTCATCACAGTGAAAAGGCACTGTTCTTAATTTCTTATTCTGTTCCATCTTAGCCAAGGGGTTCTTGATGGTGGCAGAGCCAGGTCTAGACTCCTGTTGGCAGCTGCTGCCTGGCCTGTTTCTCGAGGCTTCTTTCAGGGCCTTAAAGTTGAGTTGGTTCAATCTCAAGGCTCTGATGTCTTCATTGTTGAAGCAGTCCAGGAGCCACTGGGACTCGTGTACCATTGCACTGGCCTTGATCAAAACCTCCTCTTATAAAATGAACCAGTGCCCAACCTGTCTTAGCCCGTGCAGCCTGCCGTATCAAACCATCAAGACCGAGTGGCTTATACACAACAGATGTTTATCTCTCACAATTCTGGAAGCTGGAAATCCGAAGTGAGAGTGCCAGCATGGCCAGGTTTTGGCGAGAATCCTCTCTCTGGTTGCAGATTGACTTCTCACTGTGTCCTCACATGGTGGACGGGGAAGGGAGCTCTGGGGGGTCTCTTTTACGAGGGTACCCATCCCTTTGATGAAGGCTGCTCTCCCATGACCCACCCCACCTCCAAATACCATCACACTGAAGATTAAGATTTCAACACAAGAATCTGGGGAGACCACAAACGCTCAGTGCATAACATTCCCTACGCAGTTAATTCAGGTAAAATTGTGTACTTAGGTTTGCAAAGACCAGAGGTGCGATCCAGTGGCATTCGTGAGAGGGGTACCTTGCTCCAGCTCCACTGGATCCCAGGCAGTCTACACCAGGTGCTCTGAGTCCATTGTGCAGGACATGCAAATGTCAGCTTGTCAGCAACTTAGAGACACATACTTGGCTTCAAACTCTGTTACTGCTCCTTTAAATTCTTAATGATTTTTAAAAATTATTTTAGAGAGAAAGAGAGAGAGCATGTGAGTGGGGAAGAGGGAGAGAGAGAACGCGAATCCCAGTGCAGAGCTGGATGCAGGGCTCAATCCCATGACTGTGAGATCATGACATGCGCAGAAATCAAGAGAGTCAGACGTTTAATGGACTAAGCCACCCAGGAGCCCCCAATTCTTTTTTTTTTTAATTTTTTTTTAACGTTTATTTATTTTTGAGACAGAGAGAGACAGAGCATGAACGGGGAGGGTCAGAGAGAGAGGGAGACACAGAATCTGAAACAGGCTCCAGGCTCTGAGCTGTCAGCACAGAGCCCGACGCGGGGCTCGAACTCACGGACCGCGAGTTCATGACCTGAGCCGAAGTCGGCCGCTTAACCGACTGAGCCACCCAGGCGCCCTGAGCCCCAAATTCTTAATGATTTTTATTTTTATTTTTTATTTTTTAAGTTTATTTATTTATTTTGAGAGAGAGAGAGAAAGTGAGTGGGGGAGGGTCAGAGAGACAGGGAGAAAGAGGGAGAGAGAGAGGTGGAGAGAAAGAGAGAGAGAGAGAGAGAGAGAGAACAGAGAGAGAATCTCAAGCAGGCTCCACAATGTCAGTGCAGAGCCCAATGCCGGGCTCAAACTCACAAACATGAGATCATGACCTGAGCCAAAATCGGATACTTAACTGATTGAGCCACCCAGGTGCCACCTTAATGATTTTTAAATAAAGGACCTGAATTTTATTTTTCACCGGCCACACAAATTATGTAGTCTGTCCTGCCACCATCTTTGAAGTCAGACTCAACTGGGAGAGGTCTCCCACAGTAAGCCTAAGTATGGTGCTCTGCTGACCCGGTAAGGGAGAAAAGTCCTGCTGGATAAAAAATCCTGTGTTCTCCGAGAGATAGAGGGACATTGAGATACTGCTCCTGTCTTGCAGAAATTTGCAGTAGAGTCAGCCTCAATCACCTGGTTTTATTCGAAATGAGTTTCCTTACTCTCATATTTATTTCTCTTTTAAGGTCCAAGTTTCTGTGGAAATAAACAAAGATCAACCAAACGAGAAAGGAGGAGGCTGTTGATTTGGAGCTTGCTACAGTAAGAGTCAGCCACTATCACTTAGTTTTGGTACAGACTCAAAGGCAGGCAGAAGAGTGGGAAAACTTTATAGTTAAAAAAAAAAGAATAGGGTCCAGGTGTGCCCTGATTGGAAGCTGGTGGCGTGGGGAAGCCGGAGGTGCCTAACGAGAAGCGGGGTGTCCAGTGTGATTGGTTAGGGGTGCATTTTGACTTTCTCTGGTTGATTCTAAGTTGGAAGAAGCCACAAAAATGAGTAATACTGCCAGTTATTGATCAAGTCCTGGGCATTTGGGGCTTTGTTAGAGGAGTTATTATTTGGTTTCCTGGACTGTCACTACAGACAGTTCTCTGGCTTCCCGCTTACCTGGCTTATAACAGGCTGGCTTTCTGGGTTGTTTATTACAGGTAAAGGTTTGGTGTTCTGGACAACTAACTTGCTGCAGATTGTGGGACAGAGTTCTATTTTTATATATAGTCTGGCCATTGTTGACTTGTGTATGTTGTCTCTCATTTCTTTTTTAAATTTTTTAATGTTTCTATTTATTTTTGAGAGAGAGACAAGAACACGAGTGTGCGAGGGGCTGATAGAGAGGGAGACACAGAATCTGAAGAAGGCTCTGTGCTCTGAGCCATCAGCACAGAGCCAGCTGTCTGCACAGAGCCTGACGTGAGGCTCGAACTCATGAACAGCAAGATCATGACCTGAGCCGAAGTTGGACGCTTACCTGACTGAGCCACTCAGACGCCCCTCTTTTTTTTTTTTTTAACGTTTATTTATTTTTATTTTGATAGAGAGAGACAGAGAGAACCAGCAGGGGAGGGGCAGAGACAGAGGGAGAGAGAGAGAATTCCAAGCGGGCTCTGTGATGTCAGTGCAGAAACTGATGTGGGGCTCGATCCCATGAACTGTGAGACCATGACTTGAGTCAAAACCAAGAGTCAGATGCTCAGCCAAATGAGCCACCCAGGCACCCTTGTCTCTCATTTCTGATGTTTGAGGGCTGGGCTGAGGCTGTGCTTCATATACTGATGTAGTTTTTAAACTGTGTTATCTGATCCAGGTGGATGCTGGAGCCTGCCTCCCTCCTTCTTTGGTTGAATTGTGTTGGTCTGGAGACTTACCCTCAACCAATTCTCCAAATTTTTTATGTTTTTATTTTATTTTTGAGACACACACAGAGTGTGAACGGGGGAGGGGCAGAGAGAGACGGAGGGAGACACAGAATCTGGAGCAGGCTCCAGGCTCTGAGCTGTCAGCACAGAGCCTGATGTGGGGCTTGAACTCACAGACTAAGAGATCATGACCTGAGCCAAAGTCAGATGCTTAACTGAGCCACCCAGGTGCCCCTAAATTCCTTTCTTGTGTCACCACCACTGCTCTGCCTTTGAATTTTGTCAGCAGCAAGTGGTTGAACCTGGTCTGTTTGGGGCCCCTCACACCAGGTGCTCATGCACCACTGCACCTCATCTACAAATTCAGAGCCAACTTGAGACCACATCAGAGGACAGCCCTTATGGGCCATGAATAAACCCCATGGACCCCAGAGTCTGAGCCCTCCAGAACCTTCCTTGGATCTGAATAAAATTCAGAGCAACACAGAAAGAAAGGAAGTCTGGGCAGCCCATCTACACTGCTCCTCTGGACCTGGCATTTACAACGCCAAGCTGGCATCCTTGCCTTAGCATTCCGTAGCAAACACACGACTTGGCTGCTGTAGAAAAGGTCTGGACTGGAAACCTGATTGAAAACACAGTAAAATGGTAGCCAATAAGTTTGCAACCCTCTTGGGAATGCAGAGAGATGATCTATCTTTTTTCATTGAATCTTGGCTCTGTGTTAGTTTGTCTAATCAGTGTCCGTATTTGGTTTCAGAGGAAGGACTGGTGTCCCCAGTGCCTTTAGAAAAGAGCAGATCCTCCAACAAATTGGGATTTGTTTAGAAGGCTTAGAGGGGTATGGTTGTTGACTGGCTGTTCCCCTGCTCAGAGGGAGAAATGCATTAAAAATTTTTAATCAAAACGGTAAGTCTATAATTACTGTATGTATAAGTCATATAAAAATTTGGATGTGGGATTGGGAAAGGCTCTGGATCTGAAGGATGAACGAGAATGAACATATGGTGAATAAAGGGAAAGGCACTCAGGCTAATGTGTTAAAAATCATGTTTATTAAGACTTCAATAGAACATTTGCTGCATTTGGGGAGGGTGGTGGGGAAGTGGTTCAAAAAGTAAACCAGTATCTTATCTTCTCAGGAAGCCAGGCAGGACCTGGAAATGTGGGGGTGGGGGACATACCCTCCTCTCCACTGGACTTCTTGTGTTCCATGGGGAGGTGGGGGTCTACCTTGGGCAGGACTAGGCATCTCTGAGTGCAAAGAGGTGGTGCCAGAGGTCCGTCCTGTGACTGATGTTTGGTGAAGAGGAGAGACCACAGGAGGAAGAACATTCATTACAACTAGTGCTCTATTGTCAGGTAAATGGAGTCATGCTGCCTGCAGCAATGCTTGGGATGTTGATCCAAACAGATGAACCAATTGTCCCTTAAGGCACAGGAGTTAAGAACTGAGAATAGGATTTGAGATTACAAAGACAACAGCCCTCCCACATGTTACCCATCACACCTGCTAAGGTTAGCCTTGGCAACATTCAAAATGGGGAGCAGTTTTTGCTACAATATGATGATTATTATCAGTTGCAGCTGACATAGTTTTTTTTTTTTTTAAGTTTATTTATTTTAAGAGAGAGAGAGAGAGACAGACAGACAGAAAGAGAGGGAGACAGAGAGTATCCCAAGCAGGCTCTGCACTGTCAGCCCAGAGCTTGATGCAGGGCTCAAATTCATGAACCCTGAGATCATGACCCGAACTGAAGTTTAACCAACTTAGCCACCCAGGCAGCCCCCTGACATGCCTTTTTATTACACTATTCTTTACTATTCTTAAATTTTGGTTCTTGTAAAACTTATTTACTTCCAATATGACATTATTTGCCAAATGGATAAAATGTAAAAGAACATATTTCAGTTAAACTTCATCCTTCTGGTTTCCACTGTGCTCACTGCAAATGTGCCCCTGTCCATGTCACAATGTGTGAATAGGACTGGCCTGAGCCAAAACTCCAAACTGGGAAGAACCGGGAAGGTTTGTCTCCTTTGCCTCATCTTTTTTTGTTTTTTGTTTTTTGTTTTTTGTTTTAAGTTTATTTACTCATTTATTTTGAGAGAGAGAGCGTGCACGTGCACATGCATGAGCTGGGGAGGGGCAGAGAGAGAAGGAGAGAGACAATCCCAAGCAGGCTCTGAGATGTCAGGGCAGAGCTAATGCAGGGTTCAATCTCACAACCCTGGGATGATAACCTGAGCCAAAACCCAGAGTAGATGCTCAACCGACTGAGCTGTCCAGGATCATGTCCTTTTTTTTTTTTTTTTTTTTTTTTTTTTTTTTTTTTTTTAAATTTTTTTTTTTCAACGTTTTTTATTTATTTTTGGGACAGAGAGAGACAGAGCATGAACGGGGGAGGGGCAGAGAGAGAGGGAGACACAGAATCGGAAACAGGCTCCGGGCTCCGAGCCATCAGCCCAGAGCCCGACGCGGGGCTCGAACTCACGGACCGCGAGATCGTGACCTGGCTGAAGTCGGACGCTTAACCGACTGCGCCACCCCGGCGCCCCTAGGATCATGTCCTTTTAACACAGACTCCTCCCATTCCTGCTCAGAATGTCCTCAGTATCCCTAGTTTCAAGTCTTGTCTCTCTGGAAATGACACTCCCCAGGTTCTGAATAGAAGAAGATACTTTGTCATGAGCAAGAAGAACAGCTTCCTAAGACAAGAGGCCTCTCGGGAGAGCATTTATTAGGTGATGCCTTGGCCGGGGGAGCTCTTGAAGGCTGGCAGTCCTCAATGCCTGATTTTAGTAGTAGAGATGATTTACCTCTATTACGATAAGACTTTCATCACAGATGACAAAAACCCAACCCAAACTAATTTACACAAGAAAGGTAATGTTTGGGTCCATGCAACTTCCATCGTGGGTGGGTGGAGGGGCTCGAACCATATCAGAGGGCTCTGGGTCTCAGTGGTTCATACCCACTCACCTCTGTTAGGCTTAATTCCACCAGCAGTTTCTATGCAGGAGGTAAGATGGCTGATGGTAGCTCAATCCTTGTATCATTCCAGCTAAGCACTGCTGTTGACACTGTTATTCCGCTGTCTGCTGGGTCCCCCCTTACAAGGTTGCCCGTGGCTGGGAAGGGCTGGAATTACCACATCTATATTTTTCATCCTTGTACTTTCAAACTTCTACTTGAAATTATGTTTGAAATGTGAGCATATAGCCAGATTTTTGAAAAAAAACAACCATGATCTTTTGTATTCTAAGTGAATTTTAAAATTGCCTCACATTTAATGCAATTGCTAACGATTAAGTTTAAACATATCTCCTTATTTTGTGAGTTCTGTTTGCTGTTCTTTCTTTTCTCTTTTGCTGCCTCCTTTTGAATATATATATATATATATATATATATATATATATGACTTTCATTCTCTACCCTGCAATTACATAGCTGAAATTTATATAATCTATTTCTATTCCTTCAAAGATTAGCATATGTCCTTAACCTACCAAATGTGAAGTTAATCAATATGGTTACTTTAGAACACATGCATTCCATTCACCGGCCTCCTGATTTGTTTGTTACTATGACATTTAATGCTTTGCATATTTGTAAACCCCACAAGATATGATTGTTATAATTTATAGTCAACTTTATTTTGAGTTTCCCAACACATTTCATATTTTCTTTGCTCTTCATTGCTTTCATCTGGGAGCATTTTCCTTCTGCCTATGAGCATGCATGTCTATTATATTATATTATATTATATTATATTATATTATATTATATTTAGTGCATGTCTATTTCTTGTATCCTTTCCTGGGTTTTATCTGAAAATGGATATATTTCATGTTCCTTCCTGCAAGGTCTTTTCATTAGAGAATGTGAGACCGACAATTCTGTTCTTCTAGCACACTGAAAATACCATACTCCTGCCTCTGGTTTCCATTGGTGCTGTTGTATAGTCAGAAAGTTTCTCTTTTCTCTGGCTGCTATAATATTTTCTCTTTGTCTTTGCTTATATAAAATTTCGCTATGATGCTTCGATAGATAAATTTCATTTTATTTATCCACTTGGGATGTGTTAAGATTTTTGAATTTATGGACTGGTATCTTTCATTAGTTCTGAAAAATTGTTATGATTTCCTCCTTAAACAATGTCTCTGTACCATTCCCTCTCATATCTCCTTCCTGGGTGAAATTAAATGTAGATTAGATCTTATCACTCTTCTCTTTATGTCTTTTACTGTCCCATCAGTATTTTCTATTTTATTTTTATTTAGGCAGTAATTTTTGGAAAATTTTTTTGGCCAATATTCTATTTCATGATGTCTATTCAGTTATGTCTAACTTACTTTTTAACTTTCTAATTGAAGTTAATTTCAAACTCATCCTTTTATTTATTCAAGCACAGTGAGTATAGTTATTTAATAACCTGGGTCTAATAAGTCCAATTATTTTGAAATACAGATCTACCTTGACTTACAATAGGAGTTATGTCTCAATAAACTCATTGGAAGTTGAAGATATTGGAAGTTGAAATGCATTTAACACACCTTATCTACCAAATGTTGTAGCTGAGCCTAGCCTAACTTAAGCATGTTCAGAACACATATACTAGCTTACAGTGCAGCAAAATCATCTAACACAAAGACTATTTTATAATAAAGCATAGAATATCTCATGTAATTAATAGAATACTGCACTGGGAGTGAACAGGTACAGAATGGTTGTAAGCCTGTACCCATGGGTAGTTTATCCTTGGGTCACATGGCTGACTGGGAGCTGTCCAGCATCATAGTATCATACCACCTATCGTTAGCCTGGGAAAAGATTCAAATTCAGAAGTTAAAGTATGGTTTCTACCGAATGTGTATTGCTTTAACATCATCATAAAGTCAGAAAATTTTAAGTTGAGGGGTGCCTGGATGGCTCAGTCAGGTAAGTGTCTGACTGTTGATTTAGGCTTAGGTCATGATCTCAGGGTCCTGAGATTGAGCCCTGCATGGGGCTCCATGCTGAGTGTGGAGCCTGTTTAAGATTCTCTCTCTCCCTCTACCTCTCCCCCCTTCCCCAGCTCAGGCACGCATGCACGCATTCTCTCTCTTAAAACAACAACAACAACAACAGCAACAACAACAACCACCACAACAAAATCATAAGTTGAATCTTTGTAGGTTAGGGACCATCTGTATATGCAATTCTGTTTCTTTTCTCCCCTGGTTTTTGCTTATTGTGTCCATTTCCTTGTACATGTGGATACTTTCGTATACTAGTGATTGCATTTGAAAATGTATTTACAGGAGCACCTGGGTGGCTCAGTCAATTAAACATCCAACTCTTGGTTTAGGCTCAGGTCATGATCTCACGGTTCATAAGGTGGAGCCTCATGTCAGGCTTTGTGCTGACAGCACAGAGGAGCCTGCCTGGGATTCTCTCTTTCCCTCTCTCTCTGCCACTCCGTCTCCCTCTCTCTCAAAATAAATAAATAAATATTAAAAAAAAAAAGAAAATGTATCTACAGAAATAATTTGAGACCCAGGTTGAAGAAACATTTCTGCATTGGGAGTTTGTGTGTTTCTGATAGGCACTAGGACATTACTTGTCCAGGGCCACCTTAAACCAAGTTCAAGCTTTGAAGTTTCCTGGATGATTCAAATCCAGGCTGAAATTCTGACTGAAGATGTTCTAGTTCTGGTTCTATGTAATCCTGGGGTATGGCCCTTTGAGAATATTAGTTTATTTTAGAAAATTTCCTTTTATATGGGTGTAGACTATAACTTTTGTCCATTACATTCTGCAAGCTGTCAAAACAAGAGGTCAAAATTTTTTAGATCTTCAAGACTACAGAAATTAGAAATGAAGGTTTAAACATGCAAGAATACTGTGCTCATGAACTTTTATGAGGAATATAGTAGAAGATGAGCTTCGATAACCAAGAGATGGTTGGACCAAAGGACAGATGATAAATATTAAATATGTTTAATTGTAGATCTGAAGCCAAAATGAAGTAGAGACTAGTGTGGAATACAATGTAAATATTACATATTATGATAAAGTAGACATAATTCAACTGAAAATTTATAGAAAGAAGAAAGAAGAAACTAGAAGAAACTCATTGATGATTACTGAGGCAATAGAAAGGAGTTGAAGGATATCATTAAAAATAAACAGCCCAGGGGCGCCTGGGTGGCTCAGTCGGTTGGGCGACCAACTTCAGCTCAGGTCATGATCTCTTGGTCTGTGAGTTCGAGCCCCACGTCAGGCTCTGTCCTGACAGCTCAGAGCCTGGAGCCTGTTTCAGATTCTGTGTCTCCCTCTCTCTCTGACCCTCCCCGTTCATGCTCTGTCTCTCTCTGTCTCTAAAATGAATAAACGTTAAAAAAAATTAAAAAAAAAAAAAACAGCCCAGTGGGGCACCTGGGTGGCTCAGTTGGTTAAGTAGCCTACTTTGGCTCAGGTCATGATCTCATGGGTTCTGAGTTCAAGCCCTGCGTTGGGCTCTGTGCTGACAGCTCAGAGCCTGGAACCTGCTTCGGGTTCTGACTCTCTCTCTCTCTCTCTCTCTCTCTCTGCCCCTCCCCTGCTTGTGCTCTTTCTCTCTCTCTTTCTCAAAAAATAAATAATAAACATTAAAAAAAAAAAAAAAAAACCAGGGGCCACCCGGCTGGTTCAGTCAGTAGAGCATGTGACTCTTAATCTCAGGGTTCTGAGTTTAAGCCCCACGTTGGGCATGGAGCCTACTTAAAATTAAAAACAAACACAAAACAACCCGGAAGATAAAAGATTATATAAGAAAACAAGGGACTATGGACATACATAAAGTATAAATATAAAAGTTATCACTAGAAAAAAAATTGGCTTTTGAAATGTTTCTATTTTGTTTGAAATTAAACTTCTTTGTTCTGGTAGATTTTTCAGGGCAGAGAATTTGTCATGCGATTTGTTGGTATAATTCAAAATACATTAAACTACATTTCCGTTAAAAAATAGCTCTGTTTAGATATAATTTACATACTGTACAACTCACCTATTTAAAGTATATATTTTGAGGCACCTGGGTGTCTCAGTCTGTTAAGTGTTCGACTTCAACTCAGATCATGATCATTTGTGGGTTCAAGCCCTGCATCAGTCTCTGAGCTGACAGCTTGAAGCCTGGAGCCTGTTTCAGATTCTATGTCTCCCTCTCTCTCTCTGCCCCTCCCCTGCTTGCACTCTGTCTCTCTCTCTCTAAAATAAATAAATACACTTAAAAAAAACATTAAAGTATACATTTCAATGGCTTTTACTATAGTCACAGAATTGTACAGCCAGCACAATAATTAACTTTTCAATTTTAGAACATTTTAACCACCCCAAAATGAAGCCCTGCACCCATTAGCATTTATCACTATTCCTACATCCCTGTCCCTTCTCCCCCCATTCCCAGAAACCACTAATCTTTCTGTCTCTATTTGCATATTCTAGACATTTCATATACATTGAACCTTATGAATATGTGGTCTTTTGTTTGTAGTTGGCTTCTTGCACTTTTCAATGTTCATCCACATTGTAGCATCTATCAGTATTTAATTCCGTTTTATCACCAAAAATATTCCATTGTATGGACATGCCATATTTTATTTATCTGTTCATCAGTTGATGGACATTTGAGTTGTTTCTACTTTTGCACTATTATGAATAATGCTACTAGATACATTTGTGTACAGAAATTTTCACTGCTCCTGGACATACACCTAGAAGTGGGACTGCTGGGTGAGATGAATCTCTATGTTTAACATTCTGAGGGACTGCCAACCTGTTTTCCCAAGTGGCTGCACCATTTTACATGCTTGTCAGCAACATACAAGGCATTCAGTTTGCACACATCTTGCCCAACGCATGTTCTTATCTGTGTTTGATTGTAGCCACCCAAGTGCGTATGAAGCCGTGTCTCACTGTGGTTTGGTTTGCATTTCCTAATGGCTAAAGATTCTGAACATATTTTCATGTGCTTATTTGTATGTTCTTTGTGGAGAAATGTCTATTCAGATCTTTTGCCCCTTCTAAAAAATGGGTTTGTTTGTCTTTTTATTGTTGACTTTCAAGAGATTTTTAAAATATATATATTCTGGATACAAGTCCCTTAGCATATATATGATTGCCAATAGTTTTTCCTATTCTTTCTTATTCCTTTTCGCTTTCTTGATGGTATCCTTTGAGGCACAAAATATTTTAATTATGGAAATCCACTTTTTTCTTTTCTATCTTCCTTCCTTTTTTTCTTTTCTTTCTTTCCCCTTTCCTTTCTTCCTTTCTCTCTCTCTCTCTCTCTCTCTTTCTCCTTCTGTGTTTGTGCTGTTACTATCATATCTAAGAAGTGTTTGCCTACATGAAGGTTATGAAGATCTACTCCTACGTTTTCTTCTAAGATTGTTTTTAAGAAAAGTTTTAGCTCTTATATTTAGGTTTATGTCCATTCGAAGTTAATTTTTGTGTATGGTGTAAGGAAGTGTAGCAACTTAATCCTTTTACATGTGGCTGTCTAGTTGTCCCAGCAGCATTTGTCGAAAAGAAATGTGTATTTCCTTTTGCAGGGAGCAGGAGAGATTGTATACATTTGATGAGCTCAAAAGAGAAGCTGGCAGTCTGTTCAATGGAAATCTGGGCCAAGACTTAAGGATACTGAGGATGATATAATGAAGAAGTATAGTTAATAATTAGTTTCTTTATATTTTATTTTCTTGAACTACTAATGAATGTTTTCTTTGTATCAATGAACGATGCAGTTGGTAATGTGGATTTGTTAGTTACAACTCATTCCAACTCCCTTCTATCGCTCAGCATCTTGGAAGGCCCAGGGAGATAGTGCTTCCAAGTCATTTAGGATATACCAATCAGATGCATTTGCATGAGTCTTTGGTTCCGAAATGAACCGAGGGGGAGGAGCTTCAGCGTAGGTTGTGGTAGAAATGGCATCATTCTGGAACCCCCAGCTGAAAGTGTCATTTCCTGTCTTTTATTTATTTTTTAAATTAATTAATTAATTGGTTAAACATCCGACGCTTGGTTTCAGCTGAGGTCAGGATACGATTTCATGAGTTTAAGCCCCGTGTCAGGCTCTGTACTGACAGTGTGGAGCTTGCTTAGGATTCTTTCTCTTTCCCTTTCTCTTTGCCCCTCCCCCATTCACACTGTCTCTGTCTCTCTCAAAATAAATAAGTAAACTTAAAAAAAATAATAAAAAAATGAAAATAGCTTCCTATTCTGGTCTTTTTCTGACCCTGCTCTGGGGGCTGGCAATGGTTGAGGCAGCTTCTGGGTTCTGCAGCTTCTTGATGGTGACAGAGGTGGAAGTGACCTTGGTAATATACTTTTGTGGTGTGTTTCTAAGTGTCCTCGAATTCAGTTTACAGTTTCCTCAGCCCTTCAATAAGCCTATAAGTAACTTATAAATTTATTTTTGCTTAAACTAGCTAGAGAAGATTTCATTGCCTGCCTTGAAAACTGATTAATAGGGTAATTGGGGGGCACCTGAGTGGCTCAGTCCATTAAGCCACCGACTTTGGCTCAGTCATGATCTCGCACTTCATGAGGTAGAGCCCCATGTCGGGCTCTGTGCTGACAGCTCAGAGCCTGGAGCCTGCTTCAGATTCTGTGTCTCACTCTCTCTCTGCCCCTCCCCTGCTCATGCTCTTTCTCTCTCTTTCAAAAATAAATAAAACGTTAAAAAATTAAAAAAAAATAAGAGTAATTGGTAGCAGCAGTTGTGGTGAGAAACAACTCTCAAGGAAATGGAAATCTGAGATTAGCCCTCTGGCTCAGCAGGTTTGAAAATACAGAGGTGCCAGTTAACATTAGTAGATGGAGTGTTGCTGTCTTAGCCATCCCTTTGTAAGACTTAAATGGTCACCTGTGGTCACCTGGAGCGGAGAGCCCATTGAAAACAAGGTTTGGGGGGCGCCTGGGTGGCTCAGTCGGTTAAGCGTCCGACTTCGGCTCAGGTCACGATCTCGCGGTCCGTGAGTTCGAGCCCCGCGTCGGGCTCTAGGCTGATGGTTCAGACCCTGGAGCCTGCTTCCGATTCTGTGTCTCCCTCTCTCTCTGTCCCTCCCCCATTCATGCTCTGTCTCTCTCTGTCTCAAAAATAAATAAACGTTAAAAAAAATTAAAAAAAAAAAAAAGAAAACAAGGTTTGGGCAGATCCACTGTCTGCTATGATAATCCACCATGGAAGGGATAAGAAATAAAACGAGTTTTAGATGGGCTGTCTTCTACTAAGTAGGCCAGGGAACTTTAATAATTAAACTAACTCAGTGATTCAACATCTTAATTTAAGACATGCAGTTTCTATTACTGCCTGTGTTCATTTGGATTTCCCCAGAAGCAAAATCAAACGTAAATAGTTTATTTGGGAGGAAATGCCAAGTATAGCAGTAAAAAACTGAGTCAGGAAAGGGATAGTAGCCAGTAACAGGTACATTATCAAGCAAGCTATCTATACCAGCAGCTGGAGAGCTTTCTTACTGGAGAACTCTGGATGGCAGTTTGGAATGTGCCCCAGGTATCTCACCCTTGGGGTGAGGAGACTCTTGTCAAACATGGATGGAAACAGGCTGCTTCCAGGGTGATGCAGTCATTCCTTGGCTCTTCCAGTCTTCCCTTCCAGCATCGGTGGGATGCTTCCCTGTGTGAGATGCATCATTCTCAGGAGACCTGAGGCATAGAACCATTGATGATGGCTTGTGGAAACTGGGTTGGCATGCACAGAGTGGCAAGTGATGAGGGGGTCTCTGTGGAGCACGTAGAATCTGGTACATTTAAATAAACGTATGATAAAGTTGCAAGTCAGGCCTAGAAACAGCATAAAATTGGACACAGAGACTGATTCCATGGATTCCTGATTGGCAATGTAGTAGAATTCATTGCCTTGCCCAATTACTTAGGTGAAAAGTTAGGGCACTGATTATTAAAGGCTGAGATCCAGAGAATTTGAATGAAGACATTTGATAAGACTCAAGTGAGTCATATTGTCTTGATTGTCCCGACCTCACTGAACTGTCATTTCCAGCAGTAAACCCACTGCAGTCTAATGAGGCCTTGCTGGAAGACCAGGCAGCAGTGGCCTGAGGTAGTCTCTTTGCGGATGTTAACTCGCTCACCATAATTGACCTATAATGAGAGTCAGATCCCAACATGCCTCAGGGGCTAATTGCATAATCACATCTGGGAGCAGAAGTCTTAGGTACTAAAAGATTTATAAGATTTAAAAATTTAAAGTAGCACAGCCCACAAGAATATGCGTGGGATAGGTTCCCAGGGTGCCAAACATGATTTCTGATCCTGCTGAATTTATCTATATGGATCAGCTTGTCAAAGATTCTGCACCTAATGAGCTGTCACAAGGACTGGGGATGGGCTTGTTTCCTTGACTCTTGACTGAAAGTTGGAAACCTTGGTGCATGGAGGAATATATTGTTCAGAGGAACACCAGCATCTTCACAAAAAGCTGTAATGCCCATCCTCCGTAGGCCAGAGGCGGAGATGAGAGTTGCTGCCATTGAAATAGGCTCCCTCCCCAACAGGGATGATGAGGTTCCAGGGCAGCTGAAATCAAACAGCAACACACATCCCTGACAGCAAGCAGGTCCCATTGCTTTAACAGGTGGCAGGGTAGGGGAGTAATTAGCATGCTTTGAACCACAGAGATCTTTGGTGGTGAAATCTTTGGGCAGTCCGCTAAGGTTATACTTGATAGGTATAACTAAAAATGCTAAGCTCGTCAAACCAGATTTGACTTGGGTCAGCATGGGGGGAAAGGCGTGAACTTCTCTGACTTGACTCAGTTCACTGACCATAGTTCCCTGAATAAATGGGAGGGATCAGGGTACCCTTGAAGAATAACTCTCTGGTAAGAAGACAAGTACATATTGTAAGTTTCTCTCCTGTCCTTTTTAAGAAGGGTCTACAGCCATTTACTAGAAGAAAGAAACTACCCAGAAGTTTCTGGAATGGTTGGATTCTGGCTCTGAGTCACAGGACTTAGAATATTACTGTGGTCCACTGGTAGGAATGGGCTTCTTATGAGGGTCATGAGGTAAAGACAGATTTAACCCAAGTCTCACCATGTCACAATGTGTCTTTAGCCTGGAATTTGTTTATTTCCTGAATCTAGAGATGGAAACAGGTGCACCCAGCTGTTAGTGGGACCTCCACATTAGCTCTTGTGGACTGAAGGCAAGAATGGTAAGAAGGGTGAAGGACATTTCATTGACATGTCCGCTCCTTACCAAAATTGTAGACCAAAGGAAAAAGCCACATTCATTGGCAGGAGGGAGACAGACATCAACTCGAAAGATTCAGAAATAGTGATTTCTCTTACAACCTTATTTAACATAAGAGTTTTGTCTGTGTAGAAGATACACAGTGCTTGGAAAGTGATAGT
Source organism: Neofelis nebulosa (assembly GCF_028018385.1). Taxonomy (NCBI): domain Eukaryota; kingdom Metazoa; phylum Chordata; class Mammalia; order Carnivora; family Felidae; genus Neofelis; species Neofelis nebulosa. The sequence goes on from NC_080790.1 coordinate 86,643,226, forward strand.
AAATTACCAGACACCTAATCCTACTCAAGGGAAAGCCCAATGTGATCATTTTACCAGAATAAATCAACATGGTTCTTGGTCTGGTATGAAGTTAATATCCTGAAAATTATCCTTGTTTCCCTCCTGTTCTAATAAGCAGGAAACACTAGAAATAGTTTTCTATATTCTGATTGGCATAGGGACTTGGTTCTCTCACTATCTCACAGAATATCATGCTTGTCTACTATACGGACAGCATCATGAGGATGTATAGGCTCTACGGTACCAGTGGTTGGGTTTTGAGCAAAGCCATACCCTCCTCTGCAATGTGACCATTCTCTGCTAAGAAGTAGCTCTTGGTTTGCTTTGGGGCCCTGGTAGAGACTGACCACTGCATAGCAATTGACCATTTAATCTGAACTTTCCATCATGGGCTGGGTATTGACTGAACTATAAAGCCGTAACTTTGAGTACATGATTAGTGTTCCCTCGTCATTTGGAGGTGGTATGAGTGTGGAATGAGGTTCCAGTGGGTCTTATAGGAGTAAATAAATTGAGGAACATGTGGCTCACAGCATCAGTATACTCACTCCTGAAGAACCATCTTAATCTCAACCCATCGTTAAGCTTCCATGGGGAGTTCTTCCATGGGCAGTCTGATCAAGGAGGGGAAAAATTTGAACATGGTTTACAAATGGTGCCATAGATATGCTTGCACCAGTGTGAACTGCACTGCTGTGGCTTTGTATTCATATTCAGGTATGGCCTTGGAGGACCGCAGAGAAGAGAATTTCTTTCATGAGAAAGAATGGCAAATGGTACCTGTTTTCTGTTTTCCTGAAGATAAAGACGGCCTGAAATCAGAATGTATACTATTTCATGGGCTGTGCTTTAATTTTGGCCAGATGGACAGAGATTTGGAAAGAATGAGACTAGAGAAAAAGTGACAGAAAGATCTAGGGAAAAGAATGTGGGTAAGCCCCTCAAAATGTGAGAATATTTATGGCCCGTGTGATTTTTCACTAACGGGTGCTCACTTTGAGAGAGCCTCCTTATAATTAAGTAGACAATGTGCCCTGTTACTACCAAACGGCCTTTATCCTCTGCCATCTCAGTGGTTTTTTGGTGGAGCAATGGTGGACAAAGTGAACCAAAGATGAAAAAGATGGGGCTCATCCCTTAAGTGAGGCTAACATCTACCACCAAAGCTGAGTGACCAACTTGCCAGCATCAGGGACCAACTGTAAGCCCTGATGCAGCCCTGGATCCTGGAGTGGAGGAAAGCCAGCCAGCTACTGGGAGGCAGTTAGATTGCATTTGAACTTTTCCATTGTGGAGGGGTCGGTGATTCATGCTTACTGGAATAGACATTAACATTGGGTATGATGTTTCTGTGACACCAAGAGGAAACTTACTAAATGCCTTATTCATGGTAGTGGTGTCCCACAAAATCTTTCTTCTGACCAAGGAAATTATTCTACAGCCTCCTTCCCCCTACCAAGCTCAGTGGATTCATTGATATTCAAAAGCCACTTCATCACCCATATAATGGGGACCTTTCAGAATGATGAAATAACCTAATGGAGACCCAGTGATTAGTATCGGTTGGAAGCCAGCATCTTGAGCAGTTGGAATGGTGTCCTACAGGATGCAGCGTATGCTCTTAATCGGTGATTAGTAGATGGTGGTGTTTCTCTACACCAAAAAAATGAGCATCCAGAACCAACAGATAGACATGGGAGTGGAGTCTGTCACTGTCATACCTACCCACACTCTTGTACGTATTTTGCTTTGCATTCCCCCAACTTCCAGTGGAAGTTGTTGCTTTCCACATCAGGAACACAGTGATGGTCCCATTAAACTGGAAGTTGAGATTGCCACCCAGCTCATGACTTATTGGGTGGGCCCGCCAAAACAAGGGTAACCATTCCGGCAGGGGTGGGGGATCCTGATCATCAGGGGGGATATATTTTGGCTGTTGCCAATGCAGGAAGGAGCAAGTGCTTTTGGAACCCAAGGATTGTCAGCATGCCTCTTAGTAGAGCAAGTCCAGTGCTCAAAGTTAATAGAAAAAACTGTAGCAACACCACAAAGCACATATACTTTTTGAGATTGAAACTCTGGGTCATGCAGCAGATGGAGAAGTCTTGGCAGTGGCCATGCTTTGGAACAAATGCAACTCAGATGGATGGGGGGAAGGAAGATAATGAATACAGCAGAGGTCTTTCTGCCCACATGAGAACCGCAGTCATTATCTACAGGTCTGTCCCTCCTACTGCATTATATGTGCACTGTGGTATTATAACTAAGTGACATCATTGTGGAAGAAGGATCCCATAACTGGAAGACACTGTGTAGACACAAGCACAGAAATCTGAAGGAAGGTTTTGAAATTCCATCGGCCTTGAAAATGAGGGCAATGTAACTCATATTTCAAGTAACAGGGAATTTCCACCTAATATCAAAGAGATATTTGAGCAGCAGAATTTGTTCTATAGCTCAGACCAGGAGAGCTTTTTGGGTCATCCAAGAAAGTAGTTTAGTTCATAAGAGTCAAATAGGGTAGATATTGTCCCAAGATTCCAAAGAGATAGTCTAAGTGTTGAATGTCTTCCTAATGATGGGAGAACAAAATGAAACCACTTGCTTTTACTTTGGAAGAGATATTTCAATAGGCTCCCAAATTCTGGACATCAGAATCTAAGCTGGCCTGTGCTCTATTTTTTATTGTATTTATCTTTACTTCTCTATCATGCAGGTGTCTAACCAAGGTTTCTTGACTTTAGGGTCTTAATCATGAAATTGTTCATGCAGGGGATAAGTGTGATGTTGGGTAGGCTGGGCCCCTACTGGGGTGGTACAGGATCCTGAGATCTGGTTAAAGCATGGAACAGGAGTTGTACATAAGTCATTGTTAGATTTCCCCACCTACTTATCCTCTGATCATTACTTTGCCACTCCTGGTTCCTCTTTTCTTCAGGGCAATTGTGACACCCTTTCAAATGATAACCCCCCCCCCCCCCAAGCACTGCAGTCCAGTGAGAACTGCCAGCAAAGATCCTTTGTAATATCTTGGTGCTTTCCTGCACCGATGTCTTCATCAAGGCCCCAAAGAAGGGGACCTTTGAGAGCAGAGTGTGAGTGTGTGTGGGTAGATGGAATACAGAGTCTTTGGTAAATGTGGCCATGGCATATATTCAGCTGAATCTACAATTATGTTTCATACTATTCAGTTGAGCACTCTCAAAATCCACTTCCCCAAATATCTTTCAGATTCTGGATGTGTAAAAAGCACATTTCTACATCTCTTTTTGGATACTCTGTCTCTGCGATTTGAATCTTGAAGGATAGGTAGTCCTTCTAGAAGGTTGCTGGACCTGATAATCCATGATTCCTGATCCTGTAAGTTACACAGTATCATCTGTATACATTCCTATCTATGGAAGCTAGAATCCTAGCGGATGCAGAGACTGGCACTGGACAATAGGCTGCTAACCATAGGCTCTTAGAGAAATGTGAAATACTTGGAATTTATATTGGGCCAAGATGGGAAGAAGGATAGTGAGAGCCTTCCTTCCTTCCTTCCTTCCTTCCTTCCTTCCTTCCTTCCTTCCTTCCTTCCTTCCTTCCTATTTATTTTATTTGAGAGAGAGAGAGAGAGAGAGAGAGAGAGAGAGCACACACTTGCACATGTGTGCACTTGAAGGGGGAGGGGCAGAGGGAGAAAGAGAGAATCTAAAGCAGGCTTCATGCCCAGCATGGAGCCCGATGTAGGGCTCAATCCCATGACCCTGGGATGATGACCTTAGCTGAAATCAAGACTTGGACGCTCAACCAATGGAGCCACCCAGGCACCCCAGCAGGACAGCACATTCTCTAAGATGGGAAGTCAGCCCATGTGCTGTGTAATGGCAAACAGCTAATCAAATCATCACCCATGGTGCGATAGGCTGAGGAGCCCACTGAGGGTGAATCCCTGGGGAACCAGCAACTTGTAGCAAAGATCAAATGAACGGGACTGAGATTCACCTTAGCAGTGCTTGCTCTGCATTGGGAGACACTCTAATCCCCAAAGTCTTTCCTCAAGGAGCAGGATGACACCCAGAGCCTTTCTGTGACCGTGTTAAACAATTTCCCATTGCCTGTCGCTGTTTATCATGCCTGCCCTTCACTGTTGCACCCCTGATGACAAGGATCTGAACTTGGCCAGCGTGAGGGTGGTGGGGTAAGCCAGTTGGGATGCTAAAATAGTTCATGAAACGAAAGCTTGGGGCTCCCAGATAGCTCAGTCAGTTGAATGTCCAACCCTTGATTTCGGCTCAGGTCATGATCCCAGGTTTGTGAGATCAAGCCCCTCATTGGGCTCTGCACTAGGTGTATGGAGCCTGCTTAAGATTCTCTCTCTCTCTCCCTCTGCCCCTCTCCCTGCTTGCTGTCTCTCCCTCTCTGTAACTAACTAACTAAATAAATAGGCTTAACAGCTGAAAAGGAAATGTAGGATTTTCTCTTTGCTCATCCCAAACCTGTTTGGCTTAGCTTGGGTCACAGTCCTGCCTCATTGGTGAGGGAATGGGTTCTGTGTTTGACCACACACCAGAGTCGCAGAAAGAAGAAATGAAATCCCCCAAAGGTAGAGCGTTGGGGCAGAGAACATAGACAACAATCTGCTCAGGGAACCAGCACTGGGGTGTTTATCACAGTGGCCATAGGGCATCTGGCCCTGAGGTGGCCAATTCCTAGACTTGTTTGGGGCCTGTAATGAAGACTAAGGAATTAGGGAAAATATGCATTGAGGACTTACTGTGTGTGAAGCTTTCTGCAGGGTGCTTTATATAAACCATCATGTTCAACCCTCGTAACAATTCTGGAATGCAAGTACCATAAGAATACCAATTTACAGAACAAGAGCCTTTTTTGGTGGAGCAGGTCTTGCACATTTGACTCTACGGTGCCCCAACTGCGTATGTGGAGAGGTGGTACATTAGCTAAGGTGATGAGACTCATGGTCTCCAGTCTAGAACCTTCATTGGAACATCTCTGAAGGATATAAAAATCAATGGTGAAACGGGAACAAAATGGACATGCAGAGATCAGCAGAGACAGATGCACACAGGGAAGCTGGTCCCTAGAGCACTTAATTCTGGGTCCTAGAATCAAGTTCAAGTCTACTTGTAGCCTTAAAATAAATTGGACAACAGAAAGAAAAAGAAATATCAACAAACACCCAAATGAAATCATTTCTGATTGAAGGTGGCTTGATAGAATTCTGTTTGTTGTCACAGAAAAAGCAAACCGGGGGATAGTATTCGTGGTGGTCAATTGTTCCAACCCCAGGAGAGGGACTTCCTGCGTTGCTGACTGGTGAATCTGACAGCAGAACGGAGGTCCCTGTGTGGCCAGCACAGGGAGCTCCAGCTCCCGGCATTGGATACGTCAGGAAAGAGCAGCTGGGGAGACTGCCTGGAGGTGCCATTGAATTCCTGCTGATGGCAGAAGGGGTCCAATGCTTCGCCATTACAGAAGCACCCAGGAGACAGAGGAGCTGGGGTGCAAAACACTTGAATGTATAGTTTTAAAATCCAGAGACTTTCTGAGGCATAATGTCTTTCACATAATGCGTCAATAGTAGCTTTTTGAAAAATACATGATTTTCTCCCTTCCTTTCCAGTTGCATTACTCACAGTGTCCAGACATTCCTCCAGGGACACTCACTTAGCGGACCAGTCAGGCACCGAAACGCAAACACATTTAAAATTTAAATGTTCAGGCTGCTGACACACATTCCATCAAAGAGGCCAGGACACGTAGGCTGTGTTTGTTTGCTGAGGGCCCGGGATGTCACCGCCTTGGAGAAGAGATGGATATTAAGACACAGAGTTAAGGCTAACAGAAATATCTTGCCTTTCAAAGAAAGTCCTGGTGTAGGATATTGGAGGGGTTTGACTTTCCCATCAGATTTGACATATTTTTTTATTAGAACATTAAGGCACTTTTATAATTTAGAGAAACAAAAGCAGCCTTAATTCCATTATTGTAGTACTTAAAAAAAATTCCTCATGTGTTCCTTTGCTCCCATGGACAGGTATACTCTTGATATGTAGTTGCAGAAGGCTCTTCTGTTTTTCTCCACCCAACAGGAGATGTGAATGTTCTTTCATGTTCTTATTTGATGGCTATTTTATTTTATTTTATTTAAATATTTATTTATTTTTGAGATAGAGAACACAAGCAGGGGAGGGGCAGAGAGAGAAGGAGACACAGAAATGGAAGCAGGCTCCAGGCTCTGGGCTGTCAGCACATAGCCCGACACGGGGCTCGAACTCACAAACTGAGATTATGACCTGAGCAGAAGCCAGACATGTAACTCACTGAGGCACCCAGGTGCCCTGATGGTTATTATTATTTTAAATCTAAAGTACGTGAAAGACTAATTTGCCAGATTCCAGGTAATATCTTGAGTATAGTTTGATGGTAGAGTTCCTAAAATGTATTCCAAATGAACCTCAGATTCATAATAGATCATGACTTTGTTGTGTTGAGTTAGTCAGCTTGGCTATAAAGAGCAGAAGACAAATAGAAAGCAGGATGGAACTCCTAAGGAATATTAAACACAGACAGTAAGCGGGCTCATAGCTCATGAAATCTAGGTGAATCTCAAAAGGAGTGTCATGTTCAGACAATGACCGAGCAAGCCACATGCCCACCATGTGCGGAATTCAGAAATGTGATTGAATGTGGCTGGGAAGTCAGCAGCCAGCAGGGCACGTTGAAGAGCGTGTGAGTGGGGGCTTGGTGGCACCAGCAGGAGTGACATGAGACAGGGACATGAGGAGGGGCATGAGAATGGTCACGGCCCCCTGGGCTGGCAGCTCTGTCACCCTAGATGACAGAACTCTGACTGCTTGGCAAGGCTAAATGGCAAGCTACAGCTATACCAGGTGGTGGCCTCTCTGGAGACTGAGTCACTGAATTTCTCCAGAAAAACGAGCCTGTGTTATTGGCTCCAGGCAGCTTCTGTCTGCCGGACCCCTGTTCCCACCCTAGCTCTGGTCTCTGTCACCACATCTTCAGTGGGGAGAGCTGGTATGGGAGAGAGGGATGGGACTGGGAGGTGTCCGCCCCACCCTGCACACTGCCCTGCTGGTTACCATGTCACACCTCTTGCCCTTGCTGCTGGTGCCGTGGGTTAAATGCATTTAATAAACCGTATGCCTCTAGCATTTTAATTTGGTCTGTGGACCTTCTTATTTCTGAAGCTGGAAAGGCATGCCTGGTGGTGCACATGAGAGCACATGGCACCAAAGCAATCATTTCCCATGAGATAGGTCACCAGAAAGCATCCCACCCCAGAGACAACTGTCATTGTCGTAAACTTTCCCAGTTTTCCCAGGAGAGCTCAGACATTTGAGTTTACATTCCCTGTATGGCCACAGATTAGAACTTCAACTAAAGATGTAACAAATCACTATGCAATGCCACAAAGGCACAGCATTTACAACACAGCATATTTTATTTACTTCTATTTTTAAGCGGGTGCTGAAAAATCCCCAAATGAGTTTAAGAGTAAATGGTGTGCTTGGCACACTCACAGATGTTTTTTCATTTGAATCCATAGATGCTTAAGATTTTGATTTTACATTTAGCACTTGTTTCTAGAGATGCCCTTTGGTTCTGTAAAATACTGGATTTCAGCTCTTTACAGAAGGCCCAGGTAATGACATACGACATGAGACTAGATGGCTGTCCTTGCTGAAGTGATGCTGGATTTGCTTGCAGACAGTTTCTGTTGTGCCGCCTCTAATTAGTACTGCGGGATCGAACTTATTAAGAGGGCTCTGAAGATAAAGTCAGCACGGAGGGAGAACACACACATTGAGGAATCACATTCGAAGGCGGTGGTGGGACGGCCGTCATGCCTCCTTGTTGCTTTGCAAGCTTCAGGCATCTCACTTTGGAAATTAGCAGAGTAAATGAACGTAAAATAAATGAGACCTCTCTGTCTGCCTCCTTCTCCGGTCTTCACTAAATGCTGGCAGGTGGATGGCCCCAGGGAAGTCCCACGTGGTCGGTGAGGTCAGAGGCTCCCAGATCTCCAGCTCCAAAGCCTTTGTTACCTGTCTGGATGTGCCAGCCAGAACTCCTGGGTCTGGGGAAACATGAACCATGACCTCTACCACCCAAGGACTCCCGAGCTATTTCACGGTGGCACAAAGCCGGCCGATATAACACAATTGCCAGAGTCATTTAAAAACAGGAAAATGTGGTGTAGGCAGGGTGGCCAGCACAGGGGGCTCAGACCTGAGGGAGGTTGGGCTATCAAGTGGAATTTGAGATGGAGCCTTCAATCCGTGCAGAATACGTACAATTGAAGGATATTCATCTTGCTGCATTTGCTTTAAACAGTACACACATGTCCCACTGTTCTCTTTTCCTTGCATAGATCAGAAGTAGGTTCTTGGCTTGTCCCACAAGATACTTCGGACCTGAGCATCTAGTTTTAATGGTGGCTAAACACTCCATAAATAATGTTAGTAATCATCATCATCATCATCATCATCATAGCGATGTGTGAATTTATGTGGTGCTTGTTCATTCCCAAAGCACTCTGATATTTAAGAATTCACCTTTGCAACATGACAGCCCAGTAGGAATTCTTGTCTATGATACCCCACATCCCTCGATTCTCACCTGCATATTCTCTCTGATAGTAGCTGACTGACTTCCAGGCACTCCCGCCTCTTTTTTTTCTTTTTTATTACTGTTATTTTTCATTTTTTAAAAATGTTTCTTTATTTGAGAAAGAGAGAGAGCGAGCAGGGTAGGGGCAGAGAGAGAGGGAGACAGAGACTCCTAAGCGGGCTCTGCGATGTCAGTGCACGGAGCTCTAACACACAAACCATGACATCATGGCCTGAGGTGAAAACAAGAGTTGGTCACTCAACTGGCCGAACCACCCAGGCGCCCCCATGCCTTCCTGAGTCTTCCTGAGTCATATTTGCAAGGGCGTGGTTCTCTGCCTCCATGCTCAGCATGGCCCTCTGGCCCTCTTCATTTTGTATACTCCACCCAACCTTCCCAGTTCCAGGCTTCCAGGGGGGCTCCGCTCTGCTCCTCTCCCATCAGAGGGGCCCTCCTCTCTTAACCCATCTCACGCCCAGCACGTTCCCTGCTAAAGCTTGTGCAGTGTGTGCCTGTTTTTCCATGGGACTGTGTGTGTGTGGTGTTGAGCACATGGCCTGGTTGAGGGTGAGGGTCCGAGCTGGGTTATGCAAACAGATGTGTGCAGACAGAACTTTCAGCTCTGTCCAGGAACCCCAAATCGAGCAGGTGTGGGTGTCAGCTCTCTGGCCTCACTTTCTGCAGAAAGATTCGACTCCTGCCACATGGAATTGCTGTCATGATACAATGGGTGGGCCACTTTCAGCACTTGGAAGAGCTCCTGGGACACTCAGCACCCAGGGTGTTGGTTACTGTCATTATGTGAGGGTCACATTGGGTCCCTGCTGGAGTTGGGCTTCATGGTTGCAGGGACCTCTGCTCCTGTTCCCCACTGGGTCCCCAGAGCCCACAACAGCACCTGCACAGGACAGGCTCTTCATCAACATCTACTGAATAAATAGATGAATGAATGTGTTCAGGGGGTGGGTGGGGGTAAGATTGGTCCCAAGGGGCAAACACACATTACTACAATTTAGACTGCTTTCTTTAGGGAACTGAAGAATCAATGTGCCCTGCTTTTGTGCCAGTACAATGTGAATAGCCTGTCACCCTTGTGACAAACACCATGCATGCAGCTCTCTGATACTTTATTCTAAGGACAAATGATGGCTCGTGTCGTATAGTTGGCTCATGGGCTATGGCCTCTGGGGGACAGTCACCCTTCACTGCTTTATACCAATCTACAGGATGCAACCCCCCGGAGACCACAGTCTTTTTGAGAGTAGAACATTGTATTCCCCCATGCTTGGCCCAATGCATTATACTTGAAAATATGTTGACTTGAATTCCAATATCTTGATGGATACAAAGGTTGGGAAGAAAGCTGATAAAATGAGATGGGGGTCTGACATTTTAAAAAATTATTTAGGTTTTGCCACATTAAAAATAATAGAATGTACAATAAATTCTCATACTGTCAAACACCCCACGCTCTTCTGGTCACTGATAATCTCCTTTTCTCTCATGTGATTTCTTGATTTTCAGACCATTTCTTGGTAAACATTAAGTCTATTATTTTGCTTGTTGACATGGAGAATGAACTTAGAGTAGAAATTCTACATTTAATGTTATGTAGATGAATTTAGCCTGAATGTAATATTCCAACACTTTTATGGTGTAAAGGAAATTCAATTTTGTTATCTGAAATGGTTTCCTAATGATAAAAAGAGAAGACGAGAGCTTTAATTATCAAAGAAAGAACCACACAGAGAAGGTCTATGTAGACTTCTTAAGTAAAAAAAAAAAAAAAAACAACACCCCCCCAAGGATTACTGTTTCTTAATTATGCGGTCTCAAGATAAGTGTTGGAATAGTGCTTTTATTAGAAACTCATATCATTAGAAATTCATATTTTTGTTATTATTTAAAAAGCTTTTAAGCATTTCTTACTTAAAAGAAATGATAATTAGCCCTAAGAGACCAGCTCACCAATCAGCCTCTAAACTGATAAAAACAGGAGCTGTAATCAGGTTAACTGGCACTACTTGCTCCCTCCTTTAGGAATTCTTTATTGGTTTTGGCACTGCTGTGCATGAGCAAAACAGGCAAGGCCCCTGCTCTCCTGGAGTTCACAGTCTTGAGGAGTAAAGAAAACACGATAAGTGAATCGTCACACAAATATATGTATAACTACCTTTCACAGTAAGTATTAAAAGTGACAATTGGAGGATATCTTGTTAGCACATCAGAGAACTTTACTGGATTGGGGGAGTAGGGATGGCCTTTTGGGGGTTTAAGATAAACCTGGATGGTCAATAGGGGTTGAGCAGGAAGAGAGTGAAGAAGGGTATTTCAGGCAGAGGGTGATGGATGTTCAAAGGCCCTGAGGCCAATAGTTAGGTTATTTGAGGAAATAGGCAGGCACGTGGCCTGATGGTGGACCAGGGGGAGGTGGCACGCTGTGTGTGTGACAAGGTCAACAGGGACAGATCACATAACACACCTACTTGTATTTGTTAATGCCAGGACCTCCCACTGACTTTCCAGATTCATCCAAGCTTCTTCTCTTTTATGCATGGTTAGTTAGCACCTCGCTCCTGAAGGTGAGGTCGGTCATGCCTCCCTCAAACCAGGTCATTTCCATTTTTAAGTTTGTTGAGAGTAGCAGCGCTCGATATGGGGTAATTTTGCAGCCCAGGGGACATTAGACAGTGGCTGCAGAGGTTTTTAGTTGTCAGAACTCAGGGCAAAAGTGCTCATGACATTAATGCATACAGGCCAGGGATGCTGCTGAAATCCTCCAGTGGGCAGGACAGTCTCCATGCCCCAGATCTTCTACCCACAATGTCAGCAGTGAGGGGCTGAGGAACCCTGTTGTACAGCAGTGTTTTCCAAACTTCCAGTTGCAGGCTATTAATGGGCTATGAAATCTCTCTGCACTGACAACACAGAGAATACACAGACACGAGTGTGTCACATGTGGTAACTCGGCATTATAGGAATGTATACCTATATGTAGGTGCCTGATGCACCACTCCCCACCTTAACTGGTCGATTCCTATACAATCTTTGAAGACAGCCCTCAAGTCCCACCTCCTCTGTGGAGACTCGTCATTTTCTGTCCCCCATAGAATTCATAGTGTCCGAGTCTGTTGTCTTCACAGGATTTTGTCCATTCCTCTGCTGTAACAATCGTCTGCTGTTCACGGCTGCCCAGCTGTGGATGGTGGGATTTTTGTCCATATCCGTATCTGTGTCTGTATACCTATATCTATGCCTATATATCTATAGCTGTATGTGTATATCTACAGCTATAATGACAGTTCTATACATCTATAGCCATATCTAAATCTATTGATATATACATATAATATAGGTTATGTAATTAGAAATATTAGTATATACTAATTTGGCCTGGATTGTGAGGAAGAGTGCAAAATCATTCCCATTTGGATTGAAAAGATGTAAGAAGCCATCTCACACACACACATACACACACACACAATGTATGTACTAATATTCTAATTATATGAGCTATATTATATGTATATATCAGTAGATACAGATATGGCTACAGATATATAGCACTGTCATTATAGCTGTAGATATACACATATAGCTATAGATATATAGGCATAGATATAGATATACATATAGGGATACGGATACGGATATAGACACAGGTAACAAAAATCCCATCATCCACTGGCAGGATGAGTCTAAAATCACAAGGTTTCCTTCATGTTATGGATTTGGTTAGAGTTAATATGGATTTAATCACAGAGCCATCAGCTGAGCGCGCATAGTGTGAAGGCATTACTGTCGCAGCCACTGAGTGCCTCGCTTGCATCTCCCGTGGGTTTTTGGTGCCAGGAAAGTGTCGCCCTGGCCTGTTTATCTCTGGATCTAAACAGCGCCCCTCAAATTCCAGCTGTAAACCAACCCTGCTCACGACCGGGCTGGGCTCTGCTGCCCCCGTGTGTCCCATCGCAGAACTGCAGAATGTGGGAAGCTCCGTCAAGGGGCTGGTCCAGGAGGCATGCCTTGTTTCTGTCGCTTGTTTTGGAGCCCCTAGGACAAGTATTAGATCCTGATTGTCACCTGCTTGTGAACTCTGTTAACAATCTAAAGAGAGTTGGAGGTTCCCTCTTTAGAAGAAATAGCTTCAGTGGGTCAAAGTTGTAGGCTGCCTCTAAGAACTAGAAAAAAGGTTTTTTTCTGCCTCTTTGTGTGCAGGCATCGGGCTGGGAGGGAATTGCCCCCCTGCAGTCCCAAAGAATAAGCTTGTAAGAGCTGCTTTGGTATTCTGAAACAACCTGTCCAAGGTCCTTCCATCGGTGTGTGTATCAGTGTATTCTGGATTGCATTTGCCCTGGATTGTGAGGAAGAGTGCGAAATCACTCCCGTTGGCGGGAGCTCTGTGTGTTTTAGGTGGATTGCTAATGTTTCAGCTTCATCTATGAGTTTCACAGTCTTCCGGAATTTGGATGGAGTTGTCCACTAACATGCTAAAGGTTTGAGATCCACATTGTTTGTGAATCTCTTCCATCTGACTAGAATGTTCTTCTCCACCCAGCAGGGACCTATTTTTCTTCAAGACCAAGCCTCCCCGAGAAGCGTTTCTTTGCTTGTCTGTGAGCGTTTCCTCACGTGGCACATCCCTCCTGCTGCTGTGTGCCCCCCTTGTGAGCCACGGTCAGGGGTGCGCGGGTCCCCGTGGCTCCTGAGGCACCAGCGTGGCCTTTTCCAGGACTCTGCAGAGGAACGTGAAATGGTGCTCAGCTAGACTGAATGTGTGCTTCCAGATGCCATCCTGAAACTGTAGGGTAGTTGTAAACCTTCCCCAATCTTTTAAAGTTATTTTTAATGAGTTTTCGATTTAGAATGTGGGGAGGAATTGCAGAGAGAAATGTCTACTGATTAAATGTAACTTGGATTTTAGCACAGGGGGGCTGAAGTGCTGACATCATTAGTGGGTTGTTTGTAGGCTTTCCTGTTAGGGGAGGACCATTGAATACCCAGAGCCTTAGCTTCAGGTTGTAAAGGGACCAACTCGCAGCGGTGTTCACGAAGCCCACCTCGACTCTGCTTCCCTGGGGGACAGACAGCCCTTCAAGACTGTCTTTTCAGGACATTGTGTCTAGTTGAGTTTCCTTTCTTACCTGTGAGCCCAACTGAGCCACTGAAGTGTTCTGAGTCTCCACAATCTTGTCTCAGCATGAAGGGTTAGGCTGGGTGGTCTTCGGGAGCCTCACACGACTCAGCGATTCTGGATCCTAAACCGGAGATGACGCAGAAGTGAGGGGGTCAGATGTGAACGGAGAGAAATGTCACAGGTAAGAGTGGAGCATTTCTGCTGGCTCTCTGAAGGGCAGGAAAATGGAGCAGGGGAACTTTAGGCTTCCGGGTGTTTTCTGGGAGGTTTCTGGATGTTGACTGTTGCAGGCGTTCTCAAGGTGTTCTCCATAGTTCTGGAGCCTCGGGTGCAGGGGTGTTCCTGGGAAGCTGGCTCCCCAGGAAACAGGCACTGAGGGCAGGCAAACACAAGCCAGCACCCCCATGACACTCAGAGGAGGAGCCAGAGTGTGTGCCCCCCGCGGGGGGGGGAGCCAAGAGTGCCTCACCCCTGGTGCCATCTTCTCTCCATACAGCCACATCCATTGTCAGAGAGTTTGTGGTGTCTTCTCCCAAATGACATAACCACCTCTGTACAAACAAATCTGCTACCTGCCAGGGAGAGACTGGCCATCACTAAGTCCTACCAAAGAAGCGTCATATCTTTATTTGGAGTCTGCAACTTTCATCTGCTCATGCTGCTGTCTGATCGCACCACAAGGAAAGCAGACCCTGGAGGTCTTGTACAGAATAACACCGACCACTGAAATAAGGAAAAGTCACCTTTCAAATAAGGATTATAAGGAGCCCTCACTCTGTGGGCCCTTCACATGCCCCATACTCTTGACCTCGCCGTACGGTGGGTGGAGGATTGAGAGTCATGAACCGGCCGTGAGTGGTGGGAGGGCTTCTCAGGGGTCCCTGGTGCCAGTGGTTACTACTCTGGCGTCGCTGATTGGTTGAATAGAGGTCTGCTGTGGTGTCCACTTCCTCCTACAAGTGCTCTCCTCTTTACTTCCAGATGAGTACAATTTTCTCTTACCCCTCTTGGCTGAATCCTTTTCCTGGCCCGTTCCTTACATATGGATGGTCAACAAACACTAGCTACAATAATGATGGCTGTTATTCATGTCCTACTGCTGTCAAGTGGAGGCCGCTAACACGCTTTACCGTAATTATGGGCACAGATGGATTTCTCATCCGTCCTCAGCTCAGGTAGTGCCCACCTGGGTCCCTCCTTCACACCGCCTTCAAAGTGATCACCATTAAAGCCAATTTCAAAGGATATCTATTTTCTGCCTAACCACTTTTGTGCCTCCTAATTGCCATCAGAATAAATCTGAACCCTTTTTGATGCCCGGAGTTTCATGGACATTTGAAAAGGGAGTTGTAAAAGATGAATTATTTTATCTTTGCAGAAAGAAAGACGTGTGGATGGGATTGAAGTGGCACCTGTGGAAGTTTTTGGCGGAGTCCTAAGAGTTGCTGCCTTTTTTTGGGGGGGGGGGGGTAGTTATCAGCTACATTTTAAGAACTTTAATATATGATATTTCGTTTACTTCCTCCCAAAAGTCTTTATTTCTTTAAAGTTTATTTATTTATTTTTGAGAGAGAGAGAGAGAGAGAGAGAGAGAGAGAACGCAACCAGGTGAGGGGCAGAGAGAATCCCAAGCAGGCTCTGCACTGTCAGCGTGGAGCTCAATGCAGAACTCAGTCCCACAGACCATGCATTCATGATCTGAACAAAAATCAAGAGTCAGATGTGTAACCTACTGTGCTAGCCTGGTGCCCCTATTTCTAGCAAAAATTCTATGCGGCTTATCTCATACTATCTTCTATCTCCATTTTGCAGATAAGAAAATGGAAACCCAGGCAAGGTCAAGTGAATCAAGCAAAGTCATACAGGTGGAAGAGGGCAGAGCAGGGATTTGAGTCCAGACCGAGTGATCACCCAGAGCCCACGGCCTGCACCACCACCCTCGATCCTGTGACGCACATGGGATTGTCATTGAGCATGGAGCAAACTGGAATTTTAACAACTTTGGAGATGCATTTAGCTCCTTAAATGGAAGTGTTTCCTTCTATAAGGAAGGAAAGAATATTTTCTTAACAAATTTAGTGTAATTCGTCCTTAATGGAGAAGTCATTAAGACAGTGACAAAGCAGGAAAACGTAGCCTTTACTTTCCAGGCTATGCAAGATACATGAAAGAATGCTGGCTTCTGATTTCTGTGCTGTACAAGGAGGACTGGAGCCCATCAATGCCATTTTCAGCTCTGAAATTCTGACTGTTTGCTGCAAAGTGATTATTTTACGTTTCTAAGGCCTGTGGAATGAGAAAAGCAGCTTTTAGTTTTAACTTAAATGTTTTAAAATTTAAATACAAATGTGCTTGTTTAAATAAACATACCCATCTGTTGTAGGACAAAAAAAAAAAAACAAAACTATTCAGAGTGCATTTTATCCAGAATGCAAACATTTTATTTTCAATATAACAATGCTATTCTCCGCTGTGATTTCTGTTTCGGTCCTCTACTGCCACATAACACACTGCCCCCGTGCTTCGTGGTCTCAAACAGCCACAATAATATCGATTTTGCTCACACATCTGCAATTTGAGAAGGGACTGTGAACTCCACTTAGCAGCCGAGTGGCTGTTGGCTGAGGCCTTAGCTGGGGCTGCTGGCTAGAACTGTAGCCTCTCCGTGGGGCCTGATGCTCTCACGACTTGGGGGATGGCTTCTGAGGGGTTAGGGGTGGTTAGCTCGGTAGGTGACTTATCACTTTTTATGACCTAATCTCTTAGATCCTATGGCACCACGTCTGCCACATCCTATTCATTACGGCAGTGACAAAGGCCTGCCCAGGACCAATGGAAGGACAGTAGACCTTATGATGGAGGAGTGTCATCTCTTTGAGAAAAGAGATTTGGTCTCCCTTTCCTTTGATGCACACAGCACGTGGCACCTGGTAGGTCCTATGTTTGCACATAGAGGATCCATGTTTGTTGAGTGAATGAAGACTCTGAACATTCAATAATAAGAAAGCAACAATCCAGTAATAAACTGGGAGGAGATTTGGAGAGACACTTCACCAAAGAAGAAAAAGGGGTGGAGATAAACTTATGAAAAGATTCTAAACATCATTAGTCATTAAGGAAATGCAAATTAAAACCGCTACATACCTATTAGAGTAGGTAAAATTGAAAAGACTGGCCATACCAAGTGTTGGTGAAGATGTGAGGCAACTGGCACTTTCTTACATTCTGGTGGGAATGTAACATGGTAAAGCCACGTTGGCCGACAGTTTGGCGGTGTTTTTAACACGTGAAACACATATTTCCCACTGGACCCAGCCATTCTGCTCCTGGGTATTGAAACACAAAAGTGAGACTACTTGTCTATACCAAGCCTCATACACAAATTCTATTTGTAATAGTCAAAATCAGACAAAAACCCAAGCGTCCATTAGCAGGTGCAGAGTTAAGCAGACTGTCACATATTCATGTGGTGGAACACTGCCAGGCAATGAAAGCAATGGAGTTTCATGAAACAAAACAACGTGGGTAAATCTCAAAGTAAATATGCAGACTGAAAGAAGTCAGAGGAAAAAAGGCACATACTGAATAATTTCATTTATAGAAAATGCTAGAAAATGCAAATAAATCTTCAGTGACAGAAAAGAAGGTAGTGGCTTTTTGGGAATAGAGTAGGGGCAAGGAAGGGTGGGAGTGGGGAGTTGAGGGGCCAGGCGGCTTGCTTCATTGTGATTGTCTCAGTTCCCTCTTGCTGCTGTATCAAATGTCGTAAATGGTAGCTTAAAACACCACTCATTTATTCTTTTACAGTTCTGAAGGTTAGAATTCCAAAATAAGTCTTACGGAGCTAAACCTTAAGTTGTTAACAAGGCTGGTTCCTTCTGGAAACTCCTAGGAGAATCTGTTCTTGCCTCTTCCAGTGTCCAGAGGCTGCCAACATTTCCTGGCTCTTGGCCCCTCTCAAACATCAATCCAATCTGCACTTCCCTCTTCCAAAGACCCTTGTGATCATTAGGCCCCTGGATAATCCAGGACCATCTCCCTGTTCCAATACCCTGAAGGTCCTCACATCTGCAAAATCCCTTTTACCATGTAACACAAAACGTCTGAAGGTTCTGGGCAAGATAGGGGCACCTCTGGGGCCATCATTCAGCCTGCCATCGTGACAATCTTTTCATAGGTGTATACATATGTCAACACTTATCAACTTGTGTGGTTTAACTATGTGCAATTTACTGTCAGTTATGCTATAATAAAGCTATTTTTAAAGAGAGAGAGAAGAATATATATTTTCCAGAAACAAACCTGAAGCATACCTCTGAGCTCTAAAAAAATGCACTACATAAGAATGATAGAAGTATCTGAATCATCCATCTGTCTGAATCACTATATAACTTTAGATTTGATCAAATGTGCTCCATCATCAGTGCACAGTAGAACTTAGCTTCTTTAGGGGCACCTGGGTGACTCGGTTGAGTGTCCGACTTCAGCTCAGGTCATGATCTCATTGATCGTTGGTTCGAGACTCGCGTCAGGCTCACTGCTGTCAGTGCAGAGCCCACTTCAGGTCCTCAGTCCCCCCCTCTCTCTGCCCCTCCCCCACTCACGCACACACTGAGACTGAGAAGACATCTTTAGGACATCTCTCTCAAAAATATATAAACATTTGGGGCGCCTGGGTGGCGCAGTCGGTTAAGCGTCCAACTTCAGCCAGGTCACGATCTCGCGGTCTGTGAGTTCGAGCCCCGCGTCAGGCTCTGGGCTGATGGCTCGGAGCCTGGAGCCTGTTTCCGATTCTGTGTCTCCCTCTCTCTCTGCCCCTCCCCCATTCATGCTCTGTCTCTCTCTGTCCCAAAAATAAATAAAAAACGTTGAAAAAAAAATTAAAAAAAAAATATATAAACATTTAAAAAAAAAAGACTTAGGTTCTTTAGAGTTTCCAGACAACACTGCGGTGACTGGCCCTACTTTTATTTCTAAAGTGCTCTATGAGATTCTTTTAAAAAAGATCAATATAATATAAACAATATAAATATTATAATGGGATGTAACATAATATATATAGTATCACAACTATATAGTACATAATATAATATGATACAATTATTATTATTGTACTACAATATAATATGCTATCACAACTCCTGAATAGTCTCTAAATGTTATCATTCTTTCACATCTATATATAATCTGTAAATTGGAAATGAAAATAAAGGTTTTTTAGTATTCTAGCTGTATTACTACTGATGAAATTTCTTCTTGCATTCGCTTCACTCAGCTTCCTAAGCATAAGGTAGTTTTTAGTCTTGCAAAATTAATCCGTACAGACTCATTAGCCGATCAACATTTAAGGCCGTTTTTTCCAGTGGTCATGACAGATTTTCTACTGTTCATGATCCACAGAATACCTATTTAAAAGAACATTTCGTGGGGTACCTGGGTGGCGCAGTCGGGTAAGCGTCCGACTTCAGCCAGGTCACGATCTCACGGTCTGTGAGTTCGAGCCCCGCGTCAGGCTCTGGGCTGACGGCTCGGAGCCTGGAGCCTGTTTCCGATTCTGTGTCTCCCTCTCTCTCTGCCCCTCCCCCGTTCATGCTCTGTCTCTCTCTGTCCCAAAAATAAATAAAATTAAAAAAAAAAACGTTGAAAAAAAAAAAAAAAAAAAAAAGAACATTTCGTAAATACATGTATGAAGGACCCATTTGGGTTATTTGGGAAATTCATGTGTTGAAGTCCTAACCCCAGTACCTCGGACTGTGACTGTATTTGGAGATAGGGTCTCTAAAGAGGTCATTAAGTTAAAATGAGGTCATATGGATAGGCCCTAATCCTATCTGAAGGGTGTCCTTATAAGGAGAGGAGATTAGAAGACAGACACGTACAGAGGAGAGACCACGTGAAGACACCGAGAAAGCAGCCCCCCCCCCCCCCCCCCCCGCCCAGCAAGGGGTAAGGCCTCAGGAGAAACCAAACCCTGCTGACTCTGATCTTGGACGTCCAGCCTTCCCACTGCTGTGTAAGCCCCCCAGTCTATAGCATCGTGTCATGGAAGCCCCGGCAAACTCCCCCAGCTGGGGGGAGGGAGACTGAGATGACATCTCTAGGACATCAGTTGGTGCACAGGCTCAAACAGCCATAGGTAAAGAGAAATCGTGTTGTTTCTGGACACTTTGTGTGTGTGTGTGTGTATGTGTGTGTGTGTGTGTGTGTGTGTGTGTGTTTTGTTTTGTTTTGCTGAAGTCAAATTTTGTCCCTGCCCCCACCATAGGTTTGGCACACTCTCCTTGCTCTCAGGACATCCAGCAGTGAATGCATCCCTTCTCTCCATCTGTCTTCATATCTTGCCCAGTGTCCTCAGGACTCGCCAACCTCCTGGTCTGTCTAGTAACAAGAACTCACAGTTAGTCCCCGGCCAAGAGGGGCTTTACCCCTTGGAAAGTCACATCCTGAGTGTCTGCAGGGAACTCCACCAGCAAGAGGCCCCCAGGAAATGCATTCAGGGCAAGGAATACAATTCCTTATGGGATGGAGGCAGATCGTCCCTTGGCTGGTTCCCCCAAGATGCCAAGGGCAGTCATGTCCCCAGTGGCTTCAGAGGTGGTATCACAGGACATCTGTGAGGAGCTCCTAGTGTCCACCACAGTTACTTGTGAGTCACCCTCTTTCACGCCCCAAAGATGTGACACAGCAACCCCTCACTGAACTGCTTTGCTTTTTCCAGCTCATCTTTGCCATTCGAATCCAGCTGAACACACATCAGAAGGGGTGATGCTCTTACTGAGAATCAGCCGCACACCTGTGGTTGTTTGTGATAGTTTCTATCAACTACTGATAACTGTGTATGCATGCGTGATACTGGAACACACATTCATACGTGAAGCTCATTGCCGTGATAGCAGACGGCCTTGATGGAAGCCCCCTGGCATCTTCACTTTATGTGGAAGTTCACATTGGCTGTATCTTACCAATGTGTACTCCGCTTCTCCTAGCCGTGTCTCTGTTACCAGCTCTGTTATATCTTGTTCTTTTCTTTCTCTCCCACAAGAAGCCATCCCTGGAAAAGTCTTTCCTGCCTCTCCCCTGCATCCTTCTCAATCCTCTCACCTATCAGCACACCTTTCTTGCCAACCTTCCACACACTTTGCTCCTTGTGACGAGGTGATGCTTGCTAGCACCAGGGAATGGCCAACAACATCCTAAATTCATGAAGTGTTTCTCATCTACAATAAGGGAGCCTGAACTGTCTAGGGGAACATGACGTCATAGGCAGAACCTCAGGATAAAATGAACAGTGGGACTTCTTCACCATCATGAGGATGGGCCGGTGTATGCTGTGACTTTTCTCTGGGAAGATTAATGCTAGAGCCATTTATCTGTGAACATAGCTTTGAAGGGAAACGGATGAAAAAGTGGAGTTATAGTACAATCTAATCAAATGAATCCATTCTGATGCAGAAATAACATCAGAGAGACCGGGGAACGGATACATGTTGTCCAGATACATAAATCATCTGAAATTGTGCCATTGGGCTAGACCAAAAGAAAAGAAAGAGCACATTTAACTATATTCTGATGAGATGAACTACTAAATTATAGTTATTTTTCTATGTATGGCCAATTCAGAAGAGTGCAAGTCTCTGGCATATTTTTTATTCTTTCCTAAGCTTTGAAAAATACTGTTCCTATAACCAATTCAGTATATCTATAAGGAGAGAATTTGCTTGCCTCTGCTTAGTACAAGTATCCAATCTCTTTTCTTTTTTTATATGTTATTTTTTTTATTTTAGAGAGAGAGAGAGCATGAGCAGGGAGAGGGGCAGAAGGAGAAAGAGAGAATCCCAAGCAGTGTCTACACTCAGTATGGAGCCTGACATGGGGCTCAATCCCATGACCCTGGGATCATACCTGAGCTGAAATTAAGTGTTGATACTCGACAGACTGAATGACACAGGTGCCCCTACCCAATTGTCTTTCAAAAGGTTTCCTTACTAGAGGCATTCACATCTTAGTTCTACTCTTCTTTCCTTACCTTCTTGTCCTGTGGCAGCTAGAAATCCGGGATATTGCATGCAGGTCATATGTGGACCAGAACCCTGAAGATATGGGTCTGGACAGGACTCTGACTTTTACTGGAAAATGGATAGTGAGCAAGGCACCCGTTTTCCTCTTATATAATTTTTAAAAAAAATTTTTTAACGTTTATTTATTTTTTGAGACAGAGAGAGACAGAGCATGAAGGGGGGAGGGGCAGAGAGAGAGGGAGACACAGAATCAGAAGCAGGCTCCAGGCTCTGAGCCATTAGCCAAGAGCCCAATGCGGGGCTTGAACCCATGGACCGTGAGATCGTGACCTGAGCTGAAGTCGGACGCTTAACCGACTGAGCCACCCAGGCGCCCCTCCTCTTGTATAATTGAGACCCACGTGAACGAGTGGTTCCCAACCAGCAGGGTGGGGTGGGGAGTGGATTTGGCTCCCAGGAGCCAGTTGGCAACATCTAAAGATATTTTTTTGTTGTCACAACTGTATGGGGGTGGGGGAGGGTGCTATGGACTCTAGTAGTTGAGATCAAGGAGGTTGTTGAACATCCTGCGATCCAGGACATCTCCTCACAACAGAGAATTATCCAGCCCCCAATGTTAATCGTGCTGAGCCCCCCCGCCCCTGCCAGTTCTAAAGTAAAGGATCATTATTGAAATGGTGTGGTACAGGGAGAAGGGTGAGCACCTGTTATGGAGCAGACACTGTGCCAGACATGTCAATCTAACTTCATGGCCACAAAACTCTACAAGTCTGCATCTCAGGATTCCCGTTTCACACGTGAGGCAGCTGAGGTTCAGAGATACTTAGCAATGGTCACGTGGCTAGAAAATGTTGCGGTCAAACTTGGAAACTTTACTAATTTGGAGAGGAAAACCTTTGAAGCAGCCATGTGTTTCACAGGGCTCTGTAGAATCACAGACCTCTAATGTTGGAAGCCATCTTGAAAGTGTTCTCATTTGAGGTCCTCATTTTCCAGATGAAGAAACTGAGGCCAAGAGGTTTACACTGGCAAGAGGCAGAGGCTGCTGGGAACCAGTGGCCCAGCTCAGTGAGGGCCTCATTGTTCTGACCAGTGCTGTGTGAGGGACGACGATGGCAGGAGGACCCAGTTCTCCTAGCAGGGCAGAGTTGGAGCTTTATCATGGGCCAGGTGAATCCCAACCATTGCAGGCCATACAGGTTTCCAGATGTGGCGGACAGGTGTTCCCTCCTCGGCTCTGGGAACAGGTAGTTGTGGCTTTGCAGGTGTGCTCCTGACCAGGCTCAAATGCTGTGGCCAGCGCCACCTCCCTCAAGATGCCTCCTTGCCTCTTTGCCTAGCTCGGTCCCTGAGCCCGTGCCTCCCCTCCTCAGCTTGCAGTCCTCCTTACTCCTCCAGTTCTGCTGGGATGACAGGTCATTAGTCAGAATGTCTTAGAGCAACACACAACAACCTAAGTTTTAAAAAGCTGGACCCCTATGGTAATCAGCCGTAGATAATGGGCAGTGAATGTGTTTTTGATGATGAGAATGACACTTTGGCCCGTGGGCATGAAGAGACTCATTTAACAAATAGACACAAAAGTGCCCTGCGGGGCAGGTGACATATGATGGACACGCACTGCTGGCATGGCCCCTGCATCCCACCGTGCCCAGCTCCCCACATTTATAACTCACTATTTTGCTCCTTATTCCTTCATTCACATTCTGGAAGTTCAAAACTATTTCTTGATGAATTACTTTTTGCCCTCTCTGAAAATTAAACACACTTTCTAACATTGAACTTGGAAACACAGATTTGGGGCGATTTTTTTCAAGAAACTTTGAAGAGTGATCTATTCCAGTTGTTGGGACAGAAGCAGAATTTCACTTATTTATCATTAGTAGCCATTTTTATAACATTACAACATGTGAATACCATATTAAAATGAGCTTTTAAATGAATGCTACTAATTCCATAAGAGACAGCGCACATCAGTTTAATGTATTTTCTCTAATTTAAGAAGTAATACCTGTGCAATTGTGACAGGCATATAGTAGAAACTCAAGAAATATTTGCTGAATTAAATTGAATGTGATATGAAATATTTGAAAGGTACAGAAAAATATGAGGTTCACCATCCCTAAGGAGTAACCCTTATAAACATATTGGTGTATATCTTTTTACTCTTGTGCTTACACACGTGTGTGTACCTCTGTCTCTATCATTTCTATCTACAAATACACACACATTTATATGTATGAGATTAACAAAATTGGGATCCTAGTTTACAAAATATGTAGTATTATAATGTTTATAAATGTTGTTGTGCAGCATAGCAGTTACCATATTGGCTAGGCGTTAGATAAACCCTGGTGTATATTAAATAAGTTTATTTAACTTCTTTGTATGGCAACTTCTTTCTTACTGTTAAAATGGGGTAATCATATCTACTCACATTTTTGTGAGGAATAAATGAGATAATGTATTAAAAATGCTTAGGACAGGGGCGCCTGGGTGGCGCAGTCGGTTAAGCGTCCGACTTCAGCCAGGTCACGATCTCGCGGTCCGTGAGTTCGAGCCCCGCGTCAGGCTCTGGGCTGATGGCTCAGAGCCTGGAGCCTGTTTCCGATTCTGTGTCTCCCTCTCTCTCTGACCCTCCCCCGTTCATGCTCTGTCTCTCTCTGTCCCAAAAATAAAATAAAAAATGTTGAAAAAATTTAAAAAAAATAAAAAATAAAAAAAAATAAAAATGCTTAGGACAGGGCTTGGCACTTAGAACTTTTTTCTCTATTATTAAAAATTCAGTGGGGTACTTCCTGGTATATACATCTTCAGGCTCATCTATTTTTATTTCTTAAGCATGGAGAGAATCAATGAGTCTAAGAAGATGAATATTTTTCCTAGAAAATTTTTACCAACTTCAGATGTACATATAACATTTATTGACTCTTGAATATGGGCTAGATGTACAAATAACATTTATTGACTCTTGAATATGGGCTAATACTCTAATTACTTGTTTTAACTCCTTAATCCCAGTAAAAGCTACTGTGAAGTAGGTGACATTATTTTCCACACTTTGGTGGTAACTGATGCTCGTGGAACCCAAGTTGTTTGCAATGATCACACCGTTAGCAAGTAGTGGAGACATTTGTGTCCAACAGCCTGGCCCCAGGCCCTATGCTCTTACCCGTGACAAATTCTTACAAGGATCCCTGGCTAGCAAATCAATAGGAAAAATAAGTACATTTGGCAAGTTCTATATTCAAAGGGGGCAACAGGGAAACTGCAACTTTCAGATTGATGAGGAGGTGATGTTGTATCCAAGGCCTTTGAAAAAGGGCTAAGGTGATGGATTTGGGGTGTGGAACAATGAAGGTGAAATCTGTGACTTCTGATGATGCCTATTGATTACTCCTTGTCTAAAATTAAATGAATAGCTTTGTTTATTTTGCCTGGGTTATTTTGCATCGTGAGAATTTTATTATTGGTTCAAAATGAACCATATTCTTTTCACTTCCTACTGACTAGTGTAACGAGAGAGCATTTAATACTGTCCCTTTTCCCAGGACACTATGAAAACTTGGTGTTCTGAGGTCAGTTGGCCATTAAGAAAGGGTTCACTAACTATTCTTTTATTCAGCTTTTGATGAGGGAAAGTCATTTACATGGAAAATAAGAATCCCTATTGCAGCCAGAAGCCCATCCCTCTTGTGTTTGTATTAATAGCTGTCTCTGCCCTGTCTAGTTATTTCATACCGTGATGCATAGCTTGATGCAGGCATTTGAGATAGACCACAGTCCTGCACCAGTTCCTTTTTTTTAAATGTTTTTTTTTTTTAAATGTTTATTTATTTTTGAGAGAGAGCAAGACCGTGAGCGGGGAGGGGCGAGAGAGAGGGAGAGAAGATCCAAAGCAGACTCTGAGCTGTCAGCACAAAGTCCAATGGGGGGCTTGAACCCACAAACCATGAGATCATGACCTGAGGCAAATTTGGACACTAGACCAACTGAGCCACCTAGGCACCCCTTGCACTTTTTATTTGCTCCAGTGACTAATCATTTGAGAGACAGAGTTGGAAACATCCATGGCAAGAATTCTTGGTTCTTCTACAGAACCCTCCTGCAGGACCCATCACATTCCCCAGAGCTCTCAAGGAAAAGTCACAAAGGCTGCAAATTCACTTTAGGGAGCTTGTCCTCACATTCGCTGAGCAAAACTGTAAGCACGGGACTGCAGGATTTTAGAGCTGGAGGGTGAAACCCATAACTTAGCGCCAAGAACTATGAAGAGTCCTTTGCAGATAAAATAGGGATTTTATCCTGTCTGCAAGCTGAAAAGCTACAGTTTCACTCATGTTAGCAGAAAATACAATTTCCTAGCTCAGAAATTAAGGACACTTTATCACCCATGGCAACGAGAGTGGCCAGAACACCAGCATTTGTGTCCCGATCCCTGGTCCCCGATTCCAACAGAGTTGAAAGAAGGCCACGCCTGAAAACTTGGTTGCGTTTCAGGAGAGGAATGCTCAGCTTACCAGTCAGTGCCTGGTTCACTGGCTGGGGAGGATCATGTGACACCAGTGGAGATTAGTGTCCCAACAATATCCATTCCTCATTACTATGCCATACTGGCTGTGAAAATAGTTCTATGAGCAGACCACTCCATCGGCCTCTCTGACAGATTTGATCAGCAGAGGGTGAAACCAAATCCATTTCATTGGCCTATGCAGTCTTTGATTAGGGCACTGGCCAGCGGGACTCCAAGCAGCAGGGTGAAGCTGTCCTGGAGTAGAGACTTCTGCCACCAACTCCAGAGTTCCAGATGAATGCAAGTGTCATGAGAAAGTCCCATAAGCCACCAGGTGTGCCTTAGGAATCCAGGTAGCTTTCTCCTGTACAGCAGATGTTTTAATGATTGCACAGAAGCTGCCTCTAGCCAGCTTATAGATGCTTTTCAAAGGGGCTGGGCCTCATGGCCAAATGGACCAGACAGCCTGGGGAAAAAACACTCATGCCCCAGAGGGACTTCCTTACAGTCTCTGCCCCATAGGCAGACTCCCCTTTGACACTCAGGGGTCTGTGAGATAGAAGCATGTGACGTATCAGATCCCCACTGTATCTCCAGAGGTAGAATCATCAACAACAGTACCTTGAGTTGGCCCAAAAGGCCCTGCCCACAATGTCCTGTTACTTTTTTCTCCTCTCTAGGAACACTCCCCAAACTCTATTAGCTGAACCCTGTGCCTCTTTTTTCTATGGGTCTGGGTAGTGTCCCCTGGGGACAAGGCTGTGGCCCCACTTCTAATCATTTTCTCCTTGAAGTAGCTGAAGTCGGGATAGAGAGGAGGAAGGACTCAGGGTGTGTGAAAAGAGTGGCTTTAGGTCATTAAACCAGACTCCATATTTACTTTGGTTTCAAGTAGTATGGCGGTGGCTTGTGGCTCACCCCCAGGGTGTTTGGCCTACCCTGGACTCTATATTAGGAGGTGACAAGAAATCACCTTGAAATATCAAGAGAAATTTCTCAGATCCCAGGGGATTATAGTGTGCTTGGGACCAGCTCAGGCTAATGGTTCTCAAACTTGACCGTGCACCAGAATCACCTGGTGGGCTTATTAAACACAGCTTGCTGGGCCCCTCTACAAGAGTTCCTGATTCAAGAGGTCTGGAGAGGGGCCCAAGAATCTGTGCTTCTGATAGCTTCCCTGGTGATGCCAAGTGCTGGTTGCAAATCCCACTTTGAGAACCTCTGGGACAGAAGATGAATTTTCCGTGAGAAAATGAGACAGGGTGATACAGTACCATGACCTCTCTTAGCAGTTTCTGCTGCTGGTGCTTTGGACACCGATGTCCTCCTACCATGTGCCTCGGTGGGTCACCGACCTCTAAATTGTTACACTTCAGTCCAGAAGGCAGGAAGTTCTCTACACATAGCTCAGGTGGAGCTTCCCCAGATCTCAAGTACTCTGATGAAAAACCCAGCGCGGTTCCTTCTGCCTGACTCCCCTTCAGGAAAATGTATCCCACAGATCAACTTTAGCTCTTCCTATGCAGAGAACTAGCTCAAGCCAAGTGTGCTTTCTCCCAACAGAGACAATGTTTCCCACGGTCAGCAGGGTCTGGTTTTGCTTATGGCCGCTGAGAGAAAGGCAATACCAAGGGATGCCAGGGGAAGTCCCCGTGGTAGACAGGAACGGTAGTAGCTACATGGATGGTCAACTTTCTAGCAGGTGTGCTTTGCATGGATGTCTAGGCATAAGGAGCTCACACTGGGAAGGACTTGGGTGGATTCAGGGTCCAGTCACACAGGAATGTGGTGGGCAGCTTGCTTTGCAGGTGAGATAGGATTGAAGGTCTGAGGAAATAAGGCAGGTGCTCAGCCATAGAGGGTTTCAGCAAGATAAGCATCCGAAGTCCCAGCATCTAGGATGGAGTGAGGGCACAGAGGGCTTTGGTGGTTTTGTCAGGCAGCCTCACGTCAGTATTTTGCATTTACACACACTTGCTGGTTAAAAGGCACATTCGTCAGCGCCCGTGTGCAAAATGTGGGCACATGTGGCGTGTGTGTCCTTGCAGCCTGTCCTCTGGTGGAAGACCCGAGGGGACACCCTGCCTCACAGCTTTTGGCACACTCTCGCAGCTAGTCACCCAAGGCACCATGAGCCGTGAAGGCTGGCCCTCCGGTCCTCATCCCGCGGACTGTCAGCCCAGGAGAGGTCTATAAATAGCCAGTTCTGGTTAGACTATGTTCTCCTTATTTTCTCTCCCAGATTGCTCGCAGCATTCCCTTTCAAGAGGCCTTGTGAGCAGACGTGTCACCGTGCTGAAAAGAATCCTTGAACCTTCCCCTGGCCGTGATAGAGGTGCCCATTTTGGCTAAGGCTGTTTTCAGAAGGGCTCTGTTAGGATTGAGGTTTCCTGTAGTATTTGTTCTGTGGAAGAAAGACAGCAGCAGATCTCCTTGAAGGATGGGAAGTTTTTCTGTTGACAATTAACGTTAGAAACATTAGTGCAGTTTGCTGTGTGATATTGTTGATTTTGATACATCAAGCCTTCCATTTGGACTGGATAGTGCTTTCTATCTTTCTGAGCCAGTGGTTCTCAACCGGAGCAAATTTGCTTCCCAAGGGACACTTGGCAGTTAGTTTGGCTGTCCCAACTCGGGGTGGGGATGCTAGTGATACCTAGCGGGTAGAGACCAGAGAAGTTGCGAAGCATCCTACAATACCCTGCAGCAAAGAATTGTTTAATCCAAAGGTTAATATAGACTGAGAAACTCTGTCCTAACCGGAAAGAATTTTGCATATGTTATTTTAGTAGTAGAGAATCCTAACTTTGATTTCTGATGGATTGTCAGTGCAGTTTTGTTTCATTTTTAAATTATTACTTTTTAAAAATTATAACTTTTTAAATGTTTATTTATTTTTGAGAGAGAGAGAGTGAGCATGAGTGGGGGAGGGGCAGAGAGAGCGGGAGACACAGAATCCGAAGCAGGCTCCAGGCTCTAAGTTGTTAGCACAGAGCCAAAGTGGGGCTCAAACTCATGAGCTGTGAGATCATGACCTGAGCTGAAGTCAGATGGCTAACCGACTGAGCTCGCCAGGTGCCCCTAAATTATAACTTTCTAAGTATAACTATATCCTAGTCAATAAACTGTGGGAGTTGGCAAATGACGGCCTGAAGGCCAATCTGGCCTGCCACCTGCTTTTGTAAAGAAAGTTTTATTGGAATATAACCATGCACACTGATCTACAAATTACTTATAACTGCTTTTATGCTATAATCTCAGAGTCAAATAGTTGCAACAGAAAGCATATGGCTTGTGAAACCTAAGATATTTGCTATCTGAATCTTTGTAGAAAAAACTTCGCTGACCTATGGGTAAAGCTATACACTAAATTGCTCTCAGCTGGTCAAAACACCGTGTAAGGAATAAACTTTTATTATGTCTCTTTGTGCAAGTCCTCAGGCTTCGGGAAGATCTTTTTAGATTCTTTGAAATTATCCTGTAGTCTCTGACCTCCTTTTGACTGGTTATTTGAAAAAGAATGTCTGAGTGTTTATTCTTTGTTACCTCAGGGAGACTAATGTAACTCAAGACATCTCTCTTATCAGCTCTCCAGAGCTCAGCACTGTACTCAACTGAAAAAGAAGGAGGCAGCAGACAAAAGCATTAATCATCGAGGTGAACTAGAAATAGGTCCTCAGTGCTCATTAGCTGACAGTTGTTGGCTCCGACTCATCAGCCCCCAAAGCTGGTTCTGGATGTGAGAATATAAGAACATCAGTTCCACAAACCCTGGCCATGCCTGTTGAACTTCCAGACATCTTAGGGCCTGGAATTAATTGGAGGCTATGCAGAATGTGGATCTATTGTGGGGCAAATATCAATTCAGAAAACCGTTGTGTGTATCTTGGTAGGGACAGCTTTGGTTACACAATGTGATCAGAAGCAACACGTAGACCCAATTTCCCAAGGCCTTTAAAGTCAACACAGTATGAAGCATTAATTCATTCACTCGTGAATTAATTTAAAAAATACTTAGCAGCTAACATGTGCCGTGCATGGTACATAAGGATCAGAGAGACAAAGGGAAAAACAGCTCAGGGACTAGTGAGAGAGGGAAGTAATGAATATTTGCAACATGATGGTTCAACTGGTAGCCATGAGAGGGCGTGATGGTTAAAGGAAAGAGGTGCTGAAGTTGCCAGAGGATGGAAAGGGCTGGGGGAGCCCTCCAAGCTTGAACTAGGTCTTCAGGGAAGGGCTGTAGAGGAGCCCTAAATGAGAAGGGAGGGAACAGCAGTGGGAAGGCTAAAAGGCATCAACCTACCATATTGAATTTACACTGGTCCTTAGACCTGCAGCTTCAGAAACTTGATCCTCAGTTCTTGGGGTTCATCAGATCTGGTTGTGCTACCAGCTCCCATTGACCAAGCTCATAGGGAACACGTCTAACATCCAGAATGTTAGTTGTTAACAGATTAAAAATATGACTGCCAAGTGATCTCAATAATGGCATTGGCTTCAACAGTACATCCCTTCAACAGGCAAGTTATATACCACTTCAAATTATCACAAACTTCCTTAGTGATCTTGCAATCAGCCTGTGATGACAACTTTACAAAATAATAAGGGTAGACAGGAGCTACCATTGAGGGAAAGCACTTTACAGGCATTGTATCTTTTAACCATTGAAATTACATATTCGATTATGTATTCCCACCAGACTATGAAAATCTTGGGAACCTTGGATATATTTGTCCTGTTTATTTTTTTTATTTTTATTTTTTTTTAACACTTATTCATTTTTGAGAGAGACAGAACATGAGCAGAGGAGGGGCAGAGAGAGAAGGAGACACAGAATTGGAAGCAGGCTCCAGGTTCTGAGCTGTCAGCACAGAGCCCAATGTAGGGCTCGAACCCATGATCATGAGATCATGACCTGAACCGAAGTCAGATGCTTAACCAACTGAGCCACCCAGGTTCCCCCTATTTGTCCTGTTCAGTATAATATCTCTAGTACCTGGCATAGTTGCATCAATAAATATTTTGTCGGATGAAAGAAATGAATAAATGAATATGTTCGTAAATGAAAAATAAAAAGAGGAGATGTAGTATATCTTTCTTTATGGATCCATGACTCTCCAAATTGGCAACTGCATCACAAACATCACAGAGGTGCAGCAAATTAGCTGTTTGCAGAGATACTTGCCTGGGCTAATGTCCCACTTCCAACTTTGGTCCTTCACACAGTTTTTCCTTCATGGCGGTCATTCCTCTTCCAAAGAACATGTTCCTTGTCTTTGGCTTTTTACATTGTGTGTGTGTGTGTGTGTGTGTGTGTGTGTGTGTGAAAAATCACGTAAAAAATTACAAAAGTTGTATGTATATTATAATGACTAATCATGAAGGGACATGTCCAGTTCAACCCCTTGGTCAAAAAACAGACCACTTGGTCACAAAACATCACAAAGTCCCCAAGTGGCCCTCCCTGATCAATGGTAACCACCACCCCAATAGTGGTGACAATCGTTTCCTTGCTTTCTTTTCTAGGCATCCACGTATTGATGCATCCCTCATCATCACACTTGACTCTGCCTCACTTTGATTTTGATGTAATGGAATAAAATTACATGTACTTCTCTGTAGCTCTTTTGCGTCTCTTTTTGTGTCTCCACGTTGTGTGTGAAATTGGTCCATGTTGTTCAGTGTAGCTTTGGTTTATTCATTTGCTCTGTACTGTTTCAGAGCAGGAACAGACCCGATTTCTTTTTCCATTCTGCTGGTGGACTGTTTCTGGCTTTGCGTTTTTGAGGACAATCCTGATACAGACATTCTTGAGCACCCATTCTAACAGGCATGTGTGCAAACTCTCTGCAAGGTACAATAGTGAAATTGTTGGGTCATAAGTTGTGGGTGCGTATTATCCAAGTATATAATGCCAATCTGTTTCCATGGAGGTTGTACCAATTTATACCCCTGCCAGCAGCATATGAGGATTCCTTTCCTCTTCATGCTCCCTTTTAAGACATTTTAACTTTGGCCCATGTGGTGGGAGAATAACGGTGTCCCGATCTATTTTGATTTGCATTTCTCTGACTACTAATGAGGTTGAGCAACATTTATATATTAATGGAATGTACGTTTCTTCCCTTGTGCTGGATCAAGCCTTTGTACATTTTTTTCTGTGGTCTGGGCCTTTTTACTGATTGGTATAAATTATTTATGTTTTCCAGAACAAATTTCTTTGTTAGTAAACATGCAAAAGCCTCTCTATGGTAGCTTTTGATGAAAAGAAGTTTTAAATTTTAATATTGTCCAATTTATCAACCTTTTCCTTTACCAGTAATGCTCTTGTATCTTGTCTAAGAACAATTTTTAAGATTCCATGAAGACATTATTTTTTCTGTAATATTTTCCTGAATTCTCTTTTCTTTTCTTTTCTTTTCTTTTCTTTTCTTTTCTTTTCTTTTCTTTTCTTTTCTTTTCTTTTCTTCTCCTTCTTCTCCTTCTCCTTCTCCTTCTCCTTCTCCTTCTCCTTCTCTTCTTTCTTCTTCTTCTTCTTCTTCTTCTTCTTCTTCTTCTTCTTCCTCTTCTTCTTGGTATTATTTTCTAATAGATTTGTAGTCTTAAAGATTTGGGCCCTAAATTTATTTGGAATTGATCTGAGAATGATGTCATGTAAGGATCCGTATAAGGATACTTAGTTGTCCCTGCCCCAGTTAATGCAAAGAGCATTCTTTCCCCATTCATCTTCAGGGCCCTGTCTCTTATAGAGAAGGCCCACAACTGTATGAATGTGTGGCAATATTTCTGGGCTTTCTATTCTGTTTACCAGTTTGTCTTGCATGATGATCTATCTATCTATCTATCTACCATCTCCCTTTCTGCAATACAATGATATAAGAAATATATATTTAATTATTCAGATGACCAAAGTATATTTCTCAGATATATTTGGTCTTCCTCTACAGTTTCTGAGAATCCCAGAGCCATAAAAGTGACTAACAAATGTGGCTTTTGACAGCACCCAAGGGTGTTGGCTGGTGGCCGGGAGGACCAATGGCGTGATTAGGGGCTTCCAACTTTCGGATTCACCCCCTACTCTTCCAGCCCCATATCCTGATCTCAAGGGAGGGGAGAGGGGCTTGTGGTCAAATCAGCCAATGGACCATGACTTTGTTGATCATGCCTGGGTAGTGAAACCTCCACAAGAACTAAAAATGACTGGGTTGAGAGAGCTTCTTGGTTGGTGAATGCATGGAAATTGGAGAAAGTGTGGCCTGTGGATGGCAGAGAAGTTCCTCACCCTTTTCCCATAACTCAACTTATGTATCTCTTCATCTGGTTGCTGATTCATATCTTTTATCGTATCCTTTAATACACTGGTAAATGTGAGTGTTTCTATGAGTTCTGTGAGCTGTTCCAACAAGTTAAAGGAACGGAAGGAGGAGGTTGTAGGAGCCTCCAGTTTTGAGCTGGTGATAGCCCGAGGCTTGTGACTGGTGTCTGAAGTGAAGGCTGAGGGGCAGTCTCATGAAACCATGTCCTCACCTATGGAACCTGGTGCCATCTCTGGGTGGTTCATGTCAGAACTGAGTTGAAGCCTCACCAACAGGGTGTCTAAGAATTGCTTGGTGTTGTGTTGAGGAGAGATCCCCCCCATACTGGAATGAGGTCCAAGAACCCAAAAGAGCTGGTGTCAGTGAACCTCCCACACCAAATATCCCCATGTCCTAGGGAGCTGTCCTGCACAATGGTTAGGAGAGCCTAGCTTCCCAGATTGTCAATTCCTGGTTGTGTGTCCTGGGGCAAGTACATAACATTTGTATGAGTAAGCCTTCTGGCCTCTCATCTGGAGTGGAATCAGTCTTTTGTGGCTGCCCAGTGCTTTTTGGGAACTGTTTCTACATTTTGGGATTTCCCACTTTGTAAGCCCTGACTTTCCAATGTATGTGTATATATATATATATATATATATATATATATATATCCCTCATAAAACCATCCCACCTTCTCCAATCTCCCTTGGAGCGAAAGTGTAGTTTGGCGTCTAATTTCCACAGTCAGACATATTGCACAAGACATGAGTGTGGTGTGGGTGGTGGAGACACAGCTGCAAGGGGCTCCAGCAGGAATGTGGCTCTCCGGGAAGTGTTCCACTGCCTCCAAGCCAAGATCGTGGAGGGTACCATGCCTGCTCTCCCAGTTACCACCTTCTGTGACTATTATGAATGAATTTTTTTAAGTTTATTTATTTATTTTTAAGAGAGAAAGAGAGAGAGAGACAAAGAGACAGAGAGAGAATGATAGGGAGAAGGGCAGAGAGAGAGAGAGAGAGAGAGAGAATCCCAAGCAGGCTCTGCAGGGTCAACACAGAGCCCAATGTGGGGCTCCATCTCACAAACCGCAAGATCATGACCTGAACCTAAACTAAGAGTTGAATGCTTGGGGTGCCTCGGTGGCTCAGCTGGTTAAGTGCCAGACTTGGGCTCAGGTCATGATCTCATGGTTCTTTGAGTTCGAGCCCTACGTCGGACTCTGTGCTAGCAGCTCAGAGCCTGGAGCCTGCTTCCAATTCTGTGTCTCCCTCTCTCCGCCCCTCCTCCACTCCTGCTCTGTTTCTCTCACTCTCTGTCTAAAAAAAATATATAAACATTACAGAAAATTAAAAATAAAAGAGAGTTGGACACTTGGACACTTAATCTACTGAGCCACCCAGGAGCTCTGAATTGTCTTTAGTTAGATATAAGGAGTAATGGGAATTAACTCTGAAAGCTATTAGTAATTTCTACTATACAATTCAATCAGATGATTTCCAAAAAGGCCACATGCTGCCAACAGGCGGTGAGGGAAGACAGAGGGCTCTCCACCAGAGGTGAGGCAGCCCTGAAGGACAGATGGAGACTCCACATGGAAGTTCCAGGGAGCAAACTATGACTGCTACATATTTTTATTTTATGCTGGCTTTAGGAATATGGAATAGGACCAGGGTGTAGCCACTGATCAAACACTCTTATCCTTTTGTAAATTCCAGAGGCCTTTTCTTTATTAGGTGGAATCAACCAATGGAAAACAAAAGAAAATCATGTTTGGAAACTGATATTAAACAAAATCCAAACAAAGTTAAAAGTCTGGAATATTTGGACGTAGGTATTCATGTGCACACATTATAAATTTTTCCTTTAAAAAGATAAGCTCTTCTTTTTTTGATGTGAACGATTTTAAAAAGATAACACCATATAGAGTTGACTTTACTTCTTTTAATTATTGCACTTCACTCCTAAGTCTGTGCTGTAAAAAATATAGAGGAAGGAAAGAAACGTGTGTAAGTAGCTTTTGAGGGAGGAATCCTTGAAATTCTCAATAAAGAAAATTTAAAGTTCAGCTATTTACAGTTAGCCTTGAGGGATAAAAGTCAGCTTGTTCATTTAATAAATACTTTGTAAAAGGTCAGCCATCCCCATGGTGAAGACATTTAACCGAGGCAACAGCATTCAACTAGCAAGAGGTGGCAAATACATAGAAAAGAGGAAAAGTCAGT
This sequence comes from Neofelis nebulosa, assembly GCF_028018385.1. Taxonomy (NCBI): domain Eukaryota; kingdom Metazoa; phylum Chordata; class Mammalia; order Carnivora; family Felidae; genus Neofelis; species Neofelis nebulosa. Next base: position 86,679,069 of record NC_080790.1, read on the forward strand.
TCCTAACTTGGACATAAGGATGCAGTACGACAGAAGGGTGCCATAAAGTTGCGATGTGAGAATAAGTTTAATCCTAACTAGTTCACAAAGTATAGGGAAAGTCACTACAACAGATTTTTCTGGAAAAGAAATCAGGAAAATGGTATTAGTCTGATAACTACGTTGAACAAAATTATTTTTCATGGAAGACTGGGTCAAAGATTTCTATTATTTACTTCGTCATGAAACATCATATAAAGGAGGGAGTTTAAGTTTCTGTAAGTGGGTGCCTGGGTGGTTCAGTCGGTTAAGTGTTTGACTCTTGATAAAAAAACGTTAAAAAAAATTTAAAAAAATGAAGTAAAATAAAATTCTCTAAAGCCCCATCAACAACATTCAGATCTTTATCAAGTAGTTACTTCCTTTGTTAAAGACTGAAATAAATAACTGAAAAATAACTAATTTGCTCATGTATCCATCCAGCCAATATTTATTGGATGCTTACAACACAGAGTGGGCACAGCACATGCCAGGGCTGAGGATACCATGGGGAACGGTGAGCAGGTGTAATTCCTGTGCTCTGGCATCATCACAGTGAAGTGTGAGGAGCACCTTACACTTGCAGTAACAGAGACACCAAAATCAACTATTGAAAGGCTCCATTTTATTATTTTATTTTATTTTACTTTACTTTATTTTTTTTATTTTGAAGAGGGAGAGAGAGAGAGAAAGAGAGAGAGAGAGAGAGAGAGAGAGAGAGAATCTTAAGCAGTCTCCACAATCAGTGCAGAGTCTGACGTGGGGGTTGATCCCACAACCCTGGGATCATGACCTGACCTGAGTTGAAATCAAGAGACAGACGCTCAACTGCTCAACCACCTGAGCCACCCAGGTGCCCTGAAAGGCTCCATTAAAAATTTTTTTCAACGTTTATTTATTTATGAAAAGACAGAGTGTGAGTGGGAAAGGGGCAGAGAGAGAGGGAGACGCAGAATCCGAAGCAGGCTCCAGGCTCCGAACTGCCAGCACAGAGCCTGATGCAGGGCTCGAACTCACGAGCTGTGAGATCATGACCTGAGCTGAAGTCAGACACTCAACTGACTGAGCCACCCAGGCACCCCTGAAAGGCTCCATTTTAAAAGAAAGGTGCCTTCACAAGTAAGCCATCTCAACTCTTTAGCACTCAAATCGGGACCCACAGTGGCCCCCTACAAAGAGCAGCAAGCCCGCAGCTGACTGCTGCCAGGTTCTACGTGGTGAGGATTCAATCTTATTCTGGGGGGAGAGGAGAAGAAAGGAAAAGAACATTTGTTAACAGCCAAATCTTGCTTACTATGGCCTCCATGTTTATACTTCTGATTGTGTGCTTTCTTCTTCTCTTTGAACAATGCAATTGAGTCCTAGAATCCTAGGATTTTTATGTCCGTGTGAACTTGACTTTGCCAGTCCTCTGACTCACCATCCCTTTCCAAGCCAGAATTCCCTCTCAGCATCTCAGATGAAGTACTATGCTCTCTACTTTATGAAACAGGGCATTTCAGTTTTGCCTTCCCCTTTTAAACAGTTCTATTGTTTTTTAAGTGTACCCTTAGATTAAATAAAAATCTGTGCAATCTGGATGAGTATTGCCTCCTAGAAATGGATATTTCAAATCAAATCACTCTTCCAGTTGAAAACCTATCAAATATATTACACTGGACATGTTTTATTTTTTTTCCTCATCCCTGCATCTTATTCTTTGGAGACTCCCCTCTCCTCTCTGTTCCTTAGCAATCCTGCTCTGTATAGGCAGTTTGGGGACTCCCCTCTTCCTGTCCCATGTGCACAAGAACTAGGCAAACTAATAAGATTCTATCATCACCCTAAGTGCAATAATTAGTCTACTAGGGGAAGGAACTCACATTGGACTTCTCAGGTTATCTCGAGTAACACTGTTGAAACAATCTGGAAATCTGTTTCCCCCTGTGGAAGAGGGGGACAATGAGTCTGGAGTCAGTGATGGTCTTATTTTCTACTTTCTGGAATGTGCTGGATTTGTTGTTTCTGCTAGAGAAGCACAAAGGCAGCCTGGGGACTCCAACATGGCTCAACACCATCATGGCCTCACTTCCAACCAGCAACAAAGGCTTATCACCATGAGCTCACCACCCCGTGCTGTTCTCTGCCTTCCTTCTGGATCACTAGCAGCTCAGGATTTCCCATGCATGTGCCCCCAATTTTTCTCTCACTCTCACTGCTGATCGCTGCCTGGCTCATGGACAGACATCACTGGACCAATGTGACAGTGTGTTTTACCTGCTTGACCATATTATTTCTGTCACCGTGTGCTATGGTATCGTTTTTCCTAGATGCTGATCCATCTCAGGGCTGGCCTTTTCTCCTGTGCCCTGTTGGCCATGGCAGTTTATGAAATGGGGGATCCTCAGATGCATTATCCCTTGAGGAGGGGGTATTGTGTCTTTAGGGTAGACTGAACACTCCCTTCTCTATATTTAGTGAATATGATTTCAATGCAAGAAGAAACTTATCAGCATTCATCCTAACCACAGACTGGGGGTGGAATGGGGAATACCTTGTCTAATAATTTAATTGGGCCTTCATAAAGAAGGATTTGGAAGCTTCTGCTGAGTCTTTGTTTGGCTATGGATTGGCCCTTTAGAAGTTTATATTCAGCTATGATTCCTTTTCTTAATTATAATACCTCGATAGTGTATTTGAGAATGCACCATGGAAAAAGAAAGACAACCATCTGTAATCTGCAAAATAATGTGAAGTCTTGTAAATTATTAATTCCATTGAGAGCCAGGTGACCTCAGATAAAAATGGAGCCATTAAACTGTGCTCCTTAGACTGTGCTCACTCTGAGAAATGGATACTTGCCATTGGCAAGTGCACGTGTGTGTATGTGCATGTGTGTGTGTGCATGGGTGTGTGTGAAATTAGCAGTCATTCCCTGATAGCCAGGGAATAAAGTCACAAAGTCTCAGAACTACAACTCAGTACTGTTGCGATCTCAGAGAGCACCGACTGGGCGTGCCTGTACCCACCTCAAAAGACTCCAGCTGACCAAGTTCATTCTCCCTCAGGTGTATTATTTCAGACAGAATGACTCAGACCTGGGCGATGTGTACTCATGGGGAGAGGGATGCCCATGGTTGGAGATGAGGTTTCCTAGGTAGTGGGTGACGATTTTATAGGGCAGGCCCTTTCAGTGCTGTTGAAAGTCAAGGAAAGGGACATATACTTGAATTCTCAGTAGCTTCACACATGGCCATGGACCAATCAGAAGAGATGCTGCTGGGGCCACAATTGGCCATTATTTTAATGATATTTTCTTCACTTTTCTCCTGTGAATTACCAAACACTTTATTCTTCTTTTTATTCTCTTTTCAACATACACTCAGAAAGGCTTAAACCATAAATTAGAATTATTCGAACTTCAGGATCAATTACTAAATTATTGGAAGGAGGAAGATGTTGAATGCCTGAATTTTTCACCTTACTGAATTTTGATTTCTCTGCAATATTGTGGAATCAGGAATTAGATAATTCATGCAAAGCACCTATCACAGTGGTTAATATATATGGTAGCTACTGACATCATTACTACAGTTGGAGATTATTTATCTGGAAATTTACATATGAGAAGCATCCAGAGAAATAATTGATCCCAAATAACTTTAAACATGGTCTTCTCCTGAAAAGGACCATTTTCTGTAGCTTCTGATGCTTTTAACTGTGTGACCTGCCCATGACTGCCAGAGGCAGGTGAGGGCCCAATCTACCAATCTGTGCAAAAGGGACAGGACCAACTTGGTTATAACAAACGTACACAGACCGACTCTGTCTGAGGCTATTGAATCTGCCAAGCATCTTACTCATTTCATGGGGCAAGGTTCAGGTCCTAAGAGGAGGATTCAGCTTAGCTGTTCAGGGTCTAAGAAATGTGAAAAGGACAATCGTAGCATAAACAAACACATGGAGGACGCTGGTGGATCTTTTCAAGACTGCTGTGGGAGCCTCGCCTCCTTTTTACACTCTACAGAGGCTGAGAGACAAGCCTTGCTGATGACTGGCTCTCCCATCCTCTGCCCACGGACCAGCAAGGATTTCCCCGTGATCAAAAACTTTCAGATGGAGGTATGCTTTCAAATTTTCATTTTTATGTTCAAATTGATAAGTAGGAGGCAGTCATTGTATTCATCATTAAATATTTAGGGCTTTATGAGTTTCCCCTTTTAGGAAGGCACCTAATAAGGAGATGTTGGGGAGAGCCCAGAAGGCAGTGGGCAAGTCCAAAGGGGCCTGACTGGGTTTTACGGATCACATGTTTGTGTCCCCCTGCAACATTCATGGGGAAGCCCTACCATCTAAGGAGATGGGGCTAGGGGGTGGGGGCAGTGGGAGGTCATTAGGGTTAGTGAGGTCCCAAAGGTGGAGCCCCCATGCTGGGATTCATATCCTTAGAAGAAGAAGAAGAAGAAGAAGAAGAAGAAGAAGAAGAAGAGAACAGAGCCCTCTTTTTGGCCATGGGAGGTCACAGCGAGACGGTGGCTGTAAGTCAAGCAGCAGGCTCTCACCAGATACTGGATCTGCTGGCTTCTTGAGCTTGGACCTCTAGCCTCCAGACTGTAGGATATGAATGTCTGTCCTTTAGGGTCCCCAGTCTGTGACATTTTGTTATAGCAGCCTGCACTAAGGCATTTGAGGTATAAGGAGCTGGAGAAGAAATGTGTTCAGCATGACTGAAAAGCAGCAGAGCCCTGCATTACTAAGAGGCACATACAGGGGACAGCAGTGGGAAATAGGGGAATAAGATTGCAGAGATGGCACAAGACGGGGATCATAGTGACAACTCTGATTTTAGCTCTACAGTGGGATGAACAGCTGTTGGAGGTCTGAGTCAAGGAGCAGGACACGACTTAGGTTTTAAAAAAAAAACATGTTTGTGGCTATTTTGAGAACGGCCTATGGGGGAACAGAAGTGGACAGGAAGAACCAGGTGTGAGGCAGTTGTGATAAACTAAGACATTGCAGCTAGAGAGAAGTGATGCTAAGAGATGGGAGAAGCAGCTGAATTCTGGGCATATTTTGAAACAGAGTAGATGGAATTTGCTAATGATGTGGAGAGACCTCAAGGTCCAAGGTACTGCTGTCACCCACCAAGATGGAGAAGATTGTAGAAGAAACAGGGTTTTGAATATGTGAAATCTGATGTTCTTTTGAGATGATTTCCAGAAGAAGATACTGTGTGGGAGGTTGGAGATGCATGGCAGGAGGGAGGGGTCCAGGATAAAGACATCCATTAAAGACATCTACCGTGATCAATAGAGAGATGGGGTCTGAAGCCACAGGACTAAAGATGTCACTTGGGAGAAAGTGTGAATAGGAAGGAACAGCTGACCAGTGACCACACTCTGGGGCCTGGGCACATGCAGGGAGCTGAGGATGAATTAGTGAAATGATGGAGAAAGAGCTTTCAACAAGGTACAAAGAGACTCAAGAAAGGATATGGTTTCCAAAGAGAAGGTGTCCCAAGGAAGAGGTGATCAGCCAGGCTACAGGCTACAGGTGTAAAAAACGAGGGCTGAGACCCAGGAAGGTGAAGGTGACCTTGTTGAAGGGGCATGTTGTGTAGTGAATTCCAGAGAAAATGGGAGGTGAGGTGGTGGAGGTGACAGTAGGGAGACCTCCTTGAGAAGTTGTTTTTTTTTAATGTTTTATTTATTTTTGAGAGACACAGAGTCTGAGTAGGGGAGGAGCAGAAAGAGAGAGAGGGAGACACAGAATCTGAAGCAGGCTCCAGGCTCTGAGCTGTCAGCACAGAGCCTGATGTGGGGCTTGAACTCACCAACGGTGAGATCATGACCTGAGCTGAAGGCGGACACTCAACCGACTGAGCCACCCAGAGCCCCCGAGAAGTTTGTTTTTAAATAGGACCTGAGAAATGGAGCAGAGGTTAAAGGGAGATGTGAGGTTAACAAAGGTTTCTTCCTTCCACCTTCCCTTCCTCCCTCCCTTCTTTCCTTCCCTAGCTCCCTCTTTCCTTCCTTTTTTCCCCTTCCTTCCTTCCTTCCTTCCTTCCTTCCTTCCTTCCTTCCTTCCTCGTATCCCTCCCTATCCCTGTCTCTCTGTCTTTCTTCCAGGATGAGATGAAAAAAACTACTTGTTTGTTTCCTGATGGGAGTGATGCAGAAGAGAAGAAATCCTACAATGCAGAAGAGAGTGGGGAGAGAATTGCTGGAGTCCTGTCCTCGAGACAGTGGAAGGAGATGGAGTTCAGTGTCTGGGTGGGGGATTTGGTCTTGGCTAGGAGAACGACAGCTCATGAACACTAACAGGAGGGAAGGCCCAGTGTGGGCAGACACAGGTAGGTAAGTGGATGTAGACACCCTCTTTTGATTGATTTTTTTCCAGTAAGCCTACTACTGGGTATTTACCCAAAGAAAATGAAAACACTAAATCAAAAAGATACATCCACCCCTATGTTTATTGCAGCATTATTTACAATAGCCAAGAAGATATGGAAGCAACTCAAGTGTCCATGGATAGATGAATGGATAAAGAAGAATAAAGAAGATGTGGGATATATATATATATGTGTGTGTGTGTGTGTGTGTATACATATATATGTGTATATATACATGTATATGTGTGTATAGATATGTATATATGTATATATATGAATATTATGAAGCCATGAGAAAGAATTAGATCTTGTCATTTGTAACAACATGGATAAACCCAGAGGGTGTTACACTAAGTGAAATAAGTCAGACAGGGAAAGGCATATACCATTTCACTTATATATGGATTCTCAAAACAAGTGAACAAAAAACAAACAGACCCTTAAACACAGGGAACAAACTGGTAGTTGCCAAAGGGTAGGAGGTGGGGGATGGGCAGAATAGATAAAGGGGGATTAAGAGGTACAAACTTCCAGTTATAAAATACATAAGTCACAGGGATGAAAGGTACAGCACAAGGAATATAGTCAATATTTTAATAACGTTCTATGGTGACAGATGGTAGCTACACTTGCTGTGATGAGCACTGAGTACCGTACAGAATTGTCAAGTCAGTATGTTGTACATCTGAAGCTAATATAACATTGTATGTCAATTATATTTCTTTTTTTTAAATTTTTTTTAACGTTTTTATTTATTTTTGTGACAGAGAGAGACAGAGCATGAATGGGGGAGGGTCAGAGAGAGGGAGACACAGAATCTGAAACAGGCTCCGGGCTGTGAGCTGTCAGCACAGGGGCCCGATGCGGGGCTCGAACTCACGGACCACGAGATCGTGACCTGAGCCGAAGTCGGCGCTCAACCGACTGAGCCACCCAGGCGCCCCTGTATGTCAATTATATTTCAATAAAAAAGAAAAGAAAATGAGGGGCGCCTGAGTGGCTCAGTAGGTTAAGCGTCTGACTCTTGGTTTCGGCTCAGGTCATGATCTCACAGTTTCCTGAGTTCGAGCCCCAAGTCAGGGCCTCTGTGCTGACCCTGTGGAGCCTGCTTGGGATTCTGTTTCCCTCTCTCTCTGCCCCTCCCCTGCTGTCTCTCTCTCTCTCTTTCAAAATAAATAAATAAACTTAAAAAAAAGGAAAAGAAAATGATGTTATCTGATGGCATTGAGGTTAGGGGCAGAAGGGTCGAAAGCTTGAGCCGAGAGGAAAAGGAGTAGCGTATCCTTGTAGGACAGAGGGTGCTGACTTGAGTGGGAGAATGTGAGATTGCCACACAGCTCCGAAGACTCTTCTGAGGTTTGTGATCATCAATCTAAGTGAGCCCTGCTAGTTCAGGTCAGTTTTTCTGCACTATGTTCAGGTATATGGTGCAGATGGGAGACTGGCAGAGTTGGACTTAGTTAGATTTGGGATTTCTCCAGGCTAATGATTTTGGGAGGATGGGCAGACACATTGGGTGTGTGTGGACTCTGAGATCCAAGCTGGGAGAGAAGGGAAGCAGGAGGAAGGTGAAGAGGAGAGGGACTGAGGGCAGATCTAGCATCAGTGGTTGTAGATCCCACGGGGATCAGAGCATCACTGGCATGCAGGTGCATGGCTGGGAAATAGGAGGCAAGTATCAGGGAATGGACCACTGGAAATTGAGGTGATGCCAGGTTCATAGGGCTGATCATGACAAAGCCCGTGATGGGATCGATTTGGGGTGGGCAACAGGATCCTGGAGCTGAGGAGGAGGTGACTGAGTGGCCAGAGTACTGGAGGGATTGTCCGGCAGACATGGAGACGTCAGAAATGTAGCAGAAGTGCTGGGGACTGACCAGGAGCCAAGGGCTAAAATCTTTAAGGAACGAGGCAGGGCAACCTCAGTGGGTACCCTCTAACCATAGGGGTCACGTGCTGGAGTCTATAGCATGACCTGCAAAGTTTCATCTTGGCGGGCTGGGAGCATGTGGTAGGCACAGGATGCGACAGCAAGGAGCAAATCAGACTGTTGCTTCCCAGTGAGCCCAGAGGTAGGACGGGTGGAGAACAAAAGCCCCGTGAGCAGAGGGCAGGTGACTTCTCAGAGCAGAACTCTGCAGAGGAGCACCAGATTCAGCTGAGTTCAGGCAAGGAGGTGAAGGCACTGTTCACGGCAGATATTTCTGGTCTGCACGAAATGATGGATACACAGTTTATTGATATTTTCAAGTGGATTCGTATGAAGTACCTAAATAAACATTTAAGACTCGTCTATGTATTCTTTTACTAAAAAAATTTAATGTTTATTTATCTTTGACAGAGAAAGAGAGAGAAAGAGAGAGAGAGAGAGAGAGTGCAAGCGCATTAGTGGGGGAGGAGCAGACAGAGGGAGACACAGAATCCGAAGCAGGCTCCAGGCTCTGAGCTGTCAGCACAGAGCCCGATGCAGGGCTTGAACTCATGGACAGCGAGATCATGACCTGAGCCGAAGTCAGACACTCAACTGACTGAGCCCCCCAGGCGCCCCAAGACTCGTCTATTTCTTACTTTACATCCATATCTTTATATTCTACACCTCACTAAAATATTTTTACCATCATTGTGCTCTTTGGGAATGAAGACGTTTAAGCTCGGGAACTGTTGTAATCTGGTAAATTGCAATACGTTATAACTGTTACATTCTTCTGCAGACCATTCAGTTTTGCTCAAATAACAAAGCCAAATGCCATTGCTTCTTGTTTCTATTTAGTATTATTGCGCCCCTCAGGTGTAAAATACAGACAGTATTGCTGCCCCCTGTTGCTTGTGTAGGAAAACTGCACCCAGTAAAAATTACTTTGTGGTGCTCCTTCTTGGCACGGGGCTGTCAGGCTGTCTTTCTAACTTGCTACAACTTGGTGAAATGACTAGAAGACTAACAGGAATAGTGTGTTACTGTAGCTGATAAAAGTAAGTAATTATTTATTAACTTACAACTCTAAGAAAATGAATATTTCTCTCCCAAACCCACTGCCTCAATCTACAACCCTAGGGATGGGCATGAAAATAAACACACAACTATTTTCAATTTTATGGTGTTTGAACTTGACATCGATCATGTAGATATTTAAGAAATTTCTATCTACAGGACTTTAAAATGAGTATGCAAATAACCCTTCAGCTTTATCAACAAACAACATCGGTTTGCAAAGTGTATCCTTAGAACAACAGCTTCACAGGGAGCTTTTTACAAATGCAAATTCTCAAACCCTGACCCACTGGGTCACTGGGGCATACCAATGTGAGTTTCAGCCAAGCCTCCAGGCGATTCTGACGGCCAGTGTGTGAGCAGCTGGTGGGAGCCTAGAGGCTGCAAGTGTGGGGCACAGCAAAACTGAATGGTCTGCAAAAGAATATAACAAGTTCTAATATATTGCAATTTACTAAATCACAACAGTTCTGGAACTTAAACGTATTAATTTCAAAAGAGAACAATGATGGTAAAAATATTTTAGTAAAGTATAGAATATAAAAATATGGATGTAAAGACATCACCTGAGAGTCTGGCAGTCTGGCTGACTCTGGGGCTGTCCTCAGACCTCCGGAAGCAGAATCTGAATTTTAGGAGGAAGCTCAGCTCTTGTTTGAGAATCAGTTTTCTAAGAGGACATAGGTGGCAAATATTGTCTACCAAACAGCCACCCCTGTCCTTCTTATCTGCAAATAAGTTCCCAATTTCATAATTGGCATGGAAAATGGGGGTGTCTGGCACTTTTATTTATTTTATTTTTTTAATGTTTATTTTTGAGAGAGACAGAGACAGAATGTGAGTGGGTTAGGGGCAGAGAGAGAGGGAGACACAGAATCCAAAGCAGGCTCCAGGCTCTGAGTCATCAGCACAGAGCCCGATGCGGGGCTTAAACTCATGAGCTGAGAGATCATGACCTGAGCTGAAGTCGGACGCTCAACCGACTGAGCCACCCAGGCGCCCCTGTCTTACACTTTTAAAGAGAATAACAGATTATTTTCATAGCAAAATTTCTCTACAAATTGCAGTTGCTAACAAAAGCTTCTCCATGGGAAAATGAATGATATCCATGTGGGCAAGCATAGTGTAGAGCTCCTTTCCAGCATCCTTGGACTGAGGGTACGAGCCTGCTTGGTCCCTAATGGGAACTGGGATAGGACCTTGCAATCTCTGCAAGTCAGAGATGGGGCCTCTCCTCACCCTTTTTCTCCAGCTCTGCTGTTTCTGGAAGCCTGAGATTTAATCTAGGCTTGCTCTCCAGAGAGCTATTTAATTCTCGGCATTAATGAAGTTCACATGACCTGCCCACTTCACACAGATGTTATGAACTCCAAGTAAGATGATCTGTGCAAAGGTTGTAGACTGCTGGTGTGGTCTGAAAGTTTGTGTCTCTCCCCCGCCCCCCCCATTCATATGTTGAAATCCTAACCCCCAAAGACGATGACATTTGGAAGTGGGACTTTTGGGAGGTGCTTAAGTCAGGTGGGTGGAAACCTCAAGAATAAGATTAATGCCCTTATAAAGAGACCCCAGACAGCTCCCTATCCCTTCCACCATATGAGGACACAGGAGTCTATGACCCGGTGGGGGGCCCTCGCCTGACCACTTTGGTACTCTGACCTTGAACTTCCAGCCTCTGGAACTGAGCAACGAATGTCCTTGTGTATTCACCACCCTGTCTGTTATTCTGTTATACAAACCCAAAGGACTAAGACAGCTGCAAAGGACAAATTAAAGAAAAGGAATTCTAATAACTGCTACATACAGTTTTTGCATTGACTTTTTAAAAATGCAATCTTGAAAATTTTACACCAATTAACTTTCTAAAAGAGAAAGCAGCTATCAGTGAAATTTATCAGTTAGTGTCTTTGAAATGCTAATTTTTTACTTATTTGAACTCAGGTCTCCTTGGCTTCTTATTCTCTTATGTTTCTTCAAGGAAAGGAAAATGTATTTGGGTCTTCAATTATATATGAGCTGCACACATATTTCATTTCTTAGTAGTTATCCAGCCCCAGTAGAAACAAAGGGTAGAATCACAGTCCCTGGCAAGAAATACTACTTTAATTCAATGCAGCAAGATGGAATGTGTCTCTTCTATGTGATGGGGGCCCTGGGGATAGAAAGACGGATCATAGGTGATAGCTTTCCCTCAAGAAGGCTAGTGGGGGAGTGGTCATAGACATTTAACAACCACAATATCTTAGATACAAAAAATAAACCTGTTAGAGGGATTGTCTTAATTATCTTAATCCTCAGTGGCTCCTACTTCAGTCTTGCCTTGTAGAGAGAAGTCCAGGAAGATGGTAGGTTTTGAATCTCTCGGATGGGCCATACAAGCAAACAAGGTTCTAGTACAGGACAGCCAAAGTTCCACAGGCTATGTCTCCAAGAGAACTAGGGACAAGGGATCCCCCCACACTCCCAAAACAGCATTAGGATCAAAGCATCCGCAGCCTAGGACCAATGCAGCCCCAGGGCTCCTCCAGAGGAAACAGAGAGAAGGCTGGGACCAGGGCCCTGACACAGGACCCCTTCCCCAGGGGAGGTTGGGGACCGACCAGAGGCCAGGCAAAACTCCGGAGGGGTGGTGGCGGCAGTATTTCGGTGGTCTGTGTGAGGAATCTCTGACATGGTGCTGAAGAAATGAGGCCTGTAAGTTCTCTACAACCAACAAACTAAACTTTCTTCCAAAACAGAGATCCTCATGAAGAAATGAGAAACTCTGAGTAGAATCCAGCTAGAGGGGGCGCAAGGGAAAGAAGAATAAAGGGAAAAGGAGGTCCAGGTAGAACTGGGGGAGGGGAGCAGAGAAGCAGATCTGTGAAGGGATAGGCCAGTTTTCATCCCTTTGAAAAACAACAGAAGCTAGAAAAGTTAGGTTGGCTCCTTCCTCCTGCAGACATGCACGGGGAAACTCTTTTGCCAAAACAAAAGTAAAATAAAAAGAAAAAGAAAAGAAAAGAAAGCAACAAAAAGAATCATGACTGAACTCCTCCAAAATCATTATAAGAAAATCAACAATAAGAGCCAAACAATATCCCTTCAGACAAAGAAAGCATGGCGGGGCCCCACAAAGCCTCCTCTTTTGGAGCTGCACCCTCAAATATTTAGGGATGGACCATGATGACGTCTGGGGCTCGCTGCAGAAGACTCTGGGGTACAGCAAGTGGACTGGGGTGTGAAGGCCACAGATCAGCCACTTAGCGATGACTGATGAGGCCAGGTGGTGGGGTGTTGCGTTAGCAACACTGTTCCTTGTGAGGTTTGACGATTCCCTCTTCTGTTTGTGGAAACCTGTGCTGATGGGCTCCATCTTTAGCTCTCTTTCCCCCATTCGACAGAAACTGAGCAGTTTGATGCACATTTATGACCTCACATCCTGCTCACGTGCACATGGCTATCAGATCTTCACTTCCTGCCTTGACATTGCTCCTGAATTCCAGGGTGTCTTTTCCTCACAAGCCCCACAGGCACCTGAAGTTCGAGGCGTTAATTGGCCAAATTAATACCTTCTGTTTATCTTTTCCTCAAAATAGTCCCCTCTCCTCTCTCCTCAGAGAGCACCTCAACGTTATTTGCACAGAGCACCTCAACATTAACTCCTGCTCAAGCCCAGAGCCTGAGTTATCCGGGATTTGATTCTTTCCAAATCAACCAACATATTCGTTTTTCGGTCCTCCCCGTTCTGCTTCATCAGGACTTCCCATACCTCCCTCCTTCTCCCCACCTCTCCTTTGAACTCCTCAATGGTTTTTATATCCAGCAACTGGCCTCCAGTTGTACCCCTGGGTGCTCAGCTCCTAGAGGATACCTTCAGGAGTCTTTCCTTGACATTGGGAACTGATCTTCCTCGTCGCCTGCCCACCTGCTTGGCCTCATCTCACCCACTCCTGTGCCTCTTCATGCCTCAGCAGGATGGAAGTGTTTGAACTTCTCAGTGTCATTGCTTTCATTCCTGGGTGCCATTACACATGCCACTCCCCCACCTCCCACCTCCCACCCTCCTTTCTGGAGCATCTTTCCTCTTTGACAGCAAAAGCCGTGATGTCATCTTTGTTTCCTTAGCACCCAGCACCTGTGATGCTTGCTAAATATTTTTGAATTTTTCTGAAAACATCACTAAGCTTATATCCATATTCCTAAAACATCACTTTCTATTTAGATATGTCTTTGTCATTTTGCATCACCAATTAGTTAGCAACTACTTTGAAAGTAACATTCTTAAATTTTAGACTCAAATTGGGAAGCATTATTCAGATAAAAACCCACAGCACATGGAGTCCCATCACTTTCTTAAGATGTCTGCGTCGTTTGGAAATGAGGACAAGGCAGAAGTTATATGTCAGACGCATTGTTGGAAGCTCTCTAATTTTCTTATGAAAGTATCTATCAGTTGAGAAGCTGAAATTGTGTAGCACTGTTTTTATGGGCGATGCATGAGAAACCAGTATAATTGGCTGAAGATTTATGGCAAATATTATGAATGACATTACAATAAATATAGCAAAATGGGTATGCTTTGAGGCAGCAGCTGTTGTGAAACAAAAAAATGAGATTGATATTTCTCATCTCAAGCTGATTATGTTGGAAACTCTGTTTAGCGATCATCTATTATCAGACCCTCAGAAGGCAAACAGTCAGAGCAATGTGTCTTCCTCTTTCAAAGGCGGTTGAAACTGACTCAGATTGACCAGGAGACGAAAATTCATCAGATCACACACACTGTTTGCAAATGTAGACATTTAAATAGGGTTTGGCTTGACAGGGAAACAAGGGAAGGGGCACACTGAGTAAGGAATGTGACAGTATCTGCAGAAACCACAAACGAAGTTGCCAATATATATTTTTATTGTGCACATAAACATAACGTCCAGGAATTCTAGCTAGCTTGAACTTGTGGAAACTCCCGGATGGCATGCAAAATCAGAAAGGAGCAAAAGAGCTCCACTCACACTGCCCCTTGTCGGCACGTCCTGTAGGTGATTTTTTGCCCACGTGCAGAGGTAACAGCCCTTGCTGGATGGGCATGGCTGGCAGACCTCAGAGCTGGCAGGCAGAAAAGACTTTCCTGCTTTTTATCTTGTGGCTTGGTAAACTTGGTGACCCGGGGCAAACTGTTGCTGGAGATACCTTCTGACGAAAGAGCAGAGTGGGAATTACGTCAATAAATCCCACCAGCTAGCCCTGAAATGGAACAGCTCTGTTCTAAAGGAGAGAGCAGGGATCAGATCTAAAAGCAGCCAAATCAGTAAAGAGATGTCACCGCAGTGAACCGGCCAGTTTAGAGTGGCAACAGCCACCTGCATAATCATCTTGTATGTCCGTAACTGGTAGGATTCTAGCATGAGGCTGATTTCTTATTTAGGTTCATGGTGGAGGCTATGGTGCATAGCCCTTGGGAATGGCCTTTTATGTACATTCTGGAGGCTTCATAGCTGTAAGCACCTGCGGTCCCCCTCCAAGGGCTTTCCCTGGCATGCTCTGCTTGCTCAGAATATGCCGGAAGTGCTGAGGAGTTGACTCCAGGAACAGCCACCAGCTAATAGGAACCAGAGAATAAAATGCTTGTTTCCTTGCCCCGGGGGAGGGGGGGGCAGCTCTGAGGTGTGCTCTACCTCTTTTCCCATATAGATTCATAAATCAGAAAAAAATTCTTTGTCCAGCCATGTGTCTATTTTCCCCTAAAAGTATGGTTTCTGCAATATCAATTACTTTCATACAGGTTATATTTAAATCTAAATAGCACTCTTAATCTGAGTGTCCAATTCCCCCCCCCCCCCCCCCCCCCCAAATAACTGCAGTTTTGCTAGGAGCCCTTTAACTCAAATCTGTGGGATATGGTCTTTTCAGCTGGTGCTGTGTCCTTTTGCCCCATATCATCTTAAGGGATGGCCCGCATTCCTCCTACACCCCCCAACACCCGGCTCCATGCCCCTGCTTCTCTTGTGGATTGCAGCCTCCTGAGCAACCCGCACTTGGACTCCAGGAAGAAAGCTGGGTGAGGATCCTCCACCCTCCTGTGGGATCTCATTGCACAGGTGACGGGAGGGAAGGAAGAAACCACACAGAATAGATGGTTCCCCCGAGTCCTGGGTTTGTGGCTGAACTTGTATGTCTTGCATCCTGTCAAAACTTCTCTGCAGGGAGGAAATGTTTTGGATATTCATCTGATTTCCATGGGGAGCAGCTTAGCTGTCGTTTTTATTACCAAGGCTCTTCAGATCTCTGTGCTGATTTATGGACAAAGAACCGCTGGGGTAATTTCTTATCGGTTTTACATCTTTATTGAAGCCTAAACCCAAATCCTCCAACATGTTAAACATGTCCTTTTCCTTTGTAGATGCTTCGTTTCACAATCTTCAGGAAAAGCTGCTTAGAAGCAGTCCGTTTCCATCTGTTACTTTCTTTCACGCGTGTGGTGTCTGGAGTCCTAGCAGCATTTCTCCAATTACCTTCTGCAGAGAAGCTCAGTCTGGTCCCAGGGCACGGCTGCCATCCCGTCCACAGCCAGCATGGAAGCGCACCTTCTGTTTCTGATTCCCTAAGGAGATGAGAAACTCAAGTGTATATCTGCTGGCAAGCGGGGAATCATGGCATTTAGTTTTTAGCTACTCCTGTCTATCAACCCCCCCACCCATCCCCCACTTTGCATTTGTGCAATTTTATTCAATGCTCCTTCCCCATACTTTGGAGCTTCTGTGTAAGAGAGATGGGGGGGGGGGGTTTGGAGAGAGAGAGAGAGAGAGAGAGAGAGAGAGAGAGAGAGGAGAGAGAAAGGGTTTCTTTAACTATTTCATTTCTTGCCGTAGATTTTATGATTCACAATAAAAACCAATTTCTTCCAGATGACCCTGTGCTTTTTTAAGTCTCCCGTCTAAATTGCTTCTGTGAGGATTCATTTATCTCTTTCTATTCTCACCACCTGACTTTTGGCCTTTCTATCCTTTATCTCTTACCATTGCTTTCTTTCCCATTTAGTATGTGTCTTTTTCTTTTTTAAAATTTATTTTAGAGAGAGAGTGAGAGTGGAGGAGGGGGCAGAGGGAGAGAAAGAATCTTAAGCAGGCTCTGCTCAGTGGGGAGCCTGTCACAGGGCTTGATCCCACAAACCGTGGGATCATGATCTGAGCTGAAATCAAGAGTCAGAAGCTCAACCGACTGAGCCATCCAGGTGTCCCTAGTATGTGTCTTTTAAATGCTGTCCAGCGAGGGGCTCAGGAAAGCTAGAGGGCTGGGCACAGTAGGCTCAGGGAGGGTCAGCCTCCATTGTGGAGTTTGGGCAGGTTCCCTGCCTCCCCTGTAGGGTCCTGGTGACCCTCAATGCCTGCATGGGAGCATAGAGGAAGGAGACCACCTTCAGGCTCATGCTTCTGTCCAGGGTGCGTCCCATGGTGCCCCTCTCTAGATACCGCCCTAGGCTGATGTTTTCACTCATGCCTGGTGTTAATCTCTGTTAGGCCCTCTCATATAAGGCAGTGCTGATATGCGGTTAAGTGTTGGTAGCACGCCGTAAATAATGGGCGTATTTCTGGCCCATTTGGTCAGTACCAGCCCCATAACCATATAGACCACAGCTCTCCCTCCTACCTTAAAAATAGGCATTGTTACCTTGGTTTATACACATTGGGTAAATGGACCAGATGTAGGTCAGATCTTCCCTCTGGTCATTTCTTCAAATGACGTGAATTCTCTAACCCATCACTGGATCTGAACAAATTACTGCACCGGAGACCCTTCCAGTTGCCCTACCGGCTTCAATTTTAATCTGAATGGAGTTATCTTGGGCTTTTGTCCCTGCCAGTGAAAATGGGTGAGACACTGCCCTCTAGAGGCGAGTTAGGGTAAAGCGATTGAACGCCGTGGGGTGGATTTTTTTATTTCTTTTATTTCAGAAGGGCTTTTCCTTCTCATTCATTATTGGTCTTATAATCTTGTACTGGGTTTTAATTGGAAAAAAATTAAATAGAAGAGAATACCTCTGTTCTCACCTCTCTGGTTGGATATTTTTTACTCACATACTTATTATTATCCACACGTGTCCCCTGTGTGCCATTTACTATGCCAGAAGTTCTTCCAAATGCAAATAGACTATAAATATTCTTACATCAAATAAACTGTGACCTAAGGACACACAAATTAATTATTAAAAAGGGATGAGTTCATCTGTGAGATAATTTTTTTTTAAGTATAATTGCTATGTCGTTGGTTGTGTGCATTTAAAATACTTGTGTGTTTTGGAGAAATGAATTCCAAAAAGATTGTGCCTGCGTGCCTCTCACTGTGTATGGGTGTCTATTCCCACTTATCCCTGAAGACACTATGTATCATCCAAGCTTTTTTATTTTGACTTGGGGAGATGAAAATGATCTCTTAGAATAGGTGGTGAATTTTAGACTTGGGGTTGAAATTGCTAAGAAGCTGAATTTAAAGTCAGTTATTGATTTGCTTATCCACTCAGGGTTATATCCTATCATGTCCTTTCCTCATTTTATTTCTAGAAGGTTGTTTGCTTTTTGCTATTGATTTAATAAAGTTTTTTTTTTTTAATGCAGTAAGGCAATTAGGCTTTCACTAGGTTTTTGTAAATACATTTTATCCAGTTACCACTCAACTACATTATGTGGTTACATTTATCAGTCTTTTCCTGTATGGCTTTTGGCCTTGGTAGTCTCGTCAATCTTGATGAAGGGGTAAGGAGAGAACCTGGCACCGAGTTAATGATGTGGCAGAGGGAGAAATTTCCTTCTTTCCCCTCAAGGTTCTCCTGGATGGTGTAGGGATTAAATTGACATGAAATAGATTAATGGGAGGAAAAAAACAGTTTTATTACATGTGCATGGAGGCCAATAATGAAATTGAGACCTGAAGGAATGATCAAGGCAGGCAGTTTTTATCCATTTTAGACAGAGACAATAAACTTATAAAGAACTGACGGGATGAGGAAAAGAGGCATTTGGGAGCTTTAATTAGTAGGGCATTTTAAGCAGAATTTGGGCTGAGGTAGTAGATTAGAAAAAAATAGCAAGGTTTGTTTCTATAGCTTTCTGTCCTTTAAAGTCCCCATCTCTGGAGGTAAGGATGTCTTTTTACTTTGTAGTACAGGGAGAGTATTTTCCACATGGGAGATTTGTTTCCTGCTTTCACGAGAGCAGAAATTCTGAGAAAGGTCTTACATTGGTTGTTCCCCAAGTAGCTTTAATGCAACATAATCAATACGCCATTATGGTACTTCTGGGGGTGGCCTGCCCTGGACCCCAAAATGATAAAAATAATTTGCTGAATGAAGCTTTTTTGTGTAGTCCTGGATTCGTCATCATCCAGAGAATCACAGGACACTTTCAGTGTCAGGAAGTAGAAGCAGCTACTTAACCTAGAAGACACGTGGTCCTCTCCCACAGCGAGGACTGGAGTGGTCGGGCTGGCTTTGGCGGGGACCTCGGGGCTCCTGCCACTTTCCCTGTGACTCTGGGTGGCCTTGCCTTCCACCTCTGATGGCTTCAGCTCAGGCTCCCTCCATTCCTGGTCCCCAGACAGTGGCCTTGGTTGTACGGGTCACATCCAAACATGGCACAATCCAGAGGGAAGAAGAGACCATGTCCTTCACTCTTCACTATCTTCATTGTGTTCTGAGCCTGGGCCCTGGCCAAACACCAGCAGGAAGAGCCCTTGATGGCATAGGATGCCCTTCAAAACAGGAACAATACCTGAAATCTATTAGAGAGTAGTTTTAACACTAGCCAGTGGACAAATTTTAAATGAGAAGGGTCAGTGAATAAGGGGACTCCAGGTCCTAACTGGCAGAAAAAGACACTGGACGTGTTTGGCAAAGATTGGCCAGGAGAGACTAAAGGGCTTGGAAGGGAGCAGGAAGGAATGGGATGGCCAAAAGGTGTGGGCAGGGACGCGGACTCACAAAGGGTGCATTTTGTTCCTGGCTCAATTCAACACTGTTAAACACCACTCTTCTTGCCATAGTTACAATGAAGCAATTCTGTATCTCTGAGAACATTTGAAAGAGGACTTGGGAGAATCACTTGGCAAACTTGAAGGAGAGAATTCAGAATAATGGCGTATATGTGTGTGTATATATACATATATGTGTATATATATGTACATGTATACATACATATGTATATATATGTATATAGGGTGTAGGTATATATAGGTATATATAGGTTGGGGTGTGGGTAGGTACTGAGTAAGAATATGTGTGTGTGTGTGTGTGTGTGTGTGTGTGTGTTTGTAAATTTTTTTTTAACATTTATTCATTTTTGAGAGACAGAGAGAGACAGAGCATGAGCGGGGAAGAGGCCGAGAGAAGGAGGCACAGAATCTGAAACAGGCTCCAGGCTCTGAACTGTCAGCACAGAGCCCGACGTGGGGCTCGAACTCACAAACTGTGAGATCCTGACGTGAGTCGAAGTCGGACGCTCAACCGACTGAGCCACCCAGGCGCCCTGTGTGTGTGTTTCTATATACTGTAACACTAATTTTGAATATGTAATGGAAAATTTCATTCACAATAAGAACACAAGTAAAAAACAAAAGATGAACTAACAAGCCATGAAGGTCCAAGTGAGAGAAAAGATTTGAATAAACAGAAAGATATTCAGTGCCTTTGCAGGGAAAAGCATATTATTACAACTATGCCAACTATTTTGATGATGACTTTATACTTACATCATTTGGAGGCAGATGTGGGTAGGGAGTGAATGTGGGTGTGGGTAGGTAGGGATCACGGAGTTAATGAGCTGTATAGGGCAGGGTGTAGCTAGTGAGTGGGTAGTTGGGTTCCGGTAAGTACAGAGTAAGGGGAAGGAGCCAGGATAGGTATTGAGTGGAAGTGCAGTGGGGGGTGGTTTAGGGTTATGGTTTGAAAATATTCTACTTTGTTCAGAATGCTTTAAAACTGTTATACGGGATTAGCATTTTTATTTTCATTGCTTAGATTTAGATGGTATGCACTTGCTGTTTTTTCAGGTGACCTTCAATAAACAGCTCAGGACTTTGTGTCCCATTTTTCTTATGACCACACGAATCTAGCCCGACCAGGTGTACCGGGTTTGGCAAAAACAAGAGCTGATCACCTCTTCTTAAGGAGCAAATTTGCAGCCTTAGACTGGCCTGTTGGGCGCTGGGGTCCTGCTTTGCTTGTGCTCCGCTGCCCCCTGCTGCCCAGTCAGGGTATGTGCAGCGAGTGTGAGTTGCAGTTTTAAAAACCTTTCTTTGGGTCTTACTTCTTTCTTGTCCACGGAGACAAAGTTGACGTTTTCTTTGTTCTGCTCATTTCAGTAAAATGGGCAGAGAGAATTCACTGTGCTTCAATTCCAGTTGAAGACAAACCAACATTTCTATCAAGAGCGAGGGTTCCCTTGAAAGGTGTATGGATGAGCCTCATGTGATTGTTAGCGTGCTATATATATATATATATATATATATATATATATATTTTATATATAGTTCAATACAATTTTCTAGAAAGCGTGCCTATAGCCTTTGTCAGATTCTGCACAGGTTTCAGATACCCAGAAGCTAACTATACATTGTGCTGGAACAGTCATCTCTAAACTTTTTGGACGGTGGACCCAACAATATATTCTTATTTATTTACTTATAAATTATATGCAAGTACTAAATAAGGAAGTGAGGATGAACTAAAGAGTTTGGATATCTTTCCAACAATGATGGGTTCCTAATATTGTCAGTTCATGTCTCAAGTCACACGGGAAGCCATTTGCCACCAATAGTGGAAGCAGGACCATACTGGCACGGCTTCTACCTCGTAACGAGGTTGATGAACAACTGCTATCAGGGGCAGAGTGTTGGTTTTGCCTTCCGCTGAGGTTCACCAGGGCACTGCATTGTTAGTACCGTACTCAATCTATGGTGAATATGCAGGAATCTCTTAGAGCCATCTTTCCATTTTGTTAAGTGATTTTGCTTAAAACTAGTCAGCACCGATACAGTTGCTCTGGTCCGATACCTCTTCTATTGTGGCTGAATCATATTTTAAAAATATTGCTTGAAAATCTGATTTCTCTTTCTCCCTCCTGTTGGTCTTGAACATTCCCACCATTTACAAAGCAGCTAGGTTGCTCCAGGGCTCATTGCCACAGGGAAGAAATGATTTGATATTATTGCATGAATAGCTATGTTCAAAAAACCTAAGAGAATTAACTTGGTCGATTTATGATTAAGACTTAAGGCTCATAGGGTTCATTAAGCGGCTTGGGTACCAAATATGTATGTGTATGTATAGGTATGCATGTAAACAATATCTTTCTTCTATGTTAGCAAAACCCAGCTAGAAAATAGAATTCATTCAACAACCATTTTTTGAGCATGGATTTTCCTGCAGGCATTGGGAATATAGCTATGAACAAAGCAGATGGAAATCCCTGCCTTCAGTGGCACTTATGTTCTAGCAAGGGGATGCAGATAATTAACTAAATGCATAAGTACGATATACCAAACATGAGGTAGTGATAGGGGCTCTGGGAGAAGTTGACATGGGGAAGGAGAAAGAGGATTGTGAATGTGGGGCCGTGACTTTAAGTAAGAGGTCATGAAGGTGTTATTTGGGTAAAAACCTGAAGGAGGTGAAGGAGTGAGCCATACAGGATTCAGGAGGGAGAGCATGCCAGGCAGAGGGAAGAACAAGTGCAAAGGCCCTGAGCCAGGCATGTTTCTGTTGAGTTCTGAAAGCAGCAGGAGGTCTGTGGGGCTGGCACAGAGCATGTGCGGGGAGGGATGTTGTAGGCAGTGAGGTCAGAGAGGCAGCTGGAAGCTGTGCCTGGCAGGGTCTTGGAGATGGTTGGGTGAAGACTTTGCCTTTCTTTTTTTTTTTATTTATTTTTTTTCAACGTTTTTTATTTATTTTTGGGACAGAGAGAGACAGAGCATGAACGGGGGAGGGGCAGAGAGAGAGGGAGACACAGAATCGGAAACAGGCTCCAGGCTCCGAGCCATCAGCCCAGAGCCCGATGCGGGGCTCGAACTCATGGACCGCGAGATCGTGACCTGGCTGAAGTCGGACGCTTAACCGACTGCGCCACCCAGGCGCCCCAAGACTTTGCCTTTCATAATGAGAAAGATGGCAGTCATGGTGCCTTAGGAGAGGAGTGGCATCATCTGGCTAAACATACCCAGAGACCGAAGATGGGAAAGGCCGAAGAAGTTACTTAGGAGGATTTAGGGCATTTTTAATAGTAAAAAGAGCATTCTTAGATGCCATCCACTCTCAGAGTTCTAGGTCTTACACGCGACTGGGAGAAATGCCACCTCCCCAGCTCTGTGTCTTGCCTGTCCCATCTCTGCTTGCTCCCAGAACCTCTTATCGTCCAAGCTTTGCCAGTGGAAACAAATGGGAATCCACAAGGACAGACTGGAACCTGGGCTGTCTTTCATGGCATCTAACTTTGAAGATGCTGGTGACCAGCAGAAAAGCTGGTGCCCTTCATCTGGGAAGCGTACACATGCCTGGCCCAGGGATCAGGATAGTGTCTGGCAGTGGCTGGGAGAGCTGTAGACTGGCTGCCAATCCCAATCCGATGAGTCCAGCGGAGGTGACAGTGGGCATGAACTGCCGTGGTGCCTGGGGCTCCGCAGCAACCTGTCTGTGGTGGCTGCTGTTTTACTTTGGTTTCCTATTCTTTTTGTTTGTTTTTTATTTTATATTTGAGAGAGAGAGAAAGAGAGAGAAGAGAGTGAGCAGGAGAGGGGCAGAGACACAAAGACAGAATCTGAAGCAGGCTTCAGGCTCTGAGCTGTCAACACAGAGCCCAATGTGGGGCGCGAACCCATGAACCGTGAGATCATGACCTGGGCCGAAGTCGGACGCTTAACCAACTGAGCCACCCAGGCACCCCTGGTTTCCCATTCTTGCGCAGATTTCCCCGGCAGCCAACCCAATCTGGCACGTGGAAGGTAATTCTGGGAGATAGGTAAGCTAAAGAATACAAACCAGTCCTATCCAAGAATGGGGTGGTCAGTGACATGTCAGCTTGAAGCAGCTCACAGGAGCCAGCTGTCACATGTTCAGGAGTTTTGGAAGCCAGTTGTTAAGCATGGCCATTACTAACATTAAGTTATATAAACCTACAACTAAAATAAATGGGGTTAAAAACAAAGCTAGTTAGGGTTCCCCTCAATTCTTGCAGTTTCCAGCTGCTGCTTTTTGTCCCAGCCCATTGGGGTCTCCCCATACATGTGAAGCCTAGATATCAGCCAAAAGTTTGGCAGACAACTACATCCAAATGTGGGGACTCGTTCTCTTCTTTCTAGGATTTTCCTTATACTTTTCTAGCTGTGCTACCTGACCCTAACTCTTTTTTCTGACACCTCTTGCTAGAGCTATATTTTCTATATGTTTCTGACTATAATTTCTAACATCCAAAGCCGTGCCCAGACTGCGGTGTGCCTGCAGGCAAACAGCCACAAGCTCACAAATTTCACCTGGCTGAAATTGGTATTCAGTTTTCTGAAATCTAATGTGGAAGTGTGGCTTGTAATGATTTTCCTCCCCATCTGCATCCCCTCAGTCTCTAAAAGAGATACATTTGAATCCACCCTAAAGCATTTTTCATGTTAGAATTGATTTCAAGAACACAAGCCTTTTCTTAATAGTACAGGCTTCCAGAGAGAAGCATTCTTGAAGAAAAATGTTTTTAACATTCAAATAATCTTTACTTTTTTTTAAAAAACAGATTTCACATAACATCTTCAATTGGCATGCTGGGCTCTCAACTAAACTTCTTTAAAAAAATTTTTTTTTTGTTTATTTATTTTTGAGAGAAAGAGACAGGCAGAGACAGAACGCATGCAGGGGAGGGGCAGAGAGAGAGGGAGACACAGAATTCAAAGCAGGCTCCAGGCTCTGAGCTGTCAGCACAGAGCCCGACATGGGGCTTGAACTCACGAATCGTGAGATCATGACGTGAGCTGAAGTCGACGCTTAACTGACTGAGCCACCCAGGTGCCCCTCAATTAAACTTGTGAATCTTTAATGGCATAGAGAGTTGTCTGTTGCTCATTCAGTCATTAATTCTTGATTTAAACATTGCTCTGCTCATTGAGAATCTAAAATGTGTTTCTTTTCCAATTTGGTTGTTTTTATTTCACCTTCAATACCATTTATCTTGACGCTACCTTAGCTGTGCCGATTATTCTTTAAAGTAAGTACCTGTCTGCAGAGCTGGGCTTTCAGAACTGCTTCTCAGGTTGTTCTTATTTACTCTGCTCCAGACTTCTGCTTGCCTGATGTCTTCTCACCATTTATTTTACATTTTATAGGAGTAAAGTTGTCTCTGAAAGCAGTTGATGGACCCACTGGGATTGCCTTTGGGAGCTTGTGAAATTGACCAGGAAGTCAGTACTTTCCTAGGTTATAATGGAGATATCACTCATTGCTTCCGTTTTTCTTCCATTCCTCCTAGGGGGGAAGGCCCACAAACTGCCCTCAGGGAAGTCTATCATCTTTAGTCCGTGCGTTATTTGTGAGGCAGGCTTGGTGGCCAGAGTGACAGCAGGAGGCTGGCCAAACCACACCTTCACTATTATCTCTTCAAGTATGAGTTTGGAGATGTCTACCAGATAAGTATTGGAATCTCTCTCTCCATCCTCTGTGTTCCTGACTGCGGCTGCATATTATCTCTCTCTTTGTCTCTGCGTGACGCATTCTGGATGAATACCTTGGTACCCGCTTCCAGTTAACTGACTTTCCCCCCAGTGTTTTGTATAAAGTTTATCCCACCTATTGAATTTATTATATTGATTAGGTTTTTATTTTACAGATTTATAATTGTTTCTTTTTTATATTTATCTGTTTTGTTTTTCATGTCTTTGATAATTTCTTTTATTAATGGAGGCCACTTCTTTACCATTTTAAGCATCACTGAACATCATTGAACATTACTGAACCCAATGCTCAATACCATTAGTTTCACAGAATGAATCCACAATCCAATTAAAAGAAGACTGACCTTCTCTCCTAGCATTAGATTTCTTCAAGCATTTTAGGGTTTTTGGAGGATGGCTCCTTCTGAGTTGGAGACTTTCATATTTTTGTGTTCTGTTCTTTATCTTTTCCCTCAGTTCTTCTTACATGACAATTTTCTAGTTTTTCTGTTGCCTCCATTCAATCCCTTGAACCCTCAGTCCAGAAGCAAATCTTCTAGATTCCTGGACTCCTGTCTCATGATGATACTTGGAATAGTATAGAAAAATTAGGGCAGCTTGGATTAATTTCCCTTCTTTGGGAATTTGCATCTTGCCAGCCCCAGTCAGTAGGTGGTCAGCTCGATTTTTCAGTCTCTGTTCATGCGCTCGCTTCTGACTGCCCTCTGCCCAAGACGACATTTTGTGCTTGTTCCCCTGCAAAAGTCAAGCCTTCTCCTGACCCTGGAAGCCAGGAGGCCCATATGTTCTACTTCTCTTGCTACTTTGCATTTCTTTTCTCATTTAGTCCATGAGTTGTTTCCTTAGTTTTCCGTGCAACTGTATTCTTTCGATTAACTCTTCCTATAATTTATCCTTATGGTTGTGAATTTGGGATAGAGTGTATGGTCTCGGTAAGGTACCTAATCTCTCTGGATAGTTTGAAAAGTTGGGATAATGCCAGTAGTATTTACTGTGTGGGGGGACATTAAAAATCAAGTCAGTTACTGCATATAAAATGCCTGGTGCACAGCCATTATGACCATTGTATAGATAATAGTGCAAATCACATGCTTGATAAATATTTGTATAGTAAAATGGATTGATTTAATACAAATAAATGCATGCTGTTCACCTGGTTGCATCTGCTAATAATTATATCATCCAGGTAAGCCAGTTTATGCTGCAGCCATTAGCAACTTCTGAATCTTAGAGGTTTATAATAACCGGTGTCTATTTCCCGCTTGCAATACCTGTCCATCATAGGTCAGGTGGGCTTTGCTCTGCACTATTATCATCCACACTGTGTGTCCTAGGTTGTTGGAGGAACGCTGCTAGAACACTGTTAGACACCAGTGTGGAAGAAAAAGAGAACGCTGGCCCTTACTTCCCCCTGGAAGTAACAGATGTCAATCCTGCTCACATTTTGACCAAAACAAGTAATATGACCATCTGTTCATTGGGGCCAGCTACCATATGTCCTGAAAAGAGAGAACTAAATATCTGTGATCATCTTAATGATTTCTACAATGATGAACATGAATAGACATGTACTGAATGTTTACTTGGGACAAGATACTATACTAATTAGCATACAAAGAGTTAGAGGTGACTTTTAAGAATAAGGACTCTTATTCTTATTGGGGTGCCTGGATGGCCCAGTCTGTTAAGCATCTGACTCTTCATTTTGGCTCAGGTCATGATTTCACAGTTTGTGAGTTTGAGCCCCCCATTGGGCTCCACGCTGGCAGTGCAGAGCCTGCTTGGGATTCTCTCTCTCCTCTCTCTGCCCCTCCCCCTTTCCCTCCTCTCCAAATGAATAAACCAAAAAAAAAAAAAAAAAAAGAATAGGGACTCTTTATCTTTGCTCAAGGATAAAATGATTCTTCGTGACTGGTGACAAGTATAAATTCTTGGCTACTAAAAAAGAGGCATGATTGTGATCTTGGCCAAGTCATACAATACATTTATTGTAAAGTTTGGGAAGTAAATGATCTATTAAAATAATTATGATTACATTTGTTAATGCCTGGAAATAATGACGGATCTTATACAATCACAGAGGCTGATACAAGGTACGAACTAAAGAGTCTTCTAGAAAACATTTACCTGGAAGTAAATGATTAGACGCATGCAGTAATTGTCATAAACATGCTGATTCCAAATTTTCCTGTGCACCACCTCCAACTGTTGCTACCAAGCAAAACCATTAATCTCTCAGTAGAAGAATGATTTATTTTTTTGTGAAGTGGGTTCTCCTGGTCTTAGCCCTTCTGCTCGGTTGTCTCAAGTGTAGCTTTGAGCTGAGGGAAGGGAACTGGTGGCCTAATTGGTTTAAATGCTTCTATTTTATGACCTGATTTCTTCTTCAATGATGTCTAGAAACAGCTCACACACATTTTAAAGCTGCAAGTACCTACAAAGCTTCCCCTTTTCTATGACTGATGGTATTTAAGTGTAGTAAATTAAACATCGGGAAGGAAAATGAGAGTTAATAAGCTGGCAGTTTGTCCACTGGAGGTTTTTTCAGATCTAACATACTTAATTTGCTTACTGGTTTTTCGATTTTGTCTGGGCTTATGAGCAGTTCAGGTTTAAATTGAGGATGAAAAGGGAAGAATATGATGCTCTAACCTAAAATAAGAGCACTTGTCATTATACCATGACATATTTATTGCCCTGGACTTCAGTGTGCCTGTTGGGTTAAAATTAAATACATTGGGGAATGTAATTTCATATAGCACACGAGCCACTGCCTTCAAGGGAATTATTGGTAGCCAGACAGAGGACGGCACTGTGGGAATGAGATAAGGGGCAGGCTGCCGGGTGTATGTGTTTTGCATGTATTCATGCATAAGTGTGATGTACTTGTGTATATGTGCATGCATGCATGTGTGGAAGCTTGTATGCGATGGGTAGGTATGTGAATATGTATGTAATGTGATGCGCATATATAGGCATGCACAATATAAGTGTGCACATATATGAGCATGTAGTGTAATCATGTATCACGTAATGTAAATGCGCATGCATGCATGAATGTGTGTGATGTAAGTGTATGTGTGCATGTGTGTAACATAAGCACACATATTTGTGACATGTGTGTGAGTGTGCATGCATATATGCACATGTGTATTGATGTTATATATGCGTGTGATAAAAGTGTGTATACATGTAAATCTTTATGTATCTGCACACACATATTTGACGTAGGTACGTATAATGCATGTTTGTAAGAGCATGCGTACATAGTTACATGTATTCCTGGATCCCATTGAAGATCTGTTTCCGCAGAGTGAGACATATTTAGTTTTTAACATCAAATGTCTCAAATGTATTTATTTGTTTTTATGTATTATTTATTATTTTTATTATTTTTTAAAGGTTTATTTTTGAGAGACAGTGTGAATGGGGGAGGGGTGAGGAGGGGTTGGACAAAGGATTTGAAGCGGGTTCCATCCTGACAGCAGCAAGCCCAAGGTGGGGATTGAACCTATGAACCATGAGATCATGACCTGAGTCAAAGTCAGATGTGCAACTGACTGAGCCGCCCAGGTAATCCTCAAATTAAGTTTTTTAAAGAGTGCTTTGGATATTCTAATGTTTTTGTATTTCTACACATATTTTGCAAGTAATTTGTCAATTTCTAGATAACAGCTTGTTGGTATGTATTGGACTCGCACTAAAGCTGTAGGTCACCCTGGAGAAAACTGACATCTTAGTATTGAGTATCCCGGTCCATGAATATAATGTCTTTCTCCATTTGTTTAGGTCTTCTTACATTTTCTTCAGTGATGTTTTTGTGCTTTTTAGTGTAAATGTCATATATATTTTGTTAAGTTTATTCCTAAGTATTTTTTATGCTATTGTGTATTTTTCATTTTTCAACTTCAGTTTCCAACTGTTTATTGCTAGTACACAGAAATGTAGTTGCTGTTTTGTGTATCGGCCTTGTACTCTATGATCTGGTTAAACTTAATTATTAGAGCTGCTAGATTTTTTGTAAATTCTTTAGAATGTCCTACATAAACAATTATGTCATCTGCAAATAGTTTTAGCTCTTCCTTTCCAATCTATGTGCTTTCTTTCTTTCTTTTTTCTTTCCCTTCCCCTTCCCTTCCCTTCCCTTCCCTCTCTGCTTATTGTACTAATTAGGATTTCTAGTACAACATTCATTAAAGGGGGAAAATAAACATCCTTACTTTGTTCCCAATCTTAGAGGAAAAGCATTAATTAATGAACAGTAAGTCTGATGTTAGTTGTAGGTTTTTGAAGTTGCCTTTTTTTTTTTAACTTTATTTTAGAGAGAGAGAGAGAGACAGAGAGAGAGAGAGAGAGAGAGCACATGAGCAGGGGAGAGTGGCAGAGAGAGAAAGAGAGAGAGAGAAAATCCTAAGCAGGCTCCATTCCCAGTACTGAGCTGGCCAGTGTGTGTGGGAGGGAGTGGGGAGGGGGGGAGGGGGGGTGGAGCTCAATCTCACAACTGTGAGACCATGACCTGAGCCAAAATCAAGAGTCAGACACTCAATTGACTGAGCCACCCAGGCACCCCTGAAGTTACCTTTTATAAAGGCTGAGGGAGCTCCTTTCTTATTAGTAGTTTTCTAAGACTTTTTATCATGAACAGATGTGGAATTTTGTCAGATGCTTTTTCTGCATGTATAAGATTAACACATAATTTTTCTTTTTTTTTTTGTTGGTTAATATGGTAAATTAATTTTTGAGCATTAAACTTACATTTCATTGAAAAAACCCACTTGGTGATAAAATGATAGTTTATCTGTGGCTGTATTTGACTTGCTGAAATTAGGCCTAGGATTTTTGTCTATGTTCATGAGGGAGATTACTCTATAGTTTCTTCTTCTTTTCCCCCACCTATTAATGTGTATTTTGGTATCAGAATAATCCTGGCTGGATTATTCTGATGATGGGAAGTATCCCATCTTTTAATAGTTGCTAAAAAGTTTATGTAAAATTGGTCTTATTTCCTCCTTAAAAATTTGGTACATAGTTAATGAAGCCATCGGGACCAGGGAGTTTCTCTGTGCAAAGTTCAAATGAATTTGAACTACACATTCAATTTCTTTAAAAGATGCAGGGTCATTCAGGTTTTGAGTGAGATCTGGTAGTTTTTAACCTTCAGGACTTTGCCAAATTTATTGATTTAAGGTTCCCATATATTCGATTTCATTTCTTCTTTAGGAGCTTAATTAAGATAGAATATATACCATATGATTCAATCCTGTAAATGATAGGGTTCAACGATATTTGTATATTCACAGATATGCACCTGTCACTGAATTCAATTTTAGAACATTTCACTGTTTCAAAAAACACTCCATCCTCTTCATCTATTCTCACCCTATTTTCTTAGCCCAACCCAGCCCTCAATAACCACTAATCTTATAGATTTGTCTCTATACATTTCTCTAATGGGGACTTTTATATGAATGAAACGATAGTATGTGGTCTTTTGTGACTGGATTCTTTAATTTAGCACAATATTTTCAGGGTTCCTTTATGCTGTAGCATGTGTCATTATTTCCTTTCTTTTTATGACTAAATAGTATTCCATTACATGATTTACCACATTTTGTTCATCCACTCATGGGTTGATGGACAAAGTGTGTTTCCACCTTTTGGCTACTATGAATGATGCTGCTATCAACAGTCATATATGTGCTTTTGTGTGGAAACATGTTTATACCCAGGGGTGGAATTGCTGGGTCCTATGGTAACTCTGAGTTTAATCATTTGGGGGAATGCCAGGTTGTTTTCCAAAGCACTTTACCATTTTACATTTCCACCAGCAGTGTATGAAGTCTCAATTTCTTCATACTCTTGCCAACACCTGTTACCATCTGACTTTTTTATTTTAGCGTTCCTAGTGGGTGTGAAGTGACATCTTGTAATTGGGTTTATGTTTGTCTGATGTTTAATTATGTTGTTTATGGGTTATTTGTACATCTTCCTTGGAGAAAAGCCTATTCGGGTCCTGTGCCCACTTTTAAATTGGGTTCCGTCTGTTTACCATTAAATTGTAAGAGCTTTTTATATACTCCAGGTACAAGTCTCTTATCAGATATATGATTTGTAAATATTTTCTCCCATTTTGTGGGTTCTATTTTTTTAAGTTTATTTTTATTTATTTTGAGAGAAAGATAGAGAGCAAGTGGGGGAGGGACAGAGAGAGAGGGAAACAGAATCCCAAGCAGGCTCTGCAGAGCCTGATGTAGGGCTCAAATTCACTGTGAGATTGTGACCTGAGCCAAAATCAAGAACTGGATGCTCGATTGACTAAGCCACCCAGGAACCCATGGGTTGTATTTTTACTTTCTTGATGGTATCCCTTAAAGTGAGAAGTTTTAAATTTTGATGAATTCCAATTTATCTATTTTTTGTTGTTGCTGTTATTGTCGCCTGTGCTTTTGGTGTCTTAGCCAAGAAATCATTGCCATATCTAATGTCACGAGGCTCTTTCCTATGTCTTCTTCTAAGACTGTTTAAAGGTTTAGGCTTTACATTTAGGTCCTTGATCCATTTTGAGTTAATTTTTATTTATGGTGTGAAGCAAATTTCCAAATTCACTGTTTTGTATGTGTCTCTCCAGTTGACCTGGTACCATTTGTTGAAAAGCCTATTCTTTCCCCATGGATTGGTCTTGGCACCATTGTCAAAAATCAGTTGACCATACATACGTGAGTTGCTTCTTATAGTCTTAATTCTAGTCCATTGATTTATGTGTCTACTGTGCCAGAATTGCATTCGATTACTGTTGCTTTGTTGTAAATTCTGAAGTTATGAAGTGTGAGTCTTTCCTTTTGCTCCTGTTTTTCAAGATTGTTTAGACTATTCTGGGTGCCTTGACATTCTACATGAATTTTATTTTTTTGTGGTTTTATTTATTTATTTTGAGAGAGAGAGAGAGAGGCAGAGGGAGAGACAGAGAGAGAATCCCAAGCAGGCTCCTCATTGTGAGTGCAGAGCCTGATGTGGGGCTTGGACTCATGATCTGTGAGATTATGACCTGAGCTGAAATTGAGAGTTGGGCCCTTAACTGACCCAGATGCCTCTGCACATGAATTTTAATATCAGCTTGTTAATTTCTACAAAGAAGTCACCTGGGATTCCGGTAGAGATTATGCTGAATCCGTATATCCATTTGAGGACTAATTACTGTTTTAACCACGTTAAGTCTTCTGACCCATGAACATGGGATGATTTTCTACTTATTTACATCTTCTGTAGTTTCTCTCAACAATGTTTGGTAGTTTTTTAGACTATAAGTTTTAACCTGTTGGCCACACTCACTAGGAATTTAGCCTCTGCAACTTGTGTTGGTGAGGATGAGAAATTTTGGCAGCCTGTGCTTCCTGGGTAGATACAGTAGCATTTGACTGAGGACAGAAGAGAGAAGGTCCCTGCTGTAGTCATACTCACAGGAAGTGTAGCAGGAGGCATAGCAGTTTGTGGCTCACTGCATTAACTGAGTTTTAGTACATTTTTCTTCTCTTTAAAAAAAATTTTTTTAATGTTTATTTATTTTTGAGAGAGAGCGAGAGAGACAGAGCATGAGCAGGGGAGGGGCAGAGGCAGAAGGAGACACAGAATCCGAAGCAGGCTTCAGGCTCTGAGCTGTCAGCACAGAGCCTGACATGGGGCTAGAACTCACCACAAGATCATGACCTGAGCTGAAGTTGGGCACTTAACGGTCACCCAGGTGCCCCAGTACATTTTTCTTGAATAAATGTTTCTTCCTTGGGTATGTGTAAGACAACTTCCAGAGGTTTTTAAAATTTTTAAATCCTTTTTATCAGTTATGGTTTTACCACTAGGTAGGTAGTGGGTTCATGGAGTTGCTCCTGCCGCCAACCCCCCAGGTGGGACTTGCTCAATCATCACTTTAAAAGAAATCTCAGGCATGCCTGGGTGGCTCACTTGGTTGAGCAAAGGACTCTTGATTTCAG
The DNA here is from genome assembly GCF_028018385.1 of Neofelis nebulosa. Taxonomy (NCBI): domain Eukaryota; kingdom Metazoa; phylum Chordata; class Mammalia; order Carnivora; family Felidae; genus Neofelis; species Neofelis nebulosa. The sequence continues at coordinate 86,712,109 of NC_080790.1, forward strand.
CTCAGGTTATGATCCCAAGGTTATGGGGTTAAGCTCAGTGTTGGGCTCCATGCTAAGCTTGCTTGAGATTCTCTCTCTGCCTCTGCTCCTCTCCTGCTCTCTCTCTCTCTTTTAAATAAATAAATAAATAAATAAATAAAGTAAATAAATAAATAAAAAAATTAAGTAAGTAAAAAAGAAAAAAAGAAAAGAAATCTCAGACCATATACCGGTAAGAGGCTAAGGCTCATCACCCCCTCCCTGGGGATTGTAGGTCTGAGAACCAACCTGACACCAGTGCTTTTGTTCTGGGCAACTGGAAGGTTGGTGTTGCTATTTGCTGAAGGGAAATCCTTCAGTGGAAGCGTGTTTGGGTGCAATATCAAGAGTTTGATTTTGGAAGTGCTAAGTTTGAGATGCCTATTAAGCATCCAAGTTAGATATAAGTGGACAATGAGATACAACATCCTAGGGCTTAAGGGTGCCTGGCTTTTGTGGCTCAGTCAGTTGAGTGTCTGATTCTTGATTTTTGCTCAGGTCACAATCTCATAGTTCATGAGATAGAGCCCTGTCCTGGGCTCTGTGTTGGGCATGGAGCCTGCTTGGGATTTTCTCTCTCCCTCTCTCTCTGTCTCTCCTCTGCTGTTTCTCTCTTTCAATAAAAAAATAAACTGGAAAAAAAAATCCTGGAGCTTAGAAGAGAGTTTTTGGGTAGAAGTTTAAGCTTGGGAAAGAGCTATTTAGAAATAAGACGATTTAAAGTGACTCATAGAAATCATGTGCCCAGGTAAATCCTGACTTAATCCAATTTTCTTGATTTAATTTCCTAATGGCACCCTGTTTGTATCTTAAAAATGTCCTCATTTAAATACTAAATTATATGGTTATTATCTCCCCTAAAGTGTATAGCATATTCTACTAAGATAGTGACAGTTGTTTTTGATATAACATGTTTGATGAAATGATTCAATAATGTCTATTTTATATAATGCTATATTTAGATTAAAGTTATTTTGAGAAAGTTTTAAAAATAAAGTTATATACACATACTTCATGCACATTCCTTGATGGTTGAACTTGATTTTTGGAATATCAAAAGTCAACAGAATGTCAAAAGAAGTATTAAATTTAATTATAAGACAGTAAATTCAGTAGTATTGAAGAATGTGGGCTCATTGGCCAATAATAATTTAACAGACCTACGACTAATGCAATTATTTGAATGGGTATATTTGAAGAGTAGATATGCCATATGTCAGCATTTGAATATTGCTGCTTTTAAAATATTGTGTAGCATTTAACTCAAATATTTCTCCCATCTCTGTTTCAGTTTAATAACTTAGCACCTGAAATATATATATTTGTTGGACATCTTTAACATTCTTCTCCTTCCCCTAGAATGTAAGATCCATAACAACATAGACCATTCACTTTTCCTCTATATGCCCAGTGGCTTGAACAGTGCCTAGCACATAGTCAACTCAAAATGCATATGTGTTGATTGAATGAAAAAAATTATTTGATGTGATAAGATTTGCATGGTATTTTGAGCATGAAATGGGTATATTTTAATAAAAATCAATTGAAAGATTCCTCTTTTAAAAGAAGGCAACATGTTACGATAGTGATAGTTAAGGTGGCTTGATCTTCATAGACTCCCATGCATTCTCTAAAAAAATGCTGGTTCCCTTTAATGCCAGTTGGTTATGACTTTAGGGTCTCAATTCAGTTCATTGTACAATCTTTCATTGCCAGTTTCGGAAGATAGTCTTTGAATTGGGAAATCCAAAGGAGTCTGGAATAGTCAGGCAATCATACTTGCAGAAATGTAGGAAAAAACTGGAATGGGTGCCTTTTTGGGTACATATGACTCAACTGGAATAATTTGAGCATTAAGAATGTTGAAAAATAGGGAGGCTAATTTACCACTCTCTCTTTTGTTTTATGTTTGAAATTTTTTATAATAAAAAATTTTAAGTGTAGATTATCACCAAATTGAACCAGTTGCATTTATAAAATCCCTTGGATCCTTGCTAATAATAAATTGAAATTTGAAATAAAGCACATTATATATTAGAATATGAATGTATGCTGTAATACATATATGAGTTTTCATAAAGCTTAGAACAAGAACATTAACATAAATTATTAATATTCTCCATTTGTGGCTAAGCTATTCCTTAGATTATCACTTACTGATTTCAAGGTGTTTGACCAAAGGTGCTCAATGAATGATGAAACACATAATTTAAGGAGATGAACTCTAAATTTATGACTATTTTTAGCTACTATAAGAGAAAGTTTATGTATGGAAGATTATTCTGTGTCTCATATTATTTGCAATATTGTTACCAGAGTTTTTCAGAATTCATCCACAAATGCCTAAAAACAACTGACTGCTTTGAATAAGATAATCTCATTTTAATTTGTGTTATACAAGGGTATGTACCAAAAACTTTAATCAAAATGGTTTAGCATGATAATTTTGGTTTATAAGGTTATACTGTAAGAAAGTGGTGAATATTTAAACATTGGGTTTATTAATACCTATGGAATAAATTGAAGAGGACATAAATAAATAGAAAAACATTCCATGCTTATGTATTGGAAAAACAAACATTGTTAAAATGTCATATTACCCAAAGCAACCTGCACATTTAATCATATCAAAATCTTATCAGTCCCTATCAAAATGCAGCCAGAATTTTTTGCAGGGTTGGAACAAACAATTTTAAAATTTATATGGAACCCCGAAGACCTCAAATAGCCAAAGCAATCCTGAAAAAGAAAAACTAAACTGAAGGCACAAGATTCTGGATTTCGAGCTCTATTACAAAGCTGTAATCATCAAGACAGTATAGTACTGGCACAAGAACGACACATAGATAAATGGAACAGAATAGAAAACCTGGAAATGGACCCACAGCTATATGGTCAACTAATCTTCAACAAAGAAAGAAAGAATATCCAATGGAATGAAGACAGTCTCTTCAGCAAATTGTGTTGGGAAAACTAGACAGTGACATGCAGAAGAAAGAAACTGACCACTTTCTTACACCTACCCCAAAATAAATTAAAAATGGATGAAAGAGCTAAATGTGAGACAGGAAACCATCAAAACCCTAGAGGAGAAAACAAGCAGAAACCTCTTTGACCTCAGCTGGAGCAACTTCTTACTAGTCAAGTTGCCAAAGGCAAAGGAAACAAAAGCAAACATGAACTATTGGGACCTCATCAACATAAAAGCTTCTGAACAGTGAAGGAAATAATCAATGAAACTAAAATGCAGCCTACAGAATGGGAGAAGATATTTGCAAACGACATATCTGATAAAGGGTTAGTGTCCAAAATCTATAAAGAACTTATCAAGCCCAACACCCAAAAAATAAATAACCCAGTTAAGAAGTAGGCAGAAGGCATGAATAGCCACTTTTCCAAAGAAGACATCCAGATGGCTAACAGACACATGAAAAGATGCTCAGCATCACTCATCATCTGGGAAATACAAACCCAAACCACAATGAGATGCCACTTCCTATCTGTCAGAATGGCTAAAATTAACAACACAAGAAACAACAGGTATTGGCAAAGATGCAGAGAAATGGAAAGCCCTCTTGCACTGTTGGTGAATGCAAACTGGTGGAGCCACTCTGGAGGACAGTATGGAGGTTCCTCAAGAAACTAAAAATAGAACTACCCTATGATCCAGCAGTTGGCACTATTAGGTATTTACTGAAAAGGTACAAAAAACACAGATTTGAAGGGGTGCATGCACTCCAATGTTTATAGCACCAATATTAACAGTAGCCAAACTGTGGAGAAAGTTCAGATGTCCATCGAATGATGATGATTGGATAAAGAAGATGTGGTATATGTATATATAGGAATATTACTCAACTATGAAAAAGAATGAAATCTTGCCATTTGCAATGATGCAGATGGAGATAGAATGTATTATGCTAAGTGAAGTAAGTAAATCAGAGAAAAAAATATACCATATGATTTCACTCATATGTGGAATTTAAGACACAAAACAGATGAACATATGGGATGTGGGGTGAAAAGAAGAGGGGGAAACAAACCACAAGAGACTTTTAATGATAGAGAACAAACTATGGGTTGAGGGAGGGAGGGAGGTGTGAGATGGGCTAGATGGGTGATGGGTACTAAGGAGGGCACTTGTGATGAGCACTGGGTGTTGTTATGTTAGTGATGAATCACTGAATTCTACTCCTGAAACCAATATTGCACGTATGTTAACTAACTAAAATTTAAATTTACAAAAGGGAAAAATCACCGCAAAAAATAAACAAGGACTCTTAAAAAATTGGAATTGTAATATAATTTTTTTGATGTGCTATTTCAATTTTCAGAAGCAAATGTGTGTGTAGAGGATCTTATTATAATTGAGACTTATTTGAAAAAATAAACATTGGGTTCATTTTTAAAGAATCGGGTGTTGATGGCTTCATTTCTGTGCCTATGATGGATGATATAAAAAGTTCTCCATTGTTTATTGCCCTCTATCTCCCTAGAAAGCCAGGACAGTCTTGTTTCCATAGCAAGGGCAAGATTATGTGTGGGTGTTGGGGGGGAAGGTCCAGGGGAACCAGAAGAAGCTGAAGTGAGTGAACAGATGGGTAGAGTCAGATTCATTGTGACATAATTGTCAGTGGAGACATGAATGGGAGAAACTAAGAAAAAATTATTTATGGATACAACAGCAGTTGCTCACCATTTCATAGTTTGATTTAATGTAGCCTGACATCCATCAGGAAAGTGTTTAGTGCTAAAGCGAATGGCTTGCTAATTTTTGTCATTCTGTAGCAGTAAGGGGAACGCGCATTTTCCTCAAATTCTTACTTAGAAACATATATATCAAAGTTAGGGTGCTTGACAGAAAGCCAAATCACATACTATTTTGCAGTTCAGAAAGAAAATCTAAAAATGCCATAAAACGGCTTTGTCCAGATTATATAATTATGTACTTTTGACACAAAGGAGAATTTTCTTTAAATAATATATAACATATAAGAGTATTTGTATTTTCTAAAACCCCCAAGTTTGAACAAATCAAGAAACAGACTCCTATAGAGAAGAAACTGATGATTATCAGAAGGGAGGTGGGGGGAGGGGATGGTTATAGGTCATGGTGATTAAGGAGTGCACTTGTTGTGATGAGCACCGAGTGATGTATGGAATTGTCGGGCTACTATATTGTACACCTGAAACTAATATAACACTGTCTGTGAACTAATTGGAATTAAAATAAAAACTTAAGGGGTGCCTGGGTGGCTCAGTCGGTCGAGCATCCGACTTTGGCTCAGGTCATGATCTCGCGGTTTGTGAGTTTGAGCCCCGCGTCGGGCCCTAGCTTGGAGCCTGGAGCCTGCTTCAGATTCTATGTCTCCCTCTCTCTCTCTGCCCCTCCTCCTCTTGTGCTCTGTCCCTCTCTGTCTCTCAAAAATGAGTAAATGTAAAAGCAAATTTTTTTAAAATACAAACTTAAAAGAACCCCCCAAAAGTCGAATGCTTCCCCCCAAATTTAATGATGATTAACAGTGGCAAACCAAAAGTGGGATGGCAGGAATGTCCATCCCAGATTTAGTCAGCAAAAGGAGGGTGCAGAGGAGGAAGGGGGAGGCTCATAGTATATAGAGATTTTTAAAACAAAGAAAATCTAACAATAACCTACCTGTCTTCTGTTATTACCTCGCTCTGGCTTCATTTAAGTTTCAGACCAGGGTTGACGAACTTTTTCTGTAAAGGCTAGAGGGCAAATATGTGGCTTTGTGGTTTCTGCTTCTCTGTTGCTACAACTCTGCATTGCATCTGTAGATCAGCTACAGACATTGAGTAAAGGGATGGAGGTGGCTTTGTTCTGGTGAAACTGTACTGGCTCCTGCTTTCTGTGTGAAAAGAGTTTGCATCCTTACCTGTTGCTATGTGACCTCCTCCTGGGTGGCAAGTGCGCTTTCCTTGCATTGGCCTTAGCTGAGTCTTATGAGCAGACAGGACCTCCCCCCACATCCGTGGAGACAATTGAAGAGTGCAGTGGATCTTTTTCGTCTGCAGTGAGATACATTACAGACCTCACTGATCCTTCATTGTACGCGTGGGGGTAAAGAAGAGCAGAAGCAGAGTACTGCTGATTTGTACTTGATGGACAAAGCTTTGTTGTAAGACACTACACATGTGGGGTTGCTCGTTTCTGCAGTAAAACCTAGTGAAAGCTGACTGATACATTTCATTTTAACTCAGTGTCAATCTTTTTTTTTAATGTTTATTTAACAGAGAGAGAGACAGACAGAGACAGAGTATGAGCAGGGGAGGGGAAGAGGGAGAGAAAGAATCTTAAGCAGGCTCCACACTCAGTGAGGAGCCAAACGTGGGGCTCGATCCCATGACCTTGAGATCATGACCTGAGCTGAAATCAAGAGTCAGATGCTCAACCAACTGAGCCATCCAAGTGCTCCAACTCAGTGTCAGTCTTAACTCATTTAGGCTGGAGGAGGACTGGAGGGGGAAACCCAAAGACATTTTCGGAAAGTGTTCATTGCCTCGAAGGTCTATAATGTCACACTGTCTTCAACTTCTAAGTGAGTTGCTAGGACAGCAGTATTTTAAAGTGATAGAACTCTTGTGGTATAGGAAGCAAGCTGAATAAAAATTTTAAATCGTCCACTTGTTGTTTAGGTTAGACTAAAGCTGCCAATAAATAATCTCATTATAAAACTATCTGATGCTATGGTAGAGACCCTTATTTTGCACCTATTGAACAGGCTCATGTAGATTCCTAAGCAGTCTTATTAAACTTAATATTAGTAAACTTAATGCCTTTTGTTGGCTTCTGTGGGGGACAGAGGTAGTTGGAATTATTCTGATATTGTAGGCCTTTCTCAAATAAGCTCTAGTTATAGCGTTCCGGTGTATTTCAAGTATGTGGAAGAACATGCACAATCATAATTACTGGTATAAAGACGCAATTTGATTTTTAAAAAAATGTTTATTTTTTTATTTTGAAAGAAAGTACTTAAACAGGGGAGGGGAAGGCAGAGAAGAGAGAGAAAATCCCAAACAGGCTCCATGCTCAGTGTGGAGCCTGACACGAGGCTCAAATCTGTAAAACTATGAGATTGAGACCTGAGGTGAAATCAGGAGTCAGATGCTTTACTGACTGAGCCACACAGGTGCCCCTAAAGATGCCATTTTAAACCTAGTTGTACAGTTTCCATTTTGTTCCAACCAATGAAAAATTAAGATGGTGGTTTGATTTCTTTTGTAAATGACTCAGAGCAGACCTTCAGTAAATTGATTCCATCTGAAACATCCTCATCAAACCGTGTGCTGGACACAGGACACACAGTGATGATCAGAACAGACATGGACCCTGCCATCATTCAAGTCTGGAATACCATTGGAGATGGACGTGAATCAATTCATCACACAAATAAAATTAAACTTGCAACTTTGTTTAGCATTGTGAATAAGAAACACCTTATGCTTTGAGTCGTGTTTTAGGACGATTTACCTAGTTTGAGTACTAGGGAAGGCTGTTCTGAAGAAGCAACACTATGTCTGCTCCAGGAAGAGCAGGGGTTACTAGGTGGAGATGTAATGCCTCTGATTTCGAATCCGAGAGACCACCAAGGAGCTGATACCGATGCAAATGCACGAGGGTTTATTTGCAAGTTCGAGCTTGGGTCCAAGTATTCCCGACACAGCAGAGCAGGGACTTGGACCCCTAGGTTAAGAGGCGTAGCAGTTTTATAGGGGCCAGTGGCCAATGAGATTGTAACACACAAAGTTGCACATTCATGTCAGTCCACACGCAGGTGGCCAATTGAATTACAATTTACCGTATAGTAACTGTTTGAACTAGCCTATCACTCTGGTCAGAATTGGTGTGCAAGTTTGGTGGGCAAAAGGCGGGGTTTACATTCTTTGGCGGTTAGGGGTTCCGTATTCCTATATGAGCTGGTTTCCGGTAAGGGTGTGCTCAGCCGCTTGACTAGGGTGGGGGAGTGTCTTAAGCAATAAGTAGGTCATATGGGGGTTATACATGAGATGGTGGGTGTAGCACAAAATGGAGTTAGTCTTGCTCTGCTTGTCCAGGGGTAGGGGATTTTTGTTAAATTCCTTGGGTCCCACAGAGAGAGGTGAAGGAGTGTTCCAGAAGAAGGAGTAGTGCATGCAGAGCCCTCGTGGCGGAGGAAGCACACTGGATCCTTAGGCCCGAGGCAAGGGCAGTGTGGCTCACGAGTGTACAGTTTATGGTTAGCATGGCACAGGGGGAAATGGAGAGGAAACAGTAACTTTGAGGTCAACTTAGAGATGCACCTTTCAGGCCCATAAGAGAAGATGTGAAATAGAGAGTTGGATATAGAGGTCTGGAGCTTAAAGAGGTCTGAACGCAGACAAAATAAGTAAGTCACTACTATCACAGATATATTATCAGGTTGCCTAGGGAGAATACAGAGTGAGCAGTGGAGAGAGGTCAGACTTGAGCTCTGAGGAAGGCTAATTTTTAATAAATTTGGGGACTTGTCAGCCATTATTTCTTCAAATAGTTTTTCTGCTCCTTTGTCTCTCTCTTCGCCTGTTACTCCCATTATGTGTTATGTTGACGTTCTTCACAGTGTCCCACATCTCAGAAGCTGGTTTTGTTCATTCTTTTTTCTCTTTTTCTTTTAGATTGCATAATCTCTATCAATGTTCAAATTCACCAGTTCTTTCTTCTGGAAGACCATTTCAGCTATTGAGCTCCTCTAGTGAGCTTGCTGTTTCAGTTATTGTACTTCACAACACCGAAATTTCCACTTGGTTCATTTTTATATTTTCTATCACTTTATTGAATACTGTGTCCAAGGCGATATTGCCATCATACCTCCCTTTACTGCTTTAATCATAGTTTCTTGCATTTTTGAACATAATTATAATGACTACTTTGAAGGATTTGCCAGTTAAATTCAAATATCTGGTTACTCTCACCGGCAATTTCTGTTGCTTGCTTTTCCCCTGATGTCACATTTTCCTGGTTTTTGGTTTGTTTATTTGTTTTTTTGAAACTGGACATTTTAGGTAATGTATTCTAGTAACTTTGGGTACTGGCTCCCCATTCCTCATCCCTGGGCTTGTTGTTGTTTATTTGTTTAATAACTGGCCAGATTATTTTAGTGAAGTCTATTCCCCCTCCCTCACTGTGTTAAGTCTCTGATGTTGCTCCTCAGTCTTGAGTGTGCACTCACCCTGGGATGGCACTGGTTTTGATTATCTCCTTCCAGGACCACACTTAGATGGTAAACTCCACTAACTGCTGGCTGATTGTTGCATTGTTTTCAGCAACTCCCCTGAGCATTTATTGCTCCAGAAATTAACCATAAAAATTAGGCTCCTTTAAAGGAATACTTTCTGAGGTCAGTGATTGATATTTTCTCTGACCCAAGGTAGAGTCCTCTTATCTATCTCTTTCCCCAATTCTCTTGGACAGACTACCTCAATTGCCTTCACCATGACTTTCACCATTTAAAAAAATTTTTTTTAAATATGAAATTTATTGTCAAATTGGTTTCCATGCAACACCCAGTGCTCATCCCAACAGGTGCCTCCTCAATGCCCATCACCCCCCCCCTCCCTCCCACCTACCAACAACCTTCAGTTTTTTCTCAGTTTTTAAGAGTCTCTTATGGTTTGGCTCTCTCCCTCTCTTTTTTCCTTCCTTCCCCTCCTTCATGGTCTTCTGTTAAGTTTCTCAGGATCCACATAAGAGTGAAAACATATGGTATCTGTCTTTCTCTGTATGACTTATTTCACTTAGCATAACACTCTCCAGTTCCATCCACGTTGCTACAAAAGACCGTATTTCGTTCTTTCTCATTGCCAAGTAGTATTCCATTGTGTATATAAACCACAATTTCTTTATCCATTCATCAGTTGATGGACATTTAGTCTCTTTCCATAATTTGGCTCTGGTTGAAAGTGCTGCTATAAACATTGGGGTACAAGTGCCCCTGTGCATCAGCACTCCTGTATCCCTTGGATAAATTCCTAGCAGTGCTATTGCTGGGCTATAGGGTAGGTCTATTTTTTTTTTTTTTTTATTTTTATTTTTTATTTTTGGGACAGAGAGAGACAGAGCATGAACGGGGGAGGGGCAGAGAGAGAGGGAGACACAGAATCGGAAACAGGCTCCAGGCTCCGAGCCATCAGCCCAGAGCCTGACGCGGGGCTCGAACTCACGGACCGCGAGATCGTGACCTGGCTGAAGTCGGACGCTTAACCGACTGCGCCACCCAGGCGCCCCTAGGGTAGGTCTATTTTTAATTTGTTGAGGAACCTCCACACTGTTTTCCAGAGTGGCTGCACCAGTTTGCATTCCCACCAACAGTGCAAGAGGGTTCCCATTTCTCCACATCCTCACCAGCATCTATAGTCTCCTGATTTGTTCATTTTAGCAACTCTGATTGGCATGAGGTGGTATCTCAGTGTGGTTTTGATTTGTATTTCCCTGATGAGGAGTGATGTTGAGCATTGTTTCATGTGCCTGTTGGCCATCTGGATGTCTTCTTTAGAGAAGTGTCTATTCATGTTTTCTGCCCATTTCTTCACTGGAGACTTTCACTATTTTTGAGAATGCCCTTAAGCTTGAACCTGTCCACACTTTGTTGCAAATGAAATCAATTTTTGGGGAAGAGATTAGGAGCTCTTTGTTTATGGCCCACTTCTCATCCCAAGTAAAATGTGTGAGCCACAACTTTGGAGCTGGGATGGGGGCAATGGTGTAGTTCTCTTTGAATGGCATTCCTACTTTAGGGGTTGAGTTCTTGGTGGAGGTAGGGAGCAGTAGACTCAGATCTTTTTGGGTTGTGTCTCCTGGCATGCAACTAACACTTTATGAGCCAGCAAAGAACCACTGAGACCCCAATATTCTCTGTGATGCCATTCAAGGTACAGCCTCTGTCTTATGAGTGGAGGTTGAGAAGAAGTATGGAGTTCTCATTTCTTGCCACCACTTGGCTAGAATTTATTTCATTAGCAGGGATCTGGGGAAAGGATAAAAAATGCTGACACCTGCTCCTCCTGTGGAGAAAGCCATCTGGCTAGCTGTTGGAGAGAGGAGTTCTGTGTTCTTGGTTGCACCAGTAGGGTTTTTATTTTACTGAGCTGGGAACCAAGAGGAAGGGTCTCAGTTCAAATATCACAGACTCTTGCTGTTCTTATCAAATTTTCATAGTTTTTTAAAAAAAATTTATTTCTTCCCTTGCTATATGCCCTTTGGACCATTTCCATAGACATTAAATGATTCTTTAAAAAAATAATCTTCACCCATAACTAGTAAGGAAATTGAATCAGTAATCAAAAATCTCCCAACAAACAAGAGTCCAGGGCTGGATGGCTTCCCAAGGAAATTCTACCAAACATTTAAAGAAGAGTTAATACCTATTCTTTTGAAGCTATCCCAAAAAAATAAAAATGGAAGGAAAACTTCCAAATTCATTCTATGAGGCCAGCATTACCTTGATTCCAAAATGAAGACCCCACTAAAAAGGAGAATTACATACCAACTTCGTTAATAAACATGGATGCAAAATTTCTCAATAAGATACTAGCAAATTGATCCAGTAATACGTTAGAAGAACTATTCACCATAATCAAGTGGGATTTATTCCTGCGCTGCAGGGCTCATTCAATAATCTGCAAATCAATCAATGTAATCCATAAAATTAATAAAAGAAAGATTAAGAACCACATGATCCTCTCAATAGATGCAGAAAAGCATTTGACAAAATACAGTATCATTTCTTGATAAAACTCTTCAAGAAAGTAAGGATAGAAGAAACATATCTCAACATCATAAAGACCATATATGAAAGACCCACAGCTAATATTATCCTCAATGGGGAAAAAAACTGAGAAATTTCTCCCTAAGGTCTGGAACACAACAGGGCTGTCCCCTCTCATCACATTTTTTCAACACAGTACTAGAAGTCCTAGTCTCAGCAATCAGACAACACAAAGAAATAAAAGGCATCCAAATCAGCAATGAAGAAGTCAAACTCATTCTTTGCAGACGACATGATACTCTATGTGGAAAACCCGACAGACTCCACCAAAAGCTATTATAACTGATACATGAATTCAGCAATGTTGTAGGATATGAAATTGATGTACAGAAATCAGTTGCACTTCTATACACCAATAATGAAGCAGCAAAAAGAGAAATCAAGGAATCGATCCTATTTATGGTTTCACCAAAACCCATAAAATACATAAAATTAAATCTAGCCAAAGAGGGAAAATATCTATACTCTGAAAACTATGGAAAGTTTATGAGAGAAATTGAAGAAGACACAAAAAAATGAAAAAAACATTCCATGTTCATTTATTGGAATAACAAACATTGTTAAAATGTCCATAGTACCCAAAGCAATCTACACATTTAATGCAATCCTTATCAAAATAACACCAGTATTCTTTACAGGGCTAGAACAAACAATTCTAAAATTTGTATGAAACCAGAAAAGACCTTGAATAGCCAAAGCCATGTTGAAAAAGAAAACCAAAGCTGGAAACATCACCATTCTGGACTTCAAGGTATATTACAAAGCTGTAGTCATTAAGACAGTGTGGTGCTGGCACAAAAACAGACAAGTAGATCAATGGAACAGAATAGAACACCCCAAAATGGACCCAAAAATGTATGGTTAACTGATCTTCAACAAAGTAGGAAAGAATGTCTACTGGAAAAAAAAAGATAGTCTCTTCAGCAAATGATGTTGGGAAAACTGGACAGCAACATGGAGAAGAATGAACCCGGACCACTTTCTACACCATACACAAAAATAAACTCAAAATGGATGAACGACCTAAACCTAAGGCAGGAAACCATCAAAATCCTAGAGGAGAAAATAGGCAACGATCTCTTTGACCTTGGCTGCAGCAACTTCTTACTAGACATGTAAGAAGCAAGGGAGGCAAGGGAGACAAAAACGAAACTGAACTATTGGGACCTCATTAAGATAAAAAACCTTCTGCACAATGAAGGAAACAATCAGCAAAACTAAAAGGCAATTGGTGGAATGGGAGAAGATACTTGCAAATGACACATTGGATAAAGGGCTAGTATCCTATAAACCTATAAAAAAAACCCAAGAAATAATTTTCACTGTTTTCACTGGGAAGTATGTCTGCAGAGTTTATCATGGTGTCACACTGGAAGCCCCTGTCTGAAAGCTAACTTTCAGCAGCAGCAGAAGAGGATGAAGACTCCAATGAGGGAAAGAAGGAATGACCAAAGAAGTAGAGAGAAAACCAGTGTCATCTAAGTTAAGAGATCATGGCTAGTAGGTCAAGTAAGACTGAAAAATATGCACTGAAATGCACATAAGGAAGTCAATGGGATTGTTAGTTTTGGTAGGGTGATGATGATTCTGGAAGCCAATTTGGAGGGTAGTGAGGATGGGAGCCAAGCAAACAGGTGGATATAAAGAGCATAAATGATCATTACATTTTTAAAATATAAAATTTGTAGAAGAAGAGTTTGGAAATTAATATAATAGGCACACATGTAACTGCCACCAGTTTTATTAAATCTTAACATGTCATCATATTTTCTTTTGATTAAAATAAATGAAAGATGTAGTTGAGCCCCCTGGTATACTCTTTCCCCACGCCTCTCCCTCTTCTCCAGAAGTAACCATTATCATTAGTTTGGTGTCTTTCATTTCTGTGCATATATAATCCTATAACTGCATTTACATGTGTATATACATGACACAAGATATTGTTTTTTAAGTCTTTAATTTGTATACAAATGACATGTTACATACTTTTCAGCAACTTACTTAAAAAAACCCAGTATTATGCTTTAGAGATTCATCCATTTATTCATAGGAGATACAGCTCAAGTTTATTTATTTTTATAAATATGTCCTAATTTAGCAACTTCTATTGATGAACATTCAAGCTGTGTATGAGTATTTATAATTACAAACAGAGTTCCACTGAACTTTCTGGAGTACGTCTTCTTGTACGCATGTGTCAGGATATTCTTAGATATGAAGATGCTGGGGTATAAGGTCATAGGCCTGAAGTTTTGCCAGATGGTGTCAGTGCCTTTCCAGAGTATTACCAATACCATACGAATTTCCATTTCTTTCCCATAATCATCATCAAACTTTCTAAATTTGCCTTTCAGATGGTTGTAAAATGTGATTCATTATAGTTTAATTTATTTATCCTGTTCTTGGGGTTCAACATCTTTATACTATTTATTGACAATTTGCCTTCCTCTTCTGAATTATTTCATCCTTTTGCCCATTGCTATCTGGAGATCTTTGTTACTTTACTTATTAAATTGTAGGAATTCCTCATGTGTTGTGGACCCAAATTTTGTCAGGATTGTGCATTACAAATATACTTTCTCAACCTGTGCTTTATCCTTCAGTTTTTTTTTGTTTATTTCTTTGAACAGATATTTTTAATTTTAATGTACTCATACAAATGTCTTCCTTAATGGTTTGTTATTTTTGTTTTTGCTACTTGCGATAAGCTATTTCATTTTCTTTTTATATTTCATTGATCATTAGCAGAGGGAGTGGGTTAAACATGAATTTGTTGTTCTCTCTAGATCCTCTAAATAACTCTTGAAGATGTTTACAAGGCCAAAGGAGCATGATAGTGGTAGAGTGAGGGTCACATTGGAGTGTTTTTTTTTTTTTTTTTAAGTAGCAGACACTTAGTGAAAAAGAATGGGAAGGATCTTATAGAAGCGGGAGATGATCACTTTAAAGCCAGTAGGATGCATCTGATTGAGCTGAAGAGCCTCTGTGTGCAGAAGGGAGACTTACTATCTATAATCACACATACTCATTAGATAGTTGCATAAGGATCCTGAAAAGCTGGGAGGTGATGGAATGAATGAATGGGGGGGAGGTAGTTACTGGTCCTAGGTAGGAGGAAAGACAGCATCTCTGCTGTTAATACAAGAGAATAAGCTGGGATGTGTGAGATAAAGCTGGATTTGTATGTGTGGAATTAGGAAGATGGTGTTCATCTGCTTAATGGTTTCTATTCTGTCTGTAAAATGAAGATTCATCATCTGTACAAAGTGAGAGGCATTGGATTGAGAAAAGATGGGTTATTCTCCTTTGAAGAAAGTGAGGCAACCATGTAACACTAAAGGATATAGTAGAGTGAGTTGATTGAATCTAGCAGGGTTACCAGAAGGCCCATTTAAAGATCTATTCTCAGGATCCTACACCTTGCATGCACTGGCTATTGTCTTTGCACTGGCTGACTCTGCAGTCTCTACTTCATAAGAAACCAGAACCTGAAAATTCCACACTGCTTCTGGGCCTTATGGTGGAGGAAAGTGAGGCATGGAGACGCAGCTCACTTAGGGTTCAGTAGTAGATTTGGGTTGTCACCTGAAGGATGGAGGCTGGCTGGGGCAGTAGTTACCTGGTGATCACATGGAGTAATGGCACCATCTCCTTGGGCTCCAACCAATGGAATAAATAAATAAATACTTATATTTGTCAATATGATTACTTTTCAGATGTGACTCTGTCACCTTATCAGTTTTTTTTTTAATTAATAGACTTTAGGGGCGCCTGGGTATCTCAGTTGATTAAGTGTCCAACTTTGGCTCAGGTCATGATCTCCTGGCCTGTGAGTTCGAGCCCTATGTCAGGCTCTGTGCTGACAGCTCAGAGCCTGGAGCCTGCTTCTGATTCTGTGTCTCCCACTTTCTCTGCCCCTCCCCCACTCATGCTCTGTCTCTCTTATTCTCAAAAATGAATAAATGTTAAAAAATTAAATATTTAATTAATAGACTTTAGGTTTTAGAGCAGTTTTAGGTTTATAGATAATTGAGCAGAAAGCTCAAAGACTCCCCAAATACTCCTTACCCACCCCGACAGTTTCCCCTATTATTAACATCTTGTATTGGTGTGGTAAATTTCATGAAATGGATGAACCAATACTGATACATTATTATTAAGATCCATTGTTCACATTAGTATTCTTTCACTCTTTGTGGCACGTTCTATCTGCTTGGACAAACGCATTATGTTATGTATCAACCTCCTCCCTCACCCTGATCCCTGGTAAACACTAATCTTTCAACTGTTTCTATAGTTTTGTCTTTTCCAGAATGTCCAGACTGGAAACATACAGTATGTAACTTTTTCAGATTGGCTTCTTTCAATTTGCAACATGCATTTAAATTTCCCCCATAACTTTTCATAACTTAATAGCTCATTTCTTTCTATTACTGAATAAAATTACATTGTATGGATCATGATTTGTTTGTCCACTCACTAATTATTTAAACTATATTTTTTCAAAATTCACATTCACTTTTGAAGGCCATCTTGTTTCTTCCAAGATGAATTATGAATAAAGTTACTATATATATTCATGTGGAGGTTTTTGTGGGGACTTAAGTTTTCAACTCAGTTGGATAAATACTAAGGAGTGTGATTGTTGGATTAGATGATTAGACTGCATTTAATATTGTAAGAAATTGCCAGATTATCTTCTAAGTTGTACCGTTTGGCATTCCCACCAGCATAAATAGGAGACTTCCTGTTGCTCTACATCCTTGTCAGCATTTGATGTTACCAGTGTTTTGGATTTTAGCCATTCTCATAGGTGAATAGTGGCATCTCATTATTATTATAATTTCCTTTGTTGTGGAATTTCTTTTCATATGCTTATTTGCTATCTGTATTTCTTCTTTGATGAGGTGTCTTTTTAAATTGAATTGTTTGTTTTCTTGTTGTTGAGTTTGAAGGGTTCTTTCTTTTCTTAGAAGAAAACATAGATGGCAAGCTTGACATCACTCTTGTCAATATATTTTTTGAATTTTCTACAAAGGCAGGGGCAACAAAAGCAAAAATAAACAAATGAAACTACATCAAGCTAAAAAATTTCTATACAGTGAAAGTAACTATCAACAAAATAAAAAGACCACCTTCTGAGTGGAAGGAGATATTTGCAAATCGTATATCTAATAAGGGGCTTATTATCCAAAATATATAAAGAACTTATATAACTGAATAACAAAAAAACAAATAATCTGATTACAAAATGAGCAGAGTTTGTGAATATACATTTTCCCAAAGAAGATGTACAGATGGGAAACAGGCACATGAAAAGATGTTCAATATCACTAATCATCAGAAAAGTGCAAATCAAAACCACAACGAGCTGTCTCATACTTGCCAGAATGGCAAGTATTAAAAAGACAAGGAATAACAAGCATTGAAGAGGTTGTGGAGAAAAGAAAATACTTGTACACTGTTGGTGGGAATGTATATTGGTGAGCCACTATGGAAAACAATATGTCAGTTATTAAAAAGATTAAAACTAGAACTATCATACGATCCAGGCATTCTACTTCTGAGTATTTATCTAAAGAAAATGAAGACACTAATTCACAAAGATGTATGCATGCCCATGTTAATTGCAGCTTTATTTACAATATCCAAGATATAGAAACGTAAGTGTGCATGAATGGATGAATGGATAAAGAAGATGTGGTATATATACACAATGAAATTCTACTCTGTCATAAAAAGAAGGAAATCCTGCCATTTGCAATTACAAGATGGTCCTTAAAGGTATTATGCTAAGTGAAGAAATTCAGACAAAGACAAATACCATTTGATTTTGCTTATGTGTAAAATCTAAAAAAACAAAACAAATGAACAAACAAACCAAAACAAAACTCATAGATGCAGAGAACAGATTAGTGGTTATCAGAGAAAAAGGAGGTTAGGGAATGGGGGAAAAGGATGAAGAGGATCAGTTGTATGGTGACAGATGGTAACTAGATTACTGTAGTGATCACTTTGTAGTTTATACATATATCAAATTATTATGTTGTACACCTGAAACTAATATACTATTATATACCAATTGTTATTAATTCCTACTTTCCTACTGTTGACATCAAGAAATATACTTGATATGATTTCTCTTTTCTTGAATTTGCTAAGACTTGTTTTGTGACCTAATATATGATTTACCCGGAGAGTGTTCTGTGTGTACTTTAGAAGAATATCTATTCTGTTGCTTTGGGATGGAATATTGTATATATGTTTGTTAAATCCATTTGGTCTATAATTTTATTTAAGTTATCAATTTTCTGTCTGGGTAATCTATTTATTGTTGAAAGTGGAGCACTGAAGTATCCTACCATATTTGTATTGTTGTCTTTTTTCCCCTCCAGATCTGTTAGTATTTGCTTAATATATTTAGGGGCTATGAAGTTGGGTGCATATATTTATAATTTTTATATCCTTTTGATGAATTGACTCCTTTGTCATTATATAATGACTTTTTTGTCACGTTACAACTTTTGACTTAAAGTCTATTTTTTTAATGATGTATGTAAGCTGCCTCTGCTCTCTAGTGTTTTCCATTTGGATAGGATATCTTTTTCCATGTCTTCACTTTGAGCCTATGTCCTTAAAGTTAAAGTGAGTCTCTTGTTAGTATATAGTTGTGTCTTTTTAAAACAAATTTCTCTTCCATCCATTCAGCCAGTCTATGCCTTTCAACTGAAGAATTTAGTCCATTTATATTTAAGGTAATTATTGATAGGTAAAGATTTACTAATGCGATGTCATTAATTGCTTTCTGGCTGTTTTTCATTTCCCTTGTTTTTTTTGCCTCTCTTTTGCTGCCTTTCTTTGTGGATGTATGATTCTCTTTAGTGTTAAGTTTCTTGTTATCTTTTGTTTACTGTGGGTTTTTGCTCTGTGGCTCCCATGAGGCTTACATAAAACATCTTAGAAATGTTAGACTTATATTAAGCTGATAAAAGCTTAACTTTGATTGGATGCAAAAACTGTACTCTTTATCCCTCCCCATTTGTGTTTTTGATGCCACAATTTATATATTTTTATATTGTGTATGTATTAAGAAATTATTTTAGCTACAGTTCTTTTTAATACTTTTGTTCTTTAACCTTTATACTAGGGTTAAATGATTAATACATCACAATATTACAGTAATGTAGTCTTCTTGACTTAACTATATACTTACCTTTAACATTGTGTTTTATATTTTCATATGTTTTTATGTTAGCAATTAATGTTTTATTTCAGCTTGAAGAACTCTTTTTAGGTCTAGTGGTGGTCAAATCCTTCAACTTTTTTTTTCTAAAAGGAGAGTTTTTCTTTCTCCTTTATTTCTGAAGTACAACTTTGCTAAGTAAAATATTCTTGGTTGTCCCTTTTCCTTTTCAGCACTTTGAATATAGTATCCAATTCTCTTCTGACCTATAAGGTGTCTGATTAGAAATCTGTTTATAGCATTATAAGGGTTTCCCTGTAGGTAAGGTTTTTTTTTTCTTTTGTGGCTTTTAAAACTCTACCTTTCTGTTTGATTTTAGATAGTTTTATTATGTGCCTTGGAGTAGAACTCTTTAGGTTGAAACTTTTTGGAAATCTATGAGTTTCACAAAGTTGAATGTTCACATCTCTCCTCAGATTTGGGGAGTTCTCAGCTGTTATTCCTTTAAATCGCCTTTCTTTCTTTTATACCTCTCTTCTCTTTTTGGGACTCCAATAATGTGTAGATTGTTTCTCTTAATGGTATCCCAGAGTGTGGTATTCATATTAATGTAGGCTTTTTTCAGTCTTGTTCATTCTTTTTTCTATGTTTGCTTCTATCTGGATAATTTCAAATAACCTGTCTTTGATTTCACAGAATCTTTCTAATGCTTGGTCAAACTTGATATTGATGCTCACTATTGCATTTTTCATTTCATTCCCTGGGTTTTCTAGTTCCAGAATTTCTGTTTGCTTCTTTTTCATGACCTCTAGCTCTCTGTTAAACTTCCTATTTTCTCCATATGTTGTTTCTCTGATTTCACTGAATTGTCTTTCTGTGTTTTCTCATAGCTCACTGAACCTCCTTAAAACCACTATTTTGAATTCTTCATCAAGGTAACTTGCAGATCTTTGTGTCTTTGGGGTTGGTTACTGGAAAATTATTGTGTTCTTTGGTGGTATGTTTCTTTGTTTTTTCATGCTCCTTGAAGTCTTGCATTCATGTGTATGCATTTGTAGAAGCAGTTACCTCCTTCATTCTTTGCTGACTACTTTCAGGAAAGAAATACCTTCTCCCAGCCCTGCTAGGGATTCTGAAGCTTTCTCTGATAGTTTCTTTGGATATGCTTGCTCTGCATTTCTTGTTCCCTCTTGGGGGATATTTCTTAAAATTGTATGTCCTTTCTAGATCTTGCAAAACCAGATTGGGGGCTTTCTCTAGGGCATTGCTAAATGCTCAGATTTGTGTATTTTTCTCCCATTCCTGCAGAATCTGGCTGACTTTCTGTGCCTGCTTACCTGCTATCTGCAAAAACTTGCACTTGCCTCCCTTAAGGGCAAACACAGGGAGCCAACCACAGGGTGGGAATTTGTGTGGGTGAGGCATGTGTAATGTTGGGATGTTTTTGGTCAAGCTGGGGTGATCCACAGGCAAGGTGTTCCCAGTGACTCAAGAGCAGGCTTCCTGATGGACTCCACAAGTACTTAGTAGGACCCACATGTGTTAGATGTCCTCTGAGAGCCCTGGCTGCTCTTCTCCCAGCCCATCCCCACCCCAAGTCATGCAGCACACATCGTATTCTGCATAGGGCAAGGAAGAAATAGGCTTCTTTGGCAGTGTTCTGCAAAGCCGTGGAAGCCAGGTGCTCACTCATTGCCTTCACTTTCCCCCTTGTGAGAGATTGTGGATTGAGAAAGTCTCTCTTGGTACTAAGCTGTGCCACCTTGGGGAAGAGAAACATGGGTGAAATGACACTGTTCCTCTAACCCTCTCTGAAGTGTCCAATCTTGGATATTTGTCCAATTTTTTTTGCTCCAATTCTTTTTTTGTCCAATTTTAGTTTTGTCCATTTTTTTTCTCCAACAATGTTCTGGAACTTGTCTTCTGTACTTCTGGACTTCCACAAATGTCCTCTACTATGTGTGTTAAAGTTGGTTTTCTTTTTGGGGAAGACAGTAGGGAAATTTTATTTTGCCATTTTAGTGATCTCACTGTCTTATATCCTCTTAATCATTTCTAATATTCCCCTATTGTAAAGAATGCTGTGGTAAGGCCCATTGTGTGTGGAGCCTTTCTGTATATTTAGGAGTATTTCTCTAGAATATTTCCTAAAAATAGAAATTACTGGCTGCAAAGTAAGAGCAGTTTTAAGGGTCCTGAGATATACTGCCAAATTACTCTCCTGAATGGTTCTGCAAAATTCCAGTTCTGATAGCAAGAAGTAAGCCTGCTTGTTTCATTTCACTTCCTATCATTGAATATTACCTAAAAATATTGCTAATTTAATGGGCAGTTTCTGATATATTCTGATTTAAAGTTTTGAAACTCTATGGCATCCTATTTGTCCTCAAATATATAAGCTTGCATTTCATCACAGCAAGGAGAAGGAATGTTTTTCATCTTGCTGTGTTTAGTAGTTATTAAAATGAAAAACTTTCGAACACCCTTGTGTTTTTTTTTCTGTGATGTATGTAATTATTTGTACACACATTTTCAAACTGAAATCATTAGCTGATTATCTCAGGATAAACAAACATTCAGTCAAATATCATTAGTATTCATGAATTGGAAGCAACCAACGTTTTGATTGTTAGCCATCAAAATTGCCCAACCTGCAGGGAAGAGCTGAAACAGAGACAATTGCTAGAGAAGCTAACAGCACAGGGCTTTTAAGGATCCATAAAGACCATACGTTTCTGCTTCCTGCACACCTGTTTTCATTTGTGCTTTCAAATTGAAAGAAGTTTACAATGAGCTCTGACAACACTAAGGGCCATATGTGTAAGACAATCATTGTTCTAGCCTGTGGCTTGCCTATAAGACTTGTGGTTGAGAAGCACCATTTTATACTCTGCAATAGGAAGAAATAGGAACAACTTTTCTTTTTGTGTGTATTTAGGAGTTTACCCACACAGCTGTGCTTTGGCATTGGTACCTACTTAAACGTTTTACCAGATATATAATTTAGGGAAACAAGCTCAAGGAAGAATAAGCATGTGCTAATGGCTTAAGATCAATGAATTTTTGTTTGTTTGTTTGTAAATCATCTCCTTTAAGCCCTAGCACCAATCTCTGGGGAAGAAGGAGACTTGGAGGAGATAGAGCTGAGCCCAGGACAGACCTCTGACATGTGGTTGCAAGTTAAGTTGTTAAATCCAAAGCTCTTGTTCTTTTGATACCAGGATGTTTGTCCCTCATTAATCAAATAAGGTCCACAGCCAACACTTTACTTCCCCTGATCTTTCCCTGGTAGGTGGTGGTTCTGCTGTAACTTTGATGGGTTCCATTACATTTTATGGGTTTATGGCCTTCATCTAAAGGACTCCTTTGTGCTCACCCAAAGACAAAATCCAAGTACAAGGAGGGGTGATGGAGAAACAGGACTTTTCATGTCATGGGGACTGTATACATTTGACTGACAAAAACCATGTGGTTTGGGAATTGACCTTTGTATGTGAGAGCAACGTTAGTCACTGTCACTTGGAAAGCCAGTCTGTATCTCCTTTGCCAAGTTTCAGAGCTGGTTTTGTTCAACTCTGCTCTGGGCTGGGTGGCATCTATGGGCATATACGTGACCCCCATTCACCTCAGCTCGAGAGGATATAACTATTGAGCTGCAGGGAGGCCAGGCAGTTGGGTTGGCTTCCTCTAGAAAGAATGCCAGTATCTTGGGCACCTCTTTCTTATCGTATGATAGATGGAGACTCCTTCCTTAAGAAAGAAAACAATTCTAACAATGTTAGAATAATTTAGGACTTTTTGTCAGAATTAATGTTGGTCCTGGATCCATATTAAGTTGCTTTTTGGTTTGAGCAGACCCCTTAAGCTCTCTTTAGGTTTTGCCAAGGTGTCTTAGTTTTTTTTTTTTTTTTTTTTTTTTTTTGCACAATAGGGATAAGAATTTGGGCACATTGCAAGGTGTTGCCAAATCAAATCAGATAAGTGGAGAAGAACTTTGCCCAATTAAAGCTATATGTGAACTGGCTGTGTAGGCAGCTATGTTCTCAATTCTTACATTTCTCTTCCCTCTGTCCTATGACTTCTCATGATCCCTCCTCCCCACAGGTGCATCATGGAATTCTGTCAGAAATGTCAGGCTAAGGTGATTTCTATCCAGAGAGCAGCTTAGAGAAGTCAGGTCCCTGCAGTAAACACTGCAGGTATGAATGTTCTCGGTTCTGTACAGTGAGCGTCTGATTCGTGACAGCTCATACCCCTTAACTGCTCTCATCTCCGACATTCTAGCAAAGAATTACCTTTACACTGTTTCAGCTTATAGAAAGGAAATTGCTCTTTCGTGGTTATTTGTTTGGAATTAGGCAGCAGAAAATAAAACGTCCGTACCCCGCTAGGCAAGCCATAAAATGGGATTTATCCCTTCAACCTATTGTAAAATTAAAAGACCCAATAAAACAGGGAGCACAGAACACACTTCTCAGAAGTAAAAGATAACAGAGCATATGGTAAATTGAGTAAATGGTGGATAGTAGTGGTGTGAGAGTTAAGGAGGAAATTGTAAGTGTAGATATTTCAGCAAACTTAATTCAGGACCCTGACTGTGCCCTGGAAACTTGTTTTCTCTGGGACTACATGGTTCAGTGACAAGTATTTGAGCTAGATCTTAAAATGAACAAGGCAAGAATGACCCTTGAATGGACACAGGTTAATTCTTTCCAGCTATCCACTCAACAGCATTTGGACTTACTTTAAGAAAAACTTGTTATTTTGAACAAACTTTAAACTTGCAGAAAAGTCTAAATAATACAAAGAGTTTCCATATATCCCTCATCCAACCTCCCCTGATGTTAACACTTTACATAACTATAGAACAATTACTAACACTGGGAAATTGACATTAGTAGAATACTGGTAACACAATAAAGACCATTTGTTTCTTATTTCTCCTTATTCTACTATAGTCTATAACTTCTAGATTGTCCCTTGTTTTTTAGGACCTTGATGTGTTTGAAGAATTACACTCAGTTATTTTGTTGGATGCCCCTCAATTTGGGTTTGTCTAATTTTTTTCCTGAACAGCCTGAGGCTATACACTTCTGTTAAGAATACCAGAGAATGAAACTGTGGTCCTTCTTAGTGTATCATAGCAGCAGGTTCCAGATGTCAATATGGTCTAATTACTGGTAATGTTGACCTTGATTACTTGATGAGGGTGGTTTCAGTTGAGGTTTCTCCATAAGGTTACTACCATTCCTTTTGTAGTTAGTAAATACTTTGGGGAAGATTCACAGAAATTGTGCAAATCCTGTTTCTTCTGAAACTTTTGCTCTGTAATTTTAGCATCTATCACTGGATCTTTCCTGGAGCAATTATTACTGTGGTGTTTGCCAAATGGGGATTATCTATTTCCTTTTTCCTTCTATATTTAATGTTTGGAGTTTTGCTATAAGGGAGAGCTCTCCTGTTTCCTCCATTTGTTTATTGATTATATCAATTAAAAAAATTCATATCAGTGAGAACTCATGAATGTTTATAATCCAATGCCTTCACTTACAAAAAATCATTGATTAATTAATTATTTTAGAGAGAGAGAGTGAGCACGAATGGGGGAGAGGAGCAGAGGAGAGAGAGAGAGAGAGAGAGAGAGAGAGAGAGAGAGAGAGAGAGAATCTTAAGCAGGCTCTACACTCAGAGCAGAGCCTGATTCAGGGCTTGATCCCATGGCCTTGGGATCATGACTGAGTGGTGATCAAGAGTAGGATGGTCGACTGACTGAGCCACCCAGGTGCCTGCCAATACCTTCACCTTCTATTTTTTTCTTCAAATGATTCCAGCCTTATCATTAGGATCTTCTTCAGGTTGGCACTCCTGTGATCTTTCTTCAAGCCTCCTTTTATTTTTGAGCATTTCCTGAGTTTTGGCACCTGTTTTTTTGTTTGTTGGTTTGTTTGTTTGGTTTGGTTTGCTTGTTTTTAATTGGTAAAATATGGTTAGAAATAAAATCTGAGCACTAAGTGTGTTTATCAGTTCTGGGTTTCACTGCTTCTAGACCTCCCAGGAGAGAGTGGGGAAAATTTGTGCACATACTAACCCATGCATACACACACTATTTCTGCATCTATCACTTACCTGTATATATATATATATATATATATATATATATATATATACCATGACTTTATGCTGATAGTTTGGATTCTGATCCACCAACATGGGGCCCCCTTGAGCTTTCTCCCTTTCCTTGTTTGTAACTCTTTTCTGTACAGTGAAGTACCTGGTTCTCATTAGCTTCAAAATATTCTGTTTGCTCAATTTTAGTATGTGCATGAATTAGTTTCAGATTTGCTATCCATTATATTGTGAGAAATGCTCTTACTGATTAGGTTATAGCATTTACATATGGTTCTTTTTCTCTTAATTCTTAGGGTATCTAGACAAGGGGCTGTTTTGCATGGTCACTTAGGCCAGCCTTCCCTCCCCTTCCCTTCAGTATGCTTATGGTATTCATTTGGAATATAGTTTTTAAAACAAAACCTATGCTCAAGATCACATGCCAAGGTGAGTGTGCTTGTGACAACTTCTGTATAAACTGGCTTCCTCTTTCCAATCACATCCACTGTCGTGGCCTTCCCAGATACTACCACAAGCCTCTTTCCCAAGCCTGGGTCTTTGTCACACGCTACTGTCCTTGTCTGCAGAACTGCACGTGGTCTGGGCTCATAGGCCTGCCCAGGACTCCTGGACACCTCAGAATGAAGGGCCTTTGGCATGTGTAGGAGTGTTGGAACCCTCCTGCATCTGCCTGTGACCAACTGAAACCATGACCCAGGCTGGCCTCTGAGGGTGCCTCCATATGGGCTGGGGCAGGCCTCAGACATCTCAGGCAACAGCATGGGCTGGGTTTGTACCTGGGCATCAGGGACCTTTCTGCCTGCCTGGTGTCCTTCAGATTGCTCCAGGGTCTATGCACTTTGTAACTGGATGTACAGCGTAGGTTTCACTGGTTTGAACAATTTTTTTTAAAATAAGAATCCTCAAACAGCCAGCTAGGAAGCTATCTCCAATAATCCTGTTTATAGGAAAGGAGGAGGGAAAATGCCTCCTGCTGCTGCTTCTGGTCTAGGCCTTCAGGTTTCCTTCAGAGTCAGGGCCAAGGGCATCTTCTGTCTATGGGTCAGCAGGACCAGGGAAGGAAGGCTGAGGACAAATCCCTTGGAGAGGGACCCTGGGAGGAGAAGCTGAGTTCTGGGGGAAGTTAAGGGGAAGCATTATGTGGGCAGGGACAACCGGTCTCTAAAATGAAAGCATGATGGGGGGAGTGCCTGGGTGGCTCAGTCAGTTAAGGTGGCTCGGCCAACTTCAGCTCAGGTCATGATCTCATCGTCTGTGAGTTTGAGCCCTGCATTGGGCTCTGTGCTGACAGCTCAGAGCCTGGAGCCTGCTTCCGATTCTGTATCTCCTTCTCTCTCTGCCCCTTCCCTTCTTGTTCTCTGGTTCTCTCTCTCTCTCCCTCAAAAATAATAAACATTAAAAAAACTTTTTTAAAATGAAAGCATGGTTGTGGATTCTTTTATGTGACACCACCTAAGTCTATTGTGGTTTTTGGTAGACTTTTTTCTCTCCCCTTTTAGACTTGAAGTTGCTAAAAGATTGTTTTCATTATCCGTATCCTTAGAAAGCATGCCAATTGAATGCAGAGTCCATGAAGAAATGAATTAAAAAGGTGAGTTTTAAGACATAAGTATCCTAAGGAAAGAATTACCAGAGTGGGGGGTGGACCTGGATGGCTGTGTTGGAGGAGAGGAGCTTCATCTGGGTCACAGGTGGGAGAAGGGAGATGAGCAGATAGGGTAGGAGGACACATTCGGTCCAGGCCAGAGAGTCATGGCAACAATGGTATGGATATTTGTGGCATTGTGGCTAAAGTAATTGAGTGGGAGCAGGGAATTATGAGGAGTGAGGTGGATAAAGGTGATTAAGACCAAAGCTGGAAGGATTAGAAGTTGTAATAGTTAGAAATTAGACTTCATAGTCAAATAGAAGATGGGTTTGGTCTCATGCAAGCTTATATTTGGTGGACCTTTTTACTGTGACAAGGTATGTTCATACACTTGAGATAGTTAAAACAATTCTGAGGTTCAGGTGTGTGTGTGTGTGTGTGTGTGTGTGTATACACTTGTCTGTCTTTTTATCTTCTGTCTGTTTATCTATCTATCTATCTATCTATCTATCATCTATCTATCTTGTCTATCTGTCTACCTTATTATCTATCTAGCTATCATCTATCATCAATCTATTTGGGGTAGCAGTCAAGTCTATAAAGTTGTGAAGTTTGGGGTCAATCTGTTAGAAGTTGGATCATGCTTCCAACCCTTCCTCACTGTGTGACCTTAGGCAGGTGACTTCACCTCTCAGAGTCCTAGCTGGTTTTGATTTGTAAAGTGGGCATGGTGACAATACCTGCCCCACAGAGTTGCTGTGAAGGTGGCCTGCTGTGTGAGCAGCATGGTGGGGTGCCTGGCTCTGAGCAGCCCTAATACCTGCTAGTGCTGTCAGTAATGTCCTTAATTCTGTAGGGAAATGTTGCTACTTGCCTCTGTGTTCAAGCATGAAGAGTTGATGTTTTTGAAATAAGGAAGCCAGTTTCAAGAAAGTTGATTCCACAGTGTGTAGAGTGGGCTGATATGGGATGATTGTCTGAGTAGCCAGTTGTGGATCCAAACCATGCACACATGAAAACACGGTGACACAAGAGGATAAATAAGTTTCAGATGAATGAGACAGACAAGGTGAGCCACAGAGAGGACAATGAGATAAAGAAAGGAAATGAGATATGAGGTATGGAAAAAGAAGTGAGATCAGAGGTTGGTTCAACTCCTGACCTCGACTCTGGTTTTGGTCAAACAGAATATCATTAACTTATATTTAAGATGGGGTTCTGAGAAGGCCTCATGGAAGATACAGTGGAAATATACTATAATGCTGCCTCTTGCCAGCATTACTCTACCCTTCTTGAGAAAATGAGACTTTCCTTCCCCTTGCCTAGTACCCCTCAACCAGGGATGATAGGAAGCCCTCCTGAAGACTTGTTAACAGCTGGTTAAAAGGTGGGCAAAACCCTGATTCTTGAAGGTAATGCTTTGAATGTGCTGAGAGGGTCAGATTTTCTGTTTAGCGGGGAAAGAACTGAAGTTATATTTTACCCTTGCACCTACAAGGGTGTGGTAACATATCTCTGGAATGGTATGTGTGGGCTTTTAGGAACAAATGTGGTATTTGGTAAGGCATGGCAGCTGCAGTATTATTTTCTTGGTGACAGAATAAAAACAGTAAAACTAAAAAGTGTGTAGATATGTCCAAGCAGAACAGGGCAGGCCTATGCATGCCTACTTTGCCATGGAGAGGCCCTCATCTGGTCTACCCATGTGACAGGATCTTGACTACATTAGTCATTTGGTTTCAGGCTTGGGTTCTTCTCCTTTAAATTGACTGAGGGTTTCCACGGAGCTAATTATATATCATTTACTAAACAACCATAAGTTGTCTATGTGCATGAATATATGTATACCTGTTACCCAACTGGGATCTCACTGCAGTGCCTTTCTGTTTGAACTTCAACCCCTCTGGTTGCTGGACAGAAGTGTCTCTTCTGTACTATTTCTAATCTAATTTTTCTCTCTCTTCCCCTTCCTATTCTTCCCTATCCTTTTCTTTCTATGATTCTCAGGTGGAATCCATACCTCACACAGGCGGTTAGTTCTTATTATATCATATCAGAGATGATGTCTTAACTACAAAGAATTCTTCTCCTATTCAACAATCGTATATCTCCTTCCACTCTTTGTGGCTGTTCCTTGCATTTCCATCTCATTACATGTATGGTTGAGTTCCCTCATCCATGATGAGTTCCCTTATCACTCAGAATATGACCTTATTTGGAAATAAGGTAATTGCAGATATAATTAATTAGGTTAAGATGATGTCATACCGGAGTAGGGTGGGCCCCTAATCCAATATTACCAGAGTCACTATAAAAAGGGGAAATTTAGACACACACACACACACACACACACACACACACACACACGAGAACTTCCTGTGAGCATGAAGACAGAGACTGAAGTGTTGAATCCATAAGTCAAGTGACACCCAAGATTTTCAGCAGAGCACCAGATGGTGGGGGAGAGGCAAGAACAGATTCTCCCCACAGTCCTTAGAAAGAACCAGTCCTGCTGACACTGAAATCTCAGACTTCCAGTCTCCAGAACTAGAATTTATTGTGAAGCAATACATTTCTGTTGTAAACCACACAGCTTGTGGTACTGTGTTAGGGTGGCCCTTGCAAAGAATCCTCTACATTTTTTTATTAAAAATTTTTAAATGTTTATTTATTTATTTTGAGAGAGAGAACGCAAGCAGGGGAGGTACAGAGAGAGAGGGAGAGAGAGGATCTGAAGCAGGCTTTGTGCGGACAGCAGAGAGTCTGATGAAGGCTCAAACTCACAAACCATGACATCATGACCTGAGCCAAAGTCAGAGGCTTGACTGACCGTGCCACCCAGTCTCTCTGAACCCTCTACATTTTTATGTGTTCTTCATGTATGTAAGCATTTCATCCCCTTTCTTATTCCAGAAACAACTTGTATGTTGACACCAAAGGGTCAGTAAAGTTTGAAAAAGAATAGTGTTGGGGTTATAGAAGGCAATTGGAGGAAGTAAAGGCAAAAGTTCTGAAAATGAACTCCTCTTTTCCTTTATCATGTATTATAAATCATAACAATTAGAGCTAAAAGAAGGTATATTGACATTTAAATCTATGAAAAGGCTCATATCTTCAAAGAGTTATTGGTCAACGTTCTGACTTTAGCTTAAAGCTACAATGGGAGGTCTGTGAAGGCAGTGACCTTGTTTGTCTGATTATTATTGTAGTCTCTGTACTAAGTCCACACCTGGCACACAGTTGGTGGACAATATGTAGTATCTGAGGGCCTGGTTATCTAGGAAAATGAATTTAGTCATTTGGCAAAACAGAACCAAGTGTTGAAAGCAGATGCCATTATTCAAGTGAGAAAAATGTGAAACGCTAACTTTTGGTCTGGAAATGTGTCTTGTTGTTTCCTACCTGGCCTTTGGGGGATTATTCATTTACGCATTCAGGAAACATCTAATTGCAGAGGGTACAAAAAATATTACATACTTGTTGGCCTCAAGAAGCTTATGATCCAGTTAAGGAAACTAGACTTGAGTGGAAGCCTGTGGTCATAACATAATAAAATGCACAAATGTGTCTCACTGTTGGTACTGCTGTGGGGGTCCAAAGGAGAGATGTGGGTGTGGCCAATGGGATTCATGGAGTGGGTGAAATGAGGTCTCTCTGAAGCAGTGTCTTTTCACCTATGTATCCTCAGGCTACCAGAGAGCCTGGACCTCACAAAGAGTTTGTTGAATAAATAAATGAGTGTGAGGTTGGCTTCTGGAATTGCTAGGTTTAGAGTGGAGATGAAGGAGTATTCCATGGGGCCAGGACTGGCTTCATGGGTGTGTGACCCGTTCAACTCCACAGGACCCATGATTTGAAGGGCTCCATGCTTGGCTAATGTGCTTCCATGTTATCTTGAAATTCTTCATGACTTTTGAGCATGAAGACCCCAATTTTCATTTTTCACTGGGCCCCACAAATTATGTAGCTGGTCTTGCATGTGCTTAAATAGCATCCATTCTTATAATAGCATGAGGAGGCTATTGTGAGCATTTGTGTGGATATACATGGAGGAACAATGGGAGCCAAGGCTGACAGAGCAAGGTGGGTCTAGAGAGAATGAAGGCCAGCCTGGAGGCCAAGTAATCTCATGACTGGGACTTGCTTGAATGACACAGTGATTTTAATAAATATAATTTTTAATTCTGCTGGGAAAAGACCTAAGCCAATCTGGCTGCCGCCTAGCTTTTAATCTCTTCTTGGTGGATTGAAGTAGTCACTGAAGAAGTTGACATGTGTGAGGAGGGATAGCTTCTTCCAAACCTTCCTACTTCCTTCATTACCAAGAGCAAGCCTCAGAAAAAATTCAGCCACATATACCGACATTAACTGAACAACCATTCTTTAACTGGCAGACACAAAACCACTGAAAAAATTTTCCTGTGAGTTTGATGAAACCACTTGACTTACCCTTTTTGGGGTTCAGGCCATCGCTTTCCATCAAGGGTTAATACAAGATTGGCAAGAGAACATTGCAGGGCAGGATTCTCTAGGCTTCTGGCTGGTATTGGGTGACGGATGGTCAGACACGGGGCTCCTTGGGGGTAAAGCCTTGGATGTTATTGCAAGGACGAAGGATACAGGCCTCTCTGGGTACTTGTATCCTATTGACACAAAGATGGACAGTGTCTAGAATATTTGAGCTATTTCACATATCTTGAATACCTTTATCTTTACCAATGAGAGCCCATTTCTGATTTCTGTCCTGCTTCAACAGTGCCCCATTTTCTCCAGTGCAAACTTCTTCCTGACATTCAGTATATGATCACTAGAAAAGATAAAAGTGTCGGTTGAGATATGAGTAACAGGAGCACTTAGAGCAGCTGCCCCTAGCACGCAGGCTGGCCAGGACTGTCACCCCCCAAACTGAGGGTCACCCCAGGACTGTGGGTCACCCGAGGACTATGGTTCTGATATTTGGACAGTTAGTTAGCTTGGGCTAATACACATAACACCGTACTACCTCTTCTAAAGCGTTTGAAAGGGAAGTAAACCCCATGACAAATGTTTTGATAGGCCATGCCAGCTAAACGCAGTCCCTGCCACTTTCTACTGTGCTCCACCATGTGGTGTCTGTCATACCGTGTGAGTCTGTGAGCCTGGGTATGAAGCATGAGGATGTGGACACTGAAAACCAGGTAAGGAAATTTAGAGCTTATTCAGTAACTGACACTGACAAGCCATGCTTAAATTGAAACATAGGGGAGCACTGGAGGGCTAAATAGATGTACGCTCCTGAGATGGGATTAATGCCCCAATTCCACCATGACTGGATGTGTGGGGACTTGGCTGCCACTTCACCTCCCTGGAGTTGAGTGTCCTCATCTATAAAATGCAGAGACTGGACGAGATGTTCCGTAAGGACCTTTTAACTCCAACATACTACTTTTTTATATTCTACTCTGTGGACACAGGCAGCACGGACTATTTGTGGAGAGAATGTGGGCAAGAATCCTAGTGGGGAGACAAGTACATTTTTAAAACACTTGCAGACAAATATCTGTAAAAATGCCATTCACAGTATGGAATGACTTATTGGTTTCTTGAATCCTACCCCCAACTTTATGCTATAGTGGGCCTTGCTGTGTGGTAAATTTCATCCTACTTATTTATGCATACATATATTTATTAGACCACCCTCTTAACATAGGATTGAAGGGGAAATTCCTCCATTTGCTTTCTTAACTGTTTTTTTAATTTTTATGCAGAACACTAGGTGGCGATGTTGTGTTTTTAAAACGACTTTTCTTTTTCCACGCTATTGATGAGATACTACTTAAATATAACTACATTTTCCATTTTAGCTCATCTTGAAATCATACTTCCTCATTGTTTAAAATGTGATAAGAACCCTTAATTCTTAAGCTCAGAGGCATTAACATTTTTTGTTGCTGTTGTTCTTCAAGAAAACAATCCCAGCAGCTAAGTAAAATAAAATCAAATAAAATCTACTTTATGATATAAAAGGAATTTGAACTTTCCCTGAAAAGGGAATTTAGAACTCATTCTGAAAATATTTAGAGGATTGACAGAAGGATTCTTATTCTCTATGGAGAAGAGTGCCAAACCCAATCTTAACCTTTTTTCGGTGTATCTATTTTCAGAGAGACAGAGGAAAAAAAAAACAACTCTTTTAAAAAGCAAAGACCATTTTAGGTCATCATCATAACACAATTTTTAGAAAGGAAAGACATTAATCTATCTGAGAGGTAATTCTTTGCAAACAAGGAAAATCAGCCAAGGCATTGCTTTCCACGATGAGAGTGAAACGAGAAAGAAAGGATACATAGGACCCAGAATTTTTCTCCTACATGATAGGGAAGAGCATGGGCTCATCTCCTTCCCAGATACTGGTCGTAGAAACTATCAATTTAGAAGAAAAGTTGTTTGTATGTTCGATGATCTGAGACTGGCTTTCTACAAGTGCTGTTACATTGACATCAGGTAAGTTGGGGAATGGGGAGGGAAGACGGATAATGGGGTACTAGTCTTATTTAGTCAGTGATTTATGTCACCAGCCCTCACTGACAAATACACACCCAGCCGCAGTCGCCGAGTGCCTCTGGGACGCCGTTTAAAACCGTGCATGGGCGATGGGCTCTGCCCTGTCCATCTTAGCTTCATAGGTAGGGCACCAGTCTTTCAGGGTTTGGACTTTCTCCTCTGTTAAATGGGGGCTCCCATCTCTCAGAATTGTTGTGACGATTCAGTGAGTGATGACTGAAAAACAGTGATAAAATACGGTGCATAGAACATAGTAGCTATTATTACTCTTTTCCTTTTCTTCTAAAGGTTGGCCCAAAACAACACTAAAGTCACCTGACCTGAAATAATGGCCAAAGTGTTAGTGAAGTTTAGATGTCAAAAGCCAACTCAGACCTTAACAATAGTCATATTTGCTATTGTATTTGCTGTTTATAGCAAATTCACAAGTTGTTTCACGTTCGAAGTAAGTCACTGTCCCTATTAAAATCACATGTACCTCTCTTCCACAAATAAAAAGCAAAAACAGACAAATAAAAACCCCCAGTATGAGAAGCAACAAACTCCACAAGTGACTTAATCATGTAATAAGTGCTTTTAAAACTGTTCTGGCTTAAGTGTCAGAAATTCCCCAAAGATAGAAATATGAGTGTGAATATTGAAATTTGGTTTTGGTTTGATTTTCCAGATTTATTTAATTTTTAGATGTGAAGTCTAAGTAAGCAAAAATAATTCCACTTAACTTGTCTTATTGGACAAGAAAGGACTGAAGTGATGCCACAATTGACTGTGCTAGACATTATTCACAAAAATATTTGAAAAAAATGAAGCTTTGTTTCATATATCTGTGAATTTAGATTTTTGTTAGCTTTGCTAGATTTTGTGGAGATTATTATTTCATACATACAAATGAATTTATATATATTCCTCTAAATCAGCTGTCCCTAGAACCAGTATTTGTGAAGGAGGTGAGTTCTTTCACTGATATTACAGTAGAAAACGTACAGTGCACAGGACAGGCCCTACAACAAAGAATTATCCAGCCCCAAATGTCAGTGGTGCTGTGGTTGGAGAAACCCTGGCTTAGAGGGAGCTTCCCTATTGTGGAGTTTGGACCCCTATGTTATGGGTTAATATTATGAGGTAATAATCTGGGTCTCAGGTAAGCATTTGGGATACTCTGTAATGAAAGGATACAGAATGTTTGTGCTCTTTGCTCTTTATCAATGTGTCCACAAGAAATGAAAGCTCATAGCTTTTTAGGGCCTTGGAGGTCTATCGTGAAGTCTTCAATGATCTTTTAAAATTTTTGTTTAATGTTTATTTATTTTGAGAGAGTGAGAGACAGGGCAGGAGCAGGGGAGGGCAGAGAGAGAGGGAGACACAGAAGCTGAGGCAGGTCCAGGGTGTGAGCTGTCAGCACACAGCCCAACGCGGGGCTCAAACTCATGAACGTCGAGATCATGACCTGAGCCAAGTCGGACGCTTAACCGACCGAGCCACCCAAGCGCCCCAAGACTTTGATCATCTTTTTAAGAGAACAAACTAAACCTTGTGTATTACCAGTGCTATATGATTGCTCTAATATAATGCAAGTTCTCATTCTGAATGAGTCTGTTTGAAATAATTAGTGTTTTACTAGCATAAGAAGCAAGAGAGAAGTGTGTTTTTAAACAATGTTCAGTTGAGGAGGTACTATATAGCAGGCTCTGGGGATAGGCTAGTGGGCTACAAGATGCATTCACTGACTTCAGAGAACCGATAGTCATAAGGTAAGGACAACTGTGAATCAAATCATAACCTGAATCGGAGTAAAATCGCAGTGGGCTGGGTGCTGTGAAGGAGAGGAACCTAGTCTCCAGGAGCAGAAGGGAGAGAGGTGTCAGGTAGAAGAGGGTGGTAGAGAAGGTCAAGGAGGTCAAGAAGGCCAAGACTTCTGGGGGAGTGATGAGGGAGTTGCTGGAAGGTCAAGCAGGGAAGGCAGAAGGGGCAAGCGGGGTTAGGAATTTAGATCTATATCTTAAGAACAGTAAGAAGCATCAAATTAATCAGGAACATGTGATAGTCAGTTTTTCTGTTTTTAAAAAAACCAATCTGGTTGGAGAATGGAAAATGAATGGGGTGAAAATAATTGTGTTGTTCTTATTCCCACTGGGTAAATGATATCCAATATTTCTCCCCAGTCAGGTTTTGGTCACATGAGGGAGAGCCCTTGCCTGTAATAGCTTGGGGTGTGAGACGGGCTTCTTAAGTAAGCTGATGTATGGAACCAATGTGAAAATTCAAAAAGTGATGCCCTGAAGGTGAGGCAAGGCCTGAGTTGGGGCAGTCGGTCCAAAACCAAAAATCTATAGGTTTAGATAAAAAGAATAAAACAAGATGGGCACTAAAGCAAGAAATTCAATGTTGGAGAACTACACAGGTCTTGGAAAAGGAAAGCCTGGAAGGACTTCCAAACCATGGCAGGCATATTCCTGTGACTTTTCATGGACACAGCATAGCAGGCACCCTTCTCCCAGATGGCCTCTCGCTTACAAAGGGTGGGAGCCAGGGTGTTCTTGTGTTAGATCAACAAATTGTCTTATGTAACTCTTGAAGATTTCTTTTCTTTCTTTCTTTTTTTATGGGTTCTTATTTAAAACCATTTATACCAATTTTGTATTCTTCTGCCACAACACTTCCTCAGTTTGTAGTTTGTGATTGTGTTCTGACATTATTTTTACTTTTCCAGTGAGATTTGCCCTCACGGAAAGGAAGTGTTTAACTCCATAGTCTTCACATACTATTCCCTCTCCTAGTATTACTGCAGTAATGTTATTATGGTGACAAGGAATTTCGAACATCATTCTTCTGCCTTGCAATATTTTTATGTATGTATGTATGTATGTATGTATGTATTTTAAAGTTTATTTATTATTATTGTTATTATTTACATCCAACTTAGTTAACATATACTGCAATAATGATTTCAGGAGTAGAATCCAGTGATTCATCGCCTGCATATAACACCCAGTGCTCATCCCAAGTGTCCTCCTTAATGTCTCTTACCCGTTTAGCCCATCCCCCCACCCCCCTCCAGCAACCCTCAGTTTGTTCTCTATGTTTAAGAGACTCTTATGTTTTCTCCCCCTCTCTGTTTTTATATTATTTTGCTTCCCTTCCCTTGTGTTCATCTGTTCTGTGTCTTAAAGTCCTCATATGAGTGAAGTCACGTGATATTTGTCCTTCTCTGACTAATTTCGCTAAGCCTAATACCCTCTAGTTCCATCCACATTGTTGTAAATGGCAAGATTTCATTCTTTTTGATTGCTGAGTAATATTCCATTGTATATATATATATTCAACATCTTCTTTATCCATTCATCTGTTGATAGACATTTGGGCTCTTTCCACACTTTGGCTATTGTCAATAGTGTGGCTATAAACATTGGGGTGCATGTGCCCCTTTGAAATAGCATACCTGTATCCCTTGCATAAATACCTGGTGGTGCAATTGCTGGGTCATAGGATAGTTCTATTTTTAACTTTTTGAGGAACTTCCGTACTGTTTTTCAGAGTGGCTGCACCAGTTTCCATTCCCATCAGCAGTGCAAGAGGGTTCCTCTTTCTCTACATCTTCGCCAACATCTGTCGTTGCCTGAGTTGTTAATTATAGCCATTCTGAATGGTGTGAGGTGATATATCAGTGTGGTTTTGATTTGTATTTCCCTGATGATGAGTGATGTTGAGCATTTTTTCATGTGTCAGTTGGTTATCTGGATGTCTTCTCTGGAGTTGTGTCTATTCATGTCTTTTGCCCATTTATTCACTGGGTTATTTGTTTTTTGGGTCTTGAGTTTGCTAAGTTCTTTATTGATTTTGGATACTAATCCTTTATCTGATATGTCATTTGCAAATGTCTTCTCCCATTCCGTTGGTTGCCTTTTAGTTTTGCTTACTGTTTCCTTCACTGTGCAGAAGGTTTTTATCTTAATGAGGTCCCAATAGTTCATTTTTGCTTTTGTTTCCCTTGCTTCTGGAGACATGTTGAGTAAGAAGTTACTGCAGCTGAGGCCAAAGAGATTTTTGCCTGCTTTCTTCCCTAGGATTTTGATGACTTCCTGTTTTACGTTTATGTCTTTCATACATTTTGAGTTTATTTTTGTGTATGGTGTAAGAAAGTGGTCCTGGTTCATTCTTCTGCATCTCACTGTCCAGTTCTCCCAGCACCACTTGCTGAAGAGACTGTCTTTATTCCATTGGATATTCTTTCCTGCTTTGTCAAAGATTAGTTGGCCATACATTTTTAGGTCTATTTCTGGGTTCTCTATTCTGTTCCATTGATCTAAGTGTCTGTTTTTGTAACTGTTGCAAATTTCTGATGCCGAATATGAATTTCCCAAATCACCATTCCAGATGGCATCTTCCCCACAATGCACCAATGCAGGACCTTCATGGTATCACCAGGAGTCCAATACTCTCTGTTTAAGATTCTTTAGATACCCCTGGTAGGCATGTTGTTGGACTGCATGGTGGGATATGGGGTGTCAGCAGATTGGGAGAGGTGGGCAGTTGCCAAAGACAGGGTGAACGCCCATGGAAAGGAAAATTCAGTAGAGAGGACATAGGACTGATGACTTTGTCATCTCAGAGGTTTAAAAAAAATTTTTTTAATGTTTATTTATTTTTCAGACAGAGAGAAACAGAGCATGAGTTGGGGAGGGGCAGAGAGAGCGGGAGACACCGAATCTGAAGCAGGCTCCAGGCTCTGAACTGTTTGCACAGAGCCCGACACGGGGCTCAAACCCACGAACTGTGAGATCACGACCTGAGCTGAAGTTGGAAGCTTAACTGACCGAGCCACCCAGGCGCCCCTCAGGGGTTTTATTTAAAAGAATACCGCAACGGGGTGCCTGGGTGACTCAGTTCGTTAAGTGTCCGGATATCGGCTCAGGTCATGATCTGGAGGTTCTTGAGTTCAAGCTGGCATTGGGCTCTCTGCTGTCAGCACAGAGCCTCTTTTGCATCCTCTGTCTCCCTCCCTCTCTCTCTGCCCCTCCCATGTGCTTGCACATGCTCTCTCTTTCTCTCTCTCTCTCAAAAATAAACATTAAAAAATAAAAGAATAACACTAGAATGGATTTCCCCACCATTGCAATTTGACCTCATCTAGTTGTTCTGTGTCAAACCATGCAGCCACACATTGTGACTCTGCTCCTGGGGCCTTCTGGTGGAACTCAGGAAAATCAGGAAGCATGTCTGGGGACTTGCTGGGTGATCCACAGGGGATGTGCTGACATCTGTTGCTAGGAGCCCCCTCCTCCCCTGCAGTGATGGGAAGAACACATAAGTCTACCTTTGAGTGATGAACTCAGGCAAATGGAGGGGTGATGGGCAGGCCTTGGCTTGGTTTCCTTCTGCTCAGTGCTCAGTGTGGGTCTCTGTCTGCTTCCCCAGGATCTGTCCCCTCATTTCAGCCCCGAACATCTACCCACATTGCTCCCACCACCTCCTCTCTCACCATCTCCCCCATGCAGCCCTCATCGAATCTTCCTGGGAAGGGCAGCTGTTGCTCCGAGTTCTCTGCTCTATTTACAGTAGTTTTTATGGCACATAGTCTCTGCTCTACTCAGGGATTTACCCTTTGATTTTTTTTTGATCAATTCAGTCATCACATCCTCTATCCTATGATTGAGATTCATATTTGGAAATTTAAAAACAGAACATTAACTGTGTCTTGCTCTTTGCATTCCTTCTATAATGCAATGCTTCTGATGGATGGAGCCCAACCGTCAGGAGCTAGGGGAAAGAAAGAAAAATTCAAAAATTAATACCCCAGGAAATTATCTTTCTGAATTCTCTGGTTAATTGCTCGATTCTCTAACTGTCACCATACTTTCTGGAGGGTGGCAGGTATGCCTACCTTGTTCACTGTGGCTTACCTAAC
Source organism: Neofelis nebulosa (assembly GCF_028018385.1). Classification (NCBI taxonomy): domain Eukaryota; kingdom Metazoa; phylum Chordata; class Mammalia; order Carnivora; family Felidae; genus Neofelis; species Neofelis nebulosa. The sequence continues at coordinate 86,751,279 of NC_080790.1, forward strand.
TCCTGGCACAGTGTCCAACACAAAACACGTACTGAGTAAATGCTTGGGGGATAAATAAGCAGATGTTTTAATTTTTGTGGACATTGTTTTATATCGACTAAGGTTATTTTCAGCTGTTGTCCCAGGACTGTTACTGCAAAGGCTTAAGCAGGCAGCTACTTTTTCTCATGTGCAGTCTGGAGGCTGGTAACCTGGGATGGAGCCACTCAAGGTGGTCATCAAAGAAGCTGTTCTGTTTTCCTGCTCCATTCTTTGCATGAGCCTTTTTTTTTAATTCTTTAAAATGTTTATTCATTTTTGAGAGAGAGAGAGAGACAGAGCATGAGCAGGGGAGGAGCAGAAAGAGAGGGAGACACAGTATCAGAAGCAGGGTCCAAGCTCCGAGCTGTCAGCACAGAGCCTGAAGCGGGGATCGAACTCACAAACAGTGAGATCATGACCTGAGCCAAAGTCGGACGCTTGACCGACTGAGCCACCCAGGCACCCCTTTGCTTGAGGCTTTTGAACTCACAGTTGCAAGATGATCGTACCACACACCCCCAGGTGGGATGAAGAGGAAGTTCAAGGGGCAAAACAAGATGATCCTGTATCTTTTCACTGTTAGAAATAAAGTAGCATGTTCAGAAGCTTCGCTAATATCTCTGTAACAAACTGTATTACATGGCATCCTTTGCAGCAAGGGGGCAGAAATCAAATTTATTTTAATCTATGAGTAGAGTAACCTGGATTCTCTTGGTGTTTGCTACACTAAAACCCTTGGTAAAGGGTTTTGTATAGTGCACATGTTGTATTTACATTGAATACCCTACTTTTTCAATGTACATAAAAATAGTTTCTTTATGTTATTTACTAACAAAAAGAAGTTTATAAACATCCTTCCCAGCATGGCATTTTTGAGAAACTTTTGAGAGAATATCTAAAGTTGCTTTATTAAAAGAGGAGGCTGGCAGTATTTCGGACAATGTCTTAAAAAAAAAAAACCTTGCAATGGTGCTCATGAGAGTAATCTAAACTGATTGAATCTGATCAGTGATTCAGAATTTAGATTAAGCAAGAGTGGAATTCAAAGATAAATGATCCCTTTAAGAAAACGTTCAGTTAGTATACTCCTATTCATCTCCACTAACGGTGTATTTTTTTCACACAGTCAAGACATGGTTTTATTCATTCATGTACTCTGTGGACAACACCGAGCACCCACGATTGTCCAGGTGCTGTGCTTACGTGTGAATGTATTCATTCAAGACGGACGGTGAGGTGCATCCGCGTGCTGGAGCTGCGGCACTGCCTTCGATCATCAAGGGCTGAGCCCTCACTAAGCTTGCATTTTAGAGGCAGGAGGCAGAAAATAAATGTACAGGTAGATAAAGAACACCTTGTAAACAGAAATCATCACTTGAAGAAGATAAAACAAGGCTCAGAGTAAGAGTAACCAGGTGACTGGTGGAACAGGGAGCCCTTTTACATTGGGTAGTCAGGGGTCCTTCCTGAGATGCGAGGGAGAGGAGGGAAGCAACCAGGAGAGGGGGGCAGGGGTGGGGACCCCAGGCAGAGGGGACAGTCAGTGCAAAGCTCTGAAACTGAACAACGTAGACCTCTGACCAGGAGAAAACCCTGGTGTGGCTGAGAGTAGTAAGGGGACTGGGGTGCACAATCACAAGGGACTAGATCACAGAGGTCCTTCAGGCCATGTGAAGGAGTTCTGACTTAATCTTAAATGAAATTAGCGGCCACTGGAATGCTACGTCTGATTTGTGACCTAAAATTTTAATGCGATGATTAGCTCTAGGCATTAGGGCTGGCAGTGGTAGGGTGGGCAGTGAGGTATGGTACTTGGATTAAGCTGTGGGATAGACTTGGGAAGTGGAGACTGTGAGATTGGCTGTAACCTTCTGTGGGGTGCAGAGGGGAAGAGAATCAAGATCACTCCCAGCTTGTGGATGGGGCACAACACTACCTCAGTTGGTTAGCTCCCGCTGTCCTAACAAAGTACTCTAGGCTGGGGGGGCTTATGCAACAAGCATTCATTTTTGGACAGTCCCGGAAGTTGGAAATCCAAGTTCATGGGTCCGCAGGTTCGCTTTCTCCTGAGGCCTCTCTCCTTGGCTTGCACATGGCTGCCATCTTGCTGTGTTGTGTCCTCAGGAGCTCTGTGCTCTGTATTCATGCATCCCTGGTGTCTCCCCTATTCATCTGTGTCCAAATTCCCTCTTCCTATGGAGACCCCGGTCAGACTGAATTAGGGCCAACCTTAACTTCTTATTTTAACTCCATCACCTCTTTAAAGGCTCCATCTCCAAACACACTCACATTCTGAGGAGGGGGAGGGGAGGGGCCGAGGAAGGAGCAGGAGAAAAGAAACTTTTGGAAATGATTCTTATGTTTTGCTCAGTGAGAGAAGTTGTCAAGTGCAATTATATTTACTCAGATATAAAATTTTGCTTCAGAACGTAAGAAATTTCATGATCATAGATGACCTTTGATACTGAGAAAATTGGTTAGCTCTTTGGGGAGGGAGATGGGTAGAAATGATTTGCATTCTGAAGCGGGAGTAGTTAGTAAAAAGAATGGCCCAGCTCAAATGTCAGATTGACCGCCAGTTCCTTAGTGCTTTGAAATCATGGAAACTCCAGGGGAAGACCTTCTCACAATGAAAATACTTTATTGTTTTTTCCTGGTAACATAAATCATGGGTGATTATTCACATATCATTGGTGCATCATTAGACATTCAGAGAATGCGATGCAGGGAATATGTAAGGAAGAAAATGAAATCATCTGAAATTCTACCCTCCGAGATCACCAGCATTAACAGGGGTTCACGGTAGTTTCTTCATGCTTTGCTTTATGCATATATATGCACATCTATAATTCATACCATGCAAGCTAGTACTTTATTCAGAGGTGTGTGTGTGTGTGTGTGTGTGTGTGTGTGTGTGTGGTGTGACTGTGTGTGGACGCGTATTCCTCCTCCACTCCCTGGGAACTCTGCTGGCAACCTGGTTTGTATGCTCTCTTTTCTCCAAGGACCCATGTTCACTTACCAATATATGCCTGTATCTACACTCAAACAACAGTTTCGATTTTAAAGTCAGTTTTTCCAAAGTACGATCTCAAGTGAATGTGTCCGGCTATGCAAACACACTTTTTTCTTCACCTCACTTTCTCATTCACCTCTCTTCTTTTCAAGGGTTCTGCCTCATAAACGCTAATGGTGTGCTTGCTTTGTTCCTTGAATTCAATTTCTGTGCCTATTGAGACACTGTATTTCATCCCTGTGAACAGCACATCCCTGTTTGATTTCCTTCTTTCCCAGTTTGTCCTTCTCCCACCTATTCTCAGTGGAGGAGATGATGGGGCACTTGCTGGTGGACAGATGATGCGATTAGATGCTCAATTAGCATACACCCTGCAGATTTTTCTCCCAGCACATTCCGTCTCTGTGTTAATTCTGTCTAAATGTCAGTGAGTCAGAGGGTGTTTCTACACATTATTATTATTAGTTATTCTGCACTCTGGTTCACTTTTGAATTGACCCTGACCTTGGTTTAGAAATCCACAAAGTGCTTCTCTGACCTTTTGGTCTTTGCCACTGCTTTTTACAAAGGTAGAGAATTGTTCTTCTTCCCTTATTGAAGAGACTTGGATTCCCACACAAGGCAAGAATCCAGTTTCTATGGCTTTCCTTCCTACAGAGCCCAGCCAGGCAACTTCCCAACCATCTGCTCACCTCTTCCACACAGCTTCACTGATCTCAGTGCAGAGAATGACCACTGCTTGACTGAACTTGCCTGGCAATCAAAGTTGTTTCAATTGAAATTATGTTCCAGTCCTTCAATGAAATGTCATTCTCTTCAGGGATGCTTGGGTGGCAGAAAGCAAAATTGTTCTATGCTTCTGATTAGCATGCTTTTCACCGTGGGGAATATTCTTAGCATGGGTCTTGACCCCAGGGAAGCAATACGATTTCTGGTTTTAATGTTATGAAATGTTAACCCTAAAGGGCAAAGCAGATATTACTAGTTGTACATTCTTAATGACACACACACTAAATGAGTTGCAACCCTGAATACAGATAAAATAAAAGTTAATGGAAATATGTTATGGCATTATTAGAGTTTAATGGAAACTTACTGAGATTTTATTTAAAATTTTGTGTGAAAGGTGAAGTTATAATGAAATTATGCAAAGGGAGAGGTTCTAGAATGATCAAGAAGTAAGTACTTCTCCAGCTGTCAGTACTTTCTCCAGCTGTCACCTGTCCGTGAGTGGATTTAAGGCCATGTTCACTATTTCCAAAGGCCAATTCTTCATGACCATCGTTAGCACAGACTTGTTCTCACCAGGTCTGACACTACACCCAAGAGGAAATGAGGGCTGAATCCAGAGGCTGGCACATTCTGCAGGCCAAGCTCCTTATTCTCTTGTGCATGGAACTCTGAGCCCACAGGACAGGGGGTGGCTGTGGGACTGGGAAGGAGACTGGTAGCTGCCAAACTTCCTGGATGCACTGAGTGGTGAATAGGTCCGAACGCCAGTTCTGTTGGATATCTGTGCTGAGAACTCTGTCCCAGAATTCAGAGCTTTCTGGGGACCATCAAGTAGACTGATGTTCCCCATGGTTGGCCCTGTTGTCTCTACTTCTAGGAATATGTGGACAAAAAAATATCCTTTGTTGCTCAAGAATGAGGCTTCAGCTCATGGAATGTTTCTACAGTGTCAAACCTTCAACAGTTCAATACTGGTGTAGTGTGTGTGTGTGTGTGTGTGTGTGTGTGTGTGCGTTTTCATGTGTGCAAATGTTCTGACCTCATTTTGGAAATTTAAATGCAGGTTAACATAACTTGGTTTTCCTGCTGTGTGGGTGCCTAGGAAATGTAATTCAATCTAACCAACATGTATGCTCTGTGGAAGGGACAGATGAGTTTCCTGTGGGGAATGGAGAATAATACAGGTGGTTCGGAATTGGAAAACAGCCTGTGGAAGCAAATGAACTCCACCCTAGAAACTGGAGTTTCCAGAAAGGTCTGCATTCTCACCTGAAGTCTTGTTGCCCATCTGAGGAAGTCTAAGCAGGTCATTTAAGCCCTTGGGAATTTTTTAGGTAAAAATTTTGTCAATTATAAAAGGACTAAATTGGCTGTGTGACTTAAAAAACTCCTTCTAGGGGCATATCAGTGGCTCAGTTGGTTGAGCGTCCAACTCTTGATTTTCACTCAGGTCATGATCTCATCGTTCATGAGTTTGAGCCCTGCACTGGGCTCTGCACTGACAGCATGGAACCTGATTGGGATTCTCTCTCCCTCTCTCTCTCTGCCCCTCCCCCACTTGTGCTCTGGCTCTTTCTCTCTCTCTCCCTTTCTCTTTCAAAACAAACAAACAAACAAGCAAACATTTAAAAATCTTCCAGATTGAAAATTATCAGCCAAACGTGAAATGATAGACTGACTGCCACTGTCTTCAGATGCATATGTACAAAAGCACTAAATAGAGCGTTCGAAAAAGCATGTAATAAGCAAAGAAATCCAGTAACTTCCAGAACTTAAGTTATAACTAGAGTAGAAGTTAGACGCCCTAAAAATCCCCTTTAGCAATTATTACATTACACAAACCATTGCCCTGATCATTCCTTCATTCATAAAATATTTTGAGTTCACACTCTGTGGGTGATGGTTGCAAGGTGCTAGGAATATGAGTGAAATAAGATGCACTTCTCTTCCTTGAAGGAGTCATAGGAGGTTGGTCCTAGAGAAAGGGTGGGAAGTACATGGTACAGAAGCTAATTACCACACAGTATAATGAGAACTACAACATAAGTATATCCCCTAAAGGACAACTTGCTGCTTAAGAAATACTGATCTTGTGGAACGTGTCCATCCATGTTGTAAAAATGTAAGATGGAAGTGATCACAAAATGCTCATATATGCTCCCCACTCACTGGTTTTTCAGATGGTAAAACCAATCACTGTAAAATGTATATGTGAGTATAATATATGAGCTGTTCAGTGGAATGAACGCAAGACAATATAGGAGAAGGGGCATTGGCTCTGGAATGAGGCGGAGGCAAATTTAGATTCTGGCTCCTATTAGGTTGGTAACCCAACTTCAAGTTTCAATTCCCTTGTTTATACAAAGGACAACAGTGCCTTCCTCACTTGCTGAGACATTGAAATAGAATAATGTGAAAGGATCTAATTTTCTGGCTGGCTCTCTTGGTGTTTTATTGTTTCAACTTTTGTTGGGCACTATTTCCCCTATGTATCTGGCAATGTTTCTTTTATTTTACTGAAATTCCCCATCAATACAAGCGATAAAAGTCTTCCTTTTGTCTCTGGTACAACTGAAACATCTTGGTATCTAGAATTAAATTTGTATTGTTAACACGTTCCCGTTTACATAGTGATGGGACTTCAGCTCTTTTATGAGGCTCCCTGGAAAATGTGCACATGGTGAGGGAGCATCTCCATGGGCTTCCAGACTATCCATGGTGTGACCTCTATCTCCTCTGTCACTTAGTTACATTCTACCAGCTCTCAATCCCCCTAAGGGCCATTTTGGCCACTTCTCTCTGTTACAAATTGCCTGTCCATTGCCACTCAGCCCAACACCCTTTACCTTTTCACTTGGCCAGAAACTGTCTACTTAGAACCTAATATATGCCAAGTGCCAGGCGACATATCTTCTGCTTTGTAGGAATTGTTGTCTGTGACACAGTAACTTGCTTATCACTATGCCCTGTTATTTCTACTGCCTGGAAAGCCATTGCTAGGGCTCACTTTGTTTTTGCTTACAGGGAAATATCATCTCCTCCTCTGAAGTTCACCCTTGTAGATGGGCTTTGCTGTATGGTTGCTTGATCCAAGGGTTTTTGATTTGTACATCATTTTGCTTCCTGGTTCTATATCTGCCACAAAGTTGATTGGCCAGTTGGGAGTCCCTGAAATCCACACTACAATTTAGTTTTTGATGTACCTATCACTGTTTGCTCCAGATTTCTTTTTTAAGGCTCTGAATACCACTGTTGAACAAGGTTTGAACTCTTTTTCTAGAAGGCTCCTTGTTTCCCATGTAAATTGGTGGAAACAGACACCTGAGTACAGTGTCTCACACTCATAGATACACACTCATAGACATGTGTGTATTAAGTATGAAGTTGGGACATGCAGAGATGCTTCAAGATTTAAAACAAAATGGAATATTTCTTTTAAAAGAGCTCTTGACTTCCAGTCAAATTGATGGATTGAGCATAACAGATCTTATTCTACTCCAGACACAGAGAAGTTCTGGATGAAATATTTTAAAATATTGTCAAGGTTCACAAAACAAAAAATGGAGGAAAGCTGAACTGAGCCAGCCCCTGGATTAGTGGCCCCTCATACAGAGCTTTTGACAATTATATGGGATTGGGAAACAGTAGGTTCACACTAAGCAGGGAGAAAACTGAGTTCTTAGGTTGAAGCCAGGAGCTTGGGGAATTGTTACCTCTTCTTGAATGGGGACTGGACTATCTACCTACTAGGTCAAGGTCAGAGTAAAGAGCAAACTGACCACTCCTGATCATGGCTGTAAGCAGAATTATTCATGACCAGAACTTCAGGCCTGTGGAACACTTAATTGTTGAACTCACAGAGTTACATCAGGACCCACAATAGGATTTGGGCAAATAAACAACTATGCAGAGAAGTCTCCAAGACCCAGGGAAAGAATACTCATGGAGAACTATGATGTGAAATGAAATCGTACAAAAGAATGATACAATATTTGATAAGGCTGGTTCCATGAACACTGATCTACAATACCACCCCCACTCTGACTCCAAATTGGCATGTGCATGTCTAAGGAGAAGTGATAAGAGAAGAATATGAATACAACTTAAATATGTTTGAAGGCCAAAAAGGATAAAGGAAACTATGATGTAAGAACAAGAAGTTATGAAGTGGAACAGATACACACAATAACCAAAAATATGGTAATTAAAAAAAATCACTAAATGGGTTTAATGATACATTAGACAAAACTGTAGGAAGAATCAGTAACAGAGCAGATATATCAGGTAAATCTTCAGAAATCAGCATAGAGAAATAATGACATGAAAAATACAAATGTTAAGACAAAATGAAAAGGCCCAATATAGCTGTAATGGAGTTCTAGCAGGTTATGGAGACAGTGGTAGAGGCAATGTCCAAAAAAATAATGCTGAGAATTTTCCAGAAGTGGAAAAAAAAAAACCCATCAGATTGAAAAGTTAGAATAGATTAAGTAATTTTTATACACCCACAAAAAATGTAAAGAAACTGAAAAACATGAAGAGAAAATTTCTAAACCTACCAGAGAGAAATCAGAGCTTTGATAAATAAACATTGGTCTAAAGATGGCAGTCTTTTCATCAGAAATAAAAGAAGACAGAAAACAATGGAGCAACATCTTTAAGATCCTGAGGAACAATATTGTGAATGTAGAAGGCTGCCTAGATGAATGAATATTTAAGGATGAAGGGGAAACATTGGATATAGTTTTATAAATGTTATTATTTAAAGATTATTATGGCCAGATATATGACATATAAACATAATATACTTAAATGAGAATAATGAATTTATAAAGAAGGGGTGGGATGCAGGAAGTAATAGTAAGCAAAAACAAATGTGTGGAACATGGTAATACATTTAAATACATATTCCCTGTAGAGTAAAATTGTAATGAGAACAAGAGTGAAATATCCTGGGTATGTATGAGTTTACAAGCCACATAGAAATAAATAACAGAATACTAATTATGTGAGTTAGCGATTCGGAGTGTGGGAAATTTGGAGGGAACTTCAGTTATTGCTAGTCCTTTAATCTTGCTTGGGAAGAAGATAGAGACATTGATTTATTTTATACTTATTTAGAAAATATAATTTTAAGTATGTATGTGAAACATAAGCATAAATACACAATATATAATGCATATCTCTGAACCAGTAGAGGGAAAGATAGGAAATATATACAGTTTGATCAACCTCTTGAAATAGAAAAGAAGAAAAGATAAGTAAATATAAATATATATTAAAAATCCACAAAATAAGATAGCAGAAACTAGTTCAAATATATCAAAATCATAAAATGAATGGGCTAAACAAAAATTAAATGGCAACATAAACAGATTGGATTAATATCTAGCTATTTGATGCTTATAAGAATATTTACAATATAAGGACACAAAAATGTTGAAAAACAATGGACTGTAAAATATATGCCAGGTAAACACTAAAATAAGATGGTATAGAAATATTAGTAATAGCAAAAAGAAAATGTTAGAAAAAGAAAAAAAAGGAAACATTTCATGTGAAATATAGGGGAAAAATTCTCCAAGAAGTCATAGAAATAATGCAGATGAAATATAATCTCCAAACATTTAAGGAAATAATTTACAGAAAAATAAAAGAAATTGACAAAGCCACAACGATAATGGGAGGTTTAACATATACCTTCCAGAGAATGATACCTCAAATTTACAAAATAATTATAGAAAAAAATGAAAAACACATTTGGCAAACTTTATTTAATGAGTTCATATAAAGTTTTGCTCTTGATAAAAAATACAATTTATTTCAAGCATATACAGAACTTTTCAAAAGATATATCATATATTTCATTGAAGAAAGTCTCCACAAATTCCTAAGAATTTATATTATACAATCATCTCTGACTACAATGCAACACAATTAGAAAAATAAAGAATTAGAATGAACTCAAAAAACCCTCAAATGTTTATAAAAATATTTGATAAAACACATTTCAACATAATCTATGAATTATTAAAAAATCATGATGTAAATTAAGAAAATGGGAAAAGTGCCATAATTTTAAAAACTGTGGATATCAGTTAAACTAATTCTCAGAATGAATATTATAGCTTTCAAAAAGGTATTAGAAAAAAGATATTAAACACCAATTAGCTAAGCAGCCAATTCAAGAAGTGAGAAAAAAAACAAAAAAAGCAAACTAGTTGGTTCCTTTTTCAATTCTGAAAACATTCAGGTATCATTTCTTTAAATATTGCCATTGCTCCAGTATCTTATTATTATTTTTTTTGATGCCGATTGTTCTCTGCCCTTTTCTGCTCCCTTGATTTTATCTCTTTTGTCTCTGTGTATTGCATATTTGATATTTTTATGACCTATTTTCCAATCCATTAATTCTTTCTTCATCCTTATCTAATCTGCCATCACAGTCACACTTTGTGACCATATTTATGGTTTTTGAATTTTTTAGTTATAGGTATTCTGGGTTTTTTTTTTCAGATTTCTTATATCATTTGCTATAGTTTTCTGTTCTCTGTAGATATATTTCAGCTTGATTTAATTTTTTTACATAGTAATTATAATTTTTTAAAAAGTTGTATCAAATAATTCCAATATAAAGGTTTGCTTTTCTTCCCTGCTCTTTCTCCTTTATTGTGTTGGGTGTGTGTGTGTGTGTGTGTGTGTGTGTGTGTGTATGCATGTATACCAGGTTATCATTGTGTGCTGGTTACTGTATTTCTTTTAAAAATTTTTTATACTATAAAACCAGCTGTTTATTCAATTGTCTTTACAAATACATGTTTTTGTTAAATATAATTTATTGTCTAGTTGGCTAACATACAATGTATACAGTGTGCTCTTGGTTTTTGGGTAGATTCCTGTGATTCATCACTTACATACAACACCCAGCGCTCATCCCAACAACGGCCCTCCTCAATGCCCATCACCCATTTTCCGTCCTCTCCCGCATCCCACCCATCAACTCTCCTTTTGTTCTCTGTATTTAAGAGTCTCTAATGGTTTGCCTCCCTCCCTCTCTGTAACTCTTTTTTCCCCTTCCCTTCCCCATGGTCTTCTGTTAAGTTTCTCAAGTTCCACATATGAGTGAAAACATATGATATCTGCATTTCTCTGACTGACTTCTTTCACTTGGCATAATACCCTCCATTCTAGCCACATTGCTACAAATGGCAGGATTTCACACTTTCTCATTGCCAAGTAGTATTCCATTGTGTATATAAACCACATCTTCTTTATTCATTCATCAGTTGATAGGCATTTGGGCTCTTTCCATAATTTGGTTATTGTTGAAAGCGCTGCTATAAACATTGAGGTACATGTGCCTCTATGCATCAACACTCTTGTATCCTTTGGATAAATTCCTAGTAGTGCTATTGCAAGGTCCTAGGGTAGTTCTATTTTTAATTTTTTGAGGAACCTCTACAGTGTTTTCCAGAGTGGCTGCACCAGTTTTCATTCCCACCAACAGTGCAAGAGGGTTCCCATTTCTCCACATCCTTGCCAGAATCTGTTATTTCCTGAGTTGTTAATTTTAGCCACTCTGACTGGTGTGAGGTGGTATTTCGGTGTGATTTTGATTTGTATTTCCCTGATGAAGATGATGATGTTCAGCATCTTTTCACATGTCTATTTGCCATCTGGATGTCTTCTTTGGAAAAGTGTCGATTCATGTCTCCGACCCATTTCTTCATTGGGTTATTTGTCTTTCAGGTGTTGAGTTTGGTAAGTTCTTTATAGATTGTGGATACTAACCCTTTATCTGATATGTCATTTGCAAATATCTTTTCCCATTCCAAGTTGCCTTTTAGCTTTATTGGTTGTTTCCTTTGCAGTGCAAAAGCTTTTTATCTTGATGAAGTACCAATAGTTCATTTTTGCTTTTAATTCCCTTGCCTTCAGAAATGTGTCGAGTGAGAAATTGCTGTGGTTGAGGTCAAAAAGGTTGTTGCCTGTTTTATCCCGTCAGGTTTTGATGGTTTCCTGTCTCATATTTAGGTCTTTCATCCATTTTGAGTTTATTTTTGTGTATGGTGGTCTAGTTTCATTCTTCTGCATGCTGCCCAGTTCTCCCAGCACCATTTGCTAAAGAGACCGTCTTTTTTTCAATTGGATACTCTTTCCTGCTTTGTCAAAGATTCATTGGCTATATTTGTGGGTCTAATTCTGGGTTTTCTATCCTATTTCATTGGTCTATGTGTCTGTTTTTTTGTCCCAATACCACACTGTCTTGATAATTACAGCTTTGAGTAGAGGCAAAAGTCTGGGATTGTGATGCCTCCCACTTCGGTTTTGTTTTTCAACATTACTTTGGATATTCAGGGTCTTTTGTGATTCCATTCAAATTTTAGGATTGTTTGTTTTACCTTTGAGAAGAATGCCAGTGCAATTTTGATTAGGATTGCATTGAATGTGTAGATTGCTTTCAGTAGTATTGCCCTTTTAACAATATTTATTCTTACAATCCATGTGCATGGAATGTTTTTCCATTTCTTTGCATCTTCTTCAATTTCCTTCATAAGTTTTCTATAGTTTTCAGCATACAGATCTTTTACATCTTTGGTTAGGTTTATTCCTAGGTATTTTATGGTTCTTGGTGAAATTATAAATGGAATCGATTCCTTGATTTCTCTTTCTGTTGCTTCATTATTGGTGTATAGAAATGCAACTGATTTCTATACATTGATTTTGTACCCTGCAACTTTGCTGAACTCATGTATCAGTTCTAGCAGCCTTTTGGTGGAGTCTTTTGGGTTTCCCATGTGTCATGTTGTCTGTGAAAAGTGAAAGTTTGACTTCTTCTTTGCCAACTTGGATGCCTTTTATTTCATTTTGTTGTCTGATTGTTGAGAAGGACTTCCAACACTATGTTAAACAACAGTGGTAAGGGTGGACATCCCTGTCATGTTCCTGATCTCAGGGGGAAAGCTCTCAGTTTCTCCCCCTTAAAGATGAAATTAGATGTGTTGGTTTTCATATATGGCTTTTATGATGTTTAGGTATATTCCTTCTATCTTGACTTTCTTGAGGGTTTTATTAAGAAAGGATACTGTATATTGTCAAATGCTTTTTCTGCATCTATTGACAGGATTATATGTTTCTTATCATTTCTTTTATTAATGTGATGTATCACATTGATTTATATACAAATACTGAACCAGCCCTGCAGTCCAGGAATGAATCCCAGTTGATCAAGGTGAATAATTCTTTTTATATGCTGTTGAATTCGATTTGCTAGTATCTTGTTGAGAATTTTTGCATCCATGTTCATCAGGGATATTGGCCTGTAATTGTCTTTTTTTTTTTTTTTTTTGTAGAGTCTCTTTCTGGTTTGGGAATCAAGGTAATGCTGGCTTCATAGAATGAGTGTGGAAGCTTTCCTTCTGTTTCTGTTTTTTGGAACAGCTTGAGAAGGATAGGTTTTAACTCTGCTTTAAATGTCTGGTAGAATTCCCCTGGGAAGCCATCTGGCACAGGACTCTTATTTCTTGGGATATTTTTGATAACTGACTCAATTTCTTCACTGGTTATAGGTCTTCAAATTTTCTATTTCTTCCCATTTGAATTTTGGTAGTGTGTGGGCATCTAGGAATTTGTCCATTTCTTCCAGGTTGTCTAGTTTGTTGGCATGTACTTTTTCATAGTATTTTGTGATAATTGTTTGTATTTCTGAGGGAATGGTTGTGATAAGTCCAATTTTTCATGATTTTATCTATTTGGATCCTCTTTTTGAGAATTCTGGCTAGGAGCTTATCAATTTTGTTTTTTTCTTTCTTTTCTTTTCTTTTTTTCTTCAAAAAGCCAGTTCTTAGTTTCATTAATCTGTTCTGCTGTTTTTGGATTCTATATGGTTTATTTCTGCTCTAAGCTTTATTATTTCTCTTCTTCTGCTGGTCTTGGGGTTTCTTTGTTCTTCTGCTTTTAGTTCCTGTAGGTGTGCTGTTAGATTTTGTATTTGGGATTTTTCTTGTTTCTTGAGATAAGCCTGGATTGCAATGTATTTTCCTCTTAGTACAGACTTTGTTGCATCCCAAAGCGTTTGGATTGTTGTGTTTTCATTTTCATTTGTTTCAATATATTTTTTTAATTTCTGCTTTAATTCCCTGGTTGACCCATTCATTCTTTAATAGGATGTTCTTTAACCTCCATGAATTTGAGGTTTTCCAAACTTTTTCCAGTGGTTGATTTCAAGTTTCATAGCATTGTGATCTGAAAATGTGCATGGTATCACCTCAATTTTTTTATATTTATTGAGGGATTTTTGTGACCCAATATGTGATCTGTCTTGGAGAATGTTCCATGTGAACTCAAGAAGAATGTGTATTCTGCTGCTTTTGGATGAAAAGTTCTGAATATATCTGTAGATATAGACCCTGTAATTATGAAGAGCTGTCCAGGGCCTGGCCCTTCAAGAGGTATTTTTTGGAGAGTGTTACTGCTCTCTGTTGTTATGACTTTGATTGCTTTATCTCCCTACTCATAGTGATGTTCTGGACCCTCCACCAGGTGTGCTTTGATTTGTTCATTGAAGGAACCCTGGGAAAAATATTTTAAAAAGGGGGGTGGTGGTGATGGAAGAGACCTTATCCCATACAAAAAGAGAAATGAGAGGGGCAGGGAAAAATAAAAAAAAATTATAATAAAACTGACCAGAGAAACTATACAGCATAATCCAGAGATAGAGAGAGTAAAATAAAGAAGGAGGTATATAGCAGGTCTCAAGAGAATAGATTAAATATATCTGCTTAAACAAACCAACAACCAGAACAACCAGAGTGTGTATATATATATATCTTTATATATCTATATCTATATATATCTTTATATATCTATATCTATATCTATATCTTTATATATATATATATATCTTTATATATATATATATATATATATATATATATATATATAGTAAAAATTTTCTGAGAATTCATCAGAAAATGCAAAACTGCTGGGTGCTTTGGAACTAGTGGCAGTGTTGGTCTGGAGGAGGGGCTGTCTGGTTAGTCAGCATCAATCTCGTGTGGGTAGATATAGAGTTACCAAGTGTGGAGGGGTGTGGTTTGGGGTAGGCGGATCCTGCCTCCACTGTGGGCCCAGTGTCCCTTCCATGAAGTCTCACCTTGTTTGTGATGGGTAGAAAAATGGTGACATCCCAGTTTCTTCTCCCCGGACCAGATGTCCCAAACCACTCTGTTCAGGCCATCCTCACAATACTGTGTGGGCACAAGTGGGCTGTTTGTTGTTGTTGTTATTGTTGTTTGTTTGTTTTATTTTCTTTTTCCTGCTCCACAGTCTCCCAGGCCTCTTGGGGCTCATCTGGGATTCAAATCCTGATGTCTTAAAGGATCCTACTCTATGCGCCCTGGTTTTGGGGAAGTGTCACTCCACCCCACGTTGAGGGGCCTCCTCACAGTGCCATGCTGGTGTGAATGGGATGGTTTGTCCTGCTCTGCTGACTCCTGTGCCTTCCTGGTACTCAGCTGGGATTCAAACCCTGATGTCATAAAGGATCCTGCTCTGTGCACACCAGTTCCAGGGAAGTTCCACTCCACCTAGCCGACAAAGGGCCTGTGGCTTCCCACAGGGAAGAGTACTTTCTTCCCACAGCACTCAAGTGAGGGGATTGCTTTATCCCACTGCGGACTGCACCTCTGAGCTAGTTACTGAGCCCGGGCTGGCTCACCTCCTCCTCAGATGCATGAACAGGACAGCCAGCCCCAGTCCAGAGAATGCCCTGTAGGTAGAGATTGGATCTTTCTCTGTTTTTTCTCAGTCCCCAGTCCATGGTTTTTCTCTTGTTCAAGTACAATCTTACACTTTCTCAGTCTCTCTTTCTCTTCCTTTTGTCTCTCTGCAGAAAGGGATCCCTCCCCTCCGTGCCTACACCACCCATTTTATCTCTCTCAGTTTGCAATCACGCAACTATGGCCTGCCAGGCCCCCAAAGACATCTCTGTCACTCTACAGCCTGGTCTCTTGGAATTCCAAATCCTCTGGCTTCAACACTGCTCTGTTTCAGAGACAAGAGTATTTTGAGTCCCCCTACTTCTCTGCCATTTTGGATTCTCTCCTCTGTATTTCTTTTTAAAGACTTAAGAGAAGTTTTAGGTTGACAATAAAGTTGAGAGGAAAGTTACCCAGATTTCCCACATATACGCTTACCTTATTCAGGCCTCTCCATTACCAATATCACTCACTAAAATGGTACTTATTTCCCTAAGGAAGACCTGCATCCACACATCATAATCATAATCACTTCATAATCATAATCACCCTAAGTCCATAGTTTACTTTAGGGTTCACTCTTGATGTTGTACATTCTATGGGTATGCACAACTGTATAGTGACATGTCTCCATCATTATATTATACAGAGTATTTCCACTGACCTAACAATTGTCTGTGCTCTGTCTGTTTATTTCTCCCAACACAACCTTATCCCTGACTGTCTCTATAGTGAAGCCTTTTCCAGAATGTCATATGGTTGGAATCACATAGTATATAGTCTTCCCAGATTGCCTTTCACTTTTCAATATACATTCAAAGTTCCTCCAAACCTACTCATGGCTTGATAGTTCATCTTGATAGTTCTTTTTTCTTTTCTTTTTTTTTGGGGGGGGGGCTGAATGATATTCCATTTTTGGATATACCAGTTTATCCATTCACCTACTGAAGGACATGTTGGTTGCCTCTATGTTTTGGTAATTATGAATAAAGCTTCAATGTGTGTGCAGATTTTTTTGTGTGGACATAAAATTTTAACTCCTTGGGGTAAATATCAAGCATGGATGGTATGGTTAAGAGTATATTTAGTCTTATAAGAAACTGTCCAACCATCTTCTAAAGTGGGCGTGCCATTTTCTATTCTCAGCAGCAATTAATGAGAGTTCCTGTTGCTCCACATTCTTGCCAGCATCTGGTGTTGTCAGTGTTCTGGAATCTAGGCATTTTAATAGGTGTGTAGTCATTGATTATTGCACTTTAAATATTATTTGTAAGAATAATGTGATGTCAAAGATGAAAACACATTCTTCCAAGGAGGATTCACATTTTTCTCTCAGGCACTTGGTGACACTATAAGTCTGTGGATGACCTGATTCCAGGTTTTGAGTTTGGTGTCATCTGGATCACCCAGATGGTAAGAACTGTGGTTTCAAGAGCTGCCTCATTAATTTTCATATTTTAAGAGTTCATGTTAGTGGTCCCTGGCTGTTATTTTGAATCTCCACTGGGCATGTCTGTGCTTTGACTCAGTGCTTCAGTTTTTTAGTAATTGGTCAGAGGGTTTGCAAATAGTATTAGAGAAACAAATGGTTTCAAGAGCTAAGTTTAACTTTCTGGATTCTCACATTTTCCAAAAATACATATCAGTGTTTTTTATGAAATCTTATATTTCTTCTTATTCTATATCCCTAATTCTGCAATTGTTTCAAGTATTAGAGTTTTCTTGAGTATTCTTGTCCAAAATTTCCCTAGTCATTTATTTCCCCCCCTGGATAGCAAGGGCCTATGTCAAAGTGCCTATTTGACATCTATTGTATGTCAACATTTCAAATCTAACATGTCCAAAACAAGATCCTTCATTCAAAGTTCCCCTCACCTACACACAGACACACATATACTCTCTACCTACTGGCATTTTCCATTGGCATCCACCCCTATCCCCATAAACCTTCTAAATGTTCAAAGAAAACCAGGTGTCATTGCTAATCCTATTTGCATCACCATGTCCCTCCCATGCATACTGTTATCAGGTCCCCTAAACATAACCTCAGAAGCATCAGAATCCAATGGTTTTCCTCTACTCTCAAAATCCACTACTGCCACTCTAGTTCTGAACCACCATCATTTCTAATGCAGGCATGGCTGAATTTGCTTCCTCTTTTGTTGAGCACTACACAGACAGAATAATGATTTAAAATGGGAATTGTATCAGGGAACCTGGGTGGCTTAGTCTGTTGAGTGTCTGACTCTTGATTTGGCTCAGGTCATGATTCCAGGGGCATTGAGCTCTGTATCAGGCTCTGTGCTGAGTGTGGAGCCTATTAAGATTCTCTCTCTCTCTCAAATGAAAAAAAAAAGGGAATTGTATCATGACCTGCACATGTTTATTTAGATGGCATTCCATAGCACTGGCAATGGAGTCCATGGCTCCAAAGCCCTCCTCTATGAGCCCACTGGATGCACTGGCATTTATTTCTGCTTACTTGATACGTGAAGCTTGTTCCTACCGTATCCTGTAGGAACTTATATATTCTGCTTGGAGACACTTCCTTGGGCTTGCTTCTTATC
This sequence comes from Neofelis nebulosa, assembly GCF_028018385.1. Lineage (NCBI taxonomy): Eukaryota > Metazoa > Chordata > Mammalia > Carnivora > Felidae > Neofelis > Neofelis nebulosa. Next base: position 86,769,374 of record NC_080790.1, read on the forward strand.
ATTTAGCTGTCATTTCCAGTGTCACATGTTCAATGGCACCCTGATCACCCACTATAAATCTTCAGCCCCACCCTTGTGTCCACCATCCCCATGGTGTTTTTCACTGTTTCATATTCTTCAGAACACTTATTCCTATATGAAACAGTTTTGCTTAGCTGCTAATTTTCTTTTTTATTGCTTTTCTTGTACACAGTAATGTGCCTCTTTTGTCAGGATCCTAGAATAGTGTGTGACACAGAGACATGTCCAAAAGATATTTTTTGGTGGTTGTTGAAAACACTAACTCACTAACATTCACTTCCTCAGCAGTCAGCTCTGTCTATAGCTCCTCTACTCCCTCAATGGTTGTATGGTTTAAAAACAATATTGTTTTGAATTTGTTAGAATTTTATTCTTTTAGATGAATTTCATGCCTTATATTTTTTTTTAAATTTTGATGAGCTTAAGAATAAATGTAGTAAACAAACATTAAGCACTTAAATATGCTTATTACATGAATGAATGAATGAATGAATGTTTAGTGTGTAGATTTTAGATCTTCAATTGGTGGCTTGTTAGTATTTACTTGACAATTACAACTTTCAGTGTTTCTCATTCATTTTATATTAGTTTTTTTTTTTTTAAATAATTTCCCCCTTACTCTCACCAGTACAAAACAAAACAAAACAAAACCACTTCCTAGCTTTTGAGCTGCAATAAAGAAACTCTCAGGCCCTTTTATTATAGAGAATCTCAAAACAAATGTAGGGAGAAGAGAGAGGCAAAGACAAAGTGGAAGTCCAACCTGGCTTCTCTCAGGCCAAATTCCTAATTATCCCTAGATAACAGAACACAGATTCTGAGGGAAAGATAGATGGCATTGCAAGTGGAGTAAAAAAGAAATATATGAGCTGGATATTTTGGAAGCTGTTTCAATGGCCATAAAGTGAACTGTGACCCTAGGTTGCATGTTATTGCTACTCTCCTTTTATACATTCTGTCTGTCAGGTTAATCTTTTGGTTTTATCCATGTTGCACTTCACAGGAAATTGATATACCTTATCACTCTCTAATTCAGCTCTTAATCTAATGCTCTACCTTCATTACTTCTGACTTATTGCTAATACATTCTTGGTGGTATTGCAAATAATATATTACTATTAATAATTTATTGTAATCAATGATTTATTATTAATATATTATTATTAATAACAATAACTGTGTGCCTTTCTAGTATATCCAACATTTTGATAGCATATTCTATGAGTTGGGAGGAATATATCTCTACTGGTACATAAAGAATTTAGAGCTACAATAATAATGAAATAATAAGAGGGAGGAGCAGCTAAGATAGCAGAGCAGCCTGGAGACCTGAGCTTGTCTCATCCGTGAAACACAGCTAGATCAATACCGAACTATTTTGAACACTTAGGACATTGATCTGAAGATTAACACAACAATCTGCATAAACTTGAGCCACAGAACTCAGCAGGTATGCAGTGCGGAGAGGGGAACTGGGGAAGAGAAAAGCTGTGGAAAGTAGGGAGCCATTTTTGTGGAGAGGAACAGAGAAAGAGAAAGAGAAAGGGAGAGAGTGCAGTGCAGTAGGGTTGTGCAAGAAAAACACTCCTCCAAAAGTATTTTGAGAGAAATAGTGAAAACACTTGCAGGGGACTGAACAAGAAATCTGTTCCCCAAAACCACTGATGGGAAGAAAGGAGAGGGTTTCAATACCACCAAGATTCTATAAACAGTGGAGTGAACAGTCTGAAGTTTTGGCCTCAGTGCCTGGTGGTGTTCTGGTGAGGCGGTAGGACAAACCCATGGGAGAAGGCAGCATGGTCTGAGGGGTGCATGTGCCACATGGGGAGAAACAGTTCCCCTGCTTGGAGTGCATTTGGTAGAGGCCATATGGCCTCCCCACAGGCAAAGATCATAGTGGATACTGGAGAGCAGCCACGTTTGCTGGTATTGGGACAGAGATGACAGAGTGTGGTGAAAACTGGTGCCAGCTGTGTGTTGTGATTTGCCATAATCTTTGAATCTCTGATACTGTGTGATCACACAAATGTTTTCTGGAGCAAACAGCATCTGTCCATTATTCAGCAAGACCCTCCCTTGGAGATTTGGCAGGGATCTTGGCCACAGGGTCTCTGAAGTATAGGGCTTTAAAACACAACCCCACCTGAGATGAAACTCTGAAGGGAGGTACTTCCTGGCAGGCAGACAGCTTGGACATAGACAGGGTATGGTCAGGGAGTAGTCAGAGGGCTGAGACAAAGGAGGGGTGCTTGGTTGTAGGTTGGTGAGAGTGAATTTCCTGAGCCAAAGACTAGGGAGCTGGGTGAAGTCATTTCCATCTCTCTTGCACATGTGCAGGCACACTTGCACACTGATCCACCCCAATAAGCTAAGCAGCGCCACCTAGTGGAGAATGGAGCCATTACACCAAGCCCTGTCCAACTATGCCCTCCAAGCACATCCCCCAGAAGACCACACAAGGCATTCCACCTGTTAGTATGTGGACTATAGAGTGCTTCATAGTTTCAGTTCTTTAATTTTAATTTTTAATTTTATTATTATTTTTCTTTTTCCAAAATGACAAAAAGAAAGAATTCATCCCAAAAGAAAGAACAGGAAAAAATGACAACCAGGGACTTAATCAACACAAATATAAATAAGATGTCTGACCTAGAATTTAGAACCACAATAATAAAAGTACTATTGGGGGTTGAAAAAAGCACAGAAGACACCAGAGAATCCCGTTCTGCAGAGGTAAAGGAAATAAAATCTAGTCAGGTCAAAATTAAAAATGCTATCTTGAATAGATGCCATAACGGCATGAATGGATGAAGCAGAGAAGCAAATTAGTGATAAAGAAGATAAAGTTATGGAGAAAAATGACACAGAAAAAGAAAGAGGGAAACAAAGGCCAAAGGTCATGATACAAGACTTAGAGAACTCAGTGACTTATTAAAAAGGAATAACATCTGAATCAAAGGAGTCCCACAAGATAAAGAGAGAGAAAAAGGGGCAGAAGGTTTATGTGAGCAAATTATAGTGGGAGACTTTCTTAATCTGGGGACATCAAAACATCAGAATCCAAGAAGCACCGAGAACTCCCATTAGATTCAACAAAAACCAACCATCAACAAGGCATATCGTAATCAAATTCATAAAATACACAGACAAGGAAAGATTTATGAAAGCAACAAGGGAAAAAAGTCCTTAACCTTTAAGGGAAGACAGATCAGGTTTGCAGCAGACCTATCCACAGAAACTTGGCAGGTCAGAAAGGAGTGGCAAGATATATTCAATGTGTTGAATTGGAAGAATGTGTAGCCAAGCATTCTTTATCCAGCAAGGTTGTCATTCAAAATAGAAGAGATAAAGTTTCCAAGACAAACAAAAACTAAAGGAGTTCATGACCACTACACCAGCCCTGTTTTCTTTGAGTGGACAAAAGACAAAACAAAACAAAAAAGACCAAAAGCAACAAAGACTAGAAAGGACCAGAGAACACCACCAGAAACACTAACTCTATCAGTAACAAAATGGCACTAAATTCATATCTTTTTGTACTCACTGTAAATGTAAATGGACTAAATGCTCCAATCAAAAGATAAAGGGTATCAGAATGATAAGAAAACAAGACCCATATACATGCTGCTTACAAGAGACTCATTTTAGACCTAAAGACACCTGCAGATTGAAAGTAAGGGGATGGAGAGCCATCTATCATGCTAATGGTCATTAAAATAAAGCTGGAGTAGCCATACTTATATCAGACAAACTAGATTTAAAAATAAAGACTGTAACAAGATATGAATAAGGGCATTATATCATAATTAAGGGGTCTGTCCACCAAGAAGAGCTAACAATTGTAAAAATATATGCCCCCAGTGTGGTACATCCAAATATATACACCAATAAAACACAAACATAAAGAAACTCATTGATAATAATACCATAACACTAGGGAACTTCAACACTCCACTTACAACAATGGACAGATCATGTAAGCACAAAATCAACAAGGAAACAATGGCTTTGAATGACGCACTGTACAGGATGGAATGAATAGACATATTCAGAACATTGCATCCTAAAGTAGCAGAATGCATATTTTCTCAAGTGCACATGGAACATTCTCCAGAGTAGATTGCATACTGAGTCAGAAATCAGCTCTCAACAAGTACAAAAAGTTTGAGATCATATTTTGCATATTTTCAGAACACAATGCTATGAAACTCGAAATCAACCACAAGAAAAAATCTGGAAAGAGCATGAATACTTGGAGATTAAAGAACATCCTACTGAAGATTAATGGGCTAACCTAAAAATTAAAGAGGAAATTAAAAAGTACATGGAACGTAATGAAAATGAAAACACTGACAGCCCAAAACCTCTGGGATGCAGCAAAAGTGGTCATAAGGAAGTATATAGCAATCCAGGCCTTCATAAAGGAGAAAGACAGGTTTCAAATACACACCCTAACCTTATACCCAAAAAAGTTGGAAAAAGAACAGCAAATAAAGGCCAAAACCAGCAGCAGAAGGCAAATGATAAAGATTAGAGCAGAAATCAATGATATAGTAACAAGCAAACAAACAAACAAATCAACAGAACCACTAGTTGGTTCTTTGAAAGAATTAACAAGATTGATAAAAAAGAAAAAGGAAAGGACCCAAGTACATAAAATCTTGAATGAAAAAGGAGAGCTCATACTCAACATCACAGAAATACAAACAATAATAAGAGAATATTAGGAGAAATTATATGCCAACAAATTGGGCAATCTGGAATAAATGGAAAAATTCCTAGAAACATATAAACTACTAACATATAAACATATAAATATGAAGAAATAGAAAATTTGAACAGACCCATGACCGGTAAAGAAATTGAATCAGTAATCAAAGATCTCCCAACAAACAAGTCCAGGGCTGGATGGCTTTCCCAGGGAATTCTACCAAACATTTAAATAAGAGTTAACAGCTATCCTTTTGAAGCTGTTTCAAAAAACAGAAATGGAAGGAAAACTTCCAAATTCATTCTATGAGGCTAACACTACCTTCATTCCAAAGACGCAGCTAAAAAGGAGAACTATAGACCAATTTCACTAATAAACATGGACGCAGAAATTCTCAACAAGATACTAGCAAACTGGAACCAACAATACACTAAAAGAATTATTCACCACAACCAAGTAGGATTTATTCCTGGAATGCAGGGCTGGTTCCATATCTACAAGTCGATCAATGCGATACATCACATCAAAAAAATAAAGGATAAGAACCACATGATCTTCTCAATAGATTCAGAAAAAGAATTTGATAAAATTTAGCATTCTTTCTTGATAAAAACTCTCAAGAAAGTAAGGATAAGAGGAACATACTTCAACATTATAAAGGCCATATGAAAGACCCACAGCTAATATCATCTTGAATGGGGAAAAACTGAGAGCTTTCCCCCTAAGGTGAGGAACAGAACAGGGATGTCCACTCTCACCACTGTTATTCAACATAGTTTTGGAAGTCCTACTCTCAGAAATCAGACAATACAAAGCATCCAAATTGGCAAGAGAGAAGTCAAAATTTCACTCTTTGCAGATAATGTGATACTCTATGTGGAAAATCCAAAAGTTCCACCAAAAAACTATTAGAACTGATTCATAGATTCAGCAAAGTCACAGGATAAGAAATAAATGTACAGAAATCAGTTGCATTTCTATATACCAATAATGAAGCAGCAGAAAGAGAAATCAAGGAATCGATCCCATTTACAATTGCACCAAAAACCATAATACCTAGGAATAAACCTAACCAAAGAGGGGAAATATCTATACTCTGAAAACTATAGAAAGCTTATGAAGGCAATTGAAGAATACACAGAAAAATGGAAAAACATTCCATGGTCATGGATTGGAAGAACAAATAATGTTAAAATGTCAATACTACCCAAGGCAATCTACATATTCAATGTAATCCCTGTCAAAATACCACCAGCATTCTTCACAAAGCTAGAACAAACAATTCTAAAATTTGTATAGAACCCAAAAAGACCCTGTATAGCCAAAGTAATGTTGAACAAGAAAACCAAAACTGGAGGCAACACAGGTCTAGACTTCAAGGTATATAACAAAGCTGTAACGATCAAGACAGTATGTTACTAGCACACAAAAGACACTCAGATCAATGGAACAGAATAGGAAACCCAGAAAAAGACCCACAAACATATGGCCAACTAATCTTTGACAAAGCAGGAAAGAATATCTAATGGAAAAAGACAGTCTGTTCAGCAAATGGTGTAGGGAAAACTGGACAACAACATGCAGAAGAATAAACCTGGACCACTTTCTTACACCATACACAAAAATAAACTCAAAATGGATGAAAGATCTAAATGTAAGACAGGAAGCTGTCAAAATCCCAGAGAAGAAAACAGGCAACAATCTCTTTGACCTCAGCTGCAGCACTTCATACTTGACATCTCTCCAGAGGCAAGGGAAACAAAAACAAAAATGAACTATTGGGACCTCATCAAGATAAAAGCTTCTGCACAGTGAAGGAAACAATAAGCAAAACTAAAAGGACACTGATGGGATGGGTGAAGATATTTGCAAATGACATCAGATAAAGGGTTAGAATCCAAAATTGATAAAGAACTTATCAAACTCAACACCCAAAAAACAAATAACCCAGTGAATAAATGGGCAAAAGACATGATTAGACACGTTTCCAAAAAATACATCCAGATGGCTAACAGACACATGAAAAGATTCTGAACATCACTCATCATTAGGGAAATACAAATCAAAACCAAAATGAGATATCACCTCATACCTGTCAGAATGGCTAACATTAACAACTCAGGCAACAACAGATGTTGGCGAGGATGTGGAGAAAGAGGAACACTTTTGCGTTGTTGGTGGGAACACAAACTGGTCCAGCCACTCTGGAAAACAGTGTGGAGGTTCCTCAAAAAATTGAAAATAGAATTACCCAACAACCCAGCAATTACACTACTAGGTCTTTATCCAAAGGATACAAAAATGCTGATTTGAAGGGGCACATGCACCCCAACGTGTATAGCAGCACTATCGACAATAGCCAAAGTATGGAAAAGGCCCAAATGTTCATCAACTGATGAATGGATAAAGAAAATGTGGTGTATATACATACGTATGTATGTGTATGTATGTGTATATATATGTATATGTATATGTATATGTATATGTATATGTATACACACACATACAAATATATATATAATGGAATGTTACTTGGTGATCAAAATGAATGAAATCTTACCATTTGCAACAACATGTATGGGACTAGAGTGTATTATGCTAAGTGAAATGAGTCAGAGAAAGACAAATATTACATGATTTCACTCACATGTGGAATTTAAGAAACAAAACAGATGAACATAGGAAAACAAGGAAAAATAAGATAAAAACAAAGAGGGAGACAAACCATAAGAGACAAATTGAGGGTTGCTGGAGGGGTGTTGGGTGGGGGGATGGGTTTAATGGGTAATAGGCATTAAGGAGGGCACTTGTTGGGATGAGCACTGGGTGATATATGTAAGTGATGAGTGACCAAATTTTATTTATAAAAAAAAGTTTTTATCTTTATGAAAAAAAAGTTCTAGAAATCGATAGTGGTAATGGTTATACATCATTGTGAATGTACTTAATACCCTTAAATTATAAACTTAAAGACAGTTAAAATAGTAAATTTTATGTTATGTATATTTTACTACAATAAAAAAACAATGATAAAAATTAATAAAATAATAATGAAATGAGCAGCCCCTAATGTATATACAAGCTGGTACATTCCAAATTTGGTTTTTAAGTCTCTTGTTCAAATATGAGAACATATGTTTCCAAAACAACAATGTTATAAAAGGGTGCTGGGTTCCTGAGCAAGCAGAAAGAAGCTAAGTGGTTAAGTTTTGGGGACTAAAGATTCATTAAACCACAGACTACAATGGACTACAGATGAAAAGCACCAATGAATCCAATAGCCCTTCAAAGCAGTGTTGCAAATTCCTGGGCATGCCAGAAATTTATCTCTGCTGACACATCTTCTCTCTCCTCATTGTGTTCCCGGTGAAACTAATGGGAAATCCTTTTGGTGGGGATTTTCTTGCTTTGAAAGGAAGTAACTAACAGGACATTTTCAATGTGGGAGAGTGCTGAAACTCTGGCTGCTGGACTACGAAAGAAGCTCATCTTTAGGTCAGTGTGGTCATTTCTTGTTGGATGAGTGACTGTGGAAGAAAGCTTTTGTGAGAATTGTGAAATTAGATGCACCAAAAGAATTGAAAAGCAACGAATTGGCTTAAAATATAAAGTATGAGAAGTAGAAGACATGGAAGGGATTTCTGGAAGCAACTGTTCATTTACTTATGAGGTAGTAGACATTGCCAGAAGCAAGGCTGTAGTAACTCCTACAGAATAAGGTATTTGAATCCAGAGCCTATTAGTCTATTCAGTAGATCATGGGAGTCACATTACCATTTCTATTTTAGAATGCACAAGTTGTGGAGCCATTAAATCTTATTAAATCAGTCTAAGACCATTGGGACTTGTAATTGTCAGTTTTTATGCGCTGTGTAAAGTCTTATGAATCCATAGGCTTTTATAATTGTATTTGAGATGCTTCCTTCCAGAGCCCACACAGATAATTACCAATACCAAGGTGCTTGGAGATTTCACTTCTTTTATGTTAGGTCTTATAGGACCAAACATATGGTTGATTTGACCCTCCAGCAGAGTAATGAAATAAATTAATTCCTGGATGATTAGCAACCTTTTATGATGACTATATTGGCTTAATAATGAAGCCAAGTCATATGTATATGTGATTCTGCATGGAAATGGATTTAAAAGATGGGAGAAAGCAAATGCTTTGTTATGAGACTGGAATGTTGAATTTATATTATCTTCATTCTACTGCATATAAGAGACTGTGCTTTGAATAACTCTGCTAATCAGCTTAGGTAATAAGAGTTGGGACTACTTATCTTACATCTCATTCTTCCAAAACAGAAATAAACAACAATGCTGCACAGTACTGTAATTATCCACAGGAGTCCAAGGATTTGATAAAAGTGAAAATAAACAACCGAATCAAATAACAGCATAATTTTCTATTTTCAGTTGACATTTGGGAAAGCTGTAAGGTACATTTTCCCTCAACTTTGCCAGAATTGTAAAAAATTTGTTGAAGTTTGACAAGCCCTATTGTTACATATTTTAGTGCTTCTGATGTGTTAGTTATGTGACTATTCATTGCCATTATATATATATATGTATATATATACACATATGTATATATGTGTGTATATATACATATATATATACGTATATATATATATACGTATATATATATATTTAATCTCATAGGTGGATGAGGAGTTCATTAGAATTTAGTAGCCTCCAAAATTTTGAAATAAAATGGAGTCCCTTGGTGTTATAGCTAGTTCCTTTTCAATTTAGCTTTTGTTTTCTAGTTGAGATATAATTGACATATAACATTATATAGGCTTAAGGTGTACAATATGTTGATTTGATACCTTTATATATTGCAATATGATTAGCATTGTAGCATTAGCTAACCACTCTATCACCTCACATAATTATTATTTCTTTGTTGTGGTGGAACAATTAAGATCCTGTCTCTTAGCAACTTTGAAGTCTATAATACAATATTGTTGCCTATAATTACTATGCTGTGTGCATTAGATCTCCAGGACTTATTTATCCACAAGTTACAAGTGTATTTAAGGGTACAAACATTTAGCTAGTGGATAAGGAAATTCTCTTACATATTGTTCTTTAAAAAGTTTTATTTATCCAATACTACTGCTAGCTTATTTTTACATTTTCCCCCAAGCATTCTTATTTTGACATTTGTAAATAGACACTTGAAAGAAAACAATAATTTATTTGTCTCTAAACAGAATCTTCTTTCTGTTAACATAAGAATTTTCCTAATTTGGTTTATATATTTGTTTTTCCTTCTTGTTTAAAGTGGCTCTAATTGTGCAAAAGCTTTAGTGCAAGAACATTCTTCCAGTACAAGATGAATGAGTGGCTATCTGTGTTGGGGTTGTCTATGTGGCTGCAAAGAGGGTAAACAGCTATTGTATCACACCCATCAGGTTATGCCAGTGGAGAAAAATTTGTTTTTATCTGTTTAATTGCCACATTTCTTTGCATCATATTAAATGTTTAATACATTTTTGGGGGTTAACACTATTACATTGTGGTGTAAGTTAGAAAAGCCTTGGGGTTTACTGACTCTTTTGTGTAGGGGGAACAGAGGAAAAGTGCCTCTGACCACAAAATAGAGTATGTTCAGTCCCACCCCCAAAAATCTACCCTCCATCCGCCATGTTTTTTTTTTTTCCAAGCAGTCAACACACCTACCTGCCCTTCTAGAGGTAACCACTGTCTTGAATTTTGTGGCAATCTTCCCTTGCTTTTATTTATAACTGGATCAGCTATGTATACATCTCAACCAGATAATTTCTTTTGTCTTCTTTGAGAACTTTACTTAAGCAGACTCATGATTGTGTCTTTTGTATCTTGCTCCTTCTAAACATTTTATTTGCAAGTTTTACCCATGTATTGCATATAAGTATGACTCATTAGATTTCATTACTACATACTGTTTCATTGTATGTATTTACTACAACTTACTGGTTATTTTGTGGATAGACACTGGTCTCATTTCCAGCTTTTGGCTGTTATAAGCTGTACCCTTGGAACATTCTTGTACATGTCTCCAAGCAACATTGCTACAATTTCCTTAGATCGTATACCTAGGAGTGAGATTGATGGATCATAAGGCATTTGTATCCAAAGCTGACATTTGCAGAAGGGTGTAAAGTAAATTTCCTTTCAACTTCCCTAGAATTGTACAAATTTTATTGACGTTAATCTCACCTGGGTTGTTCGTGTGTCTACAGGTCAGTTGGTGGCTTTGCTGTAAGGTGGACTTGGCTGTGATAGTGTAATTGGACTCTATGTGTGGATCTCTTGTGCTTGTAGGGCTGGTCAAGGGATGTGTTTCTATGGCAGTGGCTCGAGCCCCCAAAAGCAAATGGAAATTGAAAAATGCCTTTATAATTCTCTGCTTGCATCATATCTGCTGACACATTATTGGCCGAAGAAAACCAATGGCCACATAATTCACTTACTGCCTATGGCTAAAACCTGAGAAATATTAGTTACCATCAATTATTATTATCTAGTTACCATATGTGTAACAGGACAGTAACAACAAACTTTTCCTATTGGCCCAGTTGAGATCAAGGCCCCAGAGACTGAGATAAAAAAGTGTTAACTGCTAACACATTCTACAGAGAGATACCAGATCACATAAATATATAGACAGAAATGCTGCTAAGGACTAACCTCCAACATGCTCCAAGCGTTCCTCTCCTATGTGTACACAGGGGGGCTCATTAACTTTGATTATAGAATGAATAATTCTGTGAGAGAATCATTAATATGCCATGAGGTACTTTCCTCTGCCCTTAAGCCAAATAAGGGCTCCTTTAAAAAATCATTAAGAGGGCTTAATATATATCTGTTAGAATTTGGGAGATGATGTGACTCATTCCTGACTCATATTCCCATCCCCCCAAACCTAGAAGTATACTGAGGTAAAGGCTTTCCAGAGTGGCTGCCATGGCAGAAAGATAAGTGCCATGAGAGGAAGCTTCTCATCCAGGGATTGCAGAGAAAAAGGGCATGTTTCTGGAGCTAGGTGGCACCAAGAGAGGGTGTCAGCCTTGGGTTGTCTAAATGCTATGGTCCAGAAGGGCTGTGCACTGCTGGGCCAAGGGATGAGGAATGAGCCAGAGAGGTATTTCTTCCAAAGTGGGGATGCAGGAATGATTCCCAGTAATGATGCCAGGAGGTGGAGAGGAGAGTGGGATCTCTCAAGGACCCACTGAAGTACCACACAAAAGAAAAAAATCAGTATTTGGACATCTGCCACATCCAGAAGCCACCAATGGCTTGTGACAGTTGTCCCACTCCATTGGGGCCATTCTTGTCCCTCCCTTCCAATTCTTCAAACTTGGAGGAGCTTCCCACCGTGGGAAGAGCAGTGACAGGGAATAGTGACAAAATCCTCCTCTCCCCTGAAGGCTTCCCTGTCTGAAGCAGGACTGTGCTAGGAGTAAGCTCTGAATTGGACAAGAGATAAGGTTTTAATATTGAATTGGTCTGGATTTTTTAGCACCTGAAAAACAGACTACTTGTAATAATTGGGAATGACCAGAAAAGCTATGGGATCTATGAAGACAACATCATGTTCAGAGATGCAAGATTTGACACAGGACGGAGGAAATATAGTGCTGCTTCAAAAAAAATTTACTTTCTGCCTGCCCCTTCCAAAGTTAAGTTCATTTCATAAGTCAGTTACAGATACAAACACAAGTGTTCAGAAACAGTATTGGGTAAAGCAGATTTCCTCACTCATGTAATTACTAAAAACAATATTATGTTTTTAATACAAATGTTTTCACATTATGTTACCTTTCTTTCTGAAGTTTGCACCTGACAGCAGAGCATCTCCTGTCTATTTCCCATCTGTGGACATTCCTCTGTCAACTGTTTTCATATCCATAATGTTTCGTTCAAACCTACAAAACCTTGTGCACAAGGAACATCTGAAAATTGAAAAAAGAATGCTCCCCAGAGCGTGTGCCACTAAACCATTATTTTCCTAGAAAATCCAGAAATGGTAATAAGTGTGGAAATAGAGAATATATCTGACCCACATAAAACAAGGCTTTTGGTTTATAGCCAGTCTGTCAGCGGCTGTTCTTATGACTGAAAGACTTATCCTTAAGGAAACACACATGTTGCCTACCACCGGTGGATCCATAGGACCTGGTGGTTAGGATGCTATTGTCAATGTCACACCAATTGGTCCCTCAGAACAGAAACCTGGGAATATCATTTTCTTTTATGTATTATATATCTATGTATGTATGTATATTAAAACCCAAGTTAGTTAACAGCGTAATAAAGATTTCAAGAATAGAATTTAGTGATTCATCACTTACATATAATACACAGTGCTCATCCCAACAAGTGCCCTCCTTAATGCCTATCCCCCATTTAGCCCATCCCTCCCACCCAACACCCCTCCAGCAGTCCTCAATTTGTTCTCTGTATTTAAGAGTCTCTTATAATTTGTTTCCCTCTTTGTTTTTATCTTATTTTTCCTTCCCTTCCCCTATGTTCATCTGTTTTTTTTTTCTTAAATTCCACGTATGAGTTATATCATCTGATATTTGTCTTTCTCTGACTGAATTATTTTGCTCGGTATGCAAATGGCATGATTTCATTTTTTTTTGATCGCTGAGTAATATTCCAGTGTGTGTGTGTGTGTGTGTGTGTGTGTGTATATATATATATGTATATATATATACACACACTATATATATATATACCATATCTTCTTTATCCATTCATCAATTGATGGACATTTGGGCTCTTTCTATACTTTGGCTATTGTCAATAGTGCTTCCATAAACATTGGGGTACCTGTGCCCCTTTGAATCACCACTCCTGTATGCTTTGGATAAATACCTAGTAGAGCAATTGGGGCATCACATGGTAGTTCTGTTTTTAATTTTTTTGAGAAACCTCCATACTTTTTTATTTTTAATTTTGTTTTTTCCATGAAATATTCCTTGCATATCCGTATGAAATTATATAAAGTTTAAAAACTGAAAACTAACACCCATATACTTGCCCACTACCCAGTGTGAGAAGTAGATTATGTTTCTACAGCCTTAGATGCCCCTCTTTGACCACTGTGCTCCTTCTTATCCACAATGGCAACCACCATTCTAAATGGTGTATTTATTGTATCTTTGATTTTCCTTAGTTATACTTGAGATGTATGAATCGCTAAACAATATATCATTAAACTTAGAGTGTATTCCAGCTCTACATAAGTGATGTGATTCTGTGTATTTACCTCTGTATCTTATCTTCTATTTTGTACTCAACTTTATGTTTTGAGGTGCATCTAACAATGTTTATGGCTGTACTGGATTTACTTTCACTGAAATAAATTCTGTTCAGAATTCCATTTTAAGACTACATCACAATTTTATTCTCCCATCCAGGACATTTACAGTATTTGTTTTTTTGCTATTACAATTAATTTTTCCATGAACTTTCCTGTATGTGAAGCCTTTGGCAGCCATGCAGGGGGTCTCTCGGATAGAAGTAGGAGAAAAACAGCTTTACAATATAATACTTTACTTTTGGCATCGGCACTGTACAAGAGCTTTGATGCTTAATGTCCTTGCCAATCGTGCTAGAAGTAAAATCATGTGTCATTTGGCTTTAATTTCTACTTCCTCATTATTAGTAAGGTGAAGCATCTTTTCATGTTTTTCACCATTGATGGATCTTTTTTAGTGAGGGGCCTCTTGATGTATTTCGTCCATTTTTCTATTGGATTTCTTCTTCTTTCCTTATTGATTTTTAGAAGCTCTTTTATAAATGCTGGGTACTGATCATTCTCCAGTTATGTGTGTCAGAAAGAGCTTACCTTTCACATTTCTATAATGTCCTTTCAACATGAGAACTTTTTTTAAATATGAAATTTATCATCAAATTGGTTTCCATACAATATCCAGTGCTCATCCCAACAGGTGCCCTCCTCAATGCCCATCACCCACTTTCCCCTCCCTCCCACCCCCATCAACCCTCAGTTTATTCTCAGTTTTTAAGAGACTCTTATGGTTTGCTTCCCTCCCTCTCTCTTTTTTTTTTCTTCCCCTCTCTCATGGTCTTCTGTTAAGTTTCTCAGGATCCACATAAGAGTGAAAACATATGCATCTGTCTTTCTCAACATGAGAACTTTTAAATTTGAAGACAGATTTATCAATCCTTTTGAGTTTTGTTTAAACAATTCTTAATTTTTTTTAAGTTTACTTATTTATTTTGAAAGAGAGCACAAGCAGGGGAGGGTCAGAAAGATAGGGACAGACAGAATCCCTAGCAGGCTCTGCACCGTCAGCGCAGAACCTGACATGGGGCTTGAACTCATGAACCGCGAGATCATGACCTGAGCAGAAATCAAGAGTTGGGTGCCTAAATGACTGAGCCACCCAGGCACCTCTTGTTTAAATAATTCTTACATTATTCTAATAGCATTATGCTATAACCTCTTCTAAAAGCTTCACACTAGTGCTTTACACATTGAATCCTTGGTTCACATGGAACTGGGTTTTGCACTTGCTGTGAGATTTGGATCTGACTTCATTCCTTCCACATGTCCTACCAGGGACACCAGTGCTCAGTGCTCTTTACTGAAGCTGCTTTCTTTCCCCGGTCATCTACAATGCCACCCGTTGCCTATCAAGTGTCCATTTATGGAAAGCTTGTTTCTGACACCTGTCGTGTGCTGCTGATCTGTTTGTCCATCTCTAAGCTGACACCACACCATTTTCATCATTGCCTTAATAAATCTGAATACTTGGCAAGTTCTCTCACCTTGCTCTTCAGACTCTCTTAGTTTGAGGGAAAATATGGCATATTTTGCTGCTTGAGAGTAACTGCTAGAATTAACTTGGCAAGTTCCCCGTGTGTCATATATTTAGACTTTATACACCTGATCAGACTACTCCAACCTGGAGTGATCAAAGTCAGCATGGAGAGCACTAAGTCATATTGACATCATGGCCTTCTGATAGGATGTGCTCTCTGATCTGTTAACTTCTAGTATTGTCCCATTCCAAACCACTCTACCTGCAGCCTGAGTGTTCTCTTGAAAATGTCAACACGATCGTGTCTTTGTTTAAACTTACAGTGCCTTCCTGTGGCCTTTAGAAACAAGTCTAAAATCCTTAGTGTGTCCCTCCAGATCTCCAATGATCTGACCTTTGCTGATATCTCCAGTCTTTTATCTCCTTCACCCTCTTTCTGCTGGTCCCATTTTGAGATCCTCATTGGCATCATACTGTCCCATCCTAGCTTAGAGTGGTGCCAGGCCATGTCCCAAAGCTCCCCTCTGGCATAGTTGGAAGACTGTTGGTCTTTCTTTAAAGCATCTCCAATATTGTCTGTATCCTCCTCTGATCCTCTTTGGTCCCATGCTTACACATTTTCTCCCAGTCCTATGAAATTACACAAACTTGCCTTCCATTGGGAGTTTTAGGGATCTTAGTTTGGAAGCTGAGGATTTCAAGCAATGGAATACTGATGAAACATGGCTAAAACAACAGAATTTTTTTTTTCACAAAATAAGGAATCCATAGGCTGGTGGACCCAACATTGAATTAAGCTTCTCAGTGATGTCAGGGTAAGCTTTTTTCTTTTCACTATTATCTCATGGTCACAAGATGGCTATCAGCAACAAAAAAGCTGCTGTGGCTTCCAATATCAGAGAGGATAAAAGTATGCTCTTCACTATTGTTTTTGTTTTTTTTTTTAATCAGGGAGGAAGATATTGTCTCAGAAATGAACTGTGAGAGTCCCTTTCATGTACCACTGGTCAGAACTGTCCCAATTGCAAGGATGGCTGAGGCAATTTGGATCTAACACGTCCAACTACTGGTGAAGGGGGCTGCCTCTGTCAGCAAGGTGGAAGGTCAGGAAAATGGCAGCTGGAAAGATTTAGGATCTTTCTGTTTATACTTATGAATAATAATGGTCCTGTCAATTTCTTCTGTATGGACTCATGGAGGAAATGTATCCCAAAATTCAGTGTCCGAAACCTCGGATAATACCTTGAGGTATGCTGTCCAGTATGGTAGCCATTAGCCAAAATAGCTTTTTAATTTAAATTTAGATTATTAAAATTAAATAAAATTTAAAATCAAGTATCTTAGTCAAAGAGTCACTAGACACATGTAGCTACTTCATTGGATAATACAAATAAAAACATTTCTATCATCACAGAAAGTTGTATTAAATGCACAGGTTTAGATTCTACTTAAAAAAGCTTTCTAAGAACTAATTCAGGCAGGGCCTATGGGAGTATCTTGTATATTATAGTACTCAGCAACTATTTGCTAACTTGTAAGAAATTAGAAAAGTTGCATAAAATAAATTTAACACATGGAGGTCCACTGCTCTTTGCTCTACGTGGTTAGAGAAAACTTTGTTCTAGTAAATTCTATTTAATAAATAATCATAAAACTGATCACATGACACATTTTACATCTGTTTTTCTACTTTGTAATTTAATTGAAAAAAATTAAGTGGTCAGGCTCTTGAGAGGTTGAAGTGCAAAATTAAATTGTCAAACAAATAGCGGTGGCTTGCATTGCAAGCAGAATTACTGTAAAATATGTATTTATACATTCATATATATGACAGTTGATTAGTCAGAACATTTAATGGGTTCCATTAATGTGAGTAACTTCAAGCCATTCATTATTTTGCCAGCAGTTATCCCTATTAGTGTATAAGTATGAATAAAAAAAGAAAGTAAAACTCAATTATTGTGTAATAACATACTCAATGGTTCCACACAAATTTTTAGACTCCAGCAAAGCTAACATACAGGCAATGCAGTGCTCTGAAGGCATCATGCTATTCTTCCCTGCCCTCTACATCAGGGAGTATTCAATATGCATACTTTTGATTCTCATGCTTTATTTGATTGTTTTACTTTTTGAAAACTTTAGTTTTAAATAATCATAGATTCACAGGAAGTTTCAAAGATAGCACAAGATATCCTAAGTACCCTTCACCCCAATTCTCCCAATGGCTACATGTTATACAACAAAATATCAAATAATGAGAGCACAGTATTAAAGGCAGGAAACTGACATTGGCACAAGGTGTATGGGCAATTGGACATCATTTATTGCATGTATAGTTTCATGCAATTATCATAATTAAGACACAGAACTATTCTATCACATGACTCTATTGTGTAACCCATCCATGGTCCCTATATCACCCCCAGCCTCATCATTCTTAAAACTGTCAACCACTAATCTGCTCTCCATCTCTATAATTTTGATTTCAAGAATGTAATAAAATGGAACCAGAGTCTGCAACCTTTGGTATTGTTTTTTTCACTCAGCATATTTTCCTTGAGATCCATTCAAGTTGTTGTATGTATCAAAAGTTTTTTTCTCATTGTGGTGCATGATATCAATATACTATAATGCTGAAGCCTTCACTCATCACAGGGCATTTTAGTTGTTTCCATTTTTTGGCTATTAACAATAAAGCTGCTATGAAAATTCTTGTGAGGGTTTTGTGGGAGGCATACCATTTTCAGTTCTTCGGCGTAAGTGTCAAGGAGTGCATTTGCTGAGCTGTATGGTAGATGTTTTTTGGTTTTCAAAGAAGCTGTCAAATTATTTCCCACTGTTGCTATACCACTTCACATTCTCACCAGCAAGGTATGAGATATTCAGTCTCTTCACACCATCGCAAGCATTTGGCATTTTCACCACTTTCAATTTTAGCAGTCCTAACGGGTATGTAAGATATTTCCTCATGGTCCTCATTTGCCCAGCTCAGCACCCCACACATCGTAGACTCTCTACAAGTTTAATAGATAAACACTTCCATTCCAATACTGGCATGCTGTCCTCAGGGGGATAGAGAGAAAATAGCTGGAGAAAATGGAGGTCTGATGAAGAGGATTGGGGGAAAGAGAAGCAGAAGCTTGAGGGGTCTCACAAACCTGTGATGGGTGGGTGGGCAGGCCTCAAGGGTGGTGGTACTTCAGGAAAACTGGAAGGTGATAGGCAGACCCTGGTGCATTCAATTGGGAGAAGAGGCTACAATGAGAAGAGAAATTGTGGAGGTCTTGAGGCAGGAGAGTGCTGCACACATGCCAAGGGCCAGGAGGAGCTTCCCCCCACCCCCCCACCCCCCCACCCCCCAACACAAACTGCCCACGCTGGGGGGAGGAGACTGGGGAGACTCAGGACTGGCAGATGGAATCAGAGAGGGTAGGTGGGGCACTGAGAGGTCATTGGTTTTACACTGAATGCGATGGGTGTCAGGAACTGTGTAGGGCCTGCAACTTTGCCCTTTTGCAAGCTAACAAGTGTGCCTGTTGGTTCATGGATGAAGGCAGAAGACATGAGACTCTTGGACCACAGATAAACATGGCAAAACAGTTGCCAGGTCTTCATATTGGTTTGTGTCTAGTTCGTCTACCCCTGGAGTCCCACAGAGAAGACACAAGGTCCCATCATGGGTATCTGTCCCTGTAGTGGAACCAGAGCCAAGAGTCCAGCATTTTCTGAACAAGCAGCAAGCATTATAAGAAAGAGCAGGCATGTCAATCTCTATCCTCATGGGAAGGGGGCCTTTCTTGATACTCAGGCATGGTCTCCTTGACCTATGTCTACATAGCCAGCTACAGACCATGCTTTCTGTCAGAGGAGGGAGAAGTTTGGCAGAGCAAGCAGTTTGGCACAGCAAGCAAGGACATGCAGGGATACTCAGGGCCCATGACATACAGCTTCTCTCAAAGCTGGATGCCTTTGAGGGTTCTGAGCAGAAGGGTTCCATGATCAGACATATTTTAACAGGCTTGCTCTGACTGCTCTATTGAGAATAAAATGAAGAGGGTTAAGGGTAGAAGCAGGAGGGAAAGTTGGGAGGCTGCTACAGTGATCCCGGCAAAAGATGATGATGGCCTGGATCAGATGTTGGTGGCCACCACAGTGAGAGGGGCACTGTCTGTTGAGTGGATGAGTGTCCACTGAGGAGGAGCCAGCAGAATTGGCTGATGGGTTGAGCATGATGTGTGAAAGGAGGTGGGAATCAAAGATGACTCCAAGTATTTTAGATCAAGCAAGTGACACAACGGGCTCCCATGCAGGGAGATGAGAAAAACCCCAGGAGGAGCAGTTTTGGTAAAGCAAGAGCAACCAGGAACTGCTGCAGACATTTAATAAGATGCTTCCAACTGGACATGTTGTTAAGGACATCAGAGGAGAAGTCTAGGCAGGAGATAGAAATTTGAGGGTCTGGGTGTATAGATGGTGCCTAAAGTCAGGTTTCTTAGAAGCAGAGCCTGATGTGGAGGTTCAGGTATCAGTGATTTAGTCAGGGAAATCTCTCAGGGGACATCTGTGAGAAAGTGAGAGAAGCAAGACAGGACGGGGAAAGAAGCCAGGCAAAAATGTGGATTCAGCTGACATCTAGCCTCAGCCTGATACCGTGGGAGGCTCTGGAGAGGGGATGACACCAGAGTGCCCCACCTCAGGGTTCAGGAGCTGTCTGGCCATCTGTAGTCCAACCCTGTAACAATCAGGAAGTGACCTGGGGATGGAAACAATAGTGTTTAGGAACAGTCATGTTAAAAGCTATGATTCTGGGGATGCCTGGGTAGCTCAGTCAGTTGAGCATCTGACTTTTGATTTCAGCGCATGTCCTGATCTTATGATTCATGGGATCAAGCCTCACATCAGGCTCTGTGCTGACAGTGCTGGGTCTGCTTGCCTGCTTGGGGTTCTTGTTCTCTCTCTCTGTGCCCCTCCCCCCTCAAAATAAATAAAAACAAACATTAAAAAAAATCCATGATTCTGGGTGAGATCCCCTAAGGCATAGGTGTGAATGGAAAAAGAGGAGCATCTAAGGGTAGGACTTGAGCACTTTACCTATTATAGCTCAGGAAGATGGATGGAAACCAGAAAAGGAAGCCATGTTTTAAAGTGAGTATCATAACATTATAAATAGAAAATCATGCTGCCTACAAAGCCATAACTCAGTAATTAACAATATTGTTTAGTCCATTGGTCTTCAACCTGCCTCTTGATTCTTGGAAATCTCTTTTGTCCACTTTGTGAGATTTCACCATTTCTTGTGCCTTCACGTGCATTGCTGGACATGTCCTTAGCAATTCACATGTATGCGTCACAGCCACCAAGTGTAGCCCACCTTCAGTGATGTTGAAACTGTCCTTCTGCAGGGTCCATAAAGCATTTGGAGGTTGCTTTCCAAACTAACTGTAAATGTACACATTTCTTTACGGTGGATATTTGCTTCTCTAAATATTAAATGTATACCCTTGCTGTGTTGTCATGCCATCCTGCATACCCAAAATATTTTTTGTTTGAAACCACATCATAATATAAGTTTTTTGAAGACATTTGAAAGTGATTAAAGCTGACATGTGTAGTAGCAACATGCACAATCTTCCTAACCAGACCACAACATGAACATGAGGGAAATCAACAGCCTTTCATTTGCCCAGAGAAGCCCACCCTACTGGAGGCAGATGGATGGCTGAACCTGAAACAAAGAGAAAGGTTCTAATAGAGAATGTCTCCCAACCTAAGTCCCTACACCACCACTTCAGGGGGAATATCCAACAGCTAAGTGTCTATCTTCCCAGCAAGGCAAAGCAAAGCAAAGCAAAGCAAAGCAAAGCAAAGCAAAGCAAAGCAAACATGAAAGAGCCAGATGATCTTTTTTTTTTTTCTAAAAATATTAAACTCACTCTTTGGGTAAAGCTAGGGCAGCTTCTCTGCAGAATGGCACTCTAAAGTAAGACATTAAATATTTTACACCTGGGAGCTTGTGGTCCCAGCCTCGTGCCTGGTCATCTGA
Source organism: Neofelis nebulosa (assembly GCF_028018385.1). Lineage (NCBI taxonomy): Eukaryota > Metazoa > Chordata > Mammalia > Carnivora > Felidae > Neofelis > Neofelis nebulosa. The sequence continues at coordinate 86,790,942 of NC_080790.1, forward strand.
ACAGAACCTGCCGGTCAATAACCTTGCTCACTCCCGGGACCTCCCACTAGCCTTCCTATTGTATAGTCTTCAGGCAACCATGGATCACTGGACATAGGCAGCAGGTCTGCAAAATGAGAGAAAAGCGAACAGAAAAAGAAAAGCAGAGAACCAATAAGACTTTAAGGAAATGATTAGTAAGTGAGGAAAATTAAAAAAAAAAAACAACATTATCCATTCTTCAAGAACTGGATGCTATAGAAGGAACAAACAGGAAATAGCTTCTAGAACTTAAAAATAGGATGGTCTGAACAACCAAACGTAGTTGAAGCCTGGAAGGTAAAATTAGAGAAATCTCCCAGACCAAAAGATAAGGAAGTAAAAAAATTGAGAAGACAGATAAGATATAAAGGATCAATACTGAGGATCAAGCATCCTTATAAGATTTCTAGTAGAGAACAGAAAAAAAAAAGGAAGAAAACATTTTTTTAAAACTATTTTTAAAGTTTGCTTATTTATTTTGAGAGAGAGAGAGAATGGGGAAAGGGCAGAGATAGAGGGGAAGAGAAGGAATCCTAAGCAGGCTCAGTGCTGTCAGTGTGGAGCCCAACATGGGGCTTGAACCCAAGAACTGTGAGATCATGACCTGAGCCAAAATCAAGAGCTGGACACTTAAACCAACTGAGCCACCCAGGCTCCCCAAACATATTATTTCCAAAAACTTAATACAAAAATTTTTGTATAGTTGAAAGAGCCCTACTCCTCAAATCATAACAACGTACCATGTGTCAGATAGAATGAAAAAGCCTGAGGCTTAGATACATCAATCATGAATTTTTGAATGTTAAGATGAAGGCTTTTTGCAAAGAAGAAAGTCACCTAAGAAGCATTTTGGCACGGGGTTTCATGTCAGGACACCAGACACTAAAAGAAAAAAAGAAATGAAAAGAAAAGGGAAAAAAAAGAAGAAAAAAAAAAGAAGTCATTTCCTTTTCACTTATTTCAAGATTTTGCTATTCTTCATAATTTTCTCTGTTGCTTCTGAACTCTGAACTCTGAACTCTCCATATCCAAGGGCCAATTTGGTTTTAATAACTAAATGAGTATGAGTCAAATGCGAGCAGGTGAATTATAAACCTTCCCATCAGAAATAAGCTTCTTTTTGAGTCAACATTCCTAAATACATGCTGTGTGCCTCGTCCCCTTAGTATCATAAGGTGTTGTCTTGGCTGGAGGTAGGCTACTGGGGAGCTGGATAGGACAGTGGTGCAATTCTTCTCCTTTGCTCTGTGATGCAGAGGCAGGGGACCCAGTGTGAGCAGTGAGAGCAAAGGTGAAAACCACCTGACGGTAGAGGTGAGCACTAAACTCCAGTCCAGAGCTGCCAGCCAAAATGGAACTCTACAGAGAGGCACAACTGTGCCCCAAGTGAAATTCCAACCACAGAGCTTAATGAGCAGGTGAGCTGGCTCTAGAAGGCAAATGGAAAGGAGAACTGAGGGGTTTCCCCAAGGTGCCATGGGGAGATGTTGATGCTTGGGTTTCTTTTTATATGGCCCTGCATGTTCAGAGGAGATTGTAAGGTTGTTTGAAAAGTATCACAGCTGTTCTAAATACACACCCATAACAAGGATGGAAATATAATCACAGCCATAACAAGGATGGAAATGCTTTTATGGGAACAGCAGAGGCAATTAGCTGATACTGTTGAAGAGCAAAACCCAAATACAGTGTGCATATAATCTATCATTGTATCCAAAGGGACTCTGATGTCAATTTCTAAGTCTTTCATAGTAAAGACCCAGTGAAACCTCTAGCACATAGTAATGTCCAGGTAATTTTAAGAGGTAACTAAGAAAATCTACGTGTGTGCCATATATTTAAGCATTGACATAGCTCCTACAATTATTTCTAATTTTTTTCCTGGTGAATTAACAATTTTCTATGGACTTTGAAACTACCAATCAATGATGTAAGATACTTCACAATCCCAAAGGAAAATTATTGATTTAAGGAATGTTGGGGGAAGAAAGTTGTCTAACATTAAAGCAGTGTGTGACTTTTGGGGTTAGTGTAAGTCCTGTGTCTTCTGAATCCAAACCACTGAGGACAGGGGAACCTGGGTGGCTCAGTCGGTTGAGAATCTGACTTCGGCTCATGTCATGATCTCACAGTCGAGGTCTCTGCTATAAGCACAGAGCTTGCTTCGGATCCTCTGCCTCCCTCTCTCTTTGCTCCTCCCACACTCATGCTCACTCTCTCAAAAATAAATAAACATTAAAAAAAGAGAAAAAAACACTGAGGGCATTGGAAGACCTCCGTGCTGATCCAATTTTGGTTCTCCAGTTGTTAGATTTTAAGTACAATGGATGCCATTAAAAAGCCTTTTATAATGAAATGTTGTATTGAGTTATTCCCAACATACCCAAAGGGATTTCTGGTCAATTCAGGCTAACTGAAAAAGCTAAGAACAACATTTAAAATTCTCTGCCATTCTGCCAGACATCTGAGTTCAAAGTTGCTCAGTGGAGCGACCTGACAGGCATGATGCCCAAGATGAAAGTACTTGAATAAAAGATTAACATTTATATTCATTCCAACTTTCATTCCCAGATATCAAAGCAAATTAGGAACACTTAGGGAATAATTTCATGGCAATGGGGACTGAAAATTATGAGTTTCAACTACTGAAAACATCAAGAAACTGTCTTTAAAAAAATAGGTTTGCAGATGCAGCGTAATTTTCATCTTTTTGGAGTGACTCATGTCTATTTGTGCCTTAATTCACAGCGTTTCAACCTAAGCCCCACCAATTATCTGTGTGACCATAGGCAAAACATTTGGGGCAATGTTGAGAATTTTAAAAACTTTTGGACTTTTCAACTCTATATACAAAAGTACCCCAGCTTCCTAACCATACGACCATTCTCTCACAAAAAATCAGCAATAATTATTTGATGTCATCATATAGTCCATCTGTTTTCACATTTCCCTAATTGGATATTTAAATTTTGTTTAAATTGAGATCCACATGAGGTCCACATAGTAATTGCTTGAGTTTCTTTTGTTTTTCTCTACACCAATTTTTCTTGTTGAAGAAATTGGATGGTTTGTAGAGGTTTCCCACAGTCTGAATTTCATTTATCTCAGCCCCATGAAGTGTAAAATTTCCTATAGCTTCTGTAGATTGGCAAATAGATCTAGATGTTTGATTAGATTCACGCTTGATTTGGGGAGTGTGGGTGCCTCAATCAGTTAAGCATCTGAGTCTGGATTTTGGCTCAGGTCATGAACTCATGGTTCTTGTGTTCGAGCCCTGTGTCAGGCTCTGCACTGTCAGCGTGGAGCCTGCTTGGCAAGGGCATTTGTGTTCTCGCCTTTGCAAAATAAATAAATAAACTTAAAATACAAAGATTCATGCTTGATTTTGTTTTGTTTTTTGATTAGGCCACTTCATAATGGCAGTTTTCCACTAGGAAGGCACATACTGTTTGATTGTCTTGGTGGTGTTGTTTGTGGTTGTTGTTGTTGTTGTTGTTTTTGGTCATGTTTTTCAGCCATTGATAGTCTTTGCTTATATTTATTAATTCATTGATATTGAAATGTGATATTCTAATTCTGTCATTCTTTTTATCTAAGTTTTAATTAATTTATTTAAATAATCTTTATACCCAATGTAGGGCTCAAACTCACAACCCTGAGCAAGAGTTCCATGCACTTCCAACTGAGGCAGACAGGGGCCCCTAATTCTATCATACTTTGTTTATTTAAAGCTGAGATAATTTGGGGTGTCTGTGTGCCTCAGTCGATTAAGCATCAACTTGGCTCAGGTCATGATCTCGTGGTTCACACGTTTGAGCCCCGTGTCGGGCTCTGTGCTGACACCTCAGAACCTGGAGCCTGCTTTGTGGATTCTGTCTCCCTCTCTTTCTGCCCCCTGCCCAGCTCATACTTTGTCTCTCTCTCAAAAATAAATAAAAAATTAAAAAAAATAAAGCTGAGATAATTTGAGAAACTTTCCCTTGTTGACTATTAGGTTATTCTGATGTTCAGAATTTATAGAAAAGGCCTAATAATTTTTTACTCTTTCCCTGCTCTTAAAAAAACAGTTTTACAGAAGGCCATGGGGGAAGGGAAGGAAAAATAAATAGTTACAAACATAGAGGGAGGCAAACCATAAGAGACTCTTAAATACAGAGAACAAGCTGAGGGTTCATGGAGGTTGAGGAGCAGGGGCGTGGGGAAAATGGGTGACGGGCATTGAGGAGGGCACTTGTTGGGATGAGCACTGGGTGTTGTATATAAGTGATGTATCATGGGAATCTACTCCCAAAACCAAAAACACACTGTATACACTGTATGTTAGCTAACTTGACAATAGATTATACACACACACACACACACACACACACATACATAAAAGCAGTATCAATGTTGTGTTTAACACTTTGGCTATTTACCAACTGGCAATAAACTGGGAACAACAGATGCAAAACTGTGAAAAGGCCTGAGGGAACCAGAAGATAAGAGTGAAATATACCAAGTCAGCTGTTAGAGCTACATTGTCAGTGCAGGTAAATGACATAGTATGCCATTTAACTAGGCATCTTTCAAAATCTATTTCTTTGCTCTACATAATATTGCATGTGCTTTATACTTGAAAGAGGAAAATTAATTTTGCCCTTGTCCCTATAAGCACATGATGTCAACAGACTGATGTATTCTAATTCTGCCCCCGGGACCACCCTCCATTGCCTCCTAGTATTGGATCATTCATTTTATTTTACCATTGTGTTTTGTTCTCTGCCCACTGTCTACACTGCTGTGCTTATTGTGTCTTCCAAAAGAGGTAAAAGTCTTGGAGACAAATATCAGAAGTTCAAGATATTAAGAGAAATCTCTCAGGAACTAGAATAAAAGTGATTTTTTAATCATAAAAAACAGTTTTAAAATAATCAGTTGGTTCTTAACCATATATCCAAGGTTAACTTATGAGTTAAAGTTTTTTAAAGTGTTATAAATTAGATTAAATCATATTTAATGTGTTTCAATCCATTGCAATTATCTGTCGATGTTCAAACTATTCCATTTTTGGCCAGTGGAAACCTATTTAAGTTGATTTTTAAGTCTTTTTGACAAGACCCTACTGGGCTTGACAGCTTCCTTGCCTTCTGGTATGACCAGATGTTTCAGATTTGTCCATGGGAATCAGCCATTTCTCAAGGAGCTCTACTTTCAAAAAATGTTATTGGTACGCTGCAATCAGAGATGTCCTTCTACATCCATACCAAAGGTTGGTCTTTGTTTCTAGCCCCTTTCAGTGCACAGAAGTAGGAAATACTATATGCATTTTTTTCAAAGATAAGAGAAGTCAAGTTTACACTGAAATTTCCAACGTGAATTCTGAATGACAGGGTTTTACTTACCCTTATTAATCTAGTCTCCTTTCCACCATGTTGAAAACCTCAGTTTGAAATGCCAACCTAAATATGTATTAGATATATCCTACAAAACATAACAACAACACTGACATTACCACCATCATGAAAATGCTTTTAGGCTTTTCTTTTTGTCCTTCAGGTATATCCTACTATGAACGGATATTTAAATTTTTGTGTTTTATTTTTTTTAAGTTTGCTTATTTTGAGATAGAGAGACAGAAAGAGTACAAGTGGGGGAGGAACAGAAAAAGAGGGAGAAGGAGAATCCCAACCAGGCTCTGTGGTGTAAACGTGGAGCCTAGTGTAGGGCTCAGTCACATGAAAGGTGAAATCACTACCTGAGCTGAAATTGAGAGTTGGATGCTTAACTGACGAAGCCACCTAGGCACCGCTAAACATTTTTTTAAATGTTTATTTATTTTTGAGAGAGAGAGAGAGACAGAGCATGAGCATAGGAAGAGCAGAGAGAGAAGGGGACACAGAATCCCAAGCAGGCTCTAGGCTCTGAGCTGTCAGCACAGAGCCTGATGCAGGGCTCAAACCCACAAACAGCAAGATCATGACCTGAGCTGAAGTTGGATGTTTAACCAATTGAGACACCCAGGCACCCCTAATATTTGTGTTTTAAAGCTCAGCATAATTTCTCTCTGAGTGGTTATGCTGCCAGCTAGATACACAGATTTATTTGACTCATTCACTTTTTTTTTTTTTAGGGAGTGCTTTTGAAGTGTATTTAAATTTGTTTAATAAATATATAAAACAATTGCATAGTTCCAAAGCCAAATCTATAAAAAAAAATCTAAAGAAACCTATTTGATATCTGTCACTTCTATTTTCTTTTTCTACAGGCAATCAAGGGTGGGCAGTAAGTCTTAAAAAGTCAACAATGTGGGGCACCTTAATGGCACAGTCAGTTAAGCATTGACTCTTGATCTTAGCTCAGGTCATGATCTCACCATCGTGAGTTTAAGCCCCACAATGGGCCCTGTGTTGGGCATAAAGCCTACTGAAAAAAAACAAAATCACCAATAATTAAGAATCGGCTTTTCTACCAAACACTCTGCTAATTTTGCTAAGTGATTTTTTAGTATGCTCTAGAATCACCTCATCTGGAAATGAAATGTAGAAACTGATGGCCAGTCATCAAAAACCAGTGTTTTTAGATCCTTTTTTTCCTTTTTAAAAATAATTTATTCTATTTTTAAAATCTGCAAATTCAAAACAATAAAGGAGAAAGGAAAGATCATTCATAATTTTATCACTTAGAAATAGCCAGTATTAATATTTAGTTAATTTTCCAATAGCCCTCTTTTCTATCCAACTGATTTTTAAAATTAGAACTGCAATTAAGCTTACAATTTGTATTTTGCTATTTGTTGTGTTTAAAATTATATTCTGAGCAATTATCTATGCTTTAAATTTTTTTTTATAGACAGCCAAGTATTCTATTATTTTCATTCATCTATTCAGCACGTACTAGTTCTGTATGGCAGGCATGGTGGTCAATACTGGGGAAACACAGGAAATGAAACAAATCAACCCCTGCTCCCGTGGAGCTTACATGGTACACACACACACACACATACACACACAGACAAATACACTCACTGACTTTATTTAGAATTCCCTGGGGTGTTGCGTATTTAAGTTGTAGGTAATTACCTGCCATTATGAATATTGTTCTGATGAACAATACATACACAAGTCTTTGTTTGTATCTGTCACTTAGGATAGGTCCCCAGAACCGTCATTATACATACAAAATATAAATGATACAAATATTAATTTTCAACATATTCTAAGAAACTGTCAAAAACTCTTAATGGTGTGAATGGCTAAGAAAACTGTGTCTTTTCTGGCCTCCTTTGTGTATTGGGGGTGGGGAAATAATGTCCTGATTCCTCTGATCCTTTTCTCTGTGGTCCAGCCACTTCCATGATGGGATGGAGATTTAGATGGTGAGGGGAGTGGTGTTGGATGGCTTGAATGCAGTTTTGGAAAGCTAGTGGAGTTGGGTTGGATCTCAGGCCGATAACAGAAGAGAAGGAAGGGAGATGGCCGAGTGCAGGATCTCCAGCCGCTGATCAGAGCTGTCCTTCTTCACACTCTACCATCCATTAGATGCATCCCTGTATTTCACAGGTGTGTCTTCATCAAGCCTTGTATATGAGAAAGGAGTATTTAATTCTTACATACTTCTTAATTCCTATGAATGGTTATGGAGTTAGAATGTCTGAGTTGAATCTTGACATTATTATGTACTCACTGTGTGATATACATAAGGTTTTGACCTAACCAAATCTAAGTTTATTCACGGTAAAATAATCAGTGCCCATCTCAAAAGCATTAAGTGGAATAAATAACATAAAACATTTATTGAGGATCTAGGTACATATAAAGTACTTAATAAATACTAGTTATTGATGAGTACTAGGCACCACAGAACATTCTGGTGCTCATATCTTGATGACTAGCACAAACTCATCCTTAAGTCACTGAGCCAAATCTATTCAAACCAGAACACAGAATATTTTTAAGTAATATTTTCTGATTTGGCCACATCCTCACCACAGGAGCACATCCATTAATTTTGACAGAAGATTTTTTTTAAAAAATTGTTAAATGTTTTATTTTTTATTTTTGAGAGAGAGAGACAGAGTGCAAGTGGGGGGATGAGGAGAGAAAGAGGGAGAGGGAGACACAGAATCCGAAGCAGGCTCCAGGCTCTGAGCGGTCAGCACAGAGCCCAAGGCGGGGCTGAACTCACTACCTGTGAGATTATGACCTGAGCCGAAGTCGGATGCTTAACCGACTGAGCCATCCAGGAGCCCTGGAAGAAGATTCCTTACTTCTATTTATGTGATTTGTTTCAAGTTTGCTCTAAGTGTCAAAAAGAAAGTAAAAACTTTGCTCTCATGAATTATTGCCTGCAAAATGCAGGCCTCAAATGGAGGACTGACATCAATGGAAATGGTGAAGTAGGGAACTCTGAGTCTTCTTCCTTCCCAGAGACACAGGAAAAACTGGAAAAATCTTTCATTATTGTGGTCAGAACTCTGGAAGATAGCTAAAGCTTTACAGCAGTCAAGCAAATGCTTAAAAAAGAAAAAGGAAACCAAAGGACAAGGGAGCTTTGGGGCATTTTAACTTCTTATTGCCTGACACCATTCTCCAGCTTGGCACTGGCCTTCAAGATGGCAGGCCACATTTGTCTTTGAAGACAAGGTCTGCTCTCCAATCCCTGGAAACCCTGGGGCAGGCCATATTTCCATCGTCAACTGGGGGGTTTCAGGGATTGGAGAACAGACCTTGTCTTCAAGGTCCTCCACTCCCCTCCTCCTCTTCTCCTCTCCTCTACTATTCCCCTCCTCCCCCTCCCCCTTCCATCCTTCTACCCAGTTCCTCTCCTTTCCTTCCTTGCTCTGCTCTTCCTTCCTTTCTTCCTTCCTTCCTTCCTCCCTTCCTTCCCTCCCTCCTTCCTTGCTTCCTTCTTTTTTTAACTCCAGGCATTTAAGGAAATCTCTGTCAACCACTGACTACTCACTTAAATAAGAAAAGACTTCAGAGACGCATGACAAAGAATAGAGTTTTTACAAAAATAGTTTTGAAAGGTTAACAAACACAGGCACCACTACAACTCACAGGAAACAACAACAACAAACCCTAGGGCAAGTCTGATATCCAGTTACTCCATCATCATATGCAAAATGTTCAGTTTTCAACAACAACAAAATATTTATGAGGCATGTGAAGAGACAGGACAGTGTGACTCATTCACAGGAAAAGAAAACAACAGAAATTGTCCCTGAGGAAGTACATACATTGGAATTACTAGACAGAAACTTTGAAACAACTGTCTTAAAAAATGCAGGGATCCAGTTACTAGTTTTCAAGGAGCAGCTTGAGGTCCCATTACATGGCTGTTTCCTTAGATCTTTGGTGTTTTTCTTCCACACCCTCATATTTGGGCAATAAATTTTGGGGACACAAATAGAGGAATTCATGTATATCCATACTAAATGTTATTTTATAAAATCCAGCTTCCTACCTTGGAGAAATGGCAGACTCCAGAACTGGGTCAGGAACTAAGTAAGATGAGGCTGGAACATCTTGTAGTGCCAGAAAGTAAGGAAGTACTAAAAGAATTACAAAACCCCCAAATTGTGGATATATGCTAAGGGAAGAGAGGAGCTCTTCCCTGAAAGAATGCTTAATGGTCAAAGCTGGAACAATGTGAGCAACAAAATACAGTAGTATCAGATTATGTACCAGAGTATAATATCTATGAGTTTAGGTTGATATAAACAATTGATTGAATAAATAAGTAATCTGGGGAGAAGACCAAATTTCTCATGCAGAAAAATTCCAGATACTTTGTGTATGTGGCCTGAAAAGAGATCCCCTGAGTTTTACTGTATATAATAAAGTATATAAATTATTGTACATAATAAAAATACAGAGAACTGCCTTTTAGGTTGTGCAAACCAACTATCCAGCCAAAAAACAACCAATCAAACTTGAGGTCCAGTTAATACTAGAGAAACTGCTTTACTTGGCATCAATTTACTTTGTCACTAATTTGTCCCATTTGTTCTCTTCATGTGTTTGCATGGCTAACTCAAAAGTAGCATTTCTTCCAAGAAATGTTATGTTTCACCTTGGAACAAAAAATGAAAACGTGGTTTCCATCAATGTAGAAATTTTACTTGATGAGAACAAGTAAAAAAAAAAAAATTAAGGTGTATGAGAATATAATGTGTTAAGTTAGAGTTTTATTCACCATTCCAATAGTAAAATGAAAATCCACTCCAGAGGTTTAAATAAGAGAGAGGTGTGGGCAACATTCAGGGCATCAACTTGTTGCTGCATTTAGGCCTCACCCAAGTAATCTGGGATGATCTGTTCATCTCAAGGTCTTTAACTTAATCACATCTGCGCAGACTCTTTTTCTAAATAAACTCACATTAACAGGTTCTAGAAGTTAGGCTGAGGACACATCTTTTTTGGAGCCACTGTTCAACCCACTACAGGAGAGACTATGACTAGTGTTGGCAAAAACCCTAAAACCTAGGCAGAAGGTCTAGAATAGAAAGGGTCTTATTGAATAGCAGGTCCTCATTTACCCACTACTCAGTGGGTAGAGTTTCAGTTACACGATGTGAACAGACTCTAGAGCACAGTTGTATAGTATTGTGCTTACAGATAACAATACCATTATATACTTAAAATTTGTTAAGAGAGTAGGTCTCATGCTAAATATTCTCACTACAACAGAAACAAGTGTTACTGAGGTTTAAGTATAAGAAAGAAGTGCAGGGGCGCCTAGATGTCTCAGTTGGTTAGCGTCTGACTCTTGATTTTGGCTCAAGTCAGGATCCCTGGGTTGCAAGATGGAGACCCCGCACTGAGCATGGAGTCTGCTTGAGATTCTCTCTTTCCTTTTCCCTACGTCCCTCCCCTGCTCATGCTCTCTCTCTTTCTCTCAGTAAATAATAAATAAATAAGCTCAAAAATTATTAAAAAAGAAAAAAGACACAAGTGCAAGTTTAATTGTCCCAGCCTCAGTTGAATGCCCTCAAGACAAGCAATTGTGTCTGGTGCCTGGAAGTCTCAGCTTCCTAAATGGCATCTGGCCTGAGAAGGAGTTCTCTCTTCTTGGGATGTGGTAAGATCCCAACCAGGGAGGGGATCAAAATATTCGTGCTTACCTCTTGGGAAAATATCAAAATAAATATATTAATAACCCTAATAACATATAAAAATAGTAACAGAAGTAGTAAAGAAATGAAATAAATCCATGGTGTTGACAGGCTGGAATCATTTTGAGTAGAAGTGAAGAAATATGTTTTGTAGACATTACATTTATGTTTATTTTTCCTGTTGCATCTAGTGTTTGAATGAGTGAACAAATGTGCCTTGCTAAATGGAGCATGATCATGCAGAATATTCTTAGACTCATAATTAATCAAATTTGTCATCAATGTATAAATTCCCCAAAAACATTGGTTTTTCAAATCTGATGGTATTAAGTGTATTAATCTATGAAACTGAGCATTAAACAAATAGTAATGAATATTCTACTTCACATACTCAGGCCTCTCAGACTTTAAAGAATTTGTTAACTGTTTCTAGTAATATTTGAGACATCTTTAAAGGAGAGCCTGCTTCATTTTCTTATTTCTTGTCCTGTTTACAGATGCCTATTTAAGCTGGTGGAGGGCATGTAAAACTTCCTCCTCAGCCTCTTTCTGAAAGAAGCTGGGATTAGTCCTTCAAGCCCAGGCTCAGTTGGCTCTTTCTTCTCTGACATGAGCTCTTTCCAAAACAATCCACATCAAATTTACGGTTAACTCAAATCTCACATCAGTTTATTCTTATTAGGTCAGACATTCAGTCATGTTCAAAGGACACCATTATTATTTTAATGAGGAATTGATTTTTGTGGAATAGATATTTCACTGCAATGCCTCTTTCACTATTCTTGTTTCTTCAACAAAATTCTATTTTCCTGCAGAATAGAAATAAATACCTTTTGGTGTGCCTGGATGGCTCAGTCAGTTGGGCATCCAACCTCACCTCAGGTCATGATCTCATAGTCTGTGAGTTCAAGCCCCACTTCGGGCTCTGTGCTGACAGCTCAGAGCCTGGAGCCTGCTTCAGATTCTGTGTCTCCCTCTCTCTCTGCCCCTCCCCTGCTCATGCTCTGTCTCTCTCTGTCTCAAAAATAAATAAAAATATTAAAAAATTAAAAAAAAATACCTTCTCCTAGGAATATGGTATTTGCTTTTATGTGTAATTTGTCCCCCCCCCCCACCCCCAGAGCTCATTATAGATTCTCTACCCAGCTACTTTGGATGTAATGATTACATCTGTATTTTTACTTTCCGATATTCTCAACAATGGTTTTGAAATACAGCTGGCTTCAGTTGTTGAATGGATACAAATGGACGCTCCCTTTGGAAATGGCTATCCATAAAATGGCAGAGCACACAACAGGTAGAAATATTTGTTTTCTCCTTCTAACCCAGCAAGTTGATTCAGAACCCACTGAGACAACTTAAATAAAAGTTGGGCTCAGTTTTTTATTTGTAGGCTTTCTCTGCTAAAGGAAGGATATGATTCTGGTTGTTGCAAACACCAACAAGGAAAATTGCATGTGGAAATGTACAACTCTTTCTTACTTGAGCAGCAATTCGGGTAACACTCATCAGGGAAGAAAGGAAGAGATTATTGGGGGAAACAGGTCAAGGTTTGCAGTCCAAATGTGCTCTGTATTCATGTTATATCATCTTCTCACTGGATGGTCTAGAAACACCATGAAAATTTTCTCTGCCTTTTGAAATTTCTGGGTGATATCCTACCATTTTATAAACAGAAAAAATTATGCATCAAGAGATAATATTAGACGACTTCTTGGAAAGAAAGCCAACTCATTCTTTCCTTCAGTCTACCTTTACTGAGCATTTTTCCCTAGGTGGGCATGGAGGTAGGCATTGGTGTTACAGAAATCGAGAAGCCTGGGTGGGCTTATAGTCTCACTGTGCACCGTGGCAGCATGCTGGGGGCCTTGGGAAGATGTCTTTGCTTATAACCAGTTCCCTCGGGGCCTGTCCCTCCTGCTGCCTCTCCAGCCTGTGATGATTAGCACATATGACCAATTCAGCAAGTGGGGCCCAGAATTCTAACTTTCCAGGGATAGACAAGGCCATCAGACACAAATAAGGAGACCATCTCAGAGAGTTAGTGACAACAAAGAGGAGAGAGTGTGGGACTCACCTTGGCAAATGGAATCACCTCTACCTAGAATTAGGGAGAACTGTGCCCTCTGTAAGTGTGGAGGTCAGCATATATTTTTGTTAGTGACATGCAGCCCAACAAAGTGTCCCCCTTAGTTCCTCATGTGAACTTGACCCAGATAAAGTCAGCACTGCACTTGAGTAACACTTTGCCCTAGTATTTTCCCTAGTGCAACAGAATCCAGGTCTCTAAGAACAGAAAGGGGTGGGACAAGGACCTGGTAGCTGACAGTTAGCCTCGTATTTTTTTGTCTGTTCACTAGCTCCCACTTGCATGCCAACAACTTTGGGCAACTCCTGAGTTATTTTTCAGGTTGTTAGGGCTGTGTTGTATATATTGGAAATGAAGAGTAACCCTCTGGAACCCACTTGGACTGAGTCAATGTTATGTTTTCTGAGAAGGTCAAAGAGGGACAGCTGGAAAGGCTGCAGTGCCTTGGCAGAGGATGGCTAGCACAAGACACAGAGCCGCCAACACCTCAAGTATGCTGTTCAGTTACACCAACTGATGGCAATTTGGAACCATTTTGCAAGGGCAGCTTGTGACATAGACCTGGACGGAATGATAGGTATGGCTCTGTAAGCCGCTGCTCAGCAGCTACATTCCACACCAGACATCACGTAGGAGAGAAACATTAGCATTTTCTGTCTGAAAACCACCAACCCTGCTGTTCTCATCCCTATTCCTCTTGCTTTTGGGGGGAAGTCTCTCCCTTTTAGACTTTCCTTTGGATCACTTATGACGTGATGAGCAGCAGCAACTTCACAGCTGTGTTCTTCAGGCTCAGTACATGGTTTCCTCTGTGTTTTTTGTTTGTTTTTTGTTTTGTTTTTTGTTTTTTTTTCTTCTTACTGTCTGAGACAACACTCCTCCTTTCCACATAGGTCTTGATATCTTCTACACTTGTGACTGTCCAGCCTGAGTGACTTGCACTTGGCCCCTAGCCCTACAAGGGGGAACTGATGCCACCTTTTGCAAATGTCAAAGAACACCATAATCTAGAAAAGAAATTTGAAAACAGACTTAACTATATAAAGAATATAAGCTACTGGTAGTAGGAAAAAGAACGTCTACGGGTGACACCCTCTGCAGGAAATGTTTAAAACATTAATTAAAAACCATAATGACAAGAGCAAGAGAAGCTCCATGTCACAGAGACAAAAATCCTATAGATGCATTGCATATTTCTTAACACTTTACACTTGATGAAGAGTCATAGATTGGCATTTCAATACTGTTTGTCATCAGTTGGTGTGGATCTGTTCTAACTAGCTAAGCCTTACACCAGCATCCCATACACAGCATCTTTGCCACTTTATTCTGGTTGCTAGTAGCCTCATGGCCACATGATGATTCATACTAGTCCGAGGCATGCCCAGAGTAGAGATCAAAGACTCTCTGTGTGACTGGATCTTCTAGGGGATGTGATGTAAACATAGACAACACCTTGTGTTTGCCTTTCACTTAGAACTAAAATTTATACTGTCAAATTTGTATTTGATATTGCAAGGTGGGATGTTAGTACTTGGCAAACATTTATCATCTGTACTTTATTTAAACCAACACATACATGTTCCCTGTAAAACAGATACCAAAAAAGTCAAAACACAATGAAACCCCAGGTTGACTCAGTGTGGAGATCACTGCTTGTTGTTTCATGTTATGAGCTGATTTTAAGTCATTGTCTCCATATACTTATTTTTCACATAACCGATGAAATAAGATCAAATTGAGTTTGGAGCTGAAATTGAAAATGTGGTAATTCATATCAGATGGTTCAATTTGATACACACACTTCTTGGATTGACTGCATTACAAAATCCCATTATTTAATTTCCCCATAATATTTTCTCTTATCCAATATATAATTGTAAATGTCAATTGACAAACAACCCAGTTAAACTCCATTTGTGTTGACTTTTTCTCAAAAATATGTTAAAAAGGGGTATACCCAAGATAGACAATCAATGTTAATGTAAGAATTAGAAGCAACATGTTCCAAAGACGCCCAGGTAATTCAAATTCAGCCCACTGTGGAAAACATTTGCAGTTCCCTATATGTCATGCACACACAAATGTGTGTGCACAAAATCCCCCCAATCTTTCTGCCTACCTATGTATAGCTACATTAAATTGGAGAAGCTGTGCATCATTGGAAAGGGGGCATAAAATAACTTCTGAAATATCTATAAGGTCTATGAATCTTTAAAAATCTAGTGAAGATGCCAGATGCCAAAGAAGTGGTGAAGTGTTCTCTAATGCAAATTACTTTGAGAATAGAAGTTATTAATGATGGGCCAATGTATCTCCTGTTTATTTTCACTCAAACCATCCATCAGTTTCAATGGGAGGCTGCCTGAATAGCAGCAGATTCCCATTCAGACATGATGAAGTTTTTCCCTGCCCCCTTCCCAGCAGCCTTCTGTGAACATATGCCAACAGAAGCTGCATTACTCTGCCTTTACTCCTCTTTCCAACCATAGATGGGGTGGATAATTTGCTTTTAGTTACTGCTGTTGTGCATTCCAAGATTGATTTTTTTAATGTGGGATATATGATTAATCTGTCAATAAGCCTTCACATGTTTTTATGAAATTGCTTTAAGATTATAGTAGTTCATGCACATAAAATGATATATTTGAGTCTAAGCTCTTCTCTGGAACTGTTCTCATTTGATCTGTGGAAGTGGAGCTCTGGAGGTGAGGAAATTGTTCTGCCCTTTTGCTGAGCTGCCTCCATCAGCTCTGGTTACTGTTACACTGGCTTCTGCTTCTTTAAGGGGGCTCTTCAATCATTCTTTTGTGTGGAAATCCCCTGAGATACCAGGTTTTTGAAGTGTTGACCTTTGCATCATTCAGTAAATTGAACCTGACTTTGAGCCATCAACCCCATTGCATTTGCTCCTTCAATCTGAAGTTCTTGTTTATGGAATCTATCCACTGTTTGTCAGTGTTTTTAAAACCAGTGCTGTAAGTGACCACCTGACATAATTGTGGGCTGGGGGCAAAGGGCATGGGAAAGAGGAGGAGGAGTTTGGCTAATACAAATTTATTTTTGGACATGAATGTTGAATATTCCTGAAGATGGGGATTTAGGTCTAAAAAAGGAGAGGAAAATCCCAATGTAAAAACTTCTTTCTAAAATATATGTGTGTGAACCAATCCAAATGCATCCTACAGGATGGGGCTACATTTAAATTTATCTCTACAACACATCCTAATAACCTAGAGTAGGTGCACTGTTCTTCCCTTTAGAAACCTTGAATTGCAAAGTACATTTTTTTCTTAAGATTGCTTTCTTTTGGAAGAAAGAACTAAAAATGTTTTCTGAATATCTGTTCAGATCAGGAATTAGCAGTCATTTTAGCTATACATTCCAGAGAAAGGATGCAATGCAGCTAGATTATTCTTTTGAATGACTAGGAGAGATGCTGATTGTATTGTTCTTTGAAAACACAAAATATTATGGAAATGCTAAAGAACAAAGAGAATAATGCTACCAATTGTGATTGTAGCTTTACTATTATTAAACCTTGGTTGACCAATGATGGGGGTTGGTGAGTGGTAAGCATGGAATCAGAATTTGCTGACTCCAGGTTTCCTTTTTGATAAGGAGCTGTGTGTTAGATATGTATTTATAGGGATAATTCTGTATTTTATACACTTAACTCTGATGAACTTTTAAAAAATTAAGAGCCAGTAACAGGCCCTCAGAAATATGCCATTTTAAAAATCCAGGAATTGAGTTTTGTAAGCACAAGTATGTCAAACGTATCATCTGAGTAAAATTTCCATGTCAAGAATAATGGTCATACTCCATTTTCTTGAAGGGATATGAGCAACTGTATAATTTAAAAGTCTACCTAGTCATTGACACTTCACTTTTTCAGCAGGAAAATGTGAAAAAGATAAAAAAAAAACTTGAAAAATATTTGAATGTAGAATCTAGGTGATAGGTATACAAGTGTTCACTGTAAAACTCTTTCAACTTTTCTGTAGGTTTTTTTTAAGTTTATTTTTATTTATTTTGAGAGAGAGAGATAGAGAGCAAGTAGGGAAGGGGCAGAGACAGAGAGAGAGGGAGACAGAATCCCAAACAGGTTCTGCACTGTCAGCACAGAGCCTCATGTGGGGGTTGAACTCAAGAACTGTGAGATCATGACCTGACCCAAAATTAAGAGTCAGATGCGTAACCAACTGAAACACTCAGGTGCCCCATTTTTTTTAGAGAGGGGGAGAAGTGAAAGTGAGCTAGGGACAGAGAGAGAGAGAGAGAATCCCACAAGGGACAGAGAGAGAGAGAGAGAATCCCACAAGGGACAGAGAGAGAGAGAGGAAGAGAGAGAGAGAGAGAGAGAGAGAGAGAGAGAGAGAGAGAGAGAGAGAGAGAAAGCACGGCTCACCTGAAGTGGGACTTGTGTTTGCCTGAAGTGGGGCTCAAGTTCATCCAAAGTGGGACTTGAACTCACCAACTGTGAGATCACAACCTGAGGTGAAGTCAGATGCTTAACGACAGAGCCACCCATGGCTCCCTTCAACTTTTCTGTACATTTGGAAATATTTATAAGATGTTGGAAAAATCTGTCTATTCTTACGGCTTTGCAAACAATTACTGATCTTCGACCCAAGGAGCCTTCATAGCGACTGGCCAACTGGAAAGCAGTAGGATATCCCAGAGTTGGAAGAGATTTAGCAGCTGGCCCCTAACCACCCCCCCCCCCCCCCCCCCCGCCCAGTCCCCAGGTCTCTTCCCAGCCTAGCGCCTTCTCCATCCCATCTCTGGGAGCAGGTCCCTGCCTCTTCTCCATTGCTTCCAAGTGTGGCTTTATGATGGAGTTCTGCCCCCTTGCTGAGCATCTATAAAAGTAGATGGTTCTCACCATCAATTTGAAAACTTCTGCCTTCTTAGTGCCGAATTTATTTCATATTTCAGGGTATGGGTTCTCAACCTTGGCACTATACACATTTGAGGCCAAATAATTCTTTATCGTGGGAGACAGACCTGTGTGTTTCAGAATGCTTAGCAGCATCTTTAGTCTCTACCCTCTAGATGCTAGTAGTACCCCCTGGTTATGACAAGCAAAAACGTCTCCAGATGTTGCAAAATATCTCCTGGGAGGCAGAATCACCCCAATTGAGACCAAATTCCCTACAGAAATTTTCAGAGATTTTCTGCTTTTTTTTTAGTGAAATGATATTGAGTTGTTGGTGTGTAATTAATTTTACAACATGAAGCAAGAGCTTTACTTTTACTCGTATTACATTTCATCTTGTCAATTTGGATATATCATTCAGCCCATTGAAGTGTTTCCAAATTGTAATTCCCTTGTACCTGATAAACTCCCTCTTCCTGTTTCTCTTCCTTAGCAGGACAGTTAGGCAGACTGACTTGGACAGCGTGGCTTCTGCGTCACTCAGGGTCCCAGCAGAAAACAGATGTCTCACTCACTGGGTAAATGAGGAGAGTACAATACAGGAATTGCTCTCAAAGATATAGGCTGGATTTTATAAATCAATGAGGCTCTTTCTCACAACAACCAAAAGATGGAAGCAACCCAAGTGTTCATCGATGGATGATGGATAAACAAAATGTGGTGTATACATATTATGGAATATTATTCAGATTTAAAAAGGAAAGAAATTCTGACTGAGGCTACATGGATGAACCTTGAGGATGTTATGCTAAGTGAGATACACCAGACACAAACGGGCAGGTATTGTCCCTAAATGAGATACCTGGACCACCAGATTCAGATATGCAGAAGATAGAAAGTTTGTCCCCAGGGCCTGGGGGCAGAGCAGGTTGTGGAGTTGTTTAGTTAAGTACAGAGTTTCAGTTTTGTGGGATGAAAAGAGTCTGGGGATGGACAGCAGTGGTGTCACACAACAATGTGAATGTACATAATGCCACTGTCCTGTACATTCATAATGGGTTAAGATGGTCAATTTTATGTGTATTTTACCCAATTAAAAAAAAAGGAAGTCAGTGAGGAATAGTATGGTACCCCAAAGCTATTAGTAGTTACAGAGAGAAGGGGAGGGTTTTCCAGAACCTGGGAGAATAACTCTATGGAAAGAACCATCTGACAGATGTGATGGCCTGCAATAGAGGGACACATATGGAGAACAAATACATCAAGCTCACTCTTTCTTCTGACTTCTACCAGCATCTCCACATGGCAGAACTGCTGGAGCTAACAGACCAGGAAGACCACTCCTGCCCTCCCTTCAGGGCAGCTCCCTGGACCACACATCCAAGTGGAGAAGGTTGGGGCAGGGAAAATGGAGGCCATCCAGCTCAGATCCCATGCATGGGCACATGCTGGTGAGGAAGGGGGAATCTCACCAGAAGCTCTGGCTTCAGAGGGGCAGACAAGAAAATCAGAGCCTTTTCAAAGAGAACCAGGAAAAGAAGAGAATGAAAAAACAGATTACCCATGTAAAGGATATCCTGAGTTGACTATGAGGACCTTGAGTACATAGCTGGTGGCATTGATTAGCAGCAAGCAGGAGGAAGTCAGCATGAGCACAGTTTTTTTGGGGGGGAACTGGGTTTTGGTAGATTCTGCAAGAAATGCCAATGGCTAAGTAACTTTTTAGAGAATAAAGTTGCTCTTATTTCTTAAAGAAAATAGAATATATTTTTAATTTGAATGAAATCCAGTTTATCTCTTTTTTTTCTTTCTTGGATCATGCTTTTAGTGTTGCAACTAAAAAGTCATTGCCAAACCCAAGGTCATTTAGAGGGTCTCCCATGTTATTTTCTGTAAGTCGTATAATTTTGCATTTTTATTTATGTCTATGATCCACTGTGAGTCAATTCTTGTGAAAGGTGTAAGGTGTGAGTCTAGGTTGTTTTTCCTTTTTGGTCTGTGGATGGCCAGGTGTTCCAGCACCATTTGTTGAAAAGACAATCCTCTCTCCATTCTATTGCCTGTGCTCCTTTATCAAAAATCAGTTGACTATTACTTGTCAGTGGGCCTATTTCCAGGCTCTCTTTTCTGTTCTGTTCATCTATCTGCCTGTTTCACTAATACCAAACTGTCTTGATTTACTGCAGCTTTATAATAAGTCTTGAAGTCGGGTAGTGTGGGTCCTCATTAGAAGTTCTTGATAGTTTTTACACTAGTTCTCTCTGTGTAGCAAAGAATTAGTACAAGATGCTAACTTATCACAAGATGGTGGTCACAGGTTCTTCTTAGCTTATTTCCCCTCTTTTAGTTTATTTTTTTAAAAAGTTTATTTGTTGAGGCGCCTGGGCGGCTCAGTCAGTTACACGTCTGACTTTGGTTCAGATCATGATCTCATGGTTTGTGAGTTCCAGACCTGCATCGGGCTCTGCACTGACAGCTCAGAGCCTGGAGCCTGCTTCGGATTCTGCATCTCCCTCTCTGCCCTTCTCCCCTTCGTGGTCTCTCTCTCTCTCTCTCTCGCTTGAAAATAAACATTAAAAAAATTTAAGTTTATTTGTTCATTTTGAGGGAGTGGGGTAGTGGCAGAAAGAGAGAGGGAGAGAGAGAATCCCAAATAAGCTCCACAATGTCAGAGCAGAGCCCAACGCAGGGCTCCAACCCAGGAACCGTGAGATCATGACCTGAGCCAAAGTCAGAGTCTGATGTTTGACTGAGGCACCCAGGCGCCCTTCCCCACTTTTATTTCATAGTTAGATTCTTTGCAGATATATTGTTGAAATGTTAATTGTGGGGCCCTCCCCTATTTTTCCTGTTATTTCTTCATTTTGAGGTAGGCAGGCTAAGTCAATGTCAGAATGGACATGTCAGCATATGGCTGTGGTAAATAATTATAGAGTGCCTCAAATAATTTTCTATATCTGCCAGGGGCCAGCTTGAATGTGCCAGTTGAACGAAACCAAGAGTAAACCAGCAAATTTCTGCAGATGAGCTACAACTCATATTGTTTCATAGTGTATTTCATAACATACACTATTAACATTATTTGAATGCCACTGTACGTGTTCATAAAATACTATTGGATACCTAAAGTTACTATAGACGGTAATCAGTGAGGCATTAAAATTTCGATGGAATGGGATATGAATATAAGTTCTGGGACAACAACAAACTTGAACTCATGAAAGATGGCATTGCTTAATTGATAAAGTCCATATTTCTTGAAATAAGTCTCATCGTATTTGAGTCTCAGAAGCAGAAGCTAGAAAAACACGATAAGATTTACACTTTAATATTTCTTAAAGACTCAAGTACATACAGCTAGGGGTTGCAGGAAAACACTTTGATTTGAGCTATGATATATCAAACGATCTAGAGGCCTCTAGTGTTAATAATCATTTTGCATATTGCGGCTTTCTCTCTGAAATTGTCTTTTTAATCAGCATTTGTACAGCTGCCTCATTGTAGCAATTTGCTTACTGCTCTTTCAAGCTGGAAAATTACAGGGCCTCTCTCTTTTTATTTTATTTTTTAGAATCAGCTTTGTGTTTGCTGTGTCAAGATTTACATTTTAAAGAGTCAGGCAGGGAAAGGAGAGAAAATGAAAACCTGCTTCTCAGAGACCTCTCATTTTCTACACTATGAATTTCACAGTGAGAAGAATGGCGGTGGCTGCTCCTTTTCCCTTCCAGAAGCTTTCAAGGACAGAATTTTAACAATGCACTATTTTTCTTATTTTCTTCTTCTTCTTTTTTAACCTGAGAATATCTGATAGTGGAGTTAATTATTTCATTCCCTCAAGTAAACATTCAGAGCTAATGCCTGGATACAATATTGCAGTATTTGCTAACAAAGAAATCATCTGTATTTCAGTCCATCAAGGTGACTTGGGGTGCTTTAGAGGTTGTGCAGCGAGTGAATGATGGTGTTGCTTTGAAGAGGTGCCATTTACACCACTGACAGCATGGATTCCTATTTTTATGACAACAGTTTCCCAAATGGTGGAGATAGTGTCTTGTCCTAACAAAATTAATATATTTTGAAAATTTTCTAGTAGATGGAAATAAAGCATCTCACAAGAGAGATACATCTTTCCTATTTTGGACATAGAAGGGGAATGATTCTGTTTACCAAGGTGAAGCTCATTGGAGGCAGAAAACATTTAGAGAAGAAAGCTCTTGGGTTCAGGTTTTGACTGGTTCAAGTTGCACAGTGGCAAGGCCAGGAAGGCAATTAAATATGTTCAACTCAAAAGAGGGATTTTGTTTAGAAATGAAGATATAAGAAGAAACACCAAGCAGACAATGCTCATGATGTGATCATGGGAAGAACACCCAGGAATAGAGTGTAGAGCCACAAAAGAAGTCCTAGCATTAGAGAAAATCCCAAGTTTAATGTGGAGGAGAGAAGGAATAGGTAAATGGACAAAGCAGGTGCATTAAGAGATGCAAGAGGAAGGTGTGGCCATGTGATTTCTGGAAAACCAGAGCAAGAGAGGGTTTCAAGAACGAAGGTGTCACGAGTGTGAATATTGTTGGGAGTACAGACAGGTTGAGTGAGGATGGCAGAGGATCCCTTGGTCAGCAGTCACAGCGTAAGTCCAAATGACAAGGGACTGAATCGTGACCAAGTAGAAATGCTTTGAGATACTTAGCTGTAGAGGAAAGGACAGTGATGGTGTAGCAGCTGAAGGAGAAAAGGAGCCAATGAAGTGCTTTCTTTTTTAGTCATGATAAAGATTTAAGTGTTAAGAGACAATTCTAAATGCATCTCTCAAATTTCTGTGTCTAGCAAACAGAGGCATTGACTGCCTGTGTTCAGAATTGTCTTTTCAAGATTATTTGTGTGGTGAATATTCTTGCAAGATAGAGACAATGTTTTCCTCTGAGCAAAGAACAGGTTTATTCATTGTCAAGTAAGCAAGATAATGTCTCCCTCTGGGAAGAAGCTCAGACAGGCTTTGTGCCTATTGTAAAAACTCAGAGTTCCCTCAGCTCAGGGTTCCTGAGTTGCATCTCATTACAAATGCAGTTATTACTTTACCCTCTTCACAATGTCCTGTGAGAATCAGGGCTCAGGGACAGAGGTCAATAGACTGATGCTTATGCTACTTGCTGTGCTGTGAATAATAAACCATTTGCCTCTGATCCATGAGTTTTGTGTCTTCTTCCATCAGCCATAAGATTGTGTTAAGGTATTTGCCTGCAAGCTGGCTCAACCTAGAACTTTCACAGTTCCTAACCGTGAGTATTGATGGTAAGGAATATGTAAAAAGGGGGAGAAGGGATCCTTATTACCAGGTTTTCTGAGATTTGGAGAACCAACTCGAAAATTTGGAAGACTTCTTACACGTCAGCAAATAGATTGTAGCTCTCTGCCATATTGTCCTGTCCATAAAACATTTTTCTATTCTCAGCTAATATGATGGTAATCATCTTAACAAGTTTCAAATTCAGGGCAAAAAAAGCGCTAAAATTTCATATTTGTACTATTATAATCATGTGATTCTTATGTTTGCAATATGTTTTTTTTGTAATCCTAGTTATGGAAAGGTTGCCACCTACTGACATTTCCTAAAAGTGATTTTTCCTTAAAGTCTCATATCGGTGTGTATATACTTCTTTTCATATTTCCACCACTTGGATTAGTGTGAAGAAGGCCTTCTTTCATACAGTGCACACTTTGCTCTTAACTCTTCATTGTGTGGAAAATGAACAGGACGACACACAAAGCCAACTGAAGTGGAAAATAATGTTTCCTACTCTCATCTCTGTGGGATCGGTGTCTGCACATATCATTTTTCCCCCTTATAAAACCTCAGAATACTCTTATAATTCTGATCATACAAATTCATCTCCCCTTTATAAAATTTATCATTTCACTTGAACCAAGAAATACTATTTTCAGAAATATCAACTTTTTTGTTCATTTTCATTCATAAAAATAAATATTTTTTTTACATTTTTGTCTTCAATTTAAATGAAATCTCAAGAGTATTTTAACCAAAAAGAAATAATTTTCAAAGATAAAATATACTTTAAGGTAATTGTTTATCTATCTATCTAGAGATAGATAGATAGATAGATATAAAATAATTCCATCATTATCTTTAAATAAAAACCGTTATTCCTCCTGTTAGTTCCTTGGATGATTCTTCTGTTGAACTGCCTTAAAATCTATTTTGTAGTCACATAGCTTCAGGGGCACCTATGTGGCTCAGTCGGTTAAGCGTCTCACTCTTGGTTTTGGCTCAGGTCATGATCTCATGGTTCGTGAGTTTGAGCCCCATGTCAGGCTCCACAGCTGGCAGTGCGACTCTCTGTCTCTCTAAGTAAATAAATAAATACATAAACAAATACATAAACAAATAAATAAAGTCAAGTAGCTTCCTCTAATTGAGGATGTTCTAAGGGGGAGTGCGTGCCTAGTACAATAAGCCAAGCAGTTTCCCTTTGTAATCTCAGTGGCACATTAACCTCGAGAGATTCCACCTTTAAAAGGCAATTTTTTTAAATGAAAAGTATCTATTGTTATGACATTTTTTAAAAATGAGAGACAATTTAGTATTTACAAAAGTTGAATTCCTATCATTGCTTAAATGGATGTGGTACATACAAACACAGTGTGATTGTGTTGAAATAAACACACATGCAGGCTTATGTGGGAGGGATGCTAATGGTTGGAGGGTTCCGTAGGCATTGTTTTTTTATTTATTTAAAAATTTTTTAAGTTTATTTTGAGAGCGGGGAGGAGGGAGATGGTCAGAAAGAGGGGGAGAGAAAGAATCCCAAACCAGCCCCATGCTGTCAGTGCAGAGCCTGAGGCAGCACTCTATCCCATGAACCTTGAGATCATAACCTGAGACAAAATCAAGAGTCCACCGCTTAACTGACTGAGCCACCCAGGCTCCACAAGGCATTGTTTTTAATCACCTGCTTGAATACATCCTCCATGTCTACATTTGGGGACTGGAAACTCCCAGTCATTTCAGAGACCACTTATGACATTAGGCGATAGAACAGATCTTAACGTTTTTTTTGTACTGTGACTTTTTTTTTTTTTTTTTTTGGTACCTGACTTTTTTGGCAATCTGGTGAAGATGACAGAACCATCGTAAGAATTTTTTGAAGACATAAAATAAAATATGTAAAGTCACCAAGTATGAGAGTTGGTGCTCTGCCAAGATCCACTTGGACTCCTTTTTGCCATTTTTGTGTGTCTATCTCCTAGACTTTGTATGTTCTGCTTCTTGACACAAACTTTGAGATTCATCAGAGGACTTCCCTTGGCCAGAGGGGACTCCTAGCCAATGGACAGAAACCTGAAGTGTCTGACAGTTTCTATCCTCTGAGCTCCCTTAGCTAATGACTGCCTGGTCTCAGTTTGAAACCTAGTTCCATTCGCCTCTCCTTGGGTCATACTCTGATTCTGATGAGCTCCCACTGGGAGCAGCCAAGGCTAAGATCAGGCCTGAAGTCAGAACTTTACTTGTCTTTTTCCCTTTCCCCTTGTGGCTTTCCCACTCCCTCACCAGTCTCTCCTGGGAGCATGCCCTTTGTAAACCACTGACACATACATCTCATCTCAAGGGCTTTTTGTCTGGAAACATAACCTGAAATACAAAAGAAGCTGGAAACACAGTTGTCACACTTAAAAAAAAAGTCACGAGTGCTTCCTGATTATCACAACTAATAACAAGATTCAGTGTCAAGTCTAATAGCAACTACAACCAGGTTGACCTGGTGGTGAATAGAAGTGCTATTGCGAGACATGTACAACAGCTGTACGTGTTCCTAGTACTATGCTGGTTTGTTGCCTGCATTAGAAATACCAGACTTCAGTTATGATTCATGAAAATAAAAATGTAGTTTTCCCCCAGAATAACAGCCTTGTGTTGGCAGAATAACAGCCTTCCAAAGATGTCCGTGCCCTAATCTCCGCAACCTAATCATCGCAAACATGGCTGACGCAATGATAAAGATCTCAAGGTGGGGAGGTGATCCTGGAGCCAGTGTAACACAGGGTTCCTTGCAGGAGAAACAGAAGTCCGGGTCAGAGGAGGTGATGTGATGACAGAAGCAGAAGTGGAGAGACACAGCCAGGAGCCAAGGATGCCCAGCAGTCCTTCGCAGCTGGGGAAAGGCAGTGAAACGACTGCTGTAGAATCTCCAGAAAGGACAACTCCACCGACATCTTGATTTCAGACTTCTGATCACCAGAGCTGTAGGATCACAAACTGATGTTTGAAGCCACAGAGTCTGTGGAACTTGTAATGGCAACAATGAGAAAATTCCTCTGCCACTCAAGCTCACAGACCCCTGCGTTGTACCCGCTGCCTTGAAGGTTCATAGACTCTGGGGTAAGAGCCCTTTCATAGAAGTTAATTCCTTGGAGGAGGATCTCAGTTCCTCCCACTACAAAATAATGGTTGGTCTTAATGATGTGTATGACCTTTCTTGCTATTTGATATATGAATTTTGCTGTCTTTGTCAAACTAGCCCAGGGATGTTTGGCACCTGGCAATAGAAGTAGGAATGTTGAGGAAAATTCCTCCTACTAACCCCTGCTCCCCATCCTCAAACTAGGGGACACAAACATTGTTAGCCAGGAAGGCAGGAGAGGCTAGAAGGGCTGGTAGCTAAGCTTTGGTGCACAGCAGCTAAATGCGTGGGGACCCACATAGAGTGACCAGGAAGAGTGGGCTGTGTGCCAGGGCTTAGGCAGTGGCTGGTCCTAGTGAAGCAGGAATAATCAAAGGGCAGAAAAAGACCTCTTACCCATGAAAAGCATACTCAGTCACTCAGTAATATTGATTTCTATTCCAGGACCTTCTAATACATTTGAAGGGAAAAGACAAAGACACAAGAACACCCAAGTAGGCAAAGCAGAGAATTTTTCTGAGCCAAACTGTGTTAGCATAAAGACACATATAGGATTTTAGAGGGGGGAATAATCAATCAATAAAGGGCAGTCCTAGAGGGCTTCATGGAGGAGGAGGGAATTGAACTTGTTCTTAGTGAGTGGTGAGCATTTGAGCAGCCAAAGAGGAGAACAATAGAAGGGCATCACAGATGTGAAATAAAATGGACCAAAATATGAAGGTGGGAAGGGGGCTCTATGCTTGTTATAGCTTATCACAGTAAACTAAAATAATTAGTTCAGAATTGCTCCCTGTGCTTGGCACTCATGTTGTCTATATCCTTGAGGAGTGCTCCAGTGATGGAGGAGGGCAGAGAGAGATGAAGAAGGTTTGCTCTCTGTGCACTGAGAGTGAGCCCAGGGGACAAAGGGCTGGGACTGGGCAGGAGGGGTTTTGAGGAGGGAGGGATGGGTAGGCTGGGTCAGGGCTGTGCAGATGAATAGAGTGATGGTGGCATCAGAGCGGAGTGACTGTGGAGTGTGAGCCCCCAGGAACTGAGCTCAGCATGTGTGCACACTGAGCTATGTGGCTGCAGAAGAGATGTACCTGCAGGCAGGTAGGAAGAGGGTGAGCCAGAGAAACACACTAAATTCTAAGAGTTGCCACTATATTTTATTAATCCTTTAGTGCATCCCTTAACTAGGTCAGATCCCTATACCACAGTCCATGGGGTTTATCAATTTTTGTGGTACAGAATTTTGCTGCATTACTAAAAATCCATTTCCAATTTATAAGTGCCAGAGATGAAGCAGCTGTTTATTCAGCCCTTCTTTCTTGTACTAGCAGTGAAAATAAAGGCTTCAGAAAACAGGAGAAAAGAGGGAACTGCATGAATTTTTTAAACCATGGCCCCTACAAACAAATTATTTTCCCCTCTCTCTCTTCCAAGTATTTGGTGGGTGGTTTGGGATATGAAGTTTTGTCTATTTATATTTC
The DNA here is from genome assembly GCF_028018385.1 of Neofelis nebulosa. NCBI lineage: Eukaryota > Metazoa > Chordata > Mammalia > Carnivora > Felidae > Neofelis > Neofelis nebulosa. The sequence goes on from NC_080790.1 coordinate 86,818,924, forward strand.
ATTTTCCCCAAGCACGTTTGACTCAGATGTGAGATATGGGTTGAGTGGATAATTTATGCTTGGAAGAACATCAAAAAGACCACGAGTAGCTCATTTCTCTGAAAGAACCAGCCAGTTAATTAGAATAGTCCTGCTACTTTGATGTGAGACAGGGAGATCTTAAGTAGTTCAGGACTCTTCAATGTGCAGAATCTTTCAGAACGAGGTCTAGTTAACAGTTGTGTTATGAGTGATCGCAAACAGCAAAAATGGCTAACCCATGGGGGAATACTGGGATCAGAAGCACTTTTCTAATGCATGCCCATTCCATCTTTAAACCCCCTGGACAGTGCCATTACAAGACCATGGCCAAGGCAGGCCAGCAGAGGGGGCATGATGGAGGCTTGGGGGCCGGGGCCTCAGCTGGGGCTGCTGTTTTGGTAGTGACTGAACCCGCTCAGTGGCCCCGGGCTCCTGTGGAAAGCCCATCCACATGTGGACCTGGCTTCCAGCTTCTGGGAGGTGGCCCAAGATCCCGGATCCATTGGTACCCCTTTATCTCTTTGTCCTTCCAGCCCTAGGAGGAACAAACCTCTGGTTTGCCTTACTGCCCCCCCTCTTTATGTTCTTAGCTCTTTGATCATTTGTGTAACTGAGCTGCAGAATGAAATTCCTCTGTTTAAAATATCTAGAGTGACTTCTATTTTTCTGAATTACCCCTGGATAATTCCCGTGTGTTCTTTCTACCCAAGCCAGGGTCACTTCCCTGTCCCCTTTCACTCACTGGCAGGTGACATTACAGCAGTCTTCAGTACTGAGTTTATACAGTTTAAGGCATTCTGGGCAGAGCAGAAGAGGGATGGTTTACAGACAGGGCTATGATGGAGACGGAGCTTCAGGAAAAGGGACCTTTCCAACCCTGTTGACATTCTAGCTGGTGGCTCTGGACAGTGCCCCAAAACAGTGTTGGAGTACCCCCCACCCAGTGCATGTTTCCTTCTGGACACAGTAATCATCACTCTCTGGCCACTTGCCCGGGTAGTCTAGAATTTTCAGAAATGCTCTAAACTAACAAAGCTAAATCTAGAATGTTCTGAGGAAAGGACTCATTCTTATAATTGGTCCTTATTTCACCACTTTTTGGAGAAATGACAGAGTAGTGGAGATCATGGTCCCCTCCAAATTGAAAATGGTCTTGCTTATCTCCCATCCTCCACCTCTACTGTGGTAAGGTCCCCTCCCTAAGGAAAACAAAAAACAAAAAACCTCAAGGTAACCTGGCTATGTGCATACATGACAACATCCCTCATGAGCTGGTAACATGAGAGCACTTAATCAGACTACATGTTTATGTGTGTTACCATATATGGGAGACAAAAAAGTAGAAAATATATTTAAAAAAAACTATGCCATATGGCATTCGGGGCTCAGTTCTTCGGGTACAAACCCAACTGAGAGGTGCCAGCAGGAGTAAAGTTGCTTCCTGGAAAGACAAGCTCGGTGTCACGACTGTGTGTGAGAATCCTGCTACACTATACATTAATTATTATCGAATCATCACAGCTAAGGAAGTTCAGAGAAACAGACAACAAGAAGAATGATCTAGACGTTCCTCAAATCCATCTGAGAACACTTCATTCTAGGTAAGCCCACACAAAGGACAAGAACCTTTTTCTCTTTTTTTTTCTAGCTTTATTAGGATATAATTGGCATATAACTTTGTATTACTTTAAGGTATATGACATAATGATTTATTTATTTTTCTTTTTTTAAATATGAAATTTATTGTCAAATTGGTTTCCATACAACACCCAGTGCTCATCCCAACAGGTGCCCTCCTCAATGCCCATCACCCACCCTTGCATCAACCCTCAGTTTATTCTCAGTTTTTAAGAGTCTCTTATGGTTTGGCTCCCTCCCTCTCTAACTTTTTTTTCCTTCTCCTCCCCCATGGTCTTCTTTTAAGTTTCTCAGGATCCACATAAGAGTGAAAACATACGGTATCTGTCTTTTTCTGTATGACTTATTTCACTTAGCATAACACTCTCCAGTTCCATCCACGTTGCTATGAAAGGCCATATTTCATTCTTTCTCATTGCCACGTAGTATTCCATTGTGTATATAAACCACAATTTCTTTATCCATTCATCAGTTGATGAACATTTAGGCTCTTTCCATAATTTGGCTCTTGTTGAAAGTGCTGCTATAAACATTGGGGTACAAGTGCCCCTATGCATCAGCACTCCTGTATCCCTTGGGTGAATTCCTAGCAGTGCTATTGTTGGGTAATTTTTAATTTTTTGAGGAACTTCCACACTGTTTTCCAGAATGGCTGCACCAGTTTGCATTCCTACCAACAGTGCAAGAGTGTTCCCGTTTCTCCACATCCTCTCCAGCGTCTATAGTCTCCTGATTTAAGAACCTTCTTCTAACACTGTTTTCCTTTTTGGGTCTCCAGAAGGTTCCAGTTTTATGGCCATAACTTCTTAGTGGGTTCAGAGGCACCTAAAATTTTATTGTGTAATATATAGCAATGTGGTTTCTAAAAATACTCTCGTTTCCGGAGGGAAAAAGATGATGTCAGCTGACTTTTCATTTCAGGCAACAGGAAGTGGTTCTGCTTACCTCAGCTTCTGAGACTAGGTTACTCCTCCCCTTAAATTCTCTTGAAAACTATTATTCTCCACACACATACCAATATATATATTTTTTCATATTGGAAATCACACTCCTCACTTAACTGAACCTTCCTTTTTACACTCATTTTGTTGAATTCCTCTGGGGTTTGGAGCCAGTTGTTGGTGGGAATTCCGATCCTTGGGGAGCAGCTTGTAGGAGACTTTGGAACTTTGTTAATATAGCTCTTTCTCTCTTCTACCCTTTTTACTGCTGACTGGGCACTCAAGGCTGGACCTGCATCAGCTGGTGTTTTGAAATTATATCTAAGGGTGGCATTCTCCAAATTGGAGGAAGAAAAAAACAGAGGAAGGAACAAAAGAATAGTTTTCTATGGTGTTATAAATAAGGAAACCTGTACCAAGTTCATAATTTTTATTTCTTTCTTGACCAAGGAATCCAACCTCTTCTCTATGTCATTTAGTGACTTAATTGTCTTAATGACTCCAGGGATTCTGGTGTAGCTTGGTAGCATATTAACTCCACGGAATCTATATGCCTTGCTGTGCTTTTATTAGAAGAACTGGTTGTCCTTTTGAATAGATGTAAGATTGTTCTGTCTTTTATGTTGTTGCTTTATGCAAGTGTTAAAAATGCCACTTTAGAAGACAGGACTGGCAAATTGTTTAGTTAAATTGTGCGTGGCAGATGCCTATGAATTCTTCACACCCATTACAGTTTCCCTGTAAAGTGCCATCATCCTGAAGAGATTACACATTAGGTATTTGCAGTGTTTATCCAAAATGATGCGACAACATTATGTGGTCTGCTTGGAGACCATCCCCCGCCCCAGCTCCCCATAACAGCTCGTGGAGTATGATTAAATGCTTCCTTCCATGGACACTCTTGTTTTATCATCCTTTCATTCCATGGATTCACCAGGGAATTTAATGTGTATCTAAACAATGAGGGACATCATTTTACTCAGGTCTAAATGCTGGAACAGTGTTATAGGATGATTGATTTATGGTCATCCCATTTTGTGTGTGAGGTATCAATTATTGTTGATAAGAAATACAGTAGTTAAGAGGCAAAACCCTAAAACTTGAGGCTCAAATAAGGAATTTTTCAGAATCTATAACGACACATTAATCTTTTCCTTATGTGCACATGGAAACATAGAGATTATAATAATATTGCCCCTTTACTAGAAGCTTTTGGGTTGAGGAATTTCTTGATTATGTAAGCAAATCAGATCATCCCAGAGAAAAGACCACCATCATCATTGGAGTCTGGAAGGCTTTCAAGTTTCTATAGTCTTGGATGAAGGTTTCATCCTTCTTAACCACAGAGAGGACAAATGACAGACTCCTGTGTGACACCCTCCCTTGGGCAACTCAAAACTGCCAGCTGTCAATTCACTCTACAAAACAAAAACTTCTACCAAAATTCAAGTGATTGAGAGGGATACAATTGTCAGATATTCTCAAATTGCATTTAACTTATTTTCAATTTTCTTAGTTTTTTTTTTTTTTTAAATTGAGGTGGGGTGCCTGGGTGGCTCAGTCAGTTAAGCATCTGAATTTGACTCAGGTCATGATCTCACAGTTTATGGGTTTGAGCCCCATGTCAGGCTCTGCACTGACAGTTCAGAGTCTGCTTGGGATTCTCTCTCCCTCTCTCTCTTTCTATCCATCCCCCGCTTGTGTACACACATGAGTGCTCTCTCTTTTTCAAAAAATAAACATTTATGGGTGCCTGAGTGTCTCAGCCAGTTAAGCATCAGACTCAATTTCAGCTCAGGTCATGACCTCATGGTTTGGGAGTTGGAGCCCCACATCGGGCTCTGCAATGACAGTGTGGAGCCTGCTTGAGATTCTCCCCCCTTTCTCTCTGTTCCTCCCCACTTGTGCTCTCTCCCTCTCAAAATAAATAAACTAAAAAAATAAACATTTAAAAAATTAAAAAATAAAACTTGAGGTGAAATTCACATAAAATGAACCATTGGAATGTACAACTGAAGTGTATAATCTGTGGCGTTTAGTGTATTCACAATATTGTGAAACCACCACCTGTGTCACGTTCCCAAATGTTTTCATTACCCTAAAGGAAAACCTTATTAAGCCATTATATAACACATTTTGTTTGCCCATTCACCTGTCAATCAACTTTGGGTTGTTTTCACCTTTTAGGTATTGTGAATAGTGCTGCTGTGAACACTGATGTACAAGTGTTTACATATATATATATATATATATATATATATATATATATTTCATTTTGGGGGTGTATATATCTAGGAGTGGAATTGCTGGGTAATTCTATGACCAACTTTTTGAAGAACTTACAGACTATCTCACAGCAGGTGCACCATTTTGTATTCCCACCAGCAATGTATGAGAATGTATGAAGGCTCCAGTTCAGTTTCTCCATGTCTTTACTCACATTTGTTATTTTTTTCTCCTTCCCTGATTTCCTTCTTTCCTTATTCCTTCCTTCCTTCCTTCCTTCCTTCCTTCCTTCCTTCCTTCCTCCTTCCCTCCCTCCCTCCTTTCTTTCTTTCTTTCTTTCTTATTATAGCTATCCCAGTACATGCAAAGTCGTATTCTGATTTACATTTCCCTAATGATTAATGATACTGAGCATCTTTTCATGTGCTTGTTGGGCATTTGCATATCTTTGGAGAGATGCTTGTTTAAATTCTTTCACTGTTTTCTAATAGGGCTGTTTACCCTTTTGTTCCTGAGGGGTCTGTATTCTTTATGTATTTTGGATACTGGACCCTTACCAGATTTTTGCAAATATTTGATCTCATTCTGTAGGTTGTCATTTTTACTTCCTTGATAATGTCCTTTGATGTACAGAAGTTTTTAATTTTGATGCAGTCACATTTATCCACTTTTTCTTTTGTTGCTCATGCTTTTAGTGTCATATTTAAGAATTCAGCAGCAAATCTAAGGTCATGTTCACTAATAATTTTCCTATTTTCCTGCTTATGGGAACATAGAAGGATTAAACTTTTCTTCCTCCTAAAAGTTAGGTGTTTCCAGGTGACTTGCTTTGTCCAATAAAATGTAAAGTGTGCCACTTTTGGATGAAAGCTTTAACAGAGAATTTGCCACATTCCTCATTTCCTTCTTTGGTGGTTATGGGGGCACATGTGTCAAGAAAGCTTCCATTGAAGAATATTACTCAGCCATAAAAAAGAATGAAATCTTACCATTTGCAATGACATGGATGGAGCTAAAGAGTATAATGCCAAGTGAAATAAGTCAGTCAGAGAAAACAAATACTATATGAATTCACTCATAGTAGAATTTAAGAAACAACAAATGAGCAAATGAAAAAAAAAGAAACAGAGAGGCAAACCAAGAAACAGGCTCTTAATTATAGAGAACAAACTGATGGTTACCAGAGGGGAGGCGAGTGGGGGAATGGATGAAATAGGTGATGGGGATTAAGTTGTGCACTTGTGATGAGCACCAGGTGATGCATGGAAGTGCTGAATCACTATATTGCACGCCTGAAACTAATATTACATTGTATGTTAACTAACTGGAATTTAAATAACACCTTACCAAGAAAAAAACAAGAAAGCCTCCATTAAAAGGAAATGGTTTAAGACATGAAGAATGAGGACAAGGATGTAGTTGCCTTCATTTCTCTGAGGGGCTTGGGCTTCCCAAGGCCCACATGCCCTTATGGAGGACTTGGAATTTTGCCTCTGGAACTAGTTTTTTCAAGGTGTGAATTATTGAATGAGTTGAGTTTTTAATTTCATATTTCTATAAATACAGCACCACACTGATGACAAATCTTCACCTGCCAACCAGCCTGTTCAATAACACTGTCAATATGTCAAGCACATGTAAGAAGCCTCATAAGATTACTGTCAACATAAGTTATAGGGAAAAATCAACTCTTTCAAAACTTTCCAATAGATGCAGAAAATATTGTCTCATAAAGTATATATGTTTTAAAAATGTTCATTAAAGAAGTTTTTACAAGTTAGCAATTAACTTAAATGGGGTATTTAGAAACGTTATTAAAGTTAGTATTGAAAACATAACATACAATTTGCTCCAAAATTTTAGGATAGACTGATAAACAACTGAAACTTCTGGAATGTTGTAAAAGAAGAAATGGGATAAGATAGACTATACATACATGTGTGTATGTATACAAATGTGTGTGTGTGTGTGTGTGTGTGTGTGTTGTTTTCTTCCAAACACAGATTTCCTTATACTTTCTCTTGAGCTCCAGAATCAGGTTTATCACCTCTACTCAGTTTAAATTATGACATTTGGTTAAATTGTGATGTCTTTGTAAGTGATTTCTCAAGTTCCTTCTTTCCATATGAAAATTTCCAAAAGACGTCTTTTGAGTTGCTGGGGTATAATTATGGTTTGATGTTATCAGAGGGCAACTGTGAGTCAAATATTCTGTTGCTATGTTTTCTGTTGATGTAACTATTTATAGTTTTCAAAATGCTTTGAAATAAATCTTGCCATGTGTATGTTGCTATATATTCACATAATATTTTATTTACTTAGCTAAAAATTCAAGTCAATAAGCCTTATTTTAATAATCAAAATATAATTGAACAAAATATCACACCCAGAATATTATGGTAGACACTCTGGGGAATATAAATTATTAGAATTTATAGACCTTGGGCATCTGGGTGGCTCAGTTAGTTAAGTGTCCATCTTCACCTCAGATCATGATCTCACAGTTCATAAGTTTGAGTCTCACATCGGGCTCTGTGCTGACAGCTTGAAGCCTGGAACCTGCTTCAAATTCTGTGTCCCCCTCCCTCCTTCCCCTCCCCCACTTTGCTCTGTCTCTCACTCTCTCTCAAAAATAAATAAACATTAAAAAAATTAACAAAAAAGAACTTATAGACCTCAAGGAACTATTTGATAATTCTAGATTTTATATACATGAGAGTGAAAATAAAGAGAAATTCAACAAGAATTTACTGATCATAAAGCACAGCCTCACTGAGACTGACCAAAGATTTTTAAAATTAGCTCTTGGTGTATTTTCTCCCTTAACTTCTCCCTTCTGTCAATAATGTGATCTGAACCATTGTTCACCCTTGCCCCCTAAATCCATATGTTGAAGTCCTCACCTCCAGTACCTCAGAATGTAACTGTATTTGTTGTAGAAACTTTAAAGAAATAACAAGGTAAAATGAGGTCATTGGGGTGGGCTCTAATCCAATATGACTGGTAAAAGGGTAGGACACAGACATGCATGGAAGGAAGACCACATGAGGACACAGCAAGATGGCAGCCATTTACAAGCCAAGGAGAGAGGCCTCAAGAGGAACCCAACATGCTGATACCCTCGATGGCTTTCAGCCTCCAGGACTGTGAGAAAATAAACTTCTGTTGTTTAAGCCAACCAGGTTGTAGTACTTTGTTATGGTGGTCCCAGTGAACTCATACAGTCCTCTTACCTTCAGGAAAAAAATGTTAGCTATTCACAAAATATATAGGGTTATCTATGAGTTAGATTTTGCTCAATGCTCTGGTTTTATTTTCCTTTATTGCCTTTCTCTTAACCTGTACTCCAGCTGCTTCAAACACCTTCTAGTTCCTGATGCAGTTTGTGAAATATCCCTAAGCCTTTGTATATGCTGTCCCCTCAGCTTGAAGAAATACTTTTATTTATTTTTCTAGATGCAATTCAGGTTGCATTCACCATTCTGTGGGGGTTCCCTGTGGCCCCAGTGTGGTGTTGATGACTTTTTCTTCTGAACTATCCTTAAACCTTGCATGTACACATAGTACTTTAATAATTTTGAAGCATAGACTCTTAAAAAAACAACTAGTGTGTTCTATTCAACACTTCTGTTCTTGAAATCTATGCAATGATTAATAAATGTTTGTAGTATTAGATGCATAGTACATAGATTGTGAAAAAAACTTACATCTTGGTTTTTTTTTCCAACTTTTCTAAAATCCTTAAGTCAGGACTCATTTGATTGCATTTGAGAAAAAGTATCAACTATTCATTCAATCATAAGCTCCAATGATGTTATCAAGCTACCTCAAATAGTTGTGGTTAAACAAAACCAAATAGTTACTAGAAAAAGTGTGTTGTTTTTGAAAAGTACTCTGTATAAAAACAAATTTCATGGTGTATTGCCAGGGATTCTTGGGTGCAAGAGGCAGAAACTGAGTTAGATAAGGTAAGGAGAAGAGGAAGGATGTTGAGTGATTTAAAGCAACAACAAGAATGAGATATGGCCTTTTGTAGCAACGTGGATGGAACTGGAGAGTGTTATGCTAAGTGAAATAAGTCATGCAGGGAAAGACAGATACCATATGTTTTCACTCTTATGTGGATCCTGAGAAACTTAACAGAAGACCATGGGGGAGGGGAAGGAAAAACAAAAGTTAGAGAGGGAGAGAGACAAACCATAAGAGACTCTTAAAAACTGAGAATAAACTGAGGGTTGATCGGGGGTGGGAGGGAGGGGAGGGTGGGTGATGGGCATTGAGGAGGGCACCTGTTGGGATGAGCACTGGGTGTTGTATGGAAACCAATTTGACAATACATTTCATATTAAAAAAATAATAAAGCAACAGCAAGAAGACTGAAGAACCTGTCTTAAGAGAAGCAGAATCTGGGAAACCAAACAAAGCCAAGCTCACTTCCAAGGCAAGTCTGGCTAGGATGCCATCGGGGCCCATATCTTAAAGATCTCAGAGACCTTGTGCCACACATGCAGGGTCAGAGTCTGGGGAGAATGTACAATTGGGCAAACATAGGCCATGCATTCATGCTCCAAGTTGCAGGGAACCAGTGATGAGAAGAAGATTCTGGTATTTCCAGCTTCTGTCTGGAGAGAGAAGAGAGGGCTCTGTCTTCCTTAAAGACTCATAATGAAGCATTGTTTCAAGAATGGAAGTCTTTGAATCAGGGTAGCACTCCTTACACAGAAAAGAAATATTTACTACAAACCATGCCTTTGAGTACTCAACCATATATAGCTTTCTTCTATCCTTACACTTTTGAAGTAAGTTGTTCCACCTAAAATAATACAGCCATTCCTTGTATAACTAAAATACAGCAGTGTCTGTTGGGATATAATCTAAATTATCGTTTCCTTTACAACACCAAGTTTCTTGTGTGATAGTCTTCTATGTCCACTGTAATGCACTCTCAATATTCTACAACTGTGGTCTCAGTTTCAACATTACTATCACCAGAACACTTTACTTACAATATGGCGGTAAAGGAGATCATTTAAAAAAGTATAAACATAAGCATGACCATGCGGGGAAGGAAATAGAAGTAATTACATTCTCCGCAACCTATTCCATGCTTTGTCTGTCTTCAACCGGTACCTCAGCTATTTACTGTTCACTCATTGGGATAAATCAACTTTTCATCATCAAGGAACCTCGACCCTTGGTGGGCTGGACTACATGCAGGCAGAGCATAGGGCATGGTTGTGTGAGGCCCTGGGGGATCATCTGGGTTCAGTTCAGCCCCCTCCTTATTCCCATTGTGTAACAGCATCCCAATATTTCTCCCAGCCAACACTACAACGTTTCTTCCTCTGCTGTCTTTCCTGTTTCTGCCGAATGGCATGGGATGCAGAAATGGCCAAGAACTTGGGGACATTGCTGTGTCCCCTGCCAGAAGCATTCCTGCATGCTCGACCTGCACGTAGGTCAGTTCACCAGAGGTTGTAAGTTAGTAAGTTAGTAAGCCTCCAAGCAAGAGGAGCACTATATCGCAGCAACCAGAAATACAAATATTTCATTGGGACTATAGGGGAGGAAAAGAATTTTACCTCTACCTTCTCAGGGTCCCCAGCTGAGGATTAAATTGACATAAAGTAGATTAACAGGAGAAAAGCATGCAGATTTCTTGCACATTTGTGGGAGCCTCCATAGGAAAATGAAGACCCAGAGGGGTGCTGGGCCTAAGTATTTCTGTACTATACTGAACAAAGAGAAGCAACTGTGGAAAAGTAAAGATATATGGGGACCCTAAAGGAAGATAAGAGGTATTTTAACAAAGTCTGTTTGAATAGATTTCCCATGGCCTCAGCTCCCCATCTGGTGATGGGAATGTTGCTTTCCTCCTGGCACAGGGAGAACGTCTATCACATGGGAGTACATCTCCTGCTTTCAGGAAGAAAACAGATCAGAGCATTCTTCTTGCACCTGCTGTTTTCAAGTGCTTTTAGCTCAAAATAATCTTTATGCCAAAGTGGCATATTTTGAGTGGCCTATTCCCCACCCTTCAGACTTTAAATCATCATGAGGTGGGCCACCCATATTCCCACCCTGAAATCTATGTTTTTTGGCCAAAGTTAACAAAGCACCACATATTGAATTCTGGTTCAGTGCATATATTATACCCACAGGACAGCATCCCAAACTTGCAAAATGTTTTCTCCCAGCTGGGGTCAAAACTAGTCTTTAATATGTATTTTACTAATGTATATATAATGTCTATATCTGGACAATGAGACACCTGGTAAAAACCAGGGAATCACATGAACATCAATGTATTACCTTACTATCTTTTGTTTATAAAATTAGTTTATTTGTCAGAAGCAATACAAGATGAATCAGTATGACAACGTAAAAGGTATTTCTAAAGCCCAGGGATGGAGATGCTAAAAGAATCATGAAAGAAAACTAAAACACAAAATAAGTAATAATTCCAGTGCAGGAAAATGGCTGTGTTCCATGATGGAAGGTGTTTCAAGTAGTCAGTTTGCCGCTGGGAAGCTGGCTGTTCCCCAAGGCATCATAACTATTAGAATCTCAGTTTGGTTAATAATGTCAACAACCTGGCACTTTGCATGGTGAACTGCTTTGAATCAGTGCATAACCTCCCTTCCTGGCACTTTGGTCACTCACTAGGGTCGCATTGAGTAAGCAATGGAGTGGCTGGAGAAGGGCGCTGACCAATAGCCATTAAGACATCTCATCCAGCTGGCGAGCAACCACATACAGTACAGGTATTCTGACACTCTTGAACTATTCTGTAAAGACAATCCACATTCTTCTTTCCAAACTTTTTGTCCCTAGATCTATTGTGTCAGGAGAGGAAAATCTCCATCAGATGCCTCCAAAGACTTCTGCTTTGGCCTCACCGGCTAGAACTGTGACAGAGACCACACATAACCCCATTCTTAGTAGTAAAAGTGACCGGGAATTTGAAAATGTAGCTTTTTCAGTCTTGGTAATGGCACAGAGATGGGAGTATGAGTTGTGAGCATGGGGATTGGTTTGGCAGCCAAGTGTTTAGTGCACTTGGTGATGACAATCAGGCATTCCCTTTCCACAGGGCCTCATAACAAACCAAAAGCTGTTTCTCAGAAGGAAAGTAATTACTAGTGACGAGGACTCAGAGCCTCTCTTTTTCCACTGGGACTCGCCTCGGGCTTCAGAAAGCCGCCCAATCTGCTGCAGATACTTTGCCCTCATATTGGCTCTGCCAGTTTTTAGACATTGATTGACCCAGCTGCTTGCACTGCAGCTGATCACTTGAAAACTTGTCTTTTCCTCTGGGCACCTCTCAAAACTGGAAGCAATTAGGGAGAACAGTAAATGAGTCAGAGTGAGCTGCTCAAAAATTATGGAATATGTTGCTGCCAAAGTTCAAATGTGCCTACTTTGTGGTGGTGGCAGAGGGGGCGGGGAAGCTAGGTCTGGCCACTTGCCTTTCACCAGGGAGGTGTATCCCAGCATGCCCCAGAACACTAGACTCTAGTGCTTTACTGGGGCAACACTGTGTATGTTTGTGGCAATTGTCTCCCACCCTCTGGCATAGCTGTTTCCCCAGGTCTTTTAGAGTATCTGCTGCTTCCCATTGGCAGGTCCAGAATGTGATTTTATTACCATAACTTGTTCAATGGGTCCAGGAGCCAATATGCCAGTATGGGAATCATTTCAGGTACTGAGGATAACTCTCCAAGGACACATATTCTCCTGAGGAACTAGGAGAATAATCATAGGAGGGCTGGGGACCCATTATGACAGCTGCAAAAGGAACTCAGATCTACCCTCCATTTACTTATATCCTCCATGATGCCTCGCTCTGACCCACGGATGACAGTGATGTTCTAGGTTCCTGGGGAACTGGCAGTTTTTTCACTTTATTGAGACATATTTTATGCATCATATAATTCACACATTTCAAGAGTACTATTCAGTGACTTTTAGTAAATTTGCCAAGTTGTGCAACCATCACCATAAATCAGCTTTAGAACATTTTCATCACCCCTGTAAAGTCTCTCTGGCACACAGGGAAGAGAGATCTTACTGGAGTGATGAAAATATCATCAAATAGACTTGAAAATGTTTTAAAACAATTGCATTATATTCCATCTTATTGATGAATGACCATCACTTATTAAACCATGCTTAACATTTAGATTCTTAACATTTTGTGATGATATACACAATGATATAATGAACGTCACAATCTGCAAGTATGTGTGTACATTTCTTAATATACACCTAGGATGGATTTCTAAAAGTGGGATTCGTGGGCATTGATGTTTTTAAGCAATGAGCATCCAAAAATTACAAAAACTATAACAGTCTGAATGAAGGATAAACACTATGGAAGGGCTTTTTCCAACTCTGCGGTTGGCAAAAAAATGTCAGGAGAACAATTATTTTTGAAGATAGCCAACACTTACTGTGATAAAGAAGGGGCAGTCTATCCCCATAGGCCCTAAAGCGTATGCCAGGCAGTTCGGGGAGCTTCCCTCTGCGCCAGTTCCTCTGCTGCCAGGAACTCAATTCCTTAGAAACTGCCTGTTAAAAATTTAACACCTGAATGTTCCTAAAATGTTAAAGCAAAAAGCCGCATAAAGGATCTAAAGTCTGGGCCAGAATGGGCAGCTTTGATTTCTTTCTTTACTTTTTTTGTGTGTCTAGTATTCTATTTTTAGAAGACAAGGCTGGAGGGACTCTAACCAGAGCTGCTTTGAGAGCAACCTGGACATACCTGGGCCAGCAGAGGCACTCTGTGATGACATGCATCACTCATCAGGGCCCTCACATTAGTAAAGCTGGGAAAACACACTTCAGCTTCTCACTGTGAGTCAAGGAAACACCAAGGCTGAATTTCAGACCCTCAGTTCACAACAGTTTCCCACCACCACCCTCAAGTGGATAGCTTTGATAAATCTTCAAGGTGAAAGAAACAAATCCATAGCAAAAGAAATTTTAAATGACATTTATTATTTCAATAGGCACTTTTCCCATGCTTTTCTATATTCTAGCAAATTCCGAACAAGACAGTAAATGGTTTTGCACTCATGGCAACAAATTCGCAGTGTTGAATGATTCCATTCAATTTTCACTATTGTATAAGGGCCTTGGTTTACTCTCTTCTGATAGAAGAGGGGAAACAACAGTATTTGCTTTTCTAGGACTTTAAAGGACTTTCACGGATTTTCTGGGTCAAAATAGGTCTGATGTGGTTTTACCCAGGCTACTTCTGAGGGTCTGGGGAATTCAGTCCCCAGCACCACACCTGACATCACCATGTTCTGTAGACTGACCTCCTTGGATTTCACTGAGGTTCTGGGCCTAAGGGTCCACTGGCTTCCTATTGCTTTTTAATAAAGGATCAACACAAATAAACAAATTAAAGGCTAGAATAAACCCTATGATATCAGGGGGCATCAGTCTGAACTCATGCAGTTTTTAGTATGCATACCAAGGTTTAAAAAAATAACATGCTAAATCATTTTAAATTATTATTAAAAAGAAAGGTGTGTATACACATGGATTAGTATGCATGCATATATTTCCTAGCTCTGACTGCTGATAGAGCATAGACCAATGACACCCTGAAAACAATAAGCACACCTAATGCCCAGATCATGGTTTCTAAATGCCATTCTCTAATCAAATAAGCCAGGACTCTTTGGAGAAGAGGTTGATTCTAGGGCTGGGGCAGGGATGATACAAAATGAGCCTGGAGCTCAATGCCAGAAAGTAAGGAATTATTAAAAATAAAGGAAGGAAGGAAGGAAGGAAGGAAGGAAGGAAGGAAGGAAGGAAAGAAGGAAGGAGAGAGAGAGAGAGAGGGAGAGAAAGAGAAAGAAAGAAGGAAAGAAAGAAAGAAAGAAAGAAAGAAAGAAAGAAAGAAAGAAAATGTCAAGAAGACACAGGATTTGATCTCCTAGTAGGTAAAACTGGAACAATTTAACAACAAAATAAAAAATGATATCATTGAATACATGAATCCAATGAATACAATAAATATCCATGAGTCCACATTATAGAAATTATTGAGTAAAAGGAGAAGAGACAAACTCTTCATTACAGAACAATTCCAGTTAATACATGTCACAGGAATGAGGGAAATCAATAATTACCATTAGAACTTTGCAATAACTGCTGTGGGCAAGAACCACTGATGGATATTAAAAGCAGTGGTTTTAAAAAGGTTTACACTGGTTAGGATTCTTATGACTGCAAAATCCTAAATCAGTTTACAAGAAGGACAGGGTAACACAAAGGCAAGAAGGATAGTTGACCATCTGTACCACGTAGATCCAGGAACTCAAATGCTATTGTGAGTTCCTGTTTCTGCTTTTCTCTAGTTTATTCTACAGATTGGCTACCAAGTCTAGAAATATGAACTCATGCATATTTATGTAATATACACGCTTTTATGGTATGTATCTTTTATAATAGAAAATAAATGATTTATTAATATTACATTGCAATGTGCACCAAAATAATGGCATCTATGTTTCCAGACACTATGACCACCCTACATAAGAAGACTGGGTAAAATGACTTACCTAGGTCATATGATTGAGGCAGTGGGTGAGTTAAGAGCTAATAGGGAAAAAATCTAATATTTCCTACTTTTACATATTACAGACCAGGCATTACAGAGAGACTGATTCTTTTCTTAGGTCTCTTCCATGATTCCTAGGAAAAAGTGGTGATTGGTCAGCTTGGCTCAGATGTTTGCTGCTGCCTGGACTGGTCAACTTTGGCCACACGGTCACTGCAGCTCCTGTAACTGTTACCTATGTATGTGGAAGAGCTGGCTTGACAATCCATGTACCATAGCCTGTATTGACCTTCTCCCATACAGGACTGACTATAGGGCAGGCACTGTTATAAGCACTGTACTTGTCTGTGTTACTTAGACTCATGATGATGACCCCACACATTGTCATTCCAGTTTGCACTGCTAATCACTAGCTATGTTGTCCATCTGTTAAAGAACTGTTTTTTTTTCTGATTATAAAGTTACAGATGTTTATTCTGAAGAAATTGGAAAATATAGAAAACACAAAGAATACAATAAAACACCTGTAGCATTGTTAACAGAGATAAATATTGCTAATGTATTTGAGTATTTCCTTTTCAGTATTTTCTATTTTTGTGTGTGTTTTCCACAGTTGAGTCCATTTTATATATTCACCTTGTAACTTGTTTGTTTTGAGGGGGGTTATTTTGTTTATATTTGTATTATGAGAACTTTCCTATGTCACTAAATAAACTTTAGAAATCTCTTTTTTCCAGCACCTATAGAATGTTTGATTTTACAAGGTTATACTTACTTGTTGTTAATAAAGGATCAACACAAATAAGGAAATTAAAAACTAAAATAAACCCTATGATATCAAGGGGCATCAGGCTGAACTCAAGTAGTTTTTAACATATATACCAAGATTAAAAAATAAATAACATGATAAATTATTGAGTAGTTATTTGGTTTTCTATATTTTTCTGTAAATTATTCCATCATAAATATATTTGTATAAATATTTTTGTGTCTCCAGTTATTTCACAAATAAATTTGTCATGAATTTCTATAAAATTTTAATTTTATGAAACTTATTCCATGGATTTCTGTGTCAAAGGGAGATCTGTGATTTTAAGGGCCTTGAAATTTGTTGCCACATTGCTTTCCTGAAAAAGTTATCAACTTAGGTTCACACTACAGACAGCTTGAGGGGAAACTCCCTGCCCTCTTATGGGAGATCAAACTTTCTAAACAGAAGGTAGATACTCAGTCTCAAGGGAATTGGAATCTTGGAGAAAAAAAATGGGCTTTTAGAAGTATTATCTGAGAATATGTGCATGCCTTAACATTTTAAATGAAAGCATGACTGATTGGGGGAACAGAGAAGACAGAATCAGTTAATATTTTTCTGAGAGTAAAAAGTGGATCAACTTAGTTAGAGCTCCTTCAGGAGAAATAAATTTGGGAGGCAGAGGTGTTCAGACATAGAAGACAGAGTGTTCCCTTTTCTTTTCTTTTTTTTAAGTTTATTTATTTTGAGAGAGAGAGAGCATGCATGTACACGAGTGGGGGAGGGGAAGAGAGCGAAGGAGAGAGAATCCCGAGCAGCCTCCACATTGTCAGTGCTGAGCCTGATATGGGGCTCAAACTCACGAACCATGAGATCATGACCTGAGCCAAAACCAAGAGTCAGACACTTAACCAACTGAGCTACTCAGGCACCCCAAGATGGAGTGTTTCTTATTTGAAGTTAATCAGATAAAGATTTATTCTTAGAATAAAAGATAACAGGTTTATATTATACACACACACACACACACACACACACACCTTAGAACTAAGGAAACATATACCAAAGAGATCGATTTTAAGAAAGCTAAGGAGAGACAAGATCTATTAGTGGCACTAATATGAAAAGTGGGGTGTAAGGTAGGGATACACTTTTGTTAGATGCCCTTGGGAAAAAAAGGATTGATTAACTTCAACAGGACAGAACATGTCTCGAGAGGGAGTCCTAGAGAGGACAAGGAGGCAAAGGTGATGTTGAGCCCCTGTATAAGAGCAGGCGGCTGCCTCCAGAGTGTATATTGCAGGCAGAAGAGGGGGTGGGGACAAAGACACAGGGAAGGTCTGTTAAGAGAGGATGCCAGGCTAGGCCACTTAGGGGATGACGTCATGGCACGGAACTTAGAGATTTTCGTTGAAGTGCAGGCAGAAAACAGAGGGGAGAAAGAATGTTAACAAATACCAGACATTAAAGGGCAAATGACAATAGTATGAAAAGAATTTAGGGGGTATGTGAAGAAATTAAAGACCCTGCATTCATTTCCTATGGCTGCTGTAACGTGGTGGCTTAACATAACACAAATCTACAATCTTACATTTCTGGAGTCAGAAGTCCAAAAGGGTCTCATTGGGCTGAAATCAAGGTGTCAGCAGGCTTATATTCCTTTGGAGGCTCTGGAGGAGGATCTTTTCCCTTCCTTTCCATCTTCTAGAAGCAGCCATTCTTGGCTGTGGCTCTGTATCACTTCCACCTCTCCTTCTGTCTTCACATCTCCTCTGACTCTGACTCCCCTGCCTCCCTCTTATAAGAACCTTATGATTACATTGGGCTCACCCAGATAATCCAGAATAGTCTCTACATCTCATGGCCTGTAACTTAATCCATCTGCAAAATCCCCTTTGCCATGTAAAGTGACATATTCACTGGTTCTAGGGTTTAGGATGTGGACATCATTGAATCATTGGGGGACCACCAGTCTACCTACCATAGACGCCAAACATACTTGAGGTTCATGGTCTCCAGCATTTGGAAATGGTCTTACAGGCTCTCCTGGACAGTCTCCCCTTCTGAAGTTTGGAGCCCTTCTCTTTGTCTATGGGCAGAAAAAATGCCAAAGGATCCAGAAATGTAGCAAAAAATGGAGGCCCTAGTTAAAAAAAAATAAATTAATGAAAACAGCAAGAAGAAGCGTTAGAATTTCGAGAGAGTTTATCTGAGATGAACAAGAAGCAAAGAAAGTTAGAGTTTCTTCCCCTCATAGAATGTAGCTGGTGTCATTCAGAATAAGAATCCAGGGCCTAATGGAGGATTTTGTAACAAAGCACTGAGCTGGAAGACCATTCCTGACATGAATATATGTTTTCTGACTTGTTGCAACAATGTCTGAGAGAATTTTCAGTGACATTTTGGAGAAAGAGAGCTGGTCAAAGTTCTTTTACCCATTTTGACAAGTCTTTATTATTTTACACTAATGGAAAAGATCACATGTGTGGACATTAAATATAAAATGATGAGCTCTTGGGGCACCTGTATGACTCAGTCGATTAAGCGTCCAACTCTTGATCTCAGCTCAGATCTTGATCTCAGGGTCCTGAGTTCTGGCCCCGCGTTGGGCTCCGTGGTGGGTATGGAACTTACTTAAAAATCAACACAAAACAAAACAAAACAAAACAAAATCCCATGAGCACTTGAACACAATACCTGCATGGGGAGAGAATAGGCAGAGCCCTGTTGGGTGTGTGGAATTGAGGACGTCAAAGCCTTAACGTTGAGGGGGTTGTCACCAAAGAATCCAGAAGAGATTGGATCAGGAAGCACAGACTTCTGGAAGGGAGAAGGTATGAGAGCACCACAGGGTGGCTGCTGGAGGAGGAATCGCTTGTGTATATGTTGCCTCTGTCTACAACAACCATCACAGAACTGTGTGGTTAATAGGACAAATTATGAACGAAGATTTGGAGAAAATCACATAATGCCAACAACCTAAGAGAACAGGAAAAAATTGAGGACAAGCGAATTTATTCCCTGATTTTTTTCTCCACATTTGTTATTGAGAAAAGTGAGAATAAATGAATTGGCCCTCAAGGAAAGGAAAATAATGATTGAATTGATATTATGGAGATAAGATCTTATAGAATGCTTAATATAATTCAAAGACAAAGTCTGACATTTGAGGGAAAAATAGTCCTCACTCACAAAAAAAGGGGAGGGGGCAGATGAGATAAATAATAGGAAACTTTTTAAATAACTGAAAAAATTTTAAAAATAGAAATAAAGTGTCCATTTATTTTGGAATGATTACTTTTTTTTTAATCTGTGCAAAGTAATACATATTGCTTTTGGAAATGAAAGTCATATTCTTGAAACTATGTCTACTTTTACTGGTGATATTCAAAAGAGTAATATCCCCCTCAAAAGATGCATTTTTATTAAATCTTTAGTGTCAAAATGGCATGTGTATCCTTTAGATGAACCAGGGAAATAAGTAAGTGCTGAACATAACACTCACTTCTCACTGATGAGAAAAAATGCTGGTGGACTGACATCTTAATTGAAGAAAATGAAATCTTATTTTGCATTAAATCCTGAAAGCCCTTAGCTCTGGCACCAGTAATATCAGATCCAAGCTCGTTTTCCAGGTGGTATAAAATCTCAGTGTAGTACAGGAGAGACAGATTTTATTTATGAAAGATTCTGAGCGCTCGCTTCTTTGAAAGTAAAACCCTGGGATGTGGGAAAATCACTGGTATAAGAGTTAGCAACTTTGCAACTCAGTTCCAAATTGAGCCCATTGTTGGGTTAGAAGTGAAACAACTTGAAGTTCATGCTCCTCTAGAGTATCCTTGCCCGGGACTCAGTAGGTTTGGTATGTTATGTAAAGCTGGGCTTCCTCATGCTGCTTTACTTTGTTTGTATATGAAGTTGACATGGCGGCAGTCACCGCAATGAGAAGAAATGGCTGAATGAGTGAGCAGTAGAGAGGGAGGTCAATGCCTATATGTGTATGTATGCATCGCTATTAAATAATGGGCAAGGACCATGGATGGCCAAACAGCCACCTCACTGGCACATTCTTCTGGAAAAGTCCAAGAGTGTGTGACATGGCCTCCTGTGAACTGTCTTAGATGTAATTCTTGACTTCCATCTAACTTACAAATAGGAAAAATATTGATACTACAGTGGTCATATCAGTCTCTGCACGAAGGGAGAAGTTTTCCACTAAACTGGTTTTAATTTGTGAATAATGGAATCCTTTTTTGACTTTGAAAGGGCGGGCCTACGCCGGTGACTCCATCTTGTTCTGTGTCCTTCACCTTGACCACACCTCCTCCCCTTGAGTAACCACCCCCTCACCTGCCTAACAGGACTCGGACCCTTCCCCAGGACCCTTCCCTAGCCAATCGGCTGAGGCCATAGCCATTACCTCACCAACTGCCCCTAGGCCCCAATAAAACCTTTGTCCTTTTGAAACGTGCTCTCTCTCCCCGGTATCTCACCGCTGCATCAGTGCAGGTAGGGGATTGAGCTCGAGCTAGCTCGAATAAAGGCTCTTTTGCTTTTACATCGGACTCGGCTCCCTGGCAGTATTTGGGGATCACGAATTCTGGGCATAACAACTTCAGGTGATGTATTTAATTTGCCATGGTTCCTGAACTCTGCAGTTTATCCCCTGGCCCCCACTCCCAACCAAGATGGCATCATGGGAGAAGTGTGGTCTCTGGGATCAAAGAAATGCAGTAGCTCCTCATACTGGCTACTGGTCAGTCACACAACTTTGTCTAGGGTATCGAACAGCTCTGGACTTGTTTCCTTCTCTGGAAACTGAGGATGTAACAGCTGACCCTTGGCACTGATATGAAAGTCAAATGAGCATACGCAGATAAAAGAGAACTAAGAGGGTACCTGAGTGGCTCAGTCAGTTGAGTGGTAGGTAGACTCTTGATTTCAGCCAAGTCATGATCTTGTGGTTTGTGAAATCAAGCCCCGCATTGGGCTCTGTGCTGACAGTGCACAGAGCCTGCTTCTGATTCTCTCTCCCTTTCTCTATTCCCCTCCCCTGTCATGCTCACTCCGTCTCTAAATAAATAAATAATTTTAAAAAAATGTATAGGAAAGAGGCAACCAAGAAAAGTAAGGGCTAGCATCACTTGTCCCTTTGATTGGGGCAGGTAGAGCTTAGGCTAAGATTCCTGTGGTGCTCTGAAGGCACCCACAGCCTTAGGTGGAGGATTGAAGCTTGAGATGATTTCTTCATTCCATCTTAGCCCTCAGAGCTTCCACCATCATCTTCTCCTCCCCTCTCCTCACCTCCCCTCCCTTCCCCTCCCCTCCCCTCCCCTCCCCTCCCCTCCCCTCTTCTCCTCTCCTCTCCTCTCCTCTCCTCTTATGGAATGCCAGACCTGAACAACAGCGAGATTAATTCCCAATCTTTTTTTTTTTTTTTTTAAAGTTTGTGTAAACTAGTGAAATTTTCCCAGGAACTGGCTCTGGTCTTGCACATTTCCCCAGTGTCTCTCTGGGCTCCTCTTTTTCAGTTATTGAGACTCTCCCATGCCTTTCTCAGAAAATCTTCTTCATAATATCACATTAACATGGTAGACTAACAGATCTCAGTTGATATCAGAGTCCCCTTCCTTGCAAAGGCCTTCCTGTCTAAAATGTCCCTTAGTCATGTCAGTTACCCCTTTTCTTATGCAGAGAGGGAGTCCTGGATTGCCAGCAGCCCTGTGGCCCCTTGAAGAAGGGAAAAGAATTAAATGGAAATCTACTGTGTGATTTTTCAAGCCAGTTTCCTTGAAAATCAAGGGTTTTCTTGTTTTCACATGCAATTAACATCAAGGTTAAATGTCACCAGCTGGTATTTGACGTATTGCTCATTCTCCCAGCAATTCACAGTTTGAAGAGTATTTATCAGCTTCAACATTGACATTATGAAGCTGCTGACATGGTTTGAGGACCCAGTGGGTCTTCTAATCACAAGGCACTAAACACACACATCATCCCAACTGAACCTCAGAATTCTTTGAGGAAGACCTTCTAAAACATCAGCAGCAGAATTCATCTGAGTTGCCAGGGACTTGGGTTAAAAGTTTGTGAAGAACTGTAAAATATTGTGCTCACCAACATTCTCTCTACCCTGACTCAACTTGTTGAACATAATTATAAATGAATTAGACATGACAGCTATAACCTTCTGTTAACTCCACAGTCGTAAAAGACCAGATCCAACACATTCACAGTAAAATACACACACGTAGACTTTAATTTTAAAAGAAAATTTGCTACTTTATTTTGCTTGGCTTTGGGCAGACTTGGAGAATTCTGTCTTTTCATGGGTCGTAGATGTCTTTTCTCTAGAAAGAGCCAGAAAATTCTCTCTTCTACTGCCTAGAAGAACTTTCATAAACCAAGAACCAGCATGAAATCACCCCTTGTCAATTTTCATTCTGGTACATACTGATGGGAAAATGATCCCCTTTGTGGATCAATAATCCTCAAATCCAGTATAAACAAATATGAGGTGTGCCCATTTGTGGTCCATCTTCCTTAACTGTGTTTGGTTTATTTGCCTCCCTCATGGTTCTTGAAGTATACTGATCTGCGTGTCAATTTGGAAATAGGACCAGAAGCTTTGGAGTGTGGAGTCTAAGGTCAAGAACACTCAGTTAAATTTTCCCCATTCATTCCCTGAAATAAATGGAACATGTAACCCAGGGTTGTTTTTCTTTTCTTTTCTTTACTTTTCTTTTCTTTTCTTTTCTTTTTTCTTCTTTCTTCTTTTTTCTTTCTTTCTTTCTTTCTTTCTTTCTTTCTTTCTTTCTTTCTTTCTTTCTTTCTTTCTTTCTTTCTTTCTTTCTTTCTTTCTTTCTTTCTTTCTTTCTTTCTTTCTTTCTTCTTCCTGTGCAGAACTCACATAGGATATTAAGGGCTGACACTTATTGACTGTTTTCCAAGCACCAGGTACCATTCCAGGTGTTCTACATCTGTTCTCTTGGATACCCTTAACAGTCCAATGAGTTAGGTGCACAAAAATACAAAAGAAATTGAGTACTTTAAAAACCATAGTTCCTGGAAACCATCTCATATATGAAAATTGTCAAAAGCCACTGAATATGTACCTTGCACTGTATGTCACCTCATACCCAGCATTCAGACAAGGAACCAAGATGTGGCTGCCATTTCAACCACAAAGTGTTATGTGTCATGAAAGTTCACAGGGTATCAGAGCAGAGAGTCTCAGACTTTAATATCTATCCAACTCACCTGGTGATGTTGTCAAAATGCAGATAATTAGTCAGTGGGTCTGAGGTGGAGCCTGGGAATTTGCAAGTAGGGCTGGACCTGCTCTTCCTTCAAGCACACATTTACCATCATGGAACCAGACAACAGGCTTGATGTGAGCCCTGCTCATGAGAGACATCTATGAGCATTTGCAGGATTGCAGGACTGATAGACTAACCTTGAAGCCGGACTAGGGCAGCATGAGGTAGAGACAGGACTGGTGCCAGGATTCAAAACTGAAAAAGGTCCTTGCTCCAGGTGCTGACCTACATTTTGCATGATGCTATGGGTGAGTGCCTCCTTCAGCCCTCCCCTGTCACCTTGCTTAACCTCTTTCCCTCTCATCCCCGGCTCTGATTTTCTTATCAGATCAGCCACATACCTGAATGAGATATCTTACCCTAGTACCAAGTTTACCAGTAATTTCTTGGCTACAGACAATCCAGCATTTCAGATGAAGCAGAGAGAAATCTGGGACATCCCACATAGCTCCCAGGGGCTTTCTTGTCTTGTCAGACCCACACTGTCTGGTGGAGAATAATAGATGGGCTCGAAGTGAAGTTCTGTGGAGATCCACACAGCAGGGAGGGTCTCGATGTAGAAACATCCTGTGCTGTGCCCCCGAGAGTTGAGCTTATGTGACATTCTCTCCAGGAAGCCTTGCTTCATAGATTCTGGGTTTATTGACTAAGAGTTATTCATTAGTCAGGACAGCCTGCTAATGGCATTCACTAAATAAAGTCCCTCCCTTCTAGCAGATACCATTAGTCTTTTCACCCATTTGTTTAGCTATCAAGAAGCTTGGCCAGGGCATCTCTCAGTAAAATGAGTGAATGGATCCCAGTCCAGGAGCTTCAACCTCTTCCTCTCTCCTAGTTGCCGAGAACAATTTTTGGAAATGTTCAATTATTTTTGGCTCCCTCTGTAATGTTATGATCGGCAGTTTACAGAACGCTTGAGTAACTCCTATAACTTACAAAACTCATATAAGTGGAGGAGCCAGGATTAGTCGTACACAGTCTGACTGCAGAGCTTGTGTGTTTAACCACACAGTGGACTTCACAGTTGGTGATGACCGTGGAGCCCTCCCTCCTTGCCCACGAGGCTGGCTTGCACAGATGATGTCCTTGGGTTTCCTGACCTCCTGTAGATTTGGGCCACTGTGGATCAGCAGTAGGAGATAGGATAAGAGACAGAGGAGGTTGGGACATTTGTTCTTCCTGCTCCCTCCATCTGGTGTCACCTCTGGCTGGACTGTGACCTGGGACCATGCCACAATTTCTCTCTGGTGGCCCCTGCTATGAGCCATCCTCTCTTTTCTTGTTCCTTTAGTCCCAGAGATGCCCCCAAGTGCCGTTCTATCCCTTATGATTCTCAACACTGTGACACATCTTTACAAATAATCATTTTATTAAACTTCCTCAATGACACAATTTGAGTGTGACATCTGTTTCCTGCTAGGACCCGATGGGAAAAAGTCTGCACAACCATCATCCGGAAGTGCGTGTGTGTGTGTGTGTGTTTAATTAATTATTATTATTATTATTTTTTTTTTGGAGAGAGAGAAAAACAAGTGGGGGAGGCCAGAGAGAGAGGGAGAGAGAGAATCCCAAGCAGGCTCTGTGCTATCAGCACAGATCCTGACACGGGGTTCAGTCTCACGAGCTGTAAGGTCATGACCTGAGCCTAAATCGAGAATAGGCTGCTTAACCAACTGAACCACCCGGGTACCCCTGTGTATTTTCAATGAACTTTATCCAAACCAAATCAAATGGCTGAGTGTGGGACTAAAGCAATGCCATATTGTCTCAAAGTCCTCCAGATGGTATGCTAAACTGCCATGTGTTAAAAGCTCTCCCCCTATGTTTGTTCAAAAAGGTTGCCCATGCCCTGTATAGCACATGGACCTCGTTGCCCGGGAGGTCATAAACAGTGACATGCAGGATGTTTGGAGTTCTTCCTCCCTCTCAGCTCTCCTGGAATGTAGATTAAAACTGTCATCTTCAATTAGCAGAGAAGCCAGCTAGAGCAGAAAGAGCTACTTTCTCAAGGTCACTACCAGTTGATGACCAGGGTGACAGTCAAGCTCTGATTCTCTGCATTGCTCATCACTTTCTGAGATTTCTGCAGTAACTATGGGGTGTGTCCATTCTGTGCCCAGTGTCATTAGTCTTTGGGATGAGCTATATGGAAAAGGAAAACAACAATTACAATTCCATTTCCATCACTCTTTATTGAGGAGTGGAAACAGATCAAAGGAGACCTAACTCCGTGCTTACGTACATGCAAATGTTGAAAGTCGGTGGGAGCACTGAACAGCCTGCTGAGACATTTCAGGCAGCTCTTCTCTCCCCTGCCCCACCTTCTCTATTCCCACCATAATTGTAGAATTTCTGTAAATGTAAAATTTCCACTTAAAATTCATAAGTGCCAATTTCATTACTTGTAAATTGCTCTGCATACTAATTGGATCCTAACCTGTACCTATGTAATTTTGCTAAAACCTGTTTATCTCTAGTCCTTGGGATGACTTGAGGCTTGCTTCTGTTTCTGCAGAGGCGATGCAGGACAGAAGTCCCACCAGCTGATCCTCAGGAGATGTATGCTCTCCCCACCCCTCATATGCCTCAGTGAGTGCTGCAGATGAATTGTTATCCCTTAGCAGAGCACTCCTCCCTGCAGTTTTTCCCATTTGCAACCTTCTTCCTGTCCTGGACTCTTGGAAGATATTGCTGGAGGTTAGAGAGGGAGCTGAGCCGTACTGAAGAATTTTCACTATAGATTAAGGCACTGAGGTCCTAAACTATGATGGCAATTGCTATTGCCTGTGTCTACCATCTAGAGATATTAAGACACTTAGACAAGTGTTATGAAATCTTTAGCAGCCATTGTAAATGAAATGTTGCAGCCTATCTTCTTAGCTCTGCCCATGGAGCCTGGCAGGAGAGAGAAGGGTTGACATGCAGTGTGTTAATCTATGAATGGCAAACTTCTCTTGACTTAAGGATTATGGTCTCCTCCTCGGCCAGAATGCTCAGAAGAGTTGTAAAGAAGAAATATATTTGCCCAATGTAAATGTTTTTCAACATTTTATTATGAAAAAGTGGAAATACATAGTGAAGTTGGAAGAATTTTAGAGTGAACACCCATGTTATGGACTGAATGTGTCTCCACGAAATTTGTATGATGAACATATAACCCTCAGTAACCACAGAATGTGGCTATATTTGGAAAGAGGGTCTTTAAAGAGTGAAATGTTAACAACATTAAAATGAGGTCATGAGCGTGGGCCCTAATCCAGTCTGACTGGGGTCCTTATAAGAAGAGGAGGTCTGGACATAGGTGGGGACAGAGGGAAGATTCAGGAGAAGACAGCCATTTATAAGCCAAGGAAAGAGGTCTGGAATGGATTCTTCTTTCCCCAGCCCTTAGAGGCAGTAAACCCTCCTGACACCTTCATCTTGGACTTTTAGTCTCCAGAACTGTGAGAGAACAAATTTCTGTTCTTTTAAAGCCACCCAGTGGTACTTAGTGATGGCAGCCTTAGGAAATTCAGACAAACCATATGGCCATCACCTAGGTACTGCTATTGCCATGTTTCTCTTTTAACTTTATTCTGCCCCTTCTTATATATCCATCCCTCTGCCATCATCATTCTGGCCTGATTTAAATGTTATCTCTGATTTGTTTGTAATCCCATGGCCCAAAAGAATACAAAGGAATGGTCCTCACTTAAGGAGCATTAAACCTTTAGACAATTGAGGGGTGTCTATGGTGGCATGATCAAAAGCATACATGGGTTTTTATAGTTGTATTTATAAAAACATAACATTTCACATAGATTTGGCTTCTTGGGTATAAAGCAAATCTTGTAGACCATGGGGGAAGGGAAGGGAAAAAATAGTTTCAAACAAAGAGGGAGGTAAACCTATAAGAGACTCTTAAATACAAAGAACAAACTGAGGGTTGATGGGGGGAGGGAGGGGAAAATGGCTGATGGGCATTGAAGAGGGCAGTTGTTGGGATGAGCACTGGGTGTTGTATGTAAGCCATGAATCATGGGAATCTACCCCCGAAACCAAGAGCACACTGTATACACTGTGTGTTAGCTAACTTGACAATAAATTATATTAAAAAAAATAGCAGCACATTTGGGTAGTAGCGACCCCTGTCTGCATCCTGAGCTCATGTGATTTCTGTGGGAGGAAGGAAGCACAAGAACTTACTTGGGATGTGGCTGGCGGGGAGGTGAGAGGAAGTATGGGTAGATATGATGCTTCCACACACGCACAGAACAGCACAAAGTAACCTGGGCAGAGCTGCACTGGTCCTGTAACCAAGGGGCTTAGTCTCCCTTCCTGGGAGGATAGGGGCTCCCAAGCTTGGGTGGGAGACAATGAAAATGTCCCCTTGCCTATGGAGAGTGCAGCCTTGTCCCATGTCCAGAGACATGTTAAGCTAAAAGAGAGAACTCTTACCTGAGAATCATCTCTGGTCACCAGCTCCCTTCTGAGGGTTTTGGTATCTAAACTACTGGTCACTGAAATCACTTAAGGTGGAATCTTTGACAGGATATTAGACAAAATGACACCACTTGGTAGTGTGCTACTGATAAACCTTTCTTCCTAAACATGCTACATTGGCTTGACCTGGAACCTGGGCTTAGGATGACCATGCCAGTTTTAGAGTTCCCCTCTGGGTCAAACTGCCAAGCCGCACTGCTGGTGACAGGCTTCTCAAGGAAAGAGAACCAAAAGGGAGAGATTGCTTTCATTTCTGTCTTTTGAGAGAGACACAGTTTGACAGCCTTGTGATCCTTTTTCTTAATCAATCTGCACTTGACATTTAATATGTGCTCGGTGTTGATAGCAATGATAATCACGCATCTGCTAGCATGGGTAATGGCATGCCTGAGGAAGAAACACTGAATATATGAATAAAGACGATTACATTTATTTTTTTCTTGGATATAGAAGGTGGGTCTCGATTCTAATGATGTGCCTTGTGGATCTCTCCGGAAACATTCCGGAGTACTGGGGCAGTACCTCCATCACGGATGCGGGCCCTTTCATACTTGTTTCAGTGTTGCTTTTCCTGTAGTTTGACCTCAGCTCTTGGTTGCGAGCTCACACAGGACAGATGGGGTCTAGCACTTACCAGCTCCTGCTCGTCCAGCCAATGCCTCTCCCTGCTCTCTGCTCACAGTAGGTCCTGAATACACGTGTTTTGAATGGAGAACTGAGTGGAGGCATTTCTATTTCCCTTTTGTGTGAACCAATGCCTGATGCTTCCTTTGCCCCTGACAGCTCATCCTTCAGCAGGTACAGGTTCCAGGGTGTCCACAGGGACAGACACAGAGTCCTCGGGGCAGGTGGCTGCAGTCAGCTGAAGGCCCTCTCTGTAACCCAGGGCCTTCGGTCTTTCCTCTCTTCACCTCCATGCTTCACCTCCTTCCACTCTTCACTCTCTATTCTGTCCATCCTTCATTCTAGATTTTAGATTTTTCTTTCTCCTGTGCTATAGGAGACTTTGAAGGTTCCTGGTGTCCTTGTAAGCCAGATTTCTTACACCAATTCATCTCAATTCATCAGATGCCTGATGATAATCTTGAACCTTAAATATTGGCCCCCCTCAAGGAGGCTTCTGTGTGGATTTGTCTGCCCCTCCCAGGAGGCTGTGAACTGAAGCATGAAGAACGGAATCCTTCCTAAAACTGAAAGGAAGCCTGATTACTTTTTCCCCCAGACAATAGGTGTCAACTTATTCTATAAGTAATGTCACAGGAAGCAGATGCTTTCTTTCTCTCTCTCTCTCTAAGAGCCAGAGGCAGAATTCCCCTAGATTTGTGTTGTATAATTCGGTAGCCGCTGTCATGTGCTAACAAGCACTTGAAATGTGGCCACTTGGAATTGAAATGAACTGTAACTGTAAAATCCAAGCCAGTTTAAAGACTTATTAAGACAGTAAAAAGAATTTTTAAAACATTGTGGAATACCTTATTAATAACATATATATTATTTATTGTTTACATGTGGAAATTTCTGATACTTCAGGTTAAATAAAATATTATGAAATATTATTTCCCCTATTTCTCTATTTTTAAATTTAAAACGACTTTATTGGGGTGCCTGGGTGGCTCTGTCAGTTACGTGTTTGACTCTTTATCTCGGCTCAGGTCATGATCTCACAGTTCATGGGACTGAGCCCCTCATGGGGCTCTCTGCTGACAGCATGAAGCCTGCCCGGGATTCTTTCTCTCTCTCTCTCTCTCTGTGCCCCTCCTTCCACTTTCTCTCCCTTTCTCTCTCTCTTTTTCAAAATGAATAAATAAACATTAAAAAAATAGGGACACCTGGGTGGCTCAGTTGGTTAAGCATCTGACTTCAGCTTAGGTCATGATCTTGCAGTTCATGAGTTCGAGCCCTGCGCTGGGCTCTGTGCTGACAGCTGGGAGTCTGGAACCTGCTTTGGATTCTGTGTCTCCCTCGCTCTCTGCCCCTCCCCTACTCACAACTCTCTCTCAAAAACACATAAACATTAAAAATTTTTTTTTAAGTTTAAAAAATAAAACTACTTTATTCAGGTGACATTTGATCAACATGAAAAAAAAACTGTACATATATTATATGTACAATTTGATGAATTTGTAGACAAGTATACACCCGTGAAACCATTACCATAATCAATGTCATAAACATACCCTTCAGCTCCAAAAGTTTCTTCCTATTTTATTTATTTATTTATGTAATGATGATAACACTGAACATAAGAACTACCTTCTAGCAAATTTTTAAGTATGCATCAGCCACCTCTTTTCTGGGAGGGATACGTTCCAAGCCCCCCAGTGGGTGACAGAAACCATGGATAATACCAAACCTTATACATACTGTGTTTTTTTCTGAGACATACATACATGTAATAAGGTTTAATTTTCAAATTAGCCACAGTAAGAGATTCACAACAATAACTAATAATAAAATAGAACAATTTTAACATTATCTTGTAGTCAACGTTATGCGAATATGGTCTCTCTCTCACAAAATACTTTATTGTGCTGTTATCATCTTTCTTATTGTGATGATGAGTGATAAGATACCCACGTGATGAGATGAAGTGAGGTGAATGATGTAGGCATTGTGATGTAGTATTAGGCTACTACTGACCTGTCAACACCCCAGAAAGAGGATCATTTGCTTCTGGACAGCAGCTGACTGCAGGTAATGTGGGAAGCAAGATGACGGCTAAGGGGGGTTACTATAAATCCAGGCACAGCACTCAACAGTGGATTCCAGGACTTGTTCGTCTTCCATAACCGGAACTTGGCACCCTTTGATAACACTGCCCCATTTCCCCCTTCCCCAGCCTCTGATAACTGCCTTCCTACTCTGCTTCTACTCATGTTTCTTTCCTCAAACAGGTGGGATCAGGTAGTACTGGTTCTTCTGTGTCTGCTTATCTCGCCCAGCACGATGTCCTCCAAGTTCATCCACGTTGTCACAAATGTCAGAGTTTCCCTTTACGTTTTGGCATGTGGCCAACAGAAAATTTAGAATTACAGATGTGGCTCACATACTCTTTCCACTGGACAGAGCTACTCTGGGGAATGAACAGGTTTTTTGTTAATCAAATTATTTTGATGACCCATGGCAGTGAGATGACAGGTCGGAAGAGGGACAGGGTGAGCAAATGGCAGGGCTGGGCACAGGGGACTGACAGGGCAGAAAGAGCAGAGGAAAATTTTAAGAACAGGAATTCTGAATATTCAGTGATGCTGTTTGCAAGTTAGCGATGCAAACTTTTCTCTGACCCTCCTGACTTTCGGTAAAGTTTCCGCTCAGAGTGTTTTCATGGAAAATCAAGGGCAATCCGTGGGTGTGACGTGAAGGTACAAAGCCACAGGTTATAAAATAGAGATGGGAACTGAGAAGCAGCAAATCCAAGTCAGAGAGCACCAAGGACCATGTGAATGTCCAGAAAAATGCATAATCCCTGGAGAGACGACTGGACTTGGAGAAGTCATGGGATGGGCTTGTGGGTCTCACCAGCAGTGCAGCCTTACAAAGGGGGCCCAGTCAGATGTCATTTTCTGAATAGTGCAGGCTCTACTAGTGGACACAGCATGGTTTCTGACACTTTATTATGGAAGTTTGCAGATATTTGGCAAAGTTGAAATAATTGTACAAATGAACACCTATATATATCCCCCTGCTTAGACTCTACCATTAACATTTTATTATACTTAAAAAAATTACATATCCATTTGACTATCTAATGCTCCATATATTTATCAATCCATCTCATTTTTGATGCATTTCAAAGTAAATTTCACTTATCGGTATACTTCCCTTTATAAACTTTAACATCAGGATATGCCATCCCCAAATATGCCACTTTGGTTTTTTGTTTGTTTGTTTGTTTTTTTGAATTTTTTAATGGTTATTTATTTCTGGGACAGTGAGAGACAGAGCATGAGTGGGGTGAGGGGCAGAGAGAGAGGGAGACACAGAATCTGAAGCAGGCTCCAGGCTCTGAGCTGTCAGCACAGAGCCTGACATGGGGCTCGAACTCACAAACTGTGAGATCATGACCTGAGCCGAAGTCAGTCGCTCAACCCACTGAGCCACCCAGGCACCCCAGCCACTTTGGAATAAGGATTCTTTTGAGCGGAAGGCAATTGAGAATCAAGAAATGTGTGAAGAATTTTTCTGCCTAAAAGCAGGGCATAAATTTCCTTTTTGTGGGGTGACCCTCTCTTCTATACCAAGAATAAAAGAATAATGTTTATCATTGGAGATGAAGAGTCAGCACGGAGATGAATCTGTGTAAATGGACCTTACTAAAAAAATTCCTTAATTTTCATTAGTTTCCTCCAAGCACTTCCTAATCACTTTCTTACAATCTATGATCTCTCAAACCTAAACTCTCTTTCTTTTTTAAAAAGGTATAGATGTCCCAGAATCTAAGCGCTTCTTCAAGTTTCACTTATTTTTTGTGAGCTCTCATGTGTAACATGTTAATAAAATGTGTATTTTTTTCCTCCTGTTAATGTGTCTTTTGTCAGCTTAATTTTCTGGCTCCAGTCCTCAAACATAACAGGGTAGAAGAAAAGTTTTTCCTCCTTCACAAATAACATTAATTGGAGTTCAATATATAAGGTAAAACTTATGTACAATGGGTGTGTAGTTTTGATGAAAGTATATACCTGTGTAACACAAAGCCCTGTAAATATATGGCAAATTTCATCCCCCCAGAATGTCCCTTATGCCCTTTCCCTCAATCCTCACCTCCATCCCCTAGAAGCAACTACCTTTCAGATTTTTCCTGACCATAGATTAGTTTTGTCCTTTCTGGGACTTCTTGTAAATGGAATCATACAGTGCATACTATTTGGGTAAGACTTCTTTTACCCAGCAATTTTTTTGACATTCTTCCATATTGTTATTTTTTTTTAATTTTTTTTAACGTTTATTTATTTTTCAGACAGAGAGAGACACAGCATGAACGGGGGAGGGGCAGAGAGAGAGGGAAACACAGAATCTGAAGCAGGCTCCAGGCTCTGAGCCATCAGCCCAGAGCCCGACGCGGGGCTCGAACCCACGGACCGCGAGATCGTGACCTGAGCCGAAGTCAGACGCTTAACCGACTGAGCCACCCAGGCGCCCCTTCCATATTGTTATTAAACACAACATTCTAAAGCATCTTCTGTCACTCTAAAATGAGCCCAAACAATTTTATTTCTACCAGACAAAGCATACCTCTGGAATTTAACATAAAGACATGGACATCACCATAGTCCTTCACGTCCAATATTATGCTCCTGATGTTGATAATAGTAGCTACACCCCAAAATACACTACTTT
Source organism: Neofelis nebulosa (assembly GCF_028018385.1). Taxonomy (NCBI): domain Eukaryota; kingdom Metazoa; phylum Chordata; class Mammalia; order Carnivora; family Felidae; genus Neofelis; species Neofelis nebulosa. Next base: position 86,852,215 of record NC_080790.1, read on the forward strand.
GGCATAATACTAATTTAAGCTGAAGGAAATTAAGAAAAAGCAGATTACAGGGATGGCCCTCAGAACTTCTCCTTTTGATCTAAAAGCAGAGCATACGTTTTATCTGGAAAAAGGTGCCCTCCCCACACTAGGTAAAGGAGAACATCCTTATCACTGGGTACTAGAAGTCTACATGGAGGGGAATCTATACAAACAAACTTACTAAAAATAACAGTATCTTCCATTGTTTCTCTGTATACCTCCTAGTCCCTTTCCCATAAGTAGCCACCCCTACCTCAGACCCTTTTTCCTTCTGTCCTGGCACGTTTGCATAAGTTCTCACTCTTTGTGAAAAGGTATATGAACTCTCAAGACTACCTGCTCTTTTTGGTTTTTCGTTTTTTTATATATGGAGGCCTCCATGTTCCTGTAAAAATATTAACATCAAATATGAACTGTGTGCTTTTCTCCTACTTACCTGTCTTTTGTCACTGTGATTCTTAGGCCAGCCACAGAACCTGAGAGAAGAGGTTTTGTGCTATACAGTTCTAAGAAATATCTGTGTCCTCAATAATCTCACTTCAAAAGATACATAAAATATAAGAATACCCAAACATCATATATTCCTGTTGAGGACATACTTAAAAATTCACCAACCATAAACATACTATAATACTTCTTTAATCTATGTATTTCAATTTTTATCATATCTTTATATCATGTCAGAAGCTTGCTACCCTCTACACTGAGTAGAACTTTTTCAAAAGCTGCCCCTTCATCTAATATTCTCAAACTGGAAATATACTTTGCCTAAACCCTCCCAAGCTCTTTGTGTGATGTAGGTCCATTATCCTCTCTCAGCTTCCATCTTTCAGAATGGACACATTTCAGATTTGCTAAAGTTTTATCGTGCTTTTAATTAATATGGCAATCAGTTAATGGTTACTTATCATCGGCCTCCTATGATTAACGTGTTATGGAACTGGTGAATAAGACAGATATGGTCCCTGCCTATGTAAATCTTGATTGATTGATCATAAGTGAGCAAGACGGTATGCAAGAATAGTTCAGATGCTATGAAAATATAAAGCAAGGGCCCTAACTTAGTCTTCCTGAGAAGAGGCATCAAGCAGGGTTGAGGATGATCAAAGTTAGGTAGTCAATGCAAGCATCCATCAGGCTTCCAGAAGTCGGCTCCCACAGTTGCAGAACTGGGGGGCAAGCACTTAGCTCACGATTGACCACATGGCGTGAATCAGTCCACTGAGTTTTTGGCTGCCAAAATTCTTTGCCACTCTGGTTTGGTGGTCATTGATTCCCAATTCCTAATATTGCTCTTGGAACATATTGGAAGTGTATTTATCAAACGACTTTGAATGCTCTTATAGTTGCAAAAATAAAAAAATGCTATTTTCCACATCCATGAGTAGCTAATCTGAATGTGAATAAATATGGATGAGCAGTAATTTATGCATATATTGAAAATATGCCTTCTTAGAGATCTATAATGCTTTATCTCACTCTAGAAGCCTCATCAAAAAAAACAATGGAATGCAGTAGATTTTAAGGATATACATTTTACCAAAGGTACCAAAACCTTTACTAAACTTCAATCCCTTAGTTGAAGAAAGAATGTTGTAAAAAAAAAAAAAAATCTTGTGGACTGGCTCCTGGGAAGTTTGTAAACAATTTCCTTCTTTCTTTTTCTTTTGTGTCCTTCCATAAAGTAGCCAAGCATTATTCCTATAAGCTATCAATTCTAACAGAAGGCAAATCACATGTATTTATTAACTTTCTTGAATTCTTTTTTTTTTTTTAGCTTTTTTACTGTTTATTATTTTTGAGAGAGAGAGAGAGACAGAAAGCAAGCAGGGAAGGTGCAGAGAGAGAGGGAGACACAGAATCAGAAGCAGGCTCCAGGCTCTGAGTGTTCAGGACAGAGCCCGATGTGGGGCTTGAACTCACAGACCACGAGATCATGACCTGAGCTGTCGTTGGCCGCCCAACCTACTGAGCCACCCAGGCGCCCCTAACTTTCCTGAATTCTTAACATCACTTGCTAATCCCTTAAAAAAAGTTCCCTCTTGATCTGAAGGTAATGGTAGCAATAAAAATACACATTATAGTATCATTAGGAATTGTTTGTTTTGTCTTCAGTCTCTTCTGAAGTTCCTCCACTGGATCAGCTGATAATGATAGCAATCAAAAACATACAGCATGCAGGCGGGGGGCAAGAGAATCCCAGGAAAGACATACAAGACGTTCAATTGGGATTTAAAATTAGATGGAACCAATGAGCCAGAAAACAGATAGGGGAGGCTGCTTGACAGTCTGTAGCAGCAGCAGGAATGAGCATCCACGGAGTAGGGGTCTCAGCTGGGCAGATGTCTGTGCCAGAGTGAGTGACAGATGAGACAGGATGGAGCAGCCTCCATTCTGGGAAGTGGGTGCTGTCACTACTTGGTACAGTCTCCTTTTGAGGGAGTGGTCCCACTCATTTAAGGAAGGAACACTGTAGATAGAGTTAATAGATGTCGTAGTAGACCTCTGCAAAATTTAAGTACAAACCATGGTGTGATGTTCGTTGCTGAACTATCATATATTGAAGTCCAGGGAAGAAACCACCCAGTTGATGTAGCACTAGCGTATGCAAGCCACGTGAAGTGCATCTTCCCTGCTGAATTATGAGAGATTTCCAACATTCTTTATTCCATAAACCAACATTGATTGCATACTTATCTTGTGCCAGATTTAGGATATTTTTTTGTCCAAGTTGTTAAACAAAAGGGAGGCAAGAAAGCAAGCAGCAGGAAGACCAGGTAGAAGTCTCCCAAAATATTCCTCAGAAGAGAGGATGACGTTCAGGGTCTCACAAAGGGAGAACTTCAGCATTTGCTCATGGGATGGATATGGCGTATGGGAGGAGAGGAGTCAAGGAGGAACCTGCTGTTCTTATGGTGGGCAAATAGAAGAAAGGAGATTGTATTTATCAAGATGGAGGGTCTGTGGGAGGTACTGGGGAAAAAATGGAGAGCTCATTTTGAACATGTGAACTTTGACAACTCCATTAGACATCTAAATAGAGATGTCAAGAAAGCATTTGGGAATACAAGTCTAGAACCCAAGTGCTGAAGGATCACTTTGGGGGTTGTTGTTATTTAAATAGTATTTCAAGCTATGAGACTGGATAAGATGCCCTAAAAAGTTACTCAGCTTAGTATTTGAAATAGCTGTTAAGTAGATCCAATTAAAATGAAAGGACATATTGACTTAAAAAATCATTATCCGAGGAATCATAAAGATAGAACTTATAATTGGTCTCCTGAGAGAGGTGGACAGATCCATAGAAGACTGGATCTGAAAACTACGTAACCCCAAAGACACACAGCGATTGTATCATTTATGCCTGTCCCCAAAGTGTCACAGAGCACCTAAAATATAGATGATGCCCATTCAATATCTGATAAGTGAATGGATGGATCAATGAATGAAGCTTGATGGAGAGGCAGTCAGGCTTCCCAGAGACAGGGAACCATGATTGTAGGGCTTGGGTGTCCCTGGGTCTTACACTTTTTAATTTAATTTAATTTAATTTAATTTTATTTTATTTTATTATTGAAGTATAGTTGACATACAATGTTATATTAGTTTCAGGTGCCTCACACTTCCCTACTGCCTTTTTTCTTAGCTATTTACGACCAAGTCTTAGGATGTGAAATCCCTGTCTAATTCATGGTGTGAAAATTAACCCTACTGTCTTCTTTCCTCTCATAATAGGAACTGATGGATGAACACTCAGGAATCACCAGGCTGAGAGAGAGAAGGGTGAATAAGCCAGAGACCCCCAGAACAGCTCTGGGGAAGCAGCACTGTAGGCTCTTATTTCTATAGTCACCTTTTATTTTGCAGCCGCAGTTCACGGGGAGGAATACCAATGAGTTGAGGCACGCTGCTAATTGCCAGATCAACATAACCTCTAGGGAGAAAAGCAAAAAAGCATTCCTATTAACTTCAGCAGTGAAATAATTTGAATCTCCTTCTAAGATGTCTTGTCTCTTTTTTGGTTAATTACTGTGGCAAACCTTATTTTCTCTTTAAATCAAGCCCTGCAATGCCCTTAATTCAACTGGGCTGCTACTAAAGTGCAGCCTTCAGGGGAATGAACTGGGAGTCTTTCATCTGAGAAAAAATAAACCTTCTTGGGGGTTATAGCTTTGTCACTGATCTCAACAAGGAAGGCATAGTGTCGGCCAGCCTGCACCTGTCAGGGGGTCGGGGGACAGCCCTCCCACCTTACCACCCTGCTTCCAGGAGAAAGGTGAGGATGCTTCTGTGTACAGTCACCACTCACTTCTGTTTCCTCCCGAAAACCATCATCTCTCTTATGCAATGTGAAGTGAACACTGTTCAGAAAACTTTTTCCTTCATGTTGGCCAGGGCAGATTCGCCACGGGCTCTGGCCAGGACAGCTCTTGCTTGTTGAGCATGTACTGTGTGCTGAGCACCTTCTGAGCACCCTACCCAGAGGCGATCATTGAACACAGCAAGCCGAAAAGTCATTACTATGGTATAGCCTGACTGCAGAAAAAGAGAGGGAGAGGGCTTAAGCAATTTGCCAGCTGACAGGCTGCTAGTGCTAGTGCGGGAGAAGACAGGGCTGCAGGATCCAGACATAAATTCAGAATCACAGCAGGTTGGTGCCCTCATGCTCTCTAATTGGATATTTTATTTGTTTTGTTGTTCAATTGGATGGTAAGCTTCTAGAGGTCAGGGACCCCTTCACAGCACTCATTCCAGGGTTGGGGGAAGCCACCTCTGTGAAAGCTGAGCCAGACAGCAGGATGTTGAGCAGGCATTGGCCAGGCATCCTGCCCTGTGGCCTCTTGGCATTGCAACATGCATGGACTCTACTTTCCTATGGAAACTTTTATGGTGCTGCTATCCCTGCCCTTCTAGAGAGTATGTTCCCCGAGAACAGGATCTATATAGCTTTCTATCTACCAGCATGCCTCTTCTCCTAACTCCCCAGGGTAGCTAACAGAGTAAGTCACTCTGCAGAGTGCTGTATGTACAATGTCCTCTTACTTGTCCTGGATTCACTTATTGACCAACGCAGGGTTCACTGGAGAGGGTGAGAAAATGAGAGATGGCGTCTGCTGAATAACTTTTTGTGTACACACATGTATACCTGTCCTGTAAGATCTCCAAATAAGACTTTATGTTTCTCTTCTTTGAATGCCCCATCAGCTAGAATAATACCTGGTCCTCAGTACCTGCTTAATACTTTTTTTTTTTGTACGAATACATCACACAAAAATGCACTTGAAATTTTTTGGTCTCTTCAATGCTGATGATTCTTTTCTTTTTCTTTTCTGGTATGTTCCCTCTCCACGGGGAGTCATGAAAGCCAGTATTCTATTCAAGAAATTTTTTAAAGAATGTAATAGGAGTAAAAAGATCAAAAATGAACTCGAGACCAGTGGTTTTAATTGGGACACATTTCATAAACAACAGTAATGTCTCCCCAATGATTTTAATATTTTATCACTTATTGTTATAAATTGTAGCATTTCTTAATAGGTATGCATATATGTAGTTAGTGCTTTTATGAATGCAAAGCTTGGCCTTATAATTACATATTACTGAGTCATCATGATTAATGAAATTCATGGAAAGAACACCAAGAACAATACCATTTCATAATAGAGAATAAATCTGCTTAACTTTCTCTATGGAATTTCTGATAAATGATGTGTATAGAATTTTACCAATAAATGAAGCCGAGATTCTGGTTTGAGTCTTATTTTAAAACTCAATACACCATAATAAGTACTCATTATAGACCTTTTGTATGCTGGGCACTGAAGATCTGGTCAATAATACCCATACATGCCTAAAACCCTCAGGATGCCTAGACCTGACACTTTCCAAAATTATCTATAATCAGGGTTACATAAAAGAAAAGAAGTAACTGTTTGAACGTATTGTTTGAACTGTTTGATCTTTTGAAACACAACCAGTGCAGAAGTATTTCTATGCAAATAAAAGAATCAATTTTAATTTCTTTCTGATATGCAGATTTGTGGGAGCTGGGAGATAATTTTTCAGATGCAAGGATCTTTTCAACACCTTTTATCAGCATAGAGAAAGAAAACCAACATTTATTGAGGAACTACTAGCTCACAAATGTTAATGTGAGCTAATGTGAGCTAATGTGATAAGGATCACATACAGACTTTTAAACAATGCAGATTCTTGGGCTCTGCCACCAGAGATTGTGACTCAGGAGGCCCAGAAAGCTGACCTGAGATTGAGTGCCCTTAAAATATTATGAAAAACACTTTGTCCCTCTACAGCCATTAACTGAACTGACTCTGGCTTTGTCCCAAGAGACTGGCTCCTGATTCTTGAGGTGCCCTCAGCTTTTGATTTCTACTTCTCAAACTGGTGCTCCTTCCCTACTCCTGTAAGACTCCTTTTATTTCAAAACCTAGTTTCCTTATTCCCTCAGCTGCCAGCAGTTGGCATTATGTGAAACCAAGCTGTCAGGAGTGACCACAGCCTCACAGCTGGCCCCGATTCCTGACACAGATGCCCTCATTTAATGTGTCCCCTGGCCCCCTTGGGGGTCACAGTTTCGGCTCCTGGCCTACTCCCTCACCCAAAGCTCCCGACCCAGCCAGCATCTCAGGTAGTACTAAGCCACTCCTTTCAGGCCATGGGGATCACACTCTCATTTCTCCTTTGGAAGGTATTTGAAGAATTCAGATCAAAAAGATTTTCACATGAACATGGGTCTCTTTAAGATAATCATCATCATCATCATCTAATACCACAAATATATAACAACATTAGTGTGAGCATTTACTGAAGATGCACTATGTGTTAGGCACTGTGATGTCACCTTGTTCCTTCTTCACACGGCCACGTGAAGTAGGTCTGTTGCTGTCCCCACATTACAGTTGAGGGCTCTGGGGTTCAGAGCTTTTTGTTGCTTTGTCCAACGTCAAGGAGGGAGCCAACTGAAGAAAGTATCTCCAGCAGAGCAGTTTTAGGCACTGGAACACAAGGACACTATCCAGAGGCAGAGAAACTTTCCAAGTGTCTACAAAACTGTCATTGACAGCTCACTCATAACCATAAGTACAACCTTGATCAAGTGGCCCAGGACATCAGGAAAATGTAAGGAGACAATCAGTGTATTACTTCAGGTAGCGTTAGCTGGGATAAAAAGTCAACCCCCCAGATACATAACAACTTGTGTTTATTTCTTGCTCATGTTCCAGTTCTAAGTAGTTCTGGTCACCGGAGAGTTTGGCTCTAAGCAGCCTCTCAGAGGCCCAGGCTGAGTGAGGTTCTGCTGCCCTCAACTTTCACAATTGCTCTGGTCACCTCTATCCAGTTGTGGGAAGAGGAGAGAATCTGGAGCATCAAACAAGAGAAGTGTTGGGCCTGGCCAGGAAGTGGGTCCACCTCCTGTGGTCCCCTTTCATTGGCTGGAACTCAGCAAGTTGCTCTACCTAATTGTAAAGGAAACTAGCCAAGGTTGTCTGACCGAATATCCAAAGGCAGGACAGAACCGGTTGGTGTGAAGCCAGCCGTCCCTGGCCTGGTGCCTCTTCCTACCCTCCAGAGAGCATTCATACATAGCTCACCCTTCTATAGAATGCACCAGCTCCCCTCTCTGATGGAGACAATCTATGTCTTATCCTGCCAGTGTGTCAAGCTTAAAGTCCAAGTTCTCAGGGTGCATGCAGCCCCTACGGCTGATCTGAATGTAGTTCCATGCGCTTTAACAAACTTAAAGACAAGTTAAAGTTGTTTTTCTACCCCTCCTCACTGCCACCACACTCATTCCTAACTCTGAAGGAGGGACAAGATAACCACAATAAAAACGTCCCATGTGGAAAAGGGAAGAATGTGACACACACAGCAATCGCTGCAATGATGAGATAAATCCTGTCGGACAGAATTTGCAAGGTCCCTCTGCCCTCACATGGGGCAAAGTTCCTTGATTCAACGCCATTTCTCCTCTCCAGTCTAGAAGGAAGTGCCCTGCCCACTGAGTCCTGTGAGTCTGCCTCCGGAAGGTTCTTTCTGGTTCCTTATTTCATGTGTTCACTATGGAAGGGAACTGCAGGACATTTGATAGTGAAGGGGAGGAAAACAACCATTTCTCCTCTCCTCTCTTATCTACCAGTGACTGGAACCCACAAATTAAGCTGACAAGAGCCAGATTAACAGGAGAAAAGGTATATTATGCACGCATATGGAGGCTTTCATAGAAAAAGAGTGTAGACTCAAAGAAGCGGTTAGACCCAGGGGCTTATATGCTATTCTAACAAAGAGTGATAAATTCTGGAAAAGTGACAAGACAAAAGGAAGAGGTTTGGGCTTAAAACTGTGGAAAGGTGGATACATGGGTAAAACTAATGGAAGATGAAGATTATTTTAGGAAAGTTTGCTATGCAGATCCAACTCGGTGCCCATTTTTCTGGAATGGTGGTTATTTGCCTCCTGGTATGGGAGAGGGGAGGGGAAACCCCTTCAGGAATGAAAATTTATGCCCTGCTTTTAAGCAGACAGAAGACAGAGACGTTTTTTCTGTATAAGCTGTTTTTTTTTAATATTTATTTATTTATTTATTTATTTATTTATTTATGCATTTAAGAAAGAGAATCTGAAGCAGGCTCCACATTCAGTACAGAGCACGACACAGGGCTTGCTGCCACCACCCTGGAATCATGACCTGAGCCAAACTCAAAAGTCAGACACTCAACTGGTCTGAGGGTCACCCAGATGCCCCTGCTTTCACTGCTTCTTAATTGCCTTCAGCTCGAACATTTCTTATGTCACAATGGCATATCTTGGGGTGACATGTTCTGGTCCCTTTCAGTAGGGCTGTGAGCTTCCCTGGCCACCTTCTACAGGTTGGAGGGCTAAAGTTTCTTTAAGATTCAAAGGCTTTTGGCTAGGGAGTTTTGTTATTCTGTCTATTCTCGTTGGCAGGGTAATTCCTCCAATTCTTATGATCTGTATGAGCCCACTCTCTATTCCACAAGTCAGGAACCCAAGGACATTTTCTAGATTAACTCAAGACTGCATTGTTTCTGTTTTCTTTCTGGACTCCTTCATGTAATGGCATCCTTCCTTCATGTAATGGCAAGGCCATTGAAGCAATTGCTTGGGGCAAGGCCACATCCTTGATCTGATATTTGCCACAGGGATGGGCCACTTTATTTAACTAAGGTCTGATGAATTCTTACTGCTCAAACCTTTCCTCAGTCCTTCTTCTAAAAGTTTGGAGTCTAGATGTTATCTGCTGTTTTTAATCCTGTTTTTATTCACATTTTCTGCTCTCTTTTATTTTTGCTTGCAAACTGGTCAAACTTTTCTAAATTATTCTCTTTCTTACAACACATTGCTAAATACAGTGAAAGGCAAGCAGCATATACAAGTGTTTCTAGCTCTCTTCCACCACTTTCTATAAGGTCACAGGCTCTAGAAGTCCTCAGCCAGCTTACCAAGTCATGCTAGGCAATAATTTTACCACATGTTTTGTTTTGACCTAACAGGATCTGTATCATTGTGGAGCTGTTTTCAACATGTAGCTTCCCAAGATCACAGGCCTTCTCCATCTAGTTGTAAAGAGGGGAGGAGGCTGGGATGTGGTGAGCACTGCCACCACTCACACCGCATTGGCTATTGGTTACACTCATTCCTGTGGCCACACACAACTGCCAGGGAGGCTGGATGATGAAGGGTAGCCGAGCACTCTGTATCAAGGCCCCTGGAAAATGACTCATGGCCAGTGACTTCCCACTCACTCCACTAAAGTCTGACTCTGGCCACCTTTTAGCCTCAGGAGCACATCTATGTTCTGGTGCAGAAGTCGGGCCAACGTTGCCTCTTCCTAATGGGATGTATGATGGAGAGGTGGCCACAGATGTGGGAAACTGCCTGCTGGCTCTGCCTTCCCCAGCCCTGAGTGCCTGGGTTCTGTGTATTCCCCTCTGCACTGCAGAGACGAGAGTAGCTCCTGTCTCTAGGATGCAGCACCTGACAAATGAAGACTGAAACTCATGTTTTCATCTCAGAGTACATTTCCTAAATGCCTGAAGAAGAGAAGAATGTGGCTTTTGGAGAACATCTAACGAAGTCTGCTACAACTCGGAAAAAGAAGCTTGTTCTCACCACCTTTAGACAGGCTTCAAGTCATCAGATCAACATGATTCATCTCCCTAGAGCTTTGGTGTTGTTATTGGTTTTGGTCTTGTAGGATGAGGGCTAGGAAGAGGAGCTGTTTTTTTTTCCCTGCCAAAAGCTCCTCACATGCCTCTGCCCTACCTGCACCCCACCTGGGGGGGACTTCATAAACTATCGACCCTCTCCATTGGGAAAGGAATGATACACTTGACATTTGGGTTCAAAAACTCTTTAAATCCCAAGTGCTGCCTTTTAGAAACTTCTTGGTCAGTTGGAACGTCACTGTCCCATTGACCTCACTGGGTGCTGTGGTAGCACACTGAACTCTTAAACTTCTCTAGAGTTCTCCTCCACTGCCCCAAGCCAGCAAGAGATAAATCAAAATGTCAAGGTTTTATCCTGCATGTATATCCCATTAACATCTCCATCATTCTTGATAAGCATTTAATGGAGTACAGTAAATGTTTTAGCACTGAATCAGGGCAGACTATGCACTCGGGGACTCCTGGAAGACATCTGAGAAGGGAAGGAACATGGACAAGGCACAGGTTGTGGTCACCAGGCTTGAAGGATTTGCAGACATTCCTCAGTGATGTGCTAGGACCACTGCCAAGAGCCTAATCTAAGGAGAGAACATCAAATCCAAATGCATGCTGGTAAAGCATGTAGGCTTCTTTAGATAGAAGAGTTACTTTTCAGTAATAAGAATTTAAATTCTGGCCTGTCCTTTAAAAGCAGAATTGCTTTCATCACCAAAGAAATGAGGTTGGGAAAATGCATATCTTGGGCAGGTGCATATACATTCATTCATGTTCCATTGATCTGAGTTGCATGACCAAAGCCCACAGTTAATGAGATGGAAAGGGGAACCAGTATTTTGTAGTAGTTTATGAAAGGTTCCTCGACCCATGTGTGGTAGTTATGGGTCAGATATGCCATGTTGTTGTTACCTTGCTGATGCTGCCTTCTGTAGCCACAGGGAATCCAGTGAAACCAGTAGATTCTGAGCATAAGCTGTCACCACACTTTCTGCACATAAAATTAGTTACCTGGTCAGAAGCCTTGCCCTGTGAAGTGGTATTAAGACAGGGAAACTAAAAGGACCCATGAAAAACTTTTTTGCTCCTTTCCTTGCTTCTGTTCTTGCTAGAATCCGCATCCCCGCCTTACACACACCTTATAGAATAGATAATGTATGTCCTCCTTGTAAAGGTGGATTTAAGGATTTCTTTGGAGTCTTCCAGCACAATAGATAACATCTCAGGAGTGATCGGGTGGGGTCATCATGAATATTTTTCAAGACTGCTGACTCATCAAGACCCCTGGTTCCGCGGCAGAAGGGACTTACAGAGAACACTTAAAAACTCATCTTTGTTCGCAGATTACTGAGAAGACATGTGCACCAGACCATCATCCTCACTAAAAACCCAGGCCCTAAAGAGGAGACTCACTCTCCTTTCCTTTCCGAGTCTTCTCGTGATGCTCAGTCCATACCTACACTCTTCTCTGTATCTTTTATAAATTCTGCTTTCACTTCTTCCCCACTAGTGTTTGATTTCTATCCTGCAAGAAGCCAAGGACACTCTTGGCTCGTCCTTTGGGATACCCTTCTGGGTTCTCACACCCAGTAAGCCTATATCAGTATGACAGCAGATGAGATCTTTAAAAGTTCACTGACAGAGGCTGTGGGAGAACTATGGCAATAGGGAATGCAAATCCATATTCAGTGTAAGTGAGGATCTCAATGAAGAATTCTACATCCCTTTCTTCTACATGATGAAGGTGGGGGTCCAATGCATCCAACCAGGTGGCTAGTTGGCCACCAAGAAGACAGAAACAATGAAAACAGTTCAAAAACATATTTCTCTGTGTTTTCTCGTTTTGTGAAAGAGTATTCCTGCAGAGTTTTGTTTAGATCACCTTGAAAACAAATCATCATCACAAAGACCTAGTTTTATTTTACTTTTCAAATGTAAACAGATGAAACCTCTCTGAAAAAGCATCCATCTTCAAAGTCTAGCATCCATCAGTGTTCTCTTCTATTAATTATTTAGATGTATTAGACTGAAGGGATCAAAATATGATGATAATAATAATACCACCACCAAAAATTCATATTCACTAGGTGTTAGGCTCTGTGCTAAATAATTTACATGCACTGTCTAAATTAATAACTGCAATAATTCAATGAGTAGGTACTGTTATTAACTTTATTTTACATGTGAGGGAACTGAACTTGAAAGAGAGTAAGTAATTTACACAAGGTCATCTAGCTAGTGTAAGAGGCAGGGACTGAACCTTGCCTTTCTAATCAATAATGTGATTCCAGGTGCTTGCCATAAGGCATGGTTGTTGTTGCTGGTTACATTGCTGCAGAGCTGGGTACTATCCTAGCCTGTGTGGCTGAGGATATTTGGGGGCTCTGATTTCCATCACACTTGGATCATATAAATGAATAAGCAAAAAGCAGGATGTAGATTTTCCTCTCTGACTACCCATATCATCAAAACCTATGCTCTTTCTGCTAGAACATAGACACACAAATGCACACACACAGTGTAATATATATATATATATAATATATATAGGTATATATATATATAATATATATATATATATATATATACCTATACACACGTATATACAGATATACACATAATGCATGTACAGACCCCCGGATTGAAAATTAAAGCAATTGCTTATGTTCTTGTCTCTTGCCTGTAACTTTCTTGTGCAGTTTTTCTCACACTGGGATCACAGATCCATCAGCCTCCTCAGATGTATTTTCAGGGTTTTGTGTTTGCTGTATGGGTATTTTAAGTTGTATAGTCAAGAAACAGGTGGGGTAGATAGAAAGTGGTTGCAAATCCTTTACTGTTCCTGCCTTTAAGAGGTGGTGTCTATTTCTCCTCCCTTGAACCCGGGCTGACTTCGGTGACTTGCTTGACCATTAGAATGTAGTAGAAATGACATTATAAGGCTTCTGAAGATAGAGCAAAGAGGTCTCCACCTTCTAACCCTGCCATCTTGGTGTATTCTCGCTGGGGACTATAGGCGGCCTTTGATGAAGTCTGACAATCCTGAGCCTGCTATACTGGAGACACCTCCGGCCAATGGTCCCCGCTGTGCTAAGCCTTCTAGCCATCCCTGCAAAATGCCAGATGTGTGAATGAAGCCACCTTGGAGCCCTTGGAGCAGCCCATCCACAAGCTGAGTACACAGGGCAGAAGAATCATCAGCCAAGTGCCGCATGAATATGTGAATGATGCAATGACAAGATTTAATAAAATGGCTGCTATTTAACTCTCTGAAAGTTAATTCTTAGGCAGTGATAGACAACTAGTCCAATAATGTACATCTATTCCAAAGCATTTCAATCTGGATCTACAAATGTTTTTGGTAAGCAACAAGATAGTAAATATTTTAGACTTTGAGAGACATAGAGACAGCATCTGACACAATTATTCAATTCTGCTGTCGTATCATTAAAGCAGCCATAGACAATGTGTAATGAATGAACCTGGCTATTATCAATAAAACTTTATTTACAAAAATGGACAGCAAGCTGGGTTTAGCTGCAGAAGATGGTTTGCTGGCCAAGCACTGTCATATTTTGGTATTTGCTTTTTTTTTTCCTTTTAATATTCAAGTTGGCCTCATGTAGTACTACTTTAAATGTGGGTTATCGAGACAGGAATGCAAATTTAATGCTGAATAATGTAAAAACACACTCTGTAAATACATTTTACATAAGAGAAATTGTCAGGAGACTTGGTCTATGATAGGATAGATAAAGGAATTTAAAGGGAGTTGCCCTATTGCAGTTCATACCCAATTTGTGTGATTCAGCTTTAACAAAGCAATATTAGGTCACATCCGTGTTGCTAATGGAGATTTAATTTATTTGGTTGCTAATTCCTGTTTAATTCGAAAATGTTTTTGATGTATAGTTGTGTGAAAACTACAAACATACAGAACTTTTACCTAGTTTTATATTGAAACACATCACAACATTATTATACTAAAGATAAATTGAGTCAACTGTGGGGGACCAGGAGAAATTTTTTTTCTTATGAGTGCTTTGTACCTTCTCTGTGTGAAAAATGTAAGAAATACTGCCCTTAGGCCCCCACAGCCATGGTGTTGGTCACCATGACAACCATTCATTGACCTGTGTTTGGCTAGCTCATGTTGCTGCATTTTCAATGCCAGTATACAGTATCTTCACTTAAGGTGTTTCCAGAATCTTCCTTTGATTCAGAAGTTCCTATCTGGTGTCCATTTAGCTGGCTCCCATAGGTCCAATGAGTCTTCATAGTTTCTTTTCTGCCTGGTCTGGTTAGCATTTTTGGTATACATAGTTTCTCGAGTAACATTCCCCCAAATACTGATACCAATTTAAATTAACAGCTGTTGAGCCAGCAATATTACAACGTTGCTCTCTTCCTGCTGGCCCATGGCTAGACTACATTCCCAATGGCAGTCAGGCAAGGGGTACGTGACTGATTCAGGCATGGGGACTGTGGGCAGAAGTAGTACATACCGCGTCAAGGCCCCTAAAATGTCCCATGGCATCCTACCAACCCTCTCTTCTCTCATCCTGTGGGGACATGGAGAGAATGTGTGGAGGGCTCCAAAGCCGTCAGGGGATTGGAAGAGCCTCAAGTCAGAGGAGCCTGTGTCCCTTTCATCACAAGGAAGGGTGTCAGCCAAACACCCTATTGAACTGCCACCTAAGCAAAATTCACATCTGATATTGGGATTGATTTCAGCACCAAATACAGCAGTCATCCCTAATTTACAGGGGGAAACTATCATTGTTGGTACTTTCCTGTACAAAATTGCATCATCCACATTCTTCTCTTGAATCTTTGGCATGGAGCATTGCTTATCAGCTAATGACGGCAGCAGATAAGCAAACAAATAAACAAGTAGCAAAGGAAGATACATTGTAAACTTAAGGAATACATTTTAATCTGTAGCTCAGCAATTTGTTTTATTGCTCTTCAGGTATGTCCACGGTTATAATTTTGTATTGACCACATAGGAGAGACAGATGTTTCGCAGAAAGAAAGCTATTTCTAGTATATCAGTATATACTATTTCTAGTATATAAGACGAATGCAGCATATTGATATTTGAAAGTTTCACGAACATCTTCAGGTGTTGTAGAATCATTCAGTTAAAGCACGCCATGAATAGGGACCACACCCCTGAACCATGACTGTTTCTGATTTGTGTTTCATTCAGAATTTTGCCATTTTGCAACTTTGGTATATGGTGATAATATCATGAAACAGTAATTTAAGGTTCTTTCCTGGTAATCCCTAGTACTCCTGGCTCTTTCTCCAGCTCAGGGGGTGAAGGCATGTTGCCATCAATCCTCAAATAAGGAATGTATCTGTAAAATAAAGAGAAATAAAGAGTCAGATATTTAGCTTCTGATTTTCTTTAGCTACAGTGGGTTTTAAGAGAGAAAATTTGGAAGACTGTGCCATTATGAAGAGCTAGTTTCATCTATATCCAGGCTGGCTAAAGATTCTCCAAACTGTAGGTGGGAGAAAAATCTAGAGTGGAACCAAGGGAAGTAGACACTGGTGGCCCAGAACTAGGAGCCATTTCCCCCGCTCTCCCCACCCTAGGCTGACTCCAAGGTCAGGGTATTGAAACAATCCCAGGGTGGGATTCTCTGCCCAAAAAGAGAGAACACATGACTTGCTTTTCCTGGGGAACCATGGGAGGCAGCGAGATACATAGTACCCCACATCCAGGAAGGTGTAAAATAACAAATGGAACTGTACAAGCCATGAACCAGAGAGACTCCAGGCTGTCCCCTCACTCCAGCAAGACACAGCTATGACTTGTGAGCCTGCCTGAAAGGTGGAAAAAAATAGCTGGCAAGAGGACCAGACTTCAGAGACTTTGATACTGCAGGGAGGGGTGTGGTGGCAGATCTTGGATGGGCCTGTGGTTGGACATTAGACAGCAATGAGGACATTTCAGCATGCATGGATGAATGGTGGCTAGAGACCAGACACTTCTTGTAGGGCCTCAGACCACGAAAGCTGCTCCCTCATGTGGTCATGAATTTTATTTCAATGAAACTTTAGTTTTAAGTACAAATACATTTGAGTATAAATAAATAAGACTTATTTATTTTTCCTTTGTTAAGATAAAATTAACATAATGCACAGTTCACCTTTTAAAGGGTGCAATTCAGTACTTTTGAGCATATTCACAGGCTCATGCAACTATCATCACTGTCATCACATCCAGAACATTCCGTCACCCCAAAAAGAAACCCCATACCCATCTGTAGTCATTCCCTATTCCCCTCCTTGCCCCAGTCTCCAGGAACCACTAATCTACTTTAGGTCTCTATGGATTTGCCTAATTTCAGACATTTCAATATAAATGGAAACATAAAATACTTGTTCTGTGACTTTGTTCACTAAATATAATGTTTTAGGGTTAATCCACATTGTAGCATATATCACTACTTCATTCTTTTTTATGGCGAAAAAAAATTCCATTGAATGCATATACCACATTTTCCTTATCCATTCATCAGTATGGATGTTTGAGTTATTTCTACTTTTTGGCTGTTATGAATAGGCTTCTATGGATATTCAGGTATGAGTTTTTCTGTGGATATGTTTAGAATTATTTTGAGCATTGTATTCACTTTCCATGGTCACTGAAACAAATTACCATGAATACTGGCTTATGACAAAAATTTCTTATCCTATAGTTCCGTATTTTAGAAGTCTGAAATTCATTTCACTGGACTAAAATCAAGGTGCCAGCAGAGCTTCATTCCCTTCCAGAGGCTCTCCCTTCCTTGCCCTTCCCAGCTTGGAGAGGCTGCCCATAGTCTTTGGCTCATAGTTTTCTTCTTTCATCACCAAAGACAGAAACTCTGGGAAATGATCTTTACCCATTGCCACCTCTCTGGATCTCCTTATTTGTATCTTTCTCTAATGCTTTTATTACTTTAAAGATTACATTGGGCCCACCTTCATCATCCAGAATAAATCTACTTATTTTGAGGTCAGCTGATTAATCTTATCTGCAATCTTACTATCCTTTGCGATGTGCGAATTTTTTGCTTTAATTAATGATTAATTAATTCATTAATTAATTAATAAGCTCTATGCCCAATGTGGGGCTTGAACTCACAACCCTGAGATTAAGAGTTACATGTTCTACTGACTGAGCCAGCCAGGCACCACAATACCTTTGTCATGTAACATATTATAATCACAGGTTCCAGAGATTAGGATGGAATTGCTGGGGCATTTGGGCATCATATCTAATTTTTTGATGAACCACCAAACTGTTTTCCTAAGCAGACATACCATTTTACATCCCAGAAGAAGAGTAAGAGTGTTCAAATTTCTCCACATTCTCAGCAATACTTGTCATGTCTGGTTTTTGATTATCGACATTCTTGTGTGTGCCAAGTGTATTATGTGATTGTGATTTACATTTCCCTAATGACTCATGATGTTGAGCATTTTTTCATGGGATTCAAGGCCATTTGTACATCTTCTGCATAGAATTATCACTTCATTTAAATTGGGCTTCTATGTTTTTTATCATACATTTGCAAAAGTTCTTTGTATATTCTAGATACTAGACCTTTATAAGATGTGTGATTTGCAAATATTTTCTCCCATTTTATGACTTGCCTTTTCACTTTTTTGATTGTGTCCTTTGAAACATAAAGGTTTTTACTTTCGTTAAGTCCAGTTTATATATCTTCAAATACATTAGTTATTTCTTCTGCCTGTTAAAATCTGCTTTGGGCCTCTTTAGCTAAATTTTAATTTCAGGTATCATCTTTTACAACTCTAAAATTTCTATTTCATTACTTTTATAATATCTATATCTATATATTTACTGATATTTAATTTTGTGAATCATTGTTCTTACACTTTAATTATTTAGACGTGGTTATCTTTAGTTCTTTGAACATATTTATAGTAGCTGATTTAAAGTCTTTGTCCAGTAAGTCCAACATCTGTCTTCCTTATAGATTTTTTTTTTCCTGTCTTTGGACTGTACTTTCTTATTTGTCTTATGTCTCATAAATTTTTTGTTAAAAACTAGACATTTAGAATTATATGATAATTCTGGAAATCAGATCCTCCTCCCTTCTCAATGGTTATTTTTTTTTGCTATTTGTCTATTTAGTGATTTCTTTGAAGTACTTATGTAAATACTGTCCGTATTCCTTGTGTTTGCAGCCATTGTGGTCTCTGCTCAGTTACTTTAGTGTTCAACTAGTGATTGGTTTTTTTTCAATGCCTTGAGCCATTAAGCCACCTAGCCTTTGCCTAGGGGTCTAACGTGTGTTGAAGCATGTCTTCAACATTTGAATATTGGGTCTTTTCTGGGCATGCACACATCCCTGCATATGTGCATAGCCTTCCAGATTCACAGGAAGACATCAAAGCTTTTTCAAAGCCTGCTACAGACATCTCTTTCCCAGTTTATTTTGTTCTAAGGTTTTTGGTCAGCCTCTCGTTAGCTTCAACTGGTTAGCATTCAGCTGTCAGACAGCTGTGATGTTAAAGAATTGCTGCTTGTTGTTTTCAAAAAACATCCTAGTGATAAGGCTGTTAGCCCCAGATGGCTCTGAGTTAGGTAAAACACCTACACTCTCTGAGAAATGCTTTTTGCAGTGAGCTGCAAGAAACGTCAAACAAGGATGGTTCTCTGAGGCTTTCAGGAAGCTCAGAAGCTGTTCTGGCCCTCCAGCGGCTGCTATGGTTGACAGCTATCAAGATTCTCACGGAACTGGAGAGAAAGGGAAGAGAATAAGGCAAGTTAAAAATGCTACAAAGCTCACTTGTCTTACTGTGATTTAGCCACTTTTCTTGAATACACTCTCCTTGGATTGTTTTAATCCCTTAGTTAATGTCCCAATGTCTGAAAATTTTGATTGCAACAATTTCTTCCAGTGTTCTTGTTGCTTTTATGGAGAGAGGGGATTTCTGGAAGACCTTACCCTGCCACCTCAGAAGTACTTTTTTGCAGTCCAGAATTTAAATACAACTCTGGGAAAGAATGGGATTAAATCCAAGCTAGATTAGAAATATGTTTTTTCATTAACACCAAGATTTTTTCCCCTCATATTTTAACATCCATGAAGTTGAAATGCAATTTGCCATCACTATTTGCCAGTCAGCAGTCTTAAGAATTTGTTCTTATCTCCTTGTGGACATTAAAATTGCAGACTATATCAGTAGCTCCGAAGAAAATCCTGAAGATGATAGCAGTACACCCTTTAGAAAGTGGTGTATCATCATTGCTTCTGATGGTGTAGAGGACAACTGTGGGTTGAAAAATCATGGAAAATTAGACTTTTATCCAAAAAGTGATTCAGAAGAGAGAATCTGTGAATACAAATGTTTTAAGAATATCTTAAGTAATGTGTTTCACTTGTATCTTGCTTTTCTATATATACAAGCATGCTAATGTCATAAAAATTTGTCAATAAGCCTAAAAGTCTTTTCAGCAAATATTCAAGTTCAAAGTAACTACTGTTTCCTGGAGATATAACGTGAGTGTAGCTACTGCAGATCTTCTGGTAAACATGTTAAAAATGTAAAAAGGAACAAGTAAAATTAATTTTCATGTATTTTTATTTAACCCAAAATGTCTAAAATGCCACTTCAATGTCATCAGTATAACACAATGATTAGGATATCTTACATTCGTTTTTCATAGTCTTGGAAATTCAGGGTGTATTTTACATTTCACATCTCAAATCTGATGAGCCACACTTCAGCTGTTCAATAGACTTGTGTGGCTTGTAGCTACTGTGTTTGACAGCACACAAATTCTCACTAATTACAGCATTTTCTCCCCTAGTGGCACACAAAAGAAAGATGTATCTCATACTTAGTGATGTCTTAGATGAGACGAAATATGGTAGCTTTTACCTTGTGTTGGGAAAGGGAATTAAGATAGAAATGTTTAGTTACGAAAAAAACTAGCTATGCTTCTCGTACACTCCCGCCGTGTAGATGACAGCAGTCCAGAACACCATTGCTTGCTCAGGATTCCTAGGTCAGCTCTGAGCCTAGGTCAGCCTCTTGGAGCGCCTATGGTGAGGCAGCCACAGTACCATGGCCGCTGGTTCTTCGTTTACTGCCACCCAATATGGCTTCCAAGGTGACTGGGTGTCTTCCCCTAGATGCTCTGTGCCAGACCTCACTCAAACAGGTTTCGTAGAGGAGAAGAGCAGTTCCAAAGTAACTTCTGCAGTGACTTCAGGCCAGCAGTGTTTTTAAGATGGCCAAGGGGCATGCTGTTGTTCTAATCCTCTTTTCTTCTCCCTCCTTGTGAGGATCAGGAAGTCAGTAATGGCAGGAATACATTTCTCAAAGTCATTGATTTTTCTTTTATTTTTGTGATCAGTTTCTCAGCTGGCATCTCATTGTTTTCAGGTTAAGTACTGCTTGTTTCTCCAGCATGATGCAATTTAGTCAGGACAGTAGCTGGGAATACAGTTGATGGAACGCCAGGCCTCTGTGCGTGTGCTTTCTCTACTCCACATAAGAGGTACTCTACTCACTAAGTGTGACGAACATAGACACTGGCTTCTAATAACAAAATGAAAGTTATACTTGCCTGACACATGTACTTTAGATGCATTTTAGTGTTCTGGGTATTCAGAGAACTTGAAAAGCCTGAATCCTTTGTTAATCTCCACACATTTCATAGCACGGTTTCTCAAAATATTCAAAATATAATTATCCTGAAAAGCTGAGCCCTTGGACTATTGGGGTATGGAATACTTGAATATTAAGGCAGTACCTCTAGGTACTAGAGACTGCTTTAAAAAGCCTAACATAATGGTTCCAACTGTGGGCTCGTTGCAAGCCAACCTCTGTCATTTCCTGGCTGTGTGATTATATACTG
Organism: Neofelis nebulosa; assembly: GCF_028018385.1. Lineage (NCBI taxonomy): Eukaryota > Metazoa > Chordata > Mammalia > Carnivora > Felidae > Neofelis > Neofelis nebulosa. The sequence continues at coordinate 86,873,332 of NC_080790.1, forward strand.
ATGAATTAACCTCTCTGAGTCCCAACTTTCCTGGGGCTAATATAATATCTGCCTTAGAAGGTGATTTTGTGAGATCTATGTGCAACCATCTACTACAAGTCTTGCTTAAATAGTTTGTGGTAAATTGTGCAGTGCCCCCAACCCCCGACCTTATCTCTAGGGGATATATTCAGAGACCCTGATTGATTCCTGAAACCAATGATAGCACTTAGTGCTATATATATTATATATTTTTAATACATATGTACCTATGATAAAGCTTAATTTATAAATTAGGCACGGTAAGAGATGAACAATAACTAATAATAAAATAGAACAATTGTAACAATACATTGCAATAAAAGTTATATGAATGTGGTCCTTAAGTATATGATTGTGCCACACTCATCCTTCCTGTGGTGATGTGACATAATATGCCTACATGATGAGATGAAGTGAGGTGAACGATGCAAGCATTGTGACATAGCGTTAGACTGCTGCTGACCTCCTGGTGATAGGTCAGGAAGATCATCTGATTCTGGACCACAGCTGACCTTGGGTAACTGAACCATGGTAAGCAAAACCATGAATAAGGGTGGGGACCTCTGTATTTGTAATGGGAGGTGGCAAACCTTTTTGTAAAGGGCCAGATAATTAATGTTTTAGGTTTGGCAGGTGGACTGTGAGGTCTCTGTCGCAACTAAGCTCTTTGTATGTGGCAGCATAGACAGCATGTAAACAAGTGAACAGGGCTGTGTGCCAATAAAACTTTATTTACAAAAATAGGCTGTGGGCTGCCGTTTGCCAACCCCTGTTCCAGGCAATGAGGGGCCAGTAGACATTTAGTGCAGGAGGGCGTTTGGCCTGCGGGGCTCTGTGCTCCAGGGTCTCTTGAACACAACATTTAAGTGCACAGGGCTCAGTCAGCCTGCTGAGCTTTTAGCCAGGAGGCAGCTTTGTCTCTGATCGGATGCCTTTGCTATGCAAGTGGTGTCAAAGATCCCTGGCACTTGTAGTTCACTCCCCCTCACTTCAGCCTTCCCTTTCCCTACCCTGTTCTTCATCCCCGTCTCCTTCCCCTTGTTCCTCCCTCATCTCTGTGCAGCCTACCCAAAGTTGGTCCTGTTCTCCCAGCTCAGTCCTCCCAAGGGCATCCAGACGGCAGAGACCACCAGCCAGTCCCCCGAGGAGGCACCTCCATGTCCAGGGAGGGGCCGGCTCATCACTGGCTGCTCTCTGAGCATCTTTCTAATCAGGGCCCTCGGGGCAAGGCCTGCGTTTTAATGATCTGGAAGCAGGCAGTCATGTTGTGGGAAAAGAAAAATGACAGTAACACAAAGGTAGTGGGAGCCCTCTCTGATTCAGCACAACAGTCAGAGGTGATTTATGTCTCCCGAATTCCCCAGCTGCTCATGTCAGTCCTCACATCAAACACCCCGAACGCCTCCCTTCAAGGCTCCCTTTACATTCCACCCAGAAAGCACAAAGGACTGGGAATTTCTTTCTAGGAGCCTGATTAACCGATTTTCCCTTCATACAGCAAGCACAAAAATACCAAGGCTGATCTGACATTGCAGTGGGTTAAGGTGACTTCACTGTCCCTAGGCCTTCCCTCTAATAACTTACATGTATTTTACATATATATATAACTTACATATTTTTTCTAAGACCCGAAACCCTGTCAAGCTAAGGAAGAGTCTCCCAAGGCGATAAATTAACCAAAATGCTGGGCTACTAACTCCACCTAAAGATACGTGAGCCTAATACGCCTTTCCTGCTTGTTTTTGCCACTGTGGTTCTTTGCATTTGACAATTACCCCTTGGATGAAGACAGCCCCTGCTTCCGGTCTGAGGCCCCAGGGGTGGCCCTACTCTCAGTTCCAGGGCATGCTGTTGTTACCTTGTGTACAAATTTCTAATGAGATTTTGGCTTTGTGCCGCTCTCTCCTAGGGATGGCTCGGGATTCTGCCGGTCGCTCATTTGTATCCGCGACTTTTACAAATTAAAACACAGAAACTTCTAGACAAATGAAAACATGTTTTATTTACAAGAAAAAAGTCTGTACACTGTGTATACATAAAAATATACAAAACCAAAATAGAAAATATCAAAGGTGTTAAAATGTATACAAACACTTTTAAAATGTGACTCCTGGAAAAACCTCAGGCCTTCATTAGTTTGAAGGGTACACATTCCGGTTTAAAAATTATCATACAAAAAAATTCCCAAAGCTGTTAAAAAAGTTCACTGGTTCCCACCGGAAAAATGTCATACGTGTTTTATCTGGAGTAGAACAAGATGTGCGGCATCAGAAATGTTAGGTGTTAGCACTATCAGTGCAGTTAATTTGTGTGAAACCTACCTGGTAAGAAGACTATTTTCCACGAAGCCAATATTCACTTTTGCCCCTAACCTTGTAAAAGCCATGAGCTATATAATAAATAACCTTCTCATCAATGTTCGGCGTCACATTCTGATGAGGCCACAGTGTTCAGGGTTCTACCTGCATAGTGCCTTTTAAATATTTCTGCCATACTTTTTAACATACCTAGGGTGTGTAAAATATCAGTGTGTGGGAAGACCGAATTTTTTTTTAATAGAAGGACATATAACATTTACGTTTTTCTATTAAAACACTGGCGTTTGCATAATTAAAATAAAATTGGTTGTAAAGGTTTTAGGAAAAGTTTGATGAAAAAAGACAATATAAAACCAACATGTGTGTAGATACGTATATATACAATTATATAACTATATCTACATGCACACTTTTGTAACAAAAGTAAGAACTATAGCAATGTCTTTAATTCTTTAAATTCTATCATTCCAAGCTTGTAGAGGAGTATGCTGGATTATTACGTCTTACTAAAAGGCTTCATTTATTTAAGAAAACAAGAATCAGAACTTACATTTTATCCTTGAATTCACAGAGAGATACCTTTCATTTACCAATTGTGTAAATAATGCCCAAGTGACAAGAACATGCAGAATAATTTTCACAATGGAAATGTCCAGAGTATAAAAAGAAACAAGTTTGAACGCAGGCACATTTTACCTAAGTAGTTAACTTCTAAATGTAGCTGCCTTCGTCGGCTGTCACAACTGAGAAAGAGTTCTAACCTATCAGAAAGTGGGAAGTCGAATCGGATAATGTGACAGAGTATCAGAATATATTCAGAGACTATTTGGCCTGTCATGGATTTCTCGATAATTCCCTACCTCCCTCTCTGCCTCTTCCCATAGTTGAGCAGAAATGAGACCAGGTCACTCTACCTATCAGCCTTGAACATGCACTGTGTGTTGATCTCTGAGACAGGCTGGAGAGAGAACTTGAATCATGTCACTTGTGCATAAAAAATGTTTCCATCATATGCCATTACTCACGTGAGACTGATCCCACTTAATGCAGCCGAACAGGACCTAGACCTAATTAATTCAGTGGATGTACGTGTTCCTGCCCGGAAGGGTCAGCTAACAACATAAGGTATTAATCTGTTCCACTGGAAGGAACTGGCTCATAAACACGTAACAGAGCAATCCCATTGTAGTTTCAAACTGTTACTTTTATTTCCCAATTTTGAAAATGCTAACGATTATTTCAGCATTGCTTTGTCCAGACACTATGGCTACAATGACAGATTATTACTGGTGAGTTCAGGATTGATTAAATGTCTGGCTCAGAGACCTAGGGCAGGAGACACTGGAAGTGTTGTGACTGATGCAGGGCTCCTGGAGTTCTACATACAGGCAGACAAGGAAAGACCCAATAATTGGAAGATGTGCAAAAGTCCCTCACTTTTAATACATTTTATATTCATTTTAATACATGCCCTTGATGTTGCATGGTGCATATATGCAACTTTTAATTGACCACCTCTTGGCCTATGCACAAAGTTCCCGATAAAAGCAGTCTTGTTAAGGACTTGGGCTGGAGGGAAGGTCAGGTACGCAGGGCTGGCACTGGTATTCCCTGGGGACAGTGAGCTTTCAACACCTATTAAACCCCATCCTCATACCTGGTAGAGGAACTGGGGAAACTAGTCAGGGAAAATCTAGATAAAGGTGCCTTGTCATTCTTGGTCAACATTTGTTTCTTTGTGATAACAACCACCACCACCAAAGATCTCCTGAAATTATCTTCAATTGAAGATAATGGTTTCAGGTTGCACCTCAAGGATTTTATCAGTGTCCCTTCCAGAAGTGGATGGAGCATTTTAGAAGGGACAGAGCCTGGGAGAAATGTAATAGGACAGCATTTATTGTTAACTACTCCACAGAAGAGCTGTGTGTTTATTGCAGTTCAGTAAATGTAGCCTAGAAGGACTTAATCAATGTCTGGCAAAATACTACCACTTAGGACCAATTTAGCTAATACCAGATGCAGTCATCATGTTAACTGTAACTGCCTGATATTTTTGAGAGGCTAAACAATTTAAACTTTCAAACAGAAGAATGCCCAGCCATGCTATATTAATATGTGTACCACATTTTCTGAATGTTTAACAGACCCTGATTCCCAAGAGTCTTTAAGGCCATAATAAATTCAAAAATTTTAATTAAATTTCCTTTATGCTCTTCAGTCTTTCTTGTAACCTCAGTGAGACTGAAAGGACTTTTTAAAGTACGCGCGTTACAACAAAATGCTATTTAAAAATCTTTGAAGTGTTTTCTGGGGCTTCTGAACTTGAATATTTATATTGACCCCGATAAATTTTCCTTTAGCCAAGCTCTTATGTCACTGAAGGGGGTTGTCCTGGATAAAAAAAAGGTCAGAAGGAAATCCACCAGGAAGGCTATCAAAGGAACTTCAATGTCATGGGCATTTGAAGGCAGAGCCTGGAAGGTCCAGGGAGAACCAAGGCCACAGGAGGACTGCTCACTCACCGTGATCAGAGTTACCTCACCAGCATCCAGTCACTGAATTCCTTATTCCACATGGGGACAAAACTAAGCTCTTTCAGGAAACCAGAGAGAAAAGTGGCTTGACCATGTCTGCTCACACATAAACTAATGTGTAGGATAAAATTATGAATCTATTTTCATAGTTCAAGAAAGAAAGTTCTAAAAATAGGCTTTTAGTGGATACTGTCATGATTAAAACTTTTCAGTTATTCCTACACTTCACTATCATAATAAGCCATAGGAGATGTCTATTACCTAACCTGATTTCTGGGGAGTTAGCCTAACCAAACAGAAGCTGTCAATTTCTATAAACCATTCTTGCTCAAGAAAGTAGTTTTGAAAGCACTCAGGAAAAAACCAATCCTGGAACAAAAAAGAAAAAAGAAAAAAAAAAACTTTCCCACAAAACTCTCTTGACATCTACATGCTTGCAAGGGAGAACAGATTTTTAATGAAAAGAAGTCTTATGTGTACTGCTGAAAAATGTTTCGGTTATATAGAGAGATAGCATGTTTAATTAAGGTATTCCAAAATGTTTCTGTTTCACTACATTCATAGCAAAAAAACCTGTTTTTCAATGTATCAGTGACAAAAGCTGAGATTAAAACCAAAAGAAAACAGAACCGAATACAGTTAATGCACTGGGGTGACACCTTCCTTCCCTCTATGAGCTGTTGCCTCTCAAGCATGTAGGTATTTTCCTTCTGGTTAAAGAGCAACCTTTTCACACAATTTTACTTAATTATGTGGCTTGTGTGTTGCTGACATAAAATATATCTGTGAAAAGAGGGGCAGGGTTCCTCACTGTCTGTCTGTAGGGAGAATTAGTGAAAATCCAGAACATCACTTTTAGGTTTCCAGTAGCTGATATTGACCTGAAAGAAATCCCCATGAAAAGAGACAGGTGTGCATCCCCAGAAGCACAGAGTGAAGGCTCCGAAATTCTCCTTCTAGATTGGAAGGAGCCCTTCCTCACGGAAAAGGGGGTCACAAGTGTCTTGAGTGTAACAGTGTAAGGGCTGTGAGAACTGGCAGCCGAGGAGGTACAGTGCTCAAAAGCTGGAGCTGGGAACATCCTGGTCCCGGGCCACCCTGCAGCCAGCCCAGTGATTCTGTGTCTACTTGCCAGAGTAAGAAAATACTGCAGGAAAACAAAGTGTCTCCTTTGCAGTGCTATTCCAGGAGTGGCTTTTTCTTGGACTGCTTGAGATGGATGCTTCATGGTTTTAGAAACAAAGCAAAAATTCAGTGGGCAATGGGAAATGCAACTGGGGAATATGCAACGGTTGGGGAACATGTGCATCTCTCAACATATACTGGGGATTCTGCTGTTAAACACATCTGAGTGATAATTCAGATGGTTGTCATAAACTCTAGGGTATTTAATAACGAATGAATGTACAAGGGACACATTAGGTGCTATAGATACCGTACCTTGACAAGGGTGTATAAATCATTTCATAGTATCAGGTATATCATGGAAAGAAACCTGTAGCTGAAACCAACCCTGATAAGGGGTGCCCACGGCATAAGAAAAGGCTAACATTTCTGGAGGTATAGTACCCATTCGTCACACATTTGCTTTTTCTTTCTTTTCTTTTCTTTTTTTTTTTTTTTTTGCATCTTTCTTGAGCTTTTTCCTTTTAAACTCCATTTCTGTATTCAAAGTAGTAATAAATACTCAATGGCTTAGAAAAAGAGGAATTCTCGCGGCCACCACTAAATTACAGTCTAAAGACTGAAGACTACATTGCCTAAAATATATCTTCAAGTATTCTTCTGGGACTCAGAGTACGACAGTAGTACCTTATTGCACATGGGCTCTCAAGAGCCCCTCTTCAAGAGTGCGGACCAACGCGCCTGGGCGCAGGGCAGCGCACCGCCCGGAGCCCCGGCAGGACCACCTTCCCCTTGCGGTGCAGGTCCCCCTGGGCGCCCGTGTTCAGCCGCTGCACCAGCAGCTTCTCATAGAGCAGCGGGTGGTACGCGCCGAGCGTGCAGGCCGCGTCGTAGTACAGCTCGTGGTAGTGGCACAGCTCCGTCTGCCGGATGGACGGGATGTATTCATACACGTGCACTTCGCTGCACATGGACATCATGATGAGGATTCCTGCCGCGGAAAGAAAGTTAGAAGCCAATGAACAACTCCCAGCAGGAGCGAGAATGTTCTGGAGTGTGGTGGACAGAATGACTGTAGCAACAGGCACTTGCCCTGGGCTCGTTTTCCTGTTACTTTTACCGTGGCAGCGTCAGAACCTCCAGCAAGTGGCCTGTCTGTGGCTCAGGGGCTGTGGGGGCCTGAGATGTGGTACTGTTATACATTCATAAGATTCATGGGATTATTGTGGGAGGCACAGTTACTGTACTTAACAAGACACAATGTAGTGAGTGAGGTTTACATTCTCCAAGTTCACGTGTTACAGTCCACAGACAGGTTCTGTTCTCATTTGCAAGAGTAGGGCTCTTACGTTCCAAACAAACACATGTTTTAAAAAAAAAAAACAAAAAACAAGGGCTATAAAATAGCTTCTTGATTATAAAATATATGAATGGAAAGAGATGGAATTGGGAAAGAGAGTTTAAGATTCATAATATCAAAATTATCTCCCTATGTTGCAAATAGAGTGCTATCAAACCTCATCCTAGGCTAGGGGGCTTTCTTTTCCCAGCACCACTACCTGTGTTCACATCCTTTAAACTTTAAGCAAATATATATGCTTATGCCTTTTAGGAAAGAGGTATCCTTTATGAAAAAAAGATGGTGGTAACAGTTAGCTCCTGTTAGAGGCAATATCTATCTGCAGAGGACAGTTATATTTCTAATTAATCAACCATGAAAACCCTTACAGCCAGAGAAATTCACGCATAAGGGCCACTGGGAGAGACGAGAGCAGGGGCCAAATGTTGTCTGGGGGTTCAGAGGAGTTGCTCAGGGAGGTGAGGCCTGCACCTATGGGGCAGCCTGGCAGACAAGGGGAGACAGGGAAGCAGGAGAAAGGGATGCTGGTCCAGAGGTGATAATGGAATCCTGTTTAGAAGCCGGTAAAGGTATGACTTGAGAGCCATGACGTAGTAGTGTGGCTGAGAGTAAAAGATATTCCTAACAGAGAGAAGGAGGAGGTGCTTCTGTTCAAAGTCTCAAAAGCAAAACTGTTCTCAAGAGCTAGGTCAAAACTTCAAGCTACTGGTCTGTTCCTCCCCTTTTCCTCCCACAACCCACTTCTTCTTCCTCCTCTTCCACGGCTGACTTGCTGCCGGGTTGTGACCCCTTCCTCGGGAAGGCCGAAGGTGACAGCGATTCAGGTGGGCTAAGGGCAAGAACCTTCCTCCTGAAGTCACCGAGGAGAGCGGGTATCAGTACCTGAAGATACAGCACAGGCGATAATGGAGTCTCCCTCCTTCTGATAATTACTGCTCTAGGAACATTTTGTCCCCCTCCTCATAAAATCATCTGTAAGGAACTCACATTGCAAATGAGAAAGCCATGGGCCCAGGGAGAACTAAATCCCCCAACTTTTTTCTGGTTACCTTACACCTGCAACAAACAATGTGTATGTTCTTCATCAGGGAGTGTCACAGGACCTGTGTCTATGGTGTTGAGAATGGCTTCAGTGTTTTCATTTTTCAAAAATATGTATTTTTTTAATGTTTACTTTTGAGAGAGAGAGAGAGAGAGAGAGAGAGAGAGACAGGATCCGAAGTGGGCTCTACACTGAGAGCACAGAGCCAGATGTGGGGCTCAAACTCACGAACCACAAGACCGTGACCTGAGCAGAAGTTAGATGCTTAACTGACTGACCACCCAGGTGCTCCAGCTTCAGTGTTTTAATCAGGAGCTATGGAACAAGTTCTTGAACCGCAACACCTGGAAGCTGGCTGCTCTCCCTCCCCTGGGCATGGTACGTGGCTATGCCAGCTTTGCACAAGGAACTGCATTGAAGGGTCCTGGCATCCCTCGCATTCCTAGAAGCCTTTCATTAATACAATTATGACAACTACTTTCCTGCAGATGGCAGTGAAGAGCCTTTGAGGGTGTCTTGCACAAAGGCATCTCGAAAACTAGCAATGGAACTGGACCAGTCTCCGTTTACCTGGGTTGTGTTGTCAGCCAGTAAAAGAAACTCCTCCCTGAGGGCTGTAGTCAAATGTGTATGAGTTGCCACTTTTGCAACTCTGGTCATTAGAGTATTAGAGTGGATGGCTTTCAGAAGTTAATCTCATAGTTAAATGTCTTAGCCACGTTATTGGCTCCTCTCCTAAAGCAGTTCTCAAACTTCAGCATGAAAAAGAATGACCAGGGCAGCATGCTAAATGTCAGTTCCTGAGACTTGTTCCCATTTCCAGAGATCTGGGTGCCACTAGTGTATGTTGGGATCCAGGAAACTGCATTTTTAAAAAAATTTCCTCATGGCACAAAAACAGACACTCAGATCAATGGAACAGAATAGCGAACCCAGAAATGGACCCACAAACTTATGGCCAACTAATCTTTGACAAAGCAGGAAAGAATATCCAATGGAATAAAGACAGTCTCTTCAGCAAGTGGTGCTGGGAAAACTGGACAGCGACATGCAGAAGAATGAACCTGGACCATTTTCTTACACCATACACAAAAATAAACTCAAAATGGATGAAAGACCTAAACATAAGACAGAAAGTCATCAAATTCCTGAGGAGAAAGCAGGCAAAAATCTCCTTGATCTTGGCTGCAGCAGCTTCTTACTCAACATGTCTCCGGAGGCAAAGGAAACAAAAGCAAAAATGAACTACTGGGACCTCATCAAAATAAAAAGCTTATGCACAGTGAAGGAAACAATCAGCAAAACTAAAAGGCAGCGGACAGAATGGGAGAAGATATTTGCAAATGACATATCAGATAAAGGGTTAGTATCCAAAATCTATAAAGAACTTATCAAACTCAACACCCAAAAAACAAATCATCCAGTGAAGAAATGGGCAAAAGACATGAATAGACACTTCTCCAAAGAAGACATCCAGACGGCCAACTGACACATGAAAGAATGCTCAACAGCACTCATCATCAGGGAAATACAAATCAAAACCACAATGAGATACCACCTTACACCTGTCAGAATGGCTAACATTAACAACTCAGGCAACAACAGGTGTTGGCGAGGATGTGGAGAAAGAGGATCTCTTTTGCATTGTTGGTAGCAATGCAAGCTGGTGCAGCCACTCTGGAAAACGGTATGGAGGTTCCTCAAAAAACTAAAAATAGAACTACCCTACGACCCAGTAATTGCACTACTAGGCATTTATCCAAGGGATACAGGTGTGCTGTTTTGAAGGGACACATGCACCCCCATGTTTATAGCAGCACTATCAACAACAGCCAAAGTATGGAAAGAGCCCAAATGTCCATTGATGGATGAATGGATAAAGAAGATGTGGTGTGTATATACACACACACACACACACACACACACACACACACAATGGAGTAATCAATCAAAGAAATCAAAAAGAATGAAATCTTGCCATTTGCAATTATGTGGATGGAACTGGAGGGTATTATGCTAAGCAAAATTAGTCAGAGGAAGACAAATATCATATGACTTTACTCATATGAGGACTTTAAGAGGCAAAACAGATGAACATAAGGGAAGGGAAAGAAAAATAATATAAAAACAGGGAGGGGGACAAAACATAAAAGACTCAAGTATGGAGAACAAATAGAGGGGTTGTGGGAGGGGGGAATGGGCTAAATGGGTAACGGGCATTAAGGAATCTACTCCTGAAACCACTGTTGCACTATATGCTAACTAATTTGGATGTAAATTAAAATAAAATTAAATTAAAAAAATTTCTTTAAAGTTCATTTATTTTTGAGAGCAGGGGGGGAACACGTGGAGGAGCAGAGAGAGGGAGACAGAGGATCTGAAGCAGGCTCTGCACTGACAGTAGAGAGTCTGACGTGGGGCTCAAACTCATGAACTGTAAGATCATGACCTGAGATGAAGTCAGACACTTAACCAACTGAGCCACCCAGGAGCTCCAGGAAACTGAATTTTTAATAAACATTCCTAAACTATGTGTGGCAAAAGGCTGTTAAAAAAAGTCCAATCTATCAGACCATTACTTCTACAAAATACAGTACAATGATTTACTAGAAAAATTATCACATATTTGGATGCCGTGCTATGTCAAGTTACTACAGAAGTTTCTAAATACTGTCAATTTCTACGATGATCTACTTGTAGACCAATGACTAATGTTTCTGGACCAATGCCGGTCTGCCTACAATGCATTGATGGCCATTCTTTGAGGATTATGTTGGTCTAACACACATATTCTTTGAAAAGGTCTGCTGTCAGGGATGCCCATCCTGTCTCATTAGTAGCTAGACATTCCACATATTAGATTAAATCTAGAGTTGAGTTTGCTACCCACACCCAAGTAAGAAGATCCTTGGGTGGTTTCTCAAGTACTTCCTATTGTCTTCAGCTCAAAGAGCATCTACTAACATATTTGAATCAGATTATTTTTTTTCTCTAGGAAGTTTCCCAGAGAAAATTTTTACTCTTGCTGCTAGTTATTACATTTTAAATCATGCATTTGCTAGGTATACAATATAGATTTTGTCAGAAGACGGGGCAAGAAGTTTTGGTATCCCTGCAAGTAAATAGGTACGTTTTAGCACTTTCATATAAAAATACTTTATATTTAAAAATAATTTCTAGGGGTACCTGGATGGCTCAGTCAGTTAAGTGTTCAGTTTCAGCTCAGGTCATGATCTCATGGTTCATGAGTTTGAGCCCCACATAGGGTTCTCTGTTGTAAGCCCAGAGCCCACTTTGGATCCTCTGTCTCCCTCTCTTTCTGCCTGTCCCACCCCTCTCAAAAATAAACTTAAAAAAAAATTAAAAATAATTAAATGACTTCTAGAGCTTCAGAAATGCAGAAACTTGGTTCTTCATTTTAGACAAAATGAAGGCGAGTGGAGGTTAAGAAAGTGTGGGTTCTTGCTTTGAGTTACCTGCACAATTCCTCCTGATCTTTCCTTACCTGATACAGACTTACAGGAGCAATTATCCAGCCCAATGTGTACTCATACGAACTTGTGGCTTTCTAGAACCATGAGCTGAGAGCATCGTAAAACTTAAACAATAGCAGAATCTGCCCTAAGTGTTTAAATGTCAGCCAGCTATAGCACTGACATCACAACTGGTATGGCAACACCTTCAAAAGGAAGGGGAAAAGCAATTTACAATTTGTTGGCTACACGTGAAAGGTGGACAAGATTTATGGCACCAAAGCTGGAGAATATTTTTATTATTTAAAAGTTTTTTTCAGACAGCATGGTCAATTCATTTGGCATATGCATACTCCACTTTTCGATTTATTAGGGCCATGATTACACACAGATGGGAGTTTAGATTCTGACTCTCTCATATAATAAATACTAAAAATCATTACTGTTAAATGTGGTCAAATATACACAATAGTTATGCTAACAGTTGAGTACTTAGCCATAAACAAATTCTAAAGATGAAATTTCTTCTTGTTTTGCAAAAAGGAGCTAGGTAGACATCAATATTTGGAGTTATATAATAGCCCTGGCACAGTTCTCAGTACGCGTGTTAGGGAACAGGGGATGTGGGTGTAGACACTGCAGGGAGGCAGGGCTGGGACGGGGCTAGGAAAGATCAAAGGCTTCACATTCTGCCAGAGGCCTCTTCAGTTAAATCCAACATTTATTAAACTGGGCACAGTGCTAATCATTGGGGATTAAGAGAAAGTTTCTTTAAGAAAAGAAAGTTAAAGAACTAACCTTTAAATATAAAAACAGGTAGCAAGCCCATAACTGGCAATTCTTTGGATGACTTGGAGAAAGAGTCTTACGTGATGCACTGAGAAAGAATGTTTGAGTACTACCACCAGCATTGCCTCTCAAGTGTTGTGACGCTGAGCCCTACTGTTCACAAACAATGTAAATACCAACAACACGTGGTTCTCCTCTGAATTACCACCAATAAAGTGCCACATTGAGAGCCCCCAACTCACCCCCTCCCCAGGTTTGCTGATTCACTAGGAGGACCCACAGGACCCAGTATATAGTGCTACTCTGCTATGATGTATTAAAGCAAAAGGATACAAGGTAAAAACAGCAAAAGTAGAAGTTACGTGGGCCAAATTCCAGGAAAAACTAAGGCCAAGTTTCCACTCCCAGTGGAGTCACACAGGGTTTGCTTCATACCCCTAGCAACACATGTGAAATGCTGCCAATCAGGGAAGCTATTGAGAGAGTTGGTGCTCAAGGTTTTAACTGGGAACTGGTCATGCAGGCAGTCTCTGCCTGGCACATAGCAAAATTCCAAACTCCCAGAATGAAAGCAGGTGTTCAGCAAAAACCATAGTGCTTGCGTGAACAGTCTAGGCAAGGTGAATTACTCTTATTAGTTTCGAGGTTGGGAACCTTCCCAAATCAAAGATCCCAGATGCCAGCCAAGGGCCAGCTTTGCAGGCATGCCTTCCTAAGTATCAGCAGTCAGGCCTGTCAGGTTAAATCTTTTCTGCAAAGATACCATACATGGATAAATTCACAGTATCATGTTACTTCATAATCAATTCCCCATGCCAGAATTCACATGGCAAATTCACATCTGGTTATGCTAAAAATATTTTTAGTATTTTTTTCATTTCCTTTCTTAGGACTGCTCAGGATCACCTAAAAATCAAAAAGGATACAAATAATTTAATACTAGGCTATTCAGTAAAGAATTTTTTAAAAATCACTTAAACTTTTATGTTAAGTATTTTGTTTATGGACTACCAAAAAGTAACTGCTTTCATCACTAATAAAATTTTACTGCTTTCACCCAGCATTCAAAGAAGAATCAATACCAATCCTTCTCAAACTCTTCAAAAAACACAGAGGAGATGGGAACATTTCCAAATTCATTTTATGAGGCCAGCATTACACAGATACCAAAAACAGAAAAGGACACCACAAAAAAAGAAAATTACCAGCCAATATCCCTGATGAGCACGGATGCAAACATACTCGACAAAATATCAACAAACCAAATTCAGCAACACATTAAAAGGATCATACACCACAATCAAGTGGGATCTGTTCCAGGGATGTAAGGATGGTCCAGCTTCTGTAAATCAATCAATGTGATAGACCCACATTAACAAAATGAAGGAGAAAAATCATATGATCCTATCAGTAGATGCAGAAAAGCATTTGACAAAACTCAACACTCATTTATGATAAAAGTTCTCGACAAAGTGGGTTTAGAGGAACTGTACCCCAACATAATAAAGGCCATACCTGAACAGCCCTCAGCTAACATCATACCCAATGATGAAAAGCTGAAAGTTTTCCCTCTCAGATCAAGAACAAGACAAGGATATCCACTTGTGCCACTTTATCCAACATAGTATTGAAATTCCTAGCCAGAACAATTAGGCAAGACAAAGAAAAAAAAGCATTCAAAGTTAGAAGGATAGAAGGAGAGAAAAGGAAGAAGTAAAACTGTCACTCTACAGATGACATGACACTATATATAGAAAACTCTGAAAACTAGCCCAAAAGCTGTTAGAACTAATAAATGGATTCAGCAAAGCTGAAGGATAGAAAATCAATGTACAAAAATCTGTTTTGCTTTTCTACACTAATAACAGACTATCAGAAAGAAAAATTAAGGTAACAATCCCATTTACAATTGCACTATAAAGAATAAAATATCTAGGAATAAACTTAACTAAGGAGGTGAAAGATCTGCACACTGAAAACTGTAGGATACTGATGAAAGAAACTGAAGAAAACACAAAAAAATGGAAAGATATTCCATGCTCATGGACTGGAAGAATTAATATTGTTAAAATATCCATATTATCCACAGCAATCTACAAATTCATTGCAGTCCCTATCAGAATCCCAATGGCATTTTTCCCCCACAGAAATAGAACAAACAATTTTAAAATCTGTATGGAACCACAAAAAAACCCCAAATAGTCAAAGCAATCTTGAAAAAGAACAAAGCTGAAGGCATTACCATCCCTGATTTCAAACTATGTTACAAAGGTACAGTAATCAGGACAGTATGGTACTGGCATAAAAACAGACACATAGCTCAATGGAACAGAATACAGAGCCCAGAAATAAACCCACACACATATATGGTCAATTAATTTCCAACAAAAGAGCCAAGAGCGTACAATGGGGAAAGGACAGTCTCTTCAATAAATGGCACTGGGAAAACTGGACAGCAACACACAAAAAATGAAATCGGACTGCTATCTTATACCATACACAAAAAATAACTCATAATAGATATAATACTTGAACTGTAACCATGAAACTCCTAGAAGAACACATAGATATTAAGCTCCTAAACATGGATCTTGGCAATGAGTTTTTGGATTTGCCACAAAGGCAAAAAGAAAAACGAAAAGAAAAAAAAAAAAACAAAAAGAAACAAGTAGGACTACGTCAAACTAAAAACTTCAAAGCAAAGGAAACCATCAACAAAATGAAAAGATAGCCTACTGAATAGAAAATATTTGCAAATCATATATCTGAAAAAGGGTGAATATCCAAAACATATAAAGAACACAGGCAAAAAAAAAACCCCAAAACAAAAAACAACAACAAAAAACCCAACAATCCATTTAAAAAATGGGTGGAAGACTGAATGGATAGATTTCCAAAGAAAACATAAAGATGACCAACAGGTAAATGAAAAGATGCACAAAATCACTAATTATCAGGGAAATGGAAATCAAAACCACAAGGAGATATTACATCACACCTCTCAGAATGGCTATCATGAAAACAATAAGAAATAACAAGTTTTGGCAAGGATGTGGAGGAAAAGAAACCCTAGTGCAGTGTTGGCGGTATTGTAAATTGGTACAGCCACTGTGGAAAACAGTATGGAGTTTCCTCAGAAAATTAAAAATAGAAATTACCGTATCACTCAGTAATACCACTTCTCAGTATTTATCCAAAGAAAACAAAGCCACCTGGAAAGATATCTGCACCCTTATGTTACTGAAGCACAATGTTCACAATAGCTAAGATACAGAAACAACCTGAGTCCATTGCTGGACTCTGTTTCTCCTAACAAAGAATTCTTGAAGGCATTGATAAGTGAAGTAAGTTAGAAGGTGTTATGCTAAGTGAAGTAAGTTAGACAGAGAAAGACAAATGCCTTATGATATCATTTATATGTGGGATAAAAAAAAGCCCAAGGAACAAAAAAATACCCTTATAGATACAGAAAGCAGATTGGTGGCTGCCAGTGGTGAGGGGTGGGCAAAACAGGTGAAGGGGGTCAAAAGGTACAAACTTCCAGCTATAAAATAAGTATGTCATGGGATATAACATATGGCATTGAGACTATAGTTAACAACACTGTATTGCATATTGGAAAGTTACTACGAGAGTCCATCTTAAAAGTTCTCATCACAAGAAAGAAAACTCTGTAAACCACATATGGTGACAGATGTTAATTAAACTTATTGTGGTGATCATTTGGCAACAGACACAAATATCAAATCATCATGCTGTACATCTGAAACTAATATAATATTGTACATCAATTAAGCCTCAATGAAAATTTCCTGCTCCTGACACGAAGCCAGACTTTTAGATAGGCAGATCAATATTTAGACACATTTTAATGTATTTTCCTAAGCCAATCAGATGGGCACGTGGCCAGCTTTTTAAAATCTGTAAATATAATTCAATTAACATTCAGTTTCTTTGGCCAGTTTTTACAAACGAGTCCATACGAGGGATTCATTTAAAGGGGGAAAAAAAAAGGGCACATTTTTCTGGGCAATCATGACTCAAGAAGCATTCATTTGCCAAATTACATGTCTTTAAGTACTGTATAATGCAATGTAATTATCAAACCAATTAAAAAGCATTTCAACTGGTCTTAATAAAATGTCACATTATCTGACTCAGCATACTAACAGTAGATACACTTATTTATTTGCTCCAAAGCCAGGATACAAAGCAAAGTACAACCCATGTTCAGAGTACCACAAATTCTAAATCAGTGAGGCTTCCTCTGTAAAATTCTACTTTGCGTGTCTAGCTGTAGTTGATGTGTTTTCAGATCAGGTATAGTGTATTCATGTATTTTAATTGTGATTAAAATTATCTTGCTTTCACCTGAAGTATTCAAAGTAACGTCCAAAATTGTTCAGAATGACAGAATTTTCTCCTTGATGAATGGATCCTTTTAACACATGGCAAAATAAACTATGGATATAAACAACACAATGCAAGTGACAGAAAAAAACGCTGGCTTACATCAATTCCAGTTAACACTTGAACATAATTCATATGTGAGGTAAATTAGGAATTTCTGAGCATGACCAACACAACACTGCAAACCAGATTTCTGAATAAGTGGTCCGAGTGCAAGAAAATCTAAGTGTATGGAATAGGCCAGTCTCATAGGAATCTAGCACCCCTGTCAGGTTTCCCCATAAATTCATCATAAAATAGAAAATTATGAAAATTATACTTAAGATTATTTAAAAAAATTAATGTTTATTTATTCTTGAGAGGGGGGAGGGGGCACGCAAGCAGGGAAGGTGCAGAGAGAGAGGATGACACAGAATCCGAAGCAGGTTCCAGCCTCTGAGCTATCAACACAGGGCCCAACATGGGGCTTGAACTCACAAACCATGAGATTATGATCTGAGCTGAAGTTGGATGCTTAACCGACTGAGCCATCCAGGTGCCCCTATGCTTAAGATTATTTGGGAGCAAAAGCGAGTCTTCAAGTAAGACTTCCAGAAAATATTTGTAATTAAAAGGTGATTTGGAGATCTGAACTTGATGTAGCAAAATAATAGTTTAAGAAGCATCCACCTCATTAGATAAAATCATATAATGCAAGAATGATACCAGAAAGGCCAATTATTAGCTGATTTGTATTTATTTCATGGTAACACACATTCAGAATTCATTATTTACAGGGAAATGCAAAGGTATTCCTAATCAATATAATTCTGACATGTTTTACATAATCATAAATATGGATGCTAAGTGGCTTCTTATTTTGTGTTAAACATCTGAGTTTGGATGATGTATTGGAAAATTAGAATCCTCCCCCCTCAAAAGCAATACAACATGGAAAAGAAAGTTATGACTTGTTTTTAAGCCTATTATTCTTGTGCATAGTTAAAGTGCCTGAAATTATAGTGTCTGCATTTATGAATTCCAGAAATATTAGTTATAATACAATCAGTACTGGCTACTGCCTTTTAAAAAGTGGCAGGAGGTGTTGCTGGTTTCTACAATAAAAATACCGTCAGTTGCTCAATTCCGGATTAAAGTAGAGAGTCTTATCTCTGTGCTGCTGGTTGGGATGTGTGCTACCAGGCCTGTCTGCCTGCTGGTACTTAGGCTATGCGCCACGGATGGCGAAGCTGTTGCCTCCCGGCCTGGCTGGATGCCCTACTGCATGTAGATGACAAACCAATCCAGACATGCTTTATGACCCCAGGTGAGTTCACTGACCTTGTATAAAAATATCGGTCTTTATGAGAACAAAATGGAAGCCGTGAGACTCCAAGTAAATTATTCCTTATCCTCAGTCAGGCTATGGTACAGTCAAAACGACTTCAAAGTACCAAATAACAAGACAAATCTCTAGTATCCAACTAGTGATGAAAGAGAGAAATGCTACTCATATGCGCACAAATCACTCCCCAGTGGGTTCAGGGTAAGGAACCTAATAAAATAAAAAAGTTGCTCCAAAGAAACAAGTCTTTATGGATCATCAAAATTACCTTGATCCACATTACTTTCTTTTAATTTAAAAAATGCATGTGCCATCCAAGAGGTATAGGAATCCCTTTACTGCTTCTCTGGAGAAGGGGATGGTACATGTAATACATTTCCAGTGTATCTACTAGTGTGCCTCTTTCTGGGAACTGTAAGGACAAATATGGTCCGATCAGAAATTCAAAGAAAAAGCATTATGTCAACACTTACCAACAGTCACCTACATGACATGTCATACACAGCCTTTGCCTGGCACTAATACCCTTGGGAATTTATCTTAAGGAAATGGTTTACAAGAAAGAAAAGTTTATGTATGCACATACAGAATAAACTATAGTACTATTCATACAGAGATAGTAATAACGCATCAATAAATTGATGATACCAAATACTTTGAAACAACTTAAATACTCAACAGCTAAAGAAAGGCCTAAGTTATGATATTCCTATTTGATGGACTGATATGGCCTCTGTAATATCAAAGGGAACAAGTCTATTTTTTATTATGTTTTTATATTTGCCAATATGGTCTTATTTGACTAAGCATAAAGTTTTAGATGGAAACATCACAATAATAGTAAAGAGCAAATATTGGCTATTGTGCTAAGCATATGATGATTCAAACATTATGGTAGTACTGGTATCTTCAGTTTCCAGTTTAAAGAACTGAGGTTTGGAGGTTTAGAGTAACTTGCTCTCAAGATCATATATCTAGTTGACAGGTAGAACCAAAGTTTGATTCTGGTCTCTGCAAAACCCAAGGTCTTAACCACAGCACATGCATATAGTGTGTTATGGGAGGAAGTGGGCATCCTTCTAGATGTGAGAGCAGCTCTATCAGAGGGGAGAGTCTATAAGGAGACAAGAATCAGAACTTCCAATTCATTTTTTCATGCCTTCACTCATTCAGCAAACATTTACCATGCACCTGTTGTGTGGTGCCATACATTGAGGGAAGCCCCTTCATTACAACCACATTAAGAAAACCCAACCATAGATGTGGTTGCCATTTGGAAGAGCACAGACTAAAACAATCAGATGGCAGTATGCGAGGTGGTGGTGGGGTTACTGGGTGCATCAAAAAAATGTTTAAAGGGGCGCCTGGGTGGCTTGGTCGGTTAAGCGTCCGACTTTGGCTCGGGTCATGATCTCACGGTCCGTGAGTTCGAGCCCCGCGTCGGGCTCTGTGCTGGCAGCTCGGAGCCTGGAACCTGTTTCGGATTCTGTGTCTCCCTCTCTCTCTGCCCCTCCCCTGTTCATGCTCTGTCTCTCTCTGTCTCAAAAATAAATAAAAACATTAAAAAAAATTTTTTTTAAATGTTTAAATGTTTAGTTATAATGTTATTTTCCCCTTTGCAAAGGAGACTCTTCAAAAATGTTACAAGGAGCCCTCAACAAATACAAAAAGATCGAGATCCTATTGTGCATATTTTCAATGCCATGAAACTTGAAATCAACCACAAGAAAACATTTGGAAAGGTAACAAATACTTGGAGACTAAAGAACATGCTACTAAAGAATGAATGGGCTAACCAAGAAGTTGAAGAGGAAATTAAAAAGTTCATGGAAGCCAATGAAAGTGGTAACACCATAACCCAAAACCTCTGGGACATAGGAAAGGCAGTCATAAGAGGAAAGTAAATAGAAATCTAAGCCTTCCTAAAGAAGGAAGAAAGATCTCAGATACACAACCTAACCTTACACTTTAAAGAGCTGGAAAAAGAATAGCAAATAAAATTCCAAACCAGCAGAAGACAAGAAACAATAAAGATTAGAGCTGAAATTAATGCTATCGGAACCAAAACAAAAAACAAAAAACAAAACAAAACAAAACAAAAAAACAGTAGAACAGATCAATGAAACCAGAAGCTGTTTCTTCGAAAGAATTAACAAAATTGATAAACCACTAGCCAGATTGATCAAAAAGAAAAAAAAAGGACCCAAATAAAGAAAATCAAGAATGAAAGAGGAGAGACCACAACCAACACAGAAGAAATAAAAACAATAATAAGAGAATATTATGAGCAATTGTATGTCAATAAAATGGGCAATCTGGAAGAAATGGACTAATTCCTAGACACATATACACTACCAAAACTGAAACAAGAAGAAATAGAAGATTTGAACAGACCCATAACCAATAAAGATATCGAATAAGTAATCAAAAATCTCCCCCAAAACAAGAGTCCAGGGCCAGATGGCTTTCCAGAGGAAATGTACCAAACATTTAAGGAAGAGTTACCACCTATTCTCTTGAAGCTGTTCCAAAAAATAGAAATGGAAGGAAAAATTCCAAACCCTTTCTATGAAGCCAGCATTACCTTGATTCCAAAACCAGACAGAGACCCCACTAAAAAGGAGAACTATAGACCAATTTCCCTGATAAACATGGATGCAAAAATCCTCAACAAGATATTAACCAACTGGCTCCAGCAATACATTAAAAAAAATATTCACCATGACCAAGTGGGATTTATACCTGGGATGCAGGGCTGCTTCAATATCCAGAAAACAATCAATGTGATTCATCACATCAATAAAGAAAGGACAAGAACCATATGATCCTCTCAATAGATGCAGAGAAAGCATTTAACAAAATACAGCATCCTTTCTTGATAAAAACCCTCAAAAAAGTCAGGATAAAAGGATCATACCTCAAGATCATAAAAGCCATATATGAAAGACCCAACACTAATATCATCCTCAGTGGGGAAAAACTGAGAGCTTTCCCCCTAATGTCAGGAATAAGGCAGGGATGTCCACTCTCGCCACTGTTATTCAACATAGTACTGGAAGTCTTAGCCTCTGCAATCAGACAAAGAAATAAAAGGCATCCAAATTGGCCAGGAGGAGGTCAAACTTTCACTCTTCGCAGATGACATGATACTCTATATGGAAAACCCAAAAGATTCCACCAAAAAACAGCTAGAACTGATTCATGAATTCAGCAGAGTCACAGGATGTAAAATCAATGCACAGAAATCAGTTGCATTCCTATACACCAACAATGAAGCAACAGAAAGAGAAATCAAGGAATCGATCCCATTTACAATTGCACCAAAATCCATAAAATACCTAGGAATAAATCTAACTAAAGAGGTGAAAAATCTATACGCTGAAAACTATAGAAAGCTTATGAAAGATATTGAAGAATACACAAAAAATGGAAAAAGATTCCATGCTCCTGGATAGGAAGAACAAATATTGTTAAAATGTCGATACTACCCAAAGCAATCTACATATTCAATGCAATCCCTATCAAAATAACACCAGCATTCTTCACAGAGCTAGAACAAATAATCCTAAAATTTGTATGGAGCCAGAAAAGACCCCGAATAGCCAAAGCAATTTTGAAAAAGAAAACCAAAGCAGGAGGCATCACAATCCCGGACTTCAAGCTATACTACAAAGCTCTGATCATCAAGACTGATCATCAAGACAGTATGGTACTGGCACAAGAACAGACACTCAGATCAATGGAACAGAATAGTGAACCCAGAAATGGACCCACAAACTTATGGCCAACTAATCTTTGACAAAGCAGGAAAGAATATCCAATGGAATAAAGACAGTCTCTTCAGCAAGTGGTGCTGGGAAAACTGGACAGTGACATTCAGAAGAATGAACCTGGACCATTTTCTTACATCATACACAAAAATAAACTCAAAATGGATGAAAGACCTAAACATAAGACAGAAAGTCATCAAATTCCTGAGGAGAAAGCAGGCAAAAATCTCCTTGATCTTGGCTGCAGCAGCTTCTTACTCAACATGTCTCCGGAGGCAAAGGAAACAAAAGCAAAAATGAACTACTGGGACCTCATCAAAATAAAAAGCTTATGCACAGCGAAGGAAACAATCAGCAAAACTAAAAGGCAGCCGACAGAATGGGAGAAGATATTTGCAAATGACATATCAGATAAAGGGTTAGTATCCAAAATCTATAAAGAACTTATCAAACTCAACACCCAAAAAACAAATCATCCAGTGAAGAAATGGGCAAAAGACATGAATAGACACTTCTCCAAAGAAGACATCCAGACGGCCAACTGACACATGAAAGAATGCTCAACAGCACTCATCATCAGGGAAATACAAATCAAAACCACAATGAGATACCACCTTACACCTGTCAGAATGGCTAACATTAACAACTCAGGCAACAACAGGTGTTGGCGAGGATGCGGAGAAAGAGGATCTCTTTTGCATTGTTGGTGGCAATGCAAGCTGGTGCAGCCACTCTGGAAAACAGTATGGAGGTTCCTCAAAAAACTAAAAATAGAACTACCCTATGACCCAGCAACTGCACTACTAGGCATTTATCCAAGGGATACAGGTGTGCTGTTTTGAAGGGACACATGCACCCCCATGTTTATAGCAGCACTATCAACAATAGCCAAAGTATGGAAAGAGCCCAAATGTCCATCGATAGATGAATGGATAAAGAAGATGTGGTATATATGTATATATGTATACACACACACACACACACACACACACACACACACACACACACACACATACACACAATGGAATATTACTTGGCAATCAAAAAGAACGAAATCTTGCCCTTTGCAACTATGTGGATGGAACTGGAGGGTATTACGCTAAGCGAAGTTAATCAGTCAGAAAAAGACAAATATCATATGACTTCACTCATATGAGGACTTTAAGAGACAAAACAGATGAACATAAGGGAAGGGAAGCAAAAATAATATAAAAACAGGGAAGGGGACAAAACATAAGAGATTCTTAAATATGGAGAACAAACAGAGGGTTACCAGAGGGGTTGTGGGAGGGGAGATGGGCTAAATGGGTAAGGGGCATTAAGGAATCTACTCCTGAAACCACCGTTGCACTATATGCTAACTAATTTGGATGTAAGTTAAAAAAATAATTAAAAAAAAAAAAGAAACCAAGAAGTTAAAAAAATAATGAAATAGACATTATTCTTATTCTTGAAAAATCTTATTTTTATTATTTATTATTTGAAGTTAATTTTTAGAAATATTCTCCTTTTTCTGAATGTACTTATTTACTTTATTAATACAACTAGCTATTCTAATAACAATTAAACCATGTTTTAATTATTTAAACTAAAAAAAAAAAAGTGTTACAAAGAAAAATCTTATAAAGCAACAGAATCAGTCTCTCCCTTAAGGTTTGGTCAAAGCTTTGGACCAGTATCTATGTTGGGATAAATAATCTCTCAATCTCCTTCGACTTACATATGTTAATAATGAGCTCTCTTAGAAAGTCAGGTTTTCATTATTTTTCACATAATGACCTTGTTAACAAAAGTCAGAATATATTCGCACAGTTATATTACAATATTTTGAAAGATAGGGGCACCTGGATGGCTCAGTCGGTTGAGTGTCTGGCTTCGGCTCAGGTCATGACCTCATGGTTTGTGAGTTCTAGCCCCACATCGGGCTCTGTGCTGACAGCTCAGAGCCTGGAGCCTGTTTCGGATTCTGTGTCTCCCTCTCTCTCTGCCCTTCCCCCGCTTGCACTCTGTCTCTTTCTCTCTCTCTCTCAAAAATAAATAAAAAATTAAAAAAAAATTTAAAAATATTTTGAGAGACAATTATCACTAATCAACATACAACTTTGAATTAGGTTTCATGTTTAATTGCAGTGAATATTCATCTCTTTAGGAGTGATTCTTCAAAATATTTTGTTTGGTAGAGTAGTTTGGTAATAACATGGGTTCGATTGTTTTAAAAAAAGGGGGAAAACATAGTTCAAAAATGTTCATTTAGAAATCTGAGAGGACCACCTTCAGTACACATTATAGATATTAAATCTTTAATAAGCATCTTAGTAATGTTAAAGCTTGTAATGAAAGTATAGTTTAATTCACTTGATATTAGTATGCATTTACATTTTGTCAATATTATAAAAATTGTTCACATATGTTCTTTAAGTCAGTTTTATTACAAAGAAAGCAAACTGAAGTTATTAGCTTTGATAAGTCCTTTATGTATGTGAATTAGAAACTTCTGGAATGTTTTGGGGGCGCCTGGGTGGCTCAGTTGGTTAAGCGTCCAACCTTGGCTCAGGTAGTGATGTCATGTTTCATGGGTTCGAGCCCTGATTCAGGTCCTGTGCTGACAGTTCAGACCTGTGTCTCCTTCTCCGCCCCTCCCCTGCTCATGCTCCGTCTCTCAAAAAAATAAAAATAAAAAAAAAAAAAATAAAAGAGAAACTTCTGGAATGTTTTTCAGTGAAGAGGCTCTCAGAGTTTGTTTTCTTCAATGGTAGGTCAATGCGTTCCTTAAATCCTACAATTCCCTGCTCTTTCTTTATAATCAGAAAAGGCAGTTCCTATTACTGTAAACAGAACAAGAAGAATTTATTCAGATGCAAGTTAAATATTTGTGCCTGAATCTGATGTTACTAGGACATCTTGCCCAAAAGGAAACTTCTCCATAGGAGCTGATAATACACAGATCCCACAGAACCCAGGAAAAAGTACAGTGCCTATTTGGGTATTGTGATCAGAGTTGACATTGATGCAGCAATATTTCCAACCCTGTTCTAAGGAACATTCAGGATGGTGCAGTGGACAGAAGTTACTTCTAGACCCTTCTTCCCTTCAACATGGTAGTTTTCCCCTTATCTGTAGGTTCAGTTACCCACGGTCACCTGCAGTCAGAAAGCAGATGATTCTCCTTCTGATAGGTCATCAGAAGCTCAGTGGTGGCCAAATGCCACATCCCAATGCCCATGTCATTCACCTTATGTCATCTCATCAAATGGGCATTTTATCACCTCACACCATCAGAAGAAGGGTAAGCACATTGCAATACCAGTTTGAGAGAAAGACTGTATTCATATAACTTTTATCATAATATATTGTTATAACCCAGAAGAACACACACATACCTACCACAGCTCCTATCTACCAGCCAAGCCCACATGATTTGTGTGCCATCAAGGAGACTGCTGGTGCAGGACTAGGGGTTGCTAATGAAGGTACAAATGCGTCTGGAATGGGAGATGTTGGCTGAACTATCTGCCTGAATATTACTGAGGGCGGTTTCCTGAAATCAGTGAGAGTTGGGACATTGCTTATTGGTGCCCGAACTTATACCTGACTAATCAGTACATCCGAGAATCTGGGTCCCAAGATGATAAACCAACCAACCAAATGAACAAAAATCCACTTTTAAGAAGGACATTGACAGGTAGCTGTTATGTATATCATTTCACAAGTTTTCAAGGCATGAAAGAAGTCCATCAGTAATGATAAGAGTAAATTTTTTAGCTATGTCTTCAAAGAAACAAAGGAATAATGTATTATTGGTAGCATCCTGTGTTCTCCTGCTGAGCTAAATGCTTATCACCTTGATGGCATGTCTATCAATACAGGACCCACAGACTTGATTTCTGAATTTCCTTCTAACTTCAGGATTCTAAAATGCCAGAAGGGTGGTTCTCAAAGTACAGAACAAGGACCACAGCAGAAGCATCACTTAAAAACCTGTTAGAAATGCAAATTCTTACCCCTTCCACCTTCCCAGAAACTCTAGGGGTGGGCCCACTTGTCTGTGTTTTAGAAAGGTATGGTAGCCAGCCTCCAGCATGGCCCCCAATGATCCCTACCTGGTATCCCCATCTTTGGGTAGTTCCATCCCACAACAATGGGACTGACTTGTGTAACAAATAGAATGTAGCCAAGGGGATAGATAGTTTATGACACCATAAAAAGTACTGAGACCTTCTTCTTGCTCTCTCCCTTGGATTGCCTGCTATAGGGAAGGCGGCTGCCATGTTGTGAGAGCATTCAAGTAGACCTATAGAGAGGTGTGGTAAGGAACTGAGGCCTCCAGTCAACAGCCATCTTGTGAGTGAACCATCCAGAAAACAGATCAGCCAAGCCAAGTCCAGACAGCTCAACGCAATCTCATGAAAGATACCAAGGTGAGCCAGCCAGCCAATCTGCTCCTACAATACTGACCACAGAAACTGTACAAGATAACAAATGCTTATTGTTCTGTCCAGTAGCTAAGTTTTGGGGTAATTTGCCTCACATCATTAGATATCTAATACATAAGCCCTCTCTGGGTGATTCTGACACATGTTAAACTTGAGAACTTCTCAAGTTCTAAGCTAAAACATTCATTCTCCAAATAATTACTTTTTGTACCTCCTATGCGCTAGGCTAAGACCAGGAACACAATGGGAAAAGCACACACTTCCCAGCCCTTGATGCATCCTGTTCTCTTCCTTCATTGCCCAGTTTGTAATTTTATTTTATTTAGGGAAGGCACACCTATGTAATGTCTGTCACTCGGTGCACCATGAGTTCTTTGCCTGGTTTCCTCACCACTGGGCTGAGCCTGGGCTCAGCATTATGCCTGGCACATAGAGGAGCTTAATTAATACCTACTTATTGGATGACTTTCCCCTTCCATTTCTCCACCTTCCTCCTGTATGATGAATTCAGGCACCAGGAACAAGTCTCCTAATACCACCAATGACATGACATTTAAAGGGTTCAAGGTGTGTTCCCCTGGGAATCTAACTACCATTTATTTCCATAGAAAGACATGTATTTTGTGTTCAAAACAGTCAACTTTTAGAGTCCCTCTATTTCACACGTGCAGATTCATAAACACGTATAAGGACAATGTATGCAGCGGGTTTAGAAACATCAGTAATTAAATGTGACACCATTTTCCTTTCCAGAAGAGCACATCCATAAAGCAAAGGGCCTCATCTTGCTTCACCTGCAATATCTTCCCCACAGGTGGAGCCCTGCGCTAATGAGGAAAACCAGGGCGTCAGAATATTGCTCTCCTCTGATAGAAAGCATCCTGCTGACCGCTGTACCTGGGCAGAGCCCAGTGCTGTGCACACAGAAACATCCTGATCTCACCGACCAGGTCTGCTTTGGGTTCTTTTTGTCCAGTAATGAACATGAGAGGTTAGTGTCTGGACATGATGAGGTGGTGAGACAAGAAGTCAATAGTTTTTTTTTTTTTTCTACGTGACCTTAGAACACGTATTTGGAGAACACTTCTCAATAACAGAAAATAACTCATTGATTTTTAGAAATTCTTATGGCCGACAGATTGAGATGTGAGGAACATCATTCTGCTAATATTTAGGAACATCAGATAAGTTATAAGACAGACTCTGGCTCTCAGCATATTTCTGAGCAGGATCAAAGAGGAGGCAGACAGATTGCAAAATCAGCAGAGTATTCAGAGGGCGACTGGGGCTCTGCTGGGCACAGCCCACCCAGACTGCATCTCCCGTCCATCCTTAGTGAGAGCTCACTCTTAAATCTGGCCAGGGAAGGCAGGCCATGTCTTCTGTGACATCTGTATCCCCAGTCACAGAGCACAGCCCGCCCACTGGGAACTTAAGGCTTCCTTATCTGCTTGCTCTTTTTTCATTCTTCTGTGATTAGCAAAACTTAACAGCACTGTCCTATGCAACTTTGTGTGATGATGGAGATGTTCTCCTGCACTGTCAAGACAGTGGCCGGCAGTGCACGTGGATACTAAGAACCTGAAATAAGGCAAGTGCAAGAGGAACTGAAGCTTTTCTCTCCTGTAATCCTAATTAATTTAAATTTGCATGGCCACATGTGGCTAATAGTTGTCACTCTGGGCAGGACAGTGGTAGAAAACAGGAACCATTGCCCATCGGCACACCAACTCATCTTTAGAAAGATTTTATGAGTCTCATTTCTCATATGAGCATATTTAAGGCTCACGGGGGTAAGTGACATGCCCATGATCAAAAAGCTGGTAAAGGGCAGAGAAGAATTTACACTTAACCTGCCAGACCCAGCCTCCACTCCTGCAATGACGTCAAACTGCATTCCTCCATATTCGTGTAAAAGCAGCCTCTAAGGCAAGTATCAGCCTCTGAAAACTCCAAATTCTCAGTAAATAGCTATGAAAGGAAGCTGGCCATGTGTGGCAGGATTCCTTCCAACAAAAACACATGGGAAAATATTTCTCTCCAGCTATGACTATCTATGTGAGTCTTTCAACTGCACATTGCTGTAAGTATATCTGACAGCCCCCACTGTGCTCTAAAACTTCTGCTCCAAGCAAGTAGAAGCCCCATGAATTCGTGAGAAGGCAACAATATGAAAATGATTTTATTAAACTTCTGCCACATCCTGTTACGCTGTCTAAGCATTATGCTCTCCTACTTACCCTTTGCTGACAAACTGGATTATACTTTCTTTCCTAAAGCAACAGGATCCCACGAAACTGTGCAAAAGATAAAGATACTACGATTTCAAAAAACTGATTTGGACACAGAGTGTCAAAGGTATGACTTTAAAAGGGGGTTAGCTATACTTAAGGCAGCTAATCTACAGAGTCATATCGTAAATTCTGTCTTGAACTCTAGGTAAAATAGTTCACATTATTGCAATACCAGAAACTCACTCCAAAATCCACAGGCCTCCATTCAGATACTTGTGTGTCCCGTATCCATAATGAAAACAGTGCTATCTCCATAAATCTCTCCTTTATTCAGAGGGACCCAATTTGCAGCCCAAATTAAGACGCAGGGTGGCTAATTCGTTGAAATTAGGCAGGGAGAACATCAAATCACAGTTTTTTGTGGACACAACTAACATCCTTTGGTTCCACTACAGCTTTCATATTGCCAAGGGGATCGAGGATATTCCTTAATATTACCCTACTCAGGTAAAATCAAAGAGATAATGGGATGATTAGCTGAATCATGGGTAAAGAAGTAGAGTAAAACCACAAATTTTGGAGGATCAAAGCCTGGCTGCAATATATATATATAAAATAAGCTAAGTGTGATGATCCTGTTATATGAAAAAAATCCATTTTTTAGATTAGAGCTAGTGGACTCTGGCAGCAAGAGCTGTACAAGGTCTTAGAATTAGTCTCATCAAAGCCTGCACTTGCTATCTTGCAGCACATGACACTATCCTATGGTCACAAATTCAGCTCCTCAATCTGGTATCACATAAACAATGTGAATGGGTGAGTGGCTAGTGGATCACAGATGACCCAGGTGGGGTCTGTGTGTCTTCCCCCTTGAATCCAGTGGGGCCTTGACTACTCTGACCCGCAGAAGAGTGCAAGTGACATTGTGCAGGTCTCTAGGCCTCAACCTTAAGAAACAGGCAGCTTCTATTTCCTGCCTTTTGGCACACTTGCCAGGGGCCATGAGCTCCCATGTAAGAAGCCCGAGTACCCTGAGACCACCATGCAAGAGACCACGTGCAGGCACAAAGTCAATAGTCCTGGCTGAGCCCGCCCTCCCAGCCATCTGCGCCACAGGGGCCAACCATGGGAGTGTAGCCATCCCATGAAGCAGGTGAATACCATGAAGTGATTCCCACTGAAGCCTGTGGAACAGAAGAATAACCCAGCCAAGCCTGTCCTGACCCACAAAACCGACAGAAAATAAAACAGTTTTTGCTGTACACCTTGCAATTCTGGGGGCAGTTATCACGTACCAATAGAAAACTGGAAAAAAACAGAGTGTTTCTACTATCTTCAGCTTATCTATGCTTCCTCTAAAACCAACTTTTAATTGTTCTGATTAAATAACATAACTGTACATTTGCTAAGTACTAAGCCTAACCCTAACCCTGAGTGCCTGCCTGATCATCCATTTTTATATATACCTACCAATGAAGCCAGAAGATGGTGGGTTGGGCTGAATCTTCTCCTTGGTGTTCTCCTGAATAATGTCCCAAAGCTGCCATATAAATTTAGGATGAAGAATGTAAAATGGCTGATTTGGGTTTCTCTGCCGGTGCTGAACATATGGAGTGAACAGGTTGTAATCTGGCTTCTTGTACCACTAAGAAAAAAAAAAAAAATCAACGCAATCAAGTACAGAGAACCACACTGTGAAAAGGAAACAGGTCAGCACCGGGGTGGGGTTGGAGACTATTTAGAGGCTAAGGGCTGGGGAGAAGGAGGTGAAGTACAGGCACTGCCTCATGGATGAGGGAACCAGAACAAAAAGAGATAGGGTCCCAGCCCTGAGGGACAAGGATTTGTTCTTTAGTGAAATATGGGAGATGAGCTAGGGCAGGGGCCCCAGACTTCTCTGTAAAGGGCCAGGTAGTAAACCCTTGAGGCTTTGTGGGCCAGACAGTCTCTTTTGCAACTAGTCGATGCTTCTATTGTACTGAGAAAGTCACAGAAGATACACCATGAATGAGCATGGCTGTGTTCCAATACAACTTTATTTACAAAATGGGGCCAGATTTGGTCCACGGCTATAATGTGCTGACCCTGGGGCTTCAATCAGTGTATTTCAAAACATATTTTTCATATGTAATACACAGTGACAGAAAGCATATCAGTTATTGCCTAGGTCTGGGGCAGTGCTGGGAAGACTGATAGGTGGGGCACAAGGAACTCTTGGGAGTGCTGAAAATATTCCATTTCTTACCTGCGGTGGTGGATACATGACCATATAAATTTGCTAATACTCATCAACATGTATCCTTCCACTGACTGTACATGTTACTGTATGAAAAAACGTACAATAAGGTTGATTTACTTAAAAAAATTTTTTTAATGTTTATTTTTGAAGGAGAGAGACAGAACGTGAGCGGAAGAGGGGCAGAGAGAGAGGGAGACACAGAATCCGAAACAGGCTCCAGGCTCAGAGCCAGACATGGGGCTCTGAGGGAGGAGGGCACAGAGCCAGACATGGGGCTCGAACTCACAATCTGTGAGATCATGACCTGAGTGAAGTTAGTCGCCCAACCGAGCCACCCAGGAGCCCCTAGGTTTACTTTTAAATGTCTTCAGAACATCTGAGGTGCCACCATGAAAAAATGGGATTTGGAGGTATGTGGGGGAGAGACTTAGTTCATAAAGCTCTGAGGGCCCTGTTATCTCTTCAAACAGACACCTTCGGGAAACAGTAGATACGCACTGAGATCCCAAGTAATATTCCATGGTTGAATGGGTTCTGTGGCTTTAACAATTTTGAGAAGGACTGGGGCCAATCATCTTTTGTAAACTTTGCCCCCAAGCCAAGAGGCAGCAGAAGGGAAGCAAGAGGAGTATGGGCCTCAGTTTCTTCACCCCTCCTCCTGCTCCCCAGAACACAGGCCACCCAGAAAGCAGCCCGGTTGCCTGGGTTTCAGCACTGTTGCTGTCCCCTCCATCGGGTTGGACAGCTCTGTGCCCTGGGCTTGGATGCTTCCCAAGGAGGAAGAAACAAGGTCCAATAGCTAGAGCTCTCAGTCTGTCCACAGATAGTGAGAAAACTGTCAGAACTTAAAACCAGAGAACTTCAGACTGGAAAGGAAGCTGAAGAGTTCCAACATGCATTTCGTGCCGGATTCTCAGTAGACGGTACCTGTGAAAATCAGCCAGAGAGCTTTCTCAGAAACTACACACTGGGGCTGTAAGTGGTATGTCAGGAAATGGGGCTCTGACAGATACATTTGAAAAAATACTCTCCAGGTGATTCTGGTTTGCGCTCCTGGTTAAGAACCAGTTAGGATTAAAAGAGAGAGGGAAGCAAACCATAAAAGACTCAAATGCAGAGAACAAACTGAGGGTTGCCAGAGGGGTGATGGTGGGGGGAGGGGCTAAGTGGGTGAGGGGCATTAAGGAGGGCACTTGTTGGGTCTTTTACTCCTGAAATCATTACTACACTATATGTTAACTAACTTGGATTTAAGTACAATTTAAAAAAATTTTTTAAAAAAGAAACAGTTAGGAATCATGCTAGTTAAATGTCCAGCCTTGGTCTCAAGATGAACAGTGACACAACAGCCCCAGAAAGACTCATCTGACCTTGGGCCGCTGTTCTCTTGGGAAGTCCTCTTGGTAAAGCCAAGGCCTGTTCCCTCATTTCCATCATCTTAAGAAGGATGCATTCTTTTGGGTCATGGCAGAACAAGTTGAAAGACGCTCAGTGGCACAGCAGACATTATCTTTCATGAGGCTAAAACTATCACACTTCTTTCCCAGCCCTCCTTAAAAGACAAGTGCATCGGCTTTTCATCCAAGTTCTCACCAGAAGTAACTAGCTGCTTGTTTAGATAGGCAATGATTTGCCAGAATGCCATGAATGTAACTTGCTTATATTTTGATGGCTAGCAGTAATCTTGTTTACACTATATCACATAAGGTAAGAAAGGTTTAGAGGAAAAAGCCAGAATTGCACACTCAAGAAAAGTCTGTAACAGGTTCCACTTAAAGGGCAGTGAGCTGTTGATTCACAAAGTTTAGATTCTCTTATCAAGCACTTTGAATTTATTTCAGAAGGTCTCGTAACTACGTGGAAGGTGATGTAACCCTATCACAATGGAAAACTCTGAGTTTACTTGGCTCAACTTCCAGTGTAACTAGGAATTTCTGAACATTTAGGGCACTGTGATTTGTTTTTGTTTTTAAATCTTCCAGAGCAAAAGCCCTTTTTTCATTAGATAGGTCACATTCACCAAGTACGCTACCGGAACTGGGTATCAAAATGGTATGAACGCCCATGTATTTCAGTAGTGCCCATGATTGGTTTCATTCTGTGAAAGCTTAATCCTTGACTTGCTCCCATTATTAATCAGTCAAAGGCACTGTCTGATCAGTAGGGTAAGGGCACCAAAGGGAACACTTACCAGGTTAAGATTTGCAGAGTAAGGAGCAGGGTCCCAGGCCACCAAAATGACGTTTTTATACAATGAACTGTCAATGAAGTGATGATTGGGGTTGGTCAGAATCTGCAAATACATACAGAAATCCTTTCAAAGCGAGTGGCTCTTCAAAATTATATTTTTAAAAAGAGGAAAGTTTAAAAAAATGAATCAGAGCAAGAAAAACAAAGTTACTCAGACTTTACTATTTTCCTCTGGGGGAGTGAGAGAGTCAGGCATTGCACGCTAATGAACCTGAAGAAATGTCTGGGGAAACTAGGGTTAAAAATAAAATTTAGGAGGGGTGTGTGGGTGGCTCTGTCAGTTACCCGTCTTGACTTCAGCTCAGGGCATGATCTCATGGTTCATGAGTTCCAGTCCCCAGTCGGGCTCTGTGTTCACAGCCCAAAGCCTGGAGTCTCCCTGGGATTCTGTGTCTCCCTCTGTCTCTCTGCCCCTCCCCCATCCTTGTTCTGTTTCTCTCTCTCTCAAATATAAATAAACATTAAAAAAATTTAAAAAACAAAATAAAATAGAATTTACGAGTTCTTACATTTTCATCAGCATTATACCCATAGCCAGTGGTATTGAATCAGCTCCTGAAAGATGCGATGCCTTAGCTAATTTGCCACCCCCGACCTCCTCTCTAATTGCCTTCACAGACAACTGGAGAAGGAGGCACAGATATGAATGACCCACGTTATTAAGGCGCCTTCAGAGTGCCAGCCTCAGGACAAATGGAACAGGGACAGCCAGCAGACTGGTGACAGCCCACATGTGACTTCCTCCCTCTGTGGTCCTAGAGGAGTCCTTCGATCTCACCTGCCAATCGTCTTTTTTAAACTACAGCTTTGGAGGAGAAAAAAAAATTTGGTTTTCCTCAGTGTTGAGGTGCAACTTTTCACAGTTTTTAAGATGCATTCTCTTTCTTCATACAGATTTCTCAAGTCAGGGCATATTTTACAGGTGGCATGTATTTTAATTTGTGGGGATGATTAGCTAAAAAGCTGGAAGTGTTAATAAATGAATGGCAACTCTTACAATCCATGCTGTCTATGAAGCAAGGAAACATGGCGATTGTTTTTTCCCTTGCTGCAGGCTGCCTGGCTCAGGGTCCCAGGCAGAAAGCTAATCTTTTCTTCTGCAAGCAACTTGTCATAAATCATCCATCACCTCATGTTCTTTCTATATAGTTTGAAACTCTAGAAACTGCCATGGTTTTGAGAATAATTTTGCTTTGAATTTGGAAAACATTTGTATGAAGAACACCAAAAAGAGAAATACTTCCATTTTCAACAATTTCATTTTTAAAATTTTCAGATAATGGACTAAAGTTTCCAAGCCACCCTACTGACCCTTGGATTTTGTAGCCTTTGCTTTTTCTCCCCTTCATCCCTTGCCTTTCACACCATCATGATTTTTTTCTAAATTTAACTGTCCTTTCCTCCATCTGTAATATACAACACACTAAGACTATGATTATATATATATACACATACATATGCATATATGGATATCCATACATGTTTC
Organism: Neofelis nebulosa; assembly: GCF_028018385.1. Lineage (NCBI taxonomy): Eukaryota > Metazoa > Chordata > Mammalia > Carnivora > Felidae > Neofelis > Neofelis nebulosa. The sequence continues at coordinate 86,908,143 of NC_080790.1, forward strand.
TTTCTTTTTTCTTTTTTTTTTTAACGTTTTATTTTATTTTTGAGATGGAGAGAGACACAGCATGAATGGGGGAGGGGCAGAGAGAGAGGGAAACACAGAATCGGAAGCAGGCTCCAGGCTCTGAGCCATCAGCCCAGAGCCCAACGCAGGGCTCGAACTCGCGGACCGCGAGATAGTGACCTGAGCCGAAGTTGGACGCTCAACCGACTGAGCCACCCAGGCGCCCCAATACATGTTTCTATATCTTCTCTGATTTTTCCTTTTAATCTTATTTACTCATTTCTTCCTAGTCATGTCACACATAAATGCCTATTTATCTGCATTTTTTCTCATCAATTCTTTTATGATTACAAGAACCTACAAATAAGCAAGACCATGGTCATGTACAACTGGGTAATTTCTCTTCATTCACCCAGTTAAACTATTTACCTATAAAATGTACATGCATGAAAACACTCCATCCATCTTACCTGGGAATTAATGATGCGCACGGTGGTTTTATTTCCAACATCTTTCTCATAGCCACGTGTAGGTGCCGAGTTAAATCTCAAAACTGCATCATGAGAATCTAAGAACACATGAGTGACAAAGTTACTTTATTTTTTGCTGTAGAATCAACATAATTTAGAAAAAGTTTTAAAGCAAATTTTTTAATACCTGAAGCTAACTGGAAACAACCAATATAGTTAAGATACCCATACATGTCATTTTCAGTGTCTGTAGTGTTTATTTCGAATGAGGTCTTCGCTAGGGGACAAATCAGCATGGGAATATATGAATCCATTACATGTGGTCCAATGTCATCTCAGATATATGTAGATACTTGTTATGTGTTCATATTCTTTAAAGGGGGCATGCTTTATGCGGGCATTCTCTTAGAGATTCCAGTGTATTTCGAAGATGGAATCTATGGGAGCAGACAAAGGCTGCAGACAGAGGCTGCTTGTTTGTGGCCTCTTATTGCTTTAGAGCACGAAGGCTGCTCATGGTGTCACTAAAGAGGCCACTTGTGCCAGGACAAGGACATCTCCCACACAGTGAGAGTCACAGCCTTCAGTGCAACTTTTATACCTTGGGGTACTGGTTTGTGCTTAAAAAGAACACCAGCCCTATAGAACACTGTACGTTAACTATACTGGAATTGAAATTTAAAAGTTGAAAAAGAAAGAAAGAAAGAAAGAAAGAAAGAAAGAAAGAAAGAAAGAAAGAAAGAAAGAAAGAAGAAAACCAGCTGATTTCTGTGCTTTACAAATTGCTGCTGATTCCCAGAAGGCCCACGTGAGAGCAATCGAGAGCATTCTGCATTTCCAGCAATGGTATGACCAACTGCCACAGGACTGGAGGACGGGAGACACCACCAGTGGTACTGGCTGCCGAGGCTCTTTACACTCTTTAAGGGCACACCTTGGTTCACCGAGCCTCTACTACAACATAAATCTGTGTCTCTCTTCATTCAACTTGACAGACTTCCTCAAGTTCTCAGGGGTCCTGGGTGAAAACACACCTCCCACATCCTGGAGGCTGACGAGGACACGAAGAGCTAGAGGTAGGCTAGATGGGAATGGGGACACGTTCCCTTTCCACAAAGCAGTCTAGATGCATGCATATGTCTTGAAATCTCCCAAGCCAGCTACTGTGTTGCCCAGAAACTAGAGTTAATCAGCAATAAGGGAATCACTACGGGCCAGCTTTAGCTTCAAAAATTCTATGCACATTTCAAGCTTACCTTGGAGCAACGACAATGCCTCTGTCTGCGTGAGAGAGAGGTAAGGTTATGTATTTCTGATTCACCAAAGAGCCTGTAGACGTGCCCTATGTTTACCGTGACCATACCCCACACAAGTCCTTAAAGCAGGCCACCTCCTTGAGTGTGCTGCTCCCTCCTGAGCAGTCTTCCTAGGAGAGACTTTCCTACTCCCTAAGTAGCAGAGACTGGGCACACATGCCACCATTGAAACAACGTTACCTTAGGGGGCGCCTGGGTGTCTCAGTCAGTTAAGCATCTGACTTCAGCTCAGGTCATGATCTCACGTGGATTTGAACCCTGTGGATTTGAACCCTGTGTCCGGCTCTGTACTGACAGCTCAGAGCCTGGAGCCTGCCCCTCCCCTGCTCGCACTCTGTCTCTCTCTCAAAAATAAACAAACATTAAAAAGAAAAACAAGAAAAACACAGTTATCTTAGGTGCCTTTCTTGACGGGCCCTGAACTCAGAAGAATTTGTATTCCAGTTTTGAGCACCAAAATTAAACAGAACACAAAGAATGAATAACGGGTACTTGACTACGTAATTGAAAAAATTCTAAAGGGGAGCCTTGGGTGGCTCAGGGGGTTAAGCATCTGACTTCAACTCAGCTCATGATCTCGAGGTTTGTGAGTTCGAGCCACATGCCAAGCTCTCTGCTGTTATCACAGAGCCCACTTCAGATCCTCTGTTCCCCTCTTTCTCTGCCTCTCCCCAGCTCGTTCTCTCTCAAAAATAAACAAATAAGCATTAAAAAAATTCTACAGTGTTCTTTTAGGGGAAATGGTGCAGGGGGGAGCAAGCTGTGATCACCTGTTTTAGTAAATAAAGCTGGACCACAACACAGACATAGTCATTTGTTTATCTATTGTCTGTAATGGCAGAGGTGAGTTGTGACAGTGACTCCCATGGCTCACAAAAACTAAAATATTTACTACTTGGTTCTTAAAGAAATAAATAAAGAGGTTTGCCAATGTTTACATTCTAGGTGATCCATGCTTTGAATAAATGATGCCTCACAACCTGAACACTTTCTATTTTCTTTACAATATAAGCACTTGTTCATATATATATGTATATATATATATATATATATATATATATATATATTTTTTTTTTTTTTTTGTAATGAGCTGTTTGGTTATTTATTTTTATTGGATAGTATTTTCTCATACAAATTCAAATGCTATTGGAGTCAGAAAAATTTGATTACCCAAAGCAGTGGTTCTCACGTTTTGGTCTTAGAACCCTCTTACACTCTTGAAAATTATTGACAACACAAAGTTCTTTTGTTTATTTGGATTATATCTGTCAATATATGCCTACTTCGGAAGCAAAATAGAAAATAAAGATGTTTTGGGGCGCCTGGGTGGCTCAGTCGGTTAAGCGTCCGACTTCGGCTCAGGTCACGATCTCGCGGTCTGTGAGTTCGAGCCCCGCGTCGGGCTCTGTGCTGACTGCTCAGAGCCTGGAGCCTGTTTCAGATTCTGTGTCTCCCTCTCTCTCTGACCCTCCCCTGTTCATTCTCTGTCTCTCTCTGTCTCAAAAATAAATAAATGTTAAAAAAAATTAAAAAAAAAAGAAAACTTAAAGATGTTTATTAATTAACTGATTATTATTTTCTTAAAATAGGCTTCATGCCCAGCATGGAGCCCAAGGTGGGCCTTGAACTGACCACCCTGAGACCAACACCTGAGCTGAGATCCAGAGTCAGATGCTTAACCGACCAAGCCACCCAGGCACCCTTACTTACTCATTTATTTTAAAATAAAATATTTTTATGAAAAATAACCATATTCAAAAAATAGAGGACTTGCACTGGTTTAAATGTCTGCAAATCTCTTTAACGCCTGGCTTTTCAGAAGACAGTTGGTTTCTCTTAACTGCTTCTGCATTCTGTTGCAACATATTGCTTTAGTTGAAGTATATGAACCCTCCGATATATCTTTGAAAATGTAAGGAGTACTTAAAGTCTTTCCACATTACTGAGAATATTCTTCTTTGATACTTCATCAAAACTTGACAAGTGCTACTTTCTTAAAAAAGCTTTCCTAATGTGGAATGTGAAACCGTATCAATGAACTTGCCATGCTCTGTTACATTAAAATCCATTCAAATAGTTCATCTTGCTCTTAAAATGGATGATTCACCCACGCATGATTTTGCAGCATTGTGCAACGGTCATTTGGAACTACCAATTTAATAAGTTATGCAGATCTTCCAAATATTGATGCACATCATTATAAGGTATCCCCCCAAGTCACAGCAGTTAATATTACCATGCATCTCATCAGTTTTTAAGGCTGGGACACTTCTAAGTTTGAAAGAGTGCCTCATGGGGTTAATGAGGTTGAAACTAGCAGAAAGTTTAAAGCTTGTTTTTCTGAGAACTGTTCCCCCCTAATCAGCTGCTGTGTCTTTTCAGACCCCACTAACAAACTCACTTAGCTATTTCTGCAGAAGCCTGGACTCAAGGTCAACTGATATGGTTCCAGCCTAGGAACAAGCAAAGCCCGGCATTCCTTACTCGAGATTACAAGCCCAAGACCCCCTCCAGTTTATACTGGCTCTCAGAGCAAGCCCATAACCCATCTCCTCATCTGAAGATAACCTCCTGACATCAGGGGCTGAATTCTGCCTCCTTCCAGAGTTAAGTCTCCACCTCAAGGGAACATGGGGTATATGTTACAATAAATGTTTGCTCAATGAACATGCTATCTTTCCTTATGAGTAGTTGTTAAGTTTCCTTGTGCTTTGCATCAGTATGTATGCATTCTCAACCCCTATGATTGTAAAAAACTCATTCCCTCCCCCTTGGAGGAAGCAGATTTGAAGCTTATCCTCCCTTCTTCAGGTTTGGCTGCATAAATGAACCCTTTCCTTGCTGCATACCTGATGTCTCGGTGATTGGCTTTGCTGCTGCACATAGGGCAGACGAACTTGGGTTCAGTTACAAGTTCCTGGTTGAAAGCTGGAATTTTATTACTGGCAAAAAAAAAAAAAAAAAAAAAATACTGTCCGCTATTTTCCTAAAAGGGACAGGCTCACTCAATTCCTCTTTGAGAAAATATCTACCAAATATCCAGTGACTGAATGAAGTATGTCTATCAGTCATTTGTTTCAAGTAAACATGGTGTCGCATGATACAAGTGGCTAGTTCTGCTCACTACTCAGCCACACAAGGGCTTTTCCACTATGTGCTGGTGTGCAGAAGCGTTTTCACGTCATTGCCTTCTTGGTCTTGAAAACGCGTGTACTCAAAGGCTGATATTTAATAAAGCCAACATTTTAAAATGTTTTCCTGCTTCATCAAGGACACCCATAAGTGAAACTGCCACTCTATTCTTCTCCTGCAGAGCTTGGCTGCAGAAATCACAACTAGTAATTGGGCACCACTGCCTTCATTTACACTAAGCAGCAGTTTTACCTACCGCTGCCTCTGCACCACCAGTGCAAATGTCAATGGTTAAAAAGACCCCTGTGTGTTTTCATAAAAAGTTTTCCCCTCATGAGCCCCTGAAGGCGTCTTGGGACCCCAAATGTAAGCGCATCACAACGATGTGAACGGCTGATCTGGGGCAACCCACTCCCAAGGCAGAGTGAGAGCAGGCTCCAGGCAGTGGGGTCACCTTTAGGAACAGACGTAATCAGGGCACTATGAGGGCAAGAAGTGTGAGGCCAGTGGTGCTGAACCTTAGTTCTCCTGCTAAACCATGCTGCCCTTGGACGCAGCCTCTGTCTAAAGGAGAGGTGAATAAGCCAAGGCTTCCAAGCAGTGGGTGCTTTTCAAATTAATTAGGTAGAAATTCCAAATTAACTGTATCACCCTTGAAAATGTCACAGCTTTTAAATGCCAGTATCCTACACTGAGGTGTGTGTTAAGCCTTCAAGCGACCACACAAGGCACAGGGCACAAAAACATAAACTAGCTTAATTCCTTTGGAAGTGGTAGGAGTCTAAAGAGTTAAAAGGCCAATTTTTGTGCAGGAGGCTGCTATGGATGGACTAGGAACCTCCTTAAAGCTGTCAGTGGGATCAGGATGGGAGGGGGGAGCGTTTTGGGGAGGATGAGCTGAGAGCGTGTCTATCACGCAGACATGTTTTGTAAACATATGCCTGGCTGTGCATCTCCTTGATAACGCTCTTGAAAAACTAAGCTGTCCATTCATATTTAGAAAAGAAGGAATGGATCAGACAGCAAGCACATGGGGAATAAAGTAAAGCCTCATTTCTGGAGAAGGCATTTCCAGGGTAGAGCCATTTCGTGTTGACCTTGAGAACAGGGCCAGGCTACATGCATTCACTAAGGAAGATTAAAAAACCCTTCAAGAAGCAGCCAGCCAGGAGGCGTACCAGCACTAAGTCAGTGCCCTGCCTTGGGCACTGGGCCCCACATCCCCCTCCTCCCTTCCCGCACTCCTCCAGAAAACAAAATCTGAAACAGCAAGGGAGCAAAAGCCTCCAGTCTATAGGGAATGGCCTGCCAAAAAGATGATTCATCCCTCTCAAGACTCCGCCACCCCTGTGTGCCTCGCCTCTCCCTGGGACTGCTGCAGTGTGACTTCCTTTGTGCCCTCCACTCCAGGCTCTGGAACTCTCTCTGAAATGCAAAGCTGACCCATCACTTCCCTGCTTCAAAGATCGTAATTCCTCTCTGGGCCCCGTGGACCCAGGGGTCAGAGCTAGACTTTCTGGAGACCCAGAGTGGGGTTTAATGGAGTCCAGGCTCCACCCACTGTGCCTGTAGGTGCCCCCATAAAACAGGAAGATTCCTTTTCTTGGCTTTGCAACAGTTTACACAAGAGCATTTAGAACAGGACTTTGCAGTAGACACCCTATAAGTGGCACCTTTTATTACAATTATTAAGTGAAATCTAATTTCTGGAGAATGATGTGCAAGCGGCCTGCCTGCCTATCAGTGTAAGTCTCTCCCCACTCCCAGCCCCTCGTGCTCCCTGTAGATCTCATGCCACCCACCTCCCCCATCTCCCCTACCCCTGTGCCCTTCTGTGTGCCCCCCACCCCCCGCCCCGCCAAGCACTTCTCATGCTGTGTCTCACCTACCTCTTACCCTAGACTTCAGCCTGGATTTCCCTCTTTGGGCAGTCCTTGCTAACCTCTCTCTACCCAGTCATCAGCCCTCACGGTGGGTTAGGATTCTGCTGTCATTTCTTCCCCGTCAGTAAGCATATCTCTCTGTCCTTCTAACCACAATACTGAAAATGTCTGTTCCAGTTGGTCTTCTCCAATAGACTGCATAGAACTTGAGGTTTATCTCTCAGCCTTATTTATCTTTGCATCGCTAGTGCCTAGCATAGCATCAGGCCTCGGTGGGTTGGGGACTCAATAAATAATCAATTCCTGTTAAATAACTACAGGATCTTCTTTCTCCCCTTATGAGGCATCAGGATCTGCCAAATCCTAAGCTATTACCGCCAAGTACCATATGCCCTGCTTCCTACACACAGCCCTCCACACCCTCCCACTTCCCCAGACCCTTCCCAGAATTTGAGTTTCAAGCACACAGACCCTGATTTCCCACATCAGGGCTAGGACTGTTAAGACATTTCTCCTCTGTAGTGTGTTTGCACAGGACTCCTGGGAGCTGATTTCACTACTAAATTATTATTGTTTATATGTATGGCTGAAAAAAAAATCATCTCTTAGTTCTAGGAAAGAATGTTCCATGTTTCCAAAACAGTTCAGTTTGCTTTGCAATAACACATTCAAAGTGGAGGTGTTTACAACTGCTATACTGTTCTCAAAAACAATTACATGGCATGACTCAAGCCTAACAGAAGAGGGAGAAGCAAGACTGCATTGTCAGCAGAGCAACCAGCAGAGGGAGCTACAGGGTGGCCGATAAGCAAACCTGAGGTGCATGGGGTCTCTCACTCAGAGAGGGGAGATTGATGGAGCATTCTGGGCCAGTACAGCCTGGAGGGGCCTCCTGGCAGGGGTGACATGGAGGTAGGTACTTTCTTAGCTTCTTCCTCAGTCTTTCATGAGACCATGACCTTCTGTAAGTTCTTTGATCTTCATTTAGCCAATTACACAAGTAGAAATGTAGGGGCCAAGATGATTTTAGCTAACCAGCATGGCACGCCCCAGCATTCCAAGTTGCCTGAAGGAATCTGCTGAGGGAATCTGTTTTTATCAAGAGAGACATTAACAAATATGTGTTATAAGCACATATACGTTAGGGGAGCAGGAAGGAGACATAGAAGCACCTGGCATGCACAAGTGCTGAGACTAAGAGACACCCTCGCTTATAAAAATGAAACTTTTTGCTTTTACACATGGAACTGTGCTGATTCCACATTCTTAAAATGGTAGTAAAAAATTGGGTTCAAAGGAACCTGGGCAATACAATAAAGAGAATTTCTTAAAATTTCTGAGTTGCGTTCTTCAATATCATAATTGGAAGTCTATAGTTCTAATCATGAAGCTTCACCTAAGGGCAGACAATAGAAGTTAAATTTGGATGCTAGCAACTAACAAAGATGTAACTGACATTTCACGTTCCCCAGAAATGTGTAATTCCCAGTGTCTTTCACACTCTCTTCCAAACTCTGAATCAAGCAGAATTTATAAGACTCTGGTCAAGGATATTTTTGCCAGAATAAAGAGCAAGAGAAATCTCCCTGACACGCAAGAGCAATCCATATATGCAGCTACTATGCAGAGGTGTTTAAAATAAAGCAAAACAAAACTGGAAGCAAGTTACTGCCTGCTTTAAAGCATAATACTTAAATTCCTTCTTACATTATTAATAATGGTCCTCGGGAATGAGAAGGAACTTCACCCCAGGGAGCTTTAAACCACTGTTCTTCCATAATCAATTGCAGACTACTCTGCTCTGGCTTTGGCTGCATATGACACATGGACAGTGTTATTATGAGCCTGCTGTAATGTCAGCACTGGGACACTGGGACCCTACACCTCAAGCCCGTGCTCGTGCTTACTTTTTTTAACTTTTTAAAAATTCACATTCAGCTCCATTCCCAAGAATGTCTGATAGGAGGTCTGGGTGGTGGGACCCGATTACAATGGCATCGCCCCATTTCAAGGCAGCTCTGGCATGTCAGCCCCTCCTCAGGAATACAGAACACTGACAGACCCAAGAAACAATGGTTATTCCTTTCTACCAAGTGAGCAAAAGCTCCTTGACTGAAACTTCCAGATTAGCTATGAGCTACAACACTGTCTACTGTGAGAATGTATTAGACACAGTTGTTTTACAACTTGACTTCAGGCCAAGGCTGTGTCCGATTCACATTTTTTTCTTGGCACCTAGTACAGAAGTCTGAACATAGTAAGGACTAAACACATGTTTACTAAATGAATGAATGATTCTATAGACTCAAACTGCTTGTTTGCCCATGTGGCAATGGAATGAGCATGGGCACAGAGGGAAGGCTAAGGCCTTACAGCTAAGCCTGAAGTTTGCTGAGAAAGAAGGAATTCTGCCTCCAGATGCAAAAGAGAAACCCTGCCTCAACTTCCCACCTGCTGGCCTGCCCTGCAGACTCCAGCCTCCAGACAGCAGTCCCAACTCTTATCCAAACTTCCAGCCTATTCACCTGCCCTACAAATTTCAGACTTGTCAGTCCCCACAACTGCAGGAGCAAGTGCTTAAAAAAATCTCCTCTCTCTCTACATCAATCTGTTTTTCTGGACAAGCCTAATACAGGAACTATGACCCAGATGTGCTCTTGGGCTCCTGACAGGGCTCTGAAGGCAGAGTTCAGAAGGAAAGACGGATACCCAAGGTGTGGTCATGTTATTTACCATCTTGGAGAAGGTCCCTGATGGGTGTCCTGGCCACGACTCAAAGGTTGGACATGCGCTAGCTGGCGTGAGGTCAGAGCTCATTGTGCGGACAGGAAGGGCTCTTCTCTGAGCCACAACATCCATTTAGTCCCTGGGCTAACTAAAATCACCACCATGCATACTTCTCTTTGCCGTTGCACCCTCTCTAACTGTCGCTGCCCTGCAGACAGTTCTGCTTTTTTTTTCTGGCCCTTGCTCCTCTCCCATGAGCCTACAACTTAGGGGTTCATCAGGTCTCTGCAGGCTAGGCCAGGAGCCTGGCCACGTAGAACACAGTCTCTTTGGGAGAAGAACTCAGAGCGGCTGCCAGGGGCAGGACACAGACCTTCCACTCCCCTGCCAGCCAGGAGAGGGGGAACACCTCTGCTTTCAAATAGTCCCCCAAAAAGACCTCTGCTGCTACCTCCAACAGGTTCGTTCTGCGCCAGTGAGGGAGAAGCACGGGAGACTCTCCCGCTGGCGTCAGAGATTTCCAGCGCAGAACCCCCGTTCTGCCCAGCCAGCCAGATGCAAAGAACAAGGCCGAGTGCGCACCGTGGGCGACCGTGCGGGACCCACCTATCTCCTCGCCCAGGGAGGAGTTGAGGATGGCGCCGGCAGACATGACCACGGCGCAGCTCTGCAGGCCGCGTGGGTGCAGCTGGCTCAACGGCACGGCGGGGACCAGCTTCTGCCAACCGAGCGCGGAGAAGGGCGCCTCCTTGCCGTCCAGCGTGCGCACCCGCACCCGGCTCCGCAGCGCACACAGCAGCTCGGCGCGGCTCAGCCCGGCCGCCCGCCGCCCGCGGAAGCGCACGCCGTGCTTGTTGGCGCTCAGGTAGTCCTGCATGGCCTTCTGCAGCCGCGGGTTGAGCATCTTGGACGAGACGTTTCCCTTCCAGAGCCGGTGGAGGAAGGCCCTGGACATGGACGAGTATAGCCTGTCCCCGTCGTCGCCGTCCTCCAGCGCTGGGCTCCCGCCGGGTTTCCGCTGCCGCTTCCTCGACCGCCTTCTCTGAGCCAGGCGAGCCGGTGCAGCCCCCTCCCGCCGGCCTGGGTCCCCGGGGGAGAGGGCCCCCGGCGTGCCCAGAGTGTGGCTGTGCAACCCTGGCTGCCCGGCGGCAAAGAAGTAGTCGTCGTCCTCCGGGTAGAAAGCACTTTGCGATTTTCTCCCGATCTGGGATGAAAAGAACTCTTCGTCATTTTCAAACCCATCCTGCACCTGGGTCCATTGCGGCAGGTCGCCTGCACCAGCGCGGAAGGGGACAGACGGGCGTCCGCCCAGCAGCCGCTTGTTCACACCCACGCTCTCGGGCAAGGAGGGCTCCTGCATGGCACCCATGATGGCTCTCTGCTTCCCCTGCATGGGCAGGAGCCTCCTGGTCTCCAGGAAGGAGAAGGAGCTGGGCGCAGGCTCAGCTGGGTTGCTGTCGGTGAAGTAAATGAAAATCACTACGAAGAGGAGCCCCCAGGCGAAGATCCCGCAAAGCATTCGTTGTCTCCATTGCTTCAAATGTGGTTTCATGGCAGGTCTCTGGGGTCAGCACCTTGTGTCGGTAGGAGGCCGAATGAACCTGAAAAACAGCCAGGTCTGCAGTTAGCCACCGGAAGACACCTGCTCCGAGGTCCCTGGGGACAATCTGGCTTGAGCAGTGATTCTGCAGGGGAGGGTTAGAAGGGGCATCAGAAACCAGGATCATTTGGGAAGTTTGACTAAATTTAAGCATCATACCCCCCCCAGCCCCACCCCACTTTCCTCCACTGGATCCGTGCCAGACAAGAGGTCCTGCCTAGAGTCTTGGGAGAGAGGTGTTGGAGTGGCTGTATATATGGAAGACCTCTGGAGGTATAACCACTTCCCCCACCCTGACAGCTACTGAATTGGGGCCCATCCCAAAAGCCTCTCCCTGAAACTGGGTTTACAGAATTCCATTGGAAAAGCAAAGCAGCTGAGTTAAGAAGCAGAGTCCGTCCGCCCTCTCTTCCCTGCTTTATCAGACAACAAAGGCTCCTATATTGTACAGCTGTAGTACTGTGCGCTTTTAATGGGTGACAACCGTGTCAGATTCTTCCTGGTCTCCCCCAGGCCCTGGGGGCTGCCTGAAATATACCAGAAGTCCACTAGGGTCCTGAATAACCAATGCTTCAGCCAGGTCTGCAGTTAGCCACTGCGGGCGAATGTGATGCCAGGGTATCTGTGGATTTCAAAAATACACTCAAATAAGTAGCCTCCGACTTCACCCCCATCATGAGTCTCTCGTGGAACAGGAAGGTAGTATGTTCACATGTCAAACACGAGAGGAGATGAAGGAAAAGCTGCCTGATTCTAGATGAGCCTCCAACAGAGAAAGGGTGACGAAGAAGGCAGAGATGAAATGGACAAGATAAAAGGTAAGGGAGAAAGAACCTCTCCTTCACACAGTACTCAAGCCCCTGTTTCCTGCTACATTGCTGTGTAGGTACAGTGCCTGGTACTAATAAAACAGTAACAAGAAATGCCCTTAATGTTCGGGAATGTAAGCAAAGCCCCCAAAAGGGAAAAATACAAGGCACGTGTAATAATACTGTAGCTTTCTGGAGCTTACCAATGAGCACAGTGCCCAACACAGGCAGACACTGAATACATATTGGCTGAAAGAATGGCGTGAGCCTGCGTGTGCGTGTTGGGGGTGGGGGTTGTGTGTTTGCGTGACGGGGTTGGAAGAAGTAGGGAAAACTGACCTGGAAAGTGACTCCCATCCAGCTATGGGGGACCCGGAGGGTGTATTTGCATGTGTGAGCCACAGGCTCTGTGAGAAACGGGGAGAAGTGAAGTTCTCTGAGCGAGGGTATCATGCTGGTTGCTTTCAGATTTCTCTATAGCAGGTAGGGGGGACAGGGAGGAGGGGTGTAAGGAGGCAATACAGGGCTCGAGGGGGTCTATCTACCACCACAGTGATGATGACAGGTTGTGGGTATAAGCCACACAGGTTTTGAGGACTTTGTTACCTCAGAGTAGATCACTGGGGCCGGTGCTAATAGAAATGTGAAATGAGAAGTGCCCCCAACGCTTCCAACATCATGGCATCCTTAAAAGGAGAGCCCAGCCTCTCAGAGATTATATGAAAAGCAATATTCATTTCAATGGAGGAGTTGTGGCTTTTAAAAACGTGTTTGCTTTACCTTGTATTCACCTAAAGGCAAGGCTGCAGGTTTCATTTACAGTCATAATTCAAACACACGCGTACAGAACATGCTTTCACCAAGCTGGGAACGCTGATGCCAATAAATTAACACAGAAGAAACAATGCTAATGGTTAACCTATGTGCCAGACCCTAGGCTTAGCTCTTTCCCCCGGATTAGCTCATCTGGTCCTCCCAGCACCTCATAAGGTAGGAAATGCACTTTATAAATAAGGAAACTAAAGCCCGGAGGGGTTAAGTAGCTTGCCCAAAGCCGGGGAGATAGCAAGCAGCAGCGACTGCATACAAAACCCATCTGCGTGACTCCAGGGCTCACACGTTTAACAGTAAGTTCTGACTCCATTTGATCATACAGACTGAAGCTATATCTTCTAAAGAAGGCTATTTAAGCTCTCTCTGGTGAAGGATCGCTTTTTTTCTCCAAACTGTCACAATCTGATGCTCTTATATTTCCACTCCTGCATGTCTTGGCAATGCCCAATTGCCATAAAAGACTCTAAATGCTTACTGTCAAGTTTTGTACACATCTCATCAGGAGCTGGTAACGGACAGTTTGCAGATGTGCACACGCAGTCTGGGGACCCGCTTTGAGTAGCGTCTACCACATGATCTCTCTAAACTTGTTTTCTCGGGAGCCTGTGCTTCAAGCTGTGCTGCCCAAGCTGAGGATCTAGATGCTATTTCCAGTATTTCAACATTTCTATTAGGAAATCGGAAAATCACCCTTAATGCCGGTTACTCTGCCCTTACCCCAGATTAGCACACTGCAATACCATTCTGACACTAAGCTCTGGAGTTAGCACGGTCCCCGCCAGCTAGGGACTCAGTCCCACAAGACTGCCTCCACCTCGGACACCAGCCTGAAGTGGGAACCCCAGGCCACATGCACTTAGGACCCTTTCTTTGGCTAGCAATCTGGGAGGTTCCCATGGCACCCCCTCGGGTTCCATAATTTGCCAGAATGAACTACGAGAGCCCTGTACTAACGATTACCGAGGTTTTGTAAGGTATACACGTGGCTCGAGGTCTTGCAGGGTGGATCCCTCTCTCTGTGGTGTCAGAGAACATCACTCTCCAGACACCACTATGTTCATGAACCATGAACTTCCACCAAGCCCTGGCATCCAGAGATTTCCCCCTACCGTCTGAACACACAGTTCGTCTTTCTGGTGACCAGCCTCCATCCTGAAGCTCGGCAGGAACCCACCAAGAGTCACCTCATGAACATAACAAAGATATTCCTGCCACTCAGGAAATTGCAAGGCTTTTGGCAGCCCCATGCCAGGAACCCCTGGACAAAGACCAGAGAGATTATTCTGCCACAGCAAGGCTGTAGTTGCTAATTTAAAAGGCAGTCTTTCTGCTTCAGGTAGAAGTCCTCATTACGTGGTTGCCTCTCGTTGAGCAACAGCTCTGGGCACACAGTCGGTGGCTTGCTGAAGAATGGGGAAGTGGAGATGTCTTTGTCCAACATTTGCTTGAGAGACTGTTTTTAAAACAGCAAGTCAGAAGGGGAGGGCTGTGCACAGGGTTGCTGTGTGTAAAATGATGAGGAGGAAGCCTTGATCCTTTGGGGAGGGCCTAGAAACCTCTGGCCATGGGGTTTGGAGCTGAGGGCCCCACCCCCATGCCAGGTGACCCTGAGCTGCTTCAGAGCAGCAGAGCTGGGGTATTAGGCATACAGACTTCCTTATTTAGAAAACGCCTCGTTCCCAACCGAAGCAGGCCAAGACATTTTGTTTTTAACTTTGGGGAGCTGACAGACATGGAAGGGAGGCAGAATCATGACAGGAGCTCTCTGGTCAGAAGGCAAGCCTAAAAGGGAAAAGCAGGAGAGAAGGCACTGCCATGGGGCCAGGACCCTGGGGCAGCTCTTGTTGTCTCTGCCCACTTTGTCAGGAAGCAGAAAGGTGGGATTTGTGAAGCCCTCTGGGCACCATGCAAGCACTGGGAAGCCCAATGCAATAATGATGATTTTTCATTAGGTAAGATTTCGTGGCTTCGGATGCACAGTAATAATAGAAAGGAGGGGGATCACGGTCTCAACTCATGATTAGGCTGAACTTTTAATAATCCAAAAGCTTCCCCGCAACCTCTGTCGGTGCAAACCTTCTGCTGCCAATTAAGGGAACCTTCTCCAAAATGATTAAATCTCAAGGCAACAGCAAATCCTCCGCCAGCAAAACAGTACACACATCATTTTACGGATCATGGGGCCCAGTCCCCAGCATCTTTATAAAAATCCAGTCAAAGATAGGTGGAGGACATCACCAATGTTCTGTCCATTGCTCATTCTCCTCAAAATGACCATTCAGCCAGAGGAAGAAATGTTCAGCTAAGCAACAGAAAAAGAAAAAAAACGTTTTTTTCCTCTAACGTGGTATATTTAAAATATAATAAAGTAGCTTAAACAAAGTAACGTATACTCATTGCTATTTCCCATCATTAGCTGGTGTGATATAAATCACATCGGGGAGATTTAAGAGCTACATCAGGCAAATCATCCGTTCCCAGGTGCCAATGACAAAGTGCTACCTAATCATACGTTCACGTGTGCTTTGTCGGGGGTGATTTTAGTGACTGCGGCAGTTCAGTCCCTGCCAGTTTTCCCCTGGGAAGAGAACTGGCAAGATTATAAGCATCGTTTGTGTGGCGTGGCCCTCTCTCCATAGCGAGAGACAGAGACAGTGCAAGTGGGGGAGGGGCACAGAGAGATGGAGAGAGAGAGAGAGAATCTCAAACAGGCTCTGCACTGTCAGCACAGAGCCCAATGTGGGGCTCAAACCCACAAAGCGGCGAGATCATGATCTGAGCTGAAATCAAGGGTCAGAAGGTTAACCAACTGGGCCACCCAGGTGCCCCCCCCCCCAAAGCGATTGTAATAACATTATGACCTACTACCTTAGCCGCGCTAAGGTCTACATGCCAAGTAGACATTCTCTGCCCACTTGAACTACTTTTCTCTCTTCCCACTTTTCTCCCAATTCCTATTGCCTTTCTAGCCAGGCCTCTAGGAAACTTAACAGGTTAACACTAAAGCAATGATCATAGACAAACAAAACAAAATGACCAGCTGCTAGAAATTATTTTGATTATTCCACTTGTTCAGGAATTTTGGTGCCCCTCAGATACTAATTCTCAAAGAAATGAGCCACGTTTCTGCAGGGAGGATGTTGAAAATAATACAAAAGAGTGTTAATAATCCTCCTTCAAATTGTTGAGGGAGAAATCACATTTTCCAAAAGGCACAATTCATTACAAGTGGTCAGATGACGTGAGGAAACGCAAGCTGCAGATGAACATTACGGTGCAGCTAAGTGTTAAGAGGGCTAGCTTCCCATTTTGTTTAAGGGTAGAGAGAAGTTAATTCTGGCCTTTGCCACTTCAACGATGTCCCTCTCATAAGCCCTCAGGTTGACAGGCTTGATCACCCGTTTCCTTGAACGGAGAGTATTCTGTAACACACTTTGATGGATGGGTCTCTGTTACAACTGCCATCTGGCCGGGTTTTCTGTTGGTCGGAGAAACACTCGTGTCTTTTTTGCGTGTCGAAGTTGTCTGAAGAATCTTAAATCTAAGTATTTATTTTAACATTGAAATAATAAAGAAGATTTAGGATGTGAGCTATAGTGAGATACTCATGTATCTTAGTAGCCGTCAGGAGACATTTGCTTTCAAGATTCGTTTTTCCAAAATTAGCTCTTGTCACATACCCAAGAAAACACTCAAGTCTGCAGAAAAGAGGGAGGTACCACCCCCAGCTGGAATCCTTCTCTCTCTTCACAACCCCATTGGCTCCTTTCACAAATAACCCCTTTTCTTTCTTTTCATTTTCTATAAATGTAAGAAAGCCTCCAGACTGCTACATGCATGACACGGAGGGCCCGCTCTTTCATTCTTTCTCACTCCGGTCTCAGCCCATTCTGAAGCTAATGCCCAGAAGAGCAGAAAGAAGGAGGTCAGCCTGGTCAGTGGGGCCTGGTGGTGGGAGGGCCGGCCCCCTTTCTAACGGTCCCGGCCGAACTGCTGATTCATTGTCCTACAAGGGCAGCCCTGCAGGTGCACTGGGCGCCCTGAGGGTGAGGCAGCTTGGCTCAGGCCAAGTATCCTTGTGACCGGGAGCCGCTGGACTCCACGATAGATGTCGCCATCTCCTGTGGGAGGAAGGACGCAGTTATGCTAGGGCCTGCCGACCCAAATGAGCTCGCTTGGCAAAGGCCTGAGTTTAAAAAACCAGTGCCATGGCTTCTGGTTGATTTAAAATGTGGTATCTTGAGTAATCTCAGAGGGGGACAGTGGGAGCTGCCTGAGGGTGGGACCATATCAGATTCAGTCTTATATTCCCAGGAAACCAGTGTAGGTGGCCCCATGGAAGGTTCCCGATTAATGTTTTAAATAAATGAAGTGAATGACTGCAATTCATAAAATAAAATAAGCAGGACCGCCCGGAGGCGGACTCCTGGGTGGGACAGGTGGGAGGGGCCCCACCACTTGCTGTCCTTCCCAGGCCAGCGGGAGTGTCTGGGGGCTCTCTACACATTTAACCAGTTGTCATATGGTTGGCTTAAGAACAGCATGTAAGGAACAGAATGTAAGGAACAGCAGTCACAGGAGTGGTCAGGGAGATGGAATGAACGAGCAGCGACGGTATCAGATGCTGCCATGCAGCAGACGCCTACCACATGCTGGGCCCTGTGCAAACCCCCTCATCTGTACTGTCTCATTTAAATGCTTCATTCCCGGTGTAATCCTTGTATCAAACTCTACAGTCAACATTGTTATTCGGCATATGGAGAAACTGAAGCTCTAAGTGGTCCCCATCATGTACACTGTTCCAAACCCCTTTTTGTACCAACTGTACAATGAAACCAGGGGATGTCGCACCATGCCTGAAAATGTATTGTATTTTTTTTTTAAATTTTTTAATGTGTATTTATTTTTGAGAGACAGATAGTGCGTGACCACGCGTCAGGGAGGGGCAGAGAAGGAGACACAGAATCTGAAGCAGGATCCAGGCTCTGAGCTGTCAGCACAGAGCCTGACTCGGGACTCGAGCCCACGAGGTGTGAGATTATAACCTGAGCCAAAGTCGGACACTCAACCAACTGAGCCACCCAGGCGCCCCCACCATGCTTGAAATTTTAATGAGATTTTTTTTTTCTCTCTGCCAGAAAGTATTATGCCAAATTTCAGGTTAGCTCCCTACACTGACCAGACCACCTGACATCCCGTCTTCCCTAACACGCTTTTGTCTGCTGGAGAAACTGATCTTCCCAGGTATAGGCCTTGGAATCAACACCTCCCCAGAATCCACCTGCTTGGCCATTACTAGAGACAGCTTAGCCTGGGCACGCCAACCATGTGGATTTCGCCCAGTCAAAACAGGCTGCCAGTTCACTAACATTTCCAGCTACAGGTGGGAAGGTCTAAGATCTCAAGGAATTTGTTATCTAGGTAGGAAGACCACAATTCTGACGGCTTGGGTCTCTGTCCCAGGATAAGTGAATGTAGAGAGGAACGAAATGGACTAAAGATGCGGGGGATAGGTTTGGACACTGAAGCACACATTGGTTTGGAAGGGAGTCAGTCACCTCCAGCCAGTGGAACAACTGGGCTAAGTGCACCTGGGATGAGAATTTGCATGGTGCAAAGACAGGTGACCAGGAATGTTGGGCTCCGGCTGAACAAAGGTGGCCAATCTTATTAAGACGATGGTATTCTCTTTCTGAGCAAATAATTTCAGCAATACAAGATTTTTCCTCAAGTGGCAGGGCAGATGGGAAATAGTTTAAAAGGCAAGGACTCCCATATGTGAGCCACTCTGGGCAGCTTTTAGCTTTCAGAACTTTCTGCAATGAGGTGGCAGGTGCTGTTGGGGCAGAGGGAGGTGGAAATGATTCCAGACGTCTATTATTGGTTGTGCAGAGACAACACAAGCTGCCTACCGCTAGGGTCTGCTGGCTTCCTGAAACAGCATTCATCTGCTTTGGACACAGTGGCCTGTTTGTTTTACGATAATTAGCATTCAAATATTTACACTTTATACCAATAATATGCCAAGGCTCATGATTGAAGCTGTAAATTAGCTTCAGCACTGATGTTTAGTAGTCAAGAAGATGAAATGTTGCATACCTGCCACTGAGACTTGAAGGTTACACTCTGCTTCCTCCAATGTAACTGGGCTTCTGGGTCAAAGTGTAGGTGGTCAGCAGGTGGCTCTCCCAAGGAGGCCTCTGGACCAGTGGAAGCCACTCTTTCATAGGAAAAGCATGCCTTCCTGTCCCCACAGGGGTCAGAGCATCAATATGGACTGGCAGTGGATGCATGTGTGATGGCAAGAGGGTGCCGGCACCAATCAGGGGCACATCAGGGCCACCATCTCTGGTCTACACAGTGTTGCACAGTGACATTGATGATTCCACACTGAGAAGGAAAGGCAACGTATGGTTGACTGGAAAGCCCTTTGGTCAGACAGCCTGTTCAGATCCTTGCCGGCTCTGTTATTTTGGATAAATCCTTTGAGCCTCAGTTTCTTCATCCAGTGTGAGTCATAACACCGCCTCGATCACCACTGCTCTGTGAGATGAATGAGTCAGGCGCTGCATGAGACTTGACTGGCACAGTGCCTGGCCCAAAGGGAAAGCTACATAAATATGATTTCAGTCCAGGTTTTGAAATCCTGTAAAAGCAAAGAAGTGGTATAACCAGCATGGATTTCACTGTATGAATACTGGTCCCATGCGTAAACACATAAAGGCTCACCAGTAGGCATCCCTCCCTTTCAGTGGCCCCAAAAGGACATGCCCTCGTTGAGATCAGCACAAGCAGGGGACTCCAGCTAATAAGCATGGCCCAGACCCTGCCTAAATAAAGCCCTGTCTCTGGTGTCTCCGTCACAAAAAGCAGAACCCATCAGGGGCTGAGTGCCCGAGAAGTATCTTCTTTGGGGCTCACCGTGTTGGCTTATTGTAATTCATGTTACTCAACAAATAGTTATTAAACTTAATGTCAAGCTGAATATGTATCCCAGGAGACTCTGCCTTTGGGGGAAATGAATGAAGTTCTTGGGGAAATTAAGATTTAAAACCTTGAACACCAAGAGTGAAAATTCCAACATGTCTCTTCAGTCCAGACACTGGGGCTCTCACCAGAGCCCAGGAAGAGAGTGTGCTTAGAAGAATTCCCTTTCAGAAAACTTCAAACCAGGGCACTGGTTTTGCCTATCAGGGGAAAAAGAGTGTTTTCTATGGCAAGAGCCACATCTTAACAAATACGGATCATAAAAAAAAAAAGCTAACTGCTTTAGATCCGTTTCCATAGATCAGCACAGGTGGATCTCAAGAATAATGCTGGGGGGGGGGGGGAGGGAACAGAAGCTGCAGAAGCAAACTCACAAGAGTCTTAATCATTTCTGGAGGGTTATAAAATGCCAGTACAAACCTCAGCAGTGACCACCGAGGAAGGAGGACTGAGATTTTGAGTGGGAGGGAGGGTGCTTGCATCATTGCTCAAAAATGTCCTTTCTTGAGGCACCTGGGTGGCTCAGTTGGTTAAGCGTCCGACTTAGGCTCAGGTCATAAGTCTTAAGCAGGTCATGGTCTCACCGTTCGTGGGTTCAAGCCCCACGTCGGGCTCTGGGCTGACAGCTCGTAGCCTGGAGCCTGCTTTCAGATTCTGTGTGTGTCTGTCTCTCTCTCTGCCCTTACCCCACTCAACTCTCTGTCTGTCTCTCTCTCAAAAATAAGTAAACAATGGGGGCGCCTGGGTGGCTCAGTCGGTTAAGAGTCTGACTTCAGCTCAGGTCATGATCTCGCGGTTTGTGGGTTCGAGCCCCGCGTTGGGCTCTGTGCTGACAGCTCAGAGCCTGGAACCTGTTTCGGATTCTGTGTCTCTCTCTTTCTGACCCTCCCCCATCCATGCTCTGTTTCTCTCTGTCTAAAAAATAAATAAACGTTAAAAAAAATTAAAAGAAATAAACAAAAAAAAACTTTAAAAAATGTCCTTTCTTATAAAGAAAAGATTCAAAGTAGTAAGGCAGAATATTAATAGGTATTAAATCTGAGTATATAAACTAACTTATGTATTTTGTGTTTTGAACATATTTAAACATAATTTTACACATAACAAAAGTTATAAAAATAAAAGTTGTAATAAGAGTTGTAAAAATAAGAGAAATCACTAATTGTGTTTATATTTACATCTCTACTTCCTAATCTCTTTGGCTAATAACCCCTGCTTCCTCTGTTAGCACAAAGTATAAATCTAACGTTTAGATTCCAGCCTGGATTCCAGCTTTGGTTAAGACTCTCATGTGACAACATCATCAATCCAGCAATGAATAACTTACAGCTGTAATGATTTATGAAGGCATACAAAAGCAATGAGATTTTGGCCCGCACTCTTTCTAGCTATGTGATTTGGGGCAAGTTACTTTAGCTCTTGGAGCCTCAGCTTCATCATATGAAGATGAAAATAATCCTGACTTTAACAGACTGATACAGAATAACAGATTTTAATGAGAATATGCAAATAAAGTTTCTATTGTTGCTACCATAGGTTGTAAGTATCTAAAAACAGCTATGCCCTGTGGCCCCAGGCTCTGCCTTAAGAACTTATGGCTGCCATCTTGTTTACTCCTAACTACCTGAGAAGATGGAGTCTCTGAGTCCTGTGTTCTCTACTCCACCTCTTAATTCTCCTATAGAGGAGTTCCCAGTCCACTGAGGGACAAGGATAATGGCATGAATCTTGGTAGAACCAAACTAAGCTGGCCCAAAGTCTAGATTTGACAGTTGGGGGAAGCAATGTGGGGGACTGGCAATCCAATTTGTTCCCCACACCCAGGCCACAAGTTATGCATGACTATCTGTAACGCATATAATTTAACCTCCATCTGTCTGACATTTGTGGTATCTTGTAAAATGCTGAACAGTTACGTCAGTGTCTCTCAAATCCTACCATCTGGGAACTATGGTGAAGCCCATTTTATGGATGAGAAACATGAGTCCCAGGGAGGTGACTTAAAAGTCCTATTGTTAACCCGTGTGGGAGCCAGGACAGTACCTGGAAAAATTGCAAGCAGTCAAAATGAGGACAATGATGATGTGCATTTTCCTTACCTCCTAGGGTTGTTGAAAATGCCCAAGAAAAATGTGTTAGTAGCAACATTTAAAACTCAATGTCCTACAAATTCAGTGTCCATGATATAAGGAATCATAAATACTTAGATTTCATTATTATGTCAAAGTTATCCTAGTTGATTTTTTTGTCCCATAATATATGTGTGAATAAAAAGATAAAAATCACCTTGGCAGATGAAGAACTGCCAGTGAAAATCGTAGACTGGTGAACACTTTTCTGGGCAAGTAAAAATGACAACAGTTTGCCTTGTAAGGCTATTTAGTGGCTTTAGTAATGTAGCCTTAACACTCCTAAAGTTTGGTTTTAAGAATGAAACTATTAAAACATTGAGAGAAAATGCAAGTTGTGAATGCCCTAACACCAAGTTCTTATGATAGGAAATATTTTCCACAGAAGTAGCAGAAGAAGGCAGCATATCTTCGAAATGCATTAACTTTTATATTAAAACACATATACATATTGTGTTGTCAAATATAAATGAACTTGAATTTAACATAAAATATGAGACTTCAAAGAAACTTCTCGGTACAGAGCTTTCAGCTCTGCCCTCTGACCTTCCAGAGCTCAGTGTTCTTCTCCCTAATGGAAAAGTCTGAGAAGCTGGGATGAGACTCCAGAGTAGGGACCCCAGGGGCACCTGGGTGGCTCAGGAAGTGAAGTGTCTGACTCTTGGTCTCAGCTTCTGTCTTGATCTCAAGGTCCTGAGTTTGGGCCCCATGTTGGGCTCCATGCTGGGTTAAACCTACTTAAAAACAAACAAACAAACAAAAAAACAGACAGACAAACAAACAAAGAAGGTCCCCAGTGCACTTAAGAATAACTTGGGTGGGGCCCCTGGGTTGCTCACTGGGTTAAGCATCCAACTTCAGCTCAGGTCACCATCTCCAGGTTTGTGAGTTCGAGCCCTGCATCGCGCTATCTGCTGTCAGCACAGAGTCCGCGTCGGATCCTCTGTTTCTCTCTCTCTCTGCCCCTTCTCCGCTTGCTTGCTCTCAATCTAAAATTAATAAACTTAAAGAAAAAATAACCTAGGTATGATTCAAATGTTTCCTCTCTAGTATGCTTCTCCAGGTTCCATTTCCAAAGCCAGTGAAAAAATTCCAGATTATGGAATAATTTCTGAAGTTTCTAATTCTAAGGATTAGCTCACCCTTATAACATCTTCTAAATGCCAATACACCCCAGGCATGGCCAGTCAACTGAGTTATGGCTCCCCTGGGAACAGCAGCACAAATGTTTTTTTGTATCTGAGCACATGTGTACCTACGAACACAGTGTTGGTCTTAACATTACTTCACTCATTCATTCGTTCTACAGGTAACTGGGCACCTACTACACACTGGGTCCTGTGTCTACCATGTGGAGCAAATCAAATATAATCTGTCCCCCCCCCCCTGAGCTTATAGGACAGGAAAGGCAGAAATCAGGTATACAAATCTTGCAAGATACTGTGTAGTCTTAACTGTTTTTTTTTTTTTTTTTTTTTTTTTTTTACCACATTCCTTTTTACCCTGTGACCTTCCTGGTGACCTCAGCAGCTACCGCTAAAGGAGGAGATTTTGAGTGGGAGGGAGGATGCTAAACATAAAACAGGGGTGCTTGGGTGGCTTAGTTGGTTAAGTGTCCAACTTCAACTCAGGTCATGATCTCGAGGTCTGTGGGTTCAAGCCCCGCGTCAAGCTCTGTGCTGACAGCTCAGAGCCTGGAGCCTGCTTTGGATTTTGTGTCTCCCTCTCTCTCTGCCCCATCCCCGCTTGTGCTCTGTCTCTGTCTCTCTCTAAAATAAATAACATTTAAAAAAAATTTTTAACATAAGACCTCTAGTGCCCAAAGGAAAACTGTCACAAAGGAACCAGAAGGCGGTGATGTCAATTCTTGCCTTTAAAGTCCAAAAGCTAAATGACTTATTTTGATTAGATGGAGAGAGGTGGGTGGGGGATGGGACAGATGGGTGAGGTGTACTAAGGAGGGCACTTGTTGGGATGAGCCTGCATGTTATATGTAAGTAATGAATCAATGAATTCTACTCCTGAAGCCAAAATTGCACTGTATGTTAACTAAAGTTCTTAAAAATTAATTTATTTTAGTATTTATTATTTTAAAATTAATAAATTAATTAAATAAATTTAATGTATTTATTTTGCGTGATCAGGGGAGGGGCAGAGAGAGGGAAAGAGAGAGAATCCCAAGCAGGCTCCACACTGTCAGCACAAGAGCCCAATGTGGGGGGTCAAACCCAGAAACCATGAGATCATGACCTGAGCCGAAACCAAGAAGTGGATGCTTAACCAACTGAGCCACCCCCTAACTAAAATTTAAATTAAAAAATAAATAAATAGCGGCACGTGGGTGGCTCAGTTGGTTAAGCATCCAACTTCAGCTCAGGTCATGATCTCACTCACGGTTCATGAGTCTGAGCCCCGCATCAGGCTCTGTGCTGACAGCTCTGAGCCTGGAGCCTGCTTTGGATTCTCTGCTTCCCCTCCCCATCCCTGACTCACACTCTGTCTGTCTCTCTTTCAAAAAGAAATAAACACTAAAAAATATTAAAGAAATAAATGAAGTTCAAAAGCTGTATTTCAAGGGGTGGGAAAGGGCAGGACAAAAACTGGGAAGAATACTTGCTGAGCCCGTTTTCTCTTGTCCAAAGGGAGACTGGAAAGATCTCTGAACTGATGGAAAAGGAGAGTGGGAATTGAAACAGAACAACTGGGCACTGGCCAGGGCCCCCGAAGATGGTTTCTAATGTCAACCAACTGTGGCCTCCAAAGTAGACAGAATCCACAGACCCAGAGGGGACGCGCGGCACAGGCACGGGATGGAAGGGGGACAGTAGAGGGCGCTGTACTATAATGTACTGCAAGGCAGAAGGCCAGGCAGGTAGCTCAAGCCCAGCCAGCCCAGATGCATGCACCTGCATGCTAAGGACTAGACAATTTCCCTGAAGTCATGAAGCTATCTAAGTCAGAAGAGGGAAAAAAAAAGAACCTAAATCACCCACGTTAATGTCAACTTTGGTTAATTTATTCAACTAGAAAAGGTTGGCTGAATTGGTAGTTTGATTTTCCAACACTGGGTGGAATGGGGTCTCAAAATACAGCTTAAGTTGCATTGAGATAAATTTCCATTTCTTGAACACTTCTGGATGTGGACTCAACATACACACCTGCTACATAAGTGTACGGATACAACTGTGCTACGTTTTCTATCTCCTGGTGCTGCCCACATTTATATCCATCGTGTTGGTTTCTCCTCTGAACCGCAAGCCTATATATAACCAACTACCCCCCTTCTGTGCTTCCTAGCAATCTCGAACTTCATGTGTCCATACCAAACACCTGTTACTCTCTACTCCTCCCTTAGCCTTTCCCCATCCAGTAACCAGCATGGCCATTCGCCAGGCTGCCTGGGTCAAAGACTTTGGTGTTACTCTTGCTTCTTCTTTCCACTTAAACCTATGTCCAATCCCAACCACCAGCCCTGACCTGACCTAGACAGACCCAATCCTAAAACATACCTGCACTCGCACAATTGGTTGCCTTCTCTGCCGCCCCAAAGTGGTCCACACCACCTCTCGCCTGCACCAGTGCAACAGCCCTGGAACCGGTGTCCCTGCTGGCACCCTGCCTTCCCTCTGTGCATGCTCCAGGCCACAGAAAGAAACTCTTATGATGGGAATTTAATGTAGCCAGTTACCTGCTGTCAATCGCCCCTCCCCCCTTACTTCCTGTATGTGGTATGCCTCCACTTCTTTTGCTGACCTCATCTTTTAAAATTTTTTTAAAATATTTATTTATTTTTGAGAGAGAGAGAGAGAGAGAGAGAGAGAGAGACAGAGTGTGAGCAGGGGAGGGGCAGAGAGAGGAGACACAGAATCCGAAGCAGGCTCCAGGCTCTGAGCTGTCAGCACAGAACCCGATGTGGGGCTCGAACCCATGAGCTGTGAGATCATGACCTGAGCTGAAGTCGGACACCCAACCGACAGAGCCACCCAGGCACCCCGACCTCACTTTTTTTTAAGTTTACTTATTTTTGGGAGAGAAAGAGCACAACCACAAGTGGGGGAAGGGCAGAGAGAGAGGGAGAGAGAGAGAACCCCAGGCAGGCTGCACACTGTCAGCATGGGACCTGATGCGGGACTCGAACTCACAAACCATGAAATCATCACCTGAGCCGAAATCAAGAGTCAGAGGCTTAACTGACACAGGTGCCCCTTGCTGTCCTCATTTCACACCACTGCTCCCTTTGCCTTCCTCCGTCCTCCTGGCCCCTACAGCTTCCTGCACACTCAGCTCCCACCTGTTGCAGGGCTGGGGCCCTGCCTGGGCCCTTCCTTCTGCCTGGGGCCATCCTCTAGAAGCTGACCTGCCTTCCTCCCAGTTTTTATGTAAGTCTCTGCTCTACTCAGAAGGGCTTTCCCTGAAATACTCCTCCTCCCGACCTCTCTCAGCTGGCTCTGTCTTCACTTTTGGTACTGCTCTCCACCTGCTATGTTGTTTGTTTAATGCTATCCTTCTCCAACAGGCTGTAAGCTCTACGAGGGGGACCTGTCTTTCCTCACTCCCTAGACAGTGCCTGGCACATAGGAAGTTCTCAGCCACTCCAGGAACAAGGTGGGGAAATGAAGGAGGGACTGTAAGACAAAAGATTTTGGGGCCTAACTTAGGTTGGGGAGCCTGGGCGGATCATACGGTGGCAGTAAAATTTAAACTGAGAACAAATGGGTGGCAAGAATTAGGTAGTTGGGGGCCGGGTGCATTTCAAGTGGAAAAATAGGAGCTGTGAGGGGTAGGGCAGCTGGGAATCTGCGCGCCTGTATTGTGGTTTGGGTAAGGGCAGAGATACACAATATCTCCTCTTCACAAAGATCAAACCCCTTGTTACTTAATCCCCAAACACACCATGATACGGAAACGCTGGCCTCTATGAAATATACTATCAAGAACTTGGGAGAAACACTATAATTTTAATGTCTTTATCACATCTAATGACATAAATAAAATGCAGTGGGTTTCAGCCTCCCCATCAGAGTCAGTAGACAATTTTAGCTAAAACTCAACCACACACAGTTGGCAAATGGGAACTTAGCACTATGACTTCTGGAAGTTTATTTGGTCATAGATGGAATGAGGAAAAAGGGAGAGATGTGAAAATAATATTGCGTCCACATGCACCCAGCCTTGACGGATGGCACAAAACTTCTGCAGGGCTCCAGCAGGACCAGAAGTTTACAAACAAGGCATCACTGCCAGACGCCAGAAACCCAGATCTGCCCTGGAAAGGGACCGACCAGCCCCACTCCTGACATGGCAGGGACAGAAAAGTACAGAGGGAGGGAAGGGTGAGACCGGAGTCATGGCAAAATTATCAGAATAGGAGTTTAAAGCAACCAGGATGACACCGGAAAATAGCACCTCAAAGGAGATGAAAGATGCTGTCTGAAGACTGTGTCTCTGGGACGACAACAGGCATCATAAATTGTTCTGATGAATTCTGGTCCAGTATCTATGCTAAACAAATGCTCTGGTCATCTAACCCCACTCACCCCAGCCCCTCTTCCTTCCAGCTGTAACTTTTCTCTGGGCTGCAAAAACCTCTTTTATCTAATTTGTTAATAAGCCATGGCATGTAAGCTGCCCACCTACCCTTGATGGAGACACACACACGCACGTGCGCACACACACACACCACATCATATACACACAATGCATGCATTACGCCTTTATTATATGCCAGGCACTGTGCTACGTGGTAGGGATCAAAAGGACAATACAACACTGTCTTATCCTTCACGAGTCTATAATTTAGTGAAAATAACTTTTTTTTTTTTTTTTTTACTAAATACAATTTATTATCAAACTGGTTTCCATACAACACCCAGTGCTCATCCCAACAGGTGCCCTCCTCAATGCCCATCACCCACTTTCCCCTCTCCCCCACCCCCCATCAACCCTCAGTTTGTTCTCCGTATTTAAGAGTCTCTTAAGGTTTGCCTCCCTCCCTCTCTGTAACTTTTTTTGTTCCCCCTTCCCCTCCCCCATGGTCTTTTGTTCAGTTTCTCAGGATCCACACATGAGTGAAAACATATGGTATCTGTCTTTCTCTGCCTGACTTACGGTGAAAATAACTTCTAAAGTTGTCTTCATGGTACCTGCGTCAGCCACGAACATTTCACTATTAAAGAGAATTTATGTTCATTTATTTTTATTTCTTAGTCTTATGGAAATTTACAAGTAGTACTACATTTAGGCTATCTGTACCTAATTTCCATGCTGGGTAAGTGAAAGTTCTGTTAATAGAAAAAGAGAGCACTGATCCAACATTGATTCACTCAACAAACATCTCTTGTGAGGCCCACACTCAGACATAAAATTATCAGCAACAGCACCATATATTCCATGCAGCTTAAAGGAGATGCTACCACCAGGGCACCACGGTAATAAAACCATATGGATATTTATGTTTTCTCTCACTCCACTGTGCATTTGCTCACTTTATTTCTGCTCTTGGCAAGATTTAAATAAAGGCTTTTTCTCCTCTTCTCTACAAATGTTTGCAGCAGCTACATTACACTGACTTAACACAGCATTAACTACAGTACAAATATACAGTCCTCATATTGCTTTTGGAACAAGGAAAACGTTTATGATCTCTGTCACAGAAACACTGAATTCACCAATCTAAAATTTATTTAAAATGTCAGATGACTTTGATAAAAATCTATAGCTCAAATTCAGCTCTCAACAGTGTGGAGTTATTACTTTGAATTTAAAAAAGAATGCACCCTCAAGTATGTTCTGGCTGTCTTCAGAATGTAAAGTTCAAGGCAAGCCACGTGGGCTACTGTGTGTTTACACTGCATTAGGTGCTAGAAAAGCATTCTGACTTGGATGCCCCCCTCATTTTAGTAAAAACTTCAGTCCCCATTTTATAAGAAAACAAAAATATCAGCTCTCAGTGGAAACCACTGAGAATTGTGCACCCGGAGGAACGTAATTTCACTGTGCTTTATGATGTGGACGCTAAACGGAGTCAGGTCATATAAGAAAACCACATTTTCTAGATGGAGACAGGGTAATTGAGAAAACTGGCTTCACACTAAAGAAAACAAGTAAGTGAGCTATTTGAAGTCTAATTAATACAACGCATAAAATACATTTTGGTTTTCCCTCAACCCCAAAATAAGTGAATACAGTAATAGAATCATGAGTTCATGGCTTACAATGTCAATGCCATTTGTCTTAGAAAAGCCAAAGAACATGAAATCAGTGGTTGTATTTTCTCCCTCCATCCTGGAGACTAGGGAGTTTTCACAAAAGCCAGGACAGACCTTACAAGGACTCAAGGACTCCAACTTTTTTTTTTTTTTTCACCAAAGAGGAACCCACGGTGTGCGAAAATGAAGCACGTTACCTGTGTTGCAAGGGTAACTGGAGGCAGATACTCACAATGCATTCCCTGTCATCTAATGATACCAAATAGATCGGATCACAGATTTTACTTCCAGAGTATTTTAAAGTTCTGTAGCCCAAGAGAATCCTGCAGAAATTGGGAAGGAGAAATCTGAAGAATAAAATTACTACATTGTAGCATCTGTAGAATCATTCCAATGGAGTCCCAAATATTCTGGGGAGCACAGGTGGTCCCCTCTTTAAGGCACAGTATTTCTGAAGCTGACTGCAGAGCATATCACCACAAGGTGGCATCCCAGGCACCGGGGTAGCATCCCTTAAGGGCACCATGCACCTGAGGGAAATATACTGGCAAGTATTCGGAAGTCTGGGTCCTCAGTTTGCCAATGGTGGAGCCTGGTGGTACTGGATTAAACCTCTGCCAAAGCTAGGAAGAGCTATTATCATTATTAGGTGCCGGTGCTTTCTTCTTGCTGGTGGAGACAGCACAGAAGTTATAGAACAAGGGCCTGGTACCATCCCAGAATCTCTAGAGCTGCGTATTAAAAAGGAAACTTCCTGGGTCCCACTGTGACTTCCTGAATCAAAATCAGAGGAGGAGGGCCGCTGAGCCTGCATTGCAGACACTCCCCCTTAGGCCATTCACCCTTGCCCTTGGCCTTGCCAGGGTCAGTGAATGAGCCTGAAGCCAGGGAGGCCGGTAAGAATGGGCCACTGCATTCTAAATGCTCCTCCAAGGCGGTTGGGCAGGAATCTGCCCCAGACTACCCGCTGACGCCTGTCTGACCACAATCTCATAATCCTGTCACCGCTAACAAAACCAACCTGCACCACAACATGTTAATCCCTGGGGTCACCCCCGGGCCACACGTGACTGATGCCAGGCACACATCTGCATGTCTTTGAAATGACCTGTCACCTTTTAAGAGCCAGCTTCAGCATCCCTCTCAGACATTCCTTATCATTTCCTGCACTGCCCCAGGACTTCGTACACACTACTCCTCCCTCGGGGCAGAACCTCTGCATGACCAATGGGCACCTGCCTTCCAATGCTTCTATGCACATGAATGAAAGGGGAAAAAAAAAGCATTCATTACACTTGCAAAAACCTTACCACAGCATTAATGACAGTATTTCCACTAGACATTCAAATTTCCATTCTATAGGGAAAAGACAATGAGTTGAGTTACAAACACCTACATTCAAATACTTTTCCATGTAAGTTTCTTCCCTTATTAACCATACTAACCTGGGTAAGTTATTAAACCAAAGACCAGTTTCTTCAACTGCAAGACTGAGGTAACATCACACAGCTTAGCCAGCCTTTAAGAGGATTTTAACTGACCTCTATATGAAAGTCAATTAATGCACTGCCAGGCACGGATGCTTCAAGAATGTTCGTTCCCTTCCCCTTTTCCTTTTGTACACTTTCTAATTGGCTCTGTAATGGTCTACAGGAGCCTATAGAGCTTGTAACAAATCTTCCAAAAGAAACTTCTATGCCAATTTCATTCCTCCTTAGTAATGTGCTGATAAATGTTTGACAACTGGCTCTTGGGAAAGAGAAGTGGGAAGTGGAGGGCTGATTTTGGCATTTTCCCATTTCCTTGGAGTACATCCTTCAGTCATGGACAGTTTTAAACTACTAAGGTGAGGCCACTGAACACAGAGAAGAGATCCACAGAAGCTTATTGTCATACAGTATCTGCACCATCAGCCACGGCAGATGTGAACACCTTCGAGAGCATAGATGATAGTAAAATGTAACTGAAATAATTAGGAAATGATGAATGTTGAGAAAGGACTGTTTTAAAGTAGTTTAACAACTGGCTCACAAAATTCCCGAGTGAGTATTCACCGGCCGGCTCTAAGCACACCACTGTATCTCACCTCATCAAGAAAATGCTGACTACAGAGTATTAATTCTGGGGTGTTCTGATTTGCAGACTATATAGGGGGCTTTATTTATGCAGGACCCTTTAAGCAGGTGCAGAAAGTATATGCTTCGAGTTTCTACAAGGGTGAAATATGGCTACAGAACAGTACACGTCTGTGCAGTACGGGGATAGTGCTCCCTGTGCAGTAGCTCTGCCGGGCAAAGCCCTTGCTGTAGAGGAGGAAGCTTCTACAGTGCACAGCTCATGGCCAGCACCCAGTCAACATGATGGCAATAATAAAACTGATTTATTGCCACTCTTCTTTCCATCAGGTCCTCATAACATACGTTTGTTAAGCCTTTGCTTTTTATCTTAGGCCCCTTCCAGTTGCTAGATGCTATGTCATGATGCAACAAGTTTTAGTATCCATGTCAGACATCTGACACTCTCCTGGACACAAGGAAGCAAGCTGCCCACAGGTAAAAAGAGGTGTGGAACTGGAAGCCATGTTTCATATTTTTATAAAACCAGTTGGCTCTTCAAAGCCCTCAAGGCACTACATTTTATTTGCTTATGCATCTGAACAGGCACTGAATTGTTTCAACAGAGATAATAAAATGCATTTGTGGCTTATAATTTTTTTTTCCACCCTGCTCAATTCTAGAAGTTGCATTTCATGACTCTGGCTTGCCTCCACATTTGGTAGTTTTTCCAACAACAAAACCATCTTATTTGAAGACTCACCCTGTAGTCCGAAGTGGTTTCAGAATATATGGGGTGCTTGGGTGGTTCAGTTGGTTAAGTGTCCAACTCTTGATTACGGCTCGGGTCATGATCTTACAGTTAGCGAGTTTGAGCCCCGTGTCAAGCTCCACACTAACAGTGTGGAGCTTGCTTGGGATTCTTTCTCTCCCTCTCTGTATCCCTCCCCCAGTCACACGTGCATGCATGCTCTCTAAGTAAATAAATAAATAAACAAACAAACTTTAAAGAAGAAAAGAGTGAACTTTAAGTAAAGGCACGCTATGTACCAAGTGTGGTACTTCATACACCACAAACAGGGCTTCATTTGAACTTAAAACAACCAATGGGTTCGGTCATATTATTGCTCAATTTTATGATGAGGAAAGAGGTTCCTTGAAGTTAAGAATCCATTAGATGTCAGCAGGGCCACCTTCATGGGATGTGACTTATGTCGTGTCACAGGACCCCACATTCAGAAGGACCATGCTTGCTTTTTCTCCTGCCACTGTCTTAAAGTTATTAATAATTTCACCTTTGAGTTTGTGTTTTCCAAGTAAAATCCAATGGGAAAATGGGGCAATGGGACAATGAAGCATTCCCATGAGACCAGACATGTATAACGTGTGTGCAGTATGTGTGTCCACCTTTCCTTGCCAGCCCCTTCACAGACAGCATGCCTGACGCCCTGTGGATCCGGTGCATTGGAAGTTTAGCAAGACTCAAAGTGAGGACACAGTAAGCATGTTACCTCTGTGACTAAGTGGGGGGATCTGACAGCCCCGAGGGGCCATGCTTTGTTAGAGCCAGAACTGTCTTCAAAAGCAAAAAGAAGCAATGGTGTTCTAAGAAACACAATAGGCCAAGGGCTCTCATCGTGTCCTTTCTCATTGCCCTGGATGAACTGTCCACATATGCTGAAAATAATGATGTGGAAGAAGAGCCTGGGATTCCTTCTTTACGGGAAAGCTGAGGTTGGTAGAATCGCATGTGTCACAAGGTGAAATAAAAAGAGCTGAGTTAGTTTTGAGTTATGTCTCCACTGTTCTGGTAAGAATGAAATATGTAAGCCTGTGCCCGCCAGGAAGTACACATTGTGTAATCTCAGTGATTGTGCACAGGAGTTAAATGATCCTACATGCGGATTTAAAAGTGGCATTGCGCAACAAAAATGACCAGTAAAATTGATGTTAATAATTAAATTTTAATTTTTCTTTCCTTAGAACATTAAAAACACCATGACACGCAAAAAAAAAAAAAAAAAAAAAAAAAGGAAGGAAAGGAAAGGGAAGGAAAACGTGTTTTGTTTGAGTGCTGTTAAGGGCATTATCCCCCCCCTGCTTTTTGAACAAGGGTTCCCCCTGCCCCCTCGCATTGTGCATGGAGTTCTTCAGCCAGCCCTGGGTGTCACACAGACTGTAAGCGGCAGTCAGGATCCAAACCCAGGCTGACTGCAGAGCTTCCTCTACTTTCACACCATCTTAGTCGGCCTCCGGTTAAAAGCAACAGTGCTCCCAGCTTCAGAACATTTTTGTCATTATTCCACTGTTAGCAATCTGGACAGCACACAACTAATTGTTTATTCCCTTTGGCTTTTCTTGTTTTCTTCTTGTTTTCTCTGGATCATTTAAGGCTGTATTTTCTCTATTCACTGAGTAAGTATTCACTCTGAGCCAGGAACATATAAGAGTCTCAGCAAAGTGTAGAATGTTAGAGTCGAAGATGGCAAAGTCATTTCTAAGAACCTTAATAAAAACAAATAAATGAGGAGTTTTATGTAACTTCAAAGTCTTTCTGCTTATTTTCCCCAATACTTAATTACTTTCATAACCAGAGGCTGCATTTTACAGCAGGTGTAATCCTTCCGGGGACTGGGCTGGTTAAGACGGAGGAGGGAGGGACTGAAATGAGCATTTGGTTGCTAAATGGGTGTGTTTGGTTGAACACCAAATGTGGGTGAGAAGCAGCAGATGAAAATTCTGTGTGCTTGAGTCCCACAGCGAACTCAAAGTCAGGGAATTTCCACCCTAGGAACTGTCTGCATCTTTAAGACCCCCAAATCATTTATTGTGTTGTAAGTCACATCAGCCAAATTCACTTTAAAGAATAAGGTATTCTATAAAAAGGCAATGCAATAGCAAAACCACCACCACCAAAACAAAACCCCAAAACTTTTATGAGGGCTGATGAGGCAAAGGCCAAAAAAATGTGCTAGACCTGTAGCCAAGTTCATTGCCTTTGACTACTGTGTTGTGGTTCTACTAATATCAGCCACAAATGACCACCCTTGAGCCCGGGATAGGAGTGCTGGTTGATACTTAAGCATAAAAAAGACGCAGAGGATTTACTCTCATTTTACAAAGGAGAAACTTAAGAACAAGTAGAAAAAACCACAGACCTAAACCCCAAACAGAAAACTATAAAATGCCTCAAAGATAATATAGGGGGGAATCTTGACGACCTTCAGTATGGCAGAACTTGTTAAATACAACACCAAAGGCACTATCTATAAAAGGATGAGTTGATAAGCAGAACTTCCTTGAAATAAACAACCTCTGCTCTCTGAAATACAATCGCAAGAGTGTAAGAAGACCAGTTACAGACTGGGAGAAAATACTTGCAAAAGACACACCTGATAAAGAACTGTGAGCAAAATTATACAAAGAACTCTTAAAACTCAACAGTGAGAAAATAAACATGATTAAAAAATGGGTTAAAGACCTTAACAGACAACGTGTCAAAGAAGATATACCAATGGCAAGTAAGTGTATGAAAAGATGCTCCACATCATAAGTCCTCAAGGAAATGCAAGTTAAAACAACCATGAGATACCCCTACACACCTGCTAGAGTAGCTGAAATCCAGAACACTGACACCAGCAAGGATGTGGGCCAAAAGGAGCACTCACTCATAGCTGGTGGGAATGAGAAAATGGTACAGCCACTTTGTCGGCTTCTCAGAAAGCTAAACATCCTCTTGTCCTATGATCTGGCATCATGTTCCAGTCATGTTAAAAGGAACTGAAAACTTACATCCACATAAAAACCTGCACATGGATGTTGACAGCAGCTTTATTCACAAGTGCCAAAACCTGGAAGCCACCAAGATACCCCTCAACTGGCTAAATAGATACATAATCCATTGGATAAATATGAATGGATAAATAAGCTGTGGCAACCAGATAATGGAAAGTTATTTGGCACTAAAAAGAAACGAGCTGTCAAGCCATGAAAACACACGGAGGAATCTTAAAATGTACTAAGTGAAAGAAGCCAATCTGAAAAGCCAATCACAAACTTTGTGATTCCAATTATATGACATTCTGGAAAAGGCAAAACTATAGAAACAGTAAGAGTTCAGTGGTTGTGGGAGCTGGTGGTGGGGGGAGGAGGTAGTGGTGAACAGACTGAGCACAGAGGATCTTTAAGGCAGTGAAAATACTCTGTATGACACTCTAGTGGTGGATACATGTGAACATTTGTCCAAACCCACAGCACGTACAACCCCAGGAGTGCACCCCAATGTGAACTGCGGACTCCAGGTGACAGTGATGTGTCAGGATAGGTTCACTGGCTGTAACAAATGTACCGCTCTGGGGGGAGGGGGGGCGGTGCTGATGGTGGGGGAGGCCGTGCACCTGTGAGGGCAGGGGCCTGTGGGTAATCTCTGTGCTCTGCTCAATTTTTGCTGCAATCCTAAAGCTACTCTGAAAGTCTTAATGCTAAAAGATGTAGAAATAAAAGGAGAAGAGAAAAACTCACACACAAATCACCCCGAAGTGGAGGCCCTGGAATCTGAGACTGGGTCTGTTGAGTCCAGGCCTCTCTCCTCAGGCAGCCCCTCCATGGCTTACAAAGCGCTTTCATACACTGTGCGACTCAGTGCCATATGGATTTTGGATTAAATGTTCAATTCTGACCTCAGTTACACCGAAAATAAACTTTTCACAGGTCATAAATTTTTAGAACCTGCCATAATAAACGAAATATCTGTGTACAAGTCCCAAAGCAAAGATAACGGTCCTGAAAACCTCCAGCAGTGGTTCAATAGTGCTTGCTGTTAATGCTGAAGTCCTGACATCATGTGTCACACCAAAGAGACGGGAGACCAGAAACTGAAGAAAGGTGGGGGTTGACAAAACACTGTCAACCATCTACCATCGGTGTTGGGGCCGGGAAGCTTAAGAGACAATACAAGCCTACGTGTTCCTCTTTTTAAGAAGGAAATTTCTAATCTCAGAAGGTACCTTCTACAAATTTCTGTTCCCACTTCTGTTTATTATGGCTGAAGAGCACGAATCAGAAAGTGCAATAGAAAAAAAAAAAGATTAAATACATTATTTGTGGAAGGAGTGCCATCACATTCCATGCTAAGTTAGTAGTAAGATCGCTGTGTCCAGCATGAAAGCAGCTTCTTTTATTCAACAACTGTCTATGGAAGGTGAGAGAAGATCCCATATTTAAGAATTCTGGGGGTGGCAAAGGGTGGAGAAGATCTGTGGGTGGTGACCAGAATTCCCAGGAGTCCAGGACAGCCAGGCCAGGAGATACAAGCCACGCTGAGAAAGTCCTAGGGAGGGAATCATGACTCACTAGAATCAGGGACTGCAAGGGCTCCCCTCAGGCAGGTGCAGCCAGGGAGTGAGGGGAAGCCATCTGGGTCTCTGGCAGCTTCCCTTGCGTACAGAGCTTACCTCTTCCATGCAGATATTCCAGGAAATACCAAAGCCAGGCAACTCTGTTAATTTCCTTCAGCAAACAGAAAACATATTTCGCCTCATCTTTTCACCTTGTCCTCTAGAAGCCCCAAAACAGCTGTCCTTTGAACTCAGTGGGAACTGCTCCTGTCCTAGGAAGCCTGCCTGAGATGGGGCCCAAGGGACCCCTTTCCTGCCTGTTTTCTAGGTCAGGGAGGGGAAAGGCTGACAGTTTACACAGTACAGAAGCCCCCTCTGGCTGCTTAAGCTCTCTGGGCAGGAGCAAGGCCTTCAAAGCTGTCAGTCAGACCCTTCCAGAAAGCTGAAGAACCCTGGGGAGGGAAGAAAGGATTTGTTTGCTTTTAAGCCTTTCTCATTAATTTGACTGATAGCTGAGGCCTCACTTGCATGCCCAGCCATGTGGGGATTTGGGGCTGAAGCCCCCTCTCCCAGCTCCAAGGGAGTCCCAGCTCCCCCTTACACCTGTGCCTCACCCCTTCCTGATTCAAAGCAGGACTGAACAGAGGGCCCATCCCGGAAGGCACCTGACCTTTGAGCCTGGGAGAAAGATTATCCTTTAGTTATTTATTTGTGAAGACTATAATCGAGCTGACCCCCTCTGTGTTGAGCCACGTTCCACTTCACCTGGTGTGGCCGATGTGATGTGTCTGTGGTGACTGCTAGGGAGCCCATCCGCAAAACGGCCAGGGAGGGGAGCACAGGGAGAGCCAGCTCTGCACAGACAGTCACCTGGGAGATCCCTGCATTCAGCCACTGTTTGGACAAGGAATTCTCCCAATCACTGCATGGCCACATCTCCATCTTTGCCTTGGCAGGGAGGGTGGCAGGCATAATTCACATCACCCTGCAGGATGCTAGTCTTCCTGGGAGAAGGCTTTGCCTCCAAAAAAAAAAAAAAAAAAAAAAAAAGAATAAATAAATTATTTGGGGGCGTCTGGGTGGCTCAGTCAGTTAAGCATCTGACTTTGGCTCAGGTCATGATCTCGCGGTTCGTGGGTTCTAGCCCCACGTCAGGCTCTGTGCTGACAGCTCAGAGCCTGGAGCCTATTTCAGACTCTGTGCCTCCCTCTCTGTCTGCCCCTCCCCTGCTCGCACTCTGTCTCTCTTCCTCTCTCAAAAATAAACGTCCAAAAAAAATTTTTTTAAATACATTTTTTTGCTGTTCAAACTGAATGTTTAATAGTAATTCACTAAGAGGGCCTTCAAAGTTACAACTTTGAATTACTTCAGATATTCATGAAAGGTAAATGCAGGACTTCCTGTTAGATCTATATTATTCATCACTAGTTTCTAGGAAGCCACAAAATTGTGTTTACTTTGAGGCTTACTGCCTGAGAGTAAATCTTCTCAAGGAGTCTAAAGCATTTGGGGGCGGAGGGGGTAGAACAAAGAAAAGAAAACCAAACCAATAAGTAAGCAAAACACCAAACCCATTACTAAAAGCACAGGCCAAATTTGGTGCCTCCCCACACAGCCTGGAATCCATCTGAGACGAATTCCAATATCCAACGATTTTGAGTTTCCTGAAAGGTTCAACAATTGTTGGTGGGTTGGTTTGTCGCAGCGGTAGGCCTTCCTGGCTGGCACCAGATTTCCAAAACACAGTAACAGAATCTTTTAACCACATCCAGTTATCAAAAGCCATGTCTGGGACAACAACATAATTAAAAAGCGCCAAGAAACCCACTGGCATAGAAAGCCTTATTAAGCTGGCATAGCATGACTCATAAGGAAAATTAAAAGGGCTTGGGGGTGTGTAGGGATCTAAGGTCATTAAGAAAAAAAATAATTTAAACAGATATTCAAATTTGAATACATCACTTTAAATAACAGCCATGCCCTGATGCTCTGGTGCCTAACCCTGACTTCTACCCGTAGTTTTCTTACTTTAAAAGCTTCCTTTGCTTGGTGTGTGAATCCAGGGACAGATGTGAGTCTGTGCTGATGATGTGGAGATGTACCCATAGCCTCCGGCGGAGGAGGGGTCACCAGAAGGAACTGTCTGAGTGCCACAGTCAGCAGCATGACAACTGCTAATAGCCAGCACACATGAAATCATTAAAATCCACTTAACTTGACTATGAAAGCGATTTAAAGCTATTTCCGTGGGTGAGAGGAAATCCACACTTAGGTTCTTCTTTCTTTACTCCCAAGTGGTTCCTTGATCTTAAGCATATGTAAATGGAGCACGGAAATAGTTTATTCAAACGCTCCAAGCATTTTTTAAAATTCCTCCAGCTTTTGTTAAATTCCTGCAATGTTCTATTTACTGCTGGGGACCGCCAAAGGTCCCTAACTTCAACCACGGGTAACATTTTTTATTTTAATTCTAGAATGGGTTCAGAGTAAGGGAAAGTGTCCCCTTAATTAAATGACTCATCCCAGGCATTCCCTAGCTCTAACCCAGTGTTTTGGGAGACTGCAAACTTTAAAACAAAACTCATTTAAATAGTGGGGAGACAAATGCACAGCATTTGGCACTCTAGAGGATGTGCATCTGGGAAGATACTTTGAAAATACACTAAATTCCACATAAATTTTTGTGGAATGAGTGACCCCAGACACGCACTGACCCCCCTGTCGGGGAAGGCACCTCAGCCCTGGGGGCTGTCTCCTCCAGGAAGCACTGGCAGAATGAGGTCAAGGCCACACCATCAGACACACAGGAAGAAGGCACAGCACAGTGCCTTCTCCAGGCTTTCAGCTAAAGGTGTGCACCTTTCCGCTTGCACCTGGTTGGACTGATCTCAGGATAAAGGGATTGCACTTATAATTCCTCACAGACAGCTCATATTTCATACTGTCCCCGGGCTAGCAGCACCTTTCCCAGTTTTAATACCTATTCATAGATGATTTGTGGGCAGCCAGAAAAAATGCAACCCCACAACAAAATGCTGCTGAGCCCATTCACTCTGGAGCAGCCTTTATTATCACACCAGGTGCTGATAATGTATGTAGCTCTAATTGTTAGAATGTGATACATTTATGAATCCTAGACAAAGTGCTTTTATAAAACCTCCCTGGGCAGATCCTCCCCAATTTATTTACTAATCACTTACCAATTACACGTGTCCCTTACTTGGGAATGCTTTGTTAAAGGAGGAACAAAGACGCCCAGCCACATTTCTACCACTTATGAAAAGAAATGTGCATTTCCAGTGTTCTCGGTGAGATTCACAAGAGGCATAAAGATTACAAGGTTGAACAGTTTAACTCTGATTTCCTAATATCACTAGTAAATGTGTTTCTCCAAAGTGATTAACTGCAACTCTAAAGATAATGTATGTACAGAATGGTCCATTCAGTCCATAGTCCCTTGTCTTTAGAATAGCCTGTTTATAAATGGATGGCTAGAAATGGAGGAGCTATATACGTGGGGATTTGCCTTGAAAAAAAAGGCAGAAAGGATGTCACCCTCTCCCCTTCATTTGTAGAAGTCATGTTTATGGAGTGGACAGTAGTCCTTTCAAATCTGAAATACTTTCAGCTCCGTTCATTCAGTTGACATTGATCAAGCCATCTACTGAGCTCAGTATCTTGAGATGTACTAAGGAGCTGGGGACACAGCCTCACAGGGCTGCCTGCAAGCACCTTACAGTCAAGCAGGGGAGAAAAAAAAGTAAAAGGTTAATTACAATACAGACTGGGAGGTGCAACAAAGACAAATGGTGCTATAGCACAGGAGGGGACCACACATCGTGTGTGTATGTGTGTGTGTGTGTGTGTGAAAGAGACAGAGACAAAGAGACAGCAGGAGGAAGAAGCAGGTCCATCCTTAAACTCAGCCTAATATAGTCAGAGACACCCTTAAAGTAGTAAAGAGGAGACAAAACTGGGGCCCAATTCAGAAGCACATGATATTCTAAAAATTCCAGGCTGGGTCCTGTATGCCATGGGGTGGGGGGGTGGGGTGGGGGAGGGCATGGCACTAAGGAGAGGAGAAGGTCACATGATCAAGCTTAGGGTTTGGAAAGATGACTCTTTGCCAATATGGACAACATACGGGGGATCGGGAGGCGAGCAAGAGTGGACAGAGGCATCTGTAAAGTGAATTCCTCATTTAAATGCTCCTTCTGCTAATAGAGCAGGGCTTCCCTCCATTTTTTCTGTAAAGAATATGATAAACAATAGAAGCTGAAGCCCAAAAAACATTTTGCCTTCCAGAAACAGTAAATGTCAGGAAAGAAACTCTGGACAATCACATGAAGTATAATCACATATTTCTGAACCACTTAAGTAGAACACGCCCA
This sequence comes from Neofelis nebulosa, assembly GCF_028018385.1. Lineage (NCBI taxonomy): Eukaryota > Metazoa > Chordata > Mammalia > Carnivora > Felidae > Neofelis > Neofelis nebulosa. The sequence goes on from NC_080790.1 coordinate 86,949,019, forward strand.
AGGGCATGCTGTACAAAAGCCAGCATTTTCAGAGGCAGGTGAGAGATACAGCTTCCTCTTTAGGAGACAGAAACCAAATCATTAGACTCTTAATGCCATGTGAGCTTCAGCTGCCAAATGCCCTGCTCTCTACCAACTGGGTTCCAATGGCATCTAGCTTTGGGTTTAAGCCAATCTCTTTGGCTTTAGGCAAATCCTGAATTTATATAATATAATCCAAGTACATCAGACTATTATTAAGCAGTCTGCCTGTTAACCTTTTTACTTTTTTAAATCATATTTCCAATTTTTAATTCTTTTCTAGTAAACGTTAAGATATCATTCTATCTTTTCTTTATATCCCTTTGAACTTTACTTTCTTTGGTACGGTGAAAACCTTTTTTCAAGTTGGTCAGTGTACCAAGTACAGGCCAGGTAACTGATGACCTGGAACTGAGTTTTTAGGTTTTTTTTTTTTAGTTTTTTCAGTTTATGGATTTTTATTTATTTCCAAATAGCAATGTAGACTATCTCTAGGCAGACAAAAACTCTAAAGAATCTATATGATTTTAATCTTCCATGTCCTGCTGAATTTTTCTGAGCTAGTCCCTTAAAAAATCTAAAAAAGTCATATTATGTAAAATATCTCATAGAACTATCCATCTATCAGTGTCCACTTACAGTATGAAAGTATGCCAAATTCACAAATCAAAGGCTAAAAGTTGCCAAATGAAACTAAATTCAGTTAGTAAAGAAAGCTTCATTTTGAAGTTTTTTTCCATAGAACTGTCCTATGTTCAATTTTATTTTTTTAAGTTTGTTTGTTTGCTTATTTATTTATTTATTTATTTAGGCAGGGGAGGGGCAAAGAGAGAGGGAGAGAGAGAATCCCAAGCAGGCTCCACACCGTCAGCACAGAGCCCAATGCAAGGCTTGAACCCACTAACTGTGAGATCATGACCTGAGCCGAAACCATGAATCAGATGCTTAACTGGCTGAGCCACCTAGGTGCTCCAGTTTTATTTTTAATAAGGGGAAATATATTAAAATATATCTTCAAGATTTAGAACATAATGTTACTAGCTTTTAATACACTTAAAAAATATTTTGATCCTGTTGTGTAGCGAATGGAAAGGAAGATCTGTAGCATCCAAGTAACAGCAAAATTAAGCGACATTTATGTTACTAACAACCTACAATTGTTAATAACAAAATGCACTTTTGTTCCATGCACAGCATGGAAGTTTCTGAACCAAGAGCAAACTTCTCAACTTTAACAGCACAACCTATATTTCATTGCTGGTTAACGCTGCTTTAACTCTAAAAAAATATATACCATACTGTTAAAACGTCATTTTGTGTAAAACTGAATGCAAGCAGGTAACACAAAACTCCTCTGTTCTGTGAGAAATCAGGATAATGGTTACCTTCTGCTGGACAGTGACCAGAAGGGTCAGGCTTCAGGGATTGTTGGCAACATTTTACTCTTTTTTTTTTTTTTTAAGTTTATTTATTTGAGAGAAAGAGAGAGAGACAGCATGCGTGTGCATGTAAGGGAGAGGCAGAGAGAGAAAGAGAGACATAGAGAGAGAATCCCAAGCAGACTCCATGCCATCAGCATAGAGCTCAATCTCATGAACCATGAGATCATGACCTGAGCCCAAACCAAGAGTTGGATACTAAAAGGACTGAGCCACCCAGGTGTCCTGGTAATATCTCATTCTTGATCTAGCTGGTTATATGGGTGTATTTGGTTTATGAAAATCCATCAAACTTTTCACTTATGAAATGTGCACAGTTGGCACTGGCTAAAGATTTAATAATTACCTTTTCTATGCAACCCTTCTCTGGTTAGGAACACAGCTGAAGAAAACAAGACAGGTAAGGCAGTTGCCCAAAATCCAGAAAAAACTGAACTGTGGGGATGTGATACAGCTTCCCTCCCACGTCCCACGGACACAAGAAGCACATGACACACACAGACACATTTCGAGAGTGAGGAAGAAAATAAAAGCTCTGAAGTCTCTGGAGGAAAAAACAAGGGGCAAGTGGGGATATGGGGTACAGGTTTCTATGTACTTCATTTCTCCCCCCAGACTGCATCTGATGCCATCCATTTCCAGTTTCATACTGCTTAGTGTCTGACAACCCTGAATGTTTTAGCAAATCTCTGATGGCCTATTTGATCTTCAAGGGATAGCTAAGCTGGATTCTCTGTATCTTCCTGAGACCCCAGAAGGTGGTTTAGGGGTACTGCTCCACCTCTGTCTTTTGTATTTGAGGTTAATGTCATCTGCTTCTTGAGCATACAGGTAGCTGACAAGAAGAATGTCACATGAAAATAACTGTAGTAGTGGGGCACCTGGGTGGCTCAGTCGGTTAAGCGGCCGACTTCGGCTCAGGTCATGATCTCACGGTCCGTGAGTTCGAGCCCCGCGTCGGGCTCTGTGCTGACAGCTCAGAGCCTGGAGCCTGTTTCAGATTCTGTGTCTCCCTCTCTCTGACCCTCCCCCATTCATGCTCTGTCTCTCTCTGTCTCAAAAATAAATTAAAAAAAGTTAAAAAAATTAAAAAAAAAAAGAAAATAACTGTAGTCTTGTGAACTTAAAAAAAAAAAGTAAAAAAAGAAGAAAAGACATGCTCTAGACCTGTTTTGTTCAATGATGTCACTCTTCCAAGCTCCCATTCTACCAATGTATCTACACGTATCTCCCATTCTACCAATGCAAGCAGTCCATGACTCAGTCACTGCTTTTTCTCTCTCTACAAACTGTCAGCACCAAATGAAGGATGCTTCATTAAAAAAAATAATAATAATTTATTTTTGAGAGAGAGACAGAGCATGAGTGGAGAGGAGCAGAGAGAGAGGAAGACACAGAACCCGAAGCGGGGCTCGAACCCATGAGATCATAACCTGAGCTGAAGTCAGACGCTTAATGGACTGAGCCACCCAGACGCCCCAAGGAATTTCATTTGAAATTTCACACAGATGAAAGAACAGTCCAAGGGACTTCACCTTGAAAAAAGATTTGCTTAGCAACTATGCAAAACAAACAAGGGGAAGATTTAATTACCTCAGTGCAATCATCAATCCTTGTTTTCTTCTCTCTCTCTCTCTCTCTCTCTATATATATATGGCAAACAAAAGGCACATGACCTTCCTCCTATAATTTTGTTCTATGTCTACCTTTCCCCACATACAGAATTTGAATTTTTTTCTTGAGAAAAGACTATGTGGGTTCATAGAAAATATGTACCCTGGAAAGTGAATTAATTGATCTGTGGATGCCTTTCAGTTCAACAAGGAATGATTCTAAGGAATGGCCCTCCTTCCAACCTGTAACTGGTGAGGTTGAGCACGGACCTGATGGATGACAAGCCCGGGCACCTGGCTGTGCACTGCACCAATCACACTAAGCATTTAGGGTCACCACTATGCACCACAGTCATTCCCAGACCAAATGTGTGGGCCATAATGCAGGGTCACTCAGTATATTATAAACTCATATTCATTTTCAATATGGTGTAATGAATTCAAGATAGATCTAAGTTGGGCAACTGAGAGGCAGGGACCCACTGGGGGAGATTTGGGGCAGGTGAGTTTAGTTTTGGCAGTAAAACATGCACGTCATGTATGTGATTATACTCCTGGAGTTCCATGCTATAATTGGGTTTTATATATCATCTACAAAAAACAAAGCTTCCTTGTTCCAGGAGTCTTTTGACTCTCCTTTGTGAAGCACATTGTTTAATGCAATTTAAAGCTTTTCTTTTACCCACTTCTGGTTTTACATCTAATACTATGCCTACCAGTCATGAAAATACTGGAAAACCCCCAAACCAAAAATTAATTCTGCTCTTTCAGCATATGTATCAAACAGTAACATGAGGGGTATTACTGGGGTATGATTATAATACATTAATGGTATGTTTTAATTATGTGAAAATTACAGAGTGTGGCCAGTAGAGACATGTTTGGGTTTAACTTACGGAAGCAATCACATTATTTTCGAGTCACATTATAGACTTTTTCCTGTTACTATCAAGTCAGTTTCTGAAACCCTCCCACCTCAAATAGTTAATGAAGCAATCTATTTAATGGCTCTCTCTGAATGTTATTATAAAGTATCAAGTATTTAGTCAGACAAATTACTTAATTATTTCAACTCTCCCGGCTACTAATTTTGAACATAAGGCAGAGGAATACTGTTTGTACTGTTATTGTAAGGAGGAAAACTGCCCTTTGAAAAATGTCAATCAAATACCTACATATACATTACATACATACAGATACACAAATACTAATATAAAGTAAACCATGTTGCACTTGTCAGCTTCCTGGTATTCATTAATTGCTCCAAAAAGTACCTTATGAACCAGAGGGTATCAAAAAAAATTTTTTGAACACTTGAGCTTGCTGCTGTTTTAATTATTTTACCTAAAGTTTAAAGTGATGAGACGACATCGGGGCAACTTCAAATGGTTATCAGAGAAAGACTAACTCACACTCACAATTGGGCCAACACCAGGTTGACCCCGAACCCTCTAAAATAGCTCCACTTCTTTCACCCAGCAAGTAGCTAACTAATGTATAGGACCCCAGCATTGGTTTTCCAGGCTGCCCTGCCCGAGAGGCCTCCCTCGTGAACGTCAACAGTCAAAAACATTCTGCAAACCACCAAAGGGACCTTGAAGACGCTACTGTTGTTAAAGAATATTTACAGATACACACACTCTCACACATATACACATAGAAGTAAAAGTGTGTTTTCCCATACCTATCCTATTAATAATAAATCCAAGTAAAGCTTAAACGACCTTAAACATTTCTATCTTCACACAAGCCACTGGCAATCTGGAACATGCAATTCTCTCAGAGAGAAGTAATACAGGAAAAAGAATGTTCTTCTCTCCGTCAGAAGGCCAAGGCTCTAGGTCCTGATTTTCTCACTCAACAGTTGTGAATCCCAACAATTCATGCATAAGTATCTGAATTCAGGTTCCCACTCCAAATTACTAATGGTAAACCATATTAATGCAGGGATGCAGTCCCCCTGTATTTGCAAGTTTATGTGTGCACACATGTCTGTGCACGTGTGTGTGCGTGTGTTCTTGTTATATTTTTATTTTTTACTTATTTTTTTAAGTTTATTTATTTTTGGAGAGAGAGAGAGCAAAGGCAAAGGGCAGAGAGAGAGGGAGAGAGAAAGAGAATCCCAAGCAGGCTCCATGTTGTCAGCACACAGCCTGACACAGGGCTTGAACTCACAAACCCTGAGATCATGTCCTGAGCCCAAACCAAGAGTTGGATATGTAACCGAATGAGCCTCCCAGGCATGTTCTTTTTAATGACAGTGGGAAGGAAGGAAGGAAGGAAGGAAGGAAGGAAGGAAGGAAGGAAGGAAGGAAGGAAGGAAGGAAAGAAGGGAGGGAGGAAGGAAGGGAGGGAGGAAAGAAGTCCTCTTTTCTGTATGGGGGATATAGTTTTACTAGTTTTAAAATAGAATTTACAGAGCAAGATCCCTCTTCTCACAGTAAACCCAAATTCATTCATTCAGTCACGCACTTACAGTTCCACAGCATGACTGGGTTAACTGTATCATTCAGAAAATATGCCAATCTTACCAGTACCTTTTCTACCTGTTTGTGGTCAGAGGTACAAAGACAGGTTTTAAGCACCTAGTAATATACTTATCTTTCAGAAAAAAAAAATCATTGCTACACTTTCAAGGAAGCTACTTTTCAAATTTCTTTCTGAATAATGAAAGCTACCGGATTATCTAAGAGATTTACCCTCTTCCAAATTTAATTTAAAGCTAAGTCATTTTAGAAACCACAATCACCAAGATGCAAGAACCTCTCCTTGAAAAATTTGTATAATTTGAACATGGAAAACCAATTGTTTTAAATTTAATAATGCGTTTCCCTCTCAGGCTCAAAGACTAGGAGCAGCCAAGAGCAGAACATAACGTGTGAATTATAAACTTCTGAAAGCAGAAGGTTATAATCAAGATATCGCAGGATTTTTCTTTACAGTGTCCTCTCTAATGCTTTAGCCAATATATTTCTCAATGTCCCAAGAGACTACTTTCTGAGCTTCCTCTCCTCACTGACCCAATAACTTAGAGAGTAGGGATCATTTTCTCAAGTCTTTGCTTAAATTTTTCCTTGGAAATTTCACTTGATGAGAAACCCTTCATATGAGCCTGATTTTCATTAGAATACTGACTGCCTGGGATATTCTCAACTGCAGGGGTCATTTTTAGGTTGCATTTCCTGCCTTTTTCTGCTTCCAGGTTCCAGTGAATCTGCTGGCTTTGTCTAATGAGTGCCACACCAGCCCCTTCCATCCTGTTATAAAAATCTTTCTGATCCAGCAAGCTCAGCCATGGTTTGAGACAAGCAAGCTCAAGGTCACAGCCCTTCTCTGACCCCAACATAGAGACCACGAGAGGAGTCATGCCTTTTCCTCCACAGAGTCTGAGCATAGTCTCAACAGCATGGACTTTGGAACACACAAACCCAGGGCTGCTTTCCCACTGTGGGACTTTTGAGGAAGGCACTTCATCTTTCTGAGGTTCAGTCTCCTCACCTATGAAATGGGGATAACAATACACCCCAGGGTTGTGGCTAAGGTATACTGGGATAACCTATGCAGAGCAGGTGGCAGGGTCTGAAGCAATTGCTGTTATTATTCTTTGAGTTACTACTCCCTCCTGGGCTACATGGTGTTTGAAGGGATACGAAGCACAGTAACTAAAGGTGAATTCTCCTCTGAGCATGGGAATTCACTTTTAAGTATGTCAGAATATACAATTCTCAATTTCACGGAATCTCAGCATGAGGAGACACCTTGGAGAGGATTTAAGCTAAGCCTCCATTTCCCAGCCCTGGAAACCAGGCCCTGGGAAGGCTCAGACTTGCTCCAGTGACCTGTGGTACAGGCACAGCACTCCCGAGGACTCAGGTTTGAGGGCTCCGGCCAAGAATTTCCTTTGAGGCTTCTTCACTGAGAAAGTCCAGTGCAAACTGCAAACCCAACCCTCACACCCTTCTAGCTTGTTAGAGCTGATGTCTGCCTGGAATTCAGAATTTTTTCCTAGAGAAGACCACAGGGGGCAGCAGAACCTGGAAGGGGGCACAGAGCACGTCTGTGCAGACCAAAATCCCTGAGAGAGTGGGTAGTATTTCTCTTATGCCACTTCCATCCAGAGAGCAATTCTTCCCCAAATCAGAAGGGTCTTGGCACAGTGGGATGGCCAAGAAGAACCTGCAGGTGGCCAAGTGAAGACACTGGCCAAGCAGCTGCTGGTACCCCGTTTTTACCAAAGCAGCAGGTCTAGGACCCATGCTAGTGCTGGACCAAACCACTGATAAGGACAAAGCCTCAGGAGTGCCAGTTCATATATCACATCCTTTAAACGCACGGCCGCTATTTCACCCACAGCTTGGGTGGGTTCCAAGCATTGCAACTGTTCCCCATCCATCCCGGGGGGTGGGGGGGCATGGAATTTCGGATCAGGATGGGATTTGATAAGGGGCATAATAAATCCATATTTCTCTGATGCTTCTTTCCCTCCCCCCCCGATTCTTCTGTCTGTGCTCTGTGTACTTAATAATGCTTCCAAACGAATCTCTCCAAAGTAGGAAGGAGCGCTTTCAGAAAAATGACAGATAATGCTAAACAGAAAGTCTGAAGTTTATCCACTAACAGCAAGCAGCTGGGCAACTTCTAGAGCACACTCAGTTCTTGCCCTTGACCTCAACCTGTTGAGAATACTGAAAATTGCTATGTAAATGTACACCTGCACTTTCTGGATTCCAAAATTAGCATCTGATTCTATGTAATTATTTCTGTCAGTTGTGAACTTCATCCCATAGTTCTTTTTTGAGGAGGCTCAAAAACTTAAAACTTAACATACACCTAGCATGAGGGCACTATTTTTTGCTTAGACATGTAAACAAGTCAACTTAAGTATTTCATTTAATCTAAGCAATTAAAATTTAAGATCATATAACAGAAGACCCAGGAGGATAAAACACATTACAATGAAAGAGAAGGTGAATATTTAAAGGACTGTCCCTATTATCAACACATAAGATATTTTTATTCAAAAGTATCAGGAATGAGGCATGAAATCTGAAAATCAACTAAGTTTCTCAAAGGGCAAATATTTCTAAGTTTTTTGGAATGCAAACCATCGTGTATCTATCTAAGCAGCAGATGCAGGAAACTGAGAATTAGTTTGTCATTTTAGGGAAGATTTAAGCGCTTGGCAAATGCTTGGATACATTCTGGACCCACAGTACACAATTGCAGTTAGTATAAGCAATAGATAGAGACTCACACAGGTAAATCATCTCAGAAAGAGAAATCTCAGGGGAAAAAAAGCTCTAGAGAAACAAGCACCTAGAGGAATTTCTCAGCAACCCCTTCGCTATTTAACCTATCTCACTGGCTGACCAGAAATCCTTCCCGACACCAACTTAATTGTCCACCCCCTTCTTACGTGTCCTCATCAGAAACTGAGCCTGCCTAATAAATCTATTCACATATTTTCAAACATTAAGTTATCTCAGGCTTGAATCCTCCTGCATGCATATCCTCACTTTATCTTTACTTCCTAGATGGCGTGCACAACATAAGAAACCCACCAAATGCTGGTCTCTGCTCTGAACACTCTCCCAACAGTCTCTACCTTCTGTCTGAACTCTGGGGCTCAGAATTCCACAAAGAGCTGAGGCTCCTACCACACGTTCGTCAAGAGACTTACCTCAAAACTAAGCGTCAGCTGCATTTTACAAAAAGGTAAAATGCTAAAATTCATATCAATCACAATAAAAACTGGATCAAGAGTTCCAACATGTTTGAGTGCCCCCATTTTTCACTGTGGCTGTAAAACTCAAGGCGACTGCCCTATTTTAAGTTGTTCTCCATTTTCATCATAATATTCATTCACCATTGTCATCAGCTTTTCTAAACCTTTAGTAGGAAATGCAAACCCTGGAGGGTTGCAAAAGTCTGGCGGTCAAGTTCAGAAAAATAATGGAGGAGGAAAGTGGGTAAAAATAAGTTCAAGGCCATTTAAAGGAAGTGTTAGCCCTAAGTTTGCAACAACGGGATCACACACAGCATTTCAGGTTTTGAAATTCGTCGTTAGTCACAATTATTTCAAAATGGCAAAAATATGTTGAGCAAAATTTCAAAAAGAAAAAAAAAACTGTAAATATCAAGTAACCCGCATGAGGCTTTTTAAATACGTACAAAGCACTTCGATCACAATGTGTTGCAAGCGCTCCAACAATACCCTCACCCAAGCAGCCAGTCCCCGTGGGAGATCAGCAAGCCCCTTCGCTGTTAGAACGCAAACGGTACAGAAAACAAAGATTGCTACCAAATATGGTTTGCGTCTCCTCCAATTTTCAATATGACCCTGTAAAAATAAGTTCACAAAAAACCAGCCAAGCATTACTTTTCTCCCAAAGTGCTTCTCGGATTATAAAACAGCTTTGAAAGTTCAGCCTGACAAAACAAATATGGTACTAGGAGGAGAGACCTGGAAGGCAACCACAAAAAGTCTCATTTAAATTCCTGGAAAGCAGGGCTTCTCCAAACACAGCTATTCAGCTCGCTTTGGAAGGCATCACTCGCTGCGAGCCACAAGTTGAACTTCACTCCCCGCCCCAGCAGCACCGTCACATCCGAAAGAGACGGGTGTTAACGTTGCTTACTCAAAAGAATTCATCAAATATCTTCTCCCTACACGGTGAAAAGTGTAACAACTTAAAAGCAAGAGTTTTCCCCCAGCAAGCGCGTAAGAATTAACACCCGGGTGTTTGGGATTCTAAGGATCCCTTCTGTCCCTAAACATTATACCTACAGCAAACTAGAAACCAATAGAACACACTTTAAGCCTTAAGAAGCGCAGTCTTGCATGGGGGTGGGGTCAAGAAAGGCAATTAAAAATCTCGATTTCCTCCCAGAGCCAAATTAAATAAAATAAAAGATCGACGTTTTATTGATTGAACCGCAGGAGCACAGCCGTGTCTGCCCGTTCCCAAACCTCAAGCCCTCCGGTTCACTCACCCTCTCGAAGAATGTCCTGCTTCTCCCCCAAAACCCTCAGCGTCCCCTCACCCCCCTACACAGGTCTGGCTCCCGGCCACCGAGTCTAACTCCGTGCCGAGCAGCGCACAGGCTGCGGCGACCCGAAGGCAGACGTCGCCCCACCGCCCGAGCCCCGCGCCCTCCCCTACCAACCTTCTCCGGACGCCGCGCCTCGCACCGTCCGACCCCGCGGTGCTCCGCGCTCCCCCGTCTGCGCGGCGCTGGAGACGGAGACGTGCGTGTCACATTTTATTCTCCGGCAGCCGCTCGGGCGCGCGCGCCACGCGCTCCCACACTCACACGGCCGCCCGCGGGAGCCGGGACCCGGGGCCGGGGGCGCCCGACGCGCGCCGCGGAACTTGGGGGCTGCGAACGCCGAGCGCGCGGCTCAGATCCTGCTGCCGGTGGCCGCCCCCGCCTCCGCCGCGCAGCCTCCCCGCGCCACCTCGGGAGCCCTGAGCGACCCGCGCTCGCGTCCCGGGCGGCCTGCGGGATCACCTCCCCCGGGCCAGAGCTGCTCGGCGGCGGGCGGCAGCTGCGGGCGCGGCGGGTGCTCGGCCTCGGGCCGGCGCGGCGCTGCGCTTAGCCCCGCGCCGCGCGCCTCATTGTTCCCGGCAGCGCGGCGGCGGCGGCGGCGCGGACGGCGGGAAGGACCGCGGCCCCGAGCCCCGGGGCTAGGCGGAGGCTCCCGGCCCCCGCGCAGAGCTTGCGCCGCGCCCCGCCCCCGAGCTCCGCGCGTCCCCCCCGCCCGCCCAGGGCCCTCCCCCGCTCCCTCCGCCCGTCCCCCCGTCCTCCCCCTTCCCGGCCTCGGCTCACCTAGCGGCCGGGAGCCGGGAAGTTGCACCGTCCGCTCCCCGCGCCCCTGGCCCGCCAGGCGGGGTGCACGGCGGGACCCTCCCCGGCTGCGCGCCGAGCCCTGCCTCTGGCAAAGGAGCGACGGCAGACTTGGGCTGCGTGGGGCGGTGCGGGCGGCGCGGCTGCCTAAAAAGGCATGCCTCTCCCCGGCCACCGCCTGCAGCCAGCCCTAGTTCCTCCGAGGGTTACCTGCACCCGCACCGCGCTGGGCGCCCGGCGGGCACGCAGGTCCCGCGGGCGTCAGGGATGCAGGAATGTGAACGGGCTGCGAGTGGCCCCGCGGAAGTGAGTCTTTGTGTTCCCCGCTTGAACACACCTTCCCGCCGCGCCGCAGGCCGGGCTACCTGCGCAGGAGGCAGCGCCCGAGAGCCGGCCGGGTGGGGCGCGGGGGAGCGCAGCATCCTCCCCGGCCCGCTGAGTCCCTTTGTTCCGCCCGCGCGGCCGCCGGCTCCTCGCTCCGGGGAGCTTCTCCGGGGTGCCCTATGGTCGGGGTTGGACTTGGGGACGAGCCACTTTCCACTTGCGAAGGGCCGCCCGCCAAGTCCCGGGAAGGAATTTCGTCGAGGCCCCCACCTAGCCGCCCCCTCCCCACCGCCCGCCCCTAGCCCCGAGAGGATTGGAAAGTTCTCGGGACGGTGGCGCCAGAGGCTGCTAGCTGGGCGCGTGGAGAACCCGCCGAGGAAGCGGGCGGTGACTGTGGGCCAGGCAGCTGGAGGCGGTGGGTGGGGCCGCCGGGAGCCTCAGATCAGGTGTCCGTCTGCTCGCGTGCGGAATGTCCATTTGTCACCGCGGCCCTCCTGCCCCTCCCGGGAGGCCGCAGCTGGTCCCGGGACCGGAGACCGCGCCGCCCTTTGTTTGCTGGTTAAACACGCTCCTTTGAACTTCTACGTGGCTCGCAGCGTGCGTGCGTGTGGCTTTGGGCCTCCGTCTTTCCCCGGGGGTCCTCACGCTGACCGTGAGCTGTACCGGTGTGGGGGAGCCTCCAGCTGGAGTTAGGTTGAGTCGGATGATATTACCAGATAGCGCCCATCCACCTCAGAGGGACAGGTTGCCCACTGTCCTCTCCATCCCAGGGCCCTGCAGGGGCTCACATTTTGGAGACACAAATCCCTCACTAAATATATCATTTTAAAATTTGCGTGTACGTTCGTTTAACTGAGGCTTTTTAGAGTAAAACAATTACCTGGATACCCAATTCAGTCAGTGTTACCGAGTGGCTACTGTGGGCTGGGGACTGGGTTCAACAGTAGACCTGTTAAGGCGAATAAAATCTCTTTCCTACCCTCAAAAGGCTTGCAGAAATGTAAAACATCACGAGGGTTCGACTAAAACTGACTGGGCAAAATGCTTTGCACTCAATCAAAACCGTGGGCCGAAAAAGCTTACTCAGTATTTCCCCAGTTACGTTAATGGTTTCTGACACTTGGAATTCTGCAGAACTGCACGAAGGGGTAATGTGTCACACGGATTTAACAGCAACAACAACGACTCTGTTTCACAAATGTGAAATATTATAGTGTGGCTAAAAGTAACTTTTAAAACAAGAGAGACATGATAGAGGCCATTGGCTGGTGGGGGAAGGAAGTAATGCAGAAAAATCTACCCCTAATCAGCTGAGAGGCCTTGAGCCAGTCACTGTCTTGTTTTCTCCTTTGTCTAACACATATAATAGTGCCTACCTTCAAGTTTGTTGTAAGAAGTAGAGATTACGTGTTGAAAGTGTCTCCCCTAGTGCCTGGAATCTGATACTTAATAGTAGTAATTCATAAACAATAGTGTTAAATACTTTGGTGAAGTAAAGGAATAATTTTTATACACTTCTTGTGGTGTATTTGTATTTTATACACTTCCATTTCTTTGCATTCTTGCTGCAAAAGTTGATGTTGACTACCTTAAAGAAGTCTTAATGAGAAGTTAAATAAGAGTAGCCATGGGGGCTCCTGGGTGGCTCAGGTGGTTAAGCCTCCGACTCTTGATTTCAGCTCTGGTCACGATCTCACTGTTCAGGGGAAGGAGCTTGCTTCCACTGTTTTGGGCTCTGTGCTGACAGCATGAAGCTTGCTTGGGATTCTCTCTCTCCTTTCTTTGCCCCTCCACTGCTGTCTCTCTCTCTCTCTCTCTCTCTCTCTCTCAAAATAAATAAACTTAAAAAAAAAAAAAGTGGCCCAATAACAATTAACTTGATACTTGTAGAAAAATTACCACCTGAAGGCAAATATGCAAATCATTGTTGTAAAATTTTAAGTGGATTGTATTTATTATTTATGATTGGGGGTAGTAAATGAAATGATGCTAAACTAACTTAATCTGTTGCTTCCTGAAGAAATCAGAAAGCCAGTTGATGTACATAAAACTATCAATTGATGATTATTTCTGTTAAAGTGTAACGATAAATAACATATTTTGACATCTTTTAGTTTCATTGCCTAGAAGGTATGCCAAATAGGAACAAATGATTTAACTTTTGTGTTAGTCTACTGACTTGTAAGAAATTCCAGGACTCATCTGACACTTTAATATCCCTTTCCTCAAACAAAACAAAACCCAACAAAGAGCCAGAATAAACTTACTCCTGCAAATAAGAAAATTCCTGCATCAGAAGCCTGCTTGCTAGTATCCACTTACTTATAAAAACTTCAATTTCTTTTTCTGTTTTTAAACTCCGGGCTCCTCCCCTGAGCTTTTTTTCACATCCACTCTTGACCGATGGTGGGCTGTGGTTCACAGGAAACATTCCTTCTGTTTTCAGAAACTTGTTATTGGTAAGCAGTCAAATCGGGAGGCTAGGTGAATCTCTCAGCTGAGAAGTATTTGAGGTTGGGTAGGAACTGAAGAGTCAATATTTCCTAACTGTACCATTGCTGAATCTGGGGGTTTGTTTCCACTTAAAGTACTGTTCATAGAAAATATTTCTCTCCTATTTATTTTGCCATTCTGCTGTTACAGTAAACCCAGGGATTCTTTTACAGATGAGGAAACTGAGGCTGGCAAGTTTTCTTTTTTGTTTTTTTGTTTTTTTCCACTTCTCCAAGCATGACATCTTCTGGTTCTGATTTACTTGTGATTGCTATCCTATAAATGCATTTAGTACCTCAGGGAGGGGAATCACCTATAGATGTGTTCATACTTCATCAGCGAAACAATTCGGTATGTGGTCGGTGTAAAAAATGAATTTCAGATACTCATTTGTTTGGATCCCATATACAATGCAAAGATCAGGAAGAAACATTTGTTTTCCAGCCAACCTATAGATTTTTAAAAATAACATTAATTAATTTACTCTTTAGAAATGTTAATAAGGAAACAGACCAGTATTAAGAAGAAATAGCCTTGAGTGTGTGGATGTGTGTAGAAGCTGGAATCCTGGCCATACAGGAGTTCCCTGCCCCCATTCCTTCAATATTTGCAGGTGGAGAAAAAAAAAAATCTTTGCTAGCATAAGAAAGATAGCTTTTCAACATGTGATATGGAGGAGAGGACAAAGAAATGCAATTGGTTGCCCTTAGGCTTGCCCCGTCCACAGTTTGCACCCCATCTAGCCTGCCCTTGGACTCCAGGCAAGGTCACTGAGCTGGCCTCAAGGTGGGGTCAGGAGGTCACAACCTGACCTCCCATAGGCCATCCCTACCTTTCATACAGAGCAAGATGAGAACAGGTCAGGTGTGAACATTTTCTTTTCCTAAACTTTTCCTTCCTATCTGAAGGAGTGGATGGAAAGCCAGGAGCTCTGGGCTTTGCTTCTGACCTTGTCACGCTTAGTGAATTTGTTTGAATTTTCTGTACCTCAGTGACCTCACCAACACTACAGATTAACCCACTTCACAGTTATCTACAAGAATCTGACCTCACGTCACAAGCTTAGAAACATTCACCAGGGTACACAGTTTATGTAAAGGCTTTCCTGTGAATTGTTTTCCTGGATTTTCCACAACTCTGAATGAGGAAGTGAAGGTATGCGGGGGCAGAGTGAGGTGGCCCCATCACTTCTTAATTGTGTGGTAATAAGAATACCTAGTCACTAAAATTTTAGGGCCTGTGTTCTAAGTCCTTTATAAGCATGAACTCACTCAATCCTTACAGTAAGGGTTTTAAAACCCCTTTTCCATTTTTAACCTTTTCTTTTGAAATAACCTCAGACTTAGAGAAAAAATGGGGTAAGTAATACCTCCCCCCACCACTCCCCACACATTGACACTTTGCTGTGTTTGCTTTCCCATTCCTTTACCTTCTCTTCATGTCCCTGCCCTCCCCCGCAGCAGTCGAAGCCTGCATTGCATACATCATGCCTCTTTTACCCCTAAACACTTCGCTTTAGTTTTCTGAAAACAGGGACATTTTCTTACATAACCAAGGTACAACTATCATACTTAGGAAAATAAAATTGGTTATACTGTTGTCTAATCTCTGTATGCACATGTCAATTGTCCACTAATGTCCTTTATATCAGGTGAAGGGGTTCAGGACAGCCCCACCCCCCCAAGAATGTGCCCCTTTGGCATGTGGATTATTTGGAGCTCAAGATAATTGAGACCCGGTGGGCTCAAGAGAAACTTTTGCCCCTCCCTTTAAGTATCCAGAAGAATCTAAATTGGAGGATCTTACCAGAATAAGGATTATTAACAAAGATACATTTTATCTGAGTGACCCATCTGTATGGCAGGGCAAACATCTAATTACTAAACATCTGCTGTCTTATCACTTGCGAAGTGCCTTTATTTCCCCTGAAACCCCAGACCCCTGCCTCCTTCTGCTTGGTTCTGGATGACATAGATCCATCATTTTACCCCACTGTCTTTGGAATTTCTCTGTGTATGTGATTCCCCATACATACACCTATTACATTTTATTTTCTCCTGTTAATCTGTCTCTCCTCGATTTGATTCTTAGTCCAGCTAGAAGGACCTTGAAGGGGACAGGAAATTCTTACTCCTGTGAAAGGGGTGAGGCACTCTTGCTCCCTGACACAGGTCATTAAGGAATAATAATAATAATAATAATGCCCAGAATCTGATCTAGGATCATCTGTTATACTTGGTGTCTTTTTGGTTTCTTTAATCTGGAACATTTTCTTACAGTTTCTTTAACCTCAACACTTTTGCAGAGTTCAGACTATTTATATCATTAGATGCCCTCAATTTAGGCTTGTCTGCTGTTTCCTCACGATTAAATTCAGATTAGATTCAGGTTATGCTTTTTTCCTTTTTGGCCGGGAATACCAAAGTGTTATGTATCACTCAGAGCATCATTTCAAAGTCAGGCTTTCTGTGCCTTTGTTCCAATAGCAGTGGGCTTAACTTCTGTTCTTGGCGAAGGTGGTGCCTGCCACCTTGCTCCACAGTGAAGTTACTATTCCTTCCTTTATAATTAAAAAGTAATTTGTGTGGAAATACTTTGAGGACATGTGCATATTCTGTTCCCTTCAAATTTGTATTCGCTAGCTTTAATCTCCACTCATGACTCCTACAAGCAATGGTGGCACCTTTTTCCTTTACACTTAGTTGTTGGCATGTTGCCACAGAAAGAGCTTTCCCTTTCCCCCATTTATTGATTTTATAGCAGGATTTTGATGCGAGCATTTTTTGTTGCCCTCTTTCTAAAGATGATGAAATGAAGGGTCACAGAGAGGGGACACAGATTGTCCTGGATCACACATCTATTAACTGTCACTTGGGCAAAGTAGTGCCTCTGATTTCTTTCAGTTTATTTATTTAATTGAAACCATTTTTTAATGTTTGTTTATTTTTGAGGGGGGGGTGCGCAAGCAGGGGAGGGACAGAGAGAGAGAGAATCTGAAACAGGGTCCAGGCTCTGAGCTGTCAGCACCACACAGCCTGATGCGGAGCTCGAACCCGTGAACTCTGAGATCATGACCTGAGCCGAAGTCAGACACTTAACCGACTGAGCCACCCAGGCATCCCAGTTTATTTATTTTTGTGAGAGACAGAGTGAGGCAGGGGAAGAGAGAGAGAGGGAGAGAGGGAATCCCAAGCAGGCTCTACGCTGTCAGCACAGAGCCCAATGCCAGGCTTGGGCTCACAAAACTGTGAGATCATGACCTGAGCCAATGCTTAATGCCACCCAGGTGTCCCATCTTTCCTCATCTATAAAATTAAAACAATAATCCATGTTTTGAGGCTGTTTGGAGAATTAAATGAGATAGTGACTCTGAAGTGTCTACCCCTATTGAACATATAGTAATGGTCATTAAGATGATGGGAATATGCCCATTTTGTAGAAGAGGAAATCTGGTTATAGAGGGTAAGAGAAGTGTGTAAGACTTGTTACCAAGGGACATTGTGACCTTGAAATCTTTCCTTCAGCAACTATTTTTTGAGTGCTAGCTGTCTACCAGGTTCGGTTCTAGGAGCTGTGGCTGTAGAAGTCAACGACACAGCATGCACTTGCTCTCGCTGCCTCTTTTTCCCAGGTGAGACTAAATATACAAACCAACAACAGCCAGATCGTATGTGATGATGAAACTCTGACTCACAATCCGCAGCAACCAAACCAGGAAGCCAGACCTTTGTGTGATCCACCGCAAACAGTCAGGGCTTAATAACTGCCGGCTTCTCCAATTTTTGTCCCCACTTTCAATTTAAGGCCATGTGTACCAAGGCAAATATGCTCCTCTAACCAATCACATGGGATGCCCCATGTCTAGTTACTCCATGGTTATAGATTATGTCCCCCCAAGATTCATGTGTTGAAGCCCTAACACCCTGTACCTCAGAATATGACTGTTTGGAGACAGGGCCTTTCAAGAGGTGATTGATAAAAATAAAGTCATTAAGCTGGCTCCTAATCCAGTCTGACTGGGGTCCCTATGAGAAAGAGAGGGTAGGATACACAGAGAGACATAAGGGTTCCCTCTCACGGAGGAAAGACCATATGACACAGCCAGAAGCTGGCCATCTGCAGGCCAGGAAGAGAGGCCTCAAGGGACGCACCCCTGCCACTCCTCAATCTGGGATTTCCCGCCCTCAGAACTGGGAGAAAATGGATTTCTGTTGTTTAAACCACCCACTCTGTGGTATCTTGTTCTGGTGGCCCTAGCAGGACCACATACCACCTACAGCTTCCTCTGTCTGGCAGTGTCACTCAGGGCACCCCTGAAGCCACCTCTTTTTTTTTCCATTTGAAAGCTTTCCCCCTCCTCAGCCTGCCTTTGAGTCCTTGCCAAATGCCTATGATGGTGGCTGACTCCCTCCCTTGAGCCAGCTCCCAGCAAATAGCCTTTGTCGGTTCTCATTTGGTTGGGCTTCATTTATTTCCACACAGGAAGGGGGAAGACCCATCAGCGCGTTGCCTGAAAAATACCTAATCCCACCCCCAATCCTTGGCAGGCTACGGAGGCAGACCAAGGCTAGTCAAGAAACTTCCTTTCTAAAGACAGTGATTCAGGAACAAACAGCCCATATGTGCTGATTCTTTGATTACCTGTTCAAAGGCCTCTCTTCTAACAAACTAGCAATATAATTAATTAAAACCCTACCTCAACTACTGGGTAATTTTCCCATTGATTGGCCTTGCAATTTGTTATACATCCCTCACAAAACACTAATCATTTTAAGGTGAAGAAGCCTATCCCGACATATAATTACAACAGAGGTGAAAACACCGTTCCATTTCAGTGTCTAAATCCTACAGCAATTTACGCTTTTCTCAGTCAATACTAGAAATGGTACAAAATAGCTTTAGCTATAGAAACTAATGGATAATAATGGCACTAATTTAAGAGCCACCAGAAGCATGAATGCAAAGTAGAAACTTTGCACCAAAGTTTTCTTTAAAAAAAAAAAAAGAAGAAAGAAAACCTACCAACCTGTTAGTTTTTCAAAAGAAGTGCTAAGTCGTCTTGATATTTCTCTTGTTCAGTTCAAATTATTCTCCCCAACGTGTTTCTTTTTTTTTTTTTTTTTAATTTTTTTTTTCAACGTTTTTTATTTATTTTTGGGACAGAGAGAGACAGAGCATGAACGGGGGAGGGGCAGAGAGAGAGGGAGACACAGAATCGGAAACAGGCTCCAGGCTCCGAGCCATCAGCCCAGAGCCTGACGCGGGGCTCGAACTCACGGACCGCGAGATCGTGACCTGGCTGAAGTCGGACGCTTAACCGACTGCGCCACCCAGGCGCCCCCCCAACGTGTTTCTTATCTAACACAGTTTAAAATCAATTCTTGCATGACTGAGGTTGATTGTAAGGTATATATTAAATACTACAATTTTTATTTATTTATTTATTTATTTATTTATTTATTTATTTATTTATTTATTTTTAAAGTTTATTTATTTATTATTTTTCTGGGAGAGAAAGAGACTGCATGAGTGGGGCAGGGGCAGAGAGAGGGGGCAGAGAGAGAATCCCAAGCAGGTTCCACATTGTCAGCAAAGAGCCCAATGCAGGGCTTAAACTCACGAAACCTGTGAGATCGTGACCTGAGCCAAAACCAAGAGTCAGACGCTTAACCTACTGAACCATGCAGGCGCCCCTAAAGAGCACGCTTTTAGACAGCTATACTTCTCTCAATTCAAAAATCAACAAAAGTGAAAAAGAATCACCAAAGCAAACCGTATCCTATTACAGGCAGGAAATAATTTGTAGATTTTTGACTGACTTGGCTAAGGGGAACCAATTACCTCATGGCATGTAAAAATATTAGAAGGACACAATCAAAGTCCGTTGCCCTATTTGTTCAGCTGGATCTTACGGTGCAAGTATTGATGACACAGTGAACAATTTAATTCTTCTGAAAATGTTAGCACTTTTAAAATCTTACCTCTTTTTCTCTTTGTTTCTTTCTCCCTTCCTTCCTTCCTCCTTCCCTCCATCCCTCACTTCCTCCCTTCCTTTCTTCCTAGTTTACATGGATTCTGGAAGATGCTGTTATCTATGGAATCATTGAGATATGGTAAAAGAAAAATACACATATTCATGATTTTACTCTTTTTTTTTTTTTTTTTGAGAATAACTTAACACTCTTGAAGGACACCTGGGTGGCTGAGTTGGTTAAGGGTCTGACTCTTGGTTTTGTCTCAGTCATGATGTCACAGTTCATGGGTTCGAGCGCATCGGGCTCTGCGCTGACAGTGTGGAGCCTGCTTGAGATTCTCTGTCTCCCTTTCTCTCTTCCTCCCCCTTGCTTGCGCATGCCCTTTCTCTGTCTTTCAAAATAAATAAATAAAATAAACTTAAAAAAAAAAAAAGAACGCTTTTAAAGGAAGAGTCCAAGATGGGTTGCATTCCACAGGCATCTTCCTGAATGAGAGAGCAGCCCCCTCTATGTGTGGCCAGGGTTTGGGGGCCTCAAGACCGTCTCCAAAAGAGCTCTTGAAGTCAAAAACTATTTTCCTAATAATACTGGATATTATTTTCCTTTTTCATTCTCATTCTGTCATGAGTGTGCACTGGTTTTCTAGATGCAGGGTGACATGTGACATGTGATATTGCAGCAGATTGATGGCAGAAGCAGCTGTGAATTCACCTGTATTTTCAATCAGACATTAAAGCAGTTTGCAAAAGTGTCGAGCAATGTGGTTCTTCTTCGTAGATTTTGTTTTGCTTTGTTTTGAAAACTAGTTACTTTGTCAGAAAAACATGTGATTTATGTTAACATACAATAGCTTTATATTATTGTTACTTTTTTAACTTTCAAAAAAATTCCATTATAAACACACAGTGTTATATTAGTTTCAGGTGTACAATGTAGCGATTCAACACTTCCAGACAACACCCCATACTCATCATCACAAGTGCACTCCTTCATCCCCATCACCTATTTCTCCCATTCCCCCACCCACCTCCCCTCTGGTAACCATCAGTTTGTTTTCCATAGTTAAGAGTCTGGTTTTGTTGTTGTTGTTGTTGTTGTTGTTGTTGTTGTTTGTCTCTTTGTTTGTTTTGGTTCTTAAATTCCACATACGAGTGAAATCACATGGTACTTGTCTTTCTAGGATTGACTTATTTTGCTTAGCATTATACTCTCTACACCCATCCATGTTGTTGCAAATGGCAAGATTTCATCCTTTTTTATGGTCAAGTAATATTCCACTATGCATATATACCAGATGGTATCCATTCCTCTATCAATGGATACTTGAGCTGCTTCGATAATTTGGCTATTGTAAATAATGCTGCAATAAACATAGGCGTGCATATACTTTCTCACATCAGTATTTTCATATTCTTTGGGTGAATACCTGGCAGTACAATTGCTAGATGGTAGGGTAGTTCTATATTTAGCTTTTTGAGAAACGTCCTTACCGTTTTCCACAGTGGTTGTACCAGTTTGCATTCTATTCAACAGTGCACGAGCGTTCCTTTTCATCCACACCCTCGCCAGCACTTGTTATTTCTTGTGTTTTATCAGTTATTGTTATTTTTAAATTAATTAAATATTAAAAATATTTTGGCTTAATTTTGGTAAATATGCAATAAAGTTCGAGAACCACTAAGCTACAGCAGTAGAGCACATTTGATCATGAAAATGTCCTGAAATGTGGTGAGGTCCTGGATTAGTGGACTCGGCTTGTCCCCCAGGGCTTGTGTGAACTGGTTCTCCTGCCGCTTCCCTCTTCCTAGCACAGCACTTCTTTGGCTCCCTCCACTGACGCCAGACCATGTTAAGTACTTTTGAGATATAACTTCATGGGGCACCTGGGTGGCTCAGTCGGCTAAACGTTGGACTTTGGCTCAGGTCATGATCTCACGGTTTGTGAGTTCAAGCCCCAAGCCCTACATTGGCTTGCTGCTATCAGCATAGGCCTTGCTTGGGACACTCTGTCTCCTTCTCTCTCTGCCCCTCCCCTGCTCACGTGTGTGCACACACTCTCTCTCCCTCTCAAAAATAAAGAAACATTAAACAAGTAAAATGCAATCCATGGCACATGGTACTTTTCTTCTGTTGCGTGTAACAAAACTATATTCACATTCAAAATACTTGTCAAGTAATATTTTTTGAGTGTCTTCTATATGCTGGGGCCTGTTCTAGGGGCTGAAAAACATGAGTGAAAAAGATAAAAATAATCCCAGGCCTTGTGGAGCTAATGTTCTGGTGCAGGGTGGGTAGGAGACAGACAATAAGCAAATAAACAGATAAATTATATAGTATGCCAGATGATAATAAGAGCTCTAGAGATTAATAAAACAGGGAAGGAATATAGAGGGTCCTATCAGTGGGAGAGTTGCTATTTTTTTTTTTTTAATTTTTTTTTTTTAATGTTTTTTATTTATTTTTGGGACAGAGAGAGACAGAGCATGAACGGGAGAGGGGCAGAGAGAGAGGGAGACACAGAATCGGAAACAGGCTCCAGGCTCCGAGCCATCAGCCCAGAGCCTGACGCGGGGCTCGAACTCACGGACCGCGAGATCGTGACCTGGCTGAAGTCGGACGCTTAACCGACTGCGCCACCCAGGCGCCCCAAGAGTTGCTATTTTTGAAAGGTTGATCAGGGAAAGCCTCACAGAGAAGGCGAAGGAGCAAACCTACCTGGAGAGGGCCCCAGAACAATGGAAGAGGGAACAGCAAATAGCAATGATAATGGATGCTATTTATTCGTTAAATATTATAAAGAGGTATATATTTTTAAAGCACAAGTATCTAATTTCTGTGGCATCCCATTTCCCTGTTTGAATCAATAAAAACAAGGATGACATCTCTTGCATTCAGTGCTCTGCGAATGTCTGCTAGGTGCAATCAACAGGGCTAGCTGCGTCCAACTCTCTTCCGTCCACCCTTCAGCTCCGCCCTAAGGCACGGATTCACCCTTGGTCCTGAAACCAGCTCTTCCTGGAATCTCTGTGGGTCCTTCTCTCCACCCGTGTCATTTAACATTGACAGAGAAATAAACCAGTGAGGGATACCAGCAGAAGTACTAAAGATTACTGGCATCTGGAGTGAAACTGAACTTTAATTCATCCTTCTCATCTAACACCGGTGAAGAGAATTCTAAACTCGAGTCTGAAGATAGCTTGGTTAATGGCATTATCGTCCACCCAGGAAGCTGAAAGTGAAACAACACCTCTCCCTCTCTATCCTTAATAACTAGTTAGCTTCTTGAGCTCCTGTATTTGCTTTGCCTTTTAAAATGTTCCTTTCCTTTTCCATTGCTTTGGGTCAGATTCTTAGCATCTTGTGCTGAAATTAGCTTACAGTCTGGTCTTTCCACCTCCAGTTCTCCCTGATTCAATCCATCCTTCATAGCCACCATATTGTGTGTGTATATATATATATATGTATATATATATATATATAGATTGTATATATATATAATTACATATAAATATACATATTATATATGTATTACATATTACATATACATATGTATATTTTATTACATATAAATATATCTACTCATTTATATTTATAATTTTATATATTATATAAAATCATATATGATATATTTATTCATTCATTTATATCATATACATTTTTATAACTATAATTTTAGATTTACTTATATGTATAATATATATTTTTCAGATATATTAAGTATAATACATATCTGAATTCATCTATCTCTATGATAGCTATGTCTACATATCATTGAAACATATCTACATACAGATTTGCCAGTCTGCCCTTCCTCCTTTAAAATCTTCTTTGGCTCTCTAATGTTTTGAGAATAAAAGCACTTTTAAAGTGATGTTCAGAGTCTTTCTCTGCTAGTTCAAACCTCATCTTCTGGCCTCATTTTCTACCACTTTTCTCATAAATATGCAATTTTTCTCCATATTGGAAAAATAACCAAATTGGTTATTCCTGAAAAGAATATTCAATTTCAGTGTGTCTTTCTTTTTTCTTTAATTAGATCCATGGTTCTCAAAATGTATGCAGAGGGGTTGTTGGTGCCAGAGCAAACTAAGCGAGATGCTGCAGGAATATTTTAGATTTTCAAGGGAAACACAGTGGTACCTGATACCTGTAGGATAATGCAGTTCAGGCAATCTCAATGCTAGCTTGTGCTACATTGTTACTGGTGATATCTCATCTCTTTGAAGTTGTGTTTCCAGCAGTGGTTGTGATTGAATGAAGTATCATGTACAAGCTAAAGTGGAACCAGAAATGAAAGCAGCAGTGTTCGATCTGATTTCATGTGTGAGAAGTTATGCAGTGCCCAACTGAAACACACATTATTGAATAATTTTGGATATTTAAGAAGGAAGAGAAAACATGTTGTTTCTTCAATTTATATGAATTGTTTTCCAAATAGCTACAGTGGATTTGGGTTGTTTGTAGTAGTTATGTTCCAGAATGTTCCCACAAACAGTGAATTCGCAAATACTGAATCATTGCTCTGAGAGGAAATACAGGGTTGGTTCCTGGGAGGTCCTGACCACAACATTTTCATCAACTGATCAATTTATAAGCATGTTTATTAGTGGTTTTGTTTAAAGGTATCTTATGTAGTATATATTGTTGCGTCTTTAACATTCATTGAACTCACAGCTCCTGGCAATACGCATTGCTGGAGGAAGTTTATCTAACACACATATTTTCTCTGTAGGGCACCTCAGAACCTTCCTGCCCTTAGGAACTTCAGTGCTATACTTGGGATGTTTTAAACGGCAACGTCACCAGTGAAAAAGCACAGAAATGTGAGAAATATGGCACTTAATAAACACTTAAGGACCTTGTTTACAGTGGGAGAGCTGAAACAAGAAGGCAGAGCATCATCTTGTTTGACCTCAACTGGAAACATGTTCTCAAAATCTGACTCAAGATTTTCAGTGCTCCATGTATGTCTGCAAATGACCATGGAAGTGCCGTGAGTATTGATTTGGGGATCAGTGATATATGGAGCAAGTAGGTGAATTTGCAAATATATAGACGCCATGAATAGTGAGGATCAGCTGTGTGAAGATGTCAGACTGCATATACTTTTAAAGTTGTTTGTCCTAATTAATTAATACATGAATCAAAACTATTAGACATTCCTTCTGGCCTAGAGGCATCTTGAAAAATTTCTGAGACACTGAGGGCACTGTAAACTACCAAAGTTTGAGAACCTTTGGTTTCTATTTTTCTTTTCTCCTCCCCAAGTCGTTGACATTTGGTCTTCTTTCTTAAACAAACTTGGTGCTCCGCCTGCCCCCCCTTTAAAAATTTTTTTTAAGAAACTGAAAGAGAAAGAGAGAAGGGGGGTGGGGGGAGAGAAAGTGCGTTCAGGGGAGATGAGCAGAAGGAGAGAAAGAGAGACTCTCAAGCAGGTTCTGGTGCAGGGCTTGATCCCATGACCCTGGGACCTGAGCTGAAAATCAAGAGTCTGATGCTCCACCCACTGAGCCACCCAGGTGCCCCTGGTGCTTCCTTCTTCTTCTTCTTCTTCTTCTTCTTTTTTTTTTTTAATTTTTTAAAATGTTTATTTATTTTTGACGGAGAGAGAGAGGGAGACACAGAATCCGAAGCAGGCTCCAGGCTCTGAGCTGTCAGCACAGAGCCTGAGGCAGGGCTCAAACTCATGAACAATGAGATCATGACCTGAGCCGAAGTCGGACGCTCAACTGACTTAGCCACCCAGGCGCCCCCCACTGGTGCTTCCTTCTTATCTGGCCCCTTCTCCCTCTCTTCAGTTAACATCAGCCACTTTCTCTTTGGCGCTGATGTTGCAAGTGGTAAGTGGTACCATGGTACCACTTATCACAATACAAAGGATGCATCTCTGTCATGAGATTGGAAACTCTGAAATCTGGAAAAGTATTTCATTCTTTGCCCGCTTCCGCCTGCCCCCCTCAGGCTACAATGTCCTGGTTCTGCCACCAGTAACAAAAAGAATTTCAGCAGATCTAGTTCCCTGTTGCTGGACACTGTGAATTGTCTCACGGTCTTTCCTATTTTATTTTCAGTTTCCCTGGATTTGAAGGAATGGAGAGAGGAAGGAATAGGATCTGACTGGTGCTCAAAAATCAGTCTTTTCTGTGTTTCAGCCCTCGCTGAGCACTATCTACCTCTCAAGCAGCCAGTGCCAAAGTTGCACCACAGAAGCACCCTTACTTATCTTACAGACTTCATCCTCCTTCCCAGATGGTGCCATTGTCATGGGAACAGCAAGCATATTGGCCTGTCACCTTGGGATAGGAAATTTCTCTGTACTGTCTGAAAAGAGGTTCATCCAAAGATATTGTTAAGAGAATGAAAGGTAAATTCACAAAATGGGAGAAGACACTTGCAACACTTATAAATTAGCAAGAGATAGATAGGCACCCTGTAGAAAATAAATAAGAGAACTGAACAGGTGCTTCATAAAACAGGATATATAAATGGCCAATGAATCTCAAAACGTGTTCAGCTTTCTCAGTAATCAGAGAAATGCAGATTAAATCTTTAATTATTCTCTACAACAGAAAAACTAAAATTAATAAAAGACTGACAATACCAATAAGAAAAAAAAAATTTGTAGCAGTGTCATTTCTATTCTTCCAATCTGGAAGCATCCCAAAGTCCTTCAACCATAAAACATACATAAATTATGGTATATTCATCATGAAGTACTATACAATAATGGAATTGAACAAACTGTAGCTACGTGCGATGACGTGGCTGAGTTCCACAAACACACCAGCTTGAGTGAAACGGTTCAGAAACAAAAGGACATGTGGTTTTTGAGAGTTGGTCTACCATGTTACATTCCCACCAGCAATATATGAGTGATTCAGTTTCTCTATATCCTTTCCAGCATTCCCTATTGTCACCATTTTCTAATGTTTAATTTCAGTTGCTCTAATAAATACTTATAATTCGTTACCCTAATAATAAGTGTGTAGGGATATCACACCTTGGTCTTAATTTGCATTTTTCTAGTGGCTAATAATACTGAACATCTTTTTGTGTGCTTATTCGCCACCCATATTTTCCTTCATGTCTTTAGCCATTTTCTACCCAGATTGTTTGTGTTTTCAGTGTTGATTTTTGAGAGTTTTTGCATAGTGTAGATGAGTCCTTCGTCATGCATGTGATTTGCAAATATTACCTTTTCTTTCCACTACCTTAACAGGGTCCTTTGCAGAGCAAAAATTTGAAGTTTTGATTTATTTAAATTTATTATTTTTCTCTTTTGTGGATCATATTTTTAGGGCCACATATCGGAACTCTTTATTGAGCCCTAGGTCCTGAAGATTCCTGCCTACATTTCTTCTAAAAGTTTAATAATCTTATGTTTTACATTTAAATCTATTTTGATTTTTGTATAAAGTATGAGGCAGGTCTAGGTTTATGTTTTTGTCTGTATATACCCAATCACTCCAGCACCATTTGTTGAAAAGACTACCCCCTTCCTCTATCAATTTGTTTTCCCATCTCTGTCAAATACTAGTTGGTCCTCATTATAGGGCTATTTCTGGGCTGTCAAAGCTGAACCATTGACCTATGTATCCAAATCAACTCCAGTTCCACTTGATTTTGCTTACTGTATTATGTAATAAGTCTTGAACTTGGGCTGAGTGATTCCTCCAAGTTCATTCTTCATTTTCAGAATTATTTTAGTTAATCTCATTACTTTACCCTTCCACATAAATTTTAGAATAATCTTGCTTATATCGGAAAAATTCTTTCTGAAATTTTGATAGGAATTTTGTTAAATCTGCACATCAGTTTGGGAGGAATTGACTTCTCTAATATGTTGAGACTTCCATGACTATATGACTCTGGTATGTCTCTCCATTTATTTTTATCTTCTTTTGATTTCTTTAATAAACATTTTGTAGTTTTCAGTACAAGTTTTGTTAGATTTATTCCTCAGAAAATTATTTTTAAATATCAGTTTCCATGTGTTCATTGCTAGTATATAGAAACATAACAGATTTTTGGATGTCGATCTTATCTATGCTAATGTATATATTCAGGGCTATAAATCTCATTCTTGCCACTGCATTAGCTGTATGTCATAAATTTTGGTATGCTGAGGATTCATTTTCATTCAGTTCCACACATTTTTTATTTCTCTTGAGACTTTCTCTTTGACTAATGGATTATTTAGAAAGGTTCTGTTTAGTTTTTTGTTTTGTTGATATCTCTTTTATCTTTCCATTATTGGCTTCTGGTTTGATCCCATTGCAGTCAGAGAACCTGGTCTTTATGATTTTTATTCTTGTAAGTTTGTTGCAGTTGGTTTTATTCCAGGATGTGGTCTAGGTTGGTATATGTTCCTTGGGTATTTGAAAATATTGTTTTCTGCTATTGCTAGGTAAATTGTTCTTAAGTATCGATCAGGTTCTGTTTGTTGATGAAGTAGTCAGGTTCTTCAGTGTCCTTGCTGACTTTCTCTTTAGCTGTTCTATTAATTCAAGAGAAAAGAGTATTGAAGTTTCCAACTGTGTGGATTTCTCTGTTTCTTCTTTCAGTTATGCACACACACATTTTGTAGCTCTGGTTTTGTTGTTGTTGTTTGTTTGTTTGTTGTTTTTTGTTTTTGTTTTTGTTTTTTTTTGGTTCACACACGTTTAGGATTGTTGTATCTACTTGATGGATTGACCTTGTTATTATTTTGTGTATCCCTCTGTGTCTCTGATAGATTACTTTGCTCTGAAAGCTACCTTATCTGATATTAATATAGCCATCCTTCCTTTCTTTTGATGAATATTTGCATGGTATATGCTATTTCATCTTTTTACTTTCAAACTATGTATGTCATTATACTTGAAGTGAATTTCTTGAAGAAAACATATTCTTGGGTCATGTTTTAATCCACTCTGATAGTCTCTTTTAAAAGCCCTTTATATTTAATGTAATTATTATACACTAAAACTTAAACGGATGTTTTATATTTTGTTTTCTGGTTATCTCTGTTTTTCACTTCTGGTTCTCTTGTCCTACTTTCTGTGAACTAACAACATTTTTTTTTTTTTTTTTAGAATTCTATTCTCTTTTGTGTATAGAGTTTTTGAGTGTATCTCATTTATAACTTTTTTAGTGGTTGCTTTGGATATTATATTACAGGTACATACTTATCAAATTCTACTGGTATTCGTATTTCATTAGTTTAAGTGAAGTGTAGAAACCGTACTTCCCTTTGCATCCATATATTTCCCCCATTTATAATTGTCTAAATATTTCCTCTACATCCATTGCAAACCACACTAGACAGTGTCACAATTTTTACTTCCACTACTGAACATAGTTTAGAAAGCTCAAGAGAAGAGAGAAATTCTTTTGTAATTACACACATGTTTGCTTTTACCAGTTCTTCTGTGTCCTGATGTTCAAGATAATAATTTCCTTTCCATTTGAAGAACTTCTGTTAGCCTTCTCTATTTTATTTATTTATTTATTTATTTATTTATTTATTTATTATTATTTTTTTTAACGTTTATATATTTTTGAGACAGAGAGAGACAGAACATGAACAGGTGAGGGGCAGAGAGAGAGGGAGACACAGAATCGGAAACAGGCTCCAGGCTCTGAGCCATCAGCCCAGAGCCCGACGCGGGGCTGGAACTCACGGACCGCGAGATCGTGACCTGGCTGAAGTCGGACGCTTAACCGACTGAGCCACCCAGGCGCCCCTAGCCTTCTCTATTTTAAGGAAAATATGTTGGTGACAAACTTTCTTAACCTTCCTTTATCTGAGAATGTCTGGATTTCCCTTTCATCCCTGAAAGGTAGTTTCCCTAGATATAGAATTATAGGTTGTCAGTTCTTTTTTTTTTAAGCATTTGAAAACTGTTGTGCTATGTCCTTTTGACCTTCATGGTTTCTGATCAGAAATTCTGTCATTGGAAAAAAAAAATTTCTGTCATTTGAATTGTTTTTCCTCTGTTGGTATGTGTTATTTCTTTCTGACTGCTTTTAAGGTTGTTTTTTTTTTTTTCTCTGTTTTTAGTTTTCAAAAGTTTGCCTATGTATCTTAGCATGGATTTCTTTGGTTTTATTCTGTTTGGAGATTGCTCACCTCTTGATTTATAGGTTATGCTTTTGTCAGGTTTAGCAAGTTTTCAGTCATTATTTCTTCAAATATTTTTTCATTCCCATCCCCTTTCTGATCTCCTTCTGGGATTTTAATGACATAAATGTTTGATCTTTTGTTATAATCCCACGTGGCTCTGGGACTCTGTTCAATTTTTGTTTTTTTTTCTTTTTTGCTCTATTTTTTCTCTGTGTTGCAGATTTGATCACCTTTATTGTTCTGTCTTGAAGTTCACTTATTTTTTCTTCTTTCCTCTCCACTTTACTATCGATCCCATCACTGAACTTTTCATTTTGTCTATTGTTGTTTTTAGTTCTAAATTCTTTCTTTGGTTCTTCTTATATCTTCCATATATTTGCCAAGATTTTCTATGTCTCCGATGTGTTTCAAGTTTCTGTATTTGATCACTGAAGTATTTTTATGATGGCTGCTTTAAATCCTTGTCAGATAATTCCAAGATCTGTGTCATCTTGGTGTTGATGTCTGTTGATTATATTCTCTCATTTAGTTTAAGATATCCCTAATGTTTTATATGACAAATGATTTTGTTTTTCAGACCCAGATATTTGGATATTATAAGAGTCAAGATCTTGTTTAAAGCTTGTGTTTGGGAAGGGCCTGTCTGACACTACTCCAGTAGGGGAAAGGGGGTGCGTCTTTGTTACTCCTGAGTGGCCATAAAAGTCTCAGTTCTCCACTTGACCTCTATGGGGACAGGTGGGACTCCTTTGTATTGCCATGTGGGTAGGGTGGGGGTTTAGTTGCCCCCTAGGCCTCTGATGATACCACCTTGGCACCCTGGCATACTTCCTTTTCTTCACATATTTAAAATGATAGATCTAAAAGTATTTCTCCATCAACAATCAAATCATAAGCCAACAAGGAAACTACGTATTTAGATCTGGTAACTGTTCTGGCTGGTTCCTTTTGAGAGGATAAAATAGCACTCCTGGCAGGAAAGGCCTTTGTGAATGCAAAGCCAGCAGTCATTTAGGCAGAGGAAAGTTCTGGTTACGGCTAACCCTGCCAATTGTTTTAGTTTGGTTTCCCCAGAAGCAAACCTTGAGGTAAGTAAGAGTTTGTTTGAAGGTGCTCCCAGGAAACAGCAAAGGAGGGGGAGCCGGGAAGGAAGGAGTGTAAGTGGAGGCAGCCAAGAAAGAGTGCCTTGTGAAGCAAATAACCAGTGTGGGCACTCAGAGCTCAATCCTGCTGTGGTACTGTGGCCACGGGCATAATACACACAGCTCAGGATATGATGGAGCTGGGGTTTTATACATTAGTTCCTGTCTGTTTCTGCTCAAAGGCTGCCTGGAATGTGGGGGTGGGTGCAGGGGGTGTTCATTTTTTGATGCTGGCTAAGAGGATTCCAGCTGTCACAGAAAGTCCCCAGCGCAGAGCTTAAATGATGGCAGCTGGAAGTCAGCCTGGTGCACTACTGTGACAAGGCCTGATGGAGAATGGAAGAGCACCAACAGTATTAGCAACACTAACCGAGTAGTTAACTAGAAGCTACCTGCAATGCTTTACTAGCATATTTTGGTACCTGGATGAAAAAATAATGTGGTCGTTAGCTGGATCCGTCCCTCCATGATTGTTTCTTTATAGGTTGCAGGAACACTGTTCACTGGGGGAGCTTATCTGCCCTGTGTCTTGCTTTACCATATTCACTGTCTTTTTTTTAAGATTATTTATTTTGAGAAAGAGAGAGAGAGCAGGCACATGAGCAGGGAGGGGGCAGAGAGAGAGGAGAGAGAGAATCCCAAACAGGCTCCGCCCTGTCAACGCAAGCCCCATGCAGGGCTCGAACTCTTGAAGCATGAAATTATGACTTGAGCGGAAATCAAGAGTTGGTCGCTTAACTGACCCAGCCACCCAGGCGCCCCCTCCCATCTTCACTGTCTTTTTAAAGAACTTTCCCTATTCCAGCCTTCTTCAAAGCCATCCTCAGTGTTCACCAACAACCCCGAGTCTCCTCTCTCTAAGGTGGTTTTGGGCAAATCAAGGATGAGAGGCTAAAAACTGAGTGTGCTACCATTGCAGGTGGAGCTACATTCTAACAGGGGAATGAGTGAACTTCTTGCGGGCAGGTTCGGGCCTCTGAGCCTCTAAGAGAGGCTGCCTGCTGTAAAGTGGGAAGGGAATGCCAGCCTCGCTCTTCTCAGGCTTTGATAACATACAATAGCAACTGCAAATGGGTGGCCACCTACCGCTCTTCTGGATCCAGTCCACCTCTGGTTTCAGCTTAAGGACAGAGCCCGCCCCTCTAAAGGTTCCATCGGGCAAGTGAGCCCCGTGAACCAGTAAATTAATAGTAGGCCCAGTGTTGTAATGCAGATGCCTGGGAGGAAGAGGTCTGTCATTTCCTGAGCCACTCAATGCTTTGGGGGAAAGTAATTTAGTATTTTGGTTCTTCCAAAATCCCTGTCAAGGGATTAGAAATAATATCGAACTGTCTCACTGAGGCAGATTGTAAGAATTGATTGCATGAATCAATTGAATGTACAGTTGTTTCATTTTCCCTGTAATCACATAGGATGCTTTCCTTGCTGGGACCCTAAGACACTATAAGAAGGAAGTGTTGCTTCTGTGCCTTGGTTGCATCAAGCCTCAGAAAAATGTAAAAATGTGAAGACACCAATTTACATGTATGGAGACCATGTCTCTTATTTCCTAAAGGCTAAATAGAAATATTATCCATTCTTTATGTTTTGTCTAGGCTCAGAATGGAAGAATATGGAATCAAACAATGAAAACCCTTTTAAATGCCTTAAATGTACCTGTAAAATACTCACATGGTTAGAAATATCCCACCCGCTGTAAGTAATGTGAAATTTAGTGAAGATAAAGATTCCCTCTGAATGATCTTTCTCTGCCATCTCCAGTGGCAGCCAAAAATGACATTGCTTTTGACTTAAGAAATAGGACTCAAAACCAGTCTGTGGAATCAGTCCAGGACTTTCCCCAAATCTGGCTTCAGTTGAAAGACAATCTTTTTGGATAAACCCTAACCCCCCCCAATTAATATTCTTTTAATGTCAGACCAAGAATTAACATGAACAAGAAATTGGTTTTAGGTATACACCTCATATAGCCAAAGTTTTGAATGATTGGATGATTCAGCAAACTATTCTTTTATTTAGTGTTTGTATTAGTTTCTTAGGGTAATAGATGAAGATAAGCATGGTGGGTTACAACAAAAGAAATGTATTCTTTCATGGTTTTGTAGGCTGGAAGTCAAGAATCAAGGTTTGGGTAGGGTTGTCTTCCCCCTGAAGGCTCTAGGGGAGAATCTTTCCTCACCTCTTTGGGCTTCTGGTGGCTCCAGGCCATTCATGATTTGTGGCTCCGTCACCCCAATCTCTGCTTCTGTCTTTACATGGCCTGATCCCCTGTATGTCTCCTCTATCACACTGGTAATTGGATTTAAATTTCACCCAGAGAAGCCAGGATGACCTTATCTGGAGATCCTTAACTTAGTTACATCTGCAGAGACCTTTCTCCTAAATAAAGTCATATTTTATTTTATTAGGGGCCACTATTTAATCCATTACAGTATTTCTTTTTAAAATTTTTTTACTTATTTATTTTTTGAAAGTAAACTCTATGCTCAGTGTGGGACTTGAATTCAGGACCCCGAGATCAATAGTCACATGTTCTACTGACTGAGCCAGACAGGTGCCCTAGTATCTTTTTTTTTTAAATATGTTTTTCATGGGATTAAAATTGTAGTAAAATTATGGCTGTCTCAGAAAAACAAATTCCTTTTCATTCTTTATTCATATTTTCTCTCTCTAGCATTTCAGCTCTTTGAGAAGACAAAATTACTTAAAGGTTTACAAATCCACTTAAAGTTTTAAAAATCCCTCTAAAGGTCTCCAAATGCCTGCCATTCTCTGTTAGTTCAAGAAGGATTCTCTACAAGGTGATAGGGCTTCATGAATTGAACCATTTCTGGGGGTGCCTGGGTGGCTCAGTTGGCTAAGTGTCCGACTCTTGGTTTCAGCTCAGGTCATCATCTCGTGGTTCATGAGTTCGAGCCCCCAGCAGGGCTCTGCTCTGACAGCTCCAAGCCTGTTTTGGATTCTCTCTCTCCCTCTCTCTCTGCCTCTCCCAGCTAGTGCTCTCTCTCTCTCTCTCTCAAATAGATAAACAGTAAAGAAAAAGAAGAATTGAACCATTTCACTTTCAGTCATCTCCTTTATCTCAAAAGTTAGAAACCAGTGAGGAGGAAGGACTCTGATTAGCAAGGCCAAGGTCATGTGTGCTGCCCTCTCTCAACCTCTGCATGGGGGTATGGAGTGAGCAAGAATGCTGAGCAGGAGAAAGCATGGCGTTCCCACAATTTCTGAAAATAGTTCTCAGTGAGGGATTCTAGTGGAAAGGGGGTACTTCCAGAGAAAGAGAGAAAATTTCCATAGCTGATCCAAAACCTAACTTTCAAAATTGATCTTATCCCCATTTCCATGTGTTTCCTTGGTGTGTCTAGACAGCCTGACAAGTAATTCCTTTTTTATGACCATAGACATCTCAGGCCACTCGTGGTTGCTACCACTTCATGCTCAAATGGACTAATGCTGATGATATGCACACAAACAAACTTGTGATGATCAGGCCTCCCGTGTGGCTTGCCTACTGGGAGAGAATTCAACAGCAGGCCTGAAATCATTTTCTGGCCTGCTTGACTGTAA
This sequence comes from Neofelis nebulosa, assembly GCF_028018385.1. Taxonomy (NCBI): domain Eukaryota; kingdom Metazoa; phylum Chordata; class Mammalia; order Carnivora; family Felidae; genus Neofelis; species Neofelis nebulosa. The sequence goes on from NC_080790.1 coordinate 86,983,546, forward strand.
ATGTAAGAGCTGGCCTTCTGGTTGCATACTTTCATGACTTGTGAGCTTTCCCAGGGAGAACGAACAACCCCAGTTCTTGTCAGATTTCAGGAGTCATGCATGTCTCTCCTTCCATTTACAATTCTTGAGGATCAATTTAATTTGAGTCCTTCCTGGTTCTATCAAAGAAGGCTAAGAGTTTAGGGTCAGACTTTATAGACACAGCTGTTCCGGGTCAACTCCTATACCTGGTAACACTGAAGGTAGGGGGATAACTTTCTGTGGGGTGGGAAAGTATCTTAAAAGGTGTCTATTTTACCCAATATCCCTCTTTCCTATGCTTATAAACGTTTCTTTTTCAAAAGAAGTATATGAAAATACTGTTTTAATAACCTAAAAAGAGAAATGGGCCTGAAATATTTCTTAAAAAGGATTATTAAAAAAATTCAGTGGCTCATGATACCTTTTACTCTGAAATATTTGTGCAATGAATAGGTTATGATTGTTAATATAACATTTTATTATAATCCTATATTCATGTAAATGCTTCTTCAGCTTCAAAGTAAATTTTTTGAGGGCAGGATTGTGCCTTAATAATCTCTGTTTTAGTTTCTGCACACAGAAAGCTCAACTAAGTTTGCTAAGTTTGTTATTCTAGGTAAGTGCTGCCCAACAGAACTCTCCGTGAAGATGGAAATACCCTTTATCTATGCTGCCTGCTACAGTAGATACCAAACATTGTTGGCTGCTGAATATTTGGACAATGGCTGCTGTGATTACAGAACCAAGCTTTTTATTTTATTTATTCTTAATTAATGTGAATATAAATTGAAATGGCCACATATAAACAAGGAGGAAACCAAGTATTACCTGTAATTGCAGCTACTGTATCAGATGTGATCTCCTTGCTTGAGCAAATTAACGCATCGCCTGGTACCTGGTATGCAGCTATTGACCATGCTGATGCTTTTTTCTCCATACCTGTCCTTGGAGACCACCAGAAGTGTTTGCTTTCACCTGGAGTCTAGAGCAAGAGAAGGCTCTGCAATCGGTTGAGGCTAACTTCCAGTTGCTCTGCCCCTTGGGCCATCTGATCCAGCTGATCCACTGGTGCTGGATGTGTCAGTGGCAGAAAAGGGTACATTTGGAGTCTTTGGCAGTCACTATAGGTGAATTGAAGAGTGGCCTGTTAGGGTCTAGGGGCAAAGTCCTGTCACTTTCTGCACGTAATTACTTTTCTTTTGAGAAAAAAGCTCTTGGCCTGCTGCTGGGCCTTAGCAGAGACTGAACGCTTAACCCTGGGTCCCCAAGTTACCATGTGGCCTGAGCTGCCCAATAGGAAGTGGGTGTTACCTGAACCACAAAACTATAACGTTGGGTGGGCACCGCAGCACTCCATCATCAAACAGACGTGGTATATACATGATCAAGCCCAAGTAGGTCCTAAGGCCCAAGTAAGTTACATGAAGAAGTGGCCCAAATGCCCATGACACCCACTTTTGCCTTTCCTTACACACTGCCTTCTCTTTCCCAGCCTGTGTCTATGATCTCATGGGGAGTTCCTTATGATCAGTTAACAAAGACAAGATTACTCAGACCTGGTTTATGGGTGGCTCTGCCTGATATACAGGCACTGTTTAAAAATGGACAGCTACTTCAGCCCCTTTCTGGGGTCTCCCAATAGGACAGTGGTGAAGGAAAATCCTCTCAGTGTGCAAAACTTTGAGCAGTGCACCTGGTGGTTCACTGTGCTTGGAAGAAATGGCCAGGCATGTTATTATATACTGATGCATGGGCTGTAGCCAATGGTTTGACTGATGGTCAGGGACTTAAAAGGAACATGATTTAAACATTGATTACAAAGAAATTTGGGGATGACGTATATGGATAGACCTCTCTGAATGGGGAAAAAAATGACAATATTTGGAGAATGCTCACCAAAAGGTGACTTCAACAGACAAGGTTGTTAATAATGGGATGGACAGGATGACCCATTCTGTGGCTAACATTCAGCCCCTTTCCCCAGCTACCCCTGTTATTGCTTGATGGACACATGAGCAAAGTGGCCATGGTAGTAGAGTGGAGGTTATAAATGGGATCAGCAACATGGACTTCCATTCACCAAGTCCAACCTGGCTATGGCCACTGCCCAGTGCCCTGTCTGCCAGCAGCAGAGATGAGTCCTGAGTCCCAGATATGGCGACATTTCCCAGAGTGACTAGCCAACTATCTGATTACATTGGACTACTTCCATCATGGAAGGGGCAGCACATTGTTCTTACTAGAACTGACATTTACTCTGGGTATGGATTTTTCTTTCCCATGTGCAGTGCTTCTGCCAAAACTATTATCTGTGGACTTACAGAATACCCTATCCATCATCATGCTTTTCCACATGGCATCACTTCTGATCAAGGACATCATTGCACAGCAAATGAAGTGTGGTGATGGTCCCATGCTCATGAAATTCACTGGTCTTACCATGCTTCTCACCACCCTGAAACAGCTGGATAGATAGAATGGTGGAATGGCCTTTCGAAAATTTGTTTACAGCATCAACTAGGTGGAAACTCCTTGCAAAGCTAGGATGAGGTTCTCTCAGAAGCTATGTGTGTTCTAAATCAGCATCTAATAGATGGTGTTGTTTCTTCCATAGCCAGACTTCCTGGATCCAGGAATCAAGGGGTGGAAATGGGAGCAGTATCACTCACTGTTACTTTTATTGACCCACTAACAACTTATTTGCCTCCTATCCTTGTGATCTTATGTTCTGCTGGCCTGGAGGACTTCTTTCTAAAGGGAGGAATGTTTCCTCCAGGAGACACAGTAATGATTACATTGAACTAGAAGTTAAGACTGCTACCCAGCCATTTGGAAACCCTCATACCTCTGAATTAACAGGGAAATAAGGGAGCTGGCTGTGGTGACTGAGTGTGTTTGGGAAATTGGACTGCTATGCCACAATCAAGGTAAGGAAGAATATGTCTGGAATATAGGAGATCCTTTAGGCGTCTCTAAGTATCACCGTGCTCTGCAATTAAAGTTATGGACAACTACAACAACACAATTCAGGCAGGACTAATATTGGCCCAGACTCTTCAGGGATGAAAGTTTGGGTCATCCCACCATGTAAAGAACCACAACTGGCTGAAGTTCTTGATGAAGGTAAAGAGAATACCGAATGAGTAGTAAGATGGTAATTATAAATACCAACTAAGACCATGTGACCAGTTACAGAAATGAGAGATGTAATTGTCATGAGTTTCTTACTTCTTATTTTGTTATAAATGTGTGTTTGTGTGAGTGTGAGTGTCCAACAAGTACCTTTGTTTTCTTCCTTCTCTTACTCCTTTATTATATAACCATGTTATATTGATTTTATATCATGTTATTGAAGTATTATTAACTTTGTATCATAGTATTTAAATTATAGCATATCAGAGAGAAGAGTAAACATCACTCAAGAACTTTGTGTCCTCTCTGGGGAAAGAATTTAGTGAGTTTTTGGTTGTTGCAGGAAAGTCAAGTGGAAGTATGACCTTGTTAGTGTCTCTCTTTGGAGACTAACAATGGTATAAGGAGAACCAAATTGACAGGGGGTTAGCTTGTGTTGGTTAATTTTATGTGTCAACTTGGAGGGTGTTTTGGATGAGATTAACTTTTAAATCAGTGAACTTTGGATAAGCAGATTGCTCCCCATAATGTGGACAGGCCTCATCCAATCAGCTGAAGGCCTGAATAGACAAAAAGAACTGCCTCTCCAAGCAAGGGGAAATTCTCCATCAGAAGACCTTTTGACTGGAACTGTACCACCTTGGGTCTCCAGCCTGCTGACCCATACTGCAGATTTTGCACTCACCTATCTCCATAAATGTGTGACCCAATTCCTTATTACACACACACACACACACACACACACACACACACACCTTATTGATTTTGTTTCTTTGGAGAATCCTGGTGTGACAAATACAGGTGATTTCAATGGTGGAAAAAGATTGAAAATCAATAGTCAAAACCAATTATGGTTATTCTATTCCTCTTAGCACAGATTGCTGTAAGAATGCAAATGTGTTTCTGCCTATTGCTACAACAATCACTTGTAAGAGGAATGGAATAACAGTAATTTTAAAATGCAAAATCATAAAATTTCTCAAGGATAACACTGCAGAAATTCTAGATGGCTTTGGGTTTGATAATCTACTTTGTAGATACAACACCAAAAGCATGATCTATGAAAGAAAAAAAATAATGAGTTAGACTACATTAAAATGAAAACCTTTAGCTCTGTGAAAGATACTGCAGAGAGAGGGGTGCCTGGGAGGCTTAGTCAGTTAAGTGTCCAACTCTTGATTTCAGCTCAGGTTATGATCTCACAGTTCGTGAGATCAAGCCCCACATCAGGCTCTGTACTGACAGTACAGAGACTGCTTGAGATTTCTCTCTCTCTCTCTCTGCTCCTCCCGGCCCCCTTCCTCTCAAAATAAATAAAGAAACATGAAAAGAAAGATACTGCAAAGAGAATATAAAGTTATCCACTACCTAAGAGGAAGTCTCTGCAAAAACATGTCTGATAAAGGATTGGTATCTAAAATATTCAAAAACCTTTAAAAATTCAATAATAAGACAACAGAGAATCCAATTAAAAAATGGGTCAAAGGTTTGAACAGAATTCATCATTGTGGTAGTGGGATGTGGAGGAGGGAGGGGTTCTCATCTCTAAAAAGGTTTTCTTCTTTATTAAAAAGTGATGCAAATAAGGACCATTCTTTCCCCAGGCCTTGGATGTTGCCATATGAAGATGAGATGCTCAGACCTTCTCCAGCTGCCCTGCAGGCACAAGGAGACAAAGTGTTTTTAATTTTAAATTCCAATCATTTATTGTTTGTATATAAGCAATTGACTTTTGTATGTTAACTTTATATCCTGAAATTTCACTATACTAACTTATTCGTTCCAAGAATTTTTTTGTTGGTGGTGGTTCTCGGGGATTTTCTACAAAAATAATCATGTTGTCTCTGAACAAAGCTTAATTCTTCTCAATTTATATATTTTTTTCTTTTCTTATCTGATTGCATTAGCTAGGACTTTCAATAGGAAAGTGGTAGAAGGGGATATCCTTGCCTTATTCCTGATCTTTGGGAGAAAGTTTATCACCACTAAATTGCTACCAGTACACTTTTCATTGATATACCTTGTCAAGTTGTGAAAATTCACTTCTATTCCTGGTTTGCTGAGGGTTTTTATCATAAATGTGTGCTGGATTTTGTCAACTGCCTTTCTATTTGTATAATTATGTTTTTTCTCTTTTAATGTATTGATATGATAGATTACATTAATTGATTTTTAAATGCCAAGCCAGCTTCCATACCTGGAATAAATTATATTTATGGGGCATAATTGGTTTTATACATTGTTGACTTCAATTTTCTCTTGTTTCATTTCTCATGTTTCATTGAGGATTTTTGCATCCATGTTCATGATCTGTAGTTTTCCTTTCTTGTAACTTCTTTGGTTTTGGTATGAGGATAATGATGGCCACATAGAATGAGTTAGGAAGATTTCTCTCTCTAATTATGGGCAACAGATTGATATCATTTTCTTTCCTTAATGTTTCCTAGAATTCGTCAGTGAACCCATCTTGGCCCGGCATTTGTTGTTATTAATTATTGATTTAATTTCTTTAACAAATACAGGCCTCTTTAGATGATTTATTTTCCCTTGGATTCATTTGGTATATTTTGTCTTTCAAAGAATTGCTTCTTTTCTTCTGTCTTAAACTGTTTCCCTGCCCTGTCTGATTTTTAAATGAGCATTTTATTTGACTCCATTTTCTCTGTTCTCTTTGCATTTCAAGTATAGTTCTTTTTTTAAATTGTTAGTGGTTGTCTAGAGTGGGCTATATACATTTACAACTAAATCCACTTTCAAATAACAATATACCACTTCACAGTTAGGGCAAGTACTTTATTACTGAGTCTTCTCAATTGCTGTCTCCTATCCTGTATGACAATTGTGTCATTCATTTCATTCATCTATAACCTATAATCACTTGATACATTGTTGTTATTATTATTATTATTTTGAACAAATCACACTTGTTAGATTAATTAAAGCCAAGAAAATAGAAGCCTTCATTTAATCCTTCTCTAATTCTCTTTCTGTATATATGTATATCTAAGTTTCTGACCCTTATAATTTTCCTTCTCTCTGAAGAACTTTAACTTTTCTTGCAAGTTGGCTCTACTGGTGGCAAATTTCTTCCTTCTATTTTTGTTTGTTTGTGAAAGTCTTTATTTTTCTTTCATTTTTGAAGGATAATATTTTTGAAGACACAACTCTGAGTTGATGGAGTTTTATTCCAACACCTTGAATATTTAACTTCCGTCTCTTCTTGCTTGCATGGTTTCTGAATGAAGTCTAATGTAATTCTCATCTTTGTTTCTTTAGCGTTTGGAATTATCCCCCCCTCTAGATTCATTTAAGATTTTCTTTTTGTCCTTGATTTTTTGAAAGTTTGAAGATGATATTTCCAGGTGTAAATCCTGCCTGGTGCTCTCCAAATTTCCTAGATCTGTGGTGTAATGCCTGTCATTGCTTTTGGATGATTTTCAGCCATTATTAATTCAAATATTTCCTACATTTTTTTCTTTCTCCTCCTTCTGATATTTCTATTATACATATGCTACTCCTCTTGTAATTGTTCCTCAGTTTGTGGGTATTTTGTTTTCTTGATTTCATTCTTTTTTTCTCTTTAATTTTCAGTTTGCAAATTTTCTACTGATATAGCTTTAAGGTCACTAATTCTCAGCTGTATCTGATCTACTGATGAGCTTATTAAAGACATTTTCTATTTCTCTTCTAGTGTTATCAATTTCCTTTTGATTCTGAAGTTTCATCTGTTATAGGTAGCAGATATATTACTTACCTGTTCTCACATGTTGTCCACTTTTTTCCATTTGATTCTTAGAGTATCAATCATAGTTACTTTAAATTCTTAAGCTGATAATTCCAAAATTTCTGTCACACTGGTTCTGATGTCTTCTCTGTCTCTGCAAACTCTAGTTTTGCCTGATAAGATGCTTTGTAACTTTTTGTTGAATGTGAGAAACAACGTATTGGGTGAAAGGAACTGAGATAATAGGCCTTTAGTGTGAAGGTTTGTGTTTCATGGCTAGGGGTTTGATTGTGTTTGCTTTGTGCTCTAGCTGTGGTGTCAGTGACTAAAAAGTCCTCAAGTGTCCTTGTTTTTGTCTTCTCTGTTGTCTTTGTTTTCCTAGAAACTTTCTTAAATAGGATCTGAGGCTTGCAGTTCTTTTAGCTGTGATCACTATTATACTATTGTTATGACTTTGTTAAATTAACATTTGTTAAGTGGAGCACTGGGTGCTGGTGGACTGCAGCTCAACAACAAACTCCAAGAAACATTGAAATAGAGCAGTTTATTACTCATGGGTTCTGGTGGAAATATGGGGAATGATTCAAGGGGCTACAGGGGAGGACAAGGTGGAGTGCAGACAGAGGAATATGACCTGGAGTGCACACCTTCATTAGGATTCATGGGCCGAGTGCTTTCGGGTTCCCAGACTAGGGCTGGACTAGTCAATTCACACCAAGAATAGGGTTTTGGTAGGCCCCTTGGGGGCTTATCTAAGGGGTATACAAGAGGAAGGCCCCGTGAGGTGGGGGAGACTTTTGATAACAAGGGCTGTTGGGAAAATCACATCAAAGACTTATTTTTGTTGGAGACTCTGTGGGCTACTGTCTGGGACATGCATTTGCATGAAGAGCTGGTGTCAGTTTAAGGTCCCTGCAGGCCACTTTGCCAAACTAAATGAAATATGAACTCTCAATACCTATAGATATAGTGCAGGTATCCAGAGGAAGTGTTCTATAGACCTATGATCAGGTCTTAGTATTATTTTAGTGAGTCTGTGTGTGCCCATGGGTTGTGGCATTCATGATGAGTGCTTTTCAGAATCCTTTCCCTGTTAGGGGGAGAGAAAGTCCACAGGGGACTGGATTTGGATATTTTCCTTCCCTTAAATTCTAGTAAAACTGAAATCACTTATGCTCTGGTAAAATAGTTTCTCTTGAGGCCAGTCTTAAGGATTGCAACGCTCTCGGTGTACTTTGAAAAGATTCCATTTTTCCTTTCCCCTGCCTGAAGAAGGAGGGGATTTTTCTTTAATCTTCACTGTATGAGTCTGATGAGGTTCCTGGAAGGGAAACTAACAAATGTATGCAGGTCCTTCCTATTTATCTCTCAAGCTTGTCAACACTGAGCCTCTAACAATTCATCAATTACAATTTAGGTTTTCCTATCAGTTTGTGGTTCCAGGAGCTGTGAGTCTCTATTTCCTTGTCTATTTCTTCATTTTTCAGGAGGCTGATCTAAAAGCAGTTGTTGATTTTCAGTTCATATCTCTTTGTTGTGTGAATGGGAGGGATAACTTTCAAGCTCTTTACATGTTGGACCAGAACCTGGAAGCTCCTTTTCCTTCTCTGGCGCTGAGATCTTAAGTCTCCTCTGTAGGGATTTGAAGAGGGAGAAGAGCTTTGCTAGCTTAGGAAAAGACTAGCCAAGGCTAATGTAGAAGGTGGAGGCTTGAAGGCATAGTCAAGTGTGAGGATCTGGCATGGATCTTTGGTTTCTGGGGCAGTCACTCATATAATGCCTTGATTTCCATCACCAAGCTCGTTCTTAGTTTGATCACTAATAATGTCACCACTTCCCTCACGTGTCCACATCATGCCACCACAACTGTCATTTTGATATATAACCTTAACTTTTTGCCAAGAAATTCTTGCTGATTTTCTGTGAAGATTATTACATCTGTACTCAAAAGACTCGAGCAGGAGTTTGAATTCTTCAACTTATTAGCTCTGTATTCATGGGTCAGCAGTTAAGCAGTCTCTGCTTGATTTGGGGGCAGGATGTTGCAATGAAGAGAAAGCTAAGCCAGAGAGCTAAGGACCTAAATCCTAGCCCTGACTCTTACTAGTTAAATGTTTTGGGGCAAGTTTAATTCTCTGAGCATGAAGGAAGATGGACTCCTTTCCAAACCAAAGTTTCCCCTGGAATGAGGGAGAACTAGGGACTTCGGCAATGAAAACATGAGTGTACAATCCAGTGAAGGAGATAGAGAAGGAAGGAAACAATTATAACAGAGTGGCATGAGCCCTGCCTGAAAGGAAATGTGACTTAAATCTGCCCAGGAATACTGAGTAAGCTATGTAGAGATTGAGGGTGGGTGGGATGAAAGGTGCAGGGATTGAGGAAGGGACATTCCACATCCTGATGTGATGCAAGTCCATGCAAAGGATTCTGGCTGTATAGTGAAATATCATTTGCATGTTAAGTAACTCTCTCACAGCTTGATGTCATTAGAAGCTCCATGCAGCAAGGTGCATCCTCAGGTTCGACCAGAGTCCTTTTAGTATGTAGCCCAGTATCATTCTGCTTGTTAACTTCTCATGTATCCCTTGATTGACAGGTCAAGTGCCATGTCCTATATGAGGTACTTTCTGGTGTATTTCCATTTAATTGAAACAACTTTTTAAATATATTTTGATTATTGGTTTATGTATGTCTTCTTCAATTGACCTTTAGCTTGTCTCTGATAAGGACTCTGGCCTTTTATCAGAGCATAGCCAACCTCTGATCCAGGCATTGCCATGGCACGTGGCCAAAAAAAGCTCACATGGGTGAGGCTCACTGCAGTATTTAACACAGAACTTCAGTCTCAGAGTATGGCTCTGATCTCCTCTTTTTAGTATCTGTTGAATTGGGGAGATTAGTTAACTCTCTGGATTTCAGATTTCTAAGACAAAAAGATAATAAAATATAGAGATGGAATGCAGGTACAGCACTTAGAACAGTGTCTTACACAGTGAGCATTCCACAAAGGACAGCTATTCATAATAATCATTTATTGAGTGGATGAGAAGGGATTTCTCGATAAAACGCTGTAGACTGAGACAGTCCCAGCTTTGCAGAGGCATGAGGAAATGTTGCACACTGTAGTCCTCTCTAGGACCACCCCCTTCACACAGATTGTGGCTTCCTTAGGCACATTGATTAGGTAAGTTGACCTCCGAGGTTCTCAATTACCTCATCTATGAAAAGGGACTGATTTAATAGGTTGTTGTGAGTTCCAAGTTAGTAAATGTAAATATGAAGTGCTTAGCACAGTTCTTGATATATAATGATCGATCACTCAGTAACTCATAACTAGGATTATTAGTTGCATTAGTAGCAGAATAGTTGCAGCACAGATGACATCCTGGGGTTGTTTTGAGGCTTACATGAGGTCATGTGTACATGCCTGGTAGAGCGAGCCCTCAATCAAGCTCAGCTGTGAGTCTCTCTGGCCATGTACCGTATCCCATTTCTTTTTTTTTTTTTTAATGTTTATTTTAATTTTGAGAGAAAGGGTACACGTGAGTAGGGGAGGGGCAGAGAGAGAAAGGAAGAGGATCTGAAGCAGACTCCACGCTGTCAGTGCAGAGCCTGACACAGGGGCTGAACACACGACTGTGAGATCATGACCTGAGCCTAAGTTGGATGCTTAACCAACTGAACCACCCAGGCACCCCCACCATATTCCATTACTTATGAACTACCTCTTGTCTTCTCTGCCAGCCTCTAGAACCTCCTCTCCAGTGCTCTCCCATTTCTAGCTCTGTGTCATTCTGGGATAAGACACTATGATTCACATGTAAGAAACCCAAGGCGGTTTTCATAGGATTTTAGTTTTGAAGAGGGATGCATTTATCAAAAGTTTGTGTATGATGTTCCCGAAGACCTGAGTGTTTTGCTTCATGACTATTCAAAGATAGGCAATTTTCTTGATTCCTCTTTTTCAGTTTTCATCCAGATGTTTGGTATTACTTGACGAGAAGAAAGCCTACGTGTCACTCTTTTGTCAGTGTCGGAAGCTATTTGTGAATATGCTGGAAATCAAATAACAAAGATATATTCCTCCTTAGCTTTTCCTTTCGCTACATAATCATATTAGTATTCTTGAATTGCAGACCCAACCACAACAGTCACCTGGATGGCAACTTGCATCATACAAATCATGAGTCCAAAGCAAGTCAGATCCACTGCAGCCTCACCATATCTCCAAACATAGCTGAGAGCTAGCATCCAGGAATATAATTCCCTGCTTCTTCTCTCTATATTTGAGCCATGATATGAGTTTGTGATGGAAGAGAAAAAAGAGATGAGTAAAAAGCTAAATGAAGAAGAAAACAAGACCAGAAGTCAGATGATAGAATTGAAATTTAGATTATATGCCCACAAATTGGTAAAAACCAAGTAGGCAATGACTTTTTTACCCCCCTCTCATGCTCAAGGTTGTCTCTCTTCATTTGGTACAAGCAAAATCATGGTTAAACAGTATATGCAAATATCACGATTCCTGACTTCATTTAGCCTCACTGCATTTATTAAAGCTCATGTTTAACATCTTGCCTATCCAAAATATAACATATGGACCACGTGGGTGAGTGTGCTAGCAGAGCCTTCACTTGTGCAGCCTTTGATTGTGGAGGCTTCAAAATAACCTGAATGTTAAATTGCTTGTTTTTTTTAAAGATGTTGACTTTTTAAACCCTTTGTAGAAGGAGAGGAAAAACACCTTAGGTAAGAATTTCTTGAAGGCTCCAGGATAGGCTAACAGGGCAAGGAGATCTTTGAAGTACAGGAAGATTTTGAGATGCCCTAGTGGAGGAGGCACGCCCATGGGGGCAGAAGCAGGGGCAGAGTCAGTGAAAAGACTTTCTAAGCCTGAGGGTGAGGGCAAGGCAGCTTTTCAACCTCAGCAAGGAATCTGTTCAAACTATTGTTGTCTGTGTGTTTGTGAGGCTGTTTAAAACTCAGGAAACCAACAAAACAAAGGACCTTTTTATTAGCATCTCAAAAAGAAAAATTCCATCGGTATACCTAAAAATTTAGTCATTATTTCTGCAATGCCTCTGTAAAGTTTGCATCCTTTGAAAGATGGCAACTAATGAGTTTAGGTCAAAAGCCAGTGGAGAGAACAAATCAACTCTTACAGTCTTTTTAGAGTATGTTTTGAGCCAGTTATATTACAGGCCTGTTTTTCATGATTCCTGCCCCCCAAAATCCTTATGCTTCTTTTTAATGAAATCTATATAGAGGAAGACTGTGGATAAGAAAGGAGAGATAAGAAAATTTGTCAGATGTACAGCATCTAGCAAGTTGTATGAAAGTTATAGATCAATGTTCTATTTTAAGAATTCAATTTCATGTTAGTGAGAACCCGAAAACCAGAACTTTTGTATACATCTACAATGTGTTCAAATGAAAATAGTCCGTTGTATTATGGAAAAGCTGTACTTTGTACTTTTGAAATACTAGCAGTTTTAACACAAAGACTTCTTTCTTCAAAAATGTGCAATTTGTTGCATTTTGCTTAGATATTGAATGCAACTTCAATACAATTGTTCATCCAAGCTGTTTAATTCCATCAGACAGGGTTGTGGTGTTGTTTTTTGTTTGTGTTTTTTGTTTTTGTTTTTTCCTAATCTTTGGGTGACTGATTTCAGAGTTAAAAGAATGTCGGCATCATCTTTTGAATAGCAGTTACGATTCTTTGGTTACTACAGGTCATTGTTATAAAATACACAAGACACACCTCCCATGACATTGGTTTCCCACCCTCCCCCTCTCCATCCTCCCATTCCTCTGACCCCCATCCTCCCATTCCCCCCACTCCCATCCCCCACCCCCGCTACAGAGTCTGGAGAACACACTCTGTCTGCAGGTGGGCAGACCCGGACTTGAAATTGTCTTTTTCTCACACAAGCCTTGGGTTCTCCATAAAACATCCGAGTAACTTCCATCACTTTTTCTTTAGGTATAAAACAGAAACAGTGACACCTACTCTGTAGTGTTCTTTGTGGATTAAACAAGATGATGTCTGTTAAATGTTTGGCTCATGGTATGTAATCTCTCCATGAATGGTGTTATTATGAAGACTGATGACTGAGGGTAGACTCCATGCCTCCTGGACAGGGTTCTTCCCCCACAGCCCACTTTTGTCTTGATTAACCTCTGACTGAAATTTAACATTTTCTTCCGTGATGAATGTAAGCAGCAAACCACATCACTTTTGAGACTGGTCCAGAGGCTGCACCTATGGCTCTTAGGAAGTATTGCTTAGATTTATTGGATGTTTCTAATTCCCACCTCTTTTTGAAGCATTGGCATTTTGTGGCAAAGTTAGGCATATTGTGGGTCTCGGGCCACATCCAGTTCCCTGCTTGCTTTTGTGAAGACAGTGGTATTAACATGGCCATTCCTGGTTGCTTACTGTTGTTTAGGGCTGCTTTGTCTGACAGAGTTAGAACTAAGTAGTTGTCACAGAGACCTTATATCCTGCAAGCCTAAAATCTGCCATTTGTCCCTCTATGGAAAACTCTGTTGACCCTGGTATATTAAATTTATCAACTACTGCCAACATCAGATCATTGCTGATTCATACAAGTTCTTTCTCAGATAGAAGTTGACAGGCAACAAAACATTCAATATTAAGGCCCTATTGTAAGCCAGCTACCAGGCTAGGTACAGGGGATTTAAATATCAACAACAACAACAACAAAACACCACACAAACAAACAAGTCATTGCCCTCAAGTCTCCAGTTAAGAGGTGGACTCAGGTAAGAAAATAATTAACTATGACACACTATGGGAAGTGCTATGGTAGATGAGATCATAGGTACTCTGTGAGGATGTTTGACAGTGGTTCCTCATGAAGTCAACCTCAATGGGCAGTCCAACTGTGTTGTTACTACCATAGGTCGTCTAGGAAATGCACACTCTGTGCTCCTTCCCTCAGAAAATTAACATTTGCGGGGCACCTGGGTGGCTCAGTGAGTTAAGTGTCTGACTCTTGATATCGACTCAGGTCATGATCTCACAGTTCTTGAGTTCAAGCCCCACATTGGGCTCCGCATTGACAGTGTGGAGCCTGCTTGGGATTCTCTCTCTCCCTCTCTGCACCTCCTTCACTCATGTTCTCTCTCTCTCTTAAAAATAAATAAATAAACTTAAAAAAGAATGAGAGAAAATTAACATTTGCTTCAGGGAGCTGCCTTAACTCATGAAACATGAGCAAAACCAGGGACAGTTGTTACTCAATTATGCATTAAGTGGAAGTTCATGGGTGACTATAATCTATGAGAACAATGTGTGATGGTGGGTAGAGCCTTGGGTATGCTTAAAAGATTCAGAACAGCTCCACAGAAGAAGTAGGATTTGGATTAATCTTGACCTTCAAATATCTCTGGATCTCACTGTGGGTTTAATTACTTACTGGTCTCTTGGTGAAATTTGCTTGACAGCCTGATGTTGGAAGAAGTAGAGGTAATATTATATATAGCAATATCAACTTTATGAATAATTTCCTAGATGGGTTCTTTTTCAGCTATCTGAGATGTTACTTTGTTACTATTTTCATAGGGAACTTAGTGTTTAGATGACAACAAGTAACTTGTCCTTCTCAAGGACAAAATTTGTTGATTACATTTGTACTTGCCCTAAGCATATCTTTCTTGATTTTATAGATATTTATCATCTTAACTCCTAATCTTTTTTTTTCTTACAGAAATAAACAAAGGTCACTACATAAAAAGAAACAGGGGCTATTTATTCATAGCTGGGATCAGACACCATTACTCGTATTTTGGCAGGCTCAAAGGCTGGCTGAGGAGTGGGAAAACTTTATCATGGAATAAAATAGAAGGCTTCAAGTGTGCCCCATTTGGAGTTTGTTGGCATGGAGAAGTTGGAGGAGAGGTCACTTGAAGTGGGACAACTTATGCGATAGTTTTGGGAGCATGTTTGGCTTTTCATGGTTGGTTTTGAGTTGGAAACAAAGACAAAATGTAGAGAAGCTTTCAGTCATTCTTGACCAACTCCTGGAATCCTGTGCCAATTGCCACAGATATTGAGGTTTGGCCTCGCAGGTGGTTGCTACAGATTTTGGATCGGGGTTCTATTGTCATGTATGGTCTGGCCATTGTTTGTATACTCAGTCTCCGACTTTCCTATCTGAGCAGTTTTACTTAGTTACTTATAGAGCATGAGAGTGAGTGAGACAGGGGCAGAGAGAGAGGAAGAGTGAGAATTCCAAGCAGACTCCACACTGTCAGCACAGAGCCCCATGAGGGGCTCAAACTCACAAACCGCGAGATCGTGACCTGAGTAGAGATCAAGAGTCCCACACTTAACTGACTGCTCCACCCAGGCACTGTAAGAATACAACCATTTTTTTTGTATGCCAAAAACAAATGCTTGTCAAATTGCAGGCAATATAATCAAAGGTAGTAGAAATTACCAAAACTCTCATAATGGGAGCTTGGAGTGATTGGTATACTTAATTCATATCTCTGTCACTGAGTGAATGTTTATTTGTAAGATATCTGCCTGACTTTCAAGAGGAACTGTTTAACTTTCAACAAAATAAGATTCTACTCAAAATTAAGCTATACATTTAATCATAGGAAATAGAGTCAAAACCCTAATATTATCTAAAAAGTTTCAAAACTATGCTGTTGATCCTAAAGCTGCTAAATATGTCAAGAATACAAACAATTATGGACTCTGAAAGACAATGTGTCTCCTTAATGTTATTCAAGGAGGTTGAGGGGCCAAAAATTTTATTAGAACAATCTTTTATCTTTTTAAAAAAAATTTTAATGTTTATTTATTTTTGAGAGAGAGAGAAGACAGTGAGAGACAGGAATGGGCAGAGAGAGAGAGAGAGAGAGAGAGAGAGACAGAATCTGAAACAGATTCCAGGCTCCCAACTATCAGCACAGAGTCTGATGCAGGGCCCTAACCCACAAAGTGGGAGATCATGACCTGAGCTGAAGTCAGTAGCTTACCCGACTGAGCCACCCAGGTGCCCATAGAACAATCTTTAATTTCTCAGTTAAGAAGCTTTTTGTAATAACAGAAGGAGAAGAATGACAAATTAGTATGTGATATGTATGCTATATTTGTTTAGCTTTAAAAAAAGCACACAGAAACCAAACATATGCACTTTTTTGTTTCTCCAAATACTTGTTATTTAATCTATGATGCAGCTTCCATTTGATGGTGTCTCAAAATTAAGAAACTAGTGTACCCTTATTTTAGATTAAGGAAGCACAGATTCTTCTCATAGTTTTTATCTCCAAAATTTTACCTATGATCATTTTCTTTTAAACTCATATCCCAATTTTTTGAATTGCTGATTTCATTGATTAAGTGCCTCCATGGTCCACCTATCCTGACTCTTTTGTGCCTTAGCAAAGAGTTGTTTGGCAGCTAATAGCTAATGTTTCTCTTGGTATGCTTTTCCTTGCTGGTGTTGTGACCAAATATTTCATAAATTTATTCTTGTGCTTTTAAATGCAAATTCAAGTCTGTGGGAGAGAAAATATTTTGAAAAATCTTGCCCCTCGCTTTATGATTTGCATATTGGAACAAGTCAGGATCTACCTTTCAGATGCTTGCCGACCACAGCTTGCATGATATGCTCTGAACATTTCGTAATTAAAATGGATTGCTTTACGTCTGGGGTTTCACTGGGATTTTCAATATATCCAATTAAATTTTACCTTTGAAGCCAAAATTACAATGAGCAAAACAGTATATTGCCTACTATGTCTGGGTTGTTTGAAAATATTTGGAGATTATTTAGGAAGACAAATTTTACTTGATAACACTCTTTCTAGATTTAGCACCCAGTCACAATTTCCAAATTACATTTGCATTTTCTGGAAGTTTGAACAGAAACTTTTAATACATTATGGACCAGTTAATTAAACACAATCAATGCATATCACCATTAAAATGATACTGAAAATTGATTATCTTTAGGTTGAATAATATACTTTCCACACACTTATATTTCTAAAGTCATACTGGACACCTTATCTGCACAGACATCTTATCACCTTCCTCTGGGGTATCAGATTAGCTCTATTTGCACCCCTTCCCTCCAATGCATTTTGTTGTTCTATTTATATGAATATCTAGAGATATTAACAGACAAAAGGTGAAGAGAGATGCTCAGAAAAGAAAAAAGCTATTCTCATCCTCTTAGAGCATATCTGATTAGATATCATACTTGAAGGTAGGAAATATCCAGAAAAATGTTCCAGACTGTATATCAGATACCTCTTTTATGCTATTCCAGATCTTCTCAGACTCACCTGTCTCCAGGGACTTTGGCCAGTTGTCCTGGGTCTTGCCACATAAATATATCATTTGTATTCAATCCAAAATGATATTTAAAGTAAAAGGAAGTGCTTTTAATGATTATGCTGTGACCATACACTTAAACTGGAACAATGTCTGGTGAATCAGAATGTACAGCCAAGCTAAGTCATAACAAGTAACTTCCAGTGACCATCATCTGGTAGTGACTTCTACTTGCCCTGCTGCAGCTCTGTCCTGGGCTTCCCTGTTGACTCTGAGGTGTAAGAATTGTGGTCTCAACTTGTGCCCAAGCAGGTGCAACTTAGAATTATAAGAAGATAAACACTGTGGAGGAAACATTTGGTGAATGGGACACAGGAGCTAGTGGATTACTTTTTTCCTCTTCTTTCCTTGGACAGACTATAATAAGATATAGCTCCATAAAGAGCCTCTTGGAAGACAATAATGGACAAATGCACAGTTAGGTATTCACTGCTCTTTGTGAAGTGGAGGATAGCTCTTCCTCATCCCCTACTTTCTTCTCCTTTTCTGTTACTCTTGAGCCATGGGATTGCATTTCCTAATAAAGCAGTTCCATAAAAGCCTATGCCTTAGGCTCTGCTCTCTGGGTAACCAGGCTAAGAAAATCCAGAACACTTATATTCATAAAAAATATACTGGGCACTGTCGGAAAGAAATCTATTGAATACATTCCAACCAGTGTGTTCGGAAAGTAGCTGTGAGCTCTTGGCAGCAGGCAGCTGTAAAAATTAGAGGTCAGGGTCTTAAGAAGTATGATTTTCATGAGACCAGACCTATAGAAGATGTAATAACATTTTGTGAAAAGTCCCAACAACAGAACCCAATGATAGCAGATCTTCAAAAAGGCTAATAAAAGTAAAGTTTGAGAAATGTAAAATTATGGAAAAAAGAGTGGACAGATAAGGTGGCACCATAAAGTGAGGAAGTGGAGGAATTTTTCTGCATGTGGAAGAGCACAGAAGCAGCAGTTCTGCAGGAAGCTGTTGCATGAAGAGGCTGAGGAACAGGGAGCATGTGCTTAGTGGAAACCAGCCAGTTTGGAAACTTATATCACCTTCTGTCTTCCTACAAAAATCTCTTGCAGATAGGCTGGCTTCAAACTGCCCAGTCATATGAATGGTGTAATAGAGAAGGAACTAGAACCTCTTACACTTAATGTCCATTGAAACAAAGATGCTAGACATGAAAAGGAAGAAATGAGCAGCAAAGATTACCAACAGAGGAAGGGAATTCTCCAGAAAATTATTGCAATCGTAGAGATGAAAATTGTAAAAAAATAACATTTTCATAAACGTAAAATAAGTCACATTTTAAAAGGTATACGATGAGGCAGAAATACAATAACTCAGGAAAGACATGGAAAATGGAGTGGGTGTGGAACACAGGCTGGAGGAACGCAGGATAGGAATGTGAGAAAAGGACCACGCATCACCAAAATGAAAATGGAACTGGATGGGGTCCAAACGTGAATAAAAAAAAAAAAAAATTAAACGACATGGAGAGTAGAAGTGAGAATGTTCAGAAGAAAATGGAGCGAAAGTCTTAAAAATATTAGAGAACGTGTAACCTAGAAACTAGCCTAAATGATTGGTGTTAGATAGTGTTTTGACTGTCTACTGCAGACTAAAGATAAAAATAATATGTGCATACATATTGAATTCTAAATTAGTAGCTTTGTTTTTTCACAGTCCTGTGGGTTAGTAATTCTGAAACTACTTCTGGACATATTAGAATTGAGCAAATAAGTAAATATATTAGGGCAAATTGGCTTTGAGTTTCTCCTCTCCTGTTGGTGAATTGGGTTACAAGCATGAAGAAGGTGGGGACTAAAGGGAACCCTGTGATATGCAATGCAATTGGAGGTATCTGTATAATCTTATGATTACACATACACACACACACACACACACACACACACATCAATCCATCCACATATTTCCAATTCTCCTTGCTAAAGAGGCCTGGGAGCAATATGCCTCAGTACCCATCAGCACTAGGATTTTGAGATCTAAATACCATTCTCTAATGAAAGGGCTCAGAGAAACGGTTTCCTTGGAAAAATGGTCGATTCTAGGGTTTGTGGCAAGGAGAGTGTAAGATGAGTCAGAGAACGTGCTTTTGTGTTGGGAAGTAAGAAAGTAATCAAAGAATGATGGTGTCTCACCAAAAGGTCCCAAGAGCCAGCTTAAAAGGTGTTCCAGCTGGTTGGCTCTGGGACAAGGTAAGCATCAAAATAAATAATGACTGAAGGGAATTTTTAACTCCTAGGATAAAATGAGAATCAATCAGTTATTACTGATATGAATGAATGAATGAATGAGAAGAAAAGCTCACTTACTGTGAAAACCAATGGGAAAAGTAGAAGGAATGATGGAGTTAGGAAATCACTGTCTGAGAGTGGTTGATTCAAAACCTGTGGGTGAAAGAGTGAGACTGTGTGAACACCCTGTCTCCAGCCAAGTGTCTCCCCATAAGATACTTATTAGTTACAAAGGGGGAAAATCATAGCTCTAGAGCAGGGAAACTTCTCAAACATCCCTCAAGGGATCAAAGTTAACTTTGAGACAAATCAAGATCAAATACCTCTTGTTATGACTCCCTGAGATCCCAGCACCACTTCTGTGGTGTTTCTGTCAAAAACACAGAACTACAACTAATCATGATAAAACATCCAATTACACACATTGAGTAATAGTCCCAAAATAACCTGTCAGTCATTGAAGAAAACAAAGTGTAAAGAATGCTTCAGGTTAAAAAGGGACTAAAGAGATACGATAATTAAGTATAATGTGTGACCCTTTATTAAATCTTGGGCTGGGTGGGGGAGATGCCATGGCAGACATTATTGAGACAATGGATGAAATTTGAATAAAGACTGGTTATTAGATAATAGAGTTGTATGAATATTAAATTTTCTGAATCTGGTCATTGTTCTGTGATTGTGTAAAAGAATAGCTTTGTTAGGACATATACTGATCTATTTAGGGCAAAACGGTGTAATGTCTACAACTTACTTTCAATTGGCTAAAAAAGTGTGTGTGTGTGTGTGTGTGTGTGTGCGCGTGTGTGTGTGTGTGTGTGTGTATGGAGAGAGAGAGAGAAGGAACACATATACATCATAAGTAAATGGAGCAAAATGTAAACAATGGGTGCATCTGGATAAAGAGAAAATAAGAGTACCTTCTACTCTTCTTGCAACTTTTCTATATGCTTGAAATTTTATCAAAATAAAAAAGATTAGAAAGATCAATATAGGTGATTGGCCAAAGAGACTCAACATGTGAGTTGCTGAAGAAAATAATCAAAATAACAGAGCTGAAAGAGTGTTTAAATATGTAATACATTAAGTTTCCCCCCTGAATTAATAGACAACTTGAATTTCTATTTAAAGGGTATGCCAAGTCCCAAGTTATATTTAGCCCAATCAGCCCAAGTCATTTTCTTATAAAACCCTTGGAGCTCAAGGATAAAGAAAGAAATTTTAATGCAGCAGGGCAAAATAATACGTGGGAGGGCAAATCAACCTTATTTTGCTCTTTTCCATAGCATATTTTGCAACATGACAAAGACATCCAAAGAGACATGGAGTAAGCTGAGGATTTGATGCTCAGTCAAAATGCCCTTCAGGTATAAGTATGACAGGCAAATACTTTTGAACTTGAGCAAAGTTCCTATGAGCTCATCTGAGGAGGCTGCAAGAAGATGCTCTTTAGCCACCCAAAAGACCCACAGAGAAACTATAGTAAAAGGACTTCAGTAAGCACAGCATACACACCTAACAATAGAACCAAGAGGAAACAAATGTGGCTGCTAAATAACCTGGTAATGTAGAAATGACACAACTGTCAGAAGTGCAAAAAAGAATGAAACTGAGGAAAAATAACTATCTTACTTGTACTATCTGGAGTCAAATGATAAATGTTCAAACTGACATATTTAGTCATAGATGTGTAACACTGGGAAAGATATGAAATGCATATTGAAAAATGTTTTTTAAGAAGTCTAAGGAAAACTCTGAAATAGAAGGGCAGTGAGCAGGAATTACTCTTAGAAGACATAAAAAAGATACTATAAAACCACCTAAATAAAGATCGTATGGTATTTTTGTATGACTGGACAGATCAAGGGACAATAAAGAAAACAGAAAACAAAACAAAACAACCCCAACCTTCTAGAAATTAAGCCTGATTCAAATGTTATGTATGATGAATGATGAAAGACAGAATATTTAACAATCTGGGATATGATGATGGGACAGGCATCTGGAAAAAAATGAAGTTAAATTCTTTGTCAGAGATAAAGTCTAAGGGTATCTGGATGGCTCAGTTGGTTAAGCATCTGACTCTTGATTTTGGCTCAGGTCTTGATCTCATGGTGGTGTATTCAAGCCCTGCATTGGGCTCAGCGCTGGACATGAAGCCTACTTTAAAAAGAAATTAAAAATTAAAAAAAATAAAGTTTAGGTTATGTTGCAGTAAAAGGAATCCTAAAATCCCAGTGGCTTAATTTAATCTAACAAAGTTTTCTTTATTGTTGTGGGCAGGTCTGCACTCTGCAGCAGTCATCATTACCGTCACTCTGGAATCCCAGCCTCTATGTCATACACTGTTGGTTGCCGTGCTGGAAAAAAGAGAAACAACAGAGTAGAGGATGCACCATCTCTTAAAGTTTCTAACCAGAAGCAACAAATGTTATTTCAGCTCATATTTCATTGGCCAAAGCAGGTCATAGTCAAGTCTAGGGTCAAGAGGGTGGGGAAGGAAAGGCATCAAATATTGTAAAAGAGTCTTACAGTCTGCACTAGATAACTCACTCTAAGCTCAAGGATACTTTTTTTAAAGAGATTTTATTTTTCGGGTACCTGGGTGGCTCAGTTGGTTAAGCCTCTGACTCTTAATTTCAGCTCAGGTCATGATCACATGGTGGTGGGATCGAGCCCCATGTTGGGCTCTGTGCTGAGCATGGAGCCTGTTTAAGATTCTATCTCTCCCTCTCCATTCCTTTGCCCTAACCTGCTCATGTGAGCTCTCTCTCTCTCTCTCTCTCAAAAAAATTCATTTTTAAGTAATCTCTACCCCCAGTGTGGGCCTCAAACTCATAACCTGGAGACCAAGAGTTGCATGCTCCACTGACTGATCCAGCCAGGTGCCCTTCAAGGATGCACTTTAAATGAACCGAAGACTTAAATATAAAAATAAGAAACTATAAAATGTATTAGAAGGTATATGGGACAATACTATTATTATTCTAGAGAAGACCAGTTTCTTCTAACAAAAACACATCCCAAAAGCCATTAATGAAATGGATGTATCTTATTATATGAACACTAAGAACATTTTCTTGGAAATATTTATAAATTCTGTCAAAAGATGAACTGCAGCATGTTTAAAAATATTTGTATTTATGACATAGTCAAAACATTAATCTCCTTAATATATAAAGAGTTTCTATAATTCAATAAGAAAAAGGACCAACAATGTACTTAGCCAAATAATTGAGTAGTTCAAGAAATAGAATACAGATAGCTCATAAATAAATAAAAGATGCTCAGCCTCATTCATGTAAGATTAATGCAAATGAGATGACACCGAAGTATCATTTTTGTTCACAAGACTAGCAAAATTCCAAAACTTTGATGACACAAATATTTTGGAGAAGCTCATTCTTTTTGCCTGTGGGAATATAGACTGGAGTCCCCCCTCTGTAGGCAAAACTACCACTACCTTTCAGAATTACAAATTCATGTGTACATTGTACTAACAGTTCAATTTCTAGGCATTTATCTGGCAGACAAATTCAAGCACTTGAAGTAAACGACCTACATGGCAAGTCCACACAGATAGGAGTGCCACTGACAGAAACTTCTCCTGGTGTGCAGTGTCTGTTGCTGGAGATGCAGACACCACCAATTAAACAGAGGACACAGTGTGGAAATTATGACTTGGGATGAAAATGTGCTGACTAGAGCCTTGTCAATATTTTACACTTACCTCTGCCCATACTAAACAATTACCCCAGTATGATATATTTGACAATTCTTCTCTAAAGGAATTGGATTGACACTCTGGAAAAAATTAGGACAGCTAAGAGAGGTTCTAGTGCTCAGATCTGGAGATTCCACCTCATAAGATCTACTTCTGAAGCATAAAATTAAGTCTGAAGGTGGAAAGCCCTGTCCACATTCCAAGAGTTTTAGGTATTCTTCCTATTACCACATCTACAATATGAGAGGGACATGTGAAGGGGTAATTAATGGTAAAATAAATTACATTAAACCCGCCCCTTCCCAAAACCCCGTAAAAAACAAGTAATGAAAACAAAAATGAACTACTGGGATCTCATCAAAATACAAAGCTTCTGCACAGTGAAGGAAACAATCAGCAAAACTAAAAGGCAACCGACAGTATGGGAGAAGATATTTGCAAATGACATATCAGATAAAGGGTTGGTATCCAAAATCTACAAAGAACTTATCAAACTCAACACCCAAAAAACAAATAATCCAGTGAAGAAATGGGCAAAAGACATGAATAGACACTTCTCCAAAGAAGACATCCAGATGGTCAACCGACACATGAAAAAATGCTCAACAGCACTCATCATCAGGGAAATACAAATCAAAACCATAATGAGATACCACTTCACACCTGTCAGAATGGTTAACATTAAGAACTCAGGCAACAACAGACGTTGGCAAGGATGTGGAGAAAGAGGATCTCTTTTGCACTATTGGTGGGAGTGCAAGCTGGTGCAGCTACTCTGGAAAACAGTATGGAGGTTCCTCAAAATACTAAAAATACAACTACCCTACGGCCCAGAAATTGCACTACTAGATATTTATCTAAGGGATAGAGGTGTGCTGTTTCAAAGGGACATATGCACCCCAATGTCTGTAGTAGCACTATCAACAATAGCCAAACTGTGGAAAGAGCCCAATTGTCTATCAGTGGATCAATGGATAAAAAAGATGTACACACACACACACACACACACACACACACTGGAATATAATGAAATCTTGTCATTTGCAACTATGTGGATGGAACTGGAGGGTATTATGCTAAGCAAAATTAGTCAGAGAAAGACAAATGTGACATGACTTCACTCGTATGAAGACTTTAAGAGAAAAAACAGATGAACATACGGGAAGGGAAGCAAAAGTAATATAAAAACAAGGAGGGGGACAAAACATAAGAGACCCTTAAGTATGGAGAACAAACAGAGGGGAGGGGTTGTGGGAGGGGGCATGGGCTAAATGGGTAAGGGGCATTAAGGAATCTACTCCTGAAATCATTGTTGCACTATATGCTAACTAATTTGGATGTAAATTAAAAAAAATAAAATAAAATAAAAACAAGTAATGAAGAGGACTTTTAAAAGCTAATTAGTATCCTTAGAAAGATTTAAAGAGATAACTTTGAGCATAACATAAAAAGACAAGAAAATGAAAAAAAACCCAAAAAATTTGAAGCTCAAGAGGATCAAGAAGGCTAATCAACTATTAAGAGTTACAGAAAAAGAAAAAACAAAGAAAATGTAGGAATACCTTTATCAAATGCATGAAAGAAAATCATTCCCTGAGCTGAAAAAAGATATCTCTTTAAGACTACAGGAATGTATGATACATAGTCAAAACACAGCCCTGGGGCCAAGGTAATTAGGAAACAATCTCATATACTGCTCCCTGTTTATCTATGTGAAATCTGAAAACAGCTACATGTAATCATTAGATGATTCTGAAGTTGACCAGAACAAAAGACTTAGGCAAAGGACTGAATTGTCCCAGGTGAGCCACATTTGTCAAAACCCAAATCCCAGAAAATCTGGAATTTGTTAACAAAACAAATCTAAACTAAAGCTGAACCCCAGAAGGATGGTGGTAAGCCCATGGGACACAGTAGCTAACTGCAAGAGCTGTCCAAGGCTGAAGCTGAAACAATTTGACCAAGAAAATAAAGTAGCATTGGATTATAATTCAAAGTATAAAATAAATCTTTGTAAGTCTATATTAATATGAATGAGTGAATAAATGTGTGAGAGAGATGAGTCTTTTGTGCAGAAGTATTGCCAATAATTTTCACAGATAATTCTCCTTCAAGGAGAAGTGTCTAACTCCCCACCTATACAAGTGGGCTATGACATAGTGACTTCTTTTCAAAGATGACAGTATGAAAAGGGGAAAAAGAGTCACTTTACAGTGGGGAAATCTGACAAATCTCACTTCAGTTAATAGCAAGGTTAGCATCAACAGTGTTAAATCATGTTGATGGTATGTATTTTTGACCTGATGTGATGAGAATGTCGCTGTTCCTCTGTGGTCTCCTCTCCAAAGCCTGTAACCCTACTCCAACCACTAGAAAAACATGAAATCGGGGCGCCTGGGTGGCGCAGTCGGTTAAGCGTCCGACTTCAGCCAGGTCACGATCTCGCGGTCCGTGAGTTCGAGCCCCGCGTCGGGCTCGGGGCTGATGGCTCGGAGCCTGGAGCCTGTTTCCGATTCTGTGTCTCCCTCTCTCTCTGCCCCTCCCCCATTCATGCTCTGTCTCTCTCTGTCCCAAAAATAAATAAAAAACGTTGAAAAAAAAATTAAAAAAAAAAAAAAAAAAAAACAACAACAAAAAAGAAAAAAAAAAAACCATTAGACAAACCCTAAGTGAGGGACAGTCTGCAGATTACTTGACCAGCACTCCTCAAAGCTGTCAAGGTCTTCAAAACACAAGGAAAGTCTGAGAAACTGTTGTAGCCAGAAGGAGCCAAAAAGGACTAAGTGTAACCTGGTCTCCTACATGGGGTCCTAGAACAGAAAAAGGAAAATAGATAAAAGCTAAGGAAATTTGAATAAAGCATGGTTTTAAATTAATAGTAATAATCATGTATTGACATTGGATCATTAATTGTGGCAAATATGCCATAATAATGTATGATGTTAACAGAAGAATCCAAGTGGAGGTGTGCAGGAAATCTCTGTACCGTCTTTGTCATTTTTATGTAGATTTGAAACTATTCTGAAATTTTAAAAAGTTTATTAAGAAAATCCAAATCTCAAATTGCTGCCTTCTCCGAAGTGAGTGAGGTGCCACATACTCTGGTGACAACTGTCCCCTGAACTCATGTCAACTTGGGCAGACACTGCCTTTTTTCACAGTCTTCTGAACATGCCCTCGTTTGGCAGGAACTTCAAGGACATCAGGATTAAGGGCATTTCTGAACATTTATCGCTGTTCCTAGATCCTGAACCCCTTCCTGAAATCCCTGGAGATCTCATTATTTACTTCTAACCTCGTACCGGCCTGCCAGGCCCCCAGCCACCTCTAACTGTAATCACCACATTCCTGGCCTCTGCTCTGACCTCTTTCCTGCTTCTCACCACTTGATTTATTTCTCAAGAAGAATCAGAACATTTTAGTTCTGAAAGGAAACTTAGACCACATAGTCAAATCCTTTCACATTGAATGTACAAGGAAACTGAGATCCAGGGAAGTGGAGGGCTCACTGCTAGTTGTGACTTTACGGGCAAACTGATCCTGACCTGGAATCAAAGTTGAGCTTGGCCCCTTCTTGACCACCTGGCCAATCCTGACAGCAGCTCTATTTTTGATTTTATGTTATATGTGTTATGCGTACACACTCAAACAACCTGTGTGGGTGTGTGTGCCTATACATATGGAGTTTGAGTCTAAAGTCCGTTGAGATCTTGCTTTTCTTGTACCATGCATGCGGTGTTTTCTCCAAGGCTACCAAAAGGAACACTTGGCCAAGGGTAGCAGAACAGCTAATGGCTAAAAAGACACACCTCTGGTTTTTTGAATATTCTAAATGATTTTTCCAAATCTTTAAGAGTAAATATAAGATACAGTATTTATCCAGTTTCTTTCTCCTTGGCCACAAAAGTACCTACAACTCCTTTCCAAAAGAAAAGATAAACCTCTATTTGATTCATTAGTTAATGCAGCAGAGTGTGAAAAACAGAATTAATTTTAATTTTTAAGCCGTGGTCTACACTTGCCTTTAGAAACAGAGGTCACATTTTTCTTCATCAAAATGAACCTGAGAACATTATACATTTGAATGAATCGTTGACCATGTGAAGTTATCCTCATTTGGATGATACGGTAAAAGTTTTAGAAGCAGTCTCCAAGAAAGCAATCTAAATTTAAAGTTGTGTTTTGGGTAAGATGTTGCAGGCTCTCAAAATAATATATTTACTCTAGGACTGGTGCATATTGTCCCTTGGCAATCTGAACAATAATAATAAAAATGGACACATCTCTGAAAACATACTACTGGTACAAAGGTGTGGAATTCTTGACTCTTCTGTGTAGTCATATGTTTGAAAATACCCATGCTGGCAATGTGTTCTTTTTTCCCTTCCAAAAATCATTTTAGGTGTTTTAGACAGAAAAAAAGAAGATGAAATCAATAAGCATCTCCCTGAAATAATCCCATCGAATCTCACAATACATTTTAGAAGCATAAAAAAAGATATTTGGGATTTGGACACACTACACAAAAAGTTAGGGTGACTTTTAAAAGTACTAGTATTTGTCAGTGATTTTCAGTGCTCAAAGGCAGTCATGTCTGATGTTTACACTAAGTCCCATCAAAGCAATAAACCAAGAGTGTGATCACTCAGATTTCAAGGAAAAGCACATTTGCGTCTGCCAACTCTGTAATCCCTTTTGAGGTTCAGCATTGAGAAAAAGTAATTTGAAAATTGTAACTGTTTCCTAGAATTGACCATGTTAAAGTAGATCCAGATCATCTTTTTAATGAAAATGATAGGTAAAATACTATACAGGGATGAGAAGGAACAAACTATCATTGCAAGCAACAGCATGAATGAATCTTCACAAACAGAATGTTGAGCTAAATGAGCCAGACGCAGAAGACACTGTTTGAGTCCATTGGTATGAAGCCTAGAAATAGGCAGAACTAATCTATGGCGTCAGGGTGTGCTTACCATTCAGGGATAGTGTTTTGGAGGGCATGGAGAGCCTTCTGTGATTCTCATAAGGGTTCCATTTCTTGATCTAGGCTCTGGTTACACAGGTGTGTTACTTAAATTAGTTGAGCTGATTACACTTACGATATGGGCACTTCTCTTTATTTGAGTATAACATGCTTCAACCAAAAATTTCAGAGACTCTGACAGTCTTTGCCTCGAGGGAGATAACTTTTTGCCTAAGGTTCTTAGTAAAGCCAATCTGCATCCTATCGAAGAAACTTAAATTGTGATTATAAACACACTAAAATGTTTGGCCAGATTTTAAGATTGTTCCTTTAGACATCATCTATGGCTTAAGTGATTACTAGGGTCTCTGCTAGACAGTGATCCAAGGAAGCCACTTGTTCCAAATTCTAGCCACGCATGACATCTCATTGCATTTCTTCTAACGTTGGCTGTCAAAAGCATTTTGGATGTACTGAAGTCAAGGGGATTTTGCATAAAACTCAGGTAGAGAATTGAATCTTGATTGCCTGGAAATGCTACTGTTGTATGAGCATTATTCAGTTCCACTTTCGCCAAGATGAAATTGCTTCGTAGATACAATATTTTCTTAAGGAAAAGAGTCAAATATATATAGCACGTGAAGGCCCAAAGCATCTTGCCGTGTTTTTACTTCGTTGATTTCTTAGTACCCATCCAGCTCCTGGCATTAAATTCACCTCAGAAAGAACTTTACTGTTATCAAGGGGACACTATACTTTTTCATTAATTCAGTCCAACTTTCCTTAAAGCAAATAAGCAGAGCGGCACAAAGAATGCAAGTTTCGACTTGGCATGCTAGTGAATAAAGCTGGTATGAGCACAAATGGTTATTTGGAACTAAAAATAGGTCAGATTGTCTATCATTTCAATTTTTAAAAGAAAGGCATTTAAAATTGATCTTGAAACATAGCATTTAGTATCATTACACAGCGTGTGCAACATAGCGGGTTTGAAAATACTTAGTGGATATCCTGGAAGCTCTTATCACAGTAGACCACTGCACATTCAAAAATCTGTCCATCACGTGGTGGTTGCTATAGCAACAGCCTAATTCCAGCTGGAGAGAAGAGGATCACTCTGCTGGCTCCCAGGGAACTCTAGGTTGGCTTTCCTCCACTGTCCAGGTATAAACTACATTACAAGTTGGTGGGGCACAACATCTACCAGGAAATATCGTCCTGGGGGCCATGAATGGAGGGCCTTTCTGCTGCCTCTTGTTTATTTGCTTACAAGTTATGTCATGATGCTCACCAGGTGGATGTCTTGTAATTACTTCTGATGCTTTGGTTTTTGATCAAGAATCTATATTAAGAAAAGCAATTTTACATAATTTAAACATTGTTTTTGCTTTTTCTCTGCTGCTGGAAATCTTGTTACCATTTCCTGGCTGACATCAGGACTTGTGATGCCTGGAGGGATATTTAATGCTACCAATGGAAATTCCTGCTAATCTTCTCCAGATGGGATGGGCCGACAGTGGTTTCCCGGCTGGAAGCTTGTTCTGACTGATTAGGAAGAGGCTCCCTTTCGTATGTCTGATAATGGCCCACTGTCCTACCATGTTTCAACATGTGGATTCAATTCTGAGTTCGCACACCAGAAGTATGCCTGTCCAGTGTCCATTATAAAACCTCAGGGTCATATATAAATAAATCCAGGAGGCACAACAAGCTTCTCGTTAGATCTATATAGCTTCTTGCTCTTAAATGCCTTTAAAAATATCCATTAAAAAGCAAACACCATAGGAATATCTCTTTGTAGGATGGATTTATGGGTTGTGATATTTTTCTTTCTTTCTATTCTGTTTTCTACCACCATGTCATATTACTTTAATAGCATTAAGAAATCATACCTGATTATTTAAATTACTGTAATTTTAACTCTTCATCTTGAAATAGTTTTAAATCTATAAAAAAGTTGCCAAACTGAACAAAAAATTCCTGAATTCCTTCATCAAACCACATCAAGTGTTAATGTTTACTTTTTTTTAATTAAATTTTTTTTTTTTAATTTTAGAGAGAGAGAGAGAGAGTGTGAACAGGGGAGAGGGGCAGAGGGACAGAGAGGGTGAATCCCAAGCAGGTTCCACATTCAGCGGGGCTCAATCCCATGACCCTGCAGATATGATCTGAGCTGAAATCAAGAGTTGGCTGCTCAACCAACTGAGCCACCCAGGTGCCACAAATGTTAACATTTTCTAAAACCACAGTGCAGTTATTAAAAGCTTATTTATTCATTGAAATTCTATAGTAGGGACATTTCCCTCCCTCCCTCTATCTATCTATCTATCTATCTATCTATCTATCAATCATCTATCTATCAATCATCTATCATCTATCTATCTATCATCTATCATCTATCTATCTATCTATCTATCAATCATCTATTTATCTGTCATCACTCATCTATCTTTATGTCACTATGGACTCAGATATTTTCATTCTATGAATTAGAATCCCTTTCTATAATTATTTTATTGCTTAAATTGTCCCACATTGGGCCATCAGGAGCCCTTTCAAGATGTCTCCTGTGTCCTTTGGCCATCAACGACAGTATCATTCTTTGAGAACTGCCTTATTCTTTGGTGCCTTAAGAGTATTTCTAGCTTGTCAGGGAAGGTGATGTGGAAAAGGGAACTTTCAACCTAAACCTTCGAAAAGCTAGGATTAGGACCAGCAAAAATGGGGAAAGGTCATGGGCAAGGCACTACTTCTGTGTGTAATACTTAGGGATGAAGAAGAACAACAGAAATCTGTACAAAAGTAAAAAGAAAAGATGTTCAAAATTCATCCTGAACTGTCTCTGCCTCCATCCTGGATTTTAGTCACTACTTGTTTTTCATTTATGTATGTATATGTGCATGTACATATGTATATGTTTATTTGTTTTGGAACAGTGTTTGGAAACAAAATCAGAGTGCTAGATGAACTGTAGTTTATTTAAAACAAAATCTCAGAGATAACTTTTTTAGTTAACTTTTTTTTTTGCTGTTATTAAAAAGTATGTTTCAGAACCAGATGTTACTTGAAACTGTATTTCTCATACAGAGTATCACATTTTTTTGAAAGAAGAAATGCTATTTCCTTTCTGATTACAAAAGTAATATATGTGCACTGTGGAAAATTTTTTATTTTACTTTTAATTTTTTAAATTTAATTTAAAATTTTTTTTAATGTTTATTTATTTTTGACAGAGAGAGAGAGACAGAGCATGAGCAGGGGAGGGGCAGAAAGAGAGGGAGACACAGAATCTGAAGCAGGCTCCAGGCTCTGAGCTGTCAGCACAGAGCCCAAAGCGGGACTCAAACTCACAGACCGAGAGATCATGACCTAAGCTGAAGTCAGACGCTCAACCGACTGAGCCACCCAGGCGCCCCTGGAAAATTTTTTAAATAGAGAAAAAGCACAAACAAAAAAGTAAAATAATTTAGTTCTCATTCCCAAGTGGTAATCACAGTTAACATTTTTTACATTTATCTTTTTTCTTTGAATTATTTTTTAAAGTTTATTTTGAGAAGGAGAGAGAGAGAGAGAGAGAGAGAGAGAGAGAGAGAGAATGTAGGAGGAACAAAGAGGGAGAGAGAGAAAATCCCAAGCAGGCTCTGCACTATGAGCCTGATAGGGGGCTGGAACTCATATACTGCGAGATCATGACCTGAGCCAAAATCAAGAGTCAGCTACTCAAACAACTGAGCCATCCAGGCACCCCTTTCTTTGAATTTTTATACATTAAAGTAAATAAGAAACCATATTTGCATAATGCTATAATTTGCTTTTTAAAAACAATATGTTTTGAACATTTTCAGGCTATTAAAAATTCTTCTAAAACATTCCTTTCATAAGTGTAATATTAAATTGTGTTGATTCTACTTCTTGGAAATTTATGATATTTTTCAGTTTTTAATCTTTTATGTAATCTGACAACAAATATTCTTATACATAAATCTTTGAGCTCATCTCTGTATATATTGCAGATCATATTTAAAATTAAAAAATATTGGGGCGCCTGGGTGGCGCAGTCGGTTAAGCATCCGACTTCAGCCAGGTCACGATCTCGCGGTCCGTGAGTTCGAGCCCCGCGTCAGGCTCTGGGCTGATGGCTCGGAGCCTGGAGCCTGTTTCCGATTCTGTGTCTCCCTCTCTCTGCACCTCCCCTGTTCATGCTCTGTCTCTCTCTGTCCCAAAAATAAAAAAAAAAAAAATATTTTCTTATTTTTCTACAAACTAGTTTATAAGTAGCATGTTTTAATAATTTAAAAAAAAATTTTTTTTTAATGTTTATTTATTTTTGAGACAGAGACAGAGCATGAACGGGGGAGGGTCAGAGAGAGAGGGAGACACAGAATCCGAAGCAGGCTCCAGGCTCTGAGCTGTCAGCACAGAGCCTGACGCGGGGCTCGAACTCAGGGACCGTGAGATCATGACCTGAGCCGAAGTCGGACGCTTAACCGACTGAGCCACCCAGGCACCCCTAATAATTTTTAAATTAGGTATGGAAGCTTTCCAGAATGCTATATAAACAGGTTACTGCTTTTCAGTAGGTTGTCAAATTCAGAACCTAATTAGTTTTTTAGCTGTAGCCTGTGCTTACCAGGGTATACATATATTCTTACATAAATACATTCTATACATACATATATATATTATTATAATGGATATGAATACTTATATACAGTACTGACCGAAGTTAAATTGCCATTCTATCTATCTATCTATCTATCTATCTATAATCTATCTATCGCTTTACTAAGCTGTACTAAAACAATGGTTTTAGATGTCATTTTGACTTTGGTCAAATGACAATTGACTTTGGTCAATGTATATAAGTGTTCATACCTATTATGATAAGAATTTCACACACACACACACACAAAATAATTTCACAATTATTGTTCATAAAGTAAATCAATAGCATTCTGGATCTTATTCTGCATTCTTGATAAATTTTGGAATGGTCAGAAATTTGTTTGCACTAATTTAAATATCACTGAAATGGAAATAAGAGTTCAATCTTCAGGAGATACACAAATGGGTTGTGCTGATGGTGCCTATGCTCGAAACCAAGTTTTATACAATTGAACACTTATAGGAGTGTTAGGAACTCTGGGGACTATAGGAGTTTCAAAGAAAGAGGGCAGTGCATGGATTCCATAGTCCTGGGTGGCTCCTGAGAGGCAGCTGAACTTGTTCAGTTCTGAAATACAGCTAAGTTTTACTATGGCAGTACTTGTATCATCACAGTAAGAATAAAACGGCTGAAAGAA
Source organism: Neofelis nebulosa (assembly GCF_028018385.1). NCBI lineage: Eukaryota > Metazoa > Chordata > Mammalia > Carnivora > Felidae > Neofelis > Neofelis nebulosa. Next base: position 87,017,039 of record NC_080790.1, read on the forward strand.
GTCAGGGGGGAGATTTTGTGAATGGGGAATGACAGAGGTTTCTTGAGTCAGGAGCCTGATAAAATCATCTCCTGTGCTTTGTTCTCTAAACAGCCTTCCTTACATCTGAAGAACTATCCCCAAAGATGGGTAAGCCAAAACCAAATGTCAAATCCTGAGCCTAAGACAAAGTTTTCTCATCTTCCCTAACAGTGAAGAATCAGTAAGGCTTGGATTATGAAGAGACTGGACATCACATATTGTCATGGACTTCTGTAATATGATTGATTATATAGGTCCTATCAATAGTGTATCACAGTCCATTGGTGTGATGAGTTAATACATTTTTAGTCCAATTTTTATGTCTTAAAATCTATATTAAAGGGAGGAAAACGTCTCAGAAGGGTTTTATAATGACACATTCAATGTGCTATGGAAATTGACACATGAAATCGACACATGAAACAGCTTGTGAAACTCAATGATCATGCACCTAAATATATTTACAGGCCATTGCGCGTCCAGATATTGCTGAGGCACAAATAGATGCAGGCTGAGTGACGGAAGCTGTATGTCACACAGTCACACTGGAGTGCTTTCATTCTCCCCCCCACCCCCAGAATGTGTCTCGGTGTTATCTCCATGCAGCCATATGGCAAAGTGGATGAAGATACTATCTGCCCGCATACTTCTGAGAAAGTTAGGTGCTCATTTGGCAGGGATGGGCAAGCAAAGCTAAAAATGCTACTTCTCTTCTGGGATCTTGGCATCCTTTTTCTGGGCTCCAAGTTGGGGAAGACCATCTGAAATTGATGAAGCCCCTGGAGGGGAGGGGTGGGTGGAGGAATGAATCAGACTCAACAGCGCAGCATGTAATCCAAATAGGTGAACGACCACGGCTTCTACAAATATGATCACAAGGAGAAGATTTTAAGTACAGGGTTGCCGCTACAATTTTTTTTGCCTTCAGTAGAAATATTTTCCTATTTTCTGGACCATAAATAGGAGCATTGGCAGACATATAGTCTAACAAAAGTACAGAGTGTTTTGCTTTTTTGTTGTTGTAATTGAGGCTCTCTGACAAAATCTTAGACAAACGGTGGGCTGAGGTTTCTTACACGCTCCCTTCTCTTTTTCCATCTCAGTCTGGGATCCCCTGAAAGCCTGGCCCCCAGATTGTGAGCTTCCACCGTCAGAACAGAGACAGGATCAAGGTGCTTACAAGTCTAGGGTAGAAACAGCCACATGAGCTCAGCATCTCAATAAAAAGTTCGTGTTGGGGGCAAATTCCTGAAGGGAAAAAGACCCATTCTGGGGCATTTCCTCCTTGGCATGTTATGGCAGCTTTAATTTATATTTTGTAACCTAGGTGATTAGTGAGAGTCAGATACCACATTTGAAAGCAATACAAAATTTTCTTTCTAGTATTTCTACTGATGACATCCTTGTCAAGATTATAAGTCCCGGAAATAAGTAGTATTAAGGAATCTAAGTTTTCACAGGGACATTCAGCATACACTGGGCTCACTAGTGTTGTAGACAGGTCTGCTTGGTGGTAGACTGGGCTCACATCACTTGGCAGGGCATGGGGGTCACATGCTGAACAGACTTTTAGGTGAGTCCTCATAGCAGCTCAATAAATGCCAAGTGATGGCTTGATGGGGAAGCTTCTTTCAGAAGAGGATGGGATGTCTAGAACACTGAGGAGTCTGTTCTGATTGGCCCGAGGCAGGCAGTGCTGAGGTTGCAGGCTGAAGGCCTCATTCCCCATGGCTGGGACAGCAGAGCTGGCCAGAGACAAGTACTAATTACTGCTATTTTGTCATTTGTAACAGAAATCAAAGAAGGCAAGACCACACATCCTGAAACTTCTCATCATCTGTAATTAGCTCCTCATGAGGAGAGTCGTAACAGAGCCAGGAAATCAGTCATTTTGCCTGATTCACACTGGCTCCTGTTTGGAGATCCAGGGAGGGCAACTTACACAGATGACGTATTTATGCGAACAAAGGGCGCTCTGGTGGAATAGAGAACATACAGCAGGGAGCACTGGGTCTGTGCACAATAGGTTTTAGAAAGGATAGCAGGTATTTTGACTCAGTCAATGTTCCTCATTCGGGTGTATAGATAACTATCTTTTGGGATTAACCCTCTGTCATGGCACTTAGCATCCTGTACCAGAATCACAGATTTTCTGCTGATACCGAAGTCCCAGTCTTGTGACAATCAGATGTAGTAGCAGAAGCAGTGGTTGGGCACCCAGGACCTGTGCTGGTTCCCGGCCACCTGGAGGGCTGGCTGCTGGCAGCTCATGACTCTGTCCTCTGGGGATTGCTGCCTCCCTGCAGGAAGCTGCCTCATCTACAGTTATGCTTGAAGGGGTAGCCTACAATGGCTGTTCAATGGGAGAGACCTGTTCCTTTACCCCAATTGGGACAATGCCACAAGGTCGTGGGACTCCATAGTTTCTGGTGGGGCCTCTGTTTCAAGTGCCTCACAGCTCAGCTTCTCCCTCACTCCTCCCCAGAGTTGTTCCTGGGCATACTCCCCCATAAACCTCCTGTATGCCAACCTCAAAGTCTATTCCCAGGGAGCCCAAATGCAGCAGATACTGTAGCATCAAGCTGTTGAAGATGGGAAACTGCCATCTAGTTTTTGACATTGGAAGGCTCAGCTTCATCACATATAGCTGTTCTGGTCTGCCATGTTGTCCAAAGGAGTGTGTTTCAACCAGGGGAGATTTGGGCAGTCTGGAGATAATTTTGTTGGTTACTCCTGGTGGAGGGGGTGATAGGGGAGAGATACTACTGGCATCTAGTGGGTGCAGGTCAGGTATGCTGCTAAACATGCCACAATGCACAGGACAGAATGCACAGCAAATCGTCCAGCACCAAAATGTCCACAGTGCCAAAGCTGAGAAGCCCTGGTCTAACAATGAAACAATTCATGGCAGGAATTTTCTAGACAAAGAGTCCCTAGTAAAATCTATCTGCTAGGCCAGTGGTTCTCAATGTCAAGTGTGCATCAGAATCCGTGGAGAGCTTGTCAAGGCATACAATGCTGGGCCCACCACCAATCTCTGATTCAGTAGATCTGAAGGCTTTGGGGGGACTTGATAATTTGCATTTCCGGGAAGTTTCTGAGTGATTTTGACACTGTTGATCTGGGGACCTTACTCTGAGAACCATTGTGCTAAGCTCAGCTGTCCTATACCTGAAATTGTACCATCAAAGACATATGCCTTTGGGATGGCAAGAGCAATGCCTTGCTCAGATGCTCACATCCCACATTGAGCTCTATTTTTATCTTTCAGATACTCTGATTTGACTTGAATTTTGTTGTCCACCTACAATTCCTGAGGCAATGGGCAGGATAGGCACAGCACTGTTCAGCTTTGATGAGAGGGAAGTGTCTAGAAGGAAGCTGGCACTTGGGAGCATCTGTGTCTGGAAGGAAAACAACATAACACAATCATAAGACAGGGCTTCATAGGTTACACAATTCCATCAAACAGTGGGGCTGAGCCAGTGAGGTGGCTCTTTTTCCACCAGGGTTCTGGCCAGAGAGCTAAGGGTCTAAGAGTTCAGGTGCCATACAGATCATTGACTGATCACTGGCCATGCACAAAATGGAACTCAAGCTTAGCCCCGCTACACCAAGTTCTTGTCTCCCAAGGCTGCCCCAGACCCGGGGACACAACAAGGACAATTGTCAAATAATGACTGAGCATCAACCGTGAGCCAGGCTCCATCTGGGACTGGGCATGTAGGCAGCGGGCCAGACATAGATCAGGCCTGTCTATGGGGTTTGCACATGAGGGAGCAGACAGGAAGGAAAGAGGGCAGAGAAATCCATGCTGAGGAGCAGAATGAAGACAGGAGAAAGATATGGCATGTTTGTGGTGAGGGCTTACATTTCTTTTTAAAATTTTTTTTTTCAACGTTTATTTATTTTTGGGACAGAGAGAGACAGAGCATGAACGGGGGAGGGACAGAGAGAGAGGGAGACACAGAATCAGAAACAGGCTCCAGGCTCCGAGCCATCAGCCCAGAGCCTGACGCGGGGCTCAAACTCACGGACCGTGAGATCGTGACCTGGCTGAAGTCGGATGCTTAACCGACTGCGCCACCCAGGCGCCCCTAGGGCTTACATTTCTGATGGGACACCAGAAGGGGCTCACCAAGGTGGCTGATTTGAGTCAAGACCTGCTTGAAGGAAGGGAATCACCTTCTACCCTGGGGTGAGAGCCAGCTCAGAGGCCTTAGGGTGGGGTGGGCAGGCATAACTGAAAACAAGGAGGCCAGGGTGGCTACTGTGGGGCCAAAAGGGGGAGAAGAGGTCAAGACAGACTGTTGTAGACACTTTGGGTGAGACGGAAGACTTTGGCTTCGGCCCTAAGTGAGTGGGGCAGTCACTGAGGTTTTGTGTGGAAGGGTGCCTAGTCTTATGTATATTTTAACTAAATGATTCTACTGTAAAATATAGGGTGCAAGGGCAGAAGGAAGGAGATGTGAGGTGTGAAAAGACCACTAAAACATCCCAATGAGATGGTGATAGAGGTTTGGCGCTAGGAGGTGGCAGTAAGGGTGGTGGAAAGTGAGTCTTCCTTCTTCACCTCCTTGAAAGTGTGTTGTGGGCTGACTCTGGTTGTTGGAATGCCCTGTTGTTGCACTGTGGGTGAGCTGAAGCTTAAAGAGATTTCCTTGTTAGGTGGCCAATGTTTCTATAAACTGGCTATTGTCAGGGGTTGGGTGTCGTATGGGCAGATCATGAGACAAGGGTTCATGTGAATGTGACTTACTTGGAAGTGTTCTTGGGAAAATTCCCATGAGAGGTGTGGGGAAGTGAAAGGTGACCAGCTAGCTCAGTTTGCCCATGACCGAGAAGTTTTCAGAATGTGGAACTTCAGTGCTAAGACCAGTACAGTCCTAGGCAAACCAGGGTAGGTGGTTATCCTAGCTGAAAGGGGAAGGGGAGGAGACCAGTACAAATGTGTTGCCAACAAGATCCCACAGAAAGTAACTTTGGCTCCAATGCTGGGGATGAAGTGCTGGGTACTTATTCCACTGCACCACTCTGTTGTGGATGAAGAGCTATCTATGACCCCAATTCCCAGGCACTTCCAGATTCTGACTCAGGCAAAGTGGCTCTAGTAGACTAAGAACAGCCTCTGTCAACAAGGGGAAAGAGGGAGTTTTGAAGGACAGATGCCAGAGCCTGTGGGCATGATTGCTACTGGGATGGAGGGAATAGGGCAAAACCCTGCTGCCTCTGCTATAACTCTTTACTAAATCTTTACCTTGGTAACTGGAGGATGAAAACACACATCACCTCTGAGGATTTCTCTTGAACTCTGAAAGTTCTTTGAATGCTGTGAGACTGAAGAATTCTTTGTTTTGTCTTGGTTTGTTCCCTGTATTTAAGGGTCTGATGTAGCTGCAACCTGAAACTGTCTGATAAGCAGGTAAGTACAGGTCCCATCCCTCCTGGATGGAGACTTTGCTGGAGGAGGGGAAGGTGGGAAGCCTGCAGGATTCGGTCATCTGCAGACACTGAGTCACAAATGGTAGAAGCTGCTTGTTAACTTCCAGATGGATCACAGTTAGCACAATGTTATCATCATGACTTTCTTTGCAGTATTGTCAAGAATACTAACAGTATTCTCAGTTATTATGGCAATTTATCTTTGGGTAACCAGTTACATGCAAAATGTGCCAAAACTTGTTTGATGCTTCATGGAAGGTAGATTAATTAATGAAATCTGCTACTTGCTTCACAGTAGTTTACAAATAAATTGTAACTTCCTAAAAGCAATGATAAGCTATCTCTTTGAAGAAGTATAATTTTATTTCTTAATTAATAAAAGGTCATTATGTTAATTAGACTATGTGGAAATTGAATATGAAGATCATTATAACTATTGTATATCTTTTTAAGTTAAGATATCTGCAGGGAAAAAAATTTAAAAAAATTCCAGTAGTTGTGTGCATTTAAGTGGGAGGTAATATGGGCTTTATTTAAAAAAAAAAATGAGCCGGGGCGCCTGGGTGGCGCAGTCGGTTGAGCGTCCGACTTCAGCCAGGTCACGATCTCGCGGTCCGTGAGTTCAAGCCCCGCGTCAGGCTCTGGGCTGATGGCTCGGAGCCTGGAGCCTGTTTCCGATTCTGTGTCTCCCTCTCTCTCTGCCCCTCCCCCGTTCATGCTCTGTCTCTCTCTGTCCCAAAAATAAATAAAAAACGTTGAAAAAAAAATTAAAAAAAAAAAAAGAGCCATGGAAAAAATCACCATAGGCCTATATATTTTTCCTTTGAGCTAGTAGAACCCATATATATATTTTTCTCTAAAGACAGATTCCATTAAGGTAAGTTCCAGTTCCTTTTCATTGAGTTAAAAATGCTATAAGGATGTTATTATAAACCTTGTGTTAACTATGTTTTTGGACTAATGTTTGGAAAATGTTCAGGACTTGAGTTTTCTGGTTTGGTCTCTGAAGTTTGTGGTTGCCTCTATTTTACATCATGCTATCAGAACATGTCCCTGACATTGACAAGCCCATTTCCTATGCAAGGAGCAAGGAGGGTGGCAGCCAGAAAAAGAGGACAAGGGCATCTGAAGCAAATTTGCCATGGAAAGAAAATGTAACATTGGCTAATTATTCATAAATTTATTAATCCAACAAAGATTTATGGAATTCCTCCAAAGTGCCAGACTGTGGTAAGCACATAGCCAGGCACTGCTTACAGTTTTAGGGAGAAGATAAATAAATGGGTGAGTATGATACTCTATGTACTTAGGAGTTTTACCTCTCTCCAGAGGGCAATGAGGAGCCTGTGAAATATTAGGAGTATGGGAAAGTTTCCTGGAGGAAGTGCTTCCTGAGCTGATCTTCGAAAGGCAAGGAGAGGTGGCTTTCAGGATTGTCAGGGAAGGAAGCAGCGTGTGGAAAGGCAGCATGTGGAAAGCAAGGCCCTCGATAGACTCAGAGCGCTAGTCCAGTGAAGAGATTCTCTTGTGATGTGATTAGGGTTGGTGGTTGTCAGGCTCAGGCTACTGGTTAATGCAAGTTATTATTAAAAAGTACATGTGCTTTAAATATTTTAGGTTACATTTTAGCGTATGCATGTTTGTCCAATTTTTAAATAAAGGGCCAATGCCTTTTCTTGATTATATAATTACACATTTTCTTCTTTGCATGGGCAATGCATCCCCTGGATTCCCATTTCTCTTTCTTTCAAGTGAAATGAAAAATTGAAGTCACTTGGAAACAACTTTCTTGAGAAAATTTCCAAAGATTTACATCCTCTCTCAATGTTTTACTGTGGTTTTATCCAAATTAAAGAGCAATTATTTTTATGAACTCTTCTTTTATCAAGTCTTTCCAACACATTCAGTTTAGTGTTCATAGAAATAACTTGTTTTCATCTTTATGGTATACTGATTGTTATCTTTTTAATTAAATTATATTATGACAGTAAGTGCTAGCATAAACAATTCTGGGAAGAGCTGTCTCCAGATGATCACTAACACAGTTGGTGAAGCATGGTTTTGTGGGCCTGCTTGAAAGGAAGTAGCCTGTCTATTGCAAGGCAGCCTGTTTTACAGAAGGATAAAAGTATCGCCGGCTAATCCTGCTCATTCAGCAAAATGAAGGAATTTAGGGAATTTAGAATGGAATTCAAAATGGCAGAAGTATAAGGTTCAACAATTATACAAATTGATATTAAATAACATAGTAGCAAGCATATTAATGACCTTATCTGCATAAAATGTTCAAATTTTATCTTGCCAGATATAGAAAAATGTTTTAGATTGTCCATCAAGTAGAGTAGAAACGGTACATGCTAGGAGATGACTTCTATGGATCAACACTTGTAGGGAATTGAAGGCAGAGCATGAACTGTAACAAAAGTTACAGCTGATCCAGGGGAGCTCTGGAGCTAGGATGGCCCTTCAGAGTTGTCCTGTCTCAAAGAAAAAAAGTCCTTCCTTTATACCAAACTCCCATCTCCTATACTTACCGATTACTGGATGTAGGCTGCCCTCAGGTACAGGGAGTCACATATCTGGTCTTTGTTCCCAGGTCCTGCCACCGAACTTCTGCCTGCCACCGAAGTTCTGCCACAGAACTTCAAACCCTTGGGATTTCCTCAGTGATAGGACTGTCTTTGTTCTGCTAGTGAATTAATTCAAGGTGGTCCCCTAGATAGCTTCAGGATGCAGTTGTTACTGGAATAGCAACCATAGTAATTGGGGGAGGGTGGAGGGATTGGAAATTGAGTTCAATCATGTGAACAATCATTTAATCAAATATGCCCTATAAAAATCTCTGGACACTGAGTCTCAATGGAGCTTCCTAGATGATGAACACATTAATTTTCTGGGAGCATGATGCACCTGTGAATAGTATAGAGGAGATCTGCGTACCCTACCTGCACTTGACCTTACCCTGTATATCTCTTCATTTGGCTGTTCCTGGTCTATATCCTTTACAATACAGTTTTAAAAGTCAGTATAGTACTTAAAGTGAGTTTGTGAGTTGCTCTAGTGAATTATTGAAATTGAGGGGGTTGTAGGAGCTCCTGAATTTATATACAGCTGGTCAGAAGTGCAGTGGGTCCCCAGTACTTTGAAGTGGAGGACAGTATTAATCTGCATTAGCAAAGATGCCATGTGAGGCACACACTGCAATTGGGATTGCTCCTCCACTGAGACTGTGGTAGACATCTGTCATCCTCCAGTGTCTGTCTGGATTTTTAGAGGCTAAACTGGTGATTTAATGTGGTTATGTCAGGGACCAGCACCACTATATCCTATATGGGTTTTGGGGTAATACCAACCTCTGATACTGCCCAGGATGCAAAGCTGTTTTTGATTTACTATATTGGCATGGCTGGCAGGTGGGGGAGAGGGTGATTCAAAGACTTATATTTGTTTTTCTCTAAAATGATAGCTCTTACATCACATGTCAAGGAGTCAATGTGTGGATCCAGCCAAATATCACATATGTCCTTTCCAATTATGATTTGGGTGGCAGGGGAAATGACCACGAGGTGTGTCAAGGACTCATTGGATCTATCATAAGGTAGATCTGAGCCAAGACTCCATTTCTTAGGTTTTGTACACTCCTATGCCAACAGGGATGCCATGACACCTTGGGTCTCTCAGGGTCTTATCAACTCAGACACTGTGTATCACAGTCACTGAAGTATTTGGGTGCTTTCCTTTCCCTGGTGTATGATTACTCAAGTGAGGGAATGTATGTTCTTTTAGAAAAGGACTGTTGGATCCTCTGTTCCACCCCCTCTCTGCCCCTCCTGCTGTTGCACGCACTCACTCTCTCTCTCAAAAATTAATAAACTTAAAAATAATAATAATAATAATAATAAAAGAAAAGGACTGGTGATATTAGTGGACATGCTTGCATAGTATTTCATGGTTATTTCCCCTAGAGACCTGGCCTCTTCTTCAGCCTGTAGGATCTGGGTCTGAACATTTAAGTTCAGAAACTGGGAATGTGATTGTGACATTTTATTGGGGCAGCTATTCTTTCTTCTCACCATTTATCCTTGTTTTATCTTCATTTTAGACTGAATATTACCCTTGTCTATCTGTCTATCTTGTTTGAAAGCATGACATGATATGTTATCTCTGTTGTTTTTTGGCTGTTACAGTGACCTTGCATTTATTATGAAAATTGCACTGTCTTGCTTCTGTTGTTTAAGTACAGCACTCAGGCTCTGTTATTTTGGGATTTTGTCACCATTATCATTACCATAGAACCCAGGGCTGTAACATCACCTCCTACTATCAGCCCTGGTCTATAAAGTACAGTCATCTCTGAGATTCTCAGTGATGCAACTGTCCCTCGAACTAGTGTAGTTTTTATTGCTTTAGTGGTATTTCCCATGCTTCTGACAGAACATTGCCTGATAGCTGGTCTTCTGGGTGTGCATAGGACATTCCCTCTAATAGGTCTATTTCTCTGAGCCTTGGGTCCTTTATTCCATTTTCTGTCATGGTCCTTCTGGTATACTGACTTCACATACATGAACCAACACTTTCTCCAATGTTCTAAGAAACATAAAAGCATGGCATTAGCACGGTCTTCTGGGGTCTTTGTCAGGATATTAAATCCTATATCGTAGGACAGTATTCCATATGCATAAACTTTTGTACAAACTTCTCTGCTTCCCTTGATTCAGACCTTCAGAATACAGTTCTATACATCAACTCTTGCTAGCTCATGTTTGGTGGGTCCTGTGTCTTCTTTGGAACATAGTAATTTTGTCTCTAGTAGGCCTAGCCCCTTCCTTGCAAGCTTATGAAATGACTTAACCTGAGTTACTGATTTGTGTCTAGGAGAGGAATTATGAGTAGTTCCTAAAGGAGGTGTATATTGTCTTATAAGCCACAGACCTACTTATCATCTTCAAGCAAGAGAAGAGAACCTTAGCATATAACAGGAAAGAGTTATATGCTAGCAGGCCCAGAGATTTCAAAGGGATCTACATCTAAAATTTTCAAGTCCATGAGCCCAGATATTCTGATTCTGTGACCTGGGGCCCCACTCCTTTCCAAGAGCACTGACTTTGGCACAGAAAAATTTTGGGGGTTAAAGATGTAACTTCCTCTGAAGCTCTGCTACTCTTTTAAGTATGTCCTGGATTTGATCCTAAGCTTTTCCTGCCCTTCAGCTACAGAAGATGAAAGTCACTCTTTATGATGCCAAAGCAGCTCTCTGACTCTTAGACTTATCCAGATTAGTCACTGTCAGCCTTTTATTTATTTATTTTTAATGTGTTAACTGCACTGAAACATGGTTACCTGATTCCATAGTCCTTCATTTCCACTTCCCTGAAATTCTCAAGCACTGAGGTACTTCCCACTCCAGTGCAATCCTTTCTGTGGTATCCCATCCTAATTCACTGTTGGTGAAAGTTAATGTCACAGCTACTGGATGCCTGGGGCTATTTACGCTCCACCTACCCGCCAGTGGTAGGTTTCTCATTGGCAGCTGACTGGGGGTAATCTACTTCCCAAACCCCATGTTAGAATTAGCTTCCTCTGACCACTCCTGGCACCAAGTCTTAGATTAAGTCTTCAGGAAGCAGACCCTGAGACAGAGATTCTTTTGCATGGAGGTATTTATTAGAAAGTGTTCCAAGATCAACATCTATAGGGAAATGAAAGAAGTAGGAATAGGCAGAGGGAAGAAGTGAACTGTGGGGCACAACCCATAATAAACTCTAGAGCTGAGATGGCCCTTCAGATTTGTCCTGAGTAGAGGTAAGGTAGTCAGGCCTTTATATTCCTGCATTGACTAGTCATTAGATGTGGGCTGTTCCCAGGGTTGGGGTGACCTTGGCTAGAGCTGCTGTCTTTGGTGGAGGTCAGCTCCTAGAGGGTCACTCGGGTGGAGGCCAATAACCTCCCAACACCACCGGCAACTGGGGAGTACTCAGTTCTGAAGGAAGGATCAAGGTTATACACGGCAGATCCACTTCAAGAATTTCAAATTGGGAAATTAACATAATCAAATTCTGTCTTTACAATAATCATCCTGTCACAAGTAAGAAGAAAGAATTAAAAGAGTTCATGGCTAATTGATCATGCCATACTGATAAATACATTTTTATTTATATTTAAACTTTTATCTATATTATTTATATCTATGTTTATTCATATTTATATTTGAAAGACAACACATTTCTACCGTGGAAAAACTCCAAGGTAGGAATGGCAGTACATACATAGAAAAATATAGTCTATAAATGACAGTAATTCAGTCAGGTTATTTCCATTTCTAGCCCTCATAAATCTTAATATAATTCCATTGTTAGTCAATTCACTAAAGTGTTTTCATTCCAGTGCCATGATGCAGCTGAAGTAAAGAGGTAAGTGCATTCTTACTTAGTGATAGCAGGTTAAACAAACTGAGATTCTTATGTAAGTTTCATGAGCATCGGGATATGGAGAGAGTTATAATGGATGTAATAATAATGAGAAATAGATCTAAAGCTAATGAATAAAAGAGGGTAATGGACTTTGTGAGCACTTAGTCCCTGTTCAATCTATAGCCCTGGTGGAACATAAAGGAAGAGGAGACGTGAAATAGAAAGATGCAATAGATGCGCGAGGTTAAAAAAATTCTATCTTTTTGCTTTATGGGAGTAACCTATAAGTATACACCTTGTAAGGAATATGAAATATGAAATATGGAAATTAAAATTAAAAAGTAAAAAATAAAAACATTCCATAATCCTATCACCAGAAGATAATAATTGTTAAGATCTCCATGATTTCTTTTATGAGAATACTTTTAAAAAATTCTTTATATTATGTATTATAACTGTAATATATGTATTTCCTTAATATCGTGTCATACTTTTTTTTTCATCAAAACAAATTATTTGAAGACTCTTACTTTTAATTCTGGTGTAGCATTCCATCCATCATATAAATATATCCTTTATATTGGACATTGGGGCAGTTCCACGTTTTTGTTTTTTTTTTTTTTTTTGTTACTATAATCAATGTTGGGAAGAATAGTGTTTTGTAGAAAAATTTCAATAGAGGTCTTGTTAATTTCTGAAGAAACACTTATAAAATCAGGGATAATGGGTCAAATCACATAACCTTTTTTTTTTTTTAAATTTTTTTTTTTTCAACGTTTTTTATTTATTTTTGGGACAGAGAGAGACAGAGCATGAACGGGGAAGGGGCAGAGAGAGAGGGAGACACACAGAATTGGAAACAGGCTCCAGGCTCCGAGCCATCAGCCCAGAGCCTGACGCGGGGCTCGAACTCACAGACCGCGAGATCGTGACCTGGCTGAAGTCGGACGCTTAACCGACTGCGCCACCCAGGCGCCCCAAATCACATAACCTTTTTAAAGGCCCTTAATTAAATCACCAAATTATCTAGAAATGTGTTCCAGTTTCTATTCCCCTCAGCAATGCATGTGTATGTTCATCTAACTACACATTCTTTTCAGAATGGATAATGGTTTTAACTTTCTGCCAACGTGATAGAAATAAATGATTTTGTTGTTGTCGTCTTGTTTCACATTCTTTTAGTAACTAGTGCTAGCTTAGCTGTTTGAGTCTTCTTATAAATGGTGTTCCCAGAGCCACACCCGTAGGGCAGATTGGTGCTCATGTAACCCCTCAGCTAGTTCTGAGTTTCTGATGCACATTCACACTGAGCAGCTCTAGATGTTCCTAGAGAGTTTGCTGATCTGATAGGACATCAAATACTACACTTCCCAGGGTGTGAAGTGTCTATGTGTTTGGAACTGTACTGTTTTGGAGTGAATCGTGTCCCCCTTCTTTCCCCCATTTTCATGTATTGAAGTCTTAATCCCCCATACCTCCAAATAAGACTTTATGTGGAGATAGGGTTTTTACTGGGGTAACCAAATTATAGTGAATCCATTAACTCATCAACAAAATGAAAAGGAAACCCACTGAATAAGAGAAAATATTTGCAAATCATATATCTGATAAAGAGTTAATATCCAAAATATATAAAGAATTCATGCAACTCAATAGCAAATAAACAGTCCAAATTAAAAAATAAATAGAAGCTCCAAATAAACATTTTTCCAAAGAAGACATTCAGATGGCCAACAGGTACCTGAAAAAGTGTTAAACAACACTAATCATTAGGGAAATGTAAATCAAAACCACAGCAAGATACTATGCACTTGTAAAAATGCTATCCAAAAGATAGATAACAAGTGCTGGTGAGGATGTGGAGAAAAGCAAACCCTCGTGCACTGTGAGGTGGGAATGTAAATTGGTGCAGACACTGTAAAAAAACAGAATGGAGGTTTTTTAAAAAAATTAAAAATACAACTATAATATGATCCAGCACTTGCATTTCTGGGTATTTATCTAAAAGAAAAAAACTGAAAACATTAACTCAAAAAATATCTGTACCCCATGGTCATTGCAGCATTATTTACAATAGCCAAGACATGGAAGCAACCTATGTGTTCATTGAGGGATAAATGGAAAAATAAAGTGTGATATCTATATGTCTATACATAAATAATGTGATATCTATCTAAAATGGAATATTATTCAGCCATTTTAAAGGAAATCTTGGGGTACCTGCGTGGCCTGGTTAGTTAAATGTCCACCTCTTAATCTCAGCTCAGGTCTTGATCTCAGGGTCATGAATTCAAGCCCCACATTGGGTTCCACACTGGGCTTGAAGCTTACTCAAAAAACAAGCAAACAAGCAAACAAACAAACAATAGGAAATCTTGCCATGTGTGACAACATGGATGGATCTCAAGGGCATTAAGCTAAGTGAAATAAGTCAGACAGAGAAAGACAAATGCCATATGATTTCACTTATATGGGAATCTAAAAAGAAGCAAACAAACAAACCAAACTCATAGATACGGAGATAGTTTCCAGAGGTGGGGGATGGGAGGGTGGGCAAAACAGGTGAAGGGTGTCGAAGGGTACAGACTTCCTGTTAGAAACTAAATGAGTCACGGGGATGTAATGTACAGCATGGTAACTATAGTTAATACTCCTGTATTGTATAATTGAAAGTTTCTAAAATAATAGATCTTAAAAATTCTTATCACACTTAAACAAATGTTGTAAGTATGGTGATGGCTGTTAACTAGACTAAGTGATCATTTTGCAATGTGCATGGATATCAAATCATTATGTTGTACACCTGAAACAAATACAATGTCAACTAGATGTCAAGTAAAAAAAAAAATAAGTCCATCAGGGTGGGCCCTAATCTAATAAGACAACGGTCCTTATAAAAAGAAGAAATTTGGCCACAGAGACATGCACAGAGGGAAGACAATATGGAAAGACTTAAGGAGAAGATGGCCATTCACAAACCAAGGAGATCCTTGCCTCCTGGCCCTTGGGAGGAAGCTCCCTTGCTGATCACTTGATCTTGGGCTTCCAGCTCCAGGACACTGAGGCAGTAAACCTTTGCTGTGGAAGCCATCAGTCCTCGGTCCTTTGTTATGGCGGCAGTAGCAAACTAATACATATACATCTCAGAATCTGAATGTCCCATCCATCTTTTTCTCCTGCACAGTTCTTTTCTGCACGGTTGAAGTAGAGCACCTTCAGGGAGCCTGTCCACACCTGTTCCCTGCCCTGTGGAGAATGGCCCATGTGGCTGTGGTGAGCTGTGCAAGCTTGTCGTCTCTATCCTACTGTGGCCCTGATCTACACCTGGCTGCTCAGAGCCTGCCTGTTGGACGTGCAGAGGCAGCACCTAGACCCAGACTGCAAAGTTCTGGGTCTGGGAGATAATGAGTCATGGAGGTCTCAGGGGTCATCACAGCCCTTGCAGAGGTAGTCTTTTGGAAGAGAGGGGAAGGGAGAGAAACACAGAGCCAGGAGAGTGTGGTTTGTGAGACATGAAATGGTGTTTTAGAGATTTTCTGTTCAGTTGTAACACTTGAGAGGCTGTTCTTCCTTCCCTGGTTCTATGGGCTCTATTACTCCTTTACTTCTGGTGTTTCCACAAGAACCGTCAGTCCTAGATCTTGGAGAGAAGTACAAGTTTTCTGCCTTTTCTGTGTATTCCTCAGCATTTTAGTGGAGAGAAGGGAGAGGCCGCACCAGGGACTCCTTCTCAGGAGTCATTAAAATTTTTTTTATGTTTATTTATTTATTATTTGAGAGACACAGAGAGAGAGAGAGAGAGAGAGAGGGAGAGAAGGAGAGAGAGAGAGAGAGAGAGAGAGAGAGAGAGAGCAAGCTGGGAAAGAGCAGAGAGAGAGAGGGAGAAAGAAATCCCAAGCAGACTTCGCGCTGTCAACACAGAGCCCAACACAGGGCTTGAACTCATGAACTGTGAGATCATGACCTGAGCCAAAACCAGGAGTCAGATGCTTAACTGACTGATCTACCCAGGTGCCTCTCAGGAGTCATTTTAAACCAGGTACCACAGGTTCAGTCTTGAAACAGCAACGCCTTTTAACTAAACACTACACAATTACCTTTCCTCTTTTATTTTGCAATGATTCGTGAAGATTTGAAAAACCTTCCTGTTCTCTCATAGGCCTCTATTTAAAATGTATTGTGAATGGCTAAAATAATAACCGTAATCAGGTAATAGCATCTTAACCACAGAAAAGCATGGTGAAGATTTAGTATATAAAGAACCTGTTCATGTGTGCATATACAGATAGTGTTACGGATATCCACTCTGGTTTCATTATAACAAATTATTCTCTTTCCTTTATCCCTTTATCTATCTACTTCCAAACATGATTAAAATATAAGATAAAGTCTTTGTCCTCAAATGAGTCATACCTTTGTTGGAATTTTTTTAGGGCAGTGGGGAGAGGAGAAAGTCAAACAAATAATTAGAATGGTGTTTCATGTGTTATGATATATATATATATATATATATATATATATGTCCATATATATATATGGACACTTAGAGCCTTGAAGTTGCTCAGGAGGCCCTTCCAGGAAAGTAACCCTTCAGCTGTGCCTTGAAGAAGGAGAACATTGTCAATTGTTTCAAATGATGAGCCTGAATGGCAAGGTCACAGGGACTGACCAGGAGACTTGAGGACAGCAGATGTGCATGGAAGGGAAGGGATGGATTTGAAGGTTCCTTCCATATCTAAAATCTTGTGGTCCCATGCTCCAAACTATGCTGATGGAACCATGAGAATCGGCTGTCATTAGGTTTTAAATAGTGGTGTTGCCGTTGGTTAAGGGAAAGCAATTATGTTCTACGTAAATAGGGCAAATAACCTTTCATTATCTGTGACCCATGGCTCGGAAAGGCTGACAGCACAAATCTGTGGGCTAGTGAAATATTTTTGTCTGCAAGGTTTTCCTAACTAGAGGATGGCCAGGTAGTTTGAGGGACACTGTATTCTCTGATGTGCTCTACTGCACCTCCATTTGTGACTCAACATCATAATCCTCCAGACAGCGGCAGATTCCCTGACCTCTCCCTGTGACATAAACAGTGCCAGCATGTGCCAAGACTATCCACGCTGCCTGTGACTTTCCCAGCTCCTGAGGGTCACAAACAGCCATGCAGCAGATGTCCGGCCTCCTTGCTTGCTCAGCTGATAGCTTCTCTTTGTGGCTTATTTTTACGACCTGGCAACGCCTGAGATGATGAGAGGATACAGCCCTCGTGTGTGTAAGAATTCTGGCTCCGAGGTTCAGTGAGGCTTCAGAGAGTTCCACTCATTTCCTCAAGTCCTCATGGGGCAGGGCTGGGGCTCCTGTTGACTTTAACATAATCCAAGGTCCTGTGGGCAAGTCGGTTTTCCCTGCTGTTTCTCTGCCAAAATATTAATGTTTTGCTGTGGCGGTGGTGGTGGTGGTGGTGAACTATGGGTAAGTTAATTGTTTTAGGGAAATAGGTAGATAAGAATAAGAAGAATTATCTCTCTGCAAATCTTCCCCAGCTTGTGTTTTGTAGACTCAGAAAGAGCTGAAGAGACCGGAATAGTAGGGAAAGTTTCCAGAGAAGAGTTAAAGGGCACAAAGCTATGCTCTGAAGGAAACAGGGCTCAGGAGGAGCTGGTGGCTCTGGAAGGCAGGTTCTTACTGCACAATTATAAAGCATCCCAGTGAGAAATAGAGAAGGAATTGGCAGAGAAGTGACATTAAAACAAACAAAAAAAAAGCGTGGCATGCATGATCCCAAAGTATAGCTCCAAAATGAACAGAGGTGTCTTCATCAAGGATAAAGATCATAAACGTGTGATTTTTTTAAAATTCAGGCTTGATGATGTCACTCCTTCTTAAAGTCCCATTCTCTGTGGAAAACAATCTCAAACTAGTTCACTTGGTATGTAAGATGCTGTTGAACACCATGTCCATTCCCCTGTCTCCTCCCCCCAGCCTATGTGTTCGATGTGTTAGGGGAGTCACTAAAAGTGACAGTTACAAAACCTGTTCCTAATCTATAGCATCCTTTGCACTTTGGGTGGTATGATGTCTGCTCTTCTTATTAGATTCTTTCTTTAGTCTGTACCATGCTTATATTAAGAAGTCAAATGTTAAAGGAATAAATAGAATATAAAAATGCCCATTAGGTTTCTTCATGTAGACAATTGCTAATAATTTATAAATAATTTAATTTATATTGTGCTAGATTTCTATGTATATGCTGCTATCATTGTATTAAATAAAATTGTGTGTATGTCTGCACATAATGCATATAATTTATATATATATATATATTTATGCATATATATGTGTAAATATATGTATTATATGTATATATGAAATTATAGGAATATATTCTTACAATTTTCTTCTTATCCCACCTAATATGACATTTTGAGCATCTTCCCATATTCATACACAAAGCTTTTTTTTCATTTATTTAATTTATCTTTGATTACTATTGTTTTTCATTTTAGAGAGAGAGTGTGAACAGAGGAAGGAGCAGAGGAGAAAGAAGGAGAATCTCAAGCAGGTATCACACTCAGCATGGAGCTTCACACAGGGCTTGATACCATGATCCTGGGATCGTGACCTGAGCAGAAATCAAGAGGGAGACATTTAACCAACTGAGCCACCCAGGTGCCCCTGTTCTAACAGCTATATTATAGCTGCATGCCTTGTTTAACCAACCCCTCTTAAATCTCATTTAAGGGTTTTGAATTTATCCATACAATAAACAAAAACATATTTGCATGTATATTTTGTGCAAATGTAAGTTTATTTTTATTATTTATTTTTTCATTTATTTATCCAACATCTATTTATGAAGCATTTATTCATAGAATCTGCTTAAAGCTTGCCTGTGTTATGAAGCCTAAAACTCCCACTCCCTAAACTAAGGCAGAATCCAGTCTCCCATCTCCCTGTTGATACATTTTTGTGTCTTTCCATCCTTTGGGACTGTGAGTGTTGTCATGGTAACAATGTTACCATTGTTCCGATTTCCCAAAAATACAATCAAGGTAAATCTTCAGATTATAGATTACGAAACTGAGTACTTCCCCAACAAACTCTACCCTGTTATTTCAAGCTTTTCAAAGAGAAGGATCTTTATGAGTTAGAATGGATTATGTAAAACCATGCCTCATTAACCACCTTTCTTGGAAGCTTTCCTACATGACAAATACAGATTAGGGAATGTTGTAGATAGAGACTATCTTGATTTCAGCAAAACACTTGAGATTAAAAGAAAAAGCAAGAAACAAAACTAACATGCTTATAAAGGAAAAAATGTATTCAATAATTGTATCAATAGGTAAATTTATAACTAATTGAACAACTGGGTCTAAAGAGTAGAGATTAATAAATCAACATCAATCTCAGGGAGATAAACTATAAGGGTCTGGCTCCATCCTGCACAGAGTGAAGTAGCAAATGTCTTCCCTAAGCCTCCTGCAACAGAATTATGCAAATGCTAAGTATTTAACTCTTTTTTAGGAGAGCTTCCATTTGTTTAGCCTGTGGTTTCTGGGACATACTGATACAACACGAATGAACTGGTTAGATTATGTATCTGCTCCATTTTAACTTCCATATTTTTAATTTTTTTGCCTGAATTGATTAGACAAAACTAGATTGTGATGATTCAGATATTTCAATGCTGAAAAAAACATCTATCATAGCCCAGTGTTTTCTCCTTTATTGCTTTAACCATTAAAAATAAAGTATATTGAGATTTAAATTCACATGGAGTTGTAAGAAATAATACAGAGAGAAGAACCTGTTTGCACAGTGTCCCCCATGGTGACATCTTGCATAACTATAGTATAACATTATTGTCAGGAAATTGACATTGATAGTAGCAATCAACCTTATTCAGATTTCACCATTCACGTATATTCATTTGTATGTGTGTGTGCGTGTGTGTCTGTGTTTAGTTCTATACAATTTTATCACATCTGTAGGTTCATGTGGCTTCCACTACAGACAATATATAGAACTGCTCCATCACAAGGATCCTTTGTGCCAGCTTTTATGGTCATAGCCCCTCCCTGTTCCCACTCCTTAGCCTCTGGCAGTTACTAATTTGTTTTCCATCTCTGTAACCTTGTCATTTCAGGAATACTACATAAAATACTTTTGAGACTAGCATTCTTCACTCAGCCTAATTTCCTTCACATACAACCATGTGATTTCTTGTTATCAATAAATAGTTCCCTCTTTTTATTGCCAAAGGTGTGGATATACACAATTTGTTCAACCATTTACACAGTGAAAGCTATTTGGGTTCTTTCCAATTTTTAGCAATTACTAGTAAAGTGGGCATGAACAATCATGTATGGAGTTTTGGGTGAATTTAAATTTTCATTTCTTTGGGTTAAATGCCAAAGAGAGCAATCACTGGGTCAGGTGGTAAGTGCATGTATATACTTTATAAAGTATTCTTCTCTTTTCCAAAGTGGCTTTACTGTCTTACATGTCTGCTGGCAATGTATGAAAGAATTGATTTCTCTGTATTCTCACTAGTATTTGGTGGAGTTATTTTTATTTTAGTTCTTCTAACAGTTGTACAGTAATAGCTCATTGTGGTTTTAATTTACATTTCTCTAATGGCTATTGATGTGAACATTTTTTCACTTGATATATATATATATATATATATATATATATATATATATATATCCCCTTTGGTGAGAAGTCTTTTGCCCATTTTCTAATTGGACTCTTTGACTGTTTTTGTTGTTGAGTTTTGAGAGCTCTTTATATATTATAGATATGAGTCCTTTGCCACATACGTGGTTTGTAAATTTTTCTCCCAGTCTGGGGCTTGTCTTTTCATCTTTTTAACAGGGTCTTTCACAGAGCAAAATTTTTTTTTGATTTTGATAAAATTTAGTTTATCAATTTTCTCTGTTATGCATTACACTAATATAGATGACTTACTTAAAAAAACACTTTGATTTTAAAATAGTTTCAGGTTTACAGAGAAATTTCATAGAGAAAATTTCACAGAGTTCCCACATATCCTTCATCTGGTTTCTGCTGTTATTAATATATTATTGTCACTGTGGTAGACTAGTCACAACTAGAAAACCAACATGACAGTATTACTATGAACTAAATGCCACACTTTATTTGATTTCACTAGTTTTTCTTAATTTCTTTTTTTTATTGTCTAGAATGTAAATCAGGACATCACCCTAGATTTAGTCATCATGTCTTCTTTGTCTTGTCTGACGTGTGATAGTTTCTCAGACTTTCCTTGTTTCTCATGACCTTGGCAGTGTTGAGGAGAGCTGGTTAGGTATTTTGTACACTGTCCTTCCATTCATGTTTGTTTCATATTTTTTTTTTCTCATGGTTAGACTGGGGTTGTGGGTTTTGGAGAAAATTATATTAAAGGTATGTGCTCTCAACACCACTTATCACTGACCATGTTGACCCTATTCAGCTGGCCAAGGTAGTGTTTGCCAGTTTTCTTCACTGCAAAGCCTCTATCCCCTTCTGTGCTCTCTGAAGGCAAGTCACTAAGCACACCTTCTTGGTGTGGTGGCTGGGGATGGGAGTATCTAGATTAATGACCTGGAATTCTTTTGTACAGGAGGTTTGCCTCTTTCTCCCCAGTTATTTATTTATTCAATCATTTCTTCATATTTCTATGTATTCATGGTTAATTTCAACATTACATTATAATCTAATACTATCTTACTTGTTTCATATCAGCTCCTGACATTAAGAGGTCTTTCAGATGGGCTCCTGTGTCCCTTTGATATGCCTCATCCTTATCTTTTGAGCACTTCTTTACTTTGTGACATTTCTAGCTGTTCCAGGTTTATTTTGCATATTCCAAGCCACAATAGAATCAGCCAAGACTGGGTTCCTTTAATCAGACAGTAGGAGTAGAACTCAATCTGGGTGTTGAGTGTGGTTCACTTTTTGAGTAAGTGTGACCTGTGACCTCATAGATAACATAACATTCTGTGAAATGAAAACAAAATTAGATGGATTCCTTCCCCGTTATTCTTGAGATTATGCATGAGAACTTATGATTTGTCTTGAGTTTGCTGTACTATGACCAACTGCCCTCCTTTAATGGGACTCAGTGTTCCCACTATTAAGAACTTTTAGGTGAAAACTGAGAGTGATGTCACATCAGACTGTGATGGTCACATATGACTGTGATGGTTGTGACTTGTAGCTATCTTGAGACCATGAAGGATGCCAATCTACAGAAAAAGATGACATGGTACATATAGCAGATCAAAAAGGGAAAGAACTGGTTTTTTATGACTTCAGTGAGCCAGTTCTTGACGTGCTCTACTTCGGAATATTTTGCCATGTGAAATAATAATGATTAAATACCATATTTTCAATTTCTATTCCAAACAATATAAGGCATTCTGCCTAATATAATGTAACATAACATAACATAACATAACATAATAATAATAATATAAGGCATTCTGTTGTTACTGATGTGTATGTTGACTTAAGCCTCAATGTAAGCATGCCCTTTGAGATTCAGAGCTCATGTATTACTGATATTATTATTATCATTAATTAGTATTCATCTAAATATTTGTGATTTCAGTGTCATTTTGTGACTACTCTTCCTTAAAAAATGCAGTCTTTGCATCAGCATGTATAGAAATTCATTCACTAACTTGTTCAGTCTTCTATCTCTTCATTCATTTTTCAACAATTGCTGAGCATTGACAATGGGCCAACATTGTGTTAGGCTCTGGGGATACAAAGATGATTACTGGACACCTCCTGCCTCTGAAAGCTCACAGTTCAGGGAAGGAAACAGTGGTGTAAACAACGGAAATGACATCAGTGATGGGGCAAGCAAAGTGAAATAAACCTTCAGAGGATAGAGCATATTTTTTCTAAGGATGGAAAGGGGTATTTTGTGAATGGATTGGAATTTGTTGAGTGTGGGTTCTTTTCACAAGAAAGAGCAGAGAATGGGATTTTAGGCTGAAGGAAATGCAGGGACAAAGTGTGGAGATGGAAATACAGTCTTCTTTGGAGAAAGGCAAGCAGTGAGATGTAGCTGGAGAAGAGTGGGAGATGGGCTGAGATGGAAAAGGAGGTTGGTAATATTAAGTGAGACTCAACTGTGGAGGATTTGGAAGACCAGGTTGAGGATTTTGGATTTTTGGATTTCACTTGTGGTTTAAATCTCTTAACAAATAGAAGTAATGTAACTTTCTCAAGGATTTATCCTGCTCTTCAAAAAAGATGCTGTGCCTGGCTATGTAAACAAAGAGCACAGGCTGCAATCATATTTCACGGATTCATGGTAAATAATGTTAAAAATCCTGTTACAAATTCTTTGGGGAATGAAGTACTCTTTTCTTTCTCTTCCTTCTCCTTTTCTTCTTCTTCCTCTTCCTTCTTTCATGCAAATCTTTGTTTTGGTATGTTGGTTTTATTTAGAATTTTTGTTTGTTTGTTTTAACTGAAAAGAGCAAATATTCAACCTATACTCATATACAATTGGAAAAATATTTTCTCTCTAGAAGACAATTATTTGGCATCCAAAATCCCAGTTGGTTTTATGTAGCCTTAGATCCTTTAGATTTAAGGTATCATTTCCTATGTAAAAAGTAGTTAGTGATGCTATCATTGCCTTTTTAAAAATTATACATGAGATTATGGTAATGGTAGTGTTCTTCAAATAGAACATCTGGGGATACTGGCAAACCAGATGGAGGATGAATCCTTGATAGATATGCAACCTACGGCGAAACTTTGAGAGCTTTTTAGGATTTGTTTCATTCTATGAATCTCAATGCTATTTTAATGCCATTGTTGGTTTAACTTCTTTTTTATTGAGTAATAAAAATGAGGAGAAATGGTTCAATGGAACTTATAAAAAAATCTATGCTTCAACTAACATGGCAAACAATTCATAACATCTTTTTTATATTTTGTAGGGTAGGGATGTACAAATTATCATACTTTAAATGTATGGAAGTGATCTTGAGGCAGGTAAGAGTCAAGTACATGTCAAAACAGTACAGTGTTGTGTATGGCATTGTCCTAGTTTCTTTTTCTTTTTTCTAACTCCTATAGAAGTAGATACTCTTTACCAGTGAAATCTTGATCACTTTCCATACTTTTCCCTGGTGTCTCTGGCACACATGACAACCTTAGTTGTTGAGTTGGTGTCAGTTCCTAGTGGGATGCAATGCTACTGACTGCTGGCACATGATTAGACAATGGTTTGGATTTGAGAATTTTTTTTTTTCCAGGGCTTTTTATTTTTTATTTTATTTATTATTTTTTTTTCAATATATGAAATTTATTGTCAGTTGGTTTCCATACAACACCCAGTGCTCATCCCAAAAGGTGCCCTCCTCAATACCCATCACCCACCCTCCCCTCCTTCCCATCCCCAATCAACTCAGTTTTTAAGAGTCTCTTATGCTTTGGCTCTCTCCCACTCTAACCTCTTTTTTTTTTTTTTTTCCTTCCCCCTCCTCCATGGGTTTCTCTTAAGTTTCTCAGGATCCACATAAGAGTGAACACATATGGTATCTGTCTTTCTCTGTATGGTTTATTTCACTTAGCATAACACTCTCCAGTTCCATCCACGTTCCTACAAAGGGCCATATTTCATTCTTTCTCATTGTCACATAGTACTCCATTGTGTATATAAACCACAATTTCTTTATCCATTCATCAGTTGATGGACATTTAGGCTCTTTCCATAATTTGGCTATTGTTGAGAGTGCTGCTATAAACATTGGGGTACAAGTGCCCCTATGCATCAGTACTCCTGTATCCCTTGGGTAAATTCCTAGCAGTGCTATTGCTGGGTCATAGGGTAGGTCTATTTTTAATTTTCTGAGGAACACTGCTTTCCACACTGCTTTCCAGAGTGGCTGCACCAATTTGCATTCCCACCAACAGTGCAAGAGGGTTCCCGTTTCTCCATATCCTCTCCAGCATCTATAGTCTCCTGATTTGTTCATTTTGGCCACTCTGACTGGCGTGAGGTGATATCTGAGTGTGGTTTTGATGGATTTGAGAATTTTTGACACAAGCTATTTTAGATATGATTTCTCCAGATTAGTCCTTTACTCTCTGGAAGTTTCTCAAATTCAGATTAGGCCAATAATTTGAGAAATGAGAATCCCAAGAACATCTTGGCCTTCATGTCTGAACCTGGTAGCTGCTCCTGGGGGTGGTTGACAGACCATGCCTTGAAGATGCAAAGAGAATAAACCCATGTAGCTTGGAGACCATAGTCAATGCTTGTAATTGGGCTCAAATGCCTGCTGGAAGCCACATTCTATTGCAGAATTCAAAGAGATTGGCAAGCTCTGGGGCAGTGCAATAAAATCCAGGGAGTAAAGTCAACATTATAGAGTTAGGAAAAACTGTGACAAACACTAATTTCAGTAGAAAACACAAGTTCAGAGAGATATTGATAAAGAGAGGGCTTGAATATTCTTCTCTTTCACATAGATGTTCAGACCCAGGCAGAATAAAAACCAATCAGAGATCTTCTGTTTTGTTTTGTTTGGTTTGGTTTGGTTTTCTGGGTAAGATTTTCAATATGAAGCCAGCCACTTCATTTGGCAGATGGAATAATTCAAGGAGGCTGTGACCTACCTTGGTTACATAACTGGAGCAAGTGGGAAAACAAAGGTTTTCCCTTGTGTTACTTTCCTTCTATGAGAATGTGTGGAGGGCACTGTGGGGTGTGGCAGGGAGAGCAATGGATGACACACTGAATTTAAATATTAGTTCTGACATCTCAGCCATGATCTCTGTCTTTTGTAAAAATGAGAATAATAACAGTTTTTTTTGCGAGAGGGGAGGGGACAGCTGTGTGAAAATTAAATGAAACGATGGATAAAGAATCCCCAGTATGAGACGTAACACAAGATAAGACACAACAAATGACAACTAATGCTATTAATATGTGCCAAGATTTTAAAACCTTATGATATAAGATGGGAATGGATAGAGCTCCAGGTGCTAAGTCACAAGCCACCGACTAGTGCCTCTCAGCCTAGTGTTAGGAGACACCTGCCAGGCTATTTAGGACATCTTATAAAGACACAGGGGATGGCTCTTCTGAAAAGTCTCTGTTGTGGAATGATAAATTATGGGCATTTCTTTACAGAGAATATTGAGCCTCCAGCAAATAAACCTTTTTCATAACTGTGTCCAATTGGGAAGAGTAATCACATACATAATGAGCTAGGGAAAGAGGGAGGTGAAGGAATAATCTGGAGCATTACAGACTCCAGAGTTCAGGATGAAAGCATTTTGGAGCTCTGATGAGCAGAGATGGGGACCTCTATTCACTTTGCTTTTTTATTTAATTTTTATTGAGATATAATTGCCATATAACATTATATTAGTTTCAGGTATACAACATAACCATTCGGTACATGTACTTATTGCAAAATGGTCACCATAGTAAAACCAGTTAACATCCATCCTCTTAACTTTAAATAGTCCTTCAAGAACAGGCAAAATTAAAGGTAAGCATTTATTCCCACTAGAAGAGACCAGGAAAGGAAGTAAATTGATCTAGAAATCTTTTGTTTACCCCATCTCACAACATTGGGAGCAAGAAGTTCTATCTAAAAGGATTCAGTTGGTAGTGTTATTGTCAATGACATTCCATGCATTTTCAGAAGTACTAGAGAGATGAAGCCTTGGGCATTCTCCTTTCTGAGACTCTGTGGTGTATGCTGATTAAAAAGGAAATTTCTACCTGCATTTCTAAAGGACTGCAAAAACAGTCTTACGCTTTTGTCTTGTTCTCCCATCATTCAAGTATTTTTCCTCCACTCCCATTTTAACTGCAGGAATCTGGCTGAGACAGTTCTGCATAAGGGAGTGCTTCTACTTGTCTTCCATTAAACAACGTATTAATTCAGAGCAGATTGTTGAGTTAAGAAGGTGATTGAACTATAAGCTCAAAGCCTTGCTCTCTCCATGCCTGTTTTGAACCCTTCTTCCACCTCTAATTTCTATTTTCCTCTATGTTTTGTCATGTTAACCTCTGAGATCTAAACTATCTTTATAATAATCAAGAGCAGGGAAATTTCAGGGGTAGTTTATCTTCAGTTGAAGTATACTAAAGTGGTAGATTTCTGATTTACTGGTTAGGGAGATAAAGACTTTTGACTTCTGGTATCTATTTTCCACTTGAATTTGGATTATGCCCATGTTCTGCAGGGTGATGATATCATCATCCAAAATTTTTGAACTTTTACATACACTTTTGAGACATTCAGAGAAAGCATGCAACCTTTTTTGTTTGGTTGTATGTTTTGTGTTTGGAGAATTCGGTGGATTTGTACTGGTTATGTATTGGCTTGTTATGATTTCAAAACTACTTATTTATGACTTAAGTGAAATTGTTTTGATCTACATGAAGTTATTTTGATCAAAGGTGAATTTGGGAGGCTGTGTCAGAGTGATATCGGCAGAGCTGTACTATCAAATGCTTATCGATATGCACATATGGAAGAGTCAAGAAGGACACAATGGACATTAACACCTGGAATTTGTGAGGGCTTCCCTAAAGTGTTCAGTCAGGACAAGGCTACTCTTCCCTGATCTACATAGTTCTCTGAAGATCTTGAGACACTTATTCCTGCCATGGTCAGGCTACTCTTGGTTGGCATTGGTGTTAAACTGAGCAGTAGTCCAAGGAAGGGAAGGAGCATCTGTTTCTGCCTTGGTGAAGCTACTCCTCATATGGGCAGTGGTGCAAGCCATGTAAGCATCCTTGGATAATAACCTTCAGAGAAGCCCACCTAGCCTGCCAATCCTGATGGCCCACTAGCTACATGCCCCAGCAGGGAGGGACCTAGGTTGGCAGCTGATACCCAGCTTCTATTTGGAAGGACTAACTCTATTGAAGACCAAATCTGTAGAAAGGTTCACCTCAACTAAACATGGACTTTATTTCTTTCATCTCCCCTTTGCCTGGAACAATAATGTAATTAATCTATCATTGGTTTAGAGTATGTTATTTCTTTATTGGATTATTAAGAGACATTATTCTGTATACTATTGGCTTATGAGATATTGCTATAATAAATTATAATTCCCACAGTGAACGTGTGTTAAATAAGTTATTGGTGAAGACAAATCTCAGTCTCTGGGCATAATTTGGCCTGAACAAAACACTCCTGGAAGAAATATGAACACCATTAACTTTTTTTTTTTTTTCACTCACCGTAAAGTTCTAGGAGGTGGTTAACTCACACCGTTGTGTTAAAAAATGGAAGACCTGGATGACAAAGTGATTTGCTATTTCTCAAAGTGGGTGGAAATTCATTATGAGTGTTTTAAAAGATGGTAAAAAATCACTTAAAATGAAGCATTCAGCTAAAAATGATTCCTTTCTTGCTATAAATCCATATATAAATCTCAAAAACTGTCATAAACACCAGCAGCACTTTTTGAGTTTATAATAATCTCAAATTATAACGATGTTCATTTTCTTTGGAACTGACATGATTTGACAATCATACAACTGCCAGTTTTAGCAAATTAGTAACTATATCCAATATTACAAATAAGCATTTAAAACCACCAGTAGAATTGAGGCATTAAATGTTATATTATGCAAAACTTTTCGAAGGTTCTTCTGAAATTATTTAAAAATTCACTTTTTATGGACACCTTGTTTTTAACACTTGACTAAAGCAATTTTAAATATTATAAATAAAATTCTTTTTCAGCTGAGGCCATGAACGGAATTGGTTCTGAGTGTTATAAATTGACTGAGGCATAAATCGTCACAAAGTAGTATTTGAAATAAGCACTGTAATAACTCAGCTTTAACAACCTAGTCTTAAGCAACATTCCACAATACATAATGGGCACTAGTGTTTCACAACTGTATTAGTAAATCTTGATGGAGACTTTTGAACATTCTGGTAAGCATTGTAGTCCTACACCCAACTTCAGCATTCAGTTTACAACTTTTGTGTTAAACATGTGCCCCTGCCCTTGAAGAAGTTAACCATTCTCCTTCTCCTAATTATAGCAATGTTCTCTGAAATTTATGTTGGTGGCCATGTCATTGGCTGATGTACGTGGTACCTCATCCCATAGATGAGTTAGTTAACTTGTTCTAGACATTATCAAGGTTGAATCGCACCATTTCCATTATGCCATTTGAAGTTATTGATTGGGAAACAGTTTCCAGCTTTCAGGCATATAGTGTGATTTATAGGTCAATTAATACCTTACAAGGTGGTACTCATTGTCATATCACGCACAGATGCCTATTACACTCTTCCTTTGTGACAGTATTACACTGATCATGTCTGCCAAATGGATGGTTAGACAGGAGGTCAGATTGAATCAATTCACACAGTTTCCCATCTGGTGTCTGATTCACTCTGTGAAGCTGCTGGAAACAAAGAGGGTCTACAGATGACTGTTGCTAAAACATGGCCATAAGTATGAGTTTTCTACCGAAGGATGTCAGTGTGAACAGTGACATTGCCCACGGCTCCAATCCATGTTTGTGAAGAAGCCTAATATGAATGCTGGTGGCCTAACGTTTCCTGACAGCAAACACTGTCAAACATCAGTACACATTAGTAAGGGAGATGGTAGCGTGCTCTAAAACCAGGCAGTTATTTATGGCAGGGTTCTGAAACTGTCATGACTGGACATAGAAATTCTAGACTAAACTGGAAGGATACTGAGAGATCCTGAGGATCCATGTCCATTCGGACTGCTGTAATGAAAATGCCATGGGTTAGGTGGCTTATAAGCAGCAGAAATTCATTGCTTACAGTTCTGGAGGGTGTAAAGTCCAAAATCAAGGCTCTGGCAGATTTAGTGTCTGGACTTTTCCATTCACTGGGCTTCCTCTTCTCACTGTGTCCTTGCATGGTAGAAAGGGTTGAGCAAATGCTAGCCTCTTGGTACAAGGGCACTCATCCCATCCATGAGGGCTCCACCCTAGTGACTTAATCACTTCCTAAAGGCTCCACTTCCAAATACTTAATATGCAGGATTAGGTTTCTGTGTATGGAAATTGGTGGAGGGGGGAGACATATTCACTCTGTAGTATCCTTTCAACCATGACTGTCAAAACTTAGAGATGGTAAGTATTTCATCTCCTCTCCTCCATTTAAACACCCCCTAGTCATGGCAAATCCACGACAGCAGTAACTCTTTTGATCCCTGAAATGTGCTGCCCATAGCTCAGATACCCTTGAAAGTCTGCAAATTTTAATTTCTGCTGATTGCAATCCACTCCTCAACTCCCAGGAAAATTCTCTATCATCTTACCCATTGACAGTTATTTAATCTTGGGGCCCCTGGATGGCTCTGTTGGTTAAGCATCCCACTCTTGATTTTGGCTCAGATCATAATCTGAATGTTCATGAGATTGAGTCCCCAGTCTGACTCCGTGCTGGCAGCAGAGGATTCTCTCTCTCCATCTCTCTCTGACCCTCTCCGGCTCATGCATGTCCTGTCTGTCTCTCAAAATCAATAAAATAAACTTAAAAAAGAAAGTTATTTAATCTTATTTTATTGAGTGAACTAACTAATGAATGAAAAAAATCAAAATTTTCATGAGACTTTCAATGTATTAACTGAATAATTCTGGTAAAAGTGGCTTTGAGGTCAATAAGCACATGGAAATATGCTCAATATTGCTAATCATTAAGGAAATGAAAATCTAAGCCATAAAGAGATATCACTTAACACCCCTTTGGGTGTTATTTTAAAAACCCTTGAAACAACAAGTGTTTATGGGGATGCAGAGAAATTGGAGCCCTTGTGCATTGCTGGTGGGAATGTAAAGTGGTATAGCCACTGTGGAAAACAATACTGTGGTTTCTCAAAAAAATAAACTTAGAATTATCATAAGACCTAGAAATTCCAATTCTGGGTATATACCCAAAAGAATTGAAAGCAGGTACTCAAACATGTATTTGTACACCAATGTTCATAGCAGCATTATTCACAACAGCCCATGTCCATCAATGAATGGATGGATAAATAAAATGTGGTATATTCATACAATGCAATATTATTTAGTCTTAAGAAAGAATGAAATGTTAATGCATGCTACAACATGAATGAATCTTGAAAACATTATGCTAAGTGAAATAAGCTAGACATAGATGAACAAATATTATATGATTCCACTCCCACAGGTACCTAGAGATGTCAAATTCATTGAGACAGAAAGTAGGATAGAGGTTACGAGGCACTAGGGGGAGGGAGGGACGTGGAGTCATTTATTGGTACATAGTGTCGATTTGGAAAGATACAAAATTCTGGAGATGGATGGTGGTGATGGTTGTACAACAGTGTGAACATACTAAATGCCACCAAATTGTATACCTAAAAATGGTTAAAATGGTAAACCTTAAAAAAAAATAGCTTTGAGGCTCAGTCAGAATCTTAGAAAGAGAATGGCTTTTAAGTCAGTCCATCTAGGTTTGACTTCGATTTTTCTGGATGACTCTGACTTTGCCGGGCCCCCCTTTCTTGCACAGGCCACTTCTAAGGTATAGGAATGGCCCTAGTAATGTGTTCACCAAGGCATGTATTTTCCAAAATTTGCAAATGTAAACTTTTCATCCCAGTTGGTCAAGGCCACTTTCTCTTCCCACTTTGTTTTCTTCTGCTGTCATACTTTCATGTCAAATGCCATTGCCAGGGGAGCAGGTAGTTTTGGGATGCAGATAAGCAGAAGTTGAAGGAGGGGCATATTTGATCTAGTTTTAGAGGGACACGTTTACCTGCTTTTGCAGTCAGTTCTGCGCATTGTTCCCGTATTTCCAGGAGTCCCAGCCATAGCATTGGCTTCAAGGCATGTTCCCTGGGTCAACTTACCTCAGCAGGTTGGTCACAGGGAGGTGGGGGCTAGATGTCACATGGCAAAAATATGACATCCATGGTATCTGGCATGGAAAGTACATAAGACTGGAGCCAGAAGGGCTAATCATTTCCAATTCAAAGAGAATCTAAGATTAGCCTTTGAGTAAGGAAATTTGAAAAACCCTGAAAGTTTACAGCTCATGTTAAAAAGAAACTTGGTAAAAATTTTTGTAAATTTGAAAACAGTCCTAAAACTCTACATGGCATTACCAAGACTGAGATATGATGATGAAAGAAACTTGTCTAAACTGTCCATGGCAGGGGCACCTGGGTGGCTCAGTAGGTTAAGTGTCTGACTCTTGATTTTAGCTCAGGTCATGATCTCACAATTTGTGAGTTTGAGCCCCTCATTGGTCTCTGCTCTGATGGTGCGGAGCCTTCTGGAGATTCTCTCCCTCTTTCTCTCTCTGCCTCTACCCCACTCTCTCCATCTCTCTAAAAAATGAATAAATACATAAATAAATAAATAAATAAATAAATAAATATTAAAAAAATAAGGTCTCCATGGTAAAAACAAATTTGTTCAACTATGCTGAGAAAAATAGATAAATTATATTTCTGCTCTCTCAATAGAAAACACAAAGTCATGGTCATATGGATATGAATCCATATGGATTCCAAGAGAATATATGGATAAAAAATACAGGGAGAAAGTATTACAAAAGTTGTTAGGCAGTTAATTCATGAGAATGAGTTATTTTGCTGGATTTTATGGTCTTTGTGATGTTTACTTTTAAAGTTGTAATTTCTTTTTTCATTTTGAATAAATATTCACTTTCATATCTACTTTTGTATTTGGGACTTTGTATTACAGAATGCCTAGAAATTTTTAAAAGCTTCAAACCCCATGAAATTTGGGTCTACTCTGGTGCAAGATGTAGGAGTAGCTTTTCTCAGGCTAGAATTTTCTTGGCTAAATAATGGGTAATTGTACCACCTACCAAGGTTTTTGTGCAAGTTACGTTAGGTGGTGTGAATGAGTTTCTGGCACATAGTAGGGTTTCAGTAAATGATCATTTTCTTTTCTCTCATCTGAATGCTGATGGTATAAATTTGTGATCTTAACTTCGACCTTTATATCATTTATACCTGGTTCATTATCTCTGTATTTCCCCAAGTAGGTTCTGAGTTCATTGCACTCCTACATGGTCTCAACCTCTGGTTTATTTGCTAGTCCATTTTTTGTTCTGCTGCTACAGTGATTTTTCAGAAAGGCAGATCTGATCTGAGTTAAAAATCTGACCTGCTCAAAGAACATTAATGGCTCCCTTTGAACAAAAGATAGCTGAAATGTCTCCATATGGAATTTAGAGTACTTAAAGTGACTCCTGCCTACTTTTCTAGACCTAAATCATACCTCCTTCAAATCCTATACTCCAGGCAGCCAGGTATTTGCTGCTTTCTGTCATTTCTGGTTCAGGCAAGGATGTACTCTTCCTGCCTGTAATTCATTCATTCATCATTCATTCACCCACTCATTACAAGAATATTTATCGAGTCAGTATTTAACTTGTGCAAGACATACTAAGTATATGAACACAAGCTATGTGGAAAATTAGCTTGATGAAATGGTCACCCCCCAAACACCTTACCAGGCAAGTTGCTTAGAGGTCAGGGAACAAAGCATCTCATAGACTAGGTTAGAGGGCTCATGGCAGGGTTTATTAACCCCCAGCGAGAATGGAAAGAGAGATGAAGTAGGACAACACAAGAGGAGGGCCATGCCATCAGGTTTGTGGACCACTTCCAGATCCCTTCTCTCTCTGCCACATTAGCTTTCCTCACTGGTGACATCATCATGAGGCCAGAGTTGAGTTTGCCCCTGGACGAGATATGGCAGGAATTGGAACTCACTCTCACTGTATTGAACAGATCCACATGCATTTGCTGGCTCAAATATAGCTCACACAATGTGGTGCTGAACTTCAGCTGTGGGCTGCCTTTGTGGTTCATGGATAGAGCATATAAAGGCCAGGATGGGACCACACTGGGGCCACTGATATGTGGTTAGGTTAGGGGTGACAGAGCTGTCCAGCCACAAATGGCATGATCATAATCTTGCTTTTGTAGTTCTTTTGGTCCATAAGTAACATTCTTGTGTGTTCCATCATATTTTCCATCAATTCTATGTGTCTCTGGCATGTCTTAGAGATTATGGACTTACTTAACATCTCTCATGATTTTTGCCCATATCGCATAACTACTTGCTTACTTATTATCTACACTTAACATATAGGTTCCATCTATATTTTGTGAGTTATTAGCTCACTATCTGTCTTTATGCATTCCACTTATTCTGTTTTTCTTGTTCTAAAAGTCAAATACCCCTTTTTTTAATCTTTATTTTTGAGAGAGAGAGACAGACAGAGAGACAGAGAAAGCAGGGGAGCAACACAGACAGAAGGAGACATAGGATCCAAAGCAGGCTCCAAGCTCTGAGCTGTCAGCACAGAGCCTGATGCAGGGCTCGAACTCACGACCAGTGAGTTCATGACCTGAGCCGAAGTCGGACACTCAACTGACTGAACCACCCAGGTGCCCCAAAAAGTCAAATACTCTTAAACAATATTGCAAATGCACAACATACCAGGAGAAATACAATTTTCAGGAAGCTTGTGGGAGAGAAGTATAAGTTGCCATACTTAGGCTGTCCTTGCCACATATGAAGTGAGGCAGACATGTACAGAATCACTCCTGATTTGGCCAGGGATTAGAGCAGGCTCCCCACAGAAGAGAATTATGGAGTCAGGATAGTGGGAATAATCCAGGCTGGTAGGGCTAGTGCAAAGGCCCCTTTGGAGAGTTGCAAGTCATTGCCTCTGGCTGGTGCATGAATCCTACATGAGGAGCAGAAAACATGTGACTAGGAGAGATTGCCAAGGAGCTTCTGTGATTGGCCTTGAGTGCCTTGCTAAGGAACTTGGAGGTTATCATCACAGGCCCCGGAGGAGCTGTGAAAGAATTTTTAGTCTAGCTTTCCCTCTCTTGACCTTCAAACTCTTATCTCTACCTGGGGTTGTTAATTTTATGTGTTGGCTTGGCTGAGCCAAGGCACTCAGATATTTGGTCAAATACTCTTCTAGATGTTTCTGTGAAGGTGTTTTTCAGTTGTGATTAACATTTAAATCAGTAGACTTTGAGTAAATGCAGATTACCATCCATAATATGGGTGGGCCTCATCTAATCAGTTGAAGGCCTTAACAAACAACAAAACTAAAAAAACCCTAAAGTGACCTCCCTGAAAAAGAAAGAATTCTTCCAGCAAACAGAGTTTGAACTGGAACTTTAGCTTTTCCTTAAGTCTTCAGCCTGGCAGCCTACCCTGCAGATACTGGACTTGCCAAATTCCTTAAAATAAACCTCTCTCTTTATATATTCTTACATCCTATTGGTTCTAGGTCCTGATTCAAATATTACCCTATTTGTACAATCTCTCTGGCTCCACATTAGTCACTTCCTACTCAGCAGCTCCTATAACATTTTCTGGGTAACACTGTTCAGGACTCATACACATGATTCATATTTATTTACATCTGTCTCTCCCATAAAACTGCGGGTAACTTGGGGACCAAGTTGCATTCATCATTGAAGTCCCTGAGACTAATAGAAGCTGCTACTAAAAAAGATGCTCAATAAATATTTATTGAAAAAATGAAAAAAAATGGAATGATACACTACGTGCAGTTGCGGTATCCACAGCAATTGGAATGCATGGCGCGTAGCAGGCAATGGCTGAATATCCATGATGGCGATGTTAATACCCTAGGCACCTATTTGCCATGTTATGATAAGCTGGACACTAGTCTACCTTCTAAAAATACTGTGGAACCTGAAAGGGCTCATACAAATTTATTTTTATTAAATTAAGGGTTTCTGCCAAAGATTTCTAGAATCAGCCATGTCTCAAGTTACTTTCTCCATCATAAACCCCTCTGCCCTGGTTACACTCCCCCTACCCGCCCCCGCCCCCACCCCCACACCCGCCTCAAACCTTCAGGTCTTTTTAGTGCCAAGACAATGGAGGGCTTGTACCTGGGCAGAAGGAGAAAGTGAATGTAGCAAACAGGAGCCAAAAGGTAGCAGGGCCGTTTATGGAGACCTGGAGGTCACTGTTGAAACCAGTCAAATGCAGCAGCTTCCGTTGCTGTGACCCCTTCCCAGCTCTCTGTGACCTTTCAGCTCCCTTTTGAGAAACATAGAGTTCCTGGGAACTGCTTTCAACGTGCTGTGCTTTGAAATAATCATGTGGGCTAATCTAGTCCCAAGCAGGCCTTGGGGGAAGGCTCAGGGAAATATAATAGGCTGGGAGAAAACAGGGTAATAAATCACAAATTTTGACATCGTACAATTCAGAGAGATGACTAAAGCATGTTTGTAATTTATTTTCCCCTTAAAAAAAAAAAAAAAGGAGTTACTTCTTGCAGTGTGAACACCAGATCGCTAAAAATAAGTTACTGACTTATTTGTCACTGAAGATATGGGCACATCAACATCTACAGGAAATTTGAGTCTCCTGGGGTGGATGCCTTCAAAGGGAAGACAATAGAAGTTGGAACAAAGACAAATCACTCTTCATTGGGCTTTCCAGCAGAGCAGATCCCGAGAGAGAAAATGGCAGGGAAAAGGGACTTCAGGGTTCTGCGTTCTGATTCCCTCTCAAAGCGATTCTTTGCATCCAGAGCCCATCTGTGGCTCCCACACCAGGGGCTGGATACCTCATTCGGTCTTGCATGATTTTCTCCCCTTGCGATTCCTCCTATGCTTTTTATTATATTTCTTTCTACCCAAAGCAATTTTTCGATACTGTTAGCCAGATGGAGATTGGTGGGAGAGAGGGGATCCCACAAGATGAACAAACAAACCAAGGCACAAGCCCAAACCCCATCCTACCTTCTTGAAGGCCTGGCTGCCAGCAACTTCCTCTGGCAGGTGGCTGCAGATGCTAAAACCTCTTGTAAGCATTTCCACTCTGTAAATGGGACCGCAAAAGGCAAATCAGTGGAAGCAGGATTTATGTTCCCGAGTGAGCCTGCACATGTCCCTCCCCTCCTAACCAAGAGCTCAGGAAGTAGGTGAGGAGGTAGAAGGATAGAAGCAGAGCCATGAAGCAGCTCTGCCCCACATCCACGAGGTGCTGCTGGCTGGTTTAACCTCTTAAGTGCCTGCCCAGATGCACGACAGCTGTCGACAGAGTCACCAACCGTGAGATATATAGGACACTTATTTTTGGAAACATGCTCTATATCTGAGAGCACTCATGATGAAGAGATTCAGCCAGATGGCAGAAACTCAGTCACCCGCCCCTGCAAAATCTCCCCATACCCAGCGGCGGCAGAGTGGAGAGGCCCCAGCCGTCTGTGTGGGATCAATTATTGCAAACCCAGGCTTCACATTTTCCTTGCTTCCCTAGCAGCGTGCCTGTCCCGTCCCTCGCCCCTCCTGCCCTGTTAAAAGGAAGGTAGATTTGGCTCAAGGACTTTTTGTTAATGTGCAAAACAAATTTTTATTCATTTTAAGGGAAGGAAAGTGCAGCCAAGATGAAGAAGCATTATTGATGGCGTGCGCCTTTGCCCTCAGATGGGGAATATTCTGCTGGCAGCTGCTCTGCCCACCAGAGCTGCTCAGACCTGCCCTGACCCTGCAAGGTCCTCCCTTTGTCAAAACTGAGTGAGGCAGCCTCAGGGCCTTGTCTTCTCTTCTCTGGTCCTCTACAGATGAGAGTCACCCACCCTGCTCAGAAAGCCATAATCTGTAGCACATTTTCAGTTGGGATTCTACATTCGCTCCAAGAGAAAGAGATAGAGAATCTCCACTAAGTGTCAGATGTCCGTAATTCCACCATCTGTTAAATAGTCATAGCAATAATGACTTTGAAGAACTTTATTAATGATTGAGATGGTGTTATAAAAGTGGCCTACAATAGGGGCACCTGGGTGGCTCAGTTGGTTAAGCATCCAACTTCGGCTCAGGTCATGATCTCACGGTTTGTGAGTTCGAGCCCTGCATTGGGCTCTATGCTGACAACACAGAGCCTGAAGCCTGTTTCGGATTCTGTGTCTCTCTCTCTCTCTCTCTCTCTCTCTCTCTCTATCTGCCCTCCCTCCCTTGCTTACATGCCGTCTCTCTCTCTCTCTCTCAAAAAGAAATAAACATTAAAAAAATAAATAAAAGTGGCCTACAATAGATAGACGATAGATAGATAGATAGATAGATGATAGATAGATGGATAGATAGATAGATGATAGATAGATAGATAGATAGATAGATAGATTTATTGAAGAACAGAGGAGGACATTAATCCAGCTTGACACTGAATAGTCAATATACTGCATTACCTCAAAAAGCTTAAAGCTTCAGGCACCTGGGTGGCTCAGTCAGCTAAGCATCTGACTTTGGCTCAGTCAGTGAGTTCGAGCCCCCACATGGGTGTCTCTTCTATCAGTGCTTTGATCCTCTGTCTCCCCTTCTCTCTGCCCCTCCCCAGCATGCTCTGTATCTCAAAAATAAATAACAATTAAAAAAAAAAGCTTAAAACTTGAACCATGATACCCTTGAGAAGTTTGATTTCTCAGTGCCAATAAATTCAGCAAATACTAATCTAGCTATATTATATGCAGGCATGATACCAGGTACAGTTTCTGTCCTCAAGGAGATCACAGTCTAGTAGAAAGCATGGGATTCAAACATGATGTAGAGGTCAGGGTTGCATTAATGCTGAGTCCAGGTGGTATGGGAACATAACAAGGGCTGGCTAACTCCACAGCAGGCACGGGGCCATGGAAAGCTTCAAGAGGGAGAAACATTTTGGCTTAACTCTGTAGCTTTTAGAAAGCCATTGAGGTCTTTCAAAGAGGGAAGTAACATAACCATATCTACATTTTAGAAGGGTAAGTGGCCATTGTGTGGAGGGCAAGTGGGCAGAGGACAGCAAGACTGGAGACAGAACCATTTGCAGATAGGTTGAATACCTGAAGCATCAGCCATGGGCTGAGAAGAGCCTGGGCAGGTACTTAGAAGAAGAAGTCCACTGAGTTTGGCTACTCATTGGTATTCAGGGTGAGGAAGGGGAGGACTGATTTGCCCTGGAGGAGGTAATGGTACATCAACTGAGAAGGGGGCACATGTCTTTAGACGGGAAGTTTCAGGTGCTCATGGACTGTGGGACAACATTCTGCAAGTGGTTGAAAATGTAGAGTTAGTATTTAAAGATGGGGAGGATCTAGACACTGCAACATGGGGGACATCATTTACACAAATGATATTGATAAATGTTATTTAAAGCTGTGATTGACCCCACAGAAAGAATGCAGAAAGAACAAGGGCAAGGACAGAGGGTGGGATAATAGGGACAGTGGATTCCTAAGACTGGAGGGCAGGGAGGACTCATTAGGTGCTGGGTACTAGTTAGAAAAGCACTGGAAGGGGTGTTGATAAAAAGACACCTCAGAGATGATAAAAGGACACATACAGGGCAGGCTGAGGGCCAAGAGAAAGTCAACCTCTATTGACTTATAGCCAATCCTGACAAAGAACATCAAATAGTCAGTGGACCATCTGAACTTTCAATCTATTCCCAAAATAAATCTAATGTAATCCAATTACATATAAAAATTCAAATTCTGAAGGTAGCCAAGTATTTATTGCAATGAGAGCTCCTGTTTTAAGGAATCTACTCTAACTGGTTCTCTGGGACTTGCTGATGCACCCCTCTACTCAGACCATATCTTTCCAGAAAGCAACTCATTTTAGTCTTCCCAACCATGCTGTGAACTAGGCATTAAAATGATCACGTTTGACAGATGAGAAAACAGAGAAAGCAGAGAGATTCAGCAACTTACCCAAAGTCACACAGCCAGTAAGTATGGAGAAATGAAAAGTTAGTCTTGTTAACTTACTTAGCGGCTGTGTGACCTTGAGAAGAATCTTAGATTTACATATTCTTTATCTTAAAAAAAATGGTGGGAAAGATTACCTGTCCCAAAGAACTCCCTTTGCCAGTGATTTTACAACCACTGGGATGAACTGACTTCATTTGAGATGAAGTTTTCTAAACTCTACCCTGATAAGCATCTGCCACATTTTAAAGATCAGTCCCTGCGTTTGCCGTAGTGGTTACTGCTCCGCTTGCTGGAGTGTTTCTTTCATTAGGACTGAGGCAGAGCAAATAAGTTTCTTACATGTCTACACCACTGGTTCTCATCGCTGGCTGCACAGTGGAATTACCTGGAGAGCTTAAAAAGTCCTGAGGCCCAGGCTACACCCCAGACCAAT
This sequence comes from Neofelis nebulosa, assembly GCF_028018385.1. Lineage (NCBI taxonomy): Eukaryota > Metazoa > Chordata > Mammalia > Carnivora > Felidae > Neofelis > Neofelis nebulosa. Next base: position 87,057,112 of record NC_080790.1, read on the forward strand.
CACATCAGAATCTCTGGGTGTGGCATCCAAGATCAGAATTTTTTAAAGCTCCAGATGATTCCAATGTATAGCCATGATTTAGAACCACTGGTCCTGACCTCTCTCCAGGTAGAATCTGTTCTAGTCTACTACCAGTTTTACCTTTTCCCTTCCATGTCAAAAGGCTCAAAGCCTTTAGGAAGTGTTAAACTCCATAGTAGAGGAGAATCCAGAGATGGCTCCCAACATTCCCACTCCCAGTGTGCACTTCTTGTATAATCCTTCTCCTTGAGTACGGGGACCCTTGTGAGTATCATGAAAGTCACTCCCTTGATTAAGTTACTTACATAGCAAAAGTGATGGAATTTTGCAGATGTAATTAAGGTTCTGAAATCAACTGATTTTGAGTTCATTAAAAGGGAGATTATGCTGGATAAGATCTGACCTAATCAGGCCCTTTAAAAGAGGCAGGGAGACTTGAAACAGCAAAGACTGTCTCTCCTGCTGGCCTTGAAGAAGTAAGACACTAAGAATTCTATAGCTGTGAGGAAGCAAATAATCAACAACCACATGTACTTGAAAGAAAATCTTGAACTTCATGTGAGACCCCAGACCAGCTGACACCTCAATTGCATCCTTATAAGACCCTCAGCAGAGGCATTAGCTAAGATTTGCCTAGACCAACACATGAGAATTGTGACTTAATAAATGAGTGTTGCTTTAAGTCATTAAATCTGTGGTAATTTGTTATATACTGTAGAAGACTAATCCAGCCCTGTAGTGACCTGGGGCCAAGAACAGCTTCCCACAACCTGAGACAGGGTGCTTAGGAGTTGACCACTCTCTTTGTGGTGTGGTTAGAGCTGGTGGCAACTCAAAATGCATCAGGGAGTCAGCACCAACTGGCTCCGGGTCACTGAGAAATGACAACTGTATGACGGGCACATTTTTGTAATAAAAAAGTCAAAATATGGTCTAAATGGCACACAGAAATCCAAAGTTATAATTTTCCAGAAAATGGTGGACATAAATAATGTATATTGCTAAACTGGGGTCTGATGTAGGGGGGACTTTTGGTTCATTGAGTCCTAGAGGACAGGGGACCAGACACACAAACAGGCCAACAATCACTGAACCATCAGTGGACCGATGCCTCACCTGTGAAAATGTAGAAGCAATGTTCATCTTTTTCTTTTTGTTTGGGGTAAGATTGAAAGTATCCTGGATTCTGTCTTTCTTATACTTTACCCAAGCAAAGGAGAGATGGATATTGTGTGATCTTGCAATTATCATGAGCTCCTCAAAACTTCTCTTCGGTCTGGGAGTTCAGATTAACGTTGGGTTGGCAGATGTGATTTCCTGCTTCTAAGAAGGATTTAGCAAATCTGAGCCAAACCATCTGGGGCATCTTATCACTTTTAAGGAAAAATCCTACAATTTTCTATTTTTAAGAGCAAGTGAAACTGAAGTATGTGTATCAAATTTTTTTCAAGATATGTGAAGGGGTAAGCCCTGGGGTGGAAAAGTGATCTGATAAAATAATGCATTTTTGGAAGCAGGAAATCCACTAACTTTATCACGCACTAGGAATGCAATACTTAAGTCTTTATTATGGAACATATATTCAAATATATAACATATAAGCATATAACAAAGTAGAGAGAATAATATAATAAACCTGATGAACCCATTTTCTGGCTGAAAGAATCATCAACTCATGGTTAATCTTGCTTCATCTATATGCTTTCCATTTTCCTATCCCATCCTGGATAAAAGAATCTAGTTTTACAGAAAAAAAAAGATAAGAAGGAGGAAATGTCCAGTTTTTTGATCCATTCTGCCCACCTTGATGATGACTTCAAGATGCCCACCCTTGCACTTGGCTCTACCAGCCAGGTGAGCTGTGGGCTCATACATAGACTTGAGAAGGGCAATTCCACTGGATTTCAGGAAAACTTACTTCTTCCATTCCAGCTTCTTCTTTTCTGAGTCATCACAGACATCAGTTCTAGAGGGTAAGTTCTAGAAGAGGAGAATAATGTTCACAGTTAGAATTAAATATACCCAACAGAGCTATATAATGGAAATAGAACTTTTTTTTTTTCTACAGGCAGCTTTGTAAAGTGCTTGTTTCTGCCTCTTCTCTTCAGTCCTCCTAGAGAAGGTGTTAGAATCTTATCTAGGACTGAATGAAAGGATAGAATCAATCTCATTCCTTGTCATAGAGTCACAGCCAACATGTACAGAAAGGGGCATTGGTTTCATCTCTCTGCCATTGGACAAACACTTGAATTAAGAAACTTCACTCATTTTGGAATAATCCCATAGGGAAATTTCAGGACATAGGACAACATGTACTCACTCTCAGGAAATTCTGTCCCTTAGAGCCAACTTTTCTTATTCTAGTTCATCAGTTTCCTCTTTATCTGGTCCTTATGTTCGAAAAGAAAAGCCATGTACTGTGCATGCAGAAGAATCTTGTATGCCCTTGATAGACACCAGTCCTGCCTAGGCTTTTCCAATATCTTTCCTATTCCTTTTTTAGGGATTGTTGGTTTTATAAATCAATTCCCCAGCAATTTTTATTTTGGGAGTGAGAGTGTATGTGTGTGAAAGAGCAACAGCGGGAGAGGGGCAGAGAGAGGGAGAGAGAGAGAGAGAGAGAGAGAATGAGAGAGAGAATCCTAAGCAGGCTCTGTGCTGTCAGTGTGGAGCCCAACGTGGGGCTCAATCCCAGGACTGTGAGATCATGACCTGAGCTGAAATCAAGAGTTGGATTCTCAACCAAATGAGCTACCCAGGTGCCCCTTTCCAGCTATTCTTTAAATCTCTTTGAATCTTTTTCACACTTCCGCATCCCTTTTAAGGTGTCAACCCCTAAACTGGGAAAGATGCTCCAGAAGGAATTGAGAATGGAAACCAAATAGAAAGCTTATGTTCTTTCATTTAAGACTAATGTGAATTATCACCATCGATAAAGATCAGCTGTTTTTGTTGTTGTTGTTGTTTTATAAAAAAAACCTGGACAACATAAATGTTGTAGAAAAGAAGAAGAAAAGAATGTACTCAAGGTGTAGAGTGCTTATCTTGGTTTCCTTGGAGAGCATTTAAAAAATAAGTCTGGTGGCATCTTCACAAGTTCCAAATATTTGGTGGCAAGAACAGATAGAAGACAGGAATTCCTCCATCACTACTGCCATCATTAGATCTTAGAATCATCACAGGGATTGGTGCACCTTTTCCATCAAGGATCAGGTGGCAAATATAGTTGTCTCCCCTTATAGTTGCCTCCCCTTATCCAATAGGGGAGTGTATTCTAAGACCCTTCAGTGGATGCCTGAAACCATGGACAGTACCAACCAATCTCTGTACTCTGTTTTTCCTATACATATACACCCATGATAAAATTTAATTCATGAACTAGATACAGTAAGAGACTAACAACAACAACTAATAATAAAGTAGAAAATTATAACAATATACTGTAATAAAAGTTACGTGAATGTGGTCTCTTTCTCAAAATATCTTACTGTTTTGTAATCACATCTTCTTGTGATAGTGTGAGATAATAAAATACCTACATGATGAGAAGAAGTGAGGTAAGTGACAAGGGCACTATGACATAGTGTTGGGCTACTATTATTTTTTTAAGTTTATTTATTTTTGGGAGAAAGAGAGTGAGCGAGAGAGCATGCAGGGGTGGGGCAGAGAGAATTCCACACAGGCTCCAAGCTGTCAGCACAGAGCCCCTGTGGGGCTTGAACTCACAAGCTGCAAGATCATGACCTGAGCTGAAATCAAAAGTTGGATGTTCAACCAATTGAGGCACCCAGGTGCCCCGCATTAGGCTGCTATTGATCTTCTGATGATATCTGCTTCTAGATATCTGCTTCTCGATTGTCTGCAGGTAACTGAAATATTGGAAAGAGAAGCTGTAGGTGGAAGGGGGGGGAACTACTGTATTTAGCCCTTGTGGGCTATATGGTCCCTATTGCGGCTACTCACCTCTGCTGCTGTGGCCTGAGGTGGCCCTGCACAATATGTAAATGCATGTGCCCAGCTGGTCCAATGAAACTATATTTATGGTCGCTGAAATTTGAAGTTTATGTTTCACATCCCATGAAATTCTTTAGATTATTTTTTATCTGTTAAAAATGGTAAAAACCATTCTTATCTTGTAAGCCATACAAAAATAGACTGCTGCCTTGGATTTGGCTTGCAGATTGAGGTTTGCCTTTCTCTAATCCAGTATCTTTTTCCCATGAGCCCTGGTGAAAAGGAAGCATGAGGTAATAAGAAAGATAATCTGTACCATTTTGAATTTTTTTACTGCAACAACATTTAAAAACAAGAATGACAGATTCTTATTCTTTGCTTTGAGCAGAAAACTATGTAGGGACCCTAAAAGATTTTAATAGGGCAGGGTGAGGTGGGGCCTCGCCTATAATCTCTGCCTGATCAGGGATCCCATCTCATGAGATTCAGGGTCCATGATATATGAATATTGACTAGACTCTGAGGATCCACAATTAAGAATCACAATTTGATAAAAACTTATGTATCAGCCTATAAATTTATTTACATAAAATATCGTAAAATTATAAACAGTGAATTACATTAATTACATAATTGAGTCTGTTCATGAAAAGAGTTGGAAATGTTCTGGAAGCTTTAGGGCTTAAGGTATTTATACAGAGCTTCATTATAGTGCAACTTAGTAAGAGATCTTTCCCTGGGTACTTGTGAGCCAATACCTGCCACGTATTACTGCCTAAAACGTGTCCTGCCCTGTCTGAAGCTAAGCCTTGAACATTACTGTTGTGAAAAAGTAACTGGGAATCTTATTGGTAGTTTTGTGTATTATTTCTTGCCTAGTTCACTGATGATTTACTGAGGGCCTTTTATGACTTTACAATGTGACAGAATGATAGTACATGACATGCTTTAAATAAGCTTGTATCATTTAATCTCTTAATTTGCAGTTCAGAACAAACTGTAAAACCATTTTGTTCTTGGAAAAGTAATCGACTTTGCTTGAGCGGAGCCGGCTGCTATCGTGTCCTAATTTTGTAAATGTGGAGGCTGAATAGTCAGTTCCTAGACAGGTCTTTGAAAATAAATTGAATTGCAGTAGAGAATTTTCTGACAATTGATAGTAGTCTCAGAACAATAAGCTTATGTTAGGTAAAATCCATATAGACTTGAAGGATGTGGAATTTGGGTTGGAATGAATACTCTTTCAATTATGGGATAGATCATCATCTTATGGATAGAAAGTCAAATATTTAACTATCACATAATACTTCCAGGTTCAAAAGTTGAGAGGATTCATTATTAAAAAAAAAAAAAGATGTATCTACTCAGAAACTTTGTTGGAAAGCTGTCATGAACTGAAACACTTAGTTGTATTAAATATTGAATCATAATAGGAGCACCTGGGTGGCTCAGTTGTTTAAGCATCCAACTCTTGAATTCGGCTCAGGTCATGATCTCATGGTTCGCGAGATCAAGCCTCATGTCAGGCAGAGCCTGCCTGGGATTCTCTCTCTCCCTCTCTTTCTGCCCTACGGAGTGTGTGGTCTCTCTCAAAAATAAATGAATAAACATTAAAAAACCCCATTGAATCATAATAAAGATTGGGCCATATCAGAGAACTTCCAAACACTGATGCAATGTGCCAGTTGAAGGAAAAGATAGGATTTAGGCCAATGGTAGCTGTGACTGAGGGGTGGTCCTCTAGTCCCATGATTTTCAATTTTTTGGTGTCTGTCTTCCTTTACAACCTTAAAACAATTGAGGATCCCAAAGAGCTATTATTTATATGTATTTTATCTATTGATAGTTAAAGTACTAGAAATTAAAAGTGGGAATTTTTAGTTTAATATATTTCCTTATGAATTCATTTAAAGAACGTGAACAAACTCATTACATGTCATAAATAATATGTGATATGTGTTTCAAAACAAAAATTAGTGAAGAGAGTTGTACTGCTTTACATTGGGGCAAATCTCTTTCTTGTCTAGCTTAAAAGAAGACAGCTGGATTTTCACAACTGCTTCCTACATTTGATCTATCGTGATATCACTTACTATGAAGTCTTTGGAAAATTCCACTGTATATTTATGAAAGAATTGAGAGTTGAGAGGCAATATTATCCTAATTACTGTCATCAAATAGCTTTGATATTTTAAACCATATGAGAAGTTCTCAGAGACCCTCAAAAGATACCTCAGGGTTCCCAGACCCTACTTGGAGAACAGCTGTTCTATGTGGAGGGGATAGCATGAGCACACTATCAGATACTTCTCTTGAAATGCATTTTCTCAGGTTCTTTCCTAAGTTCCCTCTCTAAATGTCCTAGGTTAGCCAGCACACACCCATGTTCTCAGTTGGTCTTTGGGTTGGCAAATGTCCATGCTGTGCACACCTCACTCCTGAGCCCTCACCTATGGGGTTCACTGCCCATGGTCGCTTCCACTAGGATGTCACATGGGTGCCTCGATGTGTCTAAAGCTGGACTCCTCCATGAACATCTCATTTTCCTATTTTAGAACACATTGCAAATAGGACTAATATATACATTGTCTCTCGTACCTTGTGTTACCGCCATACATAGGTGCATACATATGTACAAGGACCGGCCTCAGTGTAAAGTGTATTTCTTACTGTAAGTCCTGGTCAGATAAGTTTGGAAAACACTTTCTCAGCAGCCCTCTAACCACTTCTATTTTGTCAAAGACAGCTTCTCCCCTGACCAACCAGCTCCCCTAACAGGTCAAATTAGCCTCAGCTCTCTGGAAGCTTTAGGATGTTTTCCTTCCATTTGGGTTTCTGCTCATGCTTTCTGCTTCGACAGTGACCCTGCCTTTCTAACATTTACTAGGATAATTAAAACTCTATTTTATTTTAATCTAAAATTAAATATTTAAGATTTAACTCATAGATTGCCTTCTAAGCAGTTTCTCTCTCTCTTCACCTACGACTCCTTACCGTAGTCTTCCCCAGGGTTATCTCAACATTCCAGCTGGGACTGGTGCAGAATTCAAAGCACTATATTATATTCTGTTCACCTGTGGGGTGTCCCCTCCTTGATTGTTGCCTCCTTGACACCAGCAGGATGTCTTTATGTGTAGATACAGTGCAAACCTGGCACAGAATAAGCTCAATGCACTTATGTTAACTGAAGTCATTGGCTATGACCTCAAAGAATCTTGAAGGTGTTTTTTTCCCTTTTTTCAAAAATGGAAGTATAATTGATACATAATGTTACATACATTAGTTTCAGGTGTGTGATACAATGATTCAACAAGTTTATACATTATGCTGTGTTCACCACAAGTGTAGCTACTGTCTGTCACCATACAACATTATTACAACACCATTGACTATATCCCAAGTGCTGTGCCTTTTACTCCTATGACTTATTCATTCCGTAACTGGAAGCCTGTATCTCCCACTCCCCTTCACACAGTCTTCCCAACCCTCCCACATCCTCCCCTCTGGCAACCACCAGTTTGTTCTCTGTATTTATGGGTCTGTTTCTGTTTTTTGTTTGTTTGTTTATTTTGGTTTTTAGATTCTACCTATAAGTGAAATCATATGGTATTTGTTTTTCTTAGTGTGACTTATTTCACTTAGCATAATACTCCCTAAGTCCATCTAGGTTGTCACAAATGACAGGATCTCATCCTTTTTAATGGCTGAGTGATATTTCTATTGTGTATATATGCCACATCTTCTTTATCCATTCATCTATTAATGGACACTTGGGTTGCCTCCTAATCTTGGCTATTGTAAATAAAGTTGCAACATGCATAGGGGTGCATATTTCTCTTCAAATTAGTGTCTGTATTTTCTTCAGGTAAGTGCCCAGAAGTGGAATTGCTGGATTGTAAGGTAAATCTATTTTTAACTTTTTGAGGAACTTCCATACTATTTTCCACAGTGGCTACACCAGTTTGCATTCTTACCAACAGTGCATGAAGGTTCCCTTTCCTCCACATCCTTGCCAACACTTGTTGTCTTTTTGAAACAGGTGTGAGATGATATCTAATGGTGGTTTTGACTTGTATTTCTCTGATGATCAGTGATGCTGAGACTCTTTTCATGTATCTGTTGGCCATCTCTATGTCTTCTTTGGAAAAAATGTCTTATCAAGTCCTCTGCCCATTCTAGAAGGCATTTTTGATGTCTTCCTGTTTCTCATCCTCCAAATGGAATAATACAATGTTACTCCAAGGATGGAAGGGGGAGCTTGAGCACAATCTTAAAAGTGCCTCCTTATTTTTTAAACATTAGTATGGGATATGTTGCCATGGCATTTTAAGGACTCTGATGGTAGCACTGAGAAAGTAGGAGTGTAAGGCAGTCGAGCATGCTTATGCTCTATGCTAGCTCCATTCGAGCATGCCCTCCTCAGACAACCTTTCTCTGAATTCCCAGACTTGATCAGATTTCTAATTTACTGCCTCTTACTACTTTTTACTTCCAGCCGATAGCAGCTATGACACTTGCAATTGTACATTCATTTTTGTGTTTATTTGATTAATGTCTCTCTATAGTCATTACAAGTTTCTCACTAGAATCTATGTTCCATGAACTCCAGAATGAACTTTATTTTTATTCTGCCACATACACGATAGATGTTGAAGAAATTAATGATGATGAGGGCACTTAGCAGGCCAAAGAAATGGCAGTTACACCAAGTGGGAGGAGGAGCCAGTCTGAGAGGTACAAATACTAGGCTTTCTGATGGTTAATTTTGTGGGTCAATTTGGCTGGGACTTGATGGCCAGATAGTCAATAGCTATTCCAAGTGTGTCTATGAAGGTGAATATGGGCAAGATTAACATTTAAATTGGTAAACTTTGAGGAAAGCAGATTGTCTTTCATAAGGTGGATGGGCCCTATCTAATCAGTTGAAGGCTTAAATAGAACAAAAGGTCATTCTTTGGGCAGATGGCCTCTGGTCTTGAACTGCAACATTGGCTCTTCCTGGGTCTCCAGCTTTACAGCCCACTCTGCAGATTTTGGACTTGTCTCTCTCCATAATTGCTCGAGTTAATTCCTTAAAATAAATCTCTTCCTATATATATGTATGCTAATGATTCTGGTCTTCTAGAGAACGCTGACTAGTGCAACTGTAAAGACTTTGCAAGTTGTCCTGAGGCATTGGGTTTCATCCTCTCACCTTGGCTCTTCCTCTGAGGGAGTTGATGCCCGTTCACAGAGCTGTGGGGAGTAGCCATGTCAGCATGACTCATATTCCTGGAGCCACACATTTATTCAACATTTTGAGGGGGGAAAAACTACTTATATATTAAAACAAGCATGGGTATAACATAAACTAGAATTCAAATTGTGTATATGTTGGAAAAACATAGCAGGGGACTTCAGGGACACGTTGTAGAGGCAGCTGGCAGATTGGCCCTCGGCCAGTAGGCACCCTTGGGGTGTGTGGATTCCTCATCTTTAGTCTCAGGATTCTTTAGTATAACATTCTGTGAGCAGGGGAAGAGAAAGGAGGTACTTAGAGTGGGTTTCAATGGCATTACCTTGTAAGCGATGTGGAGACTCCACTGGTAGTGGTTAGGGAGAACCCTGGAAAACAGGGCTGGCCACAGAGCAGAAGAGAGACCTGGCAGAGCCCATGTGGAGGCAGAATTCCAGCTCATTCTTTCAGAGTCAGCTTAGTGTCACCTTCCCTGAGTCCTTTCCTGGCTCTAGTGAAAATGAGTTTGTTTGCCTTTCCTCTCTGCTACCCAATTACTTGTCTCGATTACAATGCCTCTAACAAGGTATTATGGCTATTTGTTCAAAAGTGGGTAGCAGTAGCCTGGGGGATCTTTGGGTGCATTTTCTGGGTTTTGTTTTCCTTAATTCTCTGGGGCTAAGCCAAGAGCCCAGCAAAAGGCAGGCGCTTGATAAATATTTGTTGTACCAAAGACTGAATGACTAGCACTGAATGGCTGTCACTGTCATCTGCTGAGATAGGGAATGTCAGAAATGAGATGAATTTAAAAGAAAATACACTAAATTCACACATCTCCCCTATCTTTTTATTATTCTTGTCATTTATTGTTATTTTGGTCAAACGATTTCTTTTCAAATATATCAAAAATGTAAAGGTAGCTGAGTTTGTGCAGTCTAAATTACCACTAATTTTGAGTTAGCAAATTCTTAAATAAGAATTTTTAAATAAAGGATTTACTTTAAATTTAATTTGTTCTCATATATTGGATCATATTGAATGTTTGAAATAATATTCCCCTAGAAAGTAGTAACTCACTGTAGTAGATTTGTAGTACATCATTTTAGTGTAATCTTCTTAAAGTCTTGTGGCCAATTTTTGTTTTTAAGTTTATTTATTGAACTTGAGAGGGAGGGAGCGAGTGTGAGTGGGGGAGGGGAGAGAGACTCCCAAGCAGACTCCGTGTTGTGCTTCAACTTGGGGCTTGATCTCACAAACCGTGAGATCATGACTTGAGCTGAAACCAAACTTCAGACGCTTAACTGACTGAGCCACCCAGGCACCCCTGTTGTGGCCAATTAATTGAAATATTTAGTTGCATTACCTTTAATCTTGGGGTGGTCCACAAAACCCAAGCAAAGACATTATAAGACAAAACTTAGCATCAGAAGTAAGAAGTATATTCCCGGTTTAAAGAAAAGGGATATGTCATCCTTTCAGTATAGCTAATTGCCATAGGCATCTGTTTTCAGGGTTATCATAGACCAAGTGTTTTGGGGGTGGGGCATTTCTTCCCTGAACCCTTAAGTCACCTTTCAGTCTTAGACATTTAATCCCGGCAAGGTTTTACATTTGAATGAGAAAAGTTGTGCTTATCAAGTTTCCAGATATTCTAAAAGTTAAAGACTATTGTGTGAAGGCAGGTGGCATTGTGATAACAATCCAGGATGGGTCAGGTTCTGATCCATGACTCAGCAACTCTGGACTCTTGTGTCCTAACGTGGGCACCTTTTTAAAGACACATGCTGGGGTGTGGTGAGTGGAAAAATGCATGGTACTTTTAAAAAAGCTGTCTCTGTGTTGTTTCTTAGATTTGAAAAAAATTTCCAGTTATAGAAATATTGAACTCTCTTCTCTACCTTCATATCACATTATTAGGATGTCCCTTTATAACATAATAGGATCTTGTTACATTTCTTTTTTCCTCGTTTTTTTATAAAAAAGTATAGTCTGGATTCAATTGTCAAATGTATATTTAACATACTAATGACAACCAAAAAGTCTTATTTTAAAAGGGGGGGAAAAAAAGAATATTAAGTAGAATGAAAAACTCTGAAGAGGATTTTACTCAATTATTCAAATATCTTTGAAAACAGCATGTCTTTATATTTGAATAAAATGTGTAGTAGTTTTTGCAGAGTACAGTATTTATGCTTACATTAAATTCAAAAAAAGAAGCAGAGGAAGAATGGTCACAGCGGAAGGAAGCCACGTGATGCCTGTTGGGAAGGTGCCAATCCCATGGAATCCCCAGCTTTTTCCTCCTGTCGACCTTCCTCCCTGCACTCCTGGTTCAGCAGTGATAGAGGCACTGTAGGACTCAAGGCCCCAAGGGGACAACCAAGGTCCAGCATCACCAGCAAAGGTAATGAGGATCCAGGACTTGCTTCAGATAAAAGGAGGGAAACGTGTGTCTCCAAAACCGTAGGGGCGGGGGTGGTCCAGACACAGGTGTGACCCATCCATTTGTAGCTCTTCCACATTCACCATGCCAAGTAGGGCTTGCAGCAGAATATACTAAAGGGTAGCATCCAACCCCACCGCTCCCCCCCACTCTCCAGCCAGAGGTCTCAGAATGTCCAGGTACAAGAGAAAAATTCTCTAACGGCCTGATCTGCAAGGGAAGCCATGTTAGATTTCTCTCTAAGACAGCCTGACTGTACATAGACTTTGTTCCAAACCAAAGCCTGATTTATGGCCCTCCACGCATGCATCCAACACCTGCTTTGTGAGTGAGTAGCCTAAAGGAACACTGTCTTGTCCTTGAGATATCAATCAATGCTCCTGCTCTCTGCATTTGTTGAAATAAAACTCATATTTCCTGCCTGTGTGCTAATCTATAATCTTTTGAGCTTTTACAAAATGTAAAAAAGTATATAACCCTGTAAAAACTGTTCATTCTCTGGAACACTTTCTTCTCTGTGAAGAGTGTATTTCCAGATCAGCTGTCCTAACCTAGGCTTGAATACGACCCTCTATTTTCTTTTTCTATTTACCAGAGTCCTCTCTCTGGTAAATTTGCATTGACACCAGTGACTGTGTCATTAGTGGGACTTCAAGGTCTCAGTGGGAAAATTGGTAAATGGTAGAAGAGACACACATTATAATTCTGAATGTGCATCAGAAGATCTTTGTGGGTTACAGGAAATACAAGGGCTAGAGAAGTTAACAGCACGATGAGAAGCCGTTAGCCAAAGTCAAGAGGTAGAACATTCCACAGGACAAGTGACTTGATTTCTCCAACAAATGGAAGGTTTGAGAAAGAAAAAGGTGGGTGTGGGGTTAGTTATAGAAGAAAAGAGTACAGACAGGACAACCAAATTCAACACATGGACCTCGTCTGGATCCCGCTTCAAATAAACCAATCGCAAAAGACACTTTGGAGACAAGGGACGTTTGAATATGCACTTTGCAAATGAAATAAGGGAATTTTGACAATTGTGTCAGCTGGGATAATAGCATGGTTATTGTGTTAAAAAAATAATCCTTATCAGTGAGAAATGTATACTGAACTATGAAATTATCTGTATAAGATTTGCCTTTAATATACTCCTGGAAACATGAGTGGGAGGAATAGAGGAACCACAATGACAAAATGTTGATAATTGTTCAAGCTGACAATGGGTAATGAGGGTTCAGTACACACTCCCGCTGATTTCAAACCATGTAAGCATTAAGCAACAGCAGCAGAACCCCGCTTGCTCTCGCGCATTAGCACGAGGTAGCATTTCTACCTTCATGTTTGCGTGTTCATAAACACAATTTCTGACATCATCAAAGTCACCATGTGAACGCCATATCTGGATTTAATTTCTTAAATCTACAGAGACATCCAGGAGATCCGAGGGTGAGGGAAATGAAGAGCCTTTGTTGGGGCGCTTGGGAGTGGGGGAAGGAGGACCCCGTCACCAAGGACTAGAAATAGGAAATTGAGTTCGACGTGGTGGAGGGAACTGGAGAAAATTTCAGATGACAAGCTGTTTCGAGATGGAGAAGGTCACAGATGTTGTAACTCAGGCTGCTCCCTGGAGCACTTTCCTGGGATATTTGTTCACAGAAGTCAGCTTCAGAGTGTGCAGAGGGGTTGTCTGCCTTCAGAGACTCCTAGCCTAGTGCCAGGTCAGGGAAACAGGAGACAGGCCCCCGGGCCAGAGACTCCATGATCCCAGCCATGAGGACTCCTGGTGCCGGAATAGGGCTTGGGATGCGCCCTCCTAAGGGTCACTGCCTACTGCCAGGGCCCCAACATAGTAACAAACTGCCACTCACTGAGCTCTTACTGAGGACAGGGCAGCATGCTGATCTCTCAGTGGTCCAATTTCCATGAAGATCTAGCACTAACATGACTTTGAAAAAGGGAGATGAATAATAATAAAACAGGGCAAAAAAACAAAACAAACAAACAAAAAAACCCCTCAAGTTCTTTAATTACTACCTTGTACGACATTACAGGTGAAAGAAATAGGCCTTTTCGATTGTTTCACCATATTTGAAGTCTTCATTTGGGTTCTAGACAAGTCTTCCAGGACACACACTCATGTGCACTCACAGGACACTCACACATATGAGCGCGCACATGCACTCACAAAGATACGGTGGTCTTACTGGATAAGGAAAAGGAGATTGTAACTTTCCACAGATGTTTCCTGATCTAACTAGGTCAATTCTCAGTATCGTCCTCACTTTGAACACCGTGTAGCTCCATTTTAGTAGCACCTTTTGAGGTTGTTATTTTATATGTAGATGTAAAAAATTCATGTGTTTCTCCCAATTTTATGTTCTTTGTGTCCCTTTCTCCTTCCCTCTCTCCCTTCCTTCCCACCTTTGCCCCTCACTGTAGAACTCCCCACAACCCCTTTCCCCTGGCACTTAGCAACATAGTACCTGGGAAGAAGCATTGGCATCCATTTACATGTAAGCTGAGTGCTGCTCTGGACGATGGGTGAGTGCCGGCAGAGAGAAGTCTTCACATCCTCAGGCCCTTGGGGAGGAACGCTGTACAGCCACCTGTTCACTCATTGCATTTTCCTATATTAGGAAGAGCAGTTGGGATCTTTACAATAACTGTTCCCATGCCTGGACTGTTAGCATGGCTCAGCATCTCCCATGCATTGGTAGTTGCATGGTTGGCCAGGTGTGAGCCAGGCAGTGGAGGTCTCCAGTTGTGATACAAGACTTGGGGGTATCACAAGTCACTTCTGGGTCCCAGGCATCATATACACAGATACGTGTATGGCAGTCAGCACGTATGTGTGCAGATTTGATGAGTTGATAGGGACCCAAACAATACTGATAACTTCTTGCAAGTATGCATGTCCCATGGATCCTGCATCAAGAATTCCTGCCCCCCTCCATTATTAGGATCCATATTGATTAGGTTTGCCACTTTGTGCTTAGCTTTCAGTGAACAGAAGCCAGCCCTCATAAATCAAGCTGCATATGACAAGATAGAAAGGAAAGTGACAGGATTTGCATTATCTGCTGGGAGGGATTATAGAAAGGAGCTTAATTAGAAACTGGGAGTGACAAGGAAAGAATACATGTTTTTTTCTTTCTTTATTATTGTTGAACCCAGCTTCCCCTTCCATATGGGAAAGTACACAGGCAGTATGCCTTAGGATTGCTTAAAGTCCCACCACTGATGCATGGGTAGAAAGGGAAGACAAAGGCAGGAAGATCATTTGCTGTCTTCTTTTCCAAATAACTGCTGGGTGGTTCGGTATAAATCATATTTATGGGTGTCGTTAGAGCTGGAAAGGGTGACCGGGCCTCTGGGCTATGACTGGGTTGAACAGTAAGGGGATATTTGTAAAAATGCAAAGTGAAACTCTGTTGACTGTTGACCTCTCCACCCCCCACCCCAAAAGGAAAGAAGACAAAAATACATCGATCCCATGTAAAATGGAACTTTCTTTAATAGGAGAAGGAGGAACAGCAGGTTTTCACAGCGGAGGTAACTTTCAGAAGCCCGGGTTGTTATAAATATAGTTTCCCAATTGTACCATCAAGTAAAACACACAAGTATTTGTATGTGATAAGCTTAAAGGGACTTATGAGGCCTGGGTAAATTTATGGCTTTTTGAGGGTCTGTTCTCTGGGCAGCTGTTGGGGGGTAACTCAAGTGGTGTCTGGGCCGCAGGTCAGCACGTACACAAAGCAAAGCGTGACAGGGCACCCTGCCATCTGCGATATTTCATTAGATACATAAAGACATCAACATAGTGTGATGCTTGCAAATTCAAAAACAGACTCAGTAAGGAGGAACTCCGATCTCAGTTGATAATAAACCAACACATGCTGACCATTGTGTTAAAAAAGGTAAAGGAAACAACACTGTTTCAGGGTGAAGAAAAGGTGCCTAGAAGAGCAGCAGCGGTATTTGGACGGTCCCAGTCATGCTGGGGTGCCAATGGCAGGGCCAAAGGGAATCTTCAATTACTACAAACACAGCCAGGCCTTGGCACTGAAGCAGTGCCTTTGAATTTCCAGACTTTAAAACCTGATCCGTTAAAGGCAAAGCAGGGGGCAAAAAGGTTTAGCAATAACAGCAGGGCTGAGGATGTGGTGGTTTGCCCCTTTGTCCCGACATCATTGGCTTGGCGTGAAATACACAACCACTGGCAATTTGAGACTAAAGGTGGATCGTTCTGAGGTCCCAGTGGAAATATGTTGATGAATAGGGTAGGTCTGATGCAAAGAGGCATGAACACTAACCTCAGCTAATTCCAGCAGGGTTGCCAAGCAAGCTTGGTGGGCTCCTTTATCAGCAGATGAAAACAGCTGAAATTTCCATTCCTTCTGTTGGATACCAAATGTTTATACAGACACACACATCCACATATTATATGGGTTTATGCATGTGAGTATGTGGGCCAAGGACAGGATTAGATAAATCAGAATCAGAAGGAATGATAGAAACTGGAAATGTGATTCTATTAAAGCAAGTTTGTGTGTGTGAGTGTGTGTGTCTATATGTGTGTGTGTGTGCGTGTGTGGGTTCTTGTGTGTGCGTTTACGTGTCTTTTTGTGTTTTATTTTGCCATGTAAGGTAAAGTGGAACAAACAGTGGATTTTTAATCTTAGAAGACTGGGTTTCAACCTCAGCTCCATCATTTCTAGCTGTGCATTTGTTGGCAAGTTATTTAAATGTTCTCATTTTAATTTTCTTCTCTCCTTGTTTGGTAAATTTTGTAAAGCACAGGTTGCAAATGTTTATTTGAATCTAATTAGTGTAATAACCTCTCCCACCCCCTGCATTATTTTCTTAAATCCCAACAATGTAATTACTTTCCTTACACTTAGTTAAGAAAAGTCAACATTCTTGGAGACTGTTTTCACCGCTTTATAATTTGGGGATGAGAAACCATAATCTAGCTCTTGGCTTAATTTCATCTAGCCTGTGTAGCTAGTGTTTAAATAAAAGAGTTCACACTTTCAACATTTTAAAGAAGTAAATTCTTCTTCTAAATTGGTTCATTTTAAGTGATTTTTAAAAGTGTGGTAAATCTAAATAACACAAGCTTTACCCTTTTAATAAATTCAATGGCATTAAGTACATTCCCAATGTTATATAACAACTACTACTATCCATTTCCAGAATTTTTTCATTATCCCAAATATAAACTCTACCCATTGAACGACAATTCCCCATTCCTCTTCTCCCCAACACAGGGTGAGATCTGAACAAAGGAGCTTCTGTCCTCTTGGAATTTGGGACTCGGCAAGGAAATCTGTGGAAGTGTTCTGTTTCACAAACCTGAAAGCTCTCCAAATTGGGTTTTTGTGGAGGTTTCCTTACATAAGTGATTGATTCAATCATTGCCATTGGTGCTCAATTCAACTTCTAGCCCCTTACTCTCTCCCTAGAAATCAGGGTCAGGGGATGGAATTGAAAGATCCTATTTAAGGTTAGTTCTCCTGGGAACTTTCCCCCATCCTTAGATTTTCCCAAAAGTCACTTTAGTAACAAAACAAAAGACACAAACTTTAGGCTCTTATCATGTAGGAAATTCCAAGGATTTTTAGGAGCTGGGTTCTAAAAACAAGGAAGAAGATCAAATATGCATTTCTTATTACAAATCATAGTATCATACCAGATAACCACCATTCTACTTTGTTTCTATGAATTTGACTACTCTGGGTACCTCATAGAAATGGAGTCATGCAATATTTTTCTTTGTGTATGTGTGTCTGGCTTATGTCACTTAGCATGATGTTTTCCAAATTCATCCATATCATAACATGTGCCAAAATTTCATTTCTTCTTAAGCCTGAATAATATTGAATTTATGTATACACATATTTTGTTTATCTGTTCGTCTATTGATGGACACTTGGTTTGTTTCCACTTTTTGGTTATTGTGAATAACAAAGAGCCAGAAGCTAATGCTATGAACAATGGTGTACAAGTACATTAGTGTCCCTGTTTTCAATTCTTTTGATATATATGCAGATGTGGAATTGCTGGATCATATGGTAATGCTTGGTTTCATGTTTTGAGGAGCTGCTGTGTTTCACAGTGACTGTACCATTTTACATTCCCATCAGCAGTACGTTAGGATTCCAATATCTCCACATCCTCACCAACATTTGTTATTTTATGTCTGTCTGTTTGTTTTTTATATAATAACCATGTTAATGGGTATGGAGTGGTATCTCATTGTGGTTTTGCTTTGCAGTTCCCCAATGGCTGGTAATGTTTAGCATCTTTTCATGTGCTTATTGGCCATTTGTGTATCTTCTTTGGAGAGTGTCTATTTAAGTCCTTTGCTCAGTGTTGAGGTGGGTTCTTTGTTTTTGTTGTTGTTGTTGAGCTGTAGACATCTTTTATACATTCTGGATATTAATCCCTTGCTGGATATATGTTTTGCAAATATTTTCTCCAATTCCATGGGTTGTCTTTTTACTCTTAATAGTGTCCTTTGATGCATAAAAGTTTTTAGTTTTGATGAAGCCAAATATATATTATATATTATTTTGTTGTTGCCTGTGCTGTTTAAGTGGTTTTTTTTTAAACAAGTATTTATTAGTTGTTTCTGTTGTACCTTTGAGAAAACAAAACCTTATTAAAAAACCAAATCCAACTGAGTTAATTTTAAAAATCTTAATAGGCTTTATTCAGTGATTCATGAATATCTGGTAGATAGAAGAGCTGTACTAAATGAACAATGTTTATAGATAGGAGTGAGCAGGGCAAGAAAGTTACCAGCAAAGAGTGGACTGTTTGTGGCAAAGTCCCCTTCCTTTAGGGGACAGTAGGGATCCATCAGGCAGATTACCTCACTAATGCTGGCCAGGTGATTCCAGATTGACTGATGTAAGATTTCACTGTCAGGAGAGATTGAAATTATAATTAAATTAGGTATTAAGTCTTGGTTTGGTGACATGGGCTTAGCAGAAGTGACTCCATTTGGGGTCTATAGTCTCTTTCTTAACAATCTCTTTATCCCCATTGTGGTTGATCATGGAAGATCAGCTGTGTGGAGTAGTCTTGCTGATCTTGCCATTCCTAGCCTTCTTTTTGTGCACCTAAGTTGGCATAAATACTACTGTTTTTCCCCCACACTTTAATTTGATACCAATAGTCAAGTGGAGAGTTTAGCTGAACAGGAACCATGACTATTACATGCTGGCATTTACGTTTTATCAACCAAACCAGTAATTTGATTTAATAGTACTCTTCATTTCATTCAAACAAAATATGAATAATTGTATAAGTAATAACATTTAGAAGCATGTGGGCATGTGTTGATAACTATGAAGTTGTTTTTTCATTCAGTCATTTTTTTTTAATCCCACTCGATTCTTTTTTTTTTTTTTTAATTAAACTTTGGTATTCTTCAAGAAAAATAAAATAAAATCTTGGTCCCCGCTGTCATTAACTTCAATGCTCATGTGTTTTCTTAGGACATGCAGTATTTATTTTTCCTTGAAAATAAATAATAAATTTCCCAAACTTTAAAGTAATTAGATTACCTAACTCACCCCACACATATTCTTCAATTTCCCTTTCCCATCCTCTATGACCTTTCAGAAACTTGAAAAAAAATTCTTTTGCCTTAGTTGAAAAAACAAGTACTTTGACTGAAGGTAGACCCCAGGCAGAGCCAATCTAAATTTTACTATCACCCACTGAATTACCCAATAAAAGTTAAACTCTGAAACACCGAACTCCTTGTTGTGTTTCAAAGTCTTAGAAAATGTATACCGGTAGTTGTTCCCTGATCCTACCTCCACACTAAAACAAGGGCATGGGGCCAGTGTCCTGAGCTGTGCTATGGCTCCCAATGTCAGGGGCTGTGTATGTAGATATGTACTTGTGTCATGAATGAACAACAAACCCAAATTAGAATCTCTATTGAAGAAAGAACAATGTCCACATTCATGAGTTAAATTTTAATTTAGAAATTTATGGCCAAGTATCTGTTTCCTTATAACCATTAGTAAGTTTGTATTTTTATTGTTCTGCAAATGTGTTTGGATTTTAACAGTCTTATGTTTTGTATTGGTAAGCTAGGTTCAGCATATCTACTTTGATTCAATAATCATTGTTTTAATAGCATATGCCTGCACAACATTAAGAGAATAAGCTTGGAAATGGAGACAAAAAACAAAAAAAACAAAAAAACTCAATGCTCAATGTTGGAAGATGGGGTTTAAAAATGTGTTCAAAATGTATTTATTTGACTTTCTTACTCATGCATAAGAAACAGTACAACACAGAGAGGTTTACTGCACAGTGTGTGATGCTCCTGTATAGGTGGTGGAGATTTTGAGAATCCACTAGGATAATGGAGGCTGTCAGCATGGGGCTCAGTGCAGAGAATGGGGGAGGGGAGTGGGATGGGGCAGAGGAAGCAGGTGTGTCCAACTCAGGCAGGCCATGTAAGGGACACAGAGTCTGGCCAGAGCAATGTGAAATCATTGTAGATTTCTGGTGGCAAAGTGTCGTGATCTGAAAAGACTGGGTTCTCTGCAGGGTTGAGAATAGGTTGGAAGAAAGGAAAATCAGGGAGACCTGTGTGGGGGCTCCCAGGGAGTAGAGACAGGAAAGGTGGAGTCTCAGCACTGGCTATGGAGGCTGGTGGGGTGTGGAGCAAGAGGGGGTCAGTTTCTGGTTTACTCCGTTGCATAGGTCCTGGGACCAGTCTCAAAGAGAGGCAACATTAAAAGAGCAAGTTTGGAGGTGCAGCAGTTCATCACAAATGGTTTAACCATGCCAAATTGGAGGTCTTGTGGGAGGCAGATGTGGGGGACGGACCTTGAGAGAGCTCCACCCCCCAGTCCTGGGGTCAGGGTATCCCTGGGGTGAGAGCCTAGCTCTGACTCTGGAACTTGGGTCACCTGTGAGCAATACTTTGCCTCTGTCCTGTTGGTCCTAGTGCTACAAGGGAGGGAAGACTGAACTTGAACTCAAGGCTTTCTCATTGAAATCCAGCTTTATTCACTTACAAACTAGTGGGGGTTCTTAGGCAAATCTTTTAGTGTTGGGAGCCTCAGTTTCCTCATCTGTAATCCAAGACTAGGCTATCTGCTGCCTTCTTGCCTCAATGCTTTAGAAATGTAAGTTATCACAGAAGACACAGCAAAGCAGAAAAAGCGTTTCCCTTAGGGTTTTGTTCCTAAGACCTGGGTTCAGGAGATGACTGTATGGCCTCTGGGAAGTAACTTAAACTCTGTCTGCTTTTCCTCTCCTGCAAAATATAGAGAATGAGAGTTGTGAAGGGCTAATATCTGTTGTTGTGAGGTCAAATGATGCAACGTGTTAGAAAGTGATTTAAGAGCTCTAATGAGAAATGTTAAGTATTGTTAACACTCTCACGATTGTAAATTCTGACTTGTTTCTATGTGGCTGAAAGAAATGATAAATGATCCCCGATCTTTTTCAGGCTTTTCTGAAAAAGGTGACCGAGACTTGGAAGTCTGATGATCTGGAGTGTGGGTGTGGTAAATCTCTTTAGTGCAGTTTTCTTTGAGTAAATGTAAATGGAGACTCATAGGCCAAACCTAAGAAGATATAGATTTTAGTTTATTCACTTCATGCTTTAATGGAATATGCTGGATCAGATATTTTATAGTAGCATCATGCATTCATAACATCTAAACACACTTTAACACGTAAATAACATGGTATTTACAAAATGGACAGCTTTTCGATATTAAATTTTGCTGGCGTTGAGGCATTTTTACCCTGTTTGCTTTTTTTGAGTTTGAAATATATAGATTTGAAATCTTGGTGAAGTTAATTGACATGGAATTGTTGTGATATATGTATATATACATTAATTTTGATATATTGTTCCCGAGAGGTACTTTTTGGTTTGATGCTGCTTCAATTTTCAGAAGGTTTACTGCTTGTCTATTAGCTTATTTCTTACATTTTTCTTCTCTGTCTTCAATTACATGGGGTTTTTTATCTTGTGTAAGGCATTTGGAATGAAATGTTGGAGGCCTTGCTCTATATCTCTTGATGAGTGGGGTCTGCCTGACAATTAATCAGAACACGGTGATCTGTTTACAACCAACACCACTTCATCACATGTGCTACAGCATTCGGGAGAAGATGTGTTATGGTGTTCTCCGTTTGTCTCTGTGTTTTCTTTCTTCCATCCTCTGCGTGGCTCACCCAAGCCTCTTTTCAGCTGTCACCTTTAGTTTGCTGAAATTTACATCAGAAGACATTTTGTTTTTTGGTCTGTGTTATCACTTAAAGTTGTGACAATGCTCTTATTGCTGGGACATCAGTTATCAATGATATTGAAGATTCAGGACAAGGTAATGGTTAGGAATGTAGGCTTTAGAATCAGATATCCCTGTTTCTACCACTTATTGGCTGCATGACCTGAGCGAGTCACTTTACTCACCTGGCAAAAATAGTGCGTGTTTGCACAGGCTTCATCAGCCTTGCAAACAAAGTCTTTGAAAACCTGTCCTAGACACAAGATATTAAAGTAAGGACTGACTGCTACAAAAGAAAACCCCCCAAATCGTTGTGGATTAACATAGTAGAATTTATTTCTCACTCAGTAAAAGTCCGATTGCTGGCTTAACCTCTGCTCCGTGCAGTCATTCAGGGGCTCAGGGTGATAGAATATCTGCCATCTTTGACATGTGTCTTCTAAGGTTATCCTGGGCACCAGCCTTCAGTTAGAAGGTAGGAAGAGAGAAAGGAGGATCATGTGAGAAATTCTCATGGGATGGGCCTGGAAATGTTATACACCACTTCCATCCACTTTTCCTTTGTCACTTCACGAACAGCCAGGGCAATCAGGAAGTGTAGTCTAGTTGTGTCCAGCAGAAAAGAGAAATTGCTGGTAACCTCCCCCCCCCCCCCCCCAATCAGCATTTGCCACTATGGATCATATGAAAGAAAGGACATATGGCACTTGCTTTCAAGTTACAGTCTAGTGGAAGAGGTGAGAATAACACATATGAAGCCATCTAAGAATGATTATGTGCTACATGGTACAGCACTGACATTAGATGTTATGGGAGTTGTGAGTGAAGACATCATGGTGGACTGGATTAAGTAGGAAGTCTTTCTGGAGGAGGTGGGATTTGCCATTTGATATACAATTTGAGTTTGTTCTTTTTTTTTTAAAATTTTTTTTTCAACGTTTTTTATTTATTTTTGGGACAGAGAGAGACAGAGCATGAACGGGGGAGGGGCAGAGAGAGAGGGAGACACAGAATCGGAAACAGGCTCCAGGCTCCGAGCCATCAGCCCAGAGCCTGACGCGGGGCTCGAACTCACGGACCGCGAGACCGCGACCTGGCCGAAGTCGGACGCTTAACCGACTGCGCCACCCAGGCGCCCCTAGTTTGTTCTTAAAGACTAGTGAGCTTTGGACAAGCGGAGAGGTGGGGAAGCGTATTGGGATTCATTTACCAAGATAAGATAAAATTTATCCTGATGATTGCATTCATTTTTTATATGTGTACCTCCTGTAGGGCAGGACAGGAAAGCCAACAGAACACCAGTGGGCTGACAATGATTTTCCTAAGCCAGTATAAGATAAGCAGGTATATCTAAGTCCTGTTTGATTTGCATTCCCATGGCAAATATCACTTTGTGTGTCCACAAAATGCAGACACTAAAACGTTAATATGTGTACATCCCAGAGATAGTGTGAATGTGACTCCATGAACACAACCTACCACTTATTTGACATCATCCTTTGGGTGTCTGAAAGGCATCACAATGGTAACATGTTAAAAAAAAGGGGGACCTCTTGATTTTCTGCAACACCCAAACCTATCCCCCACCTCACTGCAGGGAGGTACTAGCAATGGGTTGCTCAGGTCAAAAACCTAGGAGTTCCCTGGATTTCTCCTCTCCTATCATGCTCCACCTACAATCCATCTGTAAGCTCTTCTGCTTTACCCTCAAGATACATTCTAGATGTAATTATGTCTCACCTTCTTCACAATTAAAACCCTAGTCCAAGATGCCATCAGTATGCTTCCCTGGTTCTGCTCTTGCCTCTCTACAGAGGATTCTTCATATAGCAACTAGAGTGAGTTTTTAAAAACTTAAATTAATTACTTAATTCCCCTGCTCTAAACTCTTCAATGATTTCCTATTACGTTCAAAATAAAATCCAAGGTTCTCACATGCAAAGAGTTAGTCTCCTGTCATTCTCCCTCATGATCAATACAGTCAATGCCCATAAAAAGCTCCTTAGGGCTTTTGCATTTGTGGTTCTTTCCGGGTGGTACCGTCTTCTCCCAGAATTTCGTACAGCTTGCTTCCTCACTTCATGTAGATGTGTGTTCAAATATCAGCTTCTGAAATAGGCCTTCCCAGACCTTCTCTCTAAGACTCCCCCCATAGGATAACCTCTGTACCCCTACCATTTTTATTTCTCTTCCTGGCAGTAATCCCTTCATTTAATACACATTTTTCTACTTGTCTGTTTTTATCTTCCCCCCGGAGTCCATGAGGACAGAGCCCCTTGCTCATCATGTGCAGCTCTATGCCCAGCACTCGGAACAGTGTGTGCACAATGTGCAGCAAAAACATTTCTTCAGTGGATAAATAGATGAATGACATATTTGGGGAGAGGTACTGAATGTTATTAGTCCAAAACTTTGAAGACTACATTATCTTCCCTCTAGGACTAGAGGGAATGCTTGGGAAATGCTAATGATCTCAAAGTGCATAAAAAAACAGTAAAGTGATTTAAAATAGTGTTGGAAACTCTGGATTTTCACCGTAGTAGATCTTTGTGGTGGAGATCATAGGACGGATTCAGAATTCCTGTGTTCTGGTCCCTGCTATGCTTCCAACTGTATTTTTATTACTTGAGCCTCACTTTCTTCATACTCAAAATGAGGGAGCTGATCTTCATGACCTCTTTGTAAGATTTCTACCAATGTAATATCTGTAAAAGGCTTTGAAAAAGAGCAGATATGATAAAACTTTATTTAAAAAGTAATTAATAAAATGTGCATTAGGCAGCAATTAATAAAGGAACCACTAAGAAACATTGTTTCATAAACCTATGAAAAGAGATCTGTTGCCGGGACTTGACCTTGAGCAACTGGATAAGCAAGCCTCTGTAAGCCTGTTGACGTTGTTGCTGGTGCTGGACCTTAAACCACAGAGCAGGCAGATGGAAGGGAAGATGGATGTAAAGCAGGAGAGACAAAGGACAAGCTGGAGCCTACAGGGATACACTACACCTGCGGGTTCTCATTCACCCTGACCCTGATGGTCTGGGTCCTGCAGGAGAAGTTGACATCCTTCATTGTGTAGCTAAGCACACACCAGGCCCTGAATTGGAACAACTATAGAAAGATCTTGGGGGAAGGTGGGATGGTTTCAGTCCTGTCTGCTGCCCTAGGCTAACAAGTGACCTAGTATGTAAAGGACAATATGTACCAGCTACTAAATGGCTGCCACTTCACGTCCACCATCCAGATCTTGCATAGGAAGTTCTCCTGTGGCCCACCTTAACAAGAAACACATAGGGAAGGAAATTCTGGGAATAAAAGTCCTGCTGAACCAAGAAACAAATGCTAAATCCTCCTGAAATAGATTTATGATTACATGAACTAATATTTTCAAGATTATAGAGGAGGGAAAAACTCTCTTTTGTGGGTCTTTCAGCTTTACTAATCAATTTGAACCCATCAGTGTTGTAATAATGAAACACATACATTCTTTGGGGAGATGCTGGGGCATCCTAACAGATGGATCCAGAAGGGAGAGGGGATCATCTAGTCCACCCTTGGTGTTTGATTGATGAAAAATCTAAGGCCTTGGTAAAGTTCCATATCTTGTCCAAGGTTACACACCTCCATAGTTGTACCTCTGGGAATAGCACTCAGAAAGAAATCTTGAGCATCAATCCTGAGGTCTTTATATTATCTCATTCTTACCCTTCAGGAATGCTGGGTAGGGGTATCCTCTATCCCATCATGGGATGAAGCTGGGCACACCTTATGTGACTAAGGACACACAGAAACTGCTGCTAAGGAAAAGTGGCTTGCCTTTCCTCTGCTGCAGGACCTCACGTTCCTAGAGCCATGGAGAGAAGGGGTGGTGACACGGCCAGTGGAAGAGGAGCAAGAATCACCTCTTTGTGTACTCTGTACTTAAAATACAGAAGATGGGGCCTCCCCCTGTCCACAGGCCCCACAGAATTTTATCCCCACACTCTAAGTTAAAAACAGAGCTGTAGGCCTGCTGGGGACTAACTCAGATTGGTATGAGGTAGGAGCATGATTAACAGCAAGGACTGGCAACACCAGTCCAGCCTATGTGTTTTGTGACCGATCGAGACTCCTGGAGTAAATGTTTTACCAATAGTTCGATTGGGAAGGTTATTTTATTTTATTTTATTTTATTTTATTTTATTTTGTTTTGTTTTTTTTACATTTATTTATTTTTGAGAGACAGAGAGAGACAGAGCACAAGCAGGGGAGGGGCAGAGAGAAAGGGAGACACAGAATCCAAAACAGTCTCCAGCTCTGAGCTGTCAGCACAGAGCCTGACAAGGGGCTCAAACTTTTGAACTGCGAGATCATGACCTGAGCTGAAGTCAGACGCTCAACCCACTGAGCCACCCAGGCTCCCCAACGTTTTTCTAATATTAATTCAAAAACAGAATCTCCACACAGTAAATGTGGATTAGCTTGTCCTTGTGTGATATTTTAGTTTTATTGGTATTTACCACACTTATTAACTTGGCTTTCATAACTATGGTCTTTTATAACTTCCTCAGTATGTAAGCACATAAGCTAAAACACTAACTGAAATTCCTGGAATACACAATGGCATAGGAAGGGCAGGAATTACTGGGGCTAGGCCCACTTCAGAGGCTGGCCCTCTCATCCTAGCTGAAGCTCAGGATGCCTTCTGGGCTGAGGTGGGGCAGGGACTTCCAGGGACGAGGGTCACTGAGTCACACACTGAGTCATTGTGTCCACTGCCGTGGGAGTGGGCAGGGTGTACTGACTGATGTTAACTGTCACAAAGAATTGTAAGATGTGGTGGTTCCTAAGGTAGCTCTGAAAGCAGCCAGTTAGCCAGGAATCTCACCAAATGCAAAGAAGGGACATCATTTCTCAACAGAGCATTCCTCTTTCAAGGGAGATTCTTTTTTCTTGTTTGTTTTTAATATGAAATTTATTGTCAGATTGGTTCCATACAACACCCAGTGCTCATTCAAGGGAGATTCTTGTACACAAACTAGTCAGTTAAATGAATTAATGCAGATATAAACACCTCCAATCAAGGACAAGGCCTACTTACACAATGTCTATTCTGCAAGAAGTAGTTTTCTAGAGTCTCAACAGCATAGCAAACAAAACAAAAGAGCACAACATCACATATCTACCTACAGCTTATTGTTAACTTTGTGATGGATTTCCAAGTGGGATGTTGGGCACCTTTTAAAACATCCGCAGTCATTCATTTGATCCCAATTATGACAAAGAATATACCAGGTAAAATGTTTACGATTAAGGCTATAATTGGTGGCCATAGATTCCACATTTCCTTCACTCAAAGTTAAGGGGCCTGATAGGAATACCTGCGTAAGACCTGAGGTGTCAAAAAAAAGCAGCTAAGAAGCAGGGTGGATTTATCCAAGTTTGGACAAAGTGACTGAACATAGAACCAATCTTTAAAAAATCTAGAGATCTATTTTATAGAAAAAGGATTCAATTTGATTGGTAGCCTCAGACAGCAGAATTAGGACAACAGGTACAAGTTTGGGAAGACAAATGCCAGCTCAGTATGCTGGAGCCATTTCTTACAGCCAGAATTGCTCAAAGAGCAAGGTGATGGGGAAATGGTGAATTTCCATCATAGCACAGGCACCGTGTCAGCCAAGGTTCTTAGGTTGCTGGCAGCTGAAACACTCTCTGAATAGTTTTTAAAAATACAAAGTAAACATAAATATAAATGTAAATATAAATATAAACATTGGTTGGAGTTCAAGTAGCCCAAAGCATCTAGGGAAAAGATGAATTAGGTCTCAAATCAGAAACCAGGACAGCTCCAGGGACCTAATTAGAAGAAACTAAGAAACTAATGGCTTATCTTTTCAGGGAGCCGTCTTTAGACTAAATGTATTACTTGGCTCAGTTTAAGATTTCAGTTCTAATCAGAAGCATGTGATTGCCCTAGCTCAGATCACATGGCTTTCCTAAAGCAAGTCCACCTTGATTATGTCATGCAAGGCAAGAGAGGGTCATGAGTGCAGTTGAGTAGGTTGTGCACTGCACAGCTCAGAGGTTTTCAGAGGTTTCCTAGAGGCTGTGCACTGCACAGCACATGTGCTGAAAGGGCTGGTTCTTCAAATCAGAATGAATGCTGGGGGGCAAAATCAACAGATAAACCAGGGTCATCATTTGCCAGAAAATGTTATAAGGGGCAACCAATAAAGGGTGGTTTATTTGGGAGGCTTTGAACCCTGAAAGATTCTTGTAGGTAATAAGTTCTTTGGTCTTCTGATATTCTTAGCATATCATGAGAATCAGGGTGTTTGGGGTTGTTTTGTTTTCAAATTAAATTGAAAATGGAAACATAAATCTTTACATGTTGAGACCTTTTGCCATTACAATTGTCTTTCGTAATTCCCACCCTTACTTCATCCACTCTGGCCTCCTCTTGGGCTTTGGTTCTTTTCTCTTCATTCTGGAATGACTTTGTTAAGTTGCACAATTAAAAAGACTAACCGTCCTTTCTGAAAATGTTCAGTTTCTTGTCTTGATGATTTTTGCACCAATATACACATATCTTTCTATATTTGAAACATTTAAATTATTTTTATATGCTTTAAACTTCACTTTCAAGAATTTACTCACAGTTTAGTTATTTCCCATCTTTAGGGTGATATTCCATTTTTGACTTTGTAAATTCCTATTCAGTGGGCCATGGAAGGAGAACGGAATTCAGCTGCCTCAGCAGGAACTGACAGCCGTCTCTGGTCCCACACAGTACCTGGTCAATAATTCCACAAACAACACTTAGCAGCTCCACGCTGCTGGCTAAGTGCTGGCATTGCATCAAACTCAGTTTTCTTTGTGAACGTAGACCTCCAAATACAGTGTTCTAAAACATTATTAAGCTCTTCCTTCTGGCAGTCCAATTTTGTTAGGGAGAAGTTGAAAACTTTGCCTGATGTATAATTCTGGTATTATATGTTGTGAAATACAATTTTTTTTTCTTAAGAGCTGTACTGAGAAATAATTTGTAAACCATAAAATTGAATGTACTGTTCAATGACTTTTGGTACGTTTACAGAGATGGGCAACTATCACAATAAGTAAAGAAAAGAAAAGAAAAAACAAAACAAAACAAAACAAAACAAAACAAAACAAAGAAAACCCGAGACTGTTTTCTTAGTTCCTGCCCGTTGATTTGATCCTTGATAATCAAACACTTAGAGTTTATTCTTTTCACTGCATGAGAGCAGACAAACATTGAAACATATCAAGTTACCTAAAACTCTTCTTTAACTACATTCTCCAATGAGGATCATATGATTTTATTATGTAACATTCTGCAAGGACTTGTCATTCAGACCACTTACAGATTAATTAGCCATTCCCTAGATTTATATCTAATTCTTGTATTTAGTTTTATTTTTACTTTTTCTTTTATTGTTTTAGTTTAATTTTTTCTACTTCTGCTCGGCCTGCCTCTGAAAGGAACATCTGTGGTGATTTTTAAAGATCCTAGAACAATATTCTCCCTAAGCTGACACATGCGGAGCTCATGCAGTGTCTATAAAATATCCTGGGGTTCATTTTTAAGACCTTTGCCCGGGGTACATAGATAAAAGAATCGGCAGAGAACCAAAGTTTTGTCTCTCGATACAAGCAAGGTTGGAGCCAAGTCACAGATCAAAGAGGGAGAGAAGAAAGAAAATGGGCTAAGGCTCTGTTTTGAACTATCCAACTCTGAATAATACCAACTTCCTTTCTTGCAGATCATTGGCTTTCCATGAAAGGATTTAAAAGAGATAATTAAAAGTAAGTAAGCACTCCTTACGGCTGCGCAGGATGATTTTCTCTTGGTCTTACATATTATTCTATCCTTGTGATCCTCAAAGATCTTCTTCCATGCTGAACCAGGTCCTATAAAAACAGATGGGAAAATCTAAAATCTTCCTTTAGGGTCTGTCTGTATGTGAGTGTGTGTATACATACACATTTTTGTATATATAATATACATATACACACTGTTTTATGCATACATAAATATACACATATGAAAAAGAGACTATTAACAAACAAGGAAAGGAATGATATTTACAAAATTGAGGACAGTGGGAGAGCTAGCGAGATAGAGAAGAGCACAAAATTAGATGCAATGACTCTTAAGAAATAAGGTTTTGATTATTTATTTTATTATAATGCTTCATAATTTAAGTATATGTTCCCTCTCTCTCTCCAGATATATGTATCAACCATTATATAGATTTTCTTTTTTGTTATTAAAAAAAATTTTTTTTAATGTTTTATTTATTTTTAAGACAGAGAGAGACAAAGCATGAGTGGGGATGAGGCAGAGAGAGAGGGAGACACAGAATCTGAAGCAGGCTCCAGGCTCTGAGCTGTCAGCACAGAGCCCAACGTGGGGCTCGAACTCGTGAACTGTGAGATCATGACCTGAGCCAAAGTTGGATGCTTAACCAACTGAGCCACCCAGGCACCCCTAAATAGATTTTCAAGAAAGTATAATACTTCATTACCAACTAGCATTTATCCAAGGCATATTGTGAATGGTTCAATGTTAACACACTTGTTTATGTATATCACTGCATTATTTATTAAAACATTAAAAATATATATAGTTATCATGATTCCAAAAAAGCAATGATCAAACTCTACCATTTCTGATAAAATTGTTTAGTAAACCTTAAAGAAGGAAATTTCTTTAACTTCACATAGCCTGTCAGAAAACTGCAGAAAATACCATATTAATGGTGAAACACAGAATCATTCCACCAGAGCCTGGAATAGACGAGCTGCCCACTGTCACCAGTCTAATGGAATGTGCAGTAAAAAAGACAAAGAAATTAGGAATAATGTTGGAAAAAAGAAAAAAAAAGAAAAATTGACACCATTTTCAGACAATATTTGATTTATGTTGACATTGAAAGGGAAACAATGAAATTATTCTGCAAGATGGTTGATTAAGATCAATGCATGAAAAGCAACAGCTCTTCTATACCCTATTAAAATTACTTTAAGATATGCTGGAGGGGCACCTGGGTGGCTCAGTCAGTTAAGCACTGACTCTTGATTTTGGCTCAGGTCATGATCTCACAGTTCATGAGTTCGAGCCCTGCATTGGGCTCTGTCTGCATTGACAGTGCAGAGCTTGCTTAAGATTCGCTCTCTCCGTCTCTGCCCCTCCCCTGATCTCTCTCTCTCTCTCTCTCTCTCTCAAAAATAAATAAATAAATAAATAAATAAACATTATAAATAAAGATACGTTAGAAAACACATATAGTTATGAAAACCTATAGAAAAACTTGAAAAACTTTTTTGAAAGACCAATATGAAGGTAGTTAAATTTAGAGACATAGTGCGTGTCTGAATATAAATACTCAATTTGTTTATCCAACAAATATTTATTTAGTCCATAGTGTACATCAGGATTCTTCGTACATACTAATGAAAATAAAATAACTCCTGCAAGCAGGCAGCGACAGATATTAAAAGAATTAAAAGGACATTGTGGAATAAACATAAGACAGTCAAAAAAGATTGGGAGTGCTGGATGGGGAGGGTGGGGGTTGCTATTTAAATGCAATTGTCATCAAAGTTCTTATCAGAGAACTGGTATTTTAGCAAAAACAGGAGCTATCTGGATGGGGAGTATGCAGACAGGAGGAAGCCTGCCGTAACAGCCCAGGGCAGAAGAATGCCTCTTCAGTGGTGAGCTGCAGAGCAGTGAGCATCCATCCGCAAGTGGGGAACTGTGGTGACAGGTGGTGTAGATTTGGCCTTCACTTTGGGAGGGATGGAAGACCCTGATAGATTATGAGTACAGGACTGACATGCTCTAACTTGTGTTTTTAAGGAACTTCGTTGGCTGTTATGTTGAGAAAAGACTCCACAAAGGGAATGAGAACAATGAACCTAATTAGGAAGTCATTGCAACAGTACAGGGTATGACTGAACTGGCTGAGAAGTGGTCATGTTCTGGGTTTCTAGTAAAGAAATGGTTGAGGATTTGGATGTGGGGTATTCACAAAGAAGGAAGAGTCAGGGATGGACCTGATGGTGCTTATGTTTGGCAAACAGAAGGTGAAGTCATCATTTACTGAGGGCAAGACAATGTCTTGGGTGGGGAAGTGGAGGTCAAGGGAGAGTAAGTTGGATAAATGGGGTAAGGATGAATATCTCCCTAAAATAATCTTTAAATGCAATGCAGTACCCACCCTTATCCTAAGAAAAATGTTTTATGGAATCTGAAGAGCTGACATTAATATTCATCTGAAAAACTGTAGTAAATTACAACACTATTTCGCACCAAACACATTTAAAAAATCTGGATGGATTCTTTTCCAGGTTTATTGAGATATAATTAGCATATTGCATAAGTTTACAGTGTGCAACTTGATTTGATGTACTTACATATTGCAAAAATGATTACCACCATAGTGTTGGCTAACACGTCCATCACCTCACATATTTCCATTTCTTTTTTGTGGTGACAACATTTAAGACCTATATTCTCAGCAACTTCTAAGTATATAATACAGTATTGTTAACAATAATCACCAAGCTATGCATTAGATCCCCAAAACTTAATGATCTTATAACTGAAGTTTGTACCTTTTGATGAACATCTCCTATACCCCCTCTCTCCATTTGAGATTTTTCTTCTTTCTTAATGTAGGCATTTATCACTAAGAACTTTCCTCTTAGAACTGTTTGTGTGGCATTCCATAAGTCTTGTTATGTTGTGTTTCCATTTTTGTTTCAAGATTTTTTTTATTTACCTTTTGATTCCTTCTTTAACTGACTGCTTATTTGTTTACACATAGTTGTGAATCTCCCCATTTTTCTCATTACTGATTTCTACTTTCATAGCATTATTGTTGACAAAGTTACTTGGTTGATTTCAACCTTCTTAAATTTACTAAGACTTATTTTGTAAGCTATCATATGATCTATCCTAGAGAATTTTGTATGTGTGCTCAAGAAAAATGTGTATCCTGATGCTGTTGGATGGAGTGTTCTGTATATGCCTATTAGGCCCATTTGGTCTAAAGTATAGTTCAAGTCCAACATTTCCTTGTTGATTTTATGTTTGGATGATTTAGCTGTTGGTTAAAGTGGAGTAGTTAAGTTCCTTATTACGATTGCCCTACAGATCTGTTAATATTTGCTTAGTGTATTTAGGTACCCTACTGTTGGGTGCATATATATTTATGACTGTTATATCTTCTTTATGAATTGACACTTTTATCATTATATAAATGATCTTCTTTGTCTCTTGTTAAAATTTTTGGCTTAAAGTTTATTTTGTCTGTTATAAATAGCTACTCCTGCTCTGTTTTGGTTTCCACTTGCATGAAATATCATTTAACTTAAAATCTTATGTAGTCCTTTAGCTGATGTGAGTCTCTTGCAGCATATAGTTGGGTTTATTTTTAATCCATCTACCCACTCTACGCCTTTTGATTGGAGAAGTAATTTATTTGCATTTAGAGTAATTATTGTTCGTCAAGGACTCACAATGCCATCTTATCTGGATCAGTTAAAGAAGTAATTATAAAATCAAACTTAGGGGTGCCTGGGTGGCTCAGTTGGTTGAGCACCCAACTTTAGCTCAGGTCACAATCTCACAATTCGTGGGTTCGAACCCCACAATGGGCTTTGTGCTGACAGTGTGGAACCTGCTTTGGATTTTCAGCTCCCTCTGTCTCTGCCCCTTCCCCACTCTCACGCACATGCTCTCTCTCAAAACTAAATAAACTTTAAAAAATTTTTGAAAAAGTAAAATCAAAAGTATAGTCAAATATAAGAAAACATTTTTGTAATCTTGCACTAGATTACAGTGAAATTTCAGTAAAGTTTAAAAACACAGCAAAGTAGAAAATACATTACTTGCAATGAATATAAAAGTTAAAATATTATTCATATTTTGCAAATAATACCTACACATCAAGCAAATAATGCTGGCAGCCTCATATAAAATGATCTAAGAATATGAAAAAATAATTCACCAAAGTAGAAGTTGTAATAATGGAGAACTAATCATGAAAAGCCAGCCATTTTTTCAATCTTAATGGAGAAATACAAATTAAGTGAGACGTGTTTTGTTTTGTTGTGGAAGGGGAACAGAGATGTAGTTGGCAAAATAAAGAAAAGAATAGGTATCATTCAATGTTGGCAAGAGCATGACAAAATAGATCACCTAATGAAATGTTTTGCTGATTCAGTTGGAAGAGCTCATTTTCTTTGGGTGAAAAATATGTTAACTGTTTATCGCTATTTAAAATATGCTTATCCTTTGATCTAGCAATTTCACCTGTAGAGAACACATTCTTGAGAAATACTCAGGCATTTTCGTTAATATTTCTGTATAATATATTCTGTACTATAAATATGTAGGTAAAAGTCTATATACACTAAACTGATAGTAATAGCAGTTACCCTTTGGAGAGGACAGGGGTCTGTACTGGAGTGGCAGGGGCACTGGAGGGAGTTTGAAAGAGCTTGTCTTTTTTACTCTCTGTTCCATTGTTTTTGTTGGTGGTAGTGCTGGGGATGACGGGGATACATATAATTATGATTAAAAGTACTAGTAGGTGGGAACACATATAAGAATGTTAATTGCTACCTTGAAATAGAACACCAAAATGAAACAACGGTAAATTATCTAGGTGCCCAATAAGAGTACAGTAAACAAATGCATTATGGTGTATCTCTGTCATGCAATGTTGTGCCACTACTTTTTTAAAGAGTGAGATAGTAGGACGCCTGGTGGCTCAGTCAGTTAAGCATCTGACTTCAGCTCAGGTCATGATCTCACAGTTTGTGAGTTTGAGCCTTGCATCCTGCTCTGTGCGGAGAGCTCAGAGCCTGGAGCCTGCTTTAGACTCTGTGTCTACCTCTCTCTCTCTCTCTCTCTCTCTCTCCCCCTCTGTCCCTCCCTGACTCATATTCTGTCTTTCTCTCTCTCTCTTTCAAAAATAAATAAACTTTAAAAAAAATTTACATAAAGAGTGAAATAGTGATGCTTAGTGAAAAATATTTATGAAATATTTAAGTGAAAATGTAAGTTGGATAATTCAATATGTTATATACTTCTTTTTTAATTTAAAATCTATATGAGTAATTACAAATTCATTTAATGACAAATAATTTTATATCTTTAAACATTGCTTTATATTGCTTAAATTAGTAATTTGATGAATATATTATTTAGTCAATATTAACATTGTTATCTTAAAAATTCTTTAATGTTTATTTATTTTTGAGAGAGAGGAAAAGAGAGTGCAAGTGGAGGAGGGGCATAAAGAGAGGGAGACACACAATCTGAAGCAGGGTCCAGGCTCCAAGCTGTCAGCACAGAACCCGGCAGCTCGAATCCATGAACTGTGAGATCACGACCAGAGCTGAAGTCAGGAGCTTAACAGACTGAGCCACCCAAGTGCCCCAACATTGTTATCTTAACAACAGTATTTCATCTATCATTTTTGCAAACTTGTGCTCTGCCAATTATTCACATCTGAGGTATTTCTGGGACATCCACGCAGCATAACTAGAACATCACGTTTTGGTGGGTAGAACTTCTTAAATTAGAAGGATCATGATTAGAATAAAATAAACATGGCCCATGTGGGCTTGGACCTGTAAACCCAGTGTCATGTGCAATCAGTTTAATAAAACCTGATAATTTACCCCTTTTCCTGACAATATGTTATGTTTTAATGGATTAGTTTTCCTTTCTGGAAAAAGAGCTACATTGGAAGGAAAAACATCACAGTGTCCTCATTAGAGGAAAAATAAAATTTAAAAAATTTAAGAAGTAAACTTGATTATATAAAATGATAATAATTGAGACAATAGATTGATATTTACTAACATCTTATTTTCTTTGATGTACTGGTATACATATGAGGAAATATATAAATGGGGAACTCTCATTGTAAGTGTAAGGTTTGAGAAAAATACTTGTTGTTTTGGAATATATCATACATATTTGAAAGATATCATTATTTAAAATTGTGACACCTTAGAATGTAGGAATAAGTTTAAGATGCTGTGACTGGTTTTCAAAGGAATATCTTCATTTTCTTTCATAAATTAAATTTATTGAATACCTGCCATGTGCAAATAAATTTTGTGAGTTTAACTTTATGTATTCAGAGAGGAAACTTAAAAATGTTTCATTCTTCGCAAAAAGTTTGTAAAGTGAATCTTATGAAATGTGAATCTATTGTTACCTCAGTCTACATTCTCAAAAGCTCTTCAGAGTGAGTATTCCTCTGCTTTGAATGTGATCTAGTGTTTAAATCTACATTTTTGGGGGGGTGGGGTGGGGATTATAATAAGGTCCCTGAATGCAAATCAATGTGAATCATTCCAATGTTTGTAGAAACCCTGAAAATGTTGGACTGATTTAGACCCATGGGATGCTGGTCTCCAAAATGGTAATTTCCTAATGAATTTTCATGCAAAATTTAAGTCTTGGCCTTTTACTGTAAATATTCACATTAGAATGGACTGTTTCCCCCATCACCAGGATTGTTATATGGGACTACACTGACATTTCATCTCCAAGATCATAAATGAAACAAAATTGCTGTTATTAGCAATAATAAGTAACAAAAAGTATTAACTGTATGCCAGACACTGTTCTAAGAGACTTACATAAATTAACTTAATCAACCTTCTCAACCACATTATCAAGATAATTCTTTCTGACCCTAGATGATTGAGGCAAAAGGTAGTATATACACTACCCACAGACAGTTAAAGGAAAAACTATACTTAAAAAACTTTCAAAGTATATGAATAGAAACTTCACAGGAAAAAAAGAATGTGAAATAGTTAATAAACACAAAAATAGCTTCTTTCATGAGTAATTAAAGGAATTCAAATTTATATAATGACCAGGTACTATCTTTCAGTTATAAAATGAGCAAAATTAGAAAACCCTAACCATACTGGTAACGGTAATAAATAAAAATGTGCACTTCAATTTAAAAGAAAAACTTAAACTATGTTCCAACTAGATACTTGAAGAGGGATTTATGTACTGGCATATTGTGTTGAGGAATTACACTGTATATTGCCCAAAGAGATAAATATATTTAAGAGGCCTAGAGGCATATTGAAAGGCTCCAGATATGTCTAAATATACCAAAAGGATGAAATGGAGAAGTGACATTGTGTAGACCTTATGGATGAAAGTTTTCAACAATTAAAAAAAAAAAAAGGAAGAAAGCCTTTCAATTCAAATATATCTTAGAAATGTATCCTTTTTTTAAAAAAAATGTTCATTTATGTATTTTGAGAGGGAGAGAGAGCATCTGTGTGAGCGGGGAAGGGGCCGAGAGAGAGGGAGAGAGAGAATCCCAGCAGGCTCTGTGCTGTTAGAACAGAGCCCAAAGTGGGGCTTGACCTCACAAATTGCAAAATCATGACCTGAGCCTAAATCAAGAGGTAGACGCTTAACCAACTGAGCCACCCAGGCATCCCATCTTAGAAATATATGCCCACAAACTGGTACAAACCACAAATTTGTAGATCTTCTCTTAGAACTCTCACAGTGAAATTACAGAGCACTAAGAATTAGCTTCACATATTGGAAGACACAAAAAATGTAACAACAATACAATCAGATTGACAAAATATTAGGAACAAAACCAGTTTATGTAGATACGCGATATCAAAAGGTTGGAATAAAAAAAGTCAGAAAAACGTGTTAGTTAAAAGAAAGCTGAAAGAAATCTGATTTATTAAATTAAATGGAATTTAAGATAAAAGATAATGATAAAATGAAAAGCCATTAGCAAATAAAATAATTACAAACTAGCAAGGACATAGCTTCCCATTAAACAAGTGAAACCAGATCAAATTACAAGCAGAAACTGACAAATTCACTGAGTGGGAGACTTAAATCTCTTTCAGAAAATGGCAGATGAAATAATCAGAAGCACAGAAATACTTTGGTGGTTTCAACAACACAAATATTCTTCTAGATACATAGAAGCCTATAACTGACCAAAGGAAATAAAAGACATTTATTAAGAATGTGCAACAAACATCATACTTAAAGATAAAATTTCAGAGGTGATTTTATTAAAACTAGATCAAGGGGCACGTGGCTGGCTCAGTCAGCGAAGCATGTGACCCTTGATCTCAGGGTTGTGGGTTTGAGTCCCACGTTGAATATAGAGATTCCTTAAAAAAAAAAAATCTAAAAATAAAAATGAAAATAAAGCTAGAGTAAATCAAGATTGTTGATCCACTTATCTTCTACAATTTAGCATTCTGTAGGAGATATGCAATGTAATAAGACAATAGAGAAATATGAAGTTTTAAATAAGAAAAAGAAAATAATTTAGCATTTTTGTAGATACTAATATTTTATAAATAAAAACTATAGATAGACACTTAGAACAAATTAGAAAGTTTAACAAGGTTGCTGAATGAAGAATGAATATATGAAATTAATAGTGTTACTATGCAACCAATTAGAAAATGGAGTATTATAGATATAACATTCTCAATAGCAACACAAACTGAAAGATAACTAAGTCTTCAAAAAAAATAGCTACAGAATATTTTATGGAGAAAATTACAAAATAATATCAAACAACATAAAATAAGATCTAAATAAATGGCAACATATACATGAATGGGAAGATTCAATTTTATAATGGCATCAGTTCTCCCTAAATTAATCCATAAATTGAAAGTTGAAAGTAATCTTAACAGGATTATTTGTAGAACGTGACCAAGAGTTCCTAAAATTTTGTATAAGGATACGTTTTTTTTAAATCCTAGCAAAGGACAAAAGGAGATTTACCATACTACATTAAAATATATTATAATAATCATTTCTAAATCATTAAGTATAGACATGCATAGTAGATAAATATGCTAATAGAGCAGAATAGAGAGCCAGTAACCAGACTCAAGTGTATAAATGATATATGATAGAGGAAGTATTACAATCTTTGAAAATAAGATAAACCATTTAATAAGTGGTTTTGCAAATAGAAAAAATGGTAGGACCTTTCCCATACCATATACATAATAAACACAAGATGGATCAAAATTTAATTATTTTTTAAAAATCCCTTTGAAATAATGAAAATAAAATACAGGGAAATATCTCAATGAGATACACAATATAATCATACAGGTAGAAATTGATGCATTTAACTGGGTAAATTTTTTTTTTTTTTTTTTTTTTAATTTATTTTTGGGACAGAGAGAGACAGAGCATGAACGGGGGAGGGGCAGAGAGAGAGGGAGACACAGAATCGGAAACAGGCTCCAGGCTCCGAGCCATCAGCCCAGAGCCTGACGCGGGGCTCGAACTCACGGACCGCGAGATCGTGACCTGGCTGAAGTCGGACGCTTAACCGACTGCGCCACCCAGGCGCCCCTAACTGGGTAAATTTTTAAAAAATTTGTATAACAATAACAGCACACATAACATTTAAAGGGACAGACATCAAGAAGATACATCAGTCGAAGGATTAATATTTGCAATTATAAGTAATCCATATAAATCAATAAAAAGTAGAAACTTGAGTAAAAATGCTCAAAAGACAATTCACAGAAGAAAAATCTAGAAAGACAAATAAAAACATGAAATGATGTTCAACACTTAAGAGTAATCACAGAATTCTTTCAGAATTTGACTGATTAAGAGAACAAAAGTAAAGAAACACATACAAAATTGAAGCAAAATTCTGCTCAATCACATCCATATAACATGTTATTCTATCAATAGCATATGGGAAGCATATTCACTGGTTTCCTTATATTGGGCCACAGAAAAAACTTTAATGCAGAACTTCCCAATCAGTGTTCCACAAAATGGCTTACACAGTTACTGAGATATGGGTCCACTTAGTTATCCAGAAGACAGGCAATACCTGAGAAAGTCAGAGACCCCACTTTAAGATAATGTCACCCATTTATCTGGTGTACCATATAAATGTTATCATTTCTATGTATGCAGTTATGTAAAAATTATTGGAAAGTATTGCTTTAATGATTTCCAAAAATCTAAGATTTGTAAAATCACACTTTTTACCCAAAGAACAGAAATCAACAGTAAATATTTGTTAAAAATAGAAATACAATACAGTACAATACAATACAATACAATACCTCTTGCCCCCAGACAAACAAAACCAATAATAACAACAAGATTTAACTCTTAGAAATTCAGGACCCTGCTTCGAAATAACCTTTATATCA
This sequence comes from Neofelis nebulosa, assembly GCF_028018385.1. Taxonomy (NCBI): domain Eukaryota; kingdom Metazoa; phylum Chordata; class Mammalia; order Carnivora; family Felidae; genus Neofelis; species Neofelis nebulosa. The sequence continues at coordinate 87,097,268 of NC_080790.1, forward strand.
AACCCTTATGTGTATCCCTTATAAGAGCTGAAAAAAATCCAAAAAGGAGATTACTTCATATAAACACTTAGGGAATGTAGTCAAAGCTAAAATCAGGAAAACATACATAGCTTTAGAAGTTTTTAGTAAAAAGAAGTCTCCTTCTTGATTATGAAGGACAGGTTGCTAGTCAGTTAAGAAACTTAGTGGAATCACCAAGTACCAAGAATAATGAGTGAAAAAAAACCCAAAACAACAAGGCTCATCATCATGATATTTTATATTATGGATATGGGATATAAAAGGGAATAGAGAAGATACTAAGAATCTCAGCAGTTAAAAGAAATAATAAGAATACTTTTCCAAACCACACTAAATTGAAGATTCCCTCTACATTCTGAAAAGCAAAATGATTTTCCACTAGAATGTCAGCTTAACAATCAAACAGCTGAGAAAAACAGATTAAAGATTCTTTTGATATGTGGAGTGTCTTGGTGGCTCAGTTGTTTAAGTGACTGACTCTTGATCTTGGCTCAGGTCATGATGTCAGTTTGTGGAATCGAGCCCAGTGTCTGGCTTTGTGCTGACAGTGCAGAACCTGATTGGGATTCTCTCTCTCACTCTCTTTGCTCCTTCCTCTCTCTCTCTCTCTCAAAAATAAATAGAGGCGCCTGAGTGGCTCAGTCGGTTAAGTGTCCGACTTCGGCTGAAGTCAAGATCTTGGGGTTCATGAGTTCAAGCCCCACATCGGGTTCTGGGCTGACAGATCAGAGCCTGGAGCCCGCTTCAGATTCTGTGTCTCCCTCTGTCTGCCCCTCCGCTGCTTGCACTCTGTCTCTTTCATTGTCTCAAAAAAATAAACATTAAAAAATTTTTTTAATAAAATAAAAAAATAAATACACATTTAAAGAAAAAAAGTCTTTTTTTGATATATAATGATTCAAAGTTTACTTCCCAGGTACTCTTTCTTAGAAAAGTATTGGAAGATTTTTTCCCAGCTAAAGAAATATTAATAATAATTTTTTTAAAAGCAGAAGGGGAAAGGATCCAAAAAACTGACTCTAAACAGGAAAGCATTAGAGAGAAATGACTAAACCACAACAGATTTAGACAGCAATTGGTCCAGCCTCTAACAGAAGAGAAGTCCACAAGAGAAGTTCTGGATAGTTGAGTCTTTATTGCTCAAATGGCACCATAGATGACATGGTAGAACACCTGGAAATAAATAAATAGATTAGTGGAAGCTTCTGCAAATGAAAAAGGGAAAATTATTAAATCAAGGAAAATCTGTATATGGCTAGTTTCTGCAGTGAACAATACTAACATGGTGGTAAGTATGTGAAATTTCTTTATTGACACTTACCTAAAACTGGTGGTTAACTATATTGAACAGATAAGGGGGATATGTTGGGAGTCTAAATAAATACAATCTTTTTTTTTTTTTTAATGTTTATCTCTCACTTTTGAGAGATAGAAAGCATGAGAGAGGGAGGGGCAGACAGAGAAGGAGAGAGAGAATCCCAAGCAGGGTCCACCCTGTCAGTGAAGACAGAGCCTGATGTGGGCTAGATCTCATGAATCATGAGATCAGGATCTGAGCCGAAATCAAGAATTGGGCACTTAACCAACTGAGCCAACAGCCACCCCCAAATGAGTACAATCTATATCATGTTTGCATTCAATAAAAATGTCTAAAAATTAATAAACCTAAAAGAGCACAATAAACTTAATAACTTAATGTATGGATGCAGCTACCAGAATAAGTAGCTAAATAGTTAAACATGATTGATGACAGAGTTTTGTAACAGGGACTAGGAAATACATGAGCACAACACTACTCTTGGTAGTGTTTTTTGGTATTATTGGTTTTAAACTTTAAAGGCTTATTTGATGAGATAGTTTGGAATCACAAAAAGAGTTTTTACTCACTTTTATTTTATCCCCCCTGCAAAGTATTTGAGATTATAATTTAAAAAAAACATCTTAAAAGTTTGTAGATAGGTTACTTTAGCCAGGTGGTTCTCAACTGATGTGTTATTATTCTATCTTCTCCCCACTACAGACAACATTTTTTAAATTTCTGGGAAAAGTTTTTATTGTCACAATGATTGAGGGAGAACCATTGGCATTTAGTGTATAATGAGCAGAGAGGAAAATCAGGCACGATAGACATTCAGCAAACTTTTCAAGCAATTTTCCACCAGACATAATTTACTTGAAATATATCTATCATAGACATTAAGGGATGTTAATACTTGTTCACTAGTTTGGAAAAATTACACCCATGAACAACAGCGCCCCTTGTGGTAGAAGAATTGCAAACATACATAGACCACATACAACTCCTTAGATGTAGAATCTGAGTATTTTACATTTTTTGGTGCAGTTGTCTGTTAGAATGTATATTTTAAAATATAAGTTATTTTTAATGAAAGTATTTAAGAGATGGACTGAATTCCCTTCTCTTGCTTCAGGAATGCTTTAGAAAAATTTGATCCTTAGTCAACCTTTTTGCAGTATCAACACAAGGAATATATTTATCAGAGATAAATGAGAATCTTGCTGGGTTGCTAATTACTTATGACTCATCTGGGAATGTTCCTAAGCATGCCACTTTTGCTTGTTGAGATTGTTTATTTTTTCACCTGTAATTTACTGTCAGCTGCCTTAAATATGGAAGTTGGGCACTTACCTATCCTTACCTGTGCTGATGTGATTTGCCTTCATTCAGCTCATTTAACTCATGGCTCAAGTTCATGTGCATACTGTGTTTGGACATGGGGTGCCTTCTCTGAGTGTCTGAGGCCTTCATAATACAGCCTCTTGCACTTCTTGTTCTATCTTGTTTTCTAAAGCCAAGTATAGTCAGTGCTGGATTAAACTTTTGCGTCATGTAAATTTAAAGAACGATACAACCTAAAATCTACTGATGCTGCCTTTTTAGGGCTACACAGAAGTCTCTGGATGGTAAAGTGTGCATAACAAAATATTTGTCCCAAAAGGGAGAATTCGCCCTGTGGAATTGAAAGCCACAGTCATAAGTTATTAGATACTAATTCTTATGGAGTTTCTTGTAAAATTCAATTAAAAATATTAAATAAAATAATCTATTCATAATGAGTGGATGCTTAGTACGTAGGCACAATATTTATTTATCGCATATGAATTTTTGCTTTTATTAAATAAACCATATTTACATGTCATTCTCAATTTATGTATTTTGATCCCAAAGAGTATTCTAAGGTTAACAAATTACAGAGTGTTAAAAAGTCAAATCAGCACTCATACTCCTTCAGTTTAAACATATAGACCTCTATTTAATATTATAACACTTCAGGATGATAATAAACATACATGAAACTTATCTGCCAGAAGGAAGAATTTTAATGGAAATGTAAAGAATTAGTGGGCAGGGCGATGAAAGTGGGAGTGTTGCATGGGATTTTCTGGAAAATTCCACGAAAGGAAATAATTCAAGTGGAAGGAGTGTCCTTTTTCCTACCCTCCCTTTCTTCAGTTGGTAATTCTTGACGTCTGTAAAGAGTATGTGATGTTTGGAGTCTTAGTAAATACTTCTAAGTGACCTTGAAGTTGTATACAGTGAGCTGGGGAGAGCAGAGCAGAAAGATAGAGCAGCCTCAGGAACAGATGTAGTTGTAAAGCTTACTAAGTGACAGTTTTGAGCTTATGTTACATGAGAAGAAAAACGTAAAATTCTCATTTGTTTAAACTATTGTTATTTTGGGTTTTCTGTTACACACAGCTTAACTGAATCCTAATTACTGTCACCGCCCTCCCCATTCCTTCCTTCCTTTATAAAAAGTATGAAACCACTTATAACATATACAAGTCTGAAGGGTTAAAGTAAAAAAAAAAAGGAGAAAAAGAATTGGAATTAACACATTAAAAACCTGGAATAAAGGTTGTAAATAAAAAATGACACTACTAGTTTAAAAAATATGTGTCTACAGCTAAAGGATTAATGTATGTATTTATGGGTGTGAAATAGGATTTTTGATTGGCCACAAGTAAATTCCCCCAATAGCTCTTATTAACCTATACACTTCTCAACAGGGACTAGCTGTGATCACCAAAGAGAATATTTATTTTTCTATTTTGGCTAAAATGAGAGCTTTGATGGGAATGCTCTTGCTAGATGATTAAAACAAAAACCAAAAACCAAAAATCTTTCTGATTCTAGATCTGAGTCTAGATTTCCTTTATAATGACCTCCTCCTGCTACCTGGTATGGTCTCCTTGCATCAGGAAAGGAGAGGCGAAATCCAGCTCCAGGACTTTAAATACATGTAAGAGTGTCTGACTGGCTCAGTAGGTTAAGAGTCAGACTCGATTTGAGCTCAGGTCATGATCTCATGGTTCATGTGTCTAAGCCCCAAGTCAGTCTCTGCGCTCAGGAATTCCGTCCTCTCTCTCTCAGTCCCTCCCTCCACTCACGTACTCTGTCTCTCTCTCTGAGTAAATAAAAAAAAAAAAAACTTAAATGAAATGTGTAAAGCAATGAATATGCATGATAACAACATTCATGTACATTGACAACAATGTTGAAAAATACAAAATAAAATGCTTTCCAGTCTATTTTCAAAATGCCAGTTCCACTTTCCAAAGTAAGCACATTTTACTAATTTTGGGTTTGTTTTAAATTCTTTTGTGGTTATCAGTGTATTTCAAAATAATACATCTGTGCTACTGATTCATGTTTGTCAACTTTAGATAGTGTTCGTTGGCTCCCTACTAGGAATGATAAGTGTTACCTTAAAATTTACTCTTTTGGAAGCACTTTTTTTGACCTTCTGATTTGTGACTTTTGACCTTTAAGAAGTTCTCCTTTAAAAAAAAGTTTATTTATTTGAAAGAGAGAGAGAAGGGGAGGGGTGGAGAGAGAGAGAGAGAGAGAGGAAGAGAGATAATCCCAAGCAGGCTCCACACTGTCAGTGCAGAGCCCAGCACGGGGCTCAAACCCATGAACCTGTGAGATCATGACCTGAGCCAAAATCAAGAGTCAGATGCTTAACAGACTAAGACACACAGGCATCTCAAGAAGTCCTCCTTAGGGGCGCCTGGGTGGCGCAGTCGGTTAAGCGTCCGACTTCAGCCAGGTCACGATCTTGCGGTCCGTGAGTTCGAGCCCCGCGTCAGGCTCTGGGCTGATGGCTCGGAGCCTGGAGCCTGTTTCCGATTCTGTGTCTCCCTCTCTCTCTGCCCCTCCCCCGTTCATGCTCTGTCTCTCTCTGTCCCAAAAATAAATAAAAAACGTTGAAAAAAAAATTAAAAAAAAAAAAAAAAAAAAAAGAAGTCCTCCTTAAAGATTTAAGTCCTTCTCCTCTCCTGACCCACAATGATATCCTCTTCTGTTTTCTTTTATTAATTTTATGATTTTATGTTTCATCTTTAGGAGTTCATTCACCCAGGAACTATGCTGTGAGATAGGTGTTGGAGAGAGGTACAGTATTCTTTTTCTTCCACGTTTGTTTGTTTGTTTTACTACTGTCTACTGAATAGTCTTTCTTCCCCTATTTGTTTTTGTAGTGCCATCTTTATGATATTTTTATTAGATTCATATATGTGTACATTTGCAGGTATTCATAGGTATGTGCATATGAGTCTGTCTCTTGAGCTATTCTATTCTACTGGTCTGGGCTGTTCCTTGGTCTAGTTATCTGTTCTTGCATTAGTACTGTGCTATTATTATAACCTTCTCAACATCTAGAAAGAGAAAGCACATTTATTTAATCTTCTTTTCCAAAATTAAATGAGCTGTTTTAACAGATGAAATTAAGATGGGTTTTTTATTGAGATTGCATTGATTTTATAAATTAATTTGATGAAAATTTTACATCCTGACATCCCGTCTAAGAATGTGGAATAGATTTTCCTTTATGTCATTTAATACAATTTAAACTTTTACTCTATAAAGCCTTGGGCCTTCACATTTAAAAATTTTTTTCCTAAGTGTTTTATGGCTTTGTGATTATTGTCCCTAAGATCTTATTTTTAATTATGATTTTTTGTTGGTTATTGCTCTTATAGAACAATGCTGTTGATTTTTACAAGGTGATATTTTATTTTTAAATCATAGTAAATGATGAATTTTCTTAAAGGTTTTTCATATACTTCTGGGCAATCTCCATTGCTCCTCAATATAAAATGGTAAAAACATCACTTTTTAACTACTCTTCCCTTCACCCATTCTCTCAGCTTCTGTCATCTTTATATTTCTTTTGCATTGTCAAAATTTCTTATTAGTATTATGTTTGTTAATTAAAATTAAATCTTTCATATTTTTGTTTTTCTGGTGGATCATAAAATTTGAAAACAACTAGAAACGCTTAAAATATTAGGATTATAAAATAATATTCACTCTAGAATGATTTTTTATGATTGAGTTCTAATATAAATGAATGTAAGCTCAATATGAAGCTGCAAGAGTAAGGTAAAATCATTTCTATGTGTCATTCCATCTTCAAAATTTCTTTATGTTTATACAATGCTTTTTTGCAAAGTGCTTTGTTTTCCTCAATTTTATGATTATATATTTTTTATCTCCTATTTACAGAAGACACATTACATTCTTAATAAACAGTATCTTCCACATCTTAATTGTCTTGTCTAACTGTTCAATGGAATCCATATTTTTTTTCTTCAAAATATTTTTCTCACATCGTTCTACCTCACTCTTAATTTGCTCTGATTGCTCCTTTACCTCCCATTTATTTGTTATTCTGATGCATTTGATCATATGCTCATGCTTCTTGGATTCTCTACATTTCTTCTTTCTTAGATTACCTTTTTGTTTTAATGGAATACACCTTGAGTGAAATTTACTAGGAAAACATCCTTATTTCTTGCATGTCTAAAATCATCTTTGTTTTGTCTCTACAATCTTAGTGATAGTTTGTTCAATTTAGATTCCTAGGTTTAAAATAAATATTCCTCAAAACATTGGAGGCATTACTCCATATTTGCTAGAATTAAGGATTGTTGAAGAAAATCTGATCATGTTCTTATTATCATTTCTTTGTAGAAAAGATTCCAATGTTAGTGTTCATATTCTTTTTATGAGACGGTACAATATTCATGCCAAAATGAAACTCACTGACATTTTGTTAGAGAAAATATCATGATTGAGAGCTGATTGAGAGAAGAGGGTTTTTTAAACTTTGCTATTTCAGGTCTTACAGGGCAAAGTTATCTAATGAAATAATAAAAATTTGTTTATAAAGTAGATCTTTAAGAAATGCAAGAATATAATTTATCCAACAAGCATTGGTAAGGTCTTGCAGAACAACAGTCCAAGTCCAGGACTTGGTTTGCAAATGAGAAAGTGAGACTGGAATCAGTGGTCCTTGATCTTTTGGGGGGCCCCTGAGACCTTTTACTATTTAATGAAATCTATTGATCTTCCTAGAAAATTGCAAATATGTACATACAGAGATATTATGTTGTATTTCAGAAAATTACACAACTCCCTGAAGAAATCTATATTCACCTACCTATCCTTTTATATATCCTGGGTTAATGGATTCCATAATAAAAGTTCTGGCCAGACCCCGGATTCTCAAATCTCATGGATCAGCAGCACTAGGCTTACTTGGGGGCTTGTAGAGACGCAGATTCCCAGGCCTCATCTGACATTGCTGTGTTGCCCAGACTGTGGCCTGGGGATCAACCCATGATTCCAGTGCTCACTAAAGAAACAGAAACCTAGATGGTTTCCAACAGCCTTTTCATTTTGAGAATTTTATAATGGTCATGATATTTTTACTGAAGACCCATCCTAAGCAAATTCCAAACACAAAGACATGCATGATGCACTTCCTATTGTTGTCTGACTTAAAATCTAGTTGTGACAAAGGGACACCCTTGGCAAGTTATATATAACTATAGTGACATATGATCTAACATATAGAAGAGGTAATGATTAAATTCTAAGTAAGTGGTTTCACTGCCATCTACTGTGATAAGAGAGAGCCATCAAGATGGGGAGTAGTTGGCACTGGAGGCCCACATGAGGTGTGAGGATGAACAGTGTTGGAAACAGGACACGAGTGAGGAGGGCATGTCAGCGACTCCTGTGAGTGAATTCCCCACAGGGGAGTTATCTAAATCGTGCAAGAGTGCAAGAAAATGCAAGAAAAATGGACACGGTTGAAGCTGGACTCTGGCATGTCTCAAGTATGGAGAGGGAATCTTTTTCATACTTCAAAAAATGTTTATTCAGTAGCAAAATATATATCACTACATATATAACTTTATTTCATCTACATGAATGGAATATAGGTTTATTGCAAAAAAGAAAAAAAGAAGAAATCATACGAGACAAAAATGTGTAAATTAGAAAGTAAAACTCCCTATGAACCTACCCCTAAAGACAGTCACTTGGTTCTGTCCATGACAAATAAACTGTTTTAAAAATTTTAAAGAGAGAGAAAGAGTTTTATGTGAGCCCAAGCAAGGACAGCTGCCTGAGATACACAATCTTCAAAGAAGAGAGTGTTCTGGAGAAGGAACACTTGGGGCAGGATTATATATCTTTTTACATAAAGAGTTACAAATCATCATGACAAAGGACATTCCAAAAACGCCTTTATAGGCGTTATCTTATGTTTTTAGCATGTGCAAGGCTGTATGACTTTAATCTTATAAAAACCAAGGAGGCTTTTTTGTTCTTCTTATATTCATGTTTGGAATGCTCTTTTTATTTATTATTTTTCTTAACAAAGCAGAAGTACAACGTGTGCTTAGGGCAGAAATACAAGCACTCGTTTTGAGGTTGTGCGGAGTCATTTTGACCTTGGTAGATGTTAAAGTATAGCTTCCCCAGGAGCCGGGGAGCAGGGCCCACACACATTAAGAGTTGACAATTTCCTTTATCAGTTCAGAGGAAGATGGGTGAATCTGGAGTGTTCTTTTGGTCAGCATTTTCAGTACGTCTTCTCAGAACTTCAGGAATTGTCTGCCCCAGAGGTTTTCAGAGAGGAATATGGCCTCCTGAGCCAGAAGGGCACTGCCTTTTCCTGCATGGACTGCAGTAGGCTTTCCTAAAATATTTCGTTTGCATAACCCAGAACCCCCATTCCATACTCACTCCTTAATTTATCTTCCACAGAGCTGCATGTTCCCCATGGCCTCCCCAGGTTCAGGGTAAAAACTAACATCCTCCTCAGGCTGCCAGAGGTCCAGCTATGCCCTCCCCTTCCACACTCTGAATCCTCCCCCACCATCACACTCCTCCCTGTGCTCTCCTCCCCTCCCCCTCCTCTTCTCCTCCTTCCCCCTAACCTCTGCCCTCTTCCTCTCCTCACCCTTCCCCTTTCCTCCTCAGTATATCCCTAGCAGCACAGGTCACCCAGTAGTCCCTGCCCTCACACCTCAAGGCCTTCACCTGTTGCTTTGGATGGTTCCTCCCACCCTCACCTGCCTGCTTTCACCCCTTTCAGGCTCTGCCCAGACCTCATCTTTTCAGAGGTCACTCTTGACTCATTTAGGGGGATGCGCCCTCCTGATTTGCCCAGACTGAGGGGATTCCTGGATTGGGAACTTTGGGTGTCAAACCCTTGGGAACCCTGTCCTTAGTCCCTGCTTGTTTTTCTCTCCAGTCCTAATCTGCAAAGGAGATTTCCCCGGCTGCTTTGTTTATTGCCTGTCTCCCTTCACTGGAATTATAAGCCCCATGAGAGTAGGGCTCTTGGTTCTGTTTATTACTGTGTCCCAGAACTTAGAAAAACACCTCACAAAAACATCAATATTTGTCGAACAAATAATTCAAATGGTCAAAGGCTTAAAAACAATTAAAAACCACTGTTACAGGCAATGAGGAGTCCTTACGTTTTGGGGTCCTTTTTGAGAATATGAAAGGTCAATTCTCTAAATGTACCTTTGTCCTAGGGTATTAAAGATTAAAAAGCAATTTCTTTTCTTTAAAACATTGTTGTTGTTTAAATTTTTTTACCATTGAGAGAAAGAGGTGGGGGGAGGGGTAGAGAGAGAGGGAGTCACAGAATCTGAAGCAGGCTCCCGGCTCTGAGCTGTCAGCACAGAGCCCGATGCAGGGCTTGAACTCATGAACGGTGGGATCATGACCTGAGCCAAAGTTGGATGCTTAACTGACTGAGCCACCCAGGTGCCCCTATTAAGGGCCATTTCTTTGTTCACTTGGTCCAATCCTTCCCCTCCTGTCTCTTATTTACTTAATTTTGTAGAATTTAACTTAAACATTTTTGTGTGTGTGCCAAAGAAATGAAGAAACAGAAAAAGGAGGTTTAAAGATATGGAGAGAGTCGGTTGAGCCTCAGAATCTTGATTTCGGCTTAGGTCATGATCTCACAGTTCGTGGGTTTGAGCCCCACACTGGGCTCCACACTGAGATTGTGGAGCCTGCTTGGGATTCTCTCCCCCTTTCTCTCTGTCCCTCCTCTGCTCTCATTCTTTGTTTCAAAATAAACAAATAAACTAAAAAAAAACACAAAAAAACAAAGATGTGGAGAGAGAAGTCAGATTGGCAGTGGTTTTCCAAAACTGTGTGCCCCTGCGAACAGGGGGAGCATTCTGAAGAACCTGGTGCCTTCTGGACAGGGTGAGGCTGCTTTGGGATGTGGTGGTGGTCTCATTCCCCTGACAGGAGGGAGCAAACCCAGGTCCAGTAGCAGCCCATCTTCCTGAACAGCACATCTCGCAGAAAAGCACCCCTCCTTTCACTCTGTGGGAGTCATATATTACACAGACCGTTTCAAGATATTTGTCTTTCTTTCTTGGTCCCAGGGCTCTTTTCCTGCTAGATCCAACTCACATCCATTTTTTAGCTTCCCTGTGAGTGAGATAAAAAGTGCCTTGGGAAGCAGCCTGCACACTTTTATAAAAATAAACTTTTGTTTTTGATGCCAAAGTCTTAATTATTTTGGTAAATCTTCTAACCTTGTCAAGAAATGATGGTAGGAGACAGATGAATGGCTCTGTAGTAATTAGCTCATCGAAATCACAATGGAATAAGCCTTACACTTACATGCCTGTACCCCCCACCCCCGCACAGCTCTAATGAGAAGATACTTATTTATTTATTTACTTATTTATTTATTTTTGAGAGGGGGGTGGTGGGGGAGGGCCAGAGACAGAGGGAGAGAGAGAGAGAGAGAGAGAAAGACACACACACACACCGAATCCGAAGCAGGCTCCAGGCTCTGAGCTGTCAGCACAGAGCCCGACACAGGGCTCAAACCCATGAACCACGAAATCACGACCTGAGCCAAAGTCTGACGCTTAACCAATTGAGCCACCCAGGCGCCCCCAAGAAGATACATTTAGGTTGCTCCCCAAACTCTGCTTTAACCTAAATAGTAGGGCAGGCATGTAACTGCACAGGGCAGTTTTGTCTGTCAGACCCAAAGTCAGAGCATTCCTTTGTGCAATAAAAAAGGTCTTCATTTTAGTGCCATCCTTCTTTGCCCTTTTCAGGTGCGGGAACTTTCACAGCTAGGAGAAGAGTGTGTATTGTGTGTACTTAATGAGCACTTGCTCACTCAGCCGTGTGCAGCAAAGGAGGAGAAAGATTTTCTCTTTAAATCAAACCCGACTATATATATATATATATATATATATATATATATATATATATATGATATGGAAGTCTTGAAATGGAAAATTTTGTCATCTTCATTATTTCTTACTGCCAGGAAGAGTCCACTGCCCTTCCTCCAACTGAATAGCATTTCACTAGCAGGCACAAAATAAAACGGGTCTGGCTAAAACATAAGGAAAAGACAGAGGTGGACACAGCTAATTGTATTTATGTCAGGCTTTGAGAATAATCAATACGCCCTTGCTTTATTATTTATGTCTGGCCCAGTATATACACACCTAACGCTCATATTTTTCTTCGCTGGTTTTACTCCTAGAGCCCATGGAACTGTGTGGAAATGCCTCCTCAAAGAAGAGGAAAGGTTTCTGGGAATGCAGCACCAAAGCTTAGACAGACAGAGGGTTGTCTCCTGCAACCCCAGCTTCTCTTTTCTCCTTACGGCCATCCTCTGTTCTCGGCCACAGTCTGTTGGAAATTTAAGGGTCAGAGCACTGCTTTATGTTTTCGTAGTTGAGTTAATTCCCTACCCCAACATGTTTGTTCTCCTAATGTCCAGTTCCTCAGCAGGGAAGGGTTATTCTCTCTCCTGTTCAATGTGAGAATCACGTTGAAAAGTAAGGAACTCTTTCATAGGACGACCCTGTTTCACACAGAGGTGGTGTCTCCTAGTGGGGTCTCCATGAAAGGGATGCTGGATGCCGATATCCACACCTCTGAGTGTGGGGCTGGTGGGAAGTCCCTCAGCTATGGCCCTAGCTCTGCTCAAGGCCTGAGGTTTTCCTGGCACTGGCTGCAGTATGGCTGCTCCCACCCCCACTGCTCCCCGCCCCCCAGCAAATCCTGTCACCCACACCTTCCAATGGTTGGTGTTTCCCACTGGTCTAAGTGGTACTTGGGCATGGCATTTCTCTTTGGACTCTGACCTCTTTTGTGGCAGCTGACAGCTTCTAGAACCTTTGGACAACTCATTCCATGGTTGCCTTCTTAGGACTATGTTGGGACCAAATGATGGAGGAGGCAAGAATTTATCCCTGATTTATGGTTCTGGAGGATGGGCAGCTGGTGTCAACCCAGACCAAGCGAGCGGACGTATGCAGAATAGCAGATTTGGGGTGAATCATTTGACTCCTACCTGCCTCTTGGGCCTTGGTTTGAGTTGAATCATGGACGCTCATAGCAAGGAAACCACTGGCTTCCCAGGGGCAATAACCTGCATGGTTCACCTGGGGGTAGTGTAGTGTCACAACCACATAGCTTCCTGTCTCTGCTGTGTCCTGGCCCAATGAAACCTCCTTAACGGGCTCCTCCGTGGGGCCTCACATCTTCCCCATGTCCAATTTCAGTTCACAGAATGTGGCTCTGGATGGCTTATCAGTACAAAGAGTGCAGAGGCCCCCGTTCAGAGACGGTGGGGCCACCTGGCTGCCCAGAGTGAGATGGCAGCCGACGCCAGGCCTGCATGCTTTTTTTTATTCACCTTCAACACTACCCCTGCCCAACCTAGTGTCTTTAAAACTCTACTCATGCTTTCATTTCCTGTCCCTTCATTTTCTGCTCCTTGCCCCATGCTGGTTTTCATCAGTTTTAAATGTGCTCTACTATTTCCCAAACTCAGTAGCTTGTCAGGAATGCCAGGGTTTGAATTTCATTTTACAACAGCAGCAAGTGGCAGACCTCAGTCACGATAAAATCCCTTTTCAGTGAGCACTTGCTCAGTGCCAGCCACTCTTCCAGAACACATTATTTCATTTAGCCCTCACAACAGTGCTAAAGGTAAAGGAACTTTTAGCACACGTCTTACAGTGGAGGAAACTAAAGCCCAGAGAGGTTAAGCAATGTGCCCCTAGCCACCCAGAGGTCAGTGGTGTGGGAGGAATTTGACACTGGCAGCCTGGCTCTGGACTCCTAACTACTACACAGCTGAGGGGCTCAGGGCATGGGAGATGAAATTTCAGTAGTCTCCATGTTTTCTGTCGAGGTTCACGCAGCCCTACAGCCAGTGCCGGCAGCCCCCTCTGAAACCTGGGTGGATGCACTCCTGCAAAGAAAGCCCCGCAGGAGCTCTGGCTTAGTCCTCGGTGCTGGCTCCTGAATTTCTTCCCTGCTTGTCTTTCCTCCCACGGGAGATCTATAGCTACTTATGGCATCTGTTCTGTATTCTTCCTTGCTGACATTTACGAAAATAATTTGTGTCACTTGTTAGTGCAAATTGGCTACCTTCTCTGGAGAGTTCTATCCTACTATATAAGAAATCTTTTCATACATCTACAGTATTTCTGGACATAAAGAGTGTCTTACATTTTGCCTTGTTTTGTGTATTGCTTATTGCTATTTCCTTCGAGGAGGTAGTAAGTCTGTTAACCTTCAAAATAAAGCAGCCAGTCATTTTACCAGCAAACATGAATTCATTCTGGAACTGTAGATAATTGCAATCTGAGACAAGCAACTTAGGGCAAAACTACAGGCAACTTCTAACAACAAAGGAGAAGAAGGCCCTTTTGTAAAGGAAAGTGGGGGAAAGGGGTTGGGAATGCTTTTATAAACAAACAATCTATTGGCTGTAAAATGGGAGTTGAAAGTATAGTCGCTTCTCATTGGCTGAGTTGTGACTATCTCTCATGGGCCGGGCTGTTGCCAGTGAGAGGAGGAAAGCTTTCTTCTGCCTGCTGGGATAGTAAAGTGGTGGCTAAAGTAGTATAACCTTACCAGGTAAGTCTTTTGCTGTGAAATCTGCAATTGGGGATGAGTGGGAGAGTGGGAGAGCTTCCCCTTCTGGTCTCCTCAGTCCACTTTAAATGAGGTTTCCTTCTTCTAATTTCCACAGTTTAGTAGAGATATTGTTGAAAAATAAAATATGTAAACTATGCCCTGTACTTTGTGTGTAAAAGTAGCAATTTACAAAAAATAAATAAATAAATAAATAAATAAATAAATAAAAGAAACTGTTATGATATCAATTAATATTGACATCAATGATTAATATTAATATTGTATGGATAAAGAACCTCTTGGTATATTTGAGTAGGATGGTTTGTGACATTTAAATCAAATTTGATTATTTTAATATAATTGTATAGTATTTTGTGGTGTTTTGCATGTTTCACCTAAACTTAACATTTTCATAGACTTTTTTGTTCTTCAGATTCTCAAACAGAATTGCTTATCAAGACTTTATAATTAGTGGGGCCCCTGAGTGGCTCAGTGGGTTAAGTGTCCAGCTGATTTTGGCTCAGGTCATGATCTCAGTTTGTGGTATCACGCCCTGTGTCGGGCTCTATGCTGACAGTGCTAAGCCTGGTTGGGATTGTGTCTGTCCCTCTATCTCTGTCCCTACCCTGCTTATGCTCTCTCTGTCTCTCTCTCTCTCTCTCTTGCTCTCTCTCTCAAAATAAATAAATAAATATTATAAAAAAGATTCTCCCTGTCCCTCTGCACCCCCCACTTATGTTCTCTCTCTCTCTCTCTCTCTAAAAAACAAAGAAAAAAGACTAGTTTCAACTAAGGAGGAGAGTGCTTATTTTATTGCAATTTCCTCTTCACCTATTTTGTCTCTCCAACTTGTTATCATCACAATAAAGCTGGATTTCTGTAATGTTTGTGATGCTGGAAGTCCAGTTTCTCTTTGAGCTGGTGAGAAGTACTGTTTTTTATGTGTGTGTTATGGTTAGTTGGGAGACCCCACAGCAAAATAACAGCCCTAGGTGTTGAGGACTTCAAAGGTCCCCTAGGTCCCGTCCCCAGGCTAGGGAGGTTGGAGAGAGGTTGGAGGGAGCTACCTCGGCCCTGGAACATGACTATCTCCACATGCAGGACCCATCTCAACACTCCTTGGGACTGTCAAACACACTTGCCACTTTCTTGTGCTAGTTTCTCCTCCACTTCCCCCCACAGACCTTGCACTTTCTTGCATGCTAGCCCCTGGGCAGGCACATCTCAGCCCATTAGGCATGGTGTAAATAACATTTAAATGGCCCACTTCTCAGCTCACACACAAAATCTTTCATGCCAAATGCCACACAGCTATTACTTGACTTGCTGGTTACCCAGGGACGGTTACTTCATCATAATTCATCAATCTGGACACTTATGACCATGCATTTTTCTGTATTAATGTTATATAATAAATACAATTACGAAAAACAAAGATTCATGAGAAAGGTAGTTTCATGCAACATGAACTCACAGCATCCAAATGTGTTTACTCGGAAGGAGGAATCAAGCCTTACTCATTGAAAGTGCCCAAATGTCTATTTGCCTACAATTTGAGAGAGCACTCTCTCCTATCGTTGATCTCTGACTCTGCGATTACTCAACTTAGCCCCAGGACTGATCCAGATCCCAAATTCTGAGTATGGTCATTCTAAATAAACTAAAAAATATTATCCTTTCAAACTTTGCTGTGTTTTTCAAGCCAGAACTTTGTACCCCTTAAAAGGCAGTCAAAGTGCCATTGTGATTGTGTGGGCACAAAGCCATAATCTTTTTTTTTTAGGGAGCTTGTTCCAAAAAAAGAAAAAAAAAGTGCCTAAACAAAACTCTGAGATTTCTATCACAGCTTATGAGGGATAATGATGGAGTTAAAGTAAGCTGAGCAGGTTATGCTCTTTCACGTTTCATCCCAGAAATATTTCAGTTTTGAATGAAAACCAGTGGATTTGGGCAAACAAAGAGTGCCTGGATTCCTGAGCTATTATTAAAAGAAAAACGAATAAAGGCAGAAACAAGTCTAGGGAGCTGCCCTCACTGGATCTTTGATAAAAAGTAATATTAAAAAAAAAGATATGAGACTTGGCATTCAAAGAAATAAACATTATAATCTCAACATCTGAGATAAGAAATAGGCATTTTCTTTCTCGGCTTTGGGGAAAGTTAAGTTGCAAGTGGAAAACCATAATAGAAATGGAACCTTTTGATCTTTTGTTCTTCTTTTCCCCTCGTTCCTCTTTTCTGTTATTCTGTCTTTTTTCTCTCTGCTTTCCTCTTTCTTCTCCTTTCCAAATAAAGACTATTGCAATTTTGAAACTCTCATGTGAGTTAATAGCTAGGATGAATTCATAAACTGTTCTCTAGCTTTACCCTATCTGATGGGATCTGCTCTACTGTGACAAGAAAGTCAGGGAATATTTCCTGAAGCAGTGAAAACAAAAAATGATGTGCAGAGGTCTGAGGCCATCACCGTACTGCCAAAGCTGCCCGGGGCAAGGGGAGGGGGGTGGTTGGGGAAGGGGGAGAATTTAGAATTTTGCAAACCTATGGTGTCCCTTGCCTTGCACTTAGCTGCCCTGATTTATATAACAAATTATAGGGATTCCCTCCTGCATACAGGCCTCCGGTACCTTCCCCCTTCCAAAGAGCACATTATAGAAAGGAAATTCCTTGCATGTTGATTTGAGTTTATGAATGTGTTTAGAAGTTAGCCTGCAATTTTACATGTCCCTGTTTGGGGGATTTTCTGCACCAGTGGAAAAGTGTAGAGAAGCCCAGAGCATTCTTCATAATGTCTGAGGCCATCTCTTGTCCTCTTATATCTGTCCTCAGAGAAAAAATAGGGAACCACAGCCAGGAGCCGTGGCTCTTGAGTGGGGGCCAGGTCAGTGACCTTGGGAAGTTGGTTAAGCACTGTAAGCCTCCACATGCTCATCTGTAAAAATAAAGAGTGCTCCTGTCATGAGTTGTTGTGAGGCATAGAAACTATTAGCCTGACCACACTGTGAGTCTCAACAAACATTTGCTGTTATGATCCAGAGGCCACACCTTATCTCCAACTTAGTTGATAGTTTCTTAAATCCCCTTCTTCAGGAAAGAACAAGACTTAACTTAATGATGCTACATCTTTCTGGCTTTGACACATGGATATATTCTATTCCTGTGGACAATTTGCTTGTGTGTATGCCTTGCTTCCTTCAATTCTTTGCTCAAATGTCACCTTCATAGTAAGGCCTGTACTGACTATTTTATTTAGAAGTTTAAGTCCTACTACCTCATTCAATCCCATCTTGGTTCTGGCCCTGTCCCATACCCTGCTTTATTTTTCTCATTAGCATTTATCATCTTTAAAACACACCATATAACTTATTTCTTTGTTAGGCTCCAGTCAGCCTTGCAGCATCAGAATGTGAGCTCAATGAAAGCGGGGATATTTGTTTTTTTCCCCTGCTGAATCCCCAGTGTCCTGAAAGAGTAGCTGACAAGTAGTAGGGCCTCAGTAAACATTTGCTGAGTGGATGAAAGAAAGAAAGCACGCCCTTCTGACAAAATCTTGCTAGGCAGTGAAGCTGGGACACAAGAAGTGATAG
Source organism: Neofelis nebulosa (assembly GCF_028018385.1). Classification (NCBI taxonomy): domain Eukaryota; kingdom Metazoa; phylum Chordata; class Mammalia; order Carnivora; family Felidae; genus Neofelis; species Neofelis nebulosa. Next base: position 87,115,136 of record NC_080790.1, read on the forward strand.
CAAAATTTTGCCCACCTTTCACCTCACCTGGACAGAATTTGGGTTTTAGAGAAGATGCAGCTTCAAATCTTAACTCCTTTAACCAGCAGTATGACGGGGGCGAATTATCCAACCTCTATGAGCCTCATCTCTTTTGTCTCTAAAATGAGGACAATAAGAGCCACTGACAGGGGGATGAAATCAGAGAATGGATTTGAAAGTGCTTGGCAGAGGAGTCTAGTAAAAATTCAAGTGCTTATTCTTTTACCCCAAAGATGTCAATAAGCCTAGAATTGACATGGTAAAAATTCTTTTTTTAAAAACATTTTTTTAATGTTTTATTTACTTTTGAGACAGAGAGAGACAGAGCATGAGCAGGAGAGGGGCAGAGAGAGAGTGAGACACAGAATCTGAAGCAGGCCTCAGGCTCTGAGCTGTCAGCACAGAGCCCGACGCGGGACTCGAACTCACGAACCGCGAGATCATGACCTGAGCCAAGTCGGATGCTCAACCGACTGAGTCACCCAGGTGCCCCGAAATGGTAAAAATTCTAATGAAAATTCTAGTACTAGGTGCTAGGACAGTCCATATGCAAGGTTGGTTCATCAACACCAAAAGGTTCCCTGTTAATCATCTTTGAGGGGCTTGATGAAATAACACTGCAGTGGGCTGAATGGTACCCCAAGATGTCCCCACCAGCTGTGAATATGTTACACTACCTGGCAAAAGTCATTAAAGCATGGACCTTAAATAGGAAGATGATCCTTCATTATTCAGATGGGCCTGATCTAATGGCATGAGCCCCCCCCTTTTAAAATTTTTTTTAATGTTTATTCATTTTTGAGAGAGAGACAGAGCATGAGTGGGGGAGAGGCAGAGAGGGAGACACAAAATCCAAAGCAGTTTCCAGGCTCTGAGCTGTCAGCCCAGAGCCTGATGCGGGGCTCAAATCCAGGAACCTTGAGATCTTGACCTTAGTCAAAGTCAGAAGTTTTACCAACTGAGCCAGCCAGGAGCCCCTAATGGCATGAGCTCTTAAGAGCAGAGAGCTTTCTCTGACTGGAATCAGAAAGCTGAGGTAGACAGGAAAAAGGGAAGAGTCTAAGTGTCAGGAGAATTGATCTCAGCATTGCCTAAGAGGAGGCTACATGGAGAAATGAGAAAGGAGTCAGCCAGCCTCTTAGAACAAAACCTGGTCTGGCTCACAGCCAGCAAGGAAATGGGGACCTCGGTCCTACAACCCAGGGACTGAATTCGGCCAGCAAACTGCTTGACCCTGTGAGTGGATTCTTGCCAGAGCCTCCAGTGCAAAACACTGCCCTGCTGACACCTGATTTCAGCCCTTCAAGACCCGAGGACCCAGCTCAACGCAGCCAGACTCTTGAGCTATGGCAACTGTCATATAATGCATTTGTGTTGTTTTAATTGCCAATCGAATGGCGATTGGTCATGCAGCAATAGAAACATAATAGAAAAACCATTGTGGTACACAGAAATGAGTGCGTGTGATTCTATGTGAATGATCTATCAATAAAGCCGTTAAAAAAAATCTCAATACAGCAAACATGTAAGATGTTAGTAAATGAGAATAGATAGATAAAGAACACCATGGAGGTGAACAGTGAAACCCAAAAAAGGATTCTGTAGTTTCTAAGACAGGCTGAGGTAGAGTATTTGAATTCTGGTATTTCCCATGGAGTTTCAGGTATAAACACACATACACATCATGCCCTGGGCAGTGTGTGTGCATCTTTATATAGAGAGGAATGCACAGAGAGGAAAACAGGATTCATTATGGAACAGCACAAAAGCACCACCTTACCTTTGGGAGCCGATGTTGAAACACTTAAGGTTGTGGAAGAAAGAAAAAAGATTCAGTAAAAGTGTAGTAGATTTCAGGTAATGAACAGAATATATAAGAGTTCATTACACTGTGCCCCTGACATGAGAGATGCTTGTCTGAATGTTCAGAACTGGAGGCTTTGAGAGGGGCTGGTTTAGAACCATCAGGAGCCGTGTCTCTCTTCAGGCCATTCCTGGAGCCACCTGCCATATGCTATTTTGGATTAAGACTCAGTAAGATATATGCTTGCATCTGACAATATAGGTGTGTAGAGTGATGAACAGAAGATTTAACTGCTATGGGGGAGACAGCAAGCTGTTCTTTTAGTGCCTTTGCTCTGCAGATTTTCTAGTTTCTTATCTCAGAAGGGGTCAGCAGCTAAATTTGACTTCTTGTATAATTATTTTAGGTGAAGTCAAATAGCCATTTTTGTTTTAGCAAAGTCTACACTGATTTTTTTTTTCTTCCAGAGAATAATTAAAAGGGTTTTATGAAATTGTGAACATTAATGCCTTGGACATAAAATCATTTCTATATCATCATGAAAAGGTCTGTTTTTCTGATTGGCCTGTAACCAATATTGTCCTATCGGTTTGGCACAACCTGGAAATTGTAGGGAATTTTCTACATAACGTTCATTCACCTTTTTTCACTGTAGAACTGGACCAGCTCTGATTCCCTAATTCTTCCTATATGAAAACACTGTCTTAATCTTCTGATTGTATTGAAATCCTTTTGCATTGAACTTTGTTTGGAACAATTTGGCTGTGAGCTGGTTTTTGAAATATTCTTATAAACACATATTTTTAAAAAAGATAGCAATAGCTGTTACTATAAGATTTGGCTTTTGGTCAAGAATGACCATAAAGATCAAGCAACTCCAGAACAGCAAATAAACCTCAAGCCTTGTCTATACTGTCCGTGTTCAATCAGTGGTGTAGTAGTGCTGTCACTCCCCTGCTTTTAGGTGTTTTACTGCAAAGATTGCAGGCTTTAGAGAGACACAGACATAGACTAGAACCTAGTTCTGTCACTTCCTAACTGGATGTTCTTTGGCAGGATAATTAGCTCGTCTGAGTCCTGGTGTCGTGGTCTGTGCCGTGAAGATTTACATGAGAGCAAATGAGAAAGCACCAGAAGTTCGTACTATTTCTCTCCCCTTGTCCCCAGGCCATTGCCATTCTAATCTGGCCTAAACTATAGTTACATTTACATTGAACCATCTATTGTTTTACTCACGTTCTTAATCATTTGTCCTTGCCTTTTCGACAGGGAGGTAATTTAAAAATTTTAAACTGTATATACTGTAAACTTGACATTTTTGTATGTGTTCAGTTCTTTGAGTTTTAGCATGTGCAGAGATTTGTGTGAATGCAATGCCATCACCCAAGCAGATTCCTTTGTGCTGACATTTCATGGTCAAAGTCTCCCCCACTCCATTCCCAGTCAACCACTGATCTGCTCTCAGTCATTTCCCATAGTTTTGTCTCTTGGCCTTTTGCTGTTTTGTCTTTGAAAATGCTTCGGTTTTTGAGAATGTTATAGAAATGGAATCATGCCGTAGGTAACCTTTGGAGATTGGCCTTTTTCATTCTTTGGGATTTCTTTGGGATTCATTTATGTTGAGTGTCTCTGTAGCTCATCCCTGAGGGCAATGTGATTGGATTCATTAGTAGTAGGGACAACATTGAAAGGAGGATGTTCAGATTAACTAGAGAATAAACTTTTCAAGTGTATCAAATCCTCCTGATATGCATGTAGACTTCTTCTTGTTGAAACTCAAATAAGAATATGCCAAAACATGAAATATTGATGGATTTCTTAAACTAAACCACAGATAACAAGTTGGTGTTATAACAGAAAGGAAAAGATGAGTGCATGCTCTTCCTGGGGCAGTTTTATGTGATTTTTTTTTTTGACATTGAAATATGTGTGGATATGTCATGGAGCAGAGTGAAGAATCAAAATCAGTTTTGGTAACACATACACACTCCAGTGTGTCTGGGCCCAGGCCCTAGAGCTCCAGGCTGAAGTGTGGTCTTCTGAGAGAAGAGGCATGGGAGCAACCATGCACCGATTTTCTCTTCCCATTCCTATTTCTCTTTCCGTTTCCTCCCAGCCTGGGTTGGGTGGGCTGAATCTTGGAGGAGGTCCACCCATGGGATGAATGGAGCAAGTGGAGAAGCTGGTCCAGCCTGGTGGCACTGGCATTGTTGTGCCACCAATGTGTGTAGTCTTTCAAGCCAATGTTGGCCTCAACCTCTTGTGGTCAATACATGGCCCCCAAGGTAGAACCACAGATTGTGCTTGTTCTTGTGCTTTTGTTTCATTTTTTTCTATGGTTCTACCCCACCCTTCAAACTCCAATGTCTGTTTCTAACCTCCAGTCAGCCTCATGTGATTCCTTGCAGCTCTTCAGCCTGTATTATTGTATTATTTTAAAGGGCTTTATTAAGCTAAATTAATCTTTATTTGAAAATCATGTATAGGAATACATTTTTTTTTTTTTAACAGATGAAGGTTTGGATGGTCTGAGAAGAACTTTGTGTCTATTTTTGTGTAATCCCTACTCTACCTTTTCAAGCTTTGGGGAAGTAAAATAAAGGCTTTTTAGTGACAAAGTAAGCAAATGGCCTAACTGGCACATGGATGGAAGCCTTTCCTCCATCTTCCCAAGTAAGTTCATCCATCCATTCATTCATTTGATGATTCAGAGATATTAGGTAGCTTTTACTGCAAAGTTATACACTAGAACCTGAAAAGGAAATAAGAATCAACCCTGTCCCTCAGAAGCCCATAGTCTGGAAAGGGAGAGATATTAACTTTATTTCTGTTATAGTCCTTACAAAATTGGGAGTAATATAGTTGCAAGCAATATCACTGACTTAGAGCAGCCAGGGAGGTTGTTTAGTGATTTTGTGAGGAAAATGTCACTTTGCCTGTGGCCCTGACAAATGGACTCCCTGATTTAAGGGCTGCCCCCAATCAGGAAGCTATTCTGCCAGCAAAGAGCATGGTAGACGCGTCCCACCTCGTTCCACTGGATGTGAGAATACTCTGAATCAAACCCAGACAAAAACAGAAGTGTGATCACTAGAGGTGTTACTGCTTATAGAGCAATAGAAAGAACAGAGCCAAGTTCATTATTATCATCACTATTGATGCATATGGATACTTCATTAATCTCTTCATGGGGAAAAACTGAGTTTACCACAAGCCCCAGAAAAATGTCATTTATAGTTTCTGGTATGTAATTACTCTTTTTTTTCACATTCTTTTTTTTTCTTTAATTTTAATTTTTTTTTTTAAGTTTACATCCAAATAAGTTAGCATATAGTGCAACAATGATTTCAGGAGTAGATTCCTTAGTGCCCCTTACCCATTTAGCCCATTCTCCCTCCCACAACCCCTCCAGTAACCCTCAGTTTGTTCTCCATATTTATGAGTCTCTTCTGTTTTGTCCTCCTCCCTGTTTTTATATTATTTTTGTTTTTCTTCCCTTATGTTCATCTGTTTTGTCTCTTATAGTCCTCATATGAGTGAAGTCATATGATTTTTGTCTTTCTCTGACTAATTTCACTTAGCATAATACCCTCCAGTGCCATCATGTAGTTGCAAATGGAAAGATTTCATTCTTTTTGATTGCTGAGTAATACTCCATTATATACATATATATCACATCTTCTTTACCCTTCCATCCATCGACGGACATTTGGGCTCTTTCTATACTTTAGCTATTGTTGATAGTGCTGCTATAAACATTGGGATGCATGTGTCCCTTCAAAACAGCACACCATATCCCTTGGATAAATGCCTAGTAGTGCAATTGCTGGGTGGTAGGGGAGTTCTATTTTTAGTTTTTTTGAGGAACCTCCATACTATTTTCCAGAGTGGCTGCACCAGCTTGCATTCCCAGGTATGTAATTACTCTTAAGTTAACCACATTTTATTTTATTTTTTATTTTTTACAATGTTTACTTTTGAGAGAGAGAGGGAAAGAGAGAGAGAGAGAGAGAGAGGCAGAGAGAGAGGGAGACACAGAATCCGAAGCAGGGTCCAGGCTCCCAGCTGTCAGCACAGAGCCCAACGCAGGGCTTGAACTCACGAACCATGAGATCATGACCTGAGCTGAAGTCAGACACTTAACCGACTGAACCAGCCAGGCGCCCCAACCACATTTTATATGGTAGAGCATCCTTTTCCAATTAATAATAATAATAATAATAATAATAATGATATTTAAAAATAATATTTATCGGGGCGCCTGGGTGGCGCAGTCGGTTAAGCGTCCGACTTCAGCCAGGTCACGATCTCGCGGTCCGTGAGTTCGAGCCCCGCGTCAGGCTCTGGGCTGATGGCTCGGAGCCTGGAGCCTGTTTCCGATTCTGTGTCTCCCTCTCTCTCTGCCCCTCCCCCGTTCATGCTCTGTCTCTCTCTGTCCCAAAAATAAAATAAAAAACATTAAAAAAAAAAAAAATTTAAAAAAAAAAAAATAATAATATTTATCAATTTCTAACTCAGAATGGGCTCTTTTTATTTTCAAAAGTCCCTAAGTCAAGGAGTCTGTGCAGGTGTTAGGTACAAAGCGCTCTGCCAGCTGCGTGGGCTACACTAATGTCACACAATGTGAGATGAACATTACCCTTTTGGTTTTCACCTGGCTTATTCTTGTTCAGATGTGCTTCCGGTAACACAAGAGCAGAAGGTCTTTCCTGTTACTTGGGGAGAATAGAGGACAGAGTGACTGACTTCTTGGAAAGGTTCTGGAAGGCTTAAGGGGGGGAGAACATTTCTACCTGGATACAGGGGGAGCAGGTATCTTCCAGGGATAAGTGAATGCTCAGAGGGGAAGCTGGGATTTGGAGCCAGACCGAACTGGAGTTGTATCCTGGCTCTCTCAATGACTTTTGTCAAGTTATTAACTTCCCAAAGCTCAGTTTCCTCTCCTGCCAAATAGACAATTACACCTACCTGACAGGCTTAATGTATTCATTAAACCACATAATGCATCTAACATATTCTTGGAGAACGGTGAGGGCTCAGGGACATATCACTGTGGGAAAGGAGGGAGTCTTGTCATCACGGGGACACCCTGCATGGAGGTGACGGTGCATGGGGTAAGTATCAAGAGATTGGGGTTCAAATGGAGGCAGGGGCCCCAATGTGAACAACCCTCAGAGGCCACAGTGAGCAATTCCCTTGGTGAGCGAGCAAGGGATGAGACAGAGAACAGTACATCTTCACAGACAAAAAGCAGGAAGCCAGGAGTTTGGAGAACATCATGTGTTTTAACAGCTTTAATTTGAGCCCACACCAATAATATGCTCAGTAGAATGTTATCTTATTTATTTGTTAAACAAGCTCAGTAGGACTGCCACTTGGAGGCACGTTATCAAGAGTTAGCTGAAGATTCCCTCTGTATTTAAAACCATAAGATTCAATTTCTTTTAAAATACTTGGTAATTTGGACTTTGCATTAATTTCTCTCAATTAGGTCTAATTAGTGTTTCTTCTCCATGCCATATGCAATGTTTTCTTAGCCTGGCAAGGTGATAAATTGCTTTAGCTTACTATTTTGTCCCAAGGCTATTAGTAAAAGAAAAAACAAGTATTCTTTTAATGAATTCAGGTCCCCTAATAAGGGCAACAATCTAAACAAATCATTAAATGGAGAATAGACGTGTCAGTGCAGATACAGTCCCCCACGTTTCTTGCATTTAATGGACATTTTGCTTTACAGAGTTTGTGATTTTAATATAAAAACATATCTATGAATATGAGCTGTGTATAGTATACCTATATAAACATGTATGTATCTTACCTCCATTATCCACAATCTAATGATTAACTATCAGACCACTGCAGAAGACTAAGGATGAGGGTGGCAGGTGAGTGGTTAGGAGTGAATGAAATGCATTCTCACTCTTGCAGGGCTTCACAATCCAATGGAAAACCTTGATCACATCATATCAATCTGAATATAAGCAAACCCTGTATTGCGCTTTAAGAGTACGCACCAAATGCTAGAGGAATAAAGTGAGGGGGGTGGAATGGTATTAAATTTAAAGCCATGGATAGTGAATGTGAAAGGTGCTGGTCAGAATCTTATGAAGCCCTCTCCAAGGTCAGACTTGAGTGGGTCCTAAAAAGTTGGTGGGTTTGTATTCCCTAACTCATTATTGAAGGAAAAACTGACTTTTACTTTTCTACTTGTTTTCCTTAATAACCATCCTTCTTATCCCTTAGTAGAAAATCTGGAAGGTAAAGTATGAAGAAGCAAGAAAAAATGACCCGGAAACAAATATAGGTATTCCAAAAATGCTGAGCAATATTGTTTCTTCTGGGTTCTTCTCCTGTCCATCTCAAGCGATGAATATACATACACCCAGGAGGGACCAAACCACCTCTGTTAATACGTACAAGTGATCCCAAGAAGGAATGTAAACCTTGCAAACCTGAGAAGCCTGTTGACATTGACTTCAAACTTCTGGGCTCCAGAACCATCAGATATTAAATTTGTGTTCTTTCAAAGCCACTAAGTCTGTAATACTTTGTTACAGCAGCCACAGGAAACTCATGCACGTACTTAAAACCTCCGGTTTTCAGTTAGTTAATGGAAGGTTTAAAAGTGAAAAGTGTATGGGGCGCCTGGGTGGCGCAGTCGGTTAAGCGTCCGACTTCAGCCAGGTCACGATCTCGCGGTCCGTGAGTTCGAGCCCCGCGTCAGGCTCTGGGCTGATGGCTCGGAGCCTGGAGCCTGTTTCCGATTCTGTGTCTCCCTCTCTCTCTGCCCCTCCCCTGTTCATGCTCTGTCTCTCTCTGTCCCAAAAATAAATAAAAAACGTTGAAAAAAAAAAAAAAAAAGTGAAAAGTGTAAAATGTATTGAACCGCGTCTAAGAATCCGGAGACACTGTGAAAGGAGTACTTGAGCAGAGATGAGCAAGCATGTTAAAGAAGCAGAGGCCTGGACGGCAGCAGGAGGAAGCAGAAACCCCACACGCGGCACCTGGCGTCAGGCTGCTCCCTGACATGCGCACACCGTGGTCTGCTTGCCAGATGCGAGCACTGGGGCCTCTGTACAGCCTGCGCCCCCGGCAGTGTTACACTGGGGACAACGATGAATACCCTGAATTCATACATTTTACTGATAAATGTTAAGATCCGATAGAACCACCTGATACAGTTAGTAATTTAGAAAATTTCTTTTGTTAAGGAATAATTTGAGATAGTTCCATTTTGTGTATTCAATTTTGAGACTGCATTTCCCTACCTAACATTATAAGCATTTCCCTTAAATAACCATTTCGAACAGTGATTTGAGCAAAATATTCAGACAATGTGCATATGAGTATCATGATTCTGCTACCGTTGGGCAATTTTTGTCCCTAATTTTTATTGTTATAGATGTTATTACACTGGATATTATTGTAGGCTATATGTGTGTGTGTGTGTGTGTGTGTGTGTGTGTGTGTGTGTATACACACATATATATGTATATATACATATGTATATATGTGTGGGTATATATATATATATATATATACATATGTGTGTGGGTATATATATATATATATTTATACACACACACACACAGCTGATGATTTCTTAGAATTTGAAATTGTGAGACTTCTAAAACAAACGGTCTGAATATGTTCTGATGACCAATTTACTTTTCAGAAATGTTGTATTAATTCACAACCTTCAAGTGTTGGATAGCATATCCTTCCTCAGAAGTGCTGTAAAAACCAGCTTTTGAAGTTGTGGAATGGATGTAGAAAGTCAGGGATACAGTGATAGATAATTCTAGAAGGGAGGGATTAAAAGTTGGTCAACAAGGAAGGGAAGAAATGGCTGGGTCAGTCCGAGATTGCCTTGAGATCAGCCCACTTTCAGGAAATCTTAAACGTAACACCAAGTTGGGGGTGGGGGAAGGAAGATTTCTCTTGAATCTGTATTTGTCAGGCAGCAAGAGTTTTCACTGCAGTGTATGTAACAGATCAATAAACATCGTAATGTTTTCTAATGATTGATGCATTTGTACTTTCCATGAGATGTTTAACTATTTCTTTTTTTGTCCCCTATGGCTTGGGGGAGTTCTAATGGTGGTTTGGGGAGGAGAATTAAAACCAGTCCAAGCCCCAGTGGTGCTTGCCAGTCCACTGTGGTCAGCAGCTGCTATTCATTATCTTCCTCAGGCCTGTGGCGGTCTTGGGGGAGCACCTTGAGGGAAACAGCCTCAGCAGTGGCACACACAGGAAATGTGTCATTATGAATAAGTATTTATAAGGGTGCAGAGTGCTGAAATGAGAAGGACTGGAGTCTATGGTTTTGATAACCAGGGGATTTAACTTACTGTGGGGAGAGATCTTCAAAGAACCAACGCTCAAGTTGTTACATGACTGACATGACTAAAGGATGGAAGGTGGCCAGTGAGAAGAGGCGAAAGAGAGTTACAGTGCGTGGCAAGTGCAAAGGGCTGGGGAGAGCCTATCTGAAGACTCCCTGAATATTTAGGTGCAGAAAAGGATTTAAAATGAGCTTTAAAGATAGCAAATGAGCAGGGGTGCCTGGGTGGTTCAGTTGGTTAAGCATCTGACTCTTGGTTTCAGCTCAGGTCTTGATCTTACAGTTCATGAGTTCGAGCTGTGCATCAGGGTCTGTGCTGATGGTGCGGAGCCTGCTTGGGATTTGGTCATTCCCTCTCTCTGCCCCTCCCTCGCTCTCTCTCTCAAAATAAATAACAACTTTAAAGCAAAGATAACAAATGAACATGGGGAAACAGCCTTTAAGACACAATTATTAGTGCCATGCACACATCTAGAGGTAAAAATCCTGGTTTGCAAATAATTACGTTTTTTTCTTCTGCTTTCTATTTATTTATCCTTCATCACACAGCATGCACAAGAACACATAATCACACTCAGTTTTATAGAAAAGGAAGATAGAAGGGGGAGCATATTTGAACTCAAGGACCGCTAGTATGCAAGCTCCATCTTTTTGCGCTGACCTCACAATTCAGTAGGCTCAGACCAGAATTGTCAAAGAGATCTAATGACATGGGGAAGCAGGAGAGGCAAAAGTAATTGGTACAAAAGCAAAAATCCAAGTAAAGTGTAATTTGTCACCGTAGCTAGTATAATAAGACAGACTTAGTTTATGCTCCAAATACTGCTTTGGGCTGTGATTCTGTTTATACTCCTCATTAAAACTTCTCTGCTGCTTGAAATCGTGTAGCAGAGGCTGTGAAATCTAAGTGTGGAGTCCAGATCTGACCCTAAATGATGAAGGGCATGTCAGAGACTTGGGGTGTGTGGAGTAGGAAGGTGTGGATTTAAGAACATTTTTTTAGTATATATATATATATATATATATATATATATAATCATTCTCTTGATTATTTTTTATTTGAGAGAGAGAGAGAGAGAGAGAGAGAGCAAGGGAGAGGGGCAAAGAGAGGTAGAATCTTGAGCAGGCTCCATGCTCAGCCTGGAGCCCAATGCAGGGCTGGGTTCCATGACACTGGGATCATGACTGGAGCCAAAATCAATAGGCTGATGCTCAAAATCAGGGGTCTGCTGCTCAACTGACTGAGCCAGCCAGGTGCCCGGATGCTCTTGAGTTTTGAATCACTGTGGAGCCATTCAGAAAAGAGAAAATGGCAGGATTATATAAATCCTTCCCCAAGTCTTTTTAGTTGCCAAATGTTTCATAAACAAAAAGGAATGATTTGGCTAACAATGAACTTCAGGACCAAACAAACAGTACTCAGAAATGCTGAGATGAATGGCCTAATCACTTGATTTGCAGGATGTTTGAGATGTAAACAGGCTCTGTGATAGAACAGCTCTCAAAGTGTAAAATATAGATTCCTATGTATATAAGGAATATATCACAAATGAAAATGTCTTTCCAACAACTAAAATGCCATTTGAAAGTATAGTTTTTTTTTTTAATTGGAAAAGAGATGGAAGAAAATGTATCAAAGGTAATATATCACACACATTAAAATGTATGAATGCTAAATATATTTATATAGCAGTAACTTAGATTGAATTACTGCTTAATCAAACTATTGTGGCTGGTGGCAAAGCAATAAAAAAGGTAAATTGCTTAATGATACTTAATGAGACATACTTATGAATTACCTAGAGTTCATTTCATAACTTTCAAGATATTAGAGTAATTAATTGTTGTCCATAATCTTTATCTTATTTTTGGAAAATTTTCTCATTGCTAGTCAACCTGTTTAAAAAAGCCAGGATTATATATATATATATATATATATATATATATATTACAGAATCTTCTTGGCAGTGGGATGAATTATTATACAAACAACCGCATTTTAATCATTTTAAGGTAAAGCAATGAATAATTTAACTTCGAAATTTCAGAAGGCCAATTATGGCTTTATACTACTTACTCCTGATGACTTAGGCTGGAGATGAGTTTGGACATGCTATCCTTTGAAAAATTGTAATGGCTTAGTTCAGTTCCTTAGAGTTTATCTCATTAGAACCAGAGAGGTTACATTCAACAAGGATATGAGACTTAGGACAACATATTCTGAAGGCAGGCCAAATAATATGAGATTTTATTAAATTCCAAACAGAACTGTTTGAAATTTTATGTATTGAAGAATAATAGTATTTTTTTTTATTTTTGACATGGGTTTGTAAGTTTTATGAATCACCTTATATTTCTTTAACCAAAAATAATTGTTATTTATATGACTTATAATCCTCTCAACAAGACTGTAAAGAAAGTAGTATTTTTCTCCGTTTATGAGTGATGTTCAGAATGGTTTATTAACTTTTTAAAGATCTCAAGTTGAACTTTATATTCCCTGAGATCAATTTTCATAAATCTTGTGAATTTTTCAATGACGGTGTATATATACATATGGCCACTTTACTTTCAGAAATGACTAACTTTTCTATCACCTTAAACAAAATAAGTGCAGACTCTTGTTATTATTCAGCAGTAGACCAAAAGTGGATATAAGCAGGGGGCACCTGGCTGGCTCAGTCGGTAGAGCATGAGACTCTTGATCTCTGGGTCATGAGTTCGAGCCCCAGGTTGGGCATAGAGTTTACGTTAAAAAAAGAGGGAGGGGTGTAAGCTGTACTTCTAACAGTTTTAGAGGAGAAAAGAACAAGATGAGCTTACTTGGCCCCTCTTTCCTTTCAGTATGAGAGGCTGAAATGTTTGTCACTTATCTGAACATCCTGATAAAGCATGGCTAATAGAGATTGATGTCCAAGGTCCATTAAGGAGGAATAGCTCTTGTAAATACCCAGATTACTGGAGAAATGAAAAGTGAAAAGAAAAAGAAACTATATACTGACACTTGTGAGATGCAGTTAAAGCACATATTAGAAGAAAATTTGTAGCTTTAAATGCATATATTCAACAGAAAGGCAGAAAATAATGGTCTAAATATCCACTTCTAGAAGAAGCAGAAGAGCAACAGATTATATCCAATGCATAGGGAAGGAAGTGATAAAGGCAAGAACAGATATTACTGAAATGAAAAATAGACAATAAAGAGTATCAACAAATCTAAAAGTTAGGTTTTTGAAGACAGTGATTAAATTGATAACACCTGGCAAAACTGATTAAGACTGTAAGAAAAAGACACAAAAAATGAATACAATAATGGCAAAACAGGACAACATCACAGAATGTACAGGCAAGAAGATATTAATGCATAAGTTTATGCTGATAAAATTGAAAACTGGGAAGGCACCAAAGAAGAAGAAGAAGAAGAAGAAGAAGAAGAAGAAGAAGAAGAAGAAAGAAAGTGAATAGTTTTAGATGTAGTAAAATCAAATTCATATTGGAAAATCTTCCCACGAAGGATATCGTAGACCTAATTGGCTTCATTCATGAAATGTACAAATAGTAAAAGAAAAAATAGCCCTAATCTTTCACAAAAATCTTCCATAGACTAGAATATCTATCCACAGATAGTTTTCAACTTATTTTATGAGAAAAAGTAAACTTAGACATCAAAATCTAACAAGAATACACAATTAAAAGAAAATCGCAGGTCAATCTCTCTCAGGAAAATCTATGCAAAAATCCCAAAATATCAGTAAACAAAATTGAGCAATATACAAAAGATAACACACAGTGATTAAGTTGTGTCTATCCTAGTCATGCCGTGTAGATTTAGTGTTCAAAAATTAATCAATATAATTCCATATTGATGGGATATAAGAGAAAAAATTATAATTTCAATAAATTTAGACAAACATTAGACAAAATGGAACATCCATTTACAGTAAAAAAAAATCATGGCAAACTAAAGATAAAAGGTAACTTTCTTGATTTTATACTGATGATCTACATGCAATTTATAGCAAACATTATATTTAATAGTGAGATGTTGAAAACTTTTCTTCTCAGATCAGGGATGTGATACAGATGTCCTCTACCTCTGTATCTATTCAACATTCTAAAAAGGTCATAGGTAGTTCAACATGGTAAGAAAAAGAAATAAAGTGTAAGGATTAGCAAGAAAGGAAGAAAGAAAGAAAGAAAGAGGGGCGCTTGGGTGGCTTAATTGGTTAAGCTTCCCACTTGGGCTCAGGTCATGATCTCACAGTTTGTGTGTTCGAGCCGCGCATTGGGCTCTGTGCTCACAGCTCAGAGCCTGGAGTCTGCTTTGCATTCTGTGTCTCCCTCTCTCTCTGCCCCTCCCCCACTCATGCTGTGTCTCTTTCTCAGTAATAAACAAAAGTTAAAAAATTTAAAAAGAAAGAAAGAAAAAGAAAGAAAGAAAAAATCACTTACTGATGACAGTACTGTGTATGTATAAAATCAAAAGAAATGTACTTGATATATTCTTAGACTTAATATATTAATTTGGCAATCTTCTGTGCACTTGGCCACCTTACAACAAATGATTTAATTTTTATATGGGTAAAAAATAGAAAAAAAACTTGATAGAAACATAGCTTTACCAAAGCATCAAGCAACTTCAAATACCTAAGAATGAATATAAAGAGAAAAGTTAGGCTTCTACACAGAACAGTATATGTTATTGAAAAAAAAAATTAAAGGACACCTAAATAAATGAAGTTACATAACATGTTCATGAACTGGATGACCCAATATCAAAAGGACAATAATGACTCCTCATATTGATCCTTAGACTAAATGCAATTCTAATAAAAATTTGAGGATTGATTTTTGTGTGCGTGTCTGAAAATCAGGCCATTCTAAAATTTATACTGAAATGGTAGGGTCAGAAATAGGCATGACGATCTTGAAGAAATGGGAAGGCTTATTTTTCCAGATATAAAGACAGATTATACAGCCACAACAATTAGTTCAACGGGCTTTTGGTTCAAGGATAGAAACGTAGACCAACAGAAAAAAATAAAACCTAGAAAAGGATGTATATATTTGTATATATGAACTTGATTTATGGCAATGGAAACACTGTAGTGTGGTGGGTAATAAAAGTTTTCCCATAAAATGGTGGTAAGTTAATTGGCTGTCCATACAGAAGAAAATGAATCTTGACCCCCGACTTTCAGCATGCATAAAAAATCAATTTCAAGTAGATCATAGGTCTAAATGAAAATGATGAAGCAATATAACTTTTAGGAGATAACATAAGGAAATAGCTTCAAGCTCTTCAGGTAGGGGAAGAGTTGTTAAACAGGACACACAAAAATACTAATTATAAATAATAAGTTGGACTACACTAAAATTAAGAACTGATATCTATAAAAAAAACCCTTGAGAAAGTGGAAAGACCATCTCACTTTGGGAGACGGCATTTATAATATATATAACTAAGCACATACCTTATATGCAAAAATAGAAAAAAAATACGATCGTATCAATATGAAAAAGGCAACCCAGTAGGAAAGTAGGCACTTTATAAAGTGGGACGCATAAATGGCCCACAGACATCTGAAAAGTTGCTCAATATTACTGTTTGTAGGGAACCACAATAAGATGCCCCTACTCACCTGGCCCAATTACTAAACTTAGAATGGACGACATCAATGTTGGTCAGAGTGCAGAGGAAGCAAAACTCTCATACTTTGCTTTTGGGAAAATAAATTATGACAACTGCTTTGGTAGCAGGTAGGATCAATTAAAGCTGAACATACACTTGACATGTAACCCAACAGAAATATGCACACACACAAAAAGTTTATGTTCTTGTATTAGTTCTGTTTCTGTGTAACAAATTATACCTGAAATTTAGCACTTTACAGTAATAACATGTGTTATGTCACAGTTTCTGTGGTTTAGGAATCCGTGTGTGGTGTATCTGGTTGTCTCTACTTCAAGGTCTCTCATGGGGGTTCTATGTTGTAGTCTTACTGGAGGCTGTACTGGGGGAGACTCTGCTTCCGAACTCACTGTAGGGGTTTTTGGCAGAAGTCATTCTCCTGGGCTACTAGCCAAAGGCCACCCTCATTTCCTTGCACCATGGGCCCATCCAGAGGGAAGCTCACACCATAGCTGCTGGCTTTCCTCAACAAGCAGAGCAGCAAGAGTGATCAAGACAAATGTCACAGTTCTTTGGGAAGGAAGTGTACAAAAATAAGAAAATCAGGAGGCAGAGATCATTAGGGGCCTATATCAGAGTCGACTGACCACATCATGTTATTCAAAATAGCCCAAAGTTGAGAATAACCTGATGGGTTAATACATTGTGTTATTGCCATACAGGAGAACACTATACCACAATGAAAATAAGTACATTGTTGCTGTACCAACTAACATGAATGATCTTCAGAACAAAAGAAGTCGGAGACAAATGAACCATCTGTATCTTTTTATCTTTTAACTATCTTCTTATATAGCCAGCAAAAGCTCTCACAGTTACAACTAAACTATAGTCTTTATCTTTTTGAAGTGGGGGATGGATTAGTCACTGAACGGAAGGGTAGTGTGTGAAGAGATATATTTGGATGCTAATAATGTTCCATTTGTTGACCAGTGTGGTGGTTGTATATGTTTATTCACTTTGTGGTGTTTCATTGAGCTGCATACACACGATTTGTCGACTTTCCTTATATATATGTTGTACTTCAATAAAATGCTTATTTAAAATGGATTGTATAATGCCACACATGCAATTTGTTGTTTGAAGTCTAAGGCACCATGGCTTTTTACATCTTAATAATTTAGGCTAGGTTTCTCATGGGTAACGAGAATGAATTGGAATTTTGAGATGTGTGTTGTAGTACTTATCTCTTGGCTTCTTACCATTTCCCTACCACTATCTCCAGAAAATTGCCAAAGAAACAAATGCATTCTGATTTAAAGCCACCTTGAGATTGAGAAGTTTTTAAAAAAGTGTTGCACCCCATATAATTCCTATGCAACTGCTTTTATAAAAGAAACCTGGAAGGCAAGGGTTTACATTCCAAGTGAGAATAGTGGACAGGAAATAAAGGGTAATGATTCTGAAAGATTTAAGGCTCAGGCTTTAAAAATGTAAAGCCCTAGAAGTACTTGGGGTCTTTAGAGAACTCAAGGATTCAATAAAGGTGACCCCAAAAATAGGTCATGAGGACAAAATGTATAGTATAGGGAATATAGTCAATAATATTTTAATACACTTATTGTGGTGAGCTTTTTGTAATGTGTATAATTGTTGAATCACTATGTCATATACTTGAAGCTAATTTAATATTATATGTCAACTATTCTTAAATTAAGAATAAAAAATAAATCAAAAAATAAAAATTAAAAAATAATAAAAGTGAACAGTGTTCCAAGTGAGCTGAGAGATGCAGAAGGATCGTATATACCATGTCAGAGACAGTTTTTAGAAGGTAAGACAGAGTTGAGTAAGACAAGTGGAGGGCCTCCACTGTGGACTGACAAATATGGTCAGTATGTTTGGGAATAAAAATCCCAATTCTGGGCAATGTTGAAGGCACCGAGGAAAGGCTAAGGCACCTTTGACCTGAACTCCTTATTTATTTATTTTTTAAATTTTTATTTGTTTATAGAGAGAGAAAGAGAGAGAGAGAGAAAGAGAATACCAAGCAGGCTCTGAGCTGACAGCACAGAACCCAACATGGGGCTTGATCTCATGAACCCTGAGATCATGAGCTGAGCTGAAATCAAGAGTCAGGTGCTTAACCCACTGAGCCACCCAGGTGCCCTTGACCTGAACTCGTTCTTGATGGAGAAAGACCATGACTTTCCAGAAATGAAAAATCTAGAAGAAGAAACTTTGAGTCTTCATAATATGGATGTGATGTGTGTGTGAGTAAAATTTCAGTGCCTTCCTTCAGAGTCGGGGCCAGACGAATGGCAACCACATGGACTGAAGGAGCTGTGGAGCCCCAGGGGAAGCATCCAGTTAAATGGCTAACAAGAAACATATGGTCACACACATTTTTAACATTTTACAGTGTAAGTGGAAGGGTGCTGTAGGAAGTTACTCAAGCTAACGTGTGGCCTTTGTCAGGAGACACTTCTGTTTGGGGGACTTAATCTAGGGCAATGTATTTTATTACTCTCTTACGGGGCCAGTTAGAAGGACACGTTCCACTAAATTCTCAGACCTGTGCTTTCACAGCTGGAACCCTGACACACAGCTCATTTCCTGTCAGGAGTTTTGATTTCCACAGAAGCCACTGCATATCGATAGGGTCAATTCACCCTAATTTGTCCACCGCATGCATGCAGATATTTCTTATCTGCATGACTATTCTGTTATCAATGTGCTAATACTCTTGAACTGGTATAATATTGTATTAAAAGAATCAGTCAGTGTTATTCATTGCGAAACCTTAGAGTAAGCAAAAGTTAGAGCTTTCGAGGTCTCTAAGGTATTAAATACTTAGTGTATCTATTTCATAAGGTAGAACTATAAAGCAAGCTTAAAATATACTTGGTGAGAAAAGAACACTTTCCTGGCATGTTTTTCGAAAATCACTTGGTTATAGGTGTTGCAAAGTAGTGGATTTACTTATGAGTGGATGGAGATGAGTTAATAATGACCAAGATGTTCCCTGAACCTATAGCTATGGTCTGGTTTTACATTAGATCCACTTAAAAGCTATGAACTTGTAGAACCATGAGTCTGGAATCCCCAGTAGGTTATTTGCTTTGCAGTCCTGGCTGAGACAGTGCCTCTTGTTTTATTTTTATTTTATTTATTTATTTATTTATTTATTTATTGTCATAGGACTTGATGATTAAGGCTGATCAGTTTTCTCATGGAAACATTTACATGGAAGGTGACTTAAAGTCACACACTTAAAATAATTTCTTTTAACATTTATTCATTTTTTGAGAGGCAGAGAGAGACAGTGTGAGCAGGAGAAGGACAGAGAGAGGGGAGACACAGAATCAGAAGCAGGCCCCAGGTTCTGAGCTGTCAGCACAGAGCCTGACATGGGGCTCGAACTCACGAACCGAAACATGAGATCATGACTTGAGCTAAAGTTGGATGTTTAAGTGACTGAGCCACCCAGATGCCCCTAAAGTCACACACTTACACATGTACATACACCCTCTTCTCTTTCTTCATGTCTTTTTTGATTCTCTATGTGTTGAAAGTCCAAAGCACTCAGAAAAGAGCCTTTTCTTACTTGCTAAGAAGATGATATTTCAGCTCCATTTCTCCTTATCAAGGAGTCTCTTTTTTAGCATTTGAAAATGTATACAAATGAAAGTGCCATCTCTTGAAGCTGGAGTTGGGGGTCCATACTTCCTTCTAAGTAACCAGTTTGAGTTTACTTATACCTCATGGGAAGTAAATCTCATTAGTGAAAATCTGAATTCTACCTACAGGCCTACATGAGGTGCCTCGTTTACAATCCACATTGCTAGGCACTGTGAAGGCACAGAAAAATGCAAGCTATCACTCCTATGCACAAGGATCATAAAAAAAACATGCACATCCTTATCATACTAAAATACAAGGCCATGTGCACAGGGGAACACACAAGGTGAAGAGGATATGAGAGTTGTGTCAGTGTGTAGAAGAAGAAAGTCCTTTATAATGGGGTGCAGAGGGAAGGTTTGATAGTGAAATAGATTAATAGTGGAATCATGATGGATAGGATTTAGATATGCAGAGAGAAGACATGAGCTTCAGGTATGTTAGTGAATGGATAGCTATCTTACTAAATGACTCATCATATGAGAACTTTATCTAGTACGGAGTTTCTTTTTTTTTTTTAATTTTTTTAACGTTTATTTATTTTTGAGACAGAGAGAGACAGAGCATGAACGGGGAAGGGTCAGAGAGAGGGAGACACAGAATCTGAAACAGGCTCCAGGCTCTGAGCTGTCAGCACAGAGCCCGACGCGGGGCTAGAACTCACAGACCGCGAGATCATGACCTGAGCCGAAGTCGGCTGCCTAACCGACTGAGCCACCCAGGCGCCCCTAGTACGGAGTTTCTTTAAATGCAACTTCTCTTTCATACTGAAATCTTTTATAAAATGGGGAAACTGAGGCACAGACAAGGCAAGTAACTTGATGGAGTTCATAAAGTTGCTAAATGTCGGAAGAAAGACTTGAATCCAGACATTCTGGCTCTGGAGTCTATGTTCCTAAACATTATATTACCCATTCAATCATTCATTCAAATAGATGGTCCATTGTGTACAAGCTACTATACTAGATGTTGAGGATCAAATAGTGAACAAGTCATAAATTCCCTCATCAAGATGTGAACAATTCAGTGGGAGAGGCAGAAAAGTAACAAGGAATTGCAAGTCAGAATGGCAAAGGCAAGAAAAGTACTGTAGGATCACAAAAAATGTTTTCAGCCTTTTCTTGGGCGATCAGGAACATGTTCAGAAGAAGGATCTGATACAGATGCTGAGGCTTGGAAGGTGAGAAGGTATTGCTAGTAAAATGGAACAGGCATTATAGGTAGAAAGGACCACAAGGCAAAATCAGTCAAAGGACAGAAAGTATCTCCAGCTCTGGAGAAGAGTGTGAAGTGGTTGGTTAAAGAGAAATATGAGGCTGGAGCCAACTCGCAGTCTGAGCCTGCAGACCTTCATCTTCTGAGTTAAGAGGCTGGAGCTTCATTCTGACCATAATGGGAGGCTAGTGGAAGCTACCTTCTAGCTGAGGCCTGAATGAATGGGACAGTGGAGAGTCTAAGCAGAGAGACCACTTGGGATTATTTCTCAGAGTTAGGAAGGGACATTGGGAAGAGGGAGAAGCAGAAGGCTTTTTGGAAGTATCATATTAAGAAGGGAGAGCCAGCAGGAACTGATGAGTGATTGTATGGGGCAAAGGTAAGGTTGGAGAAGAATGAAAATGACTTCCAACTTTCTGTCTTGGGTAAGCAGATTACAAGTGGTGACCTTCATGCATCAGGGAACACACAGGGAGACATGACATGAAATAGGGAAGGATTGCAAATTAAGGAGCCTGGAAAGTCTCCAAAAAATTTACCAGTCTTTGTGTGTGCTTCTTACAGATTTACCTGGATTAAATTCACAGCACTAGCACCACCTAAACCAGTGAGCCAAGTAAAGTCACAAGTCTAGCCTGTCCCTGGCCCTCAGCACACTCACCCACCATCCAGATCACACACTGAGCCTCTCACAGACCATCCAGAAGTCCTGGCTTCTTGACAGTTTCCATCATGGCACATAGTGCTGCTGGGCTGTGCAGACAGACAGAAATAAAGGGAGCACCAACTCTTTCCCATGAGTCTCAGTGTTCTTCAGGGTGATGTCAGAGGCAGAGCACTGGTGTTGCTGTTGCTGACCAGCAGGTATGTGGTGCGGGGCTCAGTCAAACCTCCCAGCCCCTGGGCACTGCAGGAAAGAAGGTGAGCCTTGAGATGAGGAATCAGCTGTGGCAGGCCAGAAACCTGTGCGTCGGCAGTCAGACTTGCATTTCCTGTATGATCCATTTTTCTTGCTTAGTGTTAAAGTATAAAATGTATTAACTTTTCCCAAATGTCCCTGGCTAAGGTACTATGTGCCTATATACCACTAAGAAACCTTTGGATGAAAAGATTGGGTATTGATGATGAACAGAACTCAGGGCACCAAGTTGTCTCTGCTGTTGTGTCTGTGGGTCACAATGTTTATCATACCCTACAGGTCACAAAGTACTTTGATGTACACTGGCTTCTTGGGTCCTCTTAACCAGCCCGTGAGACAGGTATCACTGTATTTCACCATGAGGGAACTGGCTTCCCTGTAACAAGTGTCAGAATGAGGGTGATAGGATTTCTTCAGATACTGGGTTAAGGAATCCATTCAAAGCCTACAGCTCTGGCAGAGGAGCTGGGAGGAGGAGACCCTTCTTATGAGGAAACATAAAACTTTAGCTGTAAGGTTACACTTTTGCACATAAACAGAACTAGACCTCTGTAGCCAATTAATACATTCATGTAACACAAGCATCCTGGCAATAGAAACTTGTGGCTGTAAATGCAGTCGGGTTGACAGTAATTGCTGGACCTTGCTAACTCCAAGTCATCTCTGAGGCTTAGTTTGCTTACACAGAAAGTCTGGGCCTTATGGTGCTCCATCACCTCTTCACCAACTACCTGCTATTTCTGGGAGTCTCAGAGAGGTATTTCAATCATGTAACCCAACTCTTCACTAGGTATACTGACCAAGAACCCCAGGTAGGGCCGCTGTGACAGTCAGTGTTGCAATATATTGCATATGCCCCTCTGATTTATCCCTCACCCACCTCTAGCATGATGTGCATTCTGGCAGGCTCATGGAGTACGGACCACATCATTCTGCCTTGTGACTTCTGTTGTGTTCGGCCTATGGGGAACATGGGCAGGCATTGGAGAGAGGGAGGAGGAGGGGGGCTACACATTCTTCCTCCTGCTCTCTCCTGGTGAGATCCAGTCAAGCTGCTATGTCAACACACCATAGGTCCCAGTGCTACTACACCTTCTAAGGAAATTTGTAATGTTTATTTTACCACCATTAAAAAATACCTTAAAAAGTCAAAAGCCTCTTCCTTTGCTTCTTGAAAATCCTGAGAATCTGCTCCCCTTGGGTGAGCGTAATTCTTGTGCTTATTTGTATCTTTAGAGATCCTTCTGTCAGGCTGCTGTCCTCTGACCTGTGACTCCAACTCAGCCTTGTCTTCCCACCTGAGATGGGGCCCTGTTTATTCCCATGTGTCAGAATTCAGAGTCCCCACTGAGCATTTTGAGTGTGATTATTCTCAGGACTTTGTAGAAACTTACTCATTGCTACTGAAATTCACATCATTATCATTAATTTTTTAAGTTAGAACCTCATTAAATTCCTTTGAGAAATTTTACGCCTCTGCTTCTATTCTCTAACCAGCTATAAAAATACTCGATTGCTTAGAAGTCAACTGATCTGAACATGTAACCATCTAGTACATAATAATCCTAAATTGAAAATTCATTTTAGAATTTACAGAAATAAATGGAATATATTTGGAGCATTTAAAATGTGCACAAAAAGCACTTGCTTATAAAGTTTTCATTGTATTTCGAATTCTTTATTGTTGCTCTTGGTCTGTTGTTTCTCTCTTTATTCTTTTTCTCACATCATATTGAGCCAAATGATTGAAATCAGTCATCCTAATGTCCCATTAAGCCTGATGCTTTGATTTGGGCAGACGGTTCTTCCAGGACAATGCAGCTTTTGTGTTTACAACTGGCTTAGGCTTGGGCAGAGTAGACATCTGCCCACAGGAAGTGCTTGGCTGGCTTTTGGCAGGGTTTCCCAACTTTTCAGAAGAGTTTGGGAAAACTCCTCTAGGAGTTTCAGAAGACAAATATCAATATCAGCATTAGCACCTCCTTAGGGAGGAAGAGGGGAAATCGAGAAATGGAACTTCTGTCCTCAAATCCCCCAGACCTCAAGCCTGGCTGGTGCAGCAGGGAGGGGATGAGGTAGGTTTTTCAACTGGATATAGGATGGGGATTTAAATCTAGTAGACGTAAAAGAAAAATAAGAGGGAGTGCTGAAGATCTGATGTGCAGAAAAGGGATGCGTGTAGATGAAGGCAGTGACAGGGAGAAATAAAACCATTTCATTTTTATAAGCCACTGATTTGAGGCCAGGTACAAGTAAATGTCAACTCCTTCATGGATCTTGCCTATCTTGATTTCCATTGTGTTCCCCAAAATACCTGGCACATATTTGGTAGGTGCCAAATATGCCAGTAGATATTTGTTGAGGGAACAAGCAAACAAACATAACATAAATGAAAAAATGCCAAATAGAGGCAAATATGAAATATTACTCTACGACAACCCATCAGGGTTGACTTAAGCAATATCCTCAATACCCACGTGTCCTCTGAGCTCCTGTTTCTCTCCCGTGAGCATGCTAACAACAGGTAATGTGGTCTCACAGGGTCACACTGGTTGACCAGATAATAGATGAGAACAGAGTAAGTGTTCAATAAATATTTATTTTATTTCCTCCTTGACTTAACGCACCGTATCATATACACATTATGTTTTATGCAGCTATTCGAGATGGATTCCTGTGGACAATGAATGGATAATATTAAATTCCAAACAGAGAATTCAGTACAAGTAGTCAGTCACCTTAGTTCCACAAAGGTTTACTTAATGAGAATAGTTTTTTTTTCTTTTTTTTTAATCTGAGAACTGCTACACCCAGTGAAAGGAGTGTTGTAGGATTAATGACACAAAACCAGTTCCAGGCAACATTGTGAAGGTTTTCCACCAATTTCTTCCTCTTTCTCTTCCTATATTCCTACTTCCTCTAGCAGGAAGACCTTTCTCCCTTTCTTTTTCTTCCTTCTGTTTTTTTTTTAATTAAAAAAAAATCTCTTTTCCAGTTCTCTGAACAGAAAGAAATGGAGGAGAAAAAGGGAGAGGATCAAAGAAATGGAATGGGATTGGAAGAAGATCAATTTCTCGATCTCCCCAATAGAAAGAAATAAGGGTGGAAGGGAGGCAGAGGCACTTGGGAGGGAAAAGAACAGATGTGGTACTTTGCCAGGTGCCCCTAGCATGTATCCGTGTTGAGAGAAGTTTACACATGAGGGTTGTTTTTTTTTTTAACCAAAACAAAACATGTTTTGAGAGAAGACTTTTCTCCCCAGAAAATCAGAAAAATAGAAAAGCAAGAAAAAAATTCTGACAGCAATACAACAGGGTTTTGTTTCCTTAGAGAGAGAGGATACCAGATATCAAACTGGCCCACTTGACATTGCCTGGGGCCAGGCCAGCTGCTGGGTTCTGTTCCATTTGTTTTTGAGGCAGAATTTTGGCGTTTTCCTCACATTTGCCTTTGGAAATTTAGGTTTCTCCTCATGGCTGCCATCTGGCACTCTGTCTGTTGCATAGTCCCTCTAAACAAGGATCAGGGTAAGTGAGGCAAATGCTTCTTCTCAAGGAACCCACAGTTTCTCCACTCCCTGGAAAGGCAAGTAAAAACGGGAATTGATTGGGGAATTTCACACAGGAAGCCAGACTACTGAGGGAAAATTCAGATTTGCACAAAGGATAAAGCGTTCCTCTACATATTCAGCTCTTCTTGCACACTTTAAATGTGACTGAATTCCCGTGTGCACTCATATACTCATATATGCATAAGCACACAGACAAGTCAGTTTGTCACTTGTCAAGATATTTGCTCAAAAAATATCTAAGGAAAGATGATTATGTTTAACCTGAATTTGTCAGGGCCTGTGTATTTCATGTCTGCTTTTTCTCCTTTTTCTTTCCTTTTTCCATCACTAATTTATGAAAAACATAATTATTGGGAATCTCTTATGTATTCAACACTATACAAGGTGCTATTTGAATGAAATGAAAGATGAAGCATAGTCCCTACCTTGGGAAACTTGGAACAGAGTTAGGCACACATGTAATCAAGCAGTAAATCCTACAGTATTCAAGGCTGGGGAAATCTCTCTACCTTGTGTGCTAATGTGCAAATTAGCTCATTCTTCCTCTTGTGACCTTCCTTTTTAGGTTTTCTTAAACCCACTTGACGGGCTCAATAATGCCTGTGAACCATAGTTTTTGGTTTGTAAAATTTAATTTTAATTCACTTAGTTTGAGAGAATGCACCTAGAAAGGCACATTCTAGTTTCTGTGTTGCTTGCTGTGACTTGCCTATTTTGTATGCCCATAAAAGGGCTGTGGAACTCTGTGGATTGTTGAACTGTGGAACTCAGTTGAGTTGAACTCTGTGGAACTCAACATAGGTGTGTTGGATGATTGTTCTATGTCAGGTGCTGGGTGCTACAGCACAGACACAGACTTGATGTTCTAGGAGCTTACAGTGTTCTAGAGAGGACAGATGGGGACATAGCAAATGCACACAAAATGGGAAGACATTATTTTTGATTGAAGAGAGTGAGCAAGGTTTTAGTGGAAGAGGCATGGTTTAGATAGGTTAAAAAATCATTTAAGGAAGGGGAATGTCCCAAGTTTACAGAAAGTTTGGTAGAGACGAGGAGGCTGAAGACATCCATAGCTGGAGCATAAGGGATAAGCTATGAGTGTTTGATAAGCTTGAGTTGTCAGTTTATGTTGATCTTAGTGTGAACCTCAGAAATATTTGTATATTTTCCCATGTTTAGTCTGCAGTTTTCCTGCAAGAAAGGTATTTAGAAGATTCTATTTCCAGAAGCCTATTTGGAGACACAAGCTTGGCAGCTGGCATGATAATGAACCCATTTCAACAGAATAAATCCCATTACTATTAATATTAAGCATCCACAGAATGATTCATGAAGCTCTTTTCAAAATTCAAAAAGTACTTAATCAAAAGGAGGGGGTGGAGGAAGAATAAATAGAAATCATGTCAAAGTTGATTATTGTTGGCTTTCGTTAAGAGTCAATTCCACTGTTTCTCAGGCTGACTGATACTGAAGTAGAACGCATTGATTTATTTTACTAAATAAAACTTGCATTGGGGCTGATAGAAAAAAACCTGACAAAGGCCCAAATGTCCAGGAGGTTGATTGGTTTTCGCAGGTTACACAACTACCCTAAGGTCTATAAGTTCTGTGTTCTGGACTATCTATATGTTTCCAGCCTATGAATTTTTTGTTAATTTCTCTCTCTGTCTCTGTTTCTTGCTCTTCATTTCTTTCTGTCTTTTGTTTCTCAGCACACAAATAGGTATCCCTACTTCTTAAGGAAAGATGTTCTAGTAAAGGCTTGATTAACCAGGTTAAGACTTAAAACAGATTTCAAATATCAGTCTGCATCAGTATAGAGTATTCGTCATTCATCAGAGGAAATTAAAGTGGAAATTGGCAAGTGGGAGAGAGGAAGCAAGTGACTGAAGGTTGGAAGGACACTAAAATGGATGTCTATGGAAGACCCTATTTCATCTCTTTCCAGGGCAGGAAATAAGGATTGGTAGTCTTTCCTGCCTGCTGGGCCCTTTTTTTTTTTGTCCACATTCTCTTCACTATTTTCCTTGGAAAGATTTCCATAAAGCTGAAAGTACACCCTTTGACAGACCACTGAGAATTTGGAGGATGATATAGTGTCCTGGAGATTGTGATAGAGACATCACCCACATCACCATGACCCATGTGATAGCTCTGCCTTGTCGATTCAGCAAACTCAACCAGCCTTGAATTTAAGGCCAAATCTTGTTCTCAGAAAAGCCAACAAGCTCTTCTCTTCACCTGTCTTTTCTTTCTCCATCAGATTCCTACTTTTTAGAAGATGAACTCTGTTTATGAGGTATCTCCTGCTGTATGAAATTTTCCCCACAATTTAGTGGCTTAAACAATAA
Organism: Neofelis nebulosa; assembly: GCF_028018385.1. NCBI lineage: Eukaryota > Metazoa > Chordata > Mammalia > Carnivora > Felidae > Neofelis > Neofelis nebulosa. The sequence goes on from NC_080790.1 coordinate 87,142,674, forward strand.
ACATTTGTTATTTCAGTTTCTACAGGTCAAAAATCCAGGTGCAACTTATCTTAGGGTGCCTCACAAAGGTGCCATTCAAGTGTCTTCTGAGGCTACAGTCCTATCAACTCTCAATGGGGAGATTCTCCATTTTCAGATTCAACAAATGTTGGTTGGCCTGCCTGGGTCATCCCTAACTGCGGGCAGGGCCATCAGTTCCTTGACACATGGACCTTCCATGGGGTAGCTGTGAATTACTGCAACATTAGGTACTCTAAAGAGAAGTTCTTTAAGGGCAGGGATTTAGCCCCATGTCATCTTGAAGTCCTTGGAACTCTCCTTTTAGTCTCCTGGGGTATCAAAATACAAAGACTTTCAATATCACCTCCACAAAAAGGGAGTTTATTTTAGGGAGTTTAAGGAACTCTTAGCCCAGCAGGACCAGTAAAAGTCTTTCTTTTTCCATCTACTTCATTTCTTCTCCCTGCCAATCCCCTTCCTTGGTTGGTGACTCGAATCTGTCTCTTATGTTCTCAGATTGCATGTGACCCATTATGGCCACCCATGGATTTCCTCTGGTTTATTTTACATCGGCTTGCATTACTATTTGAGACATTCTGTGGTCTCACACACTTCCTGAAATTACATCCTCTGCTGGCCCTGTGATCCAAGTAGTTCAGCCCCAAATTCAGTAAGAGTCTCTGTCCAAATGGACCCCACAGAGTTTTCAGCAATGATTATTAAAAGATTTAGTCTCTTATTACTAACCTTCTGTACCTCTCAAAAGCCTCTCACTTTCCTCCAAGAAGAATATCCCCTTTATTTTCTCTCTTGCTTCCCATCTATCTCACAAAAGGTCAATTCTGCTGTTTTTCAAAAATCCATCCGTAAAAATTCTTTTTAATTTGATTACTTGATTTTTTTTTAATTCTTCATCACAAAAGGGTAAAGGAACTTTCTAACACAGGAAGAATTCTCAATAGAGGGGAAGGAATTAAGAGGCCAATAGAGATATGTAAAAGTGGATAAGGGGAAGAGCCTGGAGGGCATGCATATGTTTATGCCATTTTTGTCCTGTTGCTTGGCACATTATTCAAAACTTATAACTGGACAGACATTTCTTCAGGCTGGCCCTAGTTAGGTGACTAGTCATAAACTGGGTGCTTGCCTTTTATTAAGGGGCATCCCTTGGTTTAGTCTTCTTTGGCCAGAAATCCTATAGTTATCTATAATGTGGTCATTTAGGTAGCAGGGCCTGGGGCTGGGACAAATGCTCCTAGAATCAAGTGCTGTCAAGGGAAGGCAAGTACAGAGTTGTTAAGTCAAGCCAAATACATTCCCGATAACGTCAGAATGAATAAGGTACCTATGCATTCATAATCCAACAGGACACCAACACAGTGGGGATACATAAATAGGTGAATATGTGTAAATGTAGATTATCAGCAGGAAAATGCATATGCTTAGGTGGCATGATGATCAGATCAAAAGTTCTGTAGAGCATGTTTTCATGGAAAGACTTAACCAATCTTTATCAATATTGGAAAAGAAGAACACAATCTCTTCAAGCTTTCATACATATCTGACAGCAACGAACAAAAACAACCACTCTAAGAATCGCATTAAAACAATAATAATAATTCATAAGTGGTTATGACTCAGAAGCCAATTTAATATGCATTAATTTGTCCAATTATCCCAATACCTCAGGGAGGTGCTTTGGTTGGTATACTCACTTCACTCAGGAGAAAACTGAAGATGATAAAGGTTGAGTTACTAGTCCGTATTGCACAGTGTGTAAGTGCTGAAGTTGTACCCCAACAAAATAGGTCTGTCTCCAAACCTTGTACCCAGACCCCACAAGGCCACAGTTCATTTTAAACACCAGAATCGTAGGAACTTCTAAATGATTACTTCTTAGGGAACCTTAACAAAAAGCAGTGTGTGTCTCTGAGGTAAAATTACTTCCCACTCCTCCAAATTGAATAGTTTCTTCATAAATGTTTTTTGTCTGAGCAAATTCTGTGATTGTGAAAGCTGAGTGAGGGCCTCGCAGTCTGAGTTCTGCTATCCCCAGATGTGTAACGTGGGGCCATTCCTTCACCTCTCTGACTCTTCTATAGAATAAGATCAGATCTCTCTGGGATGCATGTAGAGACTTTGAAGAAATATACTTTAAACTCCAGGCAAAGAGTAAGCACTTAACAAATAGCAGCTATTGCTATTATTGCTGTTAAAGAATTTCAGTACTTTCTCTGAAAAGAAGACAGGTTGAAGCCTGTAAAATTGTTAAAGCTGGGTCTACACAGCAGCAAGAGACCTGGGTGGAGGCAGGCACGCAAACATTTACCTGAGTGATGTGACCCATTCGGGTGCCTTCGTGTAGCTGAATGATGAGCTGAGATTCTATACATTTCACCCAAGGCACAGACTCTGTGTTTCCTTTTAGGAGAATTAGAACAATTCTTCCCATGGACTATACAAAACTGATCCACGGTTTGTGTTTTAAAGTGGGTTAACCTTCTAGTGACAAAAAAGCCCTCCATTTATGATTTAGAGACGGTTTTAAAAGAGCAGTTTATTCATGACTTTGTTTTCTGTCTGGAATTCTATATGCTATATTCTTGAATATGTGCCTGATTTGTGTGAAGGATTATAATTATTTCTGCGCTAGGGAGTTGAGAATAAGCATACAGGACTCATGAATGCGAAGTCTACACTCCAAGGGAGTATGGTTAAGTGAAGTGTGTACTTAGAGATATTATTCTTTTGTTTAACCTCCATGGGTTTTCCCCCTCATTTAATGTCTTTCTCATCTTTTTCTCCCCTCTTACCACTGCCAACCACTGCTTGCTGCCTTTCACCCCCATCCTGACTAAAGAAAAAATTCCATGTAGATGATTTTAGGTAGTTTAATTTTCCCTTTAAATTTATGGCAGGAAACTAAAGTGTCATCTCTACTTCCTGACTACTACTGCAAATACAAGAAAATTTAAAATTTCCAGGTTCGCACATCTTTTCAATCAGTAGAACTTGCAAAAGGAAATGGAGAATGGGAAAGACACACACAAAGACACACACACACATTCAGTAGCAAAAGTCAGGTGGCATTGGTGCCACAGAGAACTCCTCCGGGGAACCTCTCCTTTTCTGTCACCCTAAACATCACAAGGAGATGCCAATCTTTATGCCACTGGTCACCATCAGGTCCCTCTGTCTCAGGATCAACTTGGAAGAAATAAAGCAAGAATTTTAGGTTTCCCATGAGGTAAAATAAAGGTTCATTCTTCTTCACAAATTCTGCAGTTGTTTTTCTTTCTTTAATGTTATTTCATGAGAAGAACATGGATAAATGTCATGACTTAGGGAAATGTCCCCATGAAAGTTCATGCGATGCCTCATTAGAAGGCAAACTACTGTCTCAGCAGAATCTGCTTTGCTTTTAGGAGAAATTAATAAACCAACATCAAGCTTGCCCACCAGAGGAGGACAGATTTACTGATCTGGATCATCAGCAGACTCAGGTGTGTGGGGCTAAGTGGGGGACCACGGCATAGCTGTTCTTAGCCATTCTCAGCCACTCTGGGTTTTTGGCTCACTTTGCCATGAAGATTACCATGAATAATCCACAAACATGGCTGTACATGACATTCCTCCCTTTTGAAATATTATAACTACAAAGTGTGGGGAAAAATTAGAAAGCCATCTCCACTAGTATGAGTCTGGTGGCACATCCTTGATGCTTAGAAACATATGATTGAATTTCCTCTTCAATAGAAGGTGAGAACTCCAGGCTAATTGCGCATTATTCCTTGTCTGAGTTTAATCCCTTTACGGCTGTTGCCAGCAGTGGTATAATATAGCTCTTTTCACATATACACAACACTGCCACTGCTGTCAGAGCAGCAGTGATAAAGCTCATTGCTTAGTCTGGTGGGATTCAACTTTTTAAGCTTTGCTAAATACTCTTCCAGCTTGGCAGCAAAATGAACAAGGCGACGAGTCCAGTTCATCTTTGGGAACTTTTCATGATTGTGTTGACACCACACTATCTAAACCCCCTGCAATTTTCAAAAGGTGCTTTAGAGCTAGAGTCTGTTCGTCTATTTAGAAGTTGCAAGCTGTCAGGCATGTGTCATGTTGCAGACTGAGTGTATGTTATAAAAGTGAACCACCCCGGAGACACAGAGCTGGATCCTCCAGTGAGAGGCTTCCCGGGTTGTTTTCACTTGGTCTGAGTTTGCTGCCACCTAGATGGAGGGTGTCGCTTCCTTTGGGGAGGACTGTGTGCATCACCCTTTTCAGCATCTGAGTACCATGTGTTGCTGAGAAAATTCATGTGGAAGCTGTATGAGTATTTGCTATGGATTTTGTACATGAGGTATTAGCACATGTGAACAGTGAGACTTTTAATGTTTCTTATGTGATTTCACAAAGAATCCCAGAGTGGTGAGGAGATTAAATATTTACCCTTAAGGTAACAGAGGCAAGTATATGAAATGGCCCTCCATAAGCATAAAATGTCTTTGAAGTTGTAAAAGCTATGCCTATTTTACAATTTAAACCAATATGTCTCAGTCTCAATATGTTCTATTCAGATTCTTTGGTGCAAGGAATAGAAACTAACTTAAACAAGCTTAGGCATAAAAAGGCAGCTTATTGTAGGAGTACCCATGTCCTAGAATCGTAAAAGAGGGTAGCTGTACTTTGTGGTGTGTTGGAGAGAGATCAGGAGTGAGGTGGCTCTCCATTTCTCAGAGCTGCCAACGTCCTCTTTCAACATCTCTATGTAGATCTTCTTACATTTATGTGCGATTCAAGATACTGCCCTCCACCTCTGAGTCTACTCAGTCTTTTAGTTCTAGCCTTCAATATAAAATATGTACAGCCTCTTAGTTCTAAATTGGAATGGTTATGTCTATTGGACTAGGTGGCTCCCGTAAGGTCAATCATCTAGAGCTAGGAAGGCAGTTGATATATGTGGCTGGTTTTCCATGGCTTCTGGGCAGGACAAGTTAAATTATAAGGGAAAGTTGCACATAGATAGTAAATGATCTATGCATAAATGTGAAATTCCAAGTTACTCTCCTTCATGAAAAATCAACACCAAAAATTTTTTTTCAAAAATTTTATCCTATAGATTAACGTATAACACGGAACTAGATCTGATTCAAGATCCAATTCAGGGCTGAATGGTTTCTTCCAGGGCTTGAAAAAATGTAATTATCTCCCAAAAAGGAACAAATGATGTTACTATCAAAGGTAGAAGAATATTTACTTGACTAGACACCATGGATTTTGTTGGTATGCTTTTATAGAACTGCTCAAAAATATAAAGAAAAGTAGATTTTGAAATTAACTGCCACGTTCAGCATGAAATGGGATAGCATTTCCAAAATCCACAAATGATGTTTATTTTTTAATTTTTTTAATGTTTATTTATGTTTATTTATTTTTGAGAGAGAGAGAGAGAGAGAGAGAGAGAGAGAGAGAGAGAGACAGACAGACAGCTGACAGCACAGAGCCCAATGCAGGGCTTGAACTGTGAGACCATGACCTAAGCTCCAGTATTTTCGGAGCATGTGGCTTTCTCTGCCTATGCACATGGCTTTTTAAATTCCCCTGCATACATGGTACTTTTGAATTCCTGAATATCTCAAGAAATTATCTCCAGCTTTTCCTTTGAGGACTTAGGCATTCTATTACATTGCTCAACCATAATATTTTGTCTGAAGTCATTTCAGATTGTTAGTTATCCTTACATGTATTCAACCATTGCCTGTTACTTTTCTGCCCTGAGTGGGTTCCACATTAGGCAAACCAAAACTACTCTGTCTTTCAAATGGCCTTGAACAGACATACACAAAACTTTCTAAATAAGTTCTCTGTTCCTTCTGGAACCAGAGACTAGATCCCACACTGGGAATGGAAGTTGCCATCTTTAAGACTGTTACTGATTTGAGGACAAGGGAAGGGAAAAAAGCCACAATGCTTTCCTATCATTTTTAACTTGCTCTTTTTCTGGTTTTCTATTCTCTTGGCAGCTTTAAAACTTGGACTGTTTTCCAGAGTTCTGCATTGCTGGTTCTGACAGGTTCTGCTTATTTTTTAATGTGTCTAGAGATGTGGGGCAGGAACTTGAAGCTGTCTACTCTTCCAGTTTGCTGACATCCACTCTAGTAGTGGTTTATTTATTCATTTTTTGAAGAAAAGGCACCAGGCTTACTTTTAAAGTGGGGCTTGAACAACAACTACAACTTTTACATCACACTGAAGCTTGATGCCTGCTTTAATCAATAAGGTTTTATTGGAGTAGCCATGCTCATTTGCTTAAGTATTACCTATAGCTTTGTTCATGCTACGACGGCAAAGTTATGAAATTTTAACAGAAAATGTATGGCTGACAAAGCCTAGTATTTACTATCTAGACCTTAACAGAAGAAGTTTACAGAATCTGTTTTAAAGTAAAAGCTATCTAGTGGACCCCTTACTGTTCAATTATACTGATTTCCACTTAATGTTACTTAAGTATGTATAAACAAAGTTGCATATAAAATTTTTATACTTATAGCAATAATAAATTCATGAAGCAAAAACAGATTTTAAAAGGAGAGAAAAAAACTGAAAAGTTGATGCAGCTAAAATCAACAACTTGATTTAATGTGAGGTTCTTTTGATGAAACAAAATTGATGATTCTGGCTTTAAGTAGAGAAATTATTTACCTGATTTCAGTACTTGATGATTTGATTTTTGATTGTGAAAATGATTCCTTTAAATCATGAATATTACTATTTTTATTTTTCCTTTATAACATGGAGCTTGTTAAATAAGCTAACAAATATTCTTTATTTTTAAAGGTCAATCATTTCCATCATGCATCTTTTCTTAGTTTGGGGTACCTGGGGTCAGGCCCTGAGATTCCCATAAAAGTGATTTATTTAAGAAGTCTTTTCAGAAGAACCTGAGAATAGAAAGTTGGAAACTAAATAGGGAAGGGAAACAAGCCAAGAAGAGGTGTGATTTCACTAGAAGCTCTAGCCTTAGCCTGATCCTCAAGTGTTCTGAAATGTAAGTAAGGTATACCTCAGAGTTTGCCCTGAGTTGAGGCCAAGGAGCTGGCCTTTTATTCTCAATGAATCACTCACCCATTGCTTAAGGATGCCCAGGGAATATCCACTCCCAAGCATTTAGGGTTCCTTATGGGTGTGAACAAAGTGTCTCCAGTAGTCCAAAAGCAATTCTCCCAAGAGAGCTTTGAGTACTAGCTCTTTACAACAGAGTAAACACTGCATATTGACTACTGTATTACTGATATTCTAATTACAAATAAATATGAATAGAACAATATGTTAGCTTGTATTGTAAATATAATACTGATTGCTATGGTACAGGTGTTTATTAGTTTAGGGTATCTACACTACTATAAGTTCTAGTAGGAACCAATTGTCTTACCACATTTTCTATGCAAATGAACATACAATTTGTACAGTAAATGGATATGCCATTTGGCTTTCACTTTGAGAGGATGCATCATTTATTTATCAAGTCCTTCTGTCCTTTTCTCATTAGCCTTCAGCTAGTAAAGTAATACATTTCTCAGAGACACTATATGATTTCCATGGTATCAAATCAACATTTCAATTTACTAAATAATTAAAGAAATTAAGTTTTATTATACGAAAGTATCTTTCAATTATGAATTCTTCCCATTATATTTGTTATGTTTATATCTGGTAAAATAAGTCAATGAGTTCAATGGCAAATTAAGGATGATTGTGTCCTTTGGACATTACAACATAACAACTCCAGGGCAGCCAGATATGCTCTTCAATATGTTAAAAATTAAACATTATTGCCCTAGGTGATTATTTGGCTGTGATACATTTGTAAATACAAATCAAACGTAAACACTGGGACAAAATTTTATGGCAATGAATTATTTAAAATATTATCTCAAAATAAATTTACTTAATTAAAAATCTTATCAAGAACTGGCAAACTCCTGACTATATGTTGGTAGGTTGCATGGGGTCTGTGGACATGACTGGAAATACTAAATGACTTTAGACTTCTAAGTATGTGGCTTTGTACTTCTGTTTTACTTGCCTCATGTATAGGTAGTCTCCCAATTACAGCATGATTATTTGAGAGCAGAATTTTACATCCTATTTCTTTATAATCCATATAATTCACATAGACTATTATGTTTACATAGGAGATGCTCAGTAAATTGTATAATGTCATACATAGGAGGGATTTCAATGAAATAGAAGCTCAAAGACTTGACATGCCATTTAAATCAAGGCAGGGAGTTGGAGACTACACAGGATATGGCACCAGAAGACCTGAGGTTGAATCCATGGTCTATCCCTTATTAGTGGTTTTTTTTTAATGTTTTTTTTTTATCTCAGTTGAAATTTTCATTTTGTTCTTGGAATGTTTCCCTGATTTTATTAAATTGTTTATCTGTGTTGTCTTGTGGTTCTCTGACCATGTTTAGAATAATTTTTTTATTTTGAGTTCTTTGACAGGAAATTCTCTATGTCCATTCCTTTTGGGTCAGTTACTGGAAACTCACTGTGTTCCTTTGGTTGTTATTTTTTCCTGATTCTTCAGGATCCCTATAGCCTTCTGTAGATGTCTTTTCATTTGAAGAAGCAGTCAACTCTTCCAGATGTTATGCACTGACTTTGGTAGGGAAAGATCTTCATCTGTGAATGGGAACATTGGAACATCTTAAGACCCCATCTAGTGATGCAGGCACTGAGTGTGGGAGTGTGTAGTGGCTCCAGGTCTGGGGAGGCATGGTGATCCATTGGATCAAGCCACTGGGTACCACAGAACTGACGACTGTGTGGACTTTGGTGAGCCCTGTGGGGCATCCACAGAATCTGCAAGAACTGATGCCTAGTCTAGGGTTTGGGGAGTGACTCTGGTGACTGCTGTTTGTGAAAGCAAATGGCTGTGGGGCAAAAATCAGTGAAATCTACAGAGGGTCTGTGACTACTGTGCTGGCCATAGATTTCTTCAGTGGTGAAAGCTGCTGAGATTCTTTGCAGAGCTAATCACTAGGAACTGCGACCCCTCCCACTGCGTGGTTGATATTGATAGTTGCTGCTTTTCTTCCTTGTTTCAAGACAGTTTACTGTGTCTCAGTGTCTTGGTCTCCAGATGGGGGAAAATGAAGCATATCCCTCATGTGGTGCCTCAAAGTCTGAGGAAGCTGGTTGTTTATTTGGTTTTCCCTCTCCTGGCATGGGAAACTCTTTCTAACTGGGCAGTTCCCTCTTAGAGCTGAGCAGTGCTGAGGGATGTGATGATGTGGGAAAAAAAAATGAACCCATTCTTCCTTCCCTTTTTGTGCACTTATTCTCAAGGGTTTTCTTCCATTGTGTTGCTGAAGTTTCTTAAGTGGACTCTTGAGCATTCCCAGAGATGTTTTTATTTACTGATAGGTGTCTAATTGCTGATCTTTGTGAAGATATAGAAGCTGAGGTTTCCTTCTCCACCATCTTGGTGACATCACTTTCCCTAATGTTAATGTCTTACATAATTATGGAATTCTTATTAAAACTAAGAAGTTGGGGCACCTGGGTGGCTCAATCGGTTAAGAGTCTGACTTCAGCTCAGGTCATAATCTCACAGTTCATGAGTTTGAGCCCCGCGTCAGGCTCTCTACTGACAGCTTGGAGCCTGCTTCAGTTTCTGTGTCTCCCTCTGTCTCTGCCCTTCCCCTGCTTGCTTTCTCTCTCTCTCTCTCAAAAATAATTAAAAAAATTAAAAAATTAAAAAATTAAAAAAAAAAACCTAAGAAGTTAACTTCAATATATTAGTATTAGCCAAACTCCAAACCTTATTTGGATATCCCCAGCTTTTTCACTGAAGTCCTTTGCATAGTGTTGTTAACATGTAATATTTCTAGCTATTCCTTTTTCTCACTCCTCCAACGTTTAGATTATTCTTTGCTCACAACCTTTGTTTCCTCTTCTGCTCCTGCCCACACCCCTGTCAAACCAACCCCAGGAGAGTCTTACTATTGTCAGTCTGTTTCCTAGAGATTTTGCTGCAGAACTAGGAAATGAACAAGGAAAGGCCTGAACAGATTGTGAGGAAAGGGGTGGGAGGAGAGAGTACTGTTCTGGAGACCAAAGTCATCTACATGGAAAGAAACATAGAAAGAAAGAAGGGGAAGTAGAGTCAAAGGAAATTTATTGGGAGGGGTACAAAGAATTTCAGAGCCCTCTGATTAAGTTTTTTTTAAAGTAATTTATTTTTCAATATACTTCCAAGTTAGTTAGCATATAGTTCAACAATGATTTCAGGAGTAGATTCCTTAATTCCCCTTACCCATTTAGCCCATCCACCCTCCCACAACCCCTCCAGCAACCCTCTATTTTTTCTCTATATTTAAGAATCTCTTATGTTTTGTCCCCCTCCCTATTTTTATATCATTTTTGCTTCCCTTCCCTTATGTCCATCTGCATTGTATCTTAAATTTCTCATATGAGTGAGGTCATATGATGTTTGTCTTCTCTGACCAATTTCGCTTAGCGTAATACCCTCTAGTTCCATCCACATAGTTGCAAATGGCAAGATTTCATTCTTTTTGATTGCCTAGTAATACTACATTGTATATATATACCACATCTTCTTTATCTATTCATCCATCAATGGACATTTGGAGAGTCCCTGATTAAGTAAATCAGCTCCTGTACTACAAAGCAAGGCCTTAGATGTTTGTGTAGATGGTATGTATTTATTTAATCATTGAACTCTCTGTGAGTGGTAACTTAGAAGATATCAGATTTCATTTGATTATTTCAGGGGTCTATGGGATCAAATGCTAACTTCTTGTCACCTGCATATAATACTCATCTCTCCTGTGCCCATTTTTTGCCAAATGCTCACTCCATCTTTCATTAGGCACAGATTCTCGCCATCTGAGATAATAATTATCCTTTTTCTCTTGTTTCAGAGTTTTTTCTTAAGGGTAGCTCTATCTAGACAATATTAGCCCCTCATAATGGTCCTCCCCCCCCCGCCCCCCGCCCTGCTGCTTCTCTCACTGTCTTTAACACAGTAATAGTCAATCGTGTAGTGTAAGTATCAACCATTCTCCCAAAGGATCTAGGCTATATTGATCCGATTCTAATCTCATAAGATACTGATTTCACTCCTCCATGAGCCTCAGTAACATGTGACCTGGTACACAGCCTAGCCAAGTTCCCAGTAGTGACATTTTCCTTTACAACATTTATTAGCATTCTCAGGCAGGTTTCATAATTAGTCTGAGCAGCTGTTTTATGTCTGTGGAATGGAGGTAATTATTATCTCACAGAGCTATTGTGAGGATTAAGCCAGAGAGTATGTGGAAAGCACCTGGCACAGTGCATGGTAAATGGCCAATGTCCCTAAACACATGGCAGTCCTCATGTGGCAGGAAGATCCACATCTGGGTCTTAACTTTCTGGTGAGGAGTTATGTTCCTTATGCTTCTTATCTTGTTCCTCTGTATCATCCCTAAGACATGTGGCATTTAGTTGATCATAAAAGCTGCTCAATTACTACTTATATCTCACTGAAATATCAATTCCAGGAAAGGACACATTAAGTATACTGGATTCATTTCTCTATCCTTGATGCCTGGTACAATGCCCAGGGATGGGTAGAACATTTACTATCCTTCCTTTCGCCTCCCCCCACTACAGGAACCCATGCTTGAATTGGAGCTAAAGCTGCCCTGAAAATACAAACAGCTCTGGAGAATGGGTGCCTTGATTCTCCCAACTCCGTTCCAGGAACACACCTGAGTCCTAATCCAGAAAGGAGTACCAAGATAGAGGGAAGAGAGAGAGCAAACAGGAGGCTCCAGGTGGTCCACGCCACCAACACTGACATCCTACCAATGATGACCAAGGAGCCAACATATGTAAATCATCCTCCAGGGGTCAAGCTCACAAAAAATTTAAGTTGCTTAAAAACATACAGCAACAGAAGCTTTTATATGACTTCAAAGTGACTCAAGGTGCAGGTAAATGTCCCTAAGCTACTTTACCAGTCCATTAACAAAATCATCCAAATCTATTGGCTACTTTCCACTCTCTTGATAATTGCTGCATTCAAAATTCTCTAGATTTTCAGACTTCTTTTTTTTTCAGTAAGGATCATTTTGATAATCAAATACAAGCCATAAATCTCTTGCCAGAAACTTACATATATGTGTACACAAAAAATTGACATATAATTTGCATTAAGTAACAACTGCTCTAAAACCAACTTTTGGGTCCCCATTTCTATGGACCCCAAGTTGAGAAACCCAGTTAGGATACCTCATGTGTTAACCAATGATAAACATACACGGTGGCCCTGATGCAAGATGCTGGAGATAATAGACACACTCATTGTATCATGGGTCTCTCAACCTATTATAATATAAATACCAAATGATGCCCGGTGAATGTGTAAATGCATTAATTTTTATGAAGGTTTATGTAAAAATTACATTTCAATGTAAAGTGGAAGGTCAGTCTAATTAATAAAATGGATCCTTTAGAGAAAGATTCTTGATCTACATGTCCATTAATCATACGGCCAGGTGTACTGCCATGTCTCCTCAGCCAGCCATGCCAAAAAGTTCATGGTAGGCAAGGTGCCCATCAGCATCCTTATAGTTAGATTGGTAGATTGGAGTGTACTGATGACTTGGAGAAGTAGTCCAAAGGTTTCCTTAAGGAAAAAAAATGTTTTTTAAGAATGACTACTTATTTTCAGCAGTAGTACTAATGTCAGTAACCAAAGTGAGCAAGATGCATTTTTCATAAAACATTAAGGAAAGCTAAGGCTAGCCAGCCTAGTCTCAACCCAGCCTAAAGATGTCTGCCCTATCTATCTATCATCTATCTATCTGTCATCATCTATCTATCTATCTACTAATCATCTATCATCTACCTATCATCTGTATGTACATATTTTTATGTAAATTTTTACTGAGGTATAATACATACAGAAAATCATGAGGCTACATCTTTACAAATTTTTTATAAAATGAAAAACTCCATTTAAATCTGCTCAAATAAAAAGAAATAGAATAGCACCCCAGAAGCTGTTCTTGTTCCACACCTATTTATTACCTATCCACCTTCATTCACAGAAAGGTCAAGTTGGCTTGTTTTTATAAACAGAAAAATATATCATGTATTCTTTTCTGTCAGACTCTTTTGCCATTCATAAACATTATGTTTATGAAATTTATCTATGTTGGGTGTAGTGGTAGTTCTTTTTCACTGTGGAATATTATTTCTTTATATGAATATATCACTACTTATTTTTTCTGCAATTAATGGAGATGTATATTATTTCTGCTTAATCATGCAGCTGTGAACATTCTAGTATACATCATTTGGTGAGCATATGTATGTGTCTTTGCTGGGTATATTCCAAGGAATAGAAATACTGATTCATATTTACATATATTTTTAAATAGATATTACCAAAGAAATATGCAAAATGATGGTGCCAATTTACACTCCCAGCAATAGTGAGTAAGTATTCTAGTTGTTTCACATCCTCACCACTGTTTAGTATCATCACTTCTTTTGTTTTTAATATTCACCAATTGTGTGGGCATGAAGTGGTATGTATGTCATTGTGGGTTTTTTTTTTAAGTTTATTTATTTGTTGAGAGAGAGAGAGAGAGAGAGAGAGAGAGAGAATGAGCAGAGGAGGGACAGAAAGACAGGGAGAGAGAGGATTCCATTCAGACTCCAGGCTGACAGTGCAGAGCCCAATGTGAGGCTAAAACTCAACAACTGTGAGTTGAGCCAAAATCATGACCTGAGCCAAAATCAAGAGTTGGACACTTAATTGACTGAGCCACCCAGGCGCCCCTGTCACTGTGGTTTTTATTCAGATTTTAATGATTATTAATGAAGTAGAAAACTTTTTTATGTTCATTGGCACTGTAGTAAACCTTTTAAATGTTTGCTCAAGTTCTTTACCCATTTAAAAAAATAGATAGATTGGGTTTTTCTTATTGGTATTTAAGATTTATTTATATATTCCAATATAAACTTTTTGATATAAGTAGAGCAAATACTGTCCCCATTCTTTAATTTACTTTTTATATTCTTGATTGTATATTTTGACAAAAAGAAGTTCATAATTGTTATAAAAGTCCAATTTGTTAAACTCCTCTATTATGTTCCTGCTTCTTTTAAAATTTAAGAAATCTTTGCCTCTTAATCCCCTTTATCTATTTTACCTATCCCCCCACCCCTCTCCCTCTTGGCAACCACCAATTTGTTCTCTGAATTTATGAGCCAGTTTTGGTTTGTTTGTTCATTTGTTTTGTTTCTTAGTTATAAAATAAATAAGTCATGGGAATGAAAATTATAGCACAGAGAATATGGCCAATAATATTGCAATAATGTTATATGGTGACCCATGGTAACTACACGGACTGTGGCATAATGTATAGAATTGTGGAGTCACTATGCTATACACCTGAAACTAATATAACATTGTATGTCAACTTTACTTCAATACAAAAAGAAAGGAAAAAAAAAAGAAATTTTTTTTGCCAGTCCCAATGTCATAAAGATACCATAAAGATGTGGTTATTCTATATTATAGTCTAAAAATTTCATTGTTTTTACTTTTTATGTTTTGGTATACAGTTTACTTGGCGTGAGATAAGGGTCAAACTTCATTTTTTCCCCATATGAATATCCAATTGATTCAATATTATCTATTTAAAATACCAGCCTTTTCTTTCTTTCTTTTTTTTTTTTAATGTTTATTTTTATTTTTGAGACAGGGAGAGACAGAGCATGAACGGGGGAGGGTCAGAGAGAGAGGGAGACACAGAATCTGAAACAGGCTCCAGGCTCTGAGCTGTCATCACAGAGCCCGACGCGGGGCTCGAACTCACGGACCGCAAGATCATGACCTGAGCTGAAGTCGGACGCTTAACCGACTGAGCCACCCAGGCACCCCAAATACCAGCCTTTTCTTACTGCACTGCAGTAGAACCTTGGTCATAAACAAAGTGATCACTTGTGTGTCTGATTTTAGACTTTATAGTTTGTTCCATGTGTCCATATGTCTGTCCTTGCACCAATCCACACTGTCTTGATTGCTGCAGCTTTAGTAAATCTAGATATCTGTCATTCTAAGTCCTCCATGTGGAATTTAGAATTATCTTGTCAATCTTCCGACACAAATTACTGATGGGAATAATTGACTTTTATTTATTTATTTATTTATTTATTTATTTATTTATTTTTAGAATGAATATCTTTGGTACATTGAGTTTTCCAATCTATTAACATAGTATATATTTAATTTATTTACTTTTAGCAAAAGTGGGCTTTACAGGCTTCTGCGGAATAGATTTCAGTTATTAATTTCTAGATATTTGGTGTTTCTCTATGATTTTGTAAACGGTATCATTTTAAAATTTCATTTTATAATTGTCTGTTACTTACATATAGAAATTCTTTGGAGTTTTGGTGGTTGACCTTATATACAGCAAATCTGATAAACTTACTTATCAGTGATAATTGTTTACCTATAGGTTCTTTTTTTTCCCCTGCAAGAATGAGTATCCAAGAATGAATTAGCAGAGACTGCTAATACAATGTTGATTCTGTTAGCTTGCTTGACATTGCACTTTCAATACTCATCTCATCTTTATTAACAAGTGGCAACGTGATTGCTTTAATTCTCCTTTCCCTTTCAGCTTCCCTCATTTTTCAAGCCTCCACTTTGCTAAACAGTAGTTCATTGTATGTGATTTTTGGTAAGGTATTTTCTGCATTTTCTTACTAATTTTTTATTATTGCTTGTTATTTGGTTTGCTGTATCATAACGATAGTATTATGGTTTTCATGCGAAATGCATACATGAATGCAAAGTAACTATATTTTTAAACAATTGTATCAATTATTTTGTGATCAGGAAGGAATGTTGTAAGAAATTTCATCCTAACATTATAGTTTGTGGTTTATAGAAAGTGTTTTACTGTGTTTTCATTTTATTTTAGAAAGTTGGTTAGGAATATTGGTTAAGGTTCGGATAATGTAACACATTGCAATTTTTTCCCATTTAAGATAATGAAGAAAGCTTCCTGGTTCGTGTTTTTCAAAGAAGTGTCTAATTTTCAGAAATGGATTAATGACACAAAGTGGGAGATGCTTATATTATAAATGAGCCCTTTACTATGATGAAATGAAAATCATAGATAACAAAATGAATCTACATCCTTAATTTCAAAAAATCAATAAAATTCTTCAGTTATAATATACTAGGGAAATAGAATGAAAGTAATTGATGATGTAATAATATCAGTGTGGTATATAAATGCTTAGGTATAATTATGCTAGAAGACATAATAAGGTAGTGAGTCTAACATCTATATATGTAATCAAGCTAGTAGGAAAGTTACCAATATCCCAATATCACAAGCAGTGCTACTCTGGGTGACATGACTTTCCAAAACAATAAATACCTTTTTAAAAATTCTGACTAAAATCAAACACAAATTTTCTTTAATTTATACTCTGTTACATTCCTGGGAAATTCAGGGTAAAATAAAACATGCAAAATTTTTATGATCTTTATAAAAACCAGAAGTGGGTTCTAGCTCATAGAAGTTTAAATTAGGTCCGTGCTCATCTAATAAGTTGTTACTTACATGAGTTTTCTGTGGGATATATTAGAGTTGTGCAGGGTGCACAATAATCCTTCACTTTCTGGGACTGTTCCACATTTTACGGGAAGCGTAGTGTACCTGGATCTCCATGACGTCCTGTGATGTCTTTCCAAAACACCTAATTACAAATTTTCTAAACACCTACTTAAAAATCACAAGCAGAATAAGTTATCAGATAATTCTGGATTGTTTAATTTGTTGTTGCAGCATGAGAGTCTAATCCAAGAACCAAATATCAAATGAGTGCATGTTTGCCGTAAATGGTAAAGGTCTAGACACGACAAAGATTTTTTAGGGGTGTAAAGACAGCATCAGAATCCCACCTTAACTTCTGGATTTTCTAGGACTAAAGACGCTGAAGAAAGTATTGAAGTTCATGGTCGAGGTTAGAGATCTATTGGGAGCTGTCCTTTCAGAAGCTAGACAGCTACAGAATTAAAACTGGGTTGTTTCACTGGTTTCAAATGAATTTTCTAACTGGTCAACATAGGAGTAATTTGTGAGCTTATAACCTATATATGTGATATATTTCATGTTTTTCATTGTTTTTGCTGTCAGGATAAGATTGCATAGATGGAAGTGTATGTCTTAAAATAGTTTTATATCAGCCTCCACCTGCAATCAACATTCTATGCATTGTTATCCAGGAGGCCTGGCCTTTCTGACCACTGAGAATTGTCAGAAGCAACCCTCCAGTTTGGCCTCTCCTATGTGACCTGCCTTGCTGATCAGGTATTCCCCAGCAGGAGGGGGGTGTCTGTCTGAAGTGTATTTGCATTTGGTTTCTGCAAAGCTTTTGCGTTTCCTCTTGCAAGCATTAGCCGTCATCTGAATTTTAATGATGAATTATCTAAATGTGATTTCTACTCTGTGTTTCTGCAGCTCCATGAATTTTAATCCGCTGCAGCTGTCAGTTCCAGTCACTCCATTTTACATAGACTGTTTCATCTGTGACTCCACATTTTTGCCATCACCAGCAAGAAGCTCTGAGCAGCCTGTGGTAGTCACAGACAGTAACAGTCGCACATATCAGAGTTTGAAAGGATGAAGTGTCTTTAAACTGAAGGCCTGACTTGTCCATCCTTGGATAGAGATAACACAGCAGTTCATATCTGGGCCTCACAGAGTTGAGGGAAATGAGCATGAAAATTGGTATCACAGGCTGCTAGGTCATCAGGAAAAACCGGGTAGAGGAGGGGCAGTCTACTTACCATGGTAAGGCAAGAATCACCATGGACCTTTTATGGCCATTTTTGACAGGTCCTAGGTTTTCTTCATACCTTCCCCAAACTCAGAAATGGAATGGCAGAAACTCTGGAGAAAGTCACCACAAAGTCTTTTCAATGGAAGAATATGTAATAGAAAATGTTATTCAAATATTGCCACCCTCTTGAACTTATGAGTTGGGATCCTGTTAGGAGATGTTAATTCTCTACATTAATCCACAGTGCTGAAATGACTAAGGGAGGCCTGGAACTGTAGACTTGTAGGCAGAAATTTGCAGAGCACAAATTGGGGCATATAGTAGACATCCTCTCTCTCTCCCTTTCTCTTTAGATATACACATATACACATATTTATTTATTAACATCTTTTTCACAGTTTATTTTGAGTGAGTGAGTAAGAGAAAGAGAGAGAGAGAGAGAATCCCAAGCACTGTCAGTGTGGAGCCCAATGTAGGACTTCAACTCATGAACGGTGAGATCATAACCTGAACTGAAGTCAGATTCTTAAACAACAGAGCCACCTAGGTGCCCTTATTAACATCTATTTTGTTGCTACTATCTTATTTAGCAAGTGATTTATTCTACTAATTTATTCAATGAGAGTTTACCAAACAGCCATCATGTGAGGGTATAATACAGATGGGTATATAGACCTAGGGGACAATCATAAATAGAGGAATATAAGCTCTAAGCGGGAATATTTTTTTATACTTTGATAATGTGCAGTTTTACCTGATTTTTCTTCCCACAATGCTGGAAGATAGAGCAGGAACATCATAGCTCCTCAGCAGTTGTGTGTTGACTAACAAATTGGTTTCTGCAGTGAGAGATATGATTGAAAGTGTTTAGTGAAAATATTAATTACTATCTTCATGTTACAAATAAAGAAACTGAGGGAGGTGAGTGGTTTATCAAAAGTCATAGTCACTATGTGGCAGCCTGAAAAATTGAATGCAGACCTTCTAATTCCAAATTCCAAACACTATTTCATATTGCTATAAGAGAACTTCAGACAAAGTAATTACAAAAACAAGAAATGGGCAATTATCTGCATGCTCCACAAAAGGGAAAATGAATATGTGAGTAATGATATTGGTTGGTGGTGCGAAATTATGTAGTCATTAAATATTATGCTATGGAGTGATCCTTTGAGACAGTTCTTATACCACCAAGTTTTTCTGGGTTCTTTATATTTTGGATAATACACAAGTATTACAATTTGAAGGAGGAAGAAAGAAATTCGAAGAAGAGAAATTACTTCCCACTGACACGATCAGGATGTGGAAAGGCTCCATGTGAGCCAAAACCCATTTGAACAATAGGTAAGGAGATTTAGAATCATGTGTGTAGGGAGAATGAAAAATGTTTTGGGACAGGGGGTCTCAGAAACCTGGGGTTAACTATGCATGGACTTCACAGGGAACCCAGGATTATTCCACTTGTTGCAGCAAAGGATGCAAGAGTGCAAAATAAGGCTGGTGAGCTAAATTGGGGCTCAGCTCAGAGTTTGTCAAGGGAGTGGTCTTCAGTTTTCTGCACTGGGACTTGGTTTTTATGTAATTGAAAAGAAGCCTCATACTGCCAGCACAATTCTGAGGGACAAACTGGCTAAGTCTGTTCTGTCTGAGGGTAGAGAAGACAGAAACCTCCTAGTTTTCTTGAAACCAACAAAATAGTGAGAAATAGTTATATTCACAAGTAGATGTTAAATCTAGGGCACATACTTGCCAAAAAACATAGGGCACTTGGCAAGCTCAAGCTAAAGCTATTAAACATTAGGGCCTATTACTGAATATTTATTGTCTGCACCATTCTTGGAATGGTGTAATTTGAGTGTCCTCCAACGGTTTATGGCAGGTATTTCTATCCCAGTCATGAACACAGTAGCAAGTTTCGGCAGCACAGAAGTCAGCACTATTTTTGCATTGATGCATTTTCATGCTCCAGTAGCATATGTATGCATTTCAAATGAGCATAGTATGGTATAGATATTATAAATAGACCACTTTTTCAACTTCATGGTTTTATATGGAATCTTTTTTCTCTTTTGAGGAATGTCCTACTTCTGTTTTGATTAGTTAAGAGATAAAACAATTAATTCTAAATACAGCCAGGATGGATTTTCTTTTTTTTTTTTTTTTTTTTTTTTTTTTTTTTTTTTAATTTTTATTTTTTTTTGGGACAGAGAGAGACAGAGCATGAACGGGGGAGGGGCAGAGAGAGAGGGAGACACAGAACCGGAAGCAGGCTCCAGGCTCCGAGCCATCAGCCCAGAGCCTGACGCGGGGCTCGAACTCACAGACCGTGAGATCGTGACCTGGCTGAAGTCGGACGCTTAACCGACTGCGCCACCCAGGTGCCCCCAGGATGGATTTTCATCACGGAGTCTGAGGAGCCTTCTCTTTGTCCTGGATATGTCCTATTACTTAGGTTTGGCTGTGTTCCTTGGCATCTTAGCCAGCGTCCAGTAATATCAGAGGGTATTTTGGACTTCTTTAACCCTATTCCTTTCTTATTTCAAAAGGAGATGGGAGTGCCTGGGTGGCTTAATTGGTTAAGCATCTGACTGTTGATCTCAGCTCAGATCTTGATCTCAGGGTTGTGAGTTCAAGTCCCATGTTGGGCTCTGAGTTGGGCTCTGCCCTGGGCAACCTACCTACCTAAAGAAAAGAAAAAGGAAAGGAGATGAATCCTCCCAACATATTCTATGGCTTAGCTAATCTCATTGTTATCTCCTTGTGCCAACTGCTTATTGTTTTGGTCCTTTACCCAGCTCTAGTTTTGCTCAACCAGTGGAATTAGTCCAGTAGCAAAAAGGGTTTGGTTTTCAGGAAATTCTTTCATTCACCTGACTCTGGCTCCAGTAGCTGATTAAACCTGAAAATTAGATACAAAGCAAAAATATATCAGTTTATTTGCCAAAATTTATGCCCAAATTGCCCACATCTTAGTGCAGATTCAGGAGTGATTAACTTGTTGCTACTTATTATGGCTTCTTATCGGTCTTCTATCTTGGAAATGAATGGCCCAGTATTGTATAATCCTGTAGGATTTATTGTATCAGATAATAGGAATACACGTGATACTTGTTGATGCAATTTACTATTCCTTCCTCAAACATTTCACATGCAGACATATAAAAGTGAGTAAACTATGCTTCTGAACCACTTTCAGGAGATGGTATTACTATGAGATGTTTGATGGTGGGATTAATTTTCTCCTCTCTTTAAGAGACTGAAATGAGACTGGGGCCAGCTGTCATGTAGCTGCAGTAGTGGAGATTCTGATTCTTCAATCATTCCATGGCCCTATTCAGAGTGAGTCAGGTGGGGCACCAAAATGGAAGGGTATGTGAGAGATGAGTTTTAATGGCACAAATACAGGGGCTACAGGGAGGTGTACAGAGGTCTCTCAGCAAATTGGAAAGTATTAAATAGTAGATAAAGGGTGGCTACTCCCTTCCTCCACCCCAAATCCATTTCCTTAACTTCTTTTTAAATACATTTTCAAGTTTATTTATTTTGAGGGGGACGGCAAGCAGGATAGGGGCAGAGGGTGGGGGAGAGAAAGAATCCCAAGCAGGGGTTCTTTGTCATCTCAGAGCTCAATACGGGACTCGAACCCACAAACCATGAGATCATGACCTGAACTGAAATCAAGAGTCGGATGCTTAACCAAGTAAGACACCCAAGCTCCCCTCCTTACTTCTTTTTCACTTCATTTCACACTCTCCATCTCCCTCTACACACACACACACACACACACACACACACTCACACACACACCCACATCCAGCTGTCTGTAAAGTATAGTACAATTTATAAGGGCTTGTTAAGAAATATTGGGGCCCTAGAGTCCCAGATGTAAAGACAAGAAGAGTTAACTAAGAGATCTAATCATTGTCATACTGTGAGCTGGGAGTGGGGAATAAATTTCAAAAGAACATAGAAACTTCAGTTTCTATTGTCATATGTTGGCATCCAAGAGGGTCATAGCTGAAGATTAGAGCAGAGCAGCAGAGGATTTTTAAAAGCCATGATCCTGGGTGGTCTATTGTATTGGAAGCAGAACTTCTGCTAACCCTTGGATCATCAAAGCACAAGGTTGAGCTACAAGACTTGGCAAGGACCCAGTACCTTAGTTGTTCCAATATATTTTAACTATGCAGCCCCACCTAAAACAAAATAGCACCTGTGTGTATTTATTTTTATATAAATATTTGTATAAACATTCTACTCTACCTCTTAAAACAAAACATCATAAAAGCAAGAACACTTGCTTTTTAAGGGTCAAATTTAAAAGTAACATAAGTGGAAGTTGTTGTACTTTCTTTCTGTGCTTCCAAGGATCACTGTGGAGAATCTGCTGCAGACAAGTGTTATGCAGTTCATGGGAAAGGATTGGTTTCCTCGGGAAGATGAGATTGTTACTTGGAAGCTGAAGTTCAAGCCAAGCATAACGACTGGGGAAGCACAGAAGGGAAGAGGACATTCCCAAAGGAGTTTCGGGATCACTCCTGTAAAATAGATACTGAGTTTATGACAGCAAAACTGACTCCATTTGCTCTGAATTAGCATCACTGGAATCTGAATATACTCCTTTCTTCAGTAAAGTCTGCTCTAAAAACTTGATCAAGCTAAATGTGTAGGTGGAAGACAATCAGGATGCAAGGTGAATGATATTTATATTTATAATATAAACCAATAGGATATAGTTACCTTTTCATGGCCCGTTCTGAGATTGAAGAAGTCTCTTAGAAGAAACACTATCCTCATCCTTTTCTGTCACAAATTTAGACTATAAGATGTGAATGAAAACCCAGGAAGTCATAAGAAAGAAACGATCCACCCCTAAAATTTAGGAGTTCTTTGGAATTCCTAATGAGGTACAAATGGAGTGGGCTGAAACTCAACAGAAAGGTTGGCCCAAAGGGAGACTAGGTTCTGTGAGCACATTTTTTTTTCTCATCCTGGGAGGCAACACTGATATCTAAGAAAACATATTTTGTGCATACTTACCAAACAAAATAGCTCTACTGAGGAGGCATATTAGTCAAGGTTCTCCAAAGAATCAACACCAGTAGGAGGTTTATTATAGGGGATTGGCTTAAGTGATTATGGAGGCTCAGAAGTCCCACTCTGCCATCTGCAAGGTGGGGACCTAGGAAAGCCAGTCATGTAATTCAGTTTGAGTCTGAAAGCCTGAGAACCCAGGGGCACTGAGGGTGTAAATCTTAGTCCAAGGACTGGATAAGATGAGATGAGATGTCCCACTTAAACATTAAGGCAGGGAAAAGTGAGCAAATTCTTCCTTCTTCCTTCTTTTGTTCTATTGAGACCCTCAATGGATTGGATGATACCCATCTACACTGGGGAAGGCAACCTATGGATACCACTGATTCAAATATCATCAGGAAACACACACATACACCCAGAAATGATGTCTAAT
Organism: Neofelis nebulosa; assembly: GCF_028018385.1. Taxonomy (NCBI): domain Eukaryota; kingdom Metazoa; phylum Chordata; class Mammalia; order Carnivora; family Felidae; genus Neofelis; species Neofelis nebulosa. The sequence goes on from NC_080790.1 coordinate 87,166,039, forward strand.
CCAAGCACCCTATAGTCAGTCAAGTTGACACATAAAGTTAACCATCACAGGAAGTACACGTTTCTGTAGAGCTGAGGAGATTGGGCTGTGCACTCATTTCTCACCCCTCAGGAGATGACTTTATGATTGAGTAACCTGTGCAATCCTACAGAACTCTGAGTGGGGAAGAGCCCTGTGTTTGGCTTACCGCTCTACCATCTTGAAATTCTTAATAACTTTTGAACAAGGAGCCCTGCATTTTTATTTCCCACTGGGATCCACAGCTTATGTGGCCAGTCCTGCTTCCCCACCATCTTGCCTCCATTTTCTGCCTTATTGTTCTCTATAGTTCTTTGCAGTTCCTCTATTTTTCAGTCTCTGCTCTCCCCTTTATTATCTGCTAACCTTAGACTTTCTTTTTGTTTTACATTCAGACAAAGATGTATCGTATGTGGGATCAGTGTGAGCACAGTAATCGAATCAATAAAAAAAAAAAAAAAAAAGGTGAATCGAATCAGTTTGACTTGATAACATGGCCATAGTAACATTTAAAGATGTGAGAATAACAATATGGATGATAAAAAATTTCAAACTTTACCAAAAGAAACGAAGAAGATTTTGTGGAACTGAAAGACTGTGTGTAACCTTTGGTTGTATTTGTGTTGACTTATATGCAGTTTTGAGAGCAAGCATTGTCTTAAGTCTTTAAAAAATATTAAGTACAGCAGCTTATCAATTCACTAAGACTGCCTCAATGTACCATTTGCTATTAAATTAACTGTCGAGAGAGTTTTGTTAGGAAATTAGGTCCTTGTTTCTAGAATACAGGTAAGATGAATGAGGAAAGAGCAAGTGGGATTGCCAAAGGCAGGAAGCAAACCGGATTTTTGTACTGCTCGCTTTTAACACCGTACTTTTCCCTAATTGTGGTGTTACTGATCCTCTGGAGGAAAAGGGAAACAGAGAATATGTCAAGCTGTGTAACTCTTCTCAAATAAATAGCCAGTGCTATCCATCTCTCCATTCAAGATGAACTGCCAGGGAATACTAATGGCCACGAGCCCCGCATCATTGATCTTCATCAGGGGAGTGTATTATCCTTTGCGAAGTTCTCCAGGCTGGCGGGGACACTGCCTCTCCGGGCAACCCACCCCTTCCTCTCTCTCTTGTCTGTAACTTTTACTTTAACCTGTAAGTCATTCATCAAGGCAGTGACCTTGATGGCGAAAGCCTAAATGTGGTGGGTAAATGGGATGGAAATCTGAGATGTGCCGCCTCGCCTCCAGAAACAGCAGCCTGTGCATCACTTCTTGACAATGTCTATTTGAGCTGAAAGGGTACAGGATACTGCAGGCTTCTTATGCTGGCCTAGCATCCCAGTTTCACACTGTCCTCACGTGATGGCGTTTAGAAAAGTGATGTTCTTTTGTAAGGGCCTTTTATTATCCTGATCTTTTTTTTAAAAAAAGTGATTAAAAAAACTGCAGGTGCATTTTACATAAAAAATGTGAAATGGCTTTCCTTTCCTTTGGTTCCAGCTGCAGATTTCTGCTCTAGAAAGTGATTGACTTTGTAATTAGGCAGAATCAGAGTTGTGTCCTGGCAAGGCTGAGCAAATTAAAAGTGGTGGCAGGGACTGGGGTCATCTGGAGGGATTCACCCTTTCTGCCTCAGCCCTGTCCTACAGCAAACTCTTCTGCATGAACTGATGATCTCTGAAAGGGCTTGTTTGCTGTGTAAACATGACATTCTGCAAGTCCTTAGCCTCATCTTCAACCAGCTTGCTGCCCTAAGTGTATCCCATAGGGAAAGTCTGGAACTACCAGTAAGGTAGGCTCAGTTTTTTTACTAATCTAAATTTCTGTTTAACCTATAAATCTAGGATTCAAAATCCTTTTCTTATATTTTCTGTGAAGATTGAATACGGAACAATTATAGAAATATCTAGTACGATGTGTGAGACTGGTAGGATTCTCTCTGTTTTCTATGCAATAAAATGGCAGTTATAAAAAAAACAAAAAAAAAACAAAAAAAAAAAACGTTGAAAAAAAAAAATGGCAGTTATAAGACCAGATGCCCCAAATATGTAAAACCTGTGTGATCTGACAGGCCATGAATGTATCCTTCTGGATAGATTTCCTATGTAATATACAATGATCTCTCCATGATCCTAAAGTTATTGTCAAATTTTATGAGCATATTTCTTAAATTTAACATAACAATTCCTCCTCCACACAAATACACTGTATAAAATCACGTGTGTGTGTGTGTGTGTGTGTGTGTGTGTGTATGCACGATGTTCCAACATCTCTCTCACCATTATGAGCAGGAGTCATGGAACAATATTCCTTCTCCATGTATATGTATGTATGTATATATACGTATGCATGTAGGTATACATGCATGTGTGTATGTATGTGTGTGTGTGTGTGTGTGTGTATGTAGTGTTATGTCCCTGAAAATCCTTTAGTAGAAGAATTCAAGGTTCAAGAACTTACATATTTATTTTCATGGGGAAAATGGCATTTGGGGGATCCTCGTTATGATAACTTATGAAAACCTTTGAAAATAGTTTGATATTCATTAAAGTGATGGTGCCACACGAAGAGGCTAACTAAGCATTGGCATTTTGCATAGCTGAAAATTATAAAATTGGGTATGTGAAATTAAATGTATTATCATCTCTTGTTCACTAAACCTTCTACCTCAAAATTTTCCTGAGATGATTGGATTTATTTTACTTAGTATACTAATGGAATGTTTCATTGTTTGTCCCATCTCCTTCAACATCTCCTTCAAGACCTTTCTTGGTTCCACCATCTTATTCAAGTCCAGGGCTGAAATGCTTTTTTTTTTTTAAGTTTATTATTTACTTTGAGAATCTCATTCTCGAAGCCTTATTCTTTTCTCATGCTTTTATAAAAACAACTAGGACAAGTCCCTAAAATGATAGATAGGTGATACGTTATTCCTATCTGATTAACCAAGCTTCTGGTTTATCTAGATTTATCAAATATTGGAAATAACTCTCTATAGGAACTGATTAATCTTTGTCTTCCCAGACAAAAATGCTTTCCTGTCAAACTGCACAAACAATGCCTGGTTTTTAAAAAAGTGATTTTGGGGTGCCTGGATGGCTTAGACAGTTAGCATCCAACTCTTGACTTCGGCTCAGGTCACGATCTCACAGTTTGTGAGTTCAAGGAGCCTGCTTCAGATTCTCTCTTTCTCCCCCTGTCTCTCTCAAAATAAACAAAATAAATATCTAAAAAATAAAAAAAGTAATTTCTTTATATTGAGAAAGTCTTTGGATTATCTCTCTTATTTTCAGTGTTAATTTACAGCCCCAAAGCTTTATCAACTCTCTCTAAACTTGTGACTGATTTACTTGCCTATTTGCCAGTCTTCAATGCTGGGTTGGACAGTGTAAGACAGTGAAATACTTGGTTTGTTGAAAAGGTACAAAGGGGATGGTGCACAGTGGGTACATGGTCTTGGGGATGCTGTTAGAAAAGTGATGTTCTTTTGTAAGGGCCTTTTATTATCCTGATCTTTTTTTTAAAAAAAAGTGATTAAAAAGAACTGCTTTGTCTTTTTCCATCTGGCAGAGGCTATGGGATGACTTTTTGTTTTACTCTCCAAATCTTACCAAATATACTTGGAACTTCCCAAGAAGGGTACAAACACATGTCATCGAGCAACATTTGCCATTCCTTACCCTTCCCTTTGGTGATGCTGTCCTATAAACTGGCAGGATGCTACCTTACAGCCCTGCAGGGGCTGCTAGATTCCCCCCACAACTCCCCCTTTCCCGTGGGAGCCTCTGACCTTGGACTAAGCCAAAAACTCAGTGGCTGGTGGCTGTGGGAAGATGCCTCTCTTGTAACACGAAAACACACATCTGTGCTCTACAATCTTCAGGAACCGAAAGGAAGGCTGTTACAGTGTCAAAGTGTCACAGAGATTTGATTTCACTTTATCTTTGCAGTTCTTCTTTTCAGAGAGCTCAGATAGAAGTCTGTAGGGATTGGCCTAAGGGTCAAGCTCCCGGCAGACATCACATTGTTGTTCTCAATTTTTCTGCTCTTAGACATTACACGTGTGCAGACACATGTGTCCACTGCTCCTCTCAGAGGTTCTTTCTCCCTCTCTGGGCCACAGTGCACACATGTCCTAGAGAACCATGTTTAGCTTCAGCCCTGGATCTGTCGCTTACTCACTGTAGAGCCTTAGGTGAATTTCATAGCCATTCTGGGGCTTAGTCTTCCTACCTGTGAAGTGTGGGCAATAATGGTACTTACCTTATAAGGTTGTCACAAGTTTTAAATTTTTAAAAATTTTATTTTAGATAGAGAGAGGGCACAAGTGGGGCAGAGGGGCAGAGGGAGAGAGAGAGAAATAGAGAGAGAGAAAACCTTAAGCAGCTTCCACGCTCAGCATGGGAGCTCTATCCCCTAACCCTGGGATCATGACCTGAACCTAATGAAGAGCTGGGTGCTCAACCGAGTCACCCAGGCACGCCACAAGTTTTAAATTGCTTTTCACATACACACAGAACTTAGAACAGTAGCGGATTTATAGTAAGTCTCTAATGAATGTTAACTACTGTTGTTATTGTACATACATCTACTTTCTCTTAGAGTTCTAAAATGAACCCATTTGTATTATATAATCATCGTCATGAAACATGGATTGAAAATACAAACCCCAAAAGATCTAAGAGTGATTTAGTTAAAAGCTACATCAATTGACAGAAGCACTTTGTAGACCTCTGCTAATTTCAGAGTTGTAGAAATTGAAGAAAGGGAGAATTACATTTATCTCGCTCAGCAAATAATACCAAAAGCATAACAGCCAATGCTATAGAATAAGAATGATATTACTACAATGATGACTTTTAAAATTTCAATGAAACAAAAATATTACTATTGAACCATCAAATACTTGTGGAACCTTGAGGTCCACCTCTGTAATCCTTTCTGGGTTCTATGATGCACTGTGATGAATTATAAAAGATGGGACATCAAGAGATATGAATTTGGGTTATTTGATAGTTTTGCCATTAGATAAAGGCAGCTCTTTCCTCTGAGCTTTCATTTTCTTGCAAAAGTTGGTAATAATAACATAACAGCTGCTACACAGACCTCATAGGGACATTGTACAGGTCAGGTGATAATATGTATATGACCATGCTTCTTAAATATGGTTCTTTTAGAAAGATTGTCCTCAGATGATCATGCTTTTATCTTGCTACTTTTTCATTAGACACATTCTATCACCTCCTTTTTTAAAAAATAAAAATCATATCAATAATCCTTACGGCAGTCTCCAAGACCTTCACTAATGACACCCTTTCCCTCTCTCTGATCCTGCAGCCGCAGTCAATCCACTGATCCCATCGTTCTCTCTTACTCAGCTGAAATATACCCTTTAAGTGCTTACCATGTACCACACTGCTATGCAGGTTATTCTTTGCCCACTTTACAAAGTTCTCTTCCATACTCAATCAGCAGAATGATATTGTTAACTGTTGGCCTTTTGAAGTGTTTTGCATCAATGTCTCACAAGAAAGTATTTTTATTCCCTTCACCTTGCATATGGGGAAACTGAGGCTCAGGGGAGCCCAAGTCAGCAGAGGTGGTTGGAGACACAGCGGAGAGAGAACCTCAGCCTCTCTGTGGCTGGAGAACACACTCGGCATTGGTATCAGAATCAGAATCATCACCTTGCACTGTCTGTGCAGATGTTCCTGAATACAGCCTCGTTTGCCCGTTACATAACTTCGTGTGTGCTGAGCGTCTATCCTTTGCCAAGTGGAAAAGATATTGGAATTCATCGAGAACACACTCATTTGTGTGCTGGAGACTCTTGTGATGTGCCAAATGAGGATTCTCTATACTTCAAGGTTGTCCATTGAAATATGGGTCTGCTGTAATCACAGAAAAGAGTTTCCTCTTGTAGAACACACCCCTTTCTTGGTTAAAAAGTCCTAAATCTGTCTTCCTTAATAATAATGAATCCACTTCACCATCTCTTTCTATGGTGAGCTTTTTAAATAGCTGAGGACTCTCATAAATTTTCTCATTAAATATGCTCTTATATTTTGAATGCCTATTTTGAGCTAGATACTCTATTAAATAATAACAAGAAAGATAATGGCTGTCATTTATTGAATATGTCCTGTGTGCCTGACATCTGCTATGGCTTTTCATATGAGGCTTGTTAAATCCTCAGCACACCCCATATGAAGATCTAACCACCAGATGTCTTTTGTTATCAGTGTCACTGACTCATCAACTGGCTTGACTGTGACATAATACTGAATAGGAGAGAGTCAGTAAAGAATGGGGCCCAAACTCCATGTGTGCTGGACTCTTATGGCTTTTCCCATCAACTGAGATTTCATTGGCCTTCCTAATAAGACTCAGGTCTGTACTGCTCTCTGGCCAAAGCGTTCCTTTGTCAGACACTGTGCATGGAGCACTGTCCATGCATTTACCCTGTGTTTGAATTTTATAAGTGAAAAAAAGAAACTTGGGAAAATTAAGAATAGAGTCTGGGGTGATGTAGGGCTGCACATCTAGGAGTACAAGGCTGACTTCCCAGCTGGTCTAAGAAGCCCAGCTGAGCTGTCCAGCTCAACAATGATGAATCCAACAGAGAGCCATCTGCTCTTTTCCTAACTGCCTACTGGACATTAGCATCTCCATATACTCTAAGACAAGTTTCTGCTCCTTGCATATATTTTTCTGTGCTAGCATTCCCCTCTATTATCCGCAATAAGCACAGTGGTGGGCAGGAAACAGACACAACAGACACAACAAATGTCTGTTGATTGGAGTTAAGGAAATAGCTTGCTTCCCTGCTTTCCTTTGTTTTACATGCAAGGAAAAGACACTGTCTCTATCTCTCTAGCTCAATGATTTATGCTCAGAAAGACAAGATAAAATTTTAAAACTAATATGTTAGTATGGGTCAGTTTCTCCAGAACAGTCTCTTTTTTGTTGCATTAATAACGCACTAGCATTTTAGAAGAAACAGAGGTGCTAATGAGGCACTAATCACCCCCCCACACACACACCTTTTTAAGCAACTAATTATGACTAACAGCTATGAGGCTATATCAGCTTTAAAACCTAATTAATTCAACCTATGAAGAAAAATGATTAATGAATATAGGCTGTACATAACTTAATAAGAAAAGGTCACGATGGCTATCGAGAGTAAGATTTTGAAAATGTTGCAAATTGGGGAATGGTTTTAGCTCAATCTGTTATTTGAAATAAAAAGGGATGTCTTCATATCTCGTTTTTATAAGCAATCTGGAGATTCAGCCAGCACTCAACTCCCAAGGCCAAGGGAATCTTTGAAAAATTAAGCGTTTCTCTCCTTGGAACAGCCAAGGATTTCTTTCTCTCTGTAGGGTTGGTACCTCATTTGCAAGTTTTAAGAGAGCTTTGCAAGCTTGAAGGGTTTGGGACTCCGGGGCAGGAATGAACCAGGAGCTCACGTTTGTCCCTCTTGGTTCCACCATCTAGATTCTGTGCCCGCTTAATGTCCTTTTCAATGACTGATTGCATAACTGCCCTTTGGCTACATATTAACTATTTTTCTTGACTTTATGATTTCTCCTGGTTTCAGCTGCATGCTCATCGTTAAGTTTTCACAGTGTTTTTGCATGATAAAATAGCAGCAAAACACAAAAGTTAATAGGAAATTAGCCTTTAAAAAAATCGAATGAATGTAGTAGTCTTACTTAAAGCTTTGGATTTTGTAATAGCTTTCCCATCACACTGGTCTTGAAAGATAACTCACACAGCTAATATGCGTACGTGCCTGGGGCTGGTAACACAGAGCTTGCTTCCATTCCTGCTGCCTCACTGCACTTTGAAGGCTTCCAAATTCCACTGTCTTACCACTAACATGTAATGCGGAGCCCATCTCCCACATAGGGGGGCCCACAGAGGAGTGTTGCCTCAATGTTGCCTATGCAAGGCTGTTTCCACTGGGCGCCCCAGTCTCCTCCCTGACTGCCACTGCCTCTCCAGGGACCTTTTCTGTGGCTGGGAGTCCCACTGTGCTGAAGCGGGATACTGGGCTGAAGCGGGATACTGGGCTGCTGCTGTCCACATGGAGAATGTATTGATCATTCTACTCAACTCAATAGATATGCGCAGGGAACAAATCTTAGGCCACTTATATGATACCCATGCTGGTAAGTTTTCACTAAAAAAACATTTCCTCCATAACCTTGAAATTTATTAATCCATATTGTCAGATCCAGTGAATGCCATATTTGGAATAATCTGGTTCACTCCTTCAGCATCTGGTGACTCTATTATGTCAATAATTATTCTCTGCTGCTACTTTACTACTTTACCAGGTTAACCTGAAAAGATTCTGGTAATGATTTACCTGTCAGTGTTTGCTGCTCAGTCCTCATTCAAAGCTGGGATGGCCGGTTTTTATATAACTATCATCATTATAGGAGTTAAACGTAAAATATGGAGATGCATTTTACTGTGTGTCTATTTATATACATATGTGCAATCACAGCACACTGTGTTTACCGAAGTATAATAACCTTACCTTCTACCTGCGGGTTCAATATTTAGCTATCAGCAGATTGCTAAATTCTTGAGGGTGGATAATTTGCTTAACCCTGTGAGCTACAGCACCGGCACATTGTTAGCACTATAAAAAGATGTCAAGTGAATCCTCTGGCTCCCAAAAAGAATCTCATTATTGCTCATACAATAGTGTTTAAGGGCATGAATTAGAGTCAGACTTCTCAGGTCCGAATCCTGGTTCTATCCCATATTAACCGCATGACGTTGAGCAAGTTACAATCTCGTTTTGCCTCTGTTTTCTCATTTATAAAATTAGGATAGAAAGAGTATACATATCATAGCCTTTTAAAGATTAAATATGACTTAATTCTTATTAACGCACTGAACACATTGCCTGTCAAGAATGAGACCTTAAAAATGTGAGCTTTTAGGTTAGCAATGCTCACACGATTATATTGATTGTTTGAAGATGACTTTTGTTTATTTGTGTATGTTTGGAAATTAGAACCGGACATCCCACAAGAAAAGAAAAAGGAAAAGAAAACATGAAACATTGAACACAAGTCTGTGAAGCAAAGTAAGAACCAGAGACTGGCATCAGTATCATGCATTGAGTAGAATGGTCAGAAACTACAACCTATCTGGACAAGTAATCATTAGCTAAGAAAGATGACTGCAAGTCACAAATCACTCCCCTGTTGTCAAAAGCTGCGCATTCATACATCAGACAGACCCTGACAAGCAGACTCTGACTGCTTAAGCTTCTGTCACCTACTAGAAATTACCTCATTCCTTTTCAATCTTCCTATTAACAAGTGTCGTGGGAAAAAAAAACAGTTAAATATTTAAAAAATTAAAAACATGGGTCTTTTTTTTTCTATTTTACACTTTTACCAGGCAAAAAATGGCTGGTTTTTGCTTCATGTGATGTATTTTCTGCATCAAAGCCATTAATCCACAATCCCAAAAGTCTGAAAAATCTATCTTAACACGAGAAGCCTAAAATAATCAACTTCTTTTGGAGTAAAATCAGTGGAGTACCATCTAATGCATATTTTGTATCTTAGTTTCATCCACATACTGGTATAAACTTTTAATCCTCAATCTTCCCTCTCATTTAGGGAGTGCTTGTGGAAAGTTTTCAAAATCAGGATTATATGGCCTAACGCTAAAAGCAGTCGATGCTCTCAAAGCATTTAGCCATTTGCACTGCGAGAGAATTGGGTTGCTTAAGCACTCAGTAAGTGCGAGATCCTGGGGATGCAAGCTACATTTTATTGGGAAGTTAAGTAGGGGATTGGTTCTCACTTTTCCTAGAGGGCCCACCTGCAGTTGTTTTAAAAAGCTTTCCCTTCAGAGAATTAATGTAGTCACTTATAATATTTCAGTGTCTACCATTTCACCTTTCCAGATTAAAGCAAAGGGTTAGAAGAGGCTCATGGGCAAGCTCTGTATCAAAAGGTAGTTGGATATATCTGTAGAGACTCTCAGACTTAACATCTTTTCCCTTCCCATCAATAAGGAAAGCTAATTTCACAGTACTAACTTGAAATGTTTTTGGCGCCTTTGTTTGGAATAATTCATCACGGAACATCTGGCCGACTTATCAACACTTTGCAGCTTCAAATAACTTTCCAGTCTAAATTGCTCTAGATGTATCAGCATTTCTTTTGATTATTAATATGATGGACAAGTTTCATATCGTTCAGTGCCAATGCAAAGGAACTGTGACAAATGAAATTTGTTCTCGATGTGTCTAGTGTTGTGAGAGTGAGGAACTCTCTTCTCCTGAGAGCTTCATTTTCCCTTTTGGTGAACTTGGCAACATAAACATTTTGGTCTCCTTGATTATAGCATCTGGGTGAAACTGCCAAGTTCTGCACTGAGCGGTTGGAAGAATTCCTTTAAAGGCTTTCTTATTTGGGTGTTTGTTCCTATATATTTTTTACTGTTATTATTATTGTGCAACCATAAAAAGGAGTTTGTGGCTGAATTCAGTTCAATAAAAAAGTGACAGACACTAAATGCATCAATTTTGATATAATTTGATAAGCAAATCAATCTTCCGTGAAGAAATGAGCTCTGCAATTTGGGGGCTGGTGTCTATCAGGAAATAATCTACATAGCTTATAAAAACAGGACTGCTGTGGCATTTCCAGATGTTGAAAAATTATTTTGTACATGTACATTTGCCAAAACCCTCAACACTTCAGGTTTGTTTAAAAGAACATCAAGTAAGAACATTAAAATTGGAACATAATGTGGGGAAAAGAAACAAAATAATGAAGAAAACAAAGTGTTTCTATTGTAGTTATTAAATAGTAGCTTTATATGAGCAAAAACTGTTGAGCCTTCAGCTTTCTTTCGACCAAGGCAAGTAGGAATGTGACAAGTTATGTAACTCATAAGTATCAGAAAGGGAGAAACAGTTTTCCTTGAGACAGAGGAATATCTCTTTCTCAAAGTCTCCATGTAGCCACTGAGAATTTAAATCTTGACAAACACATACATTTGTGTAAATATATACATTTAACCCACAGATTTACCCCTCAAACAACAATTGCCTGAAGTGCAAATAATAATCAAAAGCCCAAGATGTTTCAGAAGGAGCTAATTAAAACAAGTTGGCAGAATGTATAGGTATGAACTTGAAAGTAAATACATATATTTTGTTGTTCATCTTCTTTATTAATTAAGTGGTATGCTTTGCCAATTATAATATCATCATCTAATTATGGCATACTTATCACATAGTCATTATAATAAACATGTAAATATAATGGCAATTACAGCTGTAATCTCATGTCATAAATGTGGTTATGAATTTGTACATAGTGACTAGAATAATTCATGGTTAAGGATCTAGTTCAGATTTACGGATGGAGATTATCACTAAGGTGGCAAAACATCTAGACTATCTAAACTTTCATTAATCCATTTCATTGCATGTAATAACAGCATAAATCATAATCGAGACTGCATAGCATGACCACTGACAGATTTCAACTGATTCGCAGCCCTACCTTCATGTAAAAGAATCATCACCAAATCAGGACTCCCGTCTCTCTAGACCATCTTCCGTTCTTCTTCATCTGCTGGTATCCCAGGATGCTGACCTCTGTGTTGGGTTTGGCAAACACAGGAACGCTGTTGAAGGATAAAAGGCAGGGAAGATAGTTTGGAGAACCTATTCCTTTATGCCCTTCCTTCCTGCTGCATAATGTGACCTTCTACCTATGGCCATGGCCCCTATCTAGCAGCCCTCCCCAAGTACTGGCTACTTTTTCCACCTCCCCTTGCTCCTTTCGGGTCTTGGCTTATGACTCTTGGATCTTGACAGCTCCAAGGTACTGCACTCTTATTCCACTATACTCTGACATTTTTTTTGTAAATAATCCTTTATTAAATTCTCTTAAAATTATCCAATTTGAGTTAGCCATATGTTTTTTTTGCCTAGATCCTGACTGACATTAATTAGGGCATTAAACTCAATATTGAAACTCATCTTTTTGAAAATCTATGTATTTTTAGCTTTTAAAAATGTTTATTTATTTTTGAGAGAGACAGCACAAGCGGGGGTGGGGGGGGCAGAGAGAGAGGGAGACACAGAATCTGAAGCAGGCTCCAGGCTCTGAGCTGTCAGCACGGAGCCTGATGCGGGGCTGGAACCCAAGGACCTTGAGATCATGGCCAGAGCGGAAGTTGGATGCTCAACCGACTAAGCCACCCAGGTGCCCTGAAAATCTGTATATTTTTTAAAGTTTGCTTTCTTAATCTCAATTATTGTATAGTGACTGAGATAATAAAATCAAGGAAATAATAAGAAAACTAACAAGTAACATTTAAAAAAATGTCAGACGCTCTGCAAAGCACTCCGTTTCATTTAAACCTTACTAAAATCCTTTGCAGTATATACTATTATCATTCCCATCTCACATGTAAAGAAACAGTCTGAAAGAGTTTATGTAGATGGCAGGTGGAAAGGTCCAGATTACCATGCTGCACTTGGGTTCTCTGGCAGTTTGGACACAGAGAGTGGGGACCTGGAAAGAAAGGGAAAGAGTCAACTGAATGTGAAAGGTGGAGCCAGAGACCAGCAATACCAGGCAGGAAAGCTTTTATGAAAAGAAAGATATTAATGCAGAAGAGCATAAGCAGAGAAAAGAGGTGAAACTGAACAGTAGGAAGACAGCAGTGAGGGAAAAGCATTGAAAAGGGAAGGCGTGATTGGGGAGTGAGGAACATTCGGAAGGTTCTGGAAATGGCCTCTTCGTGTAACCTGGACTTGCAGTTCCCACCTCCTCTTACATAAAACAGAAAAAGCTAGTGAGGAGGCAAAGAGGGGCAGGAGGGGAGAATGAAAGACGAGTGATCAATCAGGACCATTTTTGTGATTAAAACTGTCGGTGTTTTACTTTTATTACTACTATCTAGCCGAACATAGCATGAGCACCTATTCTTAGTGGAATTTTATTTTATTTTATTATTTTATTTAAAAATTTTTTTAATGTTTATTTTTGAGAAAGACAGAGAGAGATAGCATGTGAGCAGGGGAGGGACAGAGAGAGGGAGACCAGAATCCAAAGCAGGCTCCAGGCTCTGAGCTGTCAGCACAGAGCCTGACGCGGGGCTCGAACTCAGGAGACGTGAGATCATTACCGAGCCGAAGTCGGTTGCCCAACCAACTGAACCACCCAGGTGCCCCTAATTTTATTTTTTTAATTTGTTAATTTGTTAATTTATTTACTTTTGTTGAAGTACAGTTGACACACCATGTTATATCAGTCTCCAATGCACAGCATCAATGCACAAGTCTCTATGTCGTGTTATGCTCACCACAAGAGTAGCTTCCATCTGTCACCATCCAACGTTATTGCAGTTCCCTATGTTCCTTGTACTGTGCCTTTCATTCCCATGATTTATTCATTCCATAACTAGAAGCCTCCCACCCCCCTTCACCCATCTTCCCATCTTCCCCACCTCCCTTTCCTTTGGCAACCATCAGTGTGTTTTCTGTGTTTAAGGGCCTGTTTCAGCTTTGTTTGCTTTTTGTTTGTTTGTTTGTTTGTTTTCTTTCTTTCTTTTTTTTTTTGATTCCACTTATTAAGTGAAATCATATGGTATTTGTCTTTCTCCGTATGACTTATTTCACTTAGGATTATACTTTCTAGGTCAACTCATGTTGTCACATATGGCAAGATCTCATCTTTTTTTGGCTGTATAATATTCATACTTACATATATAAATATGTATATATATCTATATCTGTATGACACCTTCTTTACCTATTCATCTGTCAGTGGATACTTGTGTTGCTTCCATATCTTGGTGATTATAAATAATGCTTCAATAAATATAAGGGTGCATGTATCTTTTCAAATTAGTGTTTTCATTTTTTGGAGGGGGGATTGAATTTCCAGTGATAAAATTGTTGGATTATACATCATTTTCAATTTTTTGAGGGCCATCCATACTGTTTTCTATAGTGGCTTTACCAATTTACATTTCTACCAGTAGTGTACCAGGGTTCCTTTTTCTCCACATTCTTGCCAACACTTGTTATTTCTTATCTTTTTTATTCTAGCCATTCTGACAGGTGTACAGTGATATTTCATTGTGGTTTTGATTTGGTTTGATGATGAGAGATGTTGAGAATCTTTTTACGTATCTCTTGGCCATCTGTATGCCTTCTTGGAAAAAAAGTGTCTATTTAGGTCCTCTGCTCATTTTTTAATTGGATTGTTTGTTTTTGGTGTGTGTTCTGTTGTATAAGTTTTTTAATATTTTTTGGATATTAACCCTTTTATCATATATATAATTTGGAAATATCTTCTCCCATTCCATAGGATGCTTTTTTGTTTTGTTGGTGGTTTCTATCACTGTGCAAAATCTTTGTCTTTTGGTGTAGTCTCAATAGTTTATTTTTGCTTTTGCTTCCCTTGCCTGATGAGATATACCTAGAAAAAATGTTACTATGGCTGATGTCCAAGAGATTACTGCTTATATTTTATTCTAGGAGTTTTATGGTTTCATGTCTCACATTTAGGTCTTTAATCCATTTTGAGTTTATTTTTGTGTATATGGTAAGAAAGTGGTCTAGTTTTATTCTTTTAAGTATCTGCCCTGTTTTCCCAGCACCATTTATTGAAGGGACTGTCTTCTCCATTATATATTCATACCTCCTTTGTATGGAGGTGGATTAATTGGTCATATAAGCATGGATTTATTTGGGGGCTGTTTATTCTGTTCTATTGAGTTATGTGTTTATATTTGTGTCAGGACCACAATGTTTTGATATTATTTGTAATATATCTTGAAATCTGGGATTGTGACACCTCCCACTTTGTTCTTTCTCAAGATTTCTTTGGCTATTCAGAATCTTTTGTAGTTTCATACAAATTTTAGGATCATTTGTCCTGGTCTACTCTTAGTAGAATTTTATTTTTTATTTTATTTTGTTTTTTAATGTTTATTTATTTATTATTTATTTATTTTGAGAGAGAGAGAGAGACAGAGACAGAGTGTGAGCGGGGGAGGGTCAGAGAGAGAGAGGGAGACACAGAATCAAAAGCAAGCTCCAGGCTCTGAGCTGTCAGCGCAGAGCTGGATGTGGGGCTCAAACACACAAGCTGTGAGATCATGACCTGAGCTGAAGTCAGACGTTTAACTGACCAAGTCACCCAGGCACCCCTCTTAGTAGAATTTTAAATGAGAGAAAATTCCAGTGGCAAGAGGAAGTTTTTTTCAAATGAAACATACACCATCTCAAGCAACTGAACTTTCACTTCCAAATTGTATATACAGGTACACAGAAAGTCATGGTGAAAGCAGTTACTGTAAGGGCTGCATTTTTTCCAGTTTGGAACTGGATCGCCTGGTATTTGAGCTTGCTACTGAGGAGAAAGTTTTAAAAATATTTGACAGTTGATGCTTGACATTTTCAAATCAAGAAAGTTTTTATTGTTATATTTTAACACAACTTGAACATTAATGTTATTGCTCATTCTTTTGACTTCCACCATTTGCTGTTATGACAGTTTGCTTATTAAGAAAAGCTGGCACATAACGAGCCTTTGCACAATGTGCCAGGTATTTTTGCTGAAACCATCTGGCAACCCCAGTGCATACCCCATTTGGAGTTGTGCCAGTTATTGATGATGGCAGGAGGCATAGCCCACTTGTATTCATCTCCTCAAGTTCTTTTCTCCTTATTTGATAATTTCTAGTCATTTCTGCTTCCCTTTATAGCAGAAGCCTTCTGGGTTGCTTATAGAGATGGCTTCAGCATCTCCTCTACCTTCTCCTTAGATATAAACTACTCAAGTGTTTGTACCCACCACCCCACCAATGTTTCCCTTATCAGTATCACCAGTAATTTGCATTCTGCCCCATCCAGGGATTACTTCCCATCTCTCATCTCACTTGACCTATCAGCCATTTGTCAAGTGGGACCACTCCCAACTTAAACCCTTTCTCTCTTGGCCTCCAGAACACCATACCTTCTCAATTTCTCTCCCACCTCACTGGCTCCCCCCACCCCCCCGCCGCCGGATCACTTTTAGTGATTCTCCTCCTTGTTCTTAATGCAAAATGGTTGAATTCCTCCAAGCTTAGTTCTTGAGTTTGTCCTCACTACCCAGTCCTGTATTTTAAAATGTCATCTCAGGGTGCTTGGGTGGCTCAGTCAGTTATGTGTCAGACTTCTGATTTCAGCTCAGGTCATGAATTCATGGTTCATGGGATTGAGCCCCACATTGAGCTCTGTGCTGATAGCATGGAGCCTGCTTGGGATTCTCTCTCTTCCTCTCTCTCTGCCCTTCCCAAATACTCTCTCTCAAAATAAATAAATGAATGTAAAAAAATGAAACATAATAAAATAAAATAAAAGTCATCTGACACCTGTAAAAATGGCTAAAATTAACAACACCAGAAACAACAGGCATTTGCAAAGATGCAGAGAAAGGGGAACCCTCTTTCTTCACTGTTGGTGGGAATGCAAACTGGTGAAGCCAGTCTAGAAAACAGTATGGAGTTTTCTCAGAAAGTTAAAAATGAAACTACCCTACAATCATCAATTGTGCTACTAAGTATTTACCCAAAAGATACAAATATACTGATTCGAAGGGATACATGCACCATGATGTTTATAGTTTATAGCAGCATTGTAAGCAATAGCCAAATTATGGAAAGAACCCAAATATCCACCAACTGAGGAATAGAGATGTTGTAGTATATACAATGGAATATTACTTAGCCATAAAAAGGAATGAAATCTTGCCATTTACAATGGCTTGATCGGAGCTAGAGTGTATTATACACTCTCTCTATAAATATGCGAAACAAGTCAGTCAGAGAAAGACAAATATATGATTTCACTCATGTGTGGATTTTAAGAAGCGAAACAGATGAACATAGGGGGAAGAAAGAGAGAGGCAAACCATAAAACAGACTTTGAACTATAGAGAACAAACTGAAAGTTGCTAGAGGGGAGGTGGGCAGAGGGATAGATTAGATGGGAAATGGGTATCAAGGAGGGTATTTGTTGTGATGAGCACTGGGTGTTACATGTAGGTGATGAATCACTAAATTCTACCCCTGAAACTAATATTACACTATATGTTAACTAACTGGAATTTAAATAAAAACTTGAAAAAAAAGTCATCTCTAACCTCAGTGCTCCCAAACAGACATCCCCATCTCCAACTTCTGCCCTGAGCACTAGACTTACACATCAAGCTGTCCACTCCTCATTTGCCCCTTGGAACTTGAATAGCATCTCAAATTCTGCATGTTCCAAACTCAAACTGTTGATCTACCCCACTAATCATTCCTTTCTCAGTCTTGCCCTTCTCAGTAAATGGTATCAAAAGAATCATTCCTAATTCCTTTCCTTCATACCTTAATTGAATCCATTCACAAATTCTGACAGCCTCACCTTCTAAATACATCTTGAATCCAGTCACATCCCCTCCAAGCTACTGCTACCAGATGCATTTACTGATGTCCCTTGCTTGGATTATCACACTAGCCCTATGGTTGATTTCCTGCTTTGATTACAATATCTTCTCCAATTAGCAGCCAGGTTATGCGAATTCTTTGCTCAAAATCACCCAATAGCTTCTATCACACTGGGAGACAATTCTGAGGTCTTTATTATGCTTTAAAGTATCCTTTAATGGTCTTGTCCTGCCTACCTTTCCTACCTCATTTTTGGTCACTGCCCCCTTATTCCTCTCCTGTCACATTGGTTTTTTCACCAATAGTTGAAAATGTCAAGTTTATTTCCAACTCTGGGTCTTCTCTCTTCCCTGCTTTTTCTGCCTGAAAATCTCTTTATCTTGGTAGTTTCATGGCTGCCTCTCACATTTATTCAAACCTTTCTTTCTTAAACTTTAACTACTCTCACTACCTTATCTAAAGTACAGTTTCACCTTTTGGCAAACCTGTGCTTTGTATTCCTCTAACTTGCTTTATTATTTTTTCGTAGCACTTACAATGGTCTGATATTATGTTATATGTTTGTTAGTTTATTGCCTCTCTCCTGAACTAAAACGTAGCTTTATGAGGGCAAGGACTTTGTTATTTTCATTCCTATGTCCCTGTTACTGATACCTATTCATGGTGGATGTTCAGTAAATATTTGTTGAATCAGTATCTCTGTATTGCTGATTGTCACCACCCCTCGATAATCAAGTGCAGTGAAAATGTCAAGAAAAGGTGTGGGTGTATGTGCATGTATGTATCCGTATGACTTGATGTGTGTGTCTGTGATACCCCAGAACTTTGTACTGAAAGACCTCAAAATACACCCCAACAGCATTGGGCATAACTTCTATCCATATACTGGTTTCTAAATTCCTTTCTTCACTTAAAGAAACAAGAAATCCTTGAAGAAATGGCTGATCCCTGATCTGGAGAAGAAAAAGTGTAACATAAACTTGGAATATCTTGATATGCCAGAAAGCTAGAATTGCCCCAAGACTAACACGAAGGTTTCAAAAAAACACAGGTGCCATGTTGAAGAGAGTTCCACTGGCCAAATTTGAAGAAATTAGAGCATCAAAAAGAAGAAATACCGCTACTTACTGAAACACACGTCAAGGTATCAAGGGGGACTGTGAGATAGAGATAATATCTTTTCATAACAGATCTGTTTTTGCACCAGGATCTAATCAAATTTTAGGCATTTTATTTGATTCTTCATTAAAATAAGTGAATAGACTGAAAAGCAGAACATGTCCTCTAAATGTAGGCTTGATAAAATAATTCTGGGATTTGCTGGAGAGGATCCATTCTTCACTCCTCAGCAGAATATTTCAAAGTTGGGGATATGCAGAGTGGTTGACATGATGGAGATTAGTAGCTCTGATGGGAAAACAGTCCTAGGTGTGAAGTAGCAAATCTACCAGTTACAGAGAGCCATCATGGGCTCCAGGAAGGTGAAATTTGCTCTAGGAGCCAGCCAGAGATAGGGTGATACTTGAGGGGTTAGGTTTTGGATTTACCACTCACTACCATTAGGACCCACATCCACCTTCACTCAGTCCTGCCAAGTTGATGATGCCGAATATATAGAGTCTCCAAATAACATTTTATCATGGCGTGCCATTAACATTTAAGACCAGAACAAATTTGCTTAACACCTTGGGATAAAATGCATTTCCTCAGATGTGCTACCCTTCTTATCCCAAATTATAAGGAGAGAAGGGGGAAAGCTCATGCTGGTGGTTAAGGAACTCTATGCAGCATCAGGCAACCATGAGTCCCCATTGTGTTCCAGCATTATCTGGGTGAATGTAAAGTGATGGTAATTTGCTTCTTTCTTCCTTCTCTGTAATTCAAAGAACACACTCCTAGAGCCAGACAAATGCATTATGCATCTTTTTAAAATAAGCTACTGAAAATAACTCAGTGAGTAACCAAACAAAGAAAGTAAAGATTATTAAAATTTCTCTTTTTTTCTTTCCACACAAGTGCAATTTTTAAAAAGGGAAAAAATAAAAATTGGCAGCTTTTTTCCACTGCTAATTAAAAATAGTTACTTTAATGGCATGGCACAATATTTAGAAATAGTTATAGGATGAAGGAACGTGACAGAACTGAATGAATACCCACACATCTTTATATCATAATCTAAACCTCACACGAGGTTTTTTTATTTAGTGGCCAAAACTCTAAGTCACCCTGATGTGTACTTACCATGCATTAAAACCATAATGAAGTAGAATTTTCAGAAGATGGGTTGGTCTCATTGAATACTTTGGTAAACAGAATCCTTTTTTAAAAAATTTCTTTCATTTCTATTTTATCTTTTCATTTCCTTTCATCATTGTAAAATGATTGTGTGGTGATCATTGTAAAAAAAAAAACAAAAACAAACAACAACAACAACAAAAACATTAGTGTACTTAGAGTAAGTATTATCTAATGACCAGGAATTGATTCTGTGGTAGTTCAGGATCTTGTAATGCCCTCGGCTTACCACTGCTCCTCTTCTCTCTGTGCAGTAATTATGCATGAGTGTGTGACTGCGGAAGGTATAGGACATAAAACCAAATGACTATTGAACTCACGGACACCAGTTCTTCACAGGAACTGTTTTTCTTGGCGTTTATCTGTTTCTCCAGGTGAGCCAGAAAATAAAATCATTTTTGCTGAAGCACTGCTTTCTACTCTTGTAGGTGTTTACTCACTGGTCCTGTTCATCTTACCCTGTCCTGGGACACTGTAATATCTGCCTGTCACAAACATCTTCCCAACTCCATGTATTTGTCCTTATTCATCTTTCACACCATGAGAGACTCAGCCAAATGTATAGGACATCCACCTCAGTCTGAATCCCTGGTTTCAAAAACCATTTGTTCCACTTGGGAATCAATTTAATTGGACTGCAGGAAAAAAATCTTACTTAACCCCACTTATTATGTAATAAGTCAAATCTTACCAAAAAATTAATAAGTTGTTTGTTGACCCGTTTTTTGCTACAGGTTATTAATAAAGAGTCTTTAGTATTCTCTAGTCATGGTATAGATTTACAAATAGCCACAGTTCTGTTGTGCTTTATGTCCAAAGTCTTTTTGACAGAAGGCTGCACTGTCTGTACTTTTCCAAGGATGGTAATAAGCAAGGCAAGCAGAGCCCAGAGTGCTCCAAATCTGGAGACAGCCACTCTATGATGATTAGATTTGGTTTGGCTCTTTAGTTTGATGAGGCTGTCAGAATGTCCTGGTGAAATGATATTTCTATATAGTAACGTTATCATGGGTCCTGCTATCACTACTGGGTCTAATCTGGAGACAGCTTCCTCTTGCTCTTCAATGATCTCCCTTACACAGTGGTTACTGTGATATGCCAGCACTTAGCTTACCTCTCCATGTTCAGGATTTTGTTGCTTGTTCTTTGGTTGTCATATCCAAGTAATCATTGCCAAGACTCGTGCCAAGCAGCGTTTCTCCTTATGTTTTCATTTAGGGGTTTCATGGTTTCAGGTCTGACATTTAAGTCTTTAATCTGTTTTTAGTTAATTTTGTAAGCGGTGGAAGACAGGGGTCTAGTTTCATCCTTTTGCATGTGAATGTCCAATTTTCCCAGCGCCATTTATTGAAGAGACTTCCTTTTCTCCATTGAGTATTCTGGGTTCCCTTATCTACTATTAGCTGACCATATACATATGGGCTTACTTTGGGGCACTTGGTTTTGTTCCATTGATCTATGTATCTGCTTTTATGCCAATATCACACCGTTTTGGTTACCATAGTTTTTTCATATAGTGAGAAATCAGGAAGTGTGATTCATCCCACGTTGTTCTTTATGATGATTGTTTTAGCTATTTGTTTTTTTTTTCTGGTTTAAAATGAATTTGGAATACTTTTTTTTTTTCTATTTCTATAAAAATTGCCGTTGGTATTTTGATAAGGATTGCATTAAATTTATAGATGATGTTGGGTAGTATGAGCATTTTGACAGTATTAAATCTTCCAATCATGAATGTGTAATATCTTTCCATTTATTTGTGTCTTCTTCAATTTCTTTCAGCAACATCTTACTGTTTTCAGTATAGAGATCTTTCACCTCCTAGGTTAAACTTATTCCTAAATATTTTATTGTTTTTGGTGCTATCATAATGATATAGTTTCTTTTTTTCTTTTTTAGTTAATTTGCTGTTAGTGTATAGAAACAAAACAAAGATAGTGTATAGATAATTTATGGATAGTGTATAGATAATAGTGTATAGATAGTGTAAAGATAGGGTTACAAATTAGCTTCCCTGCCCAGGAAGTGCAGCAAAATAGGCTCTAAGCCAGAAAAGCCATTGTTTGGAGTCCTAAATCAGAGAGACATCCATATCGAGGTCCCTGGCCAGATGGAACCACTAGTTTGGCTCTGCAGCTAGGCAAAACAATAGGCTTGGACTTTTACTTGGGTATGATTACAAAGAAGAACTTGATTTGCCAAGATCCTAATGATGGTTGCTGTAAGGTCTATTCTCCTTCTCTATTCCAATCTGATCTTCAGTAGTTAAGGCCTGCAGATTTTCCAGCAATCCCTGTGGGGTGAGACCTGGAATGGGCCTCTTGAGAAGCAACCCACAAGGCTGGGGGAGTTGGATCGTCACCTTGGGCTCTCTTTTTCCCACTGGAGCAACTTGAGGCCCCAGAGGACCCTTTTGGTGTGGTACTATGCCAATCTGGGGGATGATCAATGAGGGCACAGTGCAGCTGCTTCTCTTAATGTGGTCCTCCTCAGTGTCTGTGACCCATGGCAGTGCTTCAGTCTCATTTCCTTATTCTGAGATTTTCACAGTGTTCTCTTGTCTATGGATAGTTGCCAGTTGGTTTTGTGAAGGGGACTGAAGTCAGGAATAATGTCTGTTGCGACCTTGATGATATTACTCTTGACAATATTTTCTGATGAAAATGCTTAGTTGAAATTCGATTTTGCTAACATTTATTAAACTCCCAGTCTGCAAAATAGCCAGGCATGGAAGAGAGGACATAGAGTTTGGATTTGGACAGAACCTGAGTGATCTCATGCTGGGAATGGTGATGATTGAGTGAAATGACTTACCAATGTCAGCTTGTCAGAACAGAAGCACAAGGAGGAAAGAGACTTTAAGTTACTACAGTACCTTGGCACCTAGAGCAGTTCTTGGCATAGAGTAGAAACTCAGTAAATGCTTCTTCTGCCATTACTATGTGTCATCTACTGTGTTACACGCAGTAGGTTCCATGGCATGTTAGAAACAGCCCCCACCTACAGACCAAGCAATGGCATGCCTGTCGATCTTCTGAGGCTTCTGGGAGGATCTGGAATGCTTGCCACAAATACTGTTCTCTTCTGCTTAGGCTTGCTGCTTATTCTTGAGGGCCATGCTCTGTAGAATGACCCCATTTCCCAGAGCAGCAGCACATCAGGTAAGGAATGGGTGCCTGGCCCACCTAGAACATTCTCAGTGGCCTGAGAATTGTTTGGCTTCATTAGTTCTGCTCAATGGGCTTCTTTCTATACAGCAGGGGTCAGGAAATGTTTAAAAAGAGGGCCAGACAGTAAATATTTTAGATCCATATAATATACTCAGCTTGAGTATATTATATAGGTACTTATGTAACAAGAAAGGAAACTCCTGCCCTGCTCTGCATAGTATGCCTGATAGATGGATGGGCCATCTGGGGGGATGAGCAGCATAGGTCCCAGTGCCTGGCAGTCTGGAGAGGAGCAGGAATAAGAGGGAGGTGGTAGCAGTGGTCAATTTTATTTTCTACCACTGTGACACCCAGATCTAGCAGGGCTTCCCAGAATGTCCAGCCATCTCACCATGGGCAACATGGCTGGAGACAAGTGACTCCCTAAATCACTGCCTCCAGCCTGAAACACTACTTCTTGGTGCCTGGAAGTTGCCAACAGTGGAGTCCCAGTGTGTAGGCAGAAATAGGTGCAGAAATCTGGAGCTGGGTAGCTGGGTAGCTGGGTAGCTAGGAGCATAGAGGGAGTGCCAGCTGGAGCATGACAGCAGTGGTATAAAAGAAGATGTGGCTGGATTTGGCCTGCAGACTGTATTTTGTCAACCTCTACATTAGACGGTTGCTGGCAGAATCATCAGATCCCATTTCTTGGGGGAATATGAACTTGAGGCATAGACAAAGGGAGTTCATTATTTGGTCTCCTTATAACAGAGAGTCACCAGGATAGAGAAGCGCTGGTTTAAGGACAGTAACTCCTGCTCCTTAGAGCGTGTCAGGATAACTTGCTCCTCAGTGACCTTCCCTTTCTGCACAGTATTCCAATCTCATGGTGGGTTGGGGTGGAATGGGGTTGCCTGGCTGGGAAATAATTGAGATTATGTTCCTGGATCCCTTACTTCCTCTTGCATCTTTTCAAGAGCTCAAATCACTTCTGTCTTCCTTCCAGCCTAAAAGAGCCTAACCAAAACAAAGCATGTGCCCTTCCATGGAACGATGAATATCAGGTTCTCTTTCTGTTCCCCTTACTTCCAGAGATCATTGACCCCTTAGCTCTGAGGAGTGATACTGATCAGCACTCTTGAAACAAGGCATCTTTCTCATGGCACTTGTATTTTCTCCCCTACCTGAAGGTCAGATGTATTTACCTTTTCTGATTGAAACAATTCATCTCTGTTTTATCTGACAGAATTTGATAGATGAATTGATGATTTATAAGCCAAAGGAATAAGATTAAGCTGTACTATGATAACCATTGGTATTGTAATATGAATAACCTTACCAAAGCAGGCATTTATATTTATTTTATTTTATTTTATTTTATTAATTTTTTTTATTAATTTATTTTTTAGTTAGAAGTTTCCAAGAAAAAGTGGCTAGGAAATTTCTTTATCATAGGCTGTTAGATATAACATGTAACACAGCAGATTGCTGCTTTACCATAGTAACACAAATGGCCCTGAATTTCCATAACACCATGTGGAATTTCTGTAACTTACCAAGTAAGAAGAAGATTCAGTACATCTATCTCTTCATATTCTTTTGGGAACAAGTGATCTGGATGTATCTTCATCATAAATACAGATCCAATTGGACAATTTAACATGAGTGATCAGGCCTTGGAGAAATAAATCACTTAACTAGAGGCATAGGAAATTTATGAATAAAATATTACATTAAAATTTCATAATTAGCAAAGTAACTGCTAACTGGACAAAAGTGCTCTTGCTCTCAATGTTCCTCAATCCCTCCAAGGCACACCACAGGAGTGCCAAAATACTGGGGTATTGGGTCAGGGGCCCTGAACAACTCTGACCACACACTGAGAAGTTCCCACCACTTGCCTTTAGTTTCTAGGCTTTGAACAAAGTACTCCACCTGTATTTCCAAAATTGTCTAAGAAAAGTTCAATGAGCTGTGTCACAACCTATCATATATTTATTACATTTATCCCCTTTTCTAGAAATTGGAAAGATAATTCTCAATTATCTTTGTGGGAGTAAACTCCTGCCCTGCTCTGCATAACATGCTCAGGGTGAGGATGGGCCATCTGGGGGAATGAGCAGCATGAGTCCCAGTGCCTGTAAGTCTGGGGAGGAGCAGGGGTAAGAGGGAGGTAAGGTGGTGGCAGTGATTTCATTTTCTACTACTGTGACACCCAGATCTGGCAGGACTGTGGGAGTTAAAATTTTGTTTCTGAGGCCTTCTTGAATCTTTGATGAAAGATGTCACACCACACAGCTGGTGTCATCCTGCATTGTGTTGGTGACATTTGCTGAGTGGGCTGGTGCCTAATGGTCATGTATAGACCCCACTGCTGGTCTCAGCTCTTTCTGTGACAAAATATAATGTATCAGTGGTAAAGAATCCATAAAAAAATCACTTGCATATTAAAATTTTAATAATTTACTTTATCAGTTTAAGCTGAAGTGAAATATTGAAATGGCAATGCTTCATTTTTAATATTGGCAGTTTAGAATGGATAACATAGCTGTTTGTGTGGTTAGTTTATGAGTAAAAACAATGCAGGTGATTGTAATATTTCTGTTCTTTTCAAGTCTTACTCCAGGTCGCTTGCTCTGATGCTGGAAACACTCAGGAAGTAGAGAGTCAACATTTAGTTTTGGTTAATGCCTTGCATGTAATACAACTAGCTACTATTTAATGAGAGTTTACCTGTGATTTAACAGTTCCCATGCCTTATTTCATATTATCCTTGCAACACTCCTATGAGCTTGGAACCATGAATGTAAGCTCCATCGAGCAAGGATTTTTGTTGTTTTTTTTGCCAACAGAAAATGCCAAGCTGCCTGCTTAGCTCATGTGGGATGTCCCATACATTTTTGCTGAGTAAATGAACCATCCCAAGGAAAGCAAGGCTTAGACAGTTTCAACCATCAACAAGTCCATCAACAAGTAAGTGCTAGAACTAAGTCCAAATGCAGATGCAAGTCCTTAACTACCAGGCAATGCTTCCTCATGCTAACTGGAAAAGTGGAACAGTGACCTCATGTTTTGCTTCAGTAGTGCTCTCATTCCCTGGGCCTTTTGTATTGTCCTGTCTTTTGGTCACATGTTGATTAGGTCAGCTGTGGTCAACTGAGGTGAGGAAGCTGAGTGGGGCGCGGGGGAGGTAAGCAATAGTCAACAGCTGGGGTGGTATACGCATGAGGAAGCAAGTGGGGAAAGGCAACTGCAGCTCCATAGGAAGATAAGGGTCTGACATAATAATAAAGATGACAGCAGATAATAAACAATAAAATGTTCACTTGCTTTCTCTGCCCCTTAAATCTCAGTGTTCCCCAGTCTTTTGATTTTCAAACCATCAACTCTCCCTGTGTGACTACACTCACTGTCCTGTCTTCCAATTCTTCTTACATGCTAAGAACTCCTAAATCTGTGTCCCCAGATCTCTCCCTTGAAGCATAGACTTATATTTCTAAATATGTAGGAGGGGACTAGAAATATTTATTTCAATGATCTGTAGTCATGGCAACTCATCCTGTCTCCTGTTAAATTTATTATATCAGGTCTCTTTACATCCTGTCCCCTAAGCTTATCCCCATCCTACACTCACTAATTTGACTTGTGCCAACTATATCTTTCCATGCTTCCAAGATAAAGGCTCATAGTTATCCCTTATCAATCTTCCACTCATCCAAATAGTTGCCAAGTTCTGATTATGTCACCTTCTAATATTGCCCCCACCTCTGCAACTCCAGGGCCACTGACTAATTCAGGCATCCTGCATCTCCTGCAGACCCACTGCAGGCTCCTAAGGGTGCATCTGCCATTAATACCCCAAGTCCTTGCCCAGCCTCCATGTGCCATCTGCCTAAAGCCATCTGACCATACTATGACACTTGGAAGGACCTCTCTGGGCTCCACATTTCCTGAAGGACAGAGTCCTAGTTACTAGTCTCACCTTCAGGAGTCCTCACAAAGGCCCCAGTGTATTCCACCAACCTAAATCCTACATCCAGGCTCCATGGACCCTGACCTGAGATTGCTCTGGACTGAGGTTGCCAAATGCTCTGGTGTCTTTCATGCCTTTGCCAGTCTTTCCACAAGATTCCACTCAAATGTCACCTCCTCTGTGAAGCTTTTTTTTCAACTTCTCTAAGTAGACATAAACATTCTTTTCACTGTTTCCTAAAAGTCCTTTTAATACATTTTTAAGTTATTAATGTTATTAGGACCATGTATGAATCAGCCTTTTTTTTAACCTTTTTATTTTTTTCTCTTGGTTATGTTTTTTGGCATGCTTAAATATTTTGTATTGAATGTTGGACATTGTATAAGTTTATAAGTTCTGGAGGCTCTGATGATGTTATTTTATTACAGAGGGATCCTTTCCTTCATTTGGAAGGCAGACAGATAAGGAATAGATGATCTTATTCCAAGCAAGAACTAATCTGACTAGAACTGAGTTATAGTTTTGTGAGGCCACATGTACCTCTAGTTCATCTGTGTCCTGTCCAGAGGTTCCACCTGGGATCCTGAGGTGTCTACTAGGACCTCTTCTCTTTGATGAGATCCCTCTAAGTCCACTAAGACAGCAAAAACTTAATTTTGCTTATCAGCAGCTTTTGTCTATTTTTTGAATCTTCTTGACCTTTGCAATTCCAGATCTTGGCACATGTCTCAAGAGGAATGAACTAAGCAGGGCAACTTCCCGTGACCTCTCCTATCACTTGGATTTGGATCCCCAAATTTTCTTAGGAGTCTCAAGTTTGCAAATCTCAAATTTGTGTCTCTCCTGTATCATGAGTTTCTCAGAAGTTCCACTGGTTTCTTTTCCTCCTGGCAGTATCCATGTGCCCAGCCCTCTGCTACATGCTCAGCCTCCCACAGTCCCCAAAGAATTGGAAATGCCCCCAGAGAAGAAAAGACAGCTGTGGAACTTTCTGAGATGCATTCTTACAGGACTTGGCACCTTAGTCCTGGTCATCTCAGCTAGTCATCCATACTTTAAACTTTTTTCTTCTTCTTTTTTTTTTTTTTTTGTCTTTTATCCAGTTTTTCTTAGTTCTTTTTGGTGGCATTGCTGGTCTCCTGCAACTGCTTCATCATGGCCAGAAATGGAATTTGAAATCAGTTGTTTTAAAACTATAGTATTTCAAATCAGAATGTGCTATATTTTGTAAGTTACTTTGGAAAGAATCTACTACCTGGTTTTATAGACTGAAGTTCTCCCTTCATAAATCTGTAACGGGGGACTGCTAAGAAGCGAGATGAATGGTCACAACTATGTGGTTCTTTATGCTGTATTATATTTTATATTAATCTGGAAGTCTTTTGTGATTTCACAGCATGTTAAATTTCCCAGAAGGCACAGAAACAAGCCAAGCAAATAAGCCTACTGAAGCTCAATTTGTATACTTAAATCCGTTGTATCACAGGGCCATAAGCATAGTCATGCTTAGCATAGTTTTATAGCAAGCACACATACTTTTATATTAGCATCAGAAATAAAATTCAAACAGTATAAAATTATGGTATGGGTATAATTATTGGGAATTCAACTTTAAAATTTATCAATCAAATGAGACAAGAGTCTAGTTATTCAATTTTAAAGCAGTGCTCATTATACTACTCTAAAGGAAACAATATCTGGTTTTCTGGGATAAAATTCAGAAGACCTGGATTTCTGACCTCATTATTTGGCTCTAAGTGAGTAGAATTTTCCCTAGGTCCATTTATCATTTGTAAAATGGGCCAATATTATTTATATTACTCTCATCATGCAGCTATTTAGAGAAAAAAAAATTAGGTCATATATATAAACGTGCTATGAAAAGTTAAATACATTTATAATTATGTGTTATCATTAGTTTTTTAAAGTTTTGAGGGATTGGCAATACCTGAGTAGGAATTTCAGACAAACTCACACCTGGGCATCTGACTCAAGAAATGACTTTTCAGAAAAACAAGCTGAGGTACAAAGCAAAATGAAGTTCCCAGAGTTTAGTCTTAATGTAGTTTGGCAGCCACATACCTGTTCTGATTTCAGGGTAGCCAGGATCATTTCTGCTTCCAACCATGGTCCTCTTCCCTCTCTTCTTGCTTCCAGCCTCCCCAAACACATGCATGCAGTCACACATGCACATGTATGCATACACATGCACACACACACACACACACATACACACACACACACACACACACACACACACATTCAGACTCACCACTTGCCCTACTATAAGACCAGGGCCAACCCCAGATTTGTGGAGGTCAGAAAGGAGCAAAAGCACCTGGATAGAATTGTCTTAGCCCTGTATGGAGGTCATGAAGAAAAAAATACCAGCCACTCTATTGGATGCTTCCTCTGGGCCAGGTTTTCTGCTGAGTGCTTTTTACTGACATCACTTAATCTTCATAGTAACCCATAATCTTTCTTCTGCGCTAAAGGTATAAATTTCTGTCATTTGAGCCCCCAAGTCTGTGGTATGTTGTTATGGCAGCCCTTGCAAACTAATACGCTATAGCATCTTGCAGGAAATATGGCTCAATTCTGAGCAAAAGAAAGAGACATTTGCCATGGTCTTTTTAACTCTTTTCTGGTACCACATATAAATATTGGAAAACCACTTCTTCATTTTAATGTGAATTTTGAGTAGATAATTCTATTCAAGTTTTATAACCAAAGAAACTAATTTTTAAAAATTTTATGCATGCTTTGTAAACTAGCTTGGGATTTATTGGTAATCCCTTTTTTGTTTCTTTTAATTTGGTCCTCTAACTTTGAAATCAATGGATAAAATTAACAGGGGAATCTTCTTGGTCCTCCTCTAATCATTACTATGAAAAGTGGTCTGGGATTTAAGATTTATTTTATTTTGTTCTACTTACTAATATTTAGTTTTCCCATTTAGTTTATTTTCTCAAATATTTGAGTAATATTTAGTTACTCAACAACAGCAACTACGTAGTGATGGAAAACGATAATGTTGGGTAGCCGTTCATCGTGTCAAGAACTTAAAACATATGACTTCATTTTTAAATAAAACATATTTTTAGAATAGTTTTTGATTTACAGAAAAATTGTGAAAATAGCACAGAAAGTTTTCATATACCCCAGTTCCACTGTTAATAAATTCTACATTGTGATGGACATTTTTTACAATGAATAAACTGATAGTTATACATTATTATTAGCTAAAGTCAATACTCTTTTTTAATATTCTTTGTTTTTCCTCGATGTGCTTCTCCTCTCCCAGGATCCCATCCAGGACTATATTTATTCATCGTATCTCCTTGAGCTCCTCCACGGTGTGACTGTTGCTCAGACTTCCTTTGTGGTTGATGACTTGATGGGAGTGTTTTCAGGAGTGTTGGTCAGGTATCTTGCAGAATATCCTTCCATTGGAATTTGATGCTTCTCATGATTAGACTGGGGTTATGAGTCTTTGGGAGGATTACCATAGGGGTAGAGTGCCATTTTCATTACATCATGTCAAGGTACTTACTATCAATATGATTTATCACAGTTGATGTTGACCTTGAACATCTGGCTGAGGTGTATCTGTCAGATTTTTCCACTGTAGAGTTACTGCCATCCCCCACCTTCCATACTGTCCTCTTTGGCAGAAAGTCACTATGTTCAGTCTACACTTAAGGTGTATTATTATTGACAATAATAATTATTATTATTATTATTGAGAGAGAGAGAGAGAGTGCAAGAAGGGGAGAAGGACACACAGAGAGAGAATCTTAAGCAGTCTCCATGCTCAGCACAGAGCCCGACACGGGGCTCAATCCCATGACCCCGGGATCATGACTGGAGCCAAAATCAAGATTCGTATGCTCAACTGACTGAGTGACTGAGGTACCCCAGGAGTATTATCTTTCTGCTTTTGTTTTTGTGCATGTCCTTTCTTTCTGCCACCACAAGATGCTCCAGACATTTCCTGAGTATTTTCTGCTTCAGTCCTAGAATCTACCATTGCTCCAAATGAGCCCTGGTTTCTGTTATTGGAAAATAGTACTAGAAAGTAAACTTTGGGCTCTATCTATGCTGCCACTACTGGAAGCATTAGAAGCATTGCTTCTAACCCCTCTCAACTGTCAGAGGAAGGGAATAGACTTGTGTATACTAATCTCTGTATGTACACATACCTCTATTTCCGCAGATAACCATCTGTATCTATATTAAGGTAAACATGAATTAATAAGTTGTCTCCAGTTCCAATCCTTTACCACATGGATCATTTTAATCTCCTTTCTTTTCTATCCATAAATAACATTAGCCATCCATTTATTTAACTGTTCAATTCCAGCTTATATGCATGGCAGTATCAGAATTGTTAACCTGTATCTGTGGAAAAAACTCTATCATATGGAGGACAGTGCTTATGCACAGTTCCTTTAGCCTTTGGTCTTACAGATTCTGCTCCTCTCTCCAAAGTTACTCAGGTCAGCACCTCTCCCCACTCCCCTTCGGCAAGGTTGTCACACATTAGTAACTCAGTTAGACTGTTTTATCACATTCTGCATTCCATCCTGGCACCCTATAATTTCATTTCCATCTTCACAGTAAATCTCTGAAGTAGGAATTTTAATTATCCTCATTTTGCAGATGAGGAAATTGGAGCACAGAAACCTGCTCAAAGTTTCACAGATAGTAATTAGCCTGGAGGTTAAATTTCAGGTCAGATTTGTCTTTCTAATTTGAAGATTAATATTCTCTGAAAAAAAGATAAGCACAGTATTTCTTTTAAAAAGCAAACCCGAATACATGCTTGTTCATGAAGAGAAGGGTGGAGGTAAAGATATTGTGGCTGCAGGTGGAGAGCTACACCCGAAGCCCACCTGGGCCATTTGTGTCATGTCTTAGAGCTCAGCCCCACACACGACTGAACGCTGGAAGAATTCATCTCAGGAAAGGCTATGGGCTTCCCAATATTTCTATATCAAGTGAGGATCTGAGATAATGCCTTTCTCTGATGTGTAAGGGTTCTTCAGAGAAACAGAACTAGTAGGACATGCATATATACACATACACATGAGATTTGCTTATTATGCATAACGAATTGGCTCATGCACCTATGGTGTCCAGGAAGTCCAAAATCTGTGTGGACTGTCAGGCCGCAGACCCAGGAAAGCCAATAGTGCAGATGAAGCCCCAAGGCAGTCTGCTGGAGAATTCCCTCTTGCTCAGGGAAGCAGGTTTTTTGTTCTATTCAGGTCTTCAACTGACTGAATGAGACCCACTCACATTATGGAAGGCAATCTGCCTTACCCAAAGTTCACCCATTTAAATGTTAATCTAATCCATAAACACTCTCCAAGTTGACACATAAAATTAACTATCATACTTGAGATGGCTGCACAAAGTCTGTTCTCTCTCTTAAGACTGGGAAAAAATTAGGAAAAAGAATGCTCTTTACGAACTATGAGCATATAAGTTTCATCTTAGTAGCCTTAGTGCACCGTTAGCCACAGATTCTTTGGAGGACCTCACATAGCTTTGGGCCAGTGTTTGCTAGAATTAGATGCTTATGTGAAGGAAGATAGCACTTTTCAAAGAAATGAACAACTTTCCTGTCATACCTAAGCAGCTGTGGCTTCTATTCTTAGCAGACAAGGGGATAATTTACTAAACAAAATATATTGAGGCATGAAAGCATCCACGCCTGACAAGGTGAAGCATTATTGCAATGACAACTTTATTGCTTTTTATCCCTCACCCTGAAATGAGTTTCCTAGGGATGGGGGGGGTGCCTTCCATTCACCAGCTGCCATGCACCCAGTCTATCATGCCAGTGATTGTTAAGAGCTACTATAAGACCATGGATGACATAATCTGAATATGACTTACTCATTTTGGAGACTGGTGAAAATATCATTCAGATTCTCCCAAGATTTGGGGTGAGGCTGACAACCTGGTCTTCTCAGAGGCAGATTTCTTCTCAGTGGGTTAAGATAATGGTTTCTGAATGATGTTATCAGACACAGCTTTGACCAAATACATTTCCTGACCCTTGGATGGAGCCAGAAACAGGCTGAGCTGTAAGTGTGACTGTTGCAATTCAGAATCTCCAGGGCCCTTTTCTACTTCTGGGAGAGCAACATGGCTTGGAATTGACAATGGACTGTATTTATTCTTATTTTTCTTTCATATTAATAAAATTTCCAAACATGCACAAATGTAGAGGATAATTTAATGAATATACCCATCACCCACTTCAACAATTCATTTCGCCAACCCTGTTTCATTTATAACCCTCTCACACACCCGCCTTCCTTACCTTCTCCCTCAAGCATTTGGAAGCAGATCTCAGACATAATATCACTTTATTTATAAATACTGCAGTCTGTTTCTTTAACAGACGATATTTTTAAAAATAACCATAATGGCATTTTCACATTCAACAAAACTTGAAATAATTCTTTAGTATTATTATATGTTATTATATATACAGTCTCTGTACAAATCTCCAGTTTTTACAGCTCAAAAATGGCTTTTAAGAGTTTACCCACTCGAATTAGGACCCCAAAAGTTTCAACATGGAGTTGGTTGGTATGTTTCTTGTGTCGTTTTTTTTCTCTTCCATCTTTCTTATTTATTTATTTTATTTTTGTTTTTTTCATCTTTCTTTCTTAAAATAATATTTATTGCATTAAAAAAGTTTATTTATTTATTTATGAAAGAGAGAGAGAATGAGCATGCACATGAATGAGAGAAAGGCAGAGAGACAGAGGGGGACGGAAGGGGACGGAGGATCCTAAGCAGATCTGTGCTGATAGCAGAGAGCCCCATGCAGGGCTCGAACTCACAAACTGTGAGGTTGTGACCTGAACCAAAGTTGGATGCTTAACCGAATGAGCCACCTAGACACCCCTCCTTTTCTATTCCCCAGGCCACACAGTCACTGATGAGAAGCAGATGGTTTAAACAAAGTATAATTGACTGCATGTTGCATCCATGAAGGTATCTTCAACATGTTGTAACTTGTGCTTAGTGGTTAGATCTAGAGGCTTGATTAGAATAAAACACTTTCTGGGGCCCCTGGGTGGCTCAGTTAACCATCTGACTTTGACTCAGGTCATGGTCTCATGGTTGTTCATGAGTTTGAGCCCCACGAGGGGCTCTATGCTGGCAGTGTACAGCCCACTTCGGATCCTGGGTCTCCCTCTCTCTGCTTCTCCCCTGCCTCTCTTCTCTCCCTTTCTCTCTCTCAATGATAAATAAGCTTAAAAAAATAGAATAAAACACTTTCTTGTTTTTGGCAAGAATACATCTCAGGTGCTATGGTGTGCCTCCTATTGCATCACAACGGGAGGCACATGGTACCCCATTGTCCTACCTTCACAGGTATGGGTTTGAGCAATGGGTTCAAGTGTTGCTGGCCTAATTGAGCAGCCTAATGTTGCCCTTCAACTTCTTAGTGGTGTTCATATCCACCTGTGACCATTTCCTAGCTCCATTGTCTCATTAGGGACTGCCAAGTGGTGCTTTTCTAAGGCCATCACTCATTATTTAATAATTAGAATTCTTCTTTGAGGAATTTTCCACTTTCAACGGTATGGATACTTGAAACATGTTTGTATGAAAAATGTAGGATTTTTGATTCTTATCCTTTTCCTTTATGTACCAGTTTTCAAAATAATGAGCCAATACCTTAGCAGTTTCCAAAAATGTCCAATAGCGATCATTCTGTTTCTAGATTTTTCTGAAGCATGAGTTTGTATGGATTTGATGTTTTAATCAATTGCAACATCCCCCTCCCCCGCCCCCGCTGCCCCCATCACTGGTCAGAACAGCTCCCCTTGATTGTTGGGAACTCCTTCCTTCAGGCTGAGTCCCTGACAAAACCCCCATGGCTCTCTACAGCCCTCTTGCTTTCTGGCCACATGAAATGTGCTGGACTTATCTTGAATAGTCCTTCCTCAGACTTGGAGTGCAGTTCCTTTTAGTGGGAAAATGTACCCAGTGGCCACATTCATGTGCAAGGTTCATTAAATGCTACTAGACTGTCATTAAATCTACTTGGGCTTTACAGTGGATACAGCTAGAAAATATGTCCTTGTTTTATGAAAACAAGAAAAATAAATCAAACATAACATGAAAGAGTTTTTATGCTACTGATTTGTAATTATACCTCTTTTACACTAAAAATCTTTGTTCTTAACTCGATTAATATAATTGCTTACTTGTTCAATAATGTTATTATTTGCACAATTAAATATTTGCTCAAATATGTATGAATTTCAAAATAGCACCAATACTATTAATAACTGTAATTACTAAATGTGTTTGAAATTTCTCCATGTGTGTTTTGTCCTTAGAGCATAGTATAGTAAAATCATTGTATTTTAGAGTCATGAAAATATTTTTTTTCTTTATGGTTAGGTTACTAATTGGGTATACAGTAAAGGTCATTTCGTTCATTAATTTTCTTTTTTTTTTTTAATTTTTTTTTTAACATTTATTTATTTTTGAGACAGAGAGAGACAGAGCATGAATGGGGGAGGGTCAGAGAGAGAGGGAGACACAGAATCTGAAACAGGCTCCAGGCTCTGAGCGGTCAGCACAGAGCCCGACGCGGGGCTCAAACTCGCGTACCGGGAGATCGTGACCTGAGCCGAAGTCGGACGCTTAACCGACTGAGCCACCCAGGCGCCCCACGTTCATTAATTTTCAAATTTTAAATGTAGATTTTGGGCTATGATGGGGGTGGGAGAAGGCAGACACATCCCACTCCCCACCCCCACCAATGACAATGACAATCCTTTTGTCACCAGGCACCTCTGTCTTTGGGGGGGGGGTGTCTCCTGGGCACAGACACTTTTCCAGGGTTCCCACTAGGAATAGCACTATGCTTCCCATCCTCACCCTTTCAAGGATCCCCTGGGATACATGAAGCAAGATCTGGGAGAGGCTCCTTGGTGCAGTTCACTACTTTCTTACATTGCTTGCACGCACCCCATCTGTAAACCTACTACAAATTGTACTTGAAACAGTACTAAAGCTGATCTTAAATTAACCTCCAAATCCAGATCAGCTGGAAATCTCAAGGTTTTACATAGCTTTGTAAATTTAGCATGCTGCCTACCTTACAGTCCACCAACACATCATTCTCCCAAATGTTCCCTATTTTCCCAGCACCTGGACAACTCAAACTGAGGTTGATTTCACAGTTTCTATTCCAACCTGGACATGCCCTGTGGACCAGTTCATAACCCAAAGCACCTCAGTATTCCCCTGGTTTGACCCTTTCTACGCCTTTGCCAAGACCAAGTTCATAACATGGTCAACATTGCCCTTTGGTCTCCTTCTTTTCACCTTGGTGAGGATTTCTAGCCTGGGTGGATATTTGCTGGCCTGGAGCTGGAGGGAGTATGAAAGAATGAATGTTCACCTTCCTTCTTCCTACCTCTTTTTCCAACATCTTGTATAAAAAGCTGAGTATGGGGGCACCTGAGTGGCTCAGTGGATTAAGTGCCTGACTCTTGATTTCTGCTTAGATCATCATCTCACTGTGGGATCGAACCCCGTGTCAGGCTCCACACTGACAGTGAAGTGATCCCTGCTTGGGATTCTCTCTCTCTTCCTGTCTTTCTGCCCCTCCCCCAATCTCAAAAGAAAGAAAGAAAGAAAGAAAGAAAGAAAGAAAGAAAGATTTAAAAAAAGCTGTGTTTGTGCTGTTCTGTTGCCCCAATACAAAGTTATAAACTCAACCATGTCCCATAGCTGCAGGTGTTTGTCTCAGTGGCCTAGTGGCATTCCCTTTCATCACACTTGAGGTTCCTTTCAGATTCTTCTCTGGCTACTATAGCTCACAGAAGCCCAAGGGCCTTTCTTTTCAATGCTGCTGTGGAGCAGACACTCTCTGGACATCTGAACTGGCTTTGCAAATACCTGACCCAGTTGGACAGAGACGGAGGATGTCCAGTGGCTGGGTACTACACAGAGGTTGCCGTAAAAACCATTTTATTTCCAAAAATTTAGAATCTCTCAGGTATATTTGCCAAATATAGAACTTTGGGTGATAAATAGTTCTTTAAATGTTCAAACTTTGCAAGATTCATATCACCAGAGAATACCTTTGCTAGCTGAGCAGTCACTGGTTCACACTAAGAACTACTTCACTTGGCCATAAGTAAGAGACATTTATCATTTGTTATCTTTAGACCCTCTCCATCCTATCTCAGCTCTAGAAATATATTTCACCAAAGAGCTGTCCAGGTAAATGGATGATGTTTCTCTGTGTTAAAATTATGGCTCAATTACAATCAATCTTACACTATCAGCTTTCAGTGCCTGTATGTAATTAATATAAACAAAGTAGTGAACCATCATTTCTTATGCCACCTTGTTTCATACTGAAGAAAACAAAAATGAAATCAATGCCTGCTTTATAAATAATTGGCTCCAGCATATGATCTTAGATTGTCCAGGTAGGCATAATGGGAAAAAGAATTATTTCTTTGGGTATAATGTATTCATTTTGTGGGTTTATAAGTGACATTCACCTTGGTTAACAGTTCAGATCATTGTTTTCTCTCTACCCCTCACCATTCTTGGAATATTAATTGGGTTGGGGGAATCAAACCTGCAGAAGTCAGCTTCTAAAGCTTCCATCTGAAGTATGGAAAGTGTAGTGCTCAGGTGAGCTGTATCATGTTAGATGTCCAGCACAAAGTGACTCTCTGATTGTACAGTTACATGTCACTCATGAAGCATTGTGGGTGAGCATTTATATCTTACTACATATCTATCATGATAGATCATTAAGGCAAAGCCTTGTTAATGATTTGCCTTTTAAACCAAAAGAATGCTATGCATTAAACCAATTGAACACATTTCTCTTATTATAACAAGGCCATTCAATTAAAACAAAATAGCTCACATAGAGTGACTTCCTGGCATTTAGATGTTTAGAATTCTGGATCCATATGCGCAGCTGTTTGCCATTTATGGTCTATGGCATTTTAGGGTCTATAAAAGAGATTGGACCTTAATTTTTCCGCTGAAAACTTTATTAAGCTTTCTTTTGTATGGCCAGATAGACATCTGTGTTTCCAGATTAATGTATTAAGCATTTTTAAATCCTAGAGACACATTTAGCTGCTTTGCAGACATTTCAATATGTGCGAAAGGATTATCACAGATCTATAGAGGTTATTATTATGTATATTCATTTGCTTCCCTGCAAAAGACTGAAACTTACAGCAAACCTTTATTTAAAAAAAAACAAAGCAGCAGAGTTTGTGTGTTTTGGCAATGGTGTGGATTGTTTGATAATAGATGTCACCTTGGCCCTTCACTCTGAGAGTTCTCAAAATGTATTTCCTCCTGAATTTAAATTGCTGATACATGCAGTGTGACTATATTTATGCTGCTTTAAAGAACAGAAGAATATTTAATGGAATAAAAATTAAACAATTTAGAGTTAACTCAAACATATAAAAATGAAAGTCAAATGAAAAAACCAGCATCGTATGGTAACACATATAGTAATGTGTTAACTTCCCTGTTATGTAAAGCATCTATATGAATTAAGAAAAGAGTGCACATTGTAGTTAGAAAAGTTTGGGTGAAAAGCATGAACAAGTAGTTTAAACACAGACAGGGAATAAATACAC
Organism: Neofelis nebulosa; assembly: GCF_028018385.1. Lineage (NCBI taxonomy): Eukaryota > Metazoa > Chordata > Mammalia > Carnivora > Felidae > Neofelis > Neofelis nebulosa. The sequence goes on from NC_080790.1 coordinate 87,204,638, forward strand.
ACAACATGTCAGCCTTGTTAGAAACCAGGAAAAGCTGATTCAACAATGAGAATCTGTTGTTTTCTTCTGAGATCCCATCATGGGGAGGCTGTGGGAACACACACGCTTCCACACTGCTGGAGTGAGCACAGAGCCCTCCCATAGTGCCATTTCTCAGCCTGCAGTTAAGGCTCTAAATGAGTGAACGTTTCTTCAATCCATCAATTAGAAAAGATCACAGAGTGCATATGTGTAAAATGTCCCTATATCACAATGTTTTGGAGAGGAGGAGAAAATAAAAAAAAAAACTGAAATCTATAAGGATGGGATATTGATTAGAAAAATGACAGTATAATCATTCAACAGCACCTCATCCGGTAGCTTCACAGTAAACACCTTTGCTTAGACATCTCTGTTCCCAGCATTTTCACTGCAAATATTTTCACCATGCAAACCACTGGCTGTAAGGCAATTTTGCTGTAAAGGAGAAAAAATAGTAATTGGTTGACAGTTTGGTTGGACAGTTTGGTTTCATTTCTCCATTGATGTAGTATTCCAATTTTTATATGATATAAATCTTAGCCCTTATAATGGTCTAAACTGTGGCACAGATTTTTGAAACCACATGTCCCATGGAACTTTGGAATATCCATCAACAGACATGTGACCATATGCCAAGAAATGAACAGAAGTGTAGAAACCATTTACAGCACACTCTAAAGCTCAGTTACAAATATACATCCTAGTATTTGGAAACCAATGCCTCCCTTAATGAAGAAATTTTACTGATAGAGAGAACACATGAGCACTGAGTAATGCATAGAATTGTTGAATCACTATATTGTACACCTGAAAGTAATATAACACTCTATATTAACTATATAGGAATTAAAATAAAAAAAACAGAAAAAAATGTGATGCTCAATGAGAAGAATCAACAAACAAAAAAAAAAAAAGAAAGAAAAGAAAAAGAACAAGTTTAAAACAAGTTTGAAAACAAGTGCTTAGGTACAATCCACAAAATAAAATCTGTTATTTGAGCAGCATTGTCATGAACCTACTCACATTATAAATGCATTCAAATATTTTATATTTTGCAATAACATGTTTTTTTATTTTATTATTCATTTTTCGTGTTTCATTATAAAAGAATGGCCCTCTTTCATTGTTCATGATTTTATCTTCTTACAGTTAAATTTCCTTACAGCCAATTTGTCATGCAACAAAAATATTTGCAACAAAAATAGTGGTGGTGAAAACACTTGCAGCAGAGAGAGTTATAGTGAAAGTACCTAAAGCCATATAACAGGGTGATAGACAGCTCCTAAAATGAACTTACAGAAATTTATTTATTGACATGAAAAGATGTTGATTGTATAATTTCCTGGAAAAAAATAAGTTCTAAAATATCCTGGCAGTGCAAAATTATTTTCAAATAAATTGTAATATCAAAAATATTGAAAAGTTTGAAAGCGTATACGCCATGTCAATGGCAGACTGAAGCATGATTTCTTTTGCTCCATTTGGCTTCCCTGTACTCTCTTCCTCTCTTTCTTTCTTTAGTTAGCAAATAGAACTTTTGCAATATAAAAATAAAAGTTACATATTTTTAAAAAACAATTCATGCATCCAAATAGGCATTATCTCTTATTGCCACCTTGGGAAACTATAAAAATCTAATGATTTGATATAAAATTACTTTGTGCCTCTTCACTGGACTCCCGTTCCTACCAAAAAAGGATCAGTTTTCATCAATCTTGCTAAGATGCCCTGTTAGTATTTATTTATTTTTATTAATAAAGAGTATACCCTTTTTTATTTTTAATTTTTTACATTTTTTAAATGTTTATTTATCTTTGAGAGATAGAGAGAGAGGCATAGTACAAGTTGGGGAATGGTAGCGAGAGAGAGGGACACAGAATCTGAAGCAGGATCCAGGATCTTAGCTGTCAGCACAGAGCCTGATGCGGGGTTCGAACCCACGAACCGTGCGATCATGACCTGAGCTGAATTCGGATGCTTAACCAACTGAGCCACTCAGGTACCCCTCTCTTAGTATTTATTTCCTGTGTTTTCTTATGAAAAGACCTCACCCCTGGAGTAACCTGTGTACATATCTGTCCTTAGGCTGCAAAGATCTTAAAACATCTCTGTAATGTGATTAAGAATGAAAAGTTGCAATGATGAAACTATCAATAAGATTCCTTTGATAAGACCTATGTATATTTTTGACATCGTGTATTGTTTTTCTCAAAAATGTAAGTGCACAACTGTTATGGTTTTGGTAAATGAACATGGTAAGTAACAGCCCCAGGGTAAAGGATGATGAGCCAAGTTTCAACCAAAAATTCCAAACGAATTGAAATGAAGAGGTATATTATTCACACATACTAATGGGAGTATACAGCACACCTCTATGAGCCATACCGGGAGGCCAAGGTAGGGTGCAGGCAGACAGAAAGGCAGGACCTGGGGTGCATGCTTTTATTAGTATCCAAGAGTAGAGTGTTTTGGGTTTCCTGAGTTAAGGCTGGATTGGCCAATTCAACCCAAAAGATGTGGTTTGGTAAGCTCCATGGGGTCTTATCTAACGGGTGCATAATGGGAAGGTCCTGGATGGCAGAGGAGACTGAGCACAAGGACCATTAGGGAAGTCCTATTGGGGACCAATATTTACTTGTGACTCTGCGGCTGCTGTCTAGGGCATAAGCTTGCATGAGGGGCTAGTGTCAGTGTAATGCCCCTTCAGGCCACTTTGGCCACACAGAATGGATGCCAAGGCAGTGATACTATGGAGTAGCTGAGCTAAACTCTTGACCAGAACCATTTAAGATACATTTTGAAATTATGCTGCTCATTGTTTAAATTTTAAAAACGAGTGCATAGAGGTTAAGGAGAAAATGGTGATGTTAGAGGAGCCAGGTTCCCCACCCCCTCACAAAGATCAAGGATTGAACAGCCAGCTCCTGAGCAAAGCAGTTCTGGGAGACCTCTTGGGTCTTTCCTTTGGGGTTTTAGCAACACCATAGAACAAATTAGGAAAACAACTTCATTTTTTGCCTGCCTCATCTCATCCCCCAATCTGGTATTATTCAGAACCAGGGAGAAACTTCCCAGTTAGAAAGAGTGCCTCTCACCAGGACAAGAAGAGCAGGGTGAGGGATCAGCTTGTCCAGCCTCTTGGGGTGCTGTGTGAAGGTCCCCTTTTCAGTTTTGTCCCACTCAGACTGAAAAGCTGGTGAGGAACACAGAAGAAAAGCAGTCTATTATTAGATGACAGGCAGTGGGACCAATTGGGGTTCACAGAGACCTGCTCTGCAGACAGACTCAGCAGAATTTTGTCACTGATGGAGTCAGTGGTCAGCACCACCACCATAGATACCCTGCAGATCTGATCAGTTTTGCTCCATAGTTACATTTGCTGACACTAACCACCTGAGTCCTTCCCTACTCCCTGCCCCTTCCACTCCCGCTGGAGCCCGAGACCTTCACCAGGAGCCATCCAAGTTCTCTGTAGCTGTGCAAGTGTAAGATGCTAGTCCCTCTCCACCCTCACCAAAACCAGGGAGCCACACTCGCAGCTAGCTTGGGCTTCTGTGGCTGCTTGGGTATAAGACACCAGACTCATTGGAGCCTCAGAAAGAGAAGAGAGGAAGAAAGTTGGTAGAAAGCTTATTTAAAGAAATAGTAATTAAAAACTTCCCAGACATGGGGAGAAATTTGGACATCAAAGTTAATGAAGCTAATAGGTCACGCTAAAATTTCAATCCAAAATGATATGCTCTAAGGCATAATAATAAAGCTGTCTAAAACCAAAGGCAGAGAAAGAATTTTAAAAGCAGCAAGAGGAAAACAAAAACTCATTAAGAGAACACCCAAAAGACTACAGGCAGATTTCTCAGCAGACCAGGAGAGAATGGAACGATATATTCAAAGTAAGAAAAGGACACCTGGATCAGTTGGTTGAGCATCTGACTCTCGATTTTGATTCAAGTCATGATCCCAGGGTCGTGGGATCAAGCCCAACATCAGGTTCTATGCAGAGCATGGAGCCTGCTTAAGATTGTCTCTTCCTCTGCCCCAATACCCCACCTGCACACCCCTTTTCTCTAAAATAAATAAATAAATTAATTAATTAACTAAAAAGGAAACTGTCCGTGAAGAATACCCAGCAAAGTTGGCCTTCAGAATGTGATAGAAATGTGATATGAATGGGCTATAAAGATTTCCCTAATAAGATATGAGGGAATTCATCACAAACCTAAAATATTTTATAAGAAATAATGAAAGGAGTCCTTCAAGCTGAAACAAAAGGATGATAATTAGTCAGATGCAAACATATGAAAATATATAACATGCTGGTAAAGGTAAGCATATAATCTTAATCAGAATACCCTAATACCGTAATTTATGATGTGTTAACTTCTTCACTCCATACAATTGTTAAAGACTAAGTACTAAAAATAGCTCTAGCTTCAACAATGAACAAATTGTTGATGCATACACAACATAAAAAGGTGTAAAATGGTGACATCAAAAACATAAAAGGTGCAGAGTAAAGGAAAGCGTTTTCTGTATGCCATCAAAGTTATACTTATCCACATTAAATAGACTGTTACATATAAAATACACATTTGGTAACCACAAATAAAATAGATGCACAAAAGACAAAAAGAAGGGACTCAGAACATACCACTACAGAAAATCGTCAATTTACAAAAGAAGGCCTCAAGATAGGAGGAAAATAAAAATGGAGCGACAAAGCAGTCAGAAAACAATAAGTAAGATGGCATTAGTAAGTCCTTATCATCGAAAATTAATCTAAATGATAATGGATCAAATTTTCTAATCAAAAGGCATACAGTGAACAAAAAACAAAACAAAACAAAAGCATAAGACCCACTTCTATGCTGCCTACCAGAGACTCACTTCAGCTTTAAGGATACACATGGGCTCAAAGGATGGCGAAAGCTATTCCACGTAAGTGGAGACCAAAAGAGAGCAGGCATTGCCACTATAATTGTATCAGATAAAATATACTTTACAAGAAAATAATGACAAGAGACAAAGATGGTTAGTATATAATAATAAGGTTGTCAGTTCATCAAGAAGATATGACTATATATATATGCAACTGACATCAACTCCATGCACCTAAATATATTAGGCACATACTAATAGATCTAAAGGGACAAATACACAACAATAAAGGGGGACTTCAACATCCAAGTTACAGCAATTGATAGATCGTCCAGACAGAAAATCAGCAAGAAAATGTCAGTCTTTAAACATATGCAGAACATTCTCTACAAAAGCAGCAGAATATACATTCTTTACAAGTGCACACAGAACATTCTTCAGGATATATTAGATGACAGCTCACAAAATAAGCCTATGCAAATTTAAGAATATTAACTTCCTATTAGATATTTTTTTCTGACCACAGTGGTATGAAGCTAGAAGTCAATAACAGAAAGAAAGGTGGAAAATGCACAAACAGGTGGTAGCTAAATCACATGCTCCTGAACAAACAATGGGTCAAAGAAGAAATCCAAAAGGAAATCAAGAAATATCTTGAAACAAATGAAAATGGAAGCACAACACATCAAAACCTATATATGCAGCATAAGCAGTTCTAAGAGTAGTGATAAGTGCCTATATTAAGAAGAGAGACCAGGGCGCCTGGGTGGCTCAGTCGGTTGAGCGGCCTACTTCGGCTCAGGTCATGATCTCGCGGTCCGTCCGTGAGTTCGAGCCCCGTGTCGGGCTCTGTGCTGACAGCCCAGAGCCTGGAGCCTGTTTCAGATTCTGTGTCTCCCTCTCTCTGACCCTCCCCCGTTCATGGTCTGTCTCTCTCTGTCTCAAAAATAAATAAATGTTAAAAAAAATTAAAAAGAAGAGAGACCTAAATAAACAATCTAAATTTACCTCTCAAAAACCTTTTAAAAAACCCAAACACAAATATAAGAACTAACTAAAATAAAAGCAGAAGGAAGGAAATAGCTAAGATCAGAGCAAGAATAAATGAAATAGAGATCAGAAAAACAATTGAAAATTTCAATAAAACTAAGAGATGGTGTTTTGAAAAAATAAAATTTACAAGTCTTTAATGAGACTAACTCAGAAAAAAAGAGAGATGACTCAATAAAATAAAATTAGAAATGAAATAGGAGACATTAAAACTGATACTACAGATATATAAAGGATTTTGAGACATACCTCTGAATAATTGTATGTCAACAGACTCGATAATCTAGGGGAAAAATGGGTAAATTTCTATAAACATACAACCTCTTGAGTTTGAATCAGGAAGAAATAGAAAACCTGAACAGAATCATTATAAGTAAGGATTGAGTCAGCGATCAAAAACCTCCCAGCAAGGAAAAGCCCAGGACCAGATGGTTTCACTGATGAATTCTACCAGATATTTAAAGAATTACACAATTCCTATCAAACCCTTCCAAAAAATTCAAGAGGAGGGAACACTCTCAAACTCATTTTACAACTCAAATTCATTTTACAAGGATGGCATCACCATGATACCAAAGCTAGATTAGGACACTACAAGGAAAGAAAATTACAGACCAATATCCTTAAAAAATATAGATGCAAAAATTCTCCACAAAATATGGAAAAAAACAAAATTAACAGCACATTAAAAGGGTCACACACCATGATCAAGTGGAGTTTATCCCTGGATGCAAACATGATTCAACATATGCAAATCATTGAACATGACACACATTCATAGAAAGAAAAGTAAAAATCATACATACGGTCATCTCAGTAGATACAGAAAAAGTATTTGGCAAAATACAACATTCTTTGGAGATAACAATTCTCATCAAAGTGGTATAGAGGGAACACATATCAACACAATACAGGCCATGTATGACAAGCCCAAAACTAATATCATCCTCAATGGTGAAGTGTTGAAATCTTTCCTTGTAAAAGCTGGTACAAGATAAGATGAGATAACTCACATCACTCTAATACAACATAGTACTAGAAGCCCTAGCCAGAGCAATCAGGCAAGAAAAAGAAATAAAATGCATTCAAGTGGAAAGTAAAGTGTCTTTGTTTGCAGATGATATAATCTTTTATACAGAAAATCCTAAAGAATGCAACAAAACACTGCTCCAATGAACCAGCAACTTCTGAAAATCAACAAACAAAATGGTTATGCTTCTATACTTTAATGGCAAAATATCTAAAAAAAAAAAAAATAATCCCATTCACAGTCACATTAAAAACAGTAAAATACTGGGACGCCTGTGTGGCTCAGTTTAGCATCAGACTCTTGATTTTGGATCAGGTCATGGTCTCATGGGTTCATGAGTTTGAGTCATGCATGGGCTCTGTGATGACAGTGGGGAGCTTGCTTGAGATTCTCCCTCTTTCTTTGCCCCTCCCCTGCTTACACTTTCTGTCTTTCTCAAAATAAATACATAAACTTTTTTAAAAATACTAAATATTATTTAGTAATAAATAAATGTGGAATTAATTTAACCACAGAAGTAAAAGATCTCTACACTGAAAACTATAAAACTCTGATGGAAGAAATTAAAGAAGACATAAATAAATGGAAAGATAGCCTGCATTCATGGATTGGAAGAATTAGTACTGTTAAAAATGTTTATATTACCCAAAGCAATCCATAGATTGAATACAGTCACTTTCAATACTTTAATCACATGTTTCTCTCAGAAATAGAAAAGAATCCTAAAATTTTTATAGAGTCACAAAAGAGCCTAATAGCCAAAGCAATCCTGAGAAGGAATAAAACCAGAAGAATCATGCTTCCTGATTTCTAACTATACTACAAAGCTATAATAAAACAATATGGTACTGGTGTAAAAATAGACACATAGAACAATAGAACATAATTGAGAGCCCAGTAATAAAGTCTTGCATATGTGGTCAACTAATATTTGACAAAGGAGCTAAGAATACTCAATGAAATTGGATCCGTCTGTCACACCACTCAAAAATTAACTTGAAATGGATTATAGATTTAAACATAAGGCTAAAAACTGTAAAACTCCTAGAAGAAAACATAAGGGAAAAGTTTGTTGGCACTGGTCTTGCAGCAGTTTCCTGGATACGACACCCAAAGTGCAAGTAATGGACCACATCAAGCTAAAAGGCTTCTATGCAGACAAAGAAATCGTCAACAAAATAAAAAGGCAATGTTTGGAATGGGAGAGGATATCTGTAAGTCATATATCTGATAAGGAATTAATATCTAAAACATATAGGGCGCCTGGGTGGCTCAGTCGGTTAAGCGTCCGACTTCGGCTCAGGTCATGATCTGGCGGTTCGTGAGTTCAAGCCCCACGTCAGGCTCTGTGCTGATGGCTCAGAGCCTGGAGCCTGTTTCAGATTCTGTGTCTCCCTCTCTCTCTGACCCTCCCTCGTTCATGCTCTGTCTCTCTCTGTCTCAAAAATAAATAAACATTAAAAAAAAATTTTTAAAAAATATCTAAAACATATAAAGAACTCATCATCCAAATTAATGGCAAAAAGAAAAAAGAAAAAAGAGAACAAACAAAACAAAACCCACAAATAATCCAATTAGAAAATGGGCAGAGGAACTGGATTGTCTAGTTTCCAAAGAAGACATTCAAGTGGCCAACATGTACATGAAAAGGTACTCAACATCACTAGATATTAAGGTAATACAAATAAAAATTACAATGAGATTTCACCTCACACTTGTTAAAATGGCTATTATCAAAAAGACAAGAAATAACAAATGATGAGGATATGGAGAAAGGGGAACCTTCATGCATTGTCGGCAGGAATGCAAACTGGTGCAGCCACTGTGGAAAACAGTATGGAGATGCCTCAAAAAATTAAAAATAGGTGATCCACAATCCCAATTCTGAGTATATATTTAAAGGAATTGAATGGAATATTATTCAGTGCTGAGAAACAAGGAAATACTGCCAATTGGAGCAACTTGATGAATCTTGGGGGCATAATGCTAAGTGAAATAATCCTGACAGAATAATATATACTCTATGATATCACTTTAGGTATGGAAGTGGACTCTAAAAGAGATGAACTCTGAAAAATTGAGTATAGTGACGGTTACCAAGGACTGGGGAGCTGGGAATATGATGAGATACTGGTCAAGGGTATAAATTTCCAGTTACAAAATTACCAAATTCTGGTGTTCTAACGTCCAGCATAGTCATTATAACTAATAATACTGTATTATATAGTTGACTGTTATTAAGAGACTAGAACTTAAATATTCTCATCAATAAAAAATGGCAATTATGTTGCAGATGGAGGTTTAGTTAATGGTATGATGGTAATCATTTTACAATATATAAGTATATTACATCAACATGTTGTACACCATAAATCTACACACTGTTATATGTCACTTATATCTCAATAAAACTGGGAAAAGTAAAATATAATACAAAAAATAAATTCAAAGAATGTAAGCCCACCTTGATTCCAAGAACACACACTCATATATTTCACCATTAGCTATCTTCAGATTGTATCGAATGAAATCAAATGATGCTTCCCATGGGATTTTGAAAGCATAATGTCAAATCAACATCTGGACACTGGATTACATATCAAACCAATCTGGAGCACATGTGTCTTGGATAAAAGATAAACAGACTAGTATTCGCTGCCATTTATTGACCATATATTATATGCCATACATTTTATATTCATAATCGTTTTTATTCTCATAATAATCCTGAGAGGTAAGTAATGTTGTCCTCAAATGCTGAAGCTTAGAGAATTTCAGTGACTTGCTCAATTTCACATTCTATTAAGTGGCAGAACCCAGGAAGTTCTGACTCCAGAGTACTTGCTCTTCACACCACATTACACAGCTAGTAATGAGGAAAACACAATTAGAAAAGTCTCTAATCTGCTATTTGCGTTTATCTTGTTGTGGTCTTTTTTCTCCTTTCTCTTAGGGAAAAATGTCTACTTTCCTTAAAATTAATAACATCTATAAACAAGTGACAGAGTAAGCACATTTGACAAGTGTATTTAAATCTGAAATGTTTATTTTCTAAGGAGTGACTTAGAATGAGTCCATTCATTTGATACCTATACAATATTTTACTGATATTTACAATCAGGACAATTATTTATTACACACACAAAATTAGGCTTCTATCTGTAAGCAAGGCAGAGAATTTTCAGCAAACTGACAAGTGATTATATTTTGCAATAAGAAAACCCTTTGGGGTCCTATAGAACACTCTTTAATTGTTTCTCTACTATTTTACTTAAAATATCCTATCTTGAATTATAATGATGTGTGTGAAAGTCATTTAAAAAGCTTATTAGATTTGTGATGATAAGGCCCACAGTCTGCTCACTTTTGTATACCCTAGAGTATCCAGTCCTTTGCTCTTATGAAAGAGGGTGGGTATTGGGGTGGTTCCCAAAAGTTAGGCATCATCTGAGAGGCAGACAGATGGAAGAGGATTTCTCACAGTAGAGACTAATGTTAACATAGGTGATCTCATGGGAAGTTGAATGACATGCCAGGACAGTGTGGGTAAACCTGTCTGCTGGAAGCTGAGGATGTGTCATCTGGGATAATTGTAGAGCTATGGACAGAGCCCATCATGTCTGTCAGTATATGCTGTGCATGGAAATGGAAATGTCATGATCATATAGGTGATCTTTGAGATGTAACCAGAATAATAGTGAGCAGTTCAACAGGGAAACCTGTTCAATCAAGTTCTTATGGAGGGGTTCAAAAAAATCAATGTGGATTATTGACCAACATTTCCTGGTTGATCTCAAAGAAAATTCAGGGTTTGGGAGGGTAATGCTGAGCATCTTGCATTCTGGTGAAGACCTTTAAGTTTTTAATTTTTTTTTATGTTTATTTTTAAGAGAGAGAGAGAGACAGAGAGAGACAGAGAGACAGAGAGACAGAGCACAAGCTGGGGAGGGGCAGAGAGAGAGGGAGACACAGAATCTGAAGGCTCCAGGCTCCGAAATGTCAGGACAGAGCCCGAGGCAGGGCTCAAACCCATGGATCGTGAGACCATGAGCCAAAGTCAGATGCTCAACCAACTGAACAGTGAAGACCTTTTACATGTCTTTTTGATTGTTTATAAACGAGAAAACTGTGAAATATGGACTGGCTCATTCAGAAGCACTGTGATAAAGCCATTAATACATTTAAATGTGGTTTGAACATCTGTTATATGAATTACACCCATGCAAACAGCAGCTCAGGGGCTTCAACTGAGGGTGGTGAGGCTCAGAGAGGGGAAACCAAACTGGTCCCTGGATATGCTGGGCACATTCCTGGTGTCCAGAGAGATTTTAATTTTTTTTTCTTTAAAAGGGATCTGTAGGGGGTCACCTGGGTGGCTCAGTCGGTTAAGCATCTGATTTTGGCTCAGGTCACAGTCTCACAGTTCGTGGGTTCAAGCCCTGCATTTGGCTCTGTGCTGACAGTTCAGAGCCAGGAGCCTGTTTCAGATTCTGTGTGTGTGTGTGTGTGTCTCTCTCTCTGACCCTCTCCCAGTCACACTCTGTCTCTCTCTGTCTCTCAAAAATGAATAAACATTAAAAAAATTTTTAAGGGATCTTTCAGTCCTAATATGATCATTATTCTAAAGACTTTGATTCACTCCTTCACTCAGTAGGTAATCAGTAGGTAATCAGAAACCACCACTAGGGCTGCGACAGGACTTCCCTCAGTCACTTTTGCAATCATGAGCTTTATTCCCTCCATACAAAAAAAAAAAAAAAAATTAAACATTCTATTTTACAACTACATTGGTATAAAATAAACATAATCCAGGCTGGATTCATTATTATATACCCATTACTATTATATTAATTTTTGTCTTTAGATTTTAGATAAATTAAAATGAAAATATTGTTGTGGCCCCTAAAATGAATGGATGGCCCAAAGCACTGTGCCCTGTGCCTAACGGAGAGGTTGGCCCCAGCCACATTTTTGTTCTCCGTGCTATGCATGAGATCCAGTCTCTTGTGCACTTAGGAGATGAATGGTAATACTTAACCAGAAGGGCTTATTTCTCATGGTCATGCATATTTATTTTAGCAGCTAGGTCATGTGAAAGTGGGATCCACTCTTTCTATGGATCTGTGGATGATTTCCTCCTATCTGCCCAGCTATGTTCCTTTTTATGGACAGCAGTGAGTCCGTGAAGGGAAAATCAGGGTCAGGATTAGACCACTTGCTCCCATTTCTCTAGTAGTTAGATGGTCAAGAAGATACAAGGGGTGACAAGGACCAAAGAAGGTCTCTGCATTCCCTTGTGACATCCATTCTGCCCCAAGGCTGATTTCCTCAGTGGGCAGAAACCAGTGTCAAGGCACAGAGGTGACTGTTTTTGGGGGGACTCATTTGTACTACCCAAGTCCACAGGCAGCTAATGCATGAACCAGACTCTGTCACTCTACCAAATTGCGCTCTTTATCTTCGTCATGACACTTGTCATTAGCTGACATTATTGCACTTATTTCTGTATTAGCTCTTGTGTTTCTGCCAACTAGAATGTGACCTTCTGAAGAATCTTCTGTTCCTACCATCTAAAATAATGCCTCAAAAATAATAGGCAACTGATTATTATTTATCAACTATCTTATTCAGATATTAGTGTCTGAAACTGTTGAAGAACGCTTTGAGGAAATTTATACATCTCATTTTGTGTTAATCAGGGCTTTGTCAAAATACAGGTTTTCTCTGAGATCCCCTCAAACACACTCTTTCTGAAGCACTGGGATATCTCACAGATTCTAGACATTTCAGGTTAAGACCCTTAATCATGATGCACCTTGACAAGTGATGAGTGTCAGGGTTCTTGAAGTGGCATCATCAGAGATCAGCTGTCCCAAGTTTGGGCAAGGTCAAGACTTGTAAAGAGGTGATATTCTGTGAGAACAGCAAAACATCAATTGCAGGCACAGAAGAGAGGCATGGTGTGAGAGCCTTTGGGGGGATATTTGTGGTCTCCAAAAAATCTTTCTCCGTACATTAGGGTTTCTGCTGGCAGACCAATGCCATCTGAGAACATGAGTGGGCTGGCCCAGGCTTAACCTCAGTGGGACAGAGCAGGACAGGAGAGGCCAGGACAGGTTTGCTAATGTGGGCAACATCTGAAAAGACAGTGCCAGTGGTAGATTCTGGATATGTACCTGAACCAAAGGCAGTAACAACAGACAGGAGGTAGAGCTTTCTGAGCAGAAAGAAGACTCAGCACTAGTAACCTGACATCTTGAGAGCAGCAGGCCAGGCATAAAAAATACGCATGACCTAGATGAACAAATAAACACCAAGAAGGAAGCATGTCAGCCCTTAGAATTAACAATAAAACATAGCAAACAAATTAAAACAAGTGAAACAAAACCCAAAGATCAGATATCCCAACTAGAAATGACTGGTTTCTAGTTGAGTAGGGAATTCTCAAGGCTAACATGGAATTGATAGAGATGACACAGCCACTTTTGTTGGCATGGCCTCTTTAGGACAAGATGTCTCTGTTGTAGAAGGCAAGTGACCTTATCTTTCTGCATAGACCAGACTGGAGAGCCCATGTTTGTGTAGTCCCCTTCCCTGGCTTCCCTAAAGCCTTGTGCTCACCGCTATTACAATATAATAACCTAGAGTGTGTTGGCTTCTTTACTTTTCTTCTTGAGATCTCGAAGTATGGGTTGGCTCAGGGAAGAGGGCAGAGGTATATGTACCCACATGGTGCAAATGCTTTCCTGTAGATGGTTGTTCTCTCCAGGTGTTTCAAGGAAACCATTTTTGGCTGTCCCCACCATTGGCAGGGTGGTTCCTCACCCTTTTGGCATACTCATCTGCCTCCGCTAATAGCCGTTTACCCAGTGAAGGCAGTTTTCCTTCTGTTACGGGGCCCCCAAGACCAGGTTCTTGAGTCTCAGTGTCATAAAAATGAACAGTGAACTTGAGAGAAAGAAAGCAGGTGGAGTTTATTAGAGATAGCTTGTGTACAAGGGAGCCAGCAAGAAAGAGGAATGTCACTCCCAGAAGGGGTAGCATGCAAGGCTTATAAAGACACTTTTCCAAGGAGTGATGGGCAGGGAGTAGAGAAGCATCCTTTAGTCCTACTGTCATTATCTTGTGATTGTTACTCTTAGTGGACACAAGACAGTAACAGGATGCCTTTCTCCACAGTTGACATTCTTTTAGGGCTCCTGGAAAATAGGAGTACTTGTGCACACAGGCTTTAAATTGTTACTTCTAATTTTTCCCAGACAACCAATACTCCCTGATGGCTGTTACCTATCATTTCTTCTCTTTCCCAGAAGGATGTATTTGTCTCGTTGTGTATGGAAACTTTTAACCCTTGCCTTAGGCCAGTGGCTTTACAGGAGTTAAGATCTTGTTTTCCCCATACTGTTCTCACATCTGCCCCCCATCCAGTCTTTTATAATTCATTCACAGCCTCCATTCTTTTGTTTGTCTGTTTACCATAAACATTTTGTCAAGATTTTGGGAGGCAGCCTAGGATGGTGATATGATCTTGAACAGACCTGGTTTGAATCCTGTTTGGGCCAGTAAGCTATGGAGGCTTAAGGAAATCACTTACCCTTCTCGAAGTATCAGCTTCCTTTCCATGAAGCCAATACTTGTCTTTCTCCTTCCCTATCACCATCCTCTCACCCCAGGATGGCAGCCCAAGCCAATATGGGTTATGGACAAATATCAAATACACTTAAAAAAATTTTTTTAACCTTTATTTATTTTTGAGACAGAGACAGAGCATGAATGGGGGAGGGTCAGAGAGAGGGAGACACAGAATCTGAAACAGGCTCCAGGCTCTGAGCTGTCAGCACAGAGCCCGACACGGGGCTCGAACTCACGGACTGAGAGATCATGACCTGAGCCGAAGTCGGACGCTTAACCGACTGAGCCACCCAGATGCCCCTCAAATACACTTTAAAACTATGGAGAGCAATAAAGAAATCGAAGGAAACATGCTTCAATTTTTTAAAGAAAACTTTCAAATAAGCAACGCAAAATAGCAGTAGTTCCAATTGAACGAAATGCGCATCATCTCAAGGTGACTCAAGGAATGGAGCAACATCTCTTTGGTGATGAAAAATGGAACCCATTTGTTTAAAAAAAGAGAGAGAGAGAGGTGGGGTGGGGGAGAGAAAAATCAGTCACGCTACTTTATAGGATGCCTCATACATTTTCTGTTTCAAATCTCACTTAATAGTAACAGATAAATGTTTCTTTGCAGCTCTTCAAAAAAAACTGTTTTGCATTTAAATGCTGCATGTTTAGCTCAACCAAGTTTTCCACTAGAATAGATAGTTTTTTAAAATATACTGTGGATGAAAATGGTGATTATACTGTCCAGAGTTTGACATAAATCCACTTACAAAATTTGGGACAAAATAATACAGTTAAATTTTTCTTTCAAATCATAAAGTGGGACAAACTGCTCAGAATTAGCTTCATGTTTAGAATGAAACTTTTAGCCACAAAGTACACATACATTTGCATTTGCAGCCTGATCAGGATTTGCCTCTATGCCACCCTTGTTTCTTTGTTCCCCTAGAGATCCTTGAATTGCTGGGGAAAAAAAAAAAAAAAAACATAATGAAAGAACTTTGGGACTGATTTCTTTGCAGTCATGAGTACATTGCTTCACAAACCTCCCAGTGACCTGCCGTCTTCTCTGTCAGGATTGATCACCTCAAAGGAAGCTGGAGACTGGAGTCCAGAGAGCACATATACCATTCACAAAAATAGGTCTTGAAGCAGTAGCAATTTCCCATGTTTTTAATTTTTGTGTATGAGTAATGCATTTACATGATTTAGACACCAAAAAATTAGAAGAAGCAGGTTCTTGGGTGGTTCAGTCAGTCAGTTAGGCATCTGACTTCAGCTTAGGTCATGATCTCATGGTTCATGAGTTTGAGCCCCATGTTGAGCTCTGTGCTGACAGCTCAGAGCCTGGAGCCTGCTTCAGATTCTGTGTCTCCTCTTTCTCTGCCCCTCCCTCACTTGTTCTCTCTCTCTCTCTCTCTCTCTCTCTCTCTCTCAAAAATAAATAAACATTAAAAAAATTGTAAGAAGAAAGACAATAAAAAGCTCCTTTCCTACCCTCTGCATGTTCCATATCTGTTCTGTCTCTAGCACCCACATCAGGTAACTACTGTTCACAGTTTCTTGTTTATCTTTCTGGTGGAATTGTATGTACATGCAAGCCTTTCCAGGTATTCACATACACATATACATGCACACCCTCATAGACATGTGTAAGTACATATAATTAGTTTTCTTTTGCTGCTATATTGATGGTTTAAAACAATCACATGTATTCCCTCACAGTGTTAGTGGGTCGGGAGCCTGGACATGGCTGACCGGGTTCTCTACTTAGGGTCTCACAAGGCTGTAGTTAAGGTATCAGCCAGACTGTGTTGGGAGCTTGGGGTCCTTCTCTGAGCATGGTTGTTGGTAAAATTTAGTTCCTTGTCCTTCTGTAAGCCTTAGCTCCTAGAGGTTGTATGAAGCCCCAGCACAAGATTCTGTCTGTAGGCAGTTCAGGTCATGACAGCTTGTGACTACAAAGCCATCAAGGAATTCTTAGGAGGGCCCAGTCTTTCTTTTGAGTATTCTGCCTGATTAATTCAGACCCAACTGGGATATCTTCCCTTTTGATGGACTCATAATCAACAGATTTGAGGCTTGTGGTTTCTGCTTTGATAGACAAAAAACTTGGAAATCACTTATATTTTCACAAAAACAACTGAGAAATATGAACAAACCAAATTAACACTTTTATTAGATCAATCAGAGAGTTGAGATTACAGAGCAAACTGCCACCCAAAAAATTGGGGAAACAGATTACAGTGAATCACAGCTTGCTGGGAGCAGAAACCTGGGGTGGGGTGGGGCAATATAAACTGAAAGTAAGCATGAGAGGAATAATAATGAAAGTCCAAGATGGCAGCTACCATCACCTCCTCCCATGGACACACAAAATCTACAGCTATATATGGATCATTTCTTTCTGATAAATATCTGAACACAAGTTGAACTACCTTTTCACAACAAATAATAAAAGAAGCATGTCAAGATGGGCAAGTGAGGCAGAAACATGTCCTCACAAAAATAACCTCACTGTCTGCATAGTGACACATAATAGGGAGATTTCTCACCAGTTTGGCACTTACTTCTCCTAGAGGGGCTGAGGCGTTGGTGGTGTACATCAGGCACCTAGGCCCCTGGGATCTGCACTGGAGAGACAAACCCCCAGAACATGTGGCTTGTAAAAACAATGGAATTGCTGTCCAGGGATCCCAAAGTGCTAGAGGTTACTGAGATTCCCCTCTTGGAGGACTCATGTGTGGTCTCAATTACACTGAGGCCCAGCAAAGAAACAGCAGTTTAAATTTTCTGGACTGTAGGTGAGGGAAATTCATTTGTTAATCTGAGGACATCAGCTGGAGGGGCAGGGGCAGTTGAAATGCTCCCCAGAAATGATGGCATGGACAGATACCATTGTTACAAGTTCCACATAGCCTGATAGCACAAGCTGGCAAACTTGGACATGGACCTGGAATTTGCTCACTCCTTGGCTAAAGTCTGCAAGCTCAGACAGTTGTGACACTTCCCTGCCCCCAGCAGGGGCTAGCACATATGAGTAGTAGCAGCATTCTCCCACTCCCAGCCTAAAGCTGGTACTTGAGCACAGACAAGGCATTCTCCCACTGCATTTCTGATGCTTGTGGGCTGCACCATCATGGCCTTTCCCCACTGTATCTCTGAAGTTGGCAAGTGTGCCTCGCCCCATCCACTCTCCAGCTGCCTTGCTAAATTCAGTAACAGTGCACAACCCACGTAGAGGATGCCTCTTGATCTCCTGACCCTGGTGACAAAGGGGACTAGCATTCCAGAGCTCCACAGGACTGTAACAATTGGAAAACCAGTTGTTGATAGGCCACTACCACCAGGGCACTGCATAAACAAACTAAAACACAACTTCTGTCTTCCTTTGCAAAAGGTCTATTTACTTAGCCTAGAACTTCAGCCTGAGGGACAGCCTTCAGTTTCCCACACATGTAGAGGCTGAAGAGGTGCTCCCATGGAATGTAAGCAGGGAAACACCATAGCTGTGCACTCCCTTGGCCTCACTACATCTTGATGAGACTTCCCCAAAAGAAGCTTATACACTTGTCTGGAGCACTGATTTTTGCAACTGTCACCGAGGAGAAACCTCCAAATCACCTTGTCTGAATGCCAGCAGGGATTGTAATTGCAGCCCCACAGGACTGTATATATTTGCATATATTAAAAGCTGCTGCCTGAGGGTCTGACTTCCAATCAGCCTGAAACTAGGAGCTAAATGAGATTTCTCTCCTTGGATCATTGACAGGTCTTGGCACACCCTAAACAATGGAGGTATATTAAGAATAAATCGGGTGGTTTAGACAATCAGAATGGGTCAAGAGACAACCAAGAGCTAGGGAAAGGTTGAATGAGAAGGATCATCATCTACACAGGCCTGTTCCTTCAAGACAGAGAGGTAGTTGTTTTCAATTAATACATAAAAACATAGAAAGTCATGCAAAGTAAAAACATAGATAATCTGTTTCAAATGAAAGAACAAAACAAAACTCAGACAAATACCTTAATGATACAGAGATAATGTATCTGATAAAAATTCAAAGTAATGGTCATAAAGATGTTAACTGAACTTGAGAAAAGAATGAATAGACACAGTGAGAACTTCAACAAAGACGTAGAAAATATAAGAAAATATAAGAAACTACCAAACAGAGGCTCCTGGGTGGCTCAGTCTGTTGAGTGTCCAACTCTTGATTTTGGCTCAGCTCATGATCCTAGAGTCATGGGATCAAGCCCTGCATTGGGCTCTGCACTGAGTGTGGAGCCTGCTTAAGATTCTCTCTCCCTCTCTCTCTCTCTTTCTCTCCTCCCCGCTCTCTCTGTCCCTCTCCTCTCTTCCCCCTCCTCCTCTCAAATAAAAAAAGAAGGAAGGAAAGAAAGAAAGAAACTACCAAACGTAAGTCATAGAACTGAAGAATACAATAACTGAACTAAAAAATACACAAGAAGGGTTCCACAGCAGACTGGATGAAGCAGAAAAACAGATCAGCGAGCTGGAAGATAAAACAATGGAATTCACACAGACAGAGCAGCAAAAAGAAAAAATAATTTGCAAAAGTGAAGATAACTTAAAAGGCTTATGGGACAACATCAAGTGTAATAACACTTGCATTATAGGGGTTCCAGAAGGAGAAGAGAGAGAAAAAGGGGAGAAAACTTATTTGAAGAAATAATGGCTGAAAAGTCCCTAACCTGGGGAAGGAAACAGACACCCAGTCCTGGAAACCCAGAGAGTTCCAAATAAGAACCCAAAGAACACCACACCAAGATACATAGTAATTGAAATGTTGGAAGTTAAAGAAAAAGAGAGAATCTTAAAAGCAGCAAGAGAAAAACAAATTGTTACATACATTTAGAAAATAAATAAGGAGACATTTGCTTTAAATGACACAGTAGACCAAATGTTCCTAGTATATATGTATAGAACTTTCCATAACATTCTATCCAAAAGCAGCAAATTATACATTCTTCTCAAGTGCACGTGGAACACTCTGTGGGATAGATCAAATGTTAGTACACAAAAACAAGTCTCAATAAATTCAAGAAGATAGAAATCGTACCAAGAAGCATCTTTTCTGAGTATAATGGTATGAAACTGGAAATTAATTACAAGAAGAAAATAGGGAAAAATTACAAATACATGGAAATTAAATACATGTTATTGACCTACTATTTGGTCATAGAATAAATCATAGAAAAAAGTATGTACAATACCTACACAGAAATACGACACACCGAAATTTATGGGATGCAGCAAAAGTGGTCTTAAGAGGGAAGTTCATATCAATACAGGCCTGTCTCAAGTCAAAGAAATCTCAAAGACACAATTTAACTTTACACCTAAAGGAACTAGAAAAAGAACATATGAAGCCCATGGTGAGTAGAAGGAAGAAATAAATTCAGAGAAGAACTAAACGAAATAAAGACTAAAACAACAAAAGAAAGGTCAGTGATGGGGCACCTGGGTGGTTCAGTTGATTAAATGTCTGACTCGATTTTGGCTCAGGTCATGATCTCACGGTTCATGAGTTTGAGCCACACATCGGGATCTGCACTGACAATGTGGAGCCTGCTTGGGATTCTGTGTCTCCTGTCTCCCTCTCTCTGTGCCCTTCCCCTGCTCACTCTCTCTCGCTCTTTCCCAAAACTAAATAAATAAACATTAAAAGGGAAAAAAAAATAAAGGTCAGTGAAACTAAGAGCTGATTCTTTCAAGAGATAAACAGGGGCACCTGGGTGGCTCTGTTGGTTAAGCAGCTGACTCATGATCTCTGCTCAGGTCTTGATCTCCAGGTCATGAGTTCAAGCCCTGCACTGGGCTCCATGCGGGGTGTGGAGCCTACCAAATAAATAAATAAAAATAAAAGGCAGGCAAAATTGAAAAAAAAATTTTTCTAGACTCACAAAAGAAGTGAGGGGAGAAACATAGGGGGCTCAAAGAAATAAAAATCAGAAGTGAAAGAGAAGTTACTACTGATAACAACAGAAATACAAAAGACTATAAGACTACTATAAACAATTTAACATCAACAAATTGTACAACCTAGAAGAATTGAATAAATTCCTGGAAATATAAAATCTTCCACAACTAAATGATGAAGAAATAGAACATCTGAATGTATCAATTACTAGTAAGGAGATTAAATGGGTAATCAAAAACCTCCACAACACACAGAAGTCTGGGACCATGTTGTTTCACTGGTGAATTTTACTAAATATTCAAAGAAAATATAATAGTTATTTTTTTCAAACTCTTCCAATAAACTGAAGAGGAGGGAAACCTTTCAAAATCATTTTACAAGGCCAACATTATCCTGATACCAAAACTGAGCAAGGATATCACATAAAAGAAAATTACAGGCCAATATCCCTAATAAATAGAGATATAAAATCCTCAACAAAATATTATTAAAATGAATTCAACAATACATTAAAAGAATAATACACCATGATCAAATGTGATTTATTCCAGAGATGCAAAAATGGTTCAACATTCATAAATCAATCAACATGATATACCACATTAACAAAATGAAAAATAAAAACCATATGATCATCTCAAGAGATGCAGAAAAAGCATTTAACAAAATTCAACACGAATTTATGATAAAAACTCTCGAAAAGGTGGGTGTAGAGGGAAAGTAACTCAATATAATAAAAATCACATATGACAAAACCACAGCTAGCATCTTATTCAATGGTGAAAAGCTGAAAGTTTTTCCTATAAGATCAGGAATGGCAAAGATCCCTACTGTCCCCACCTTTATTCAATACAGTATTGGAAGTTTTAGTCACAGCAATCAGGCAAGAAAAAGAAATAAAAGTCACCAAATGGAAAAAAAAAATAAATAAAACTGCCATTATTTGCAGATGACATGATACTAAATAGAGAAAATCATAGGGAGTGCCTGGGTGGTTCAGTTGCTTGAGTCCAACTTCAGGTCAGGTCATGACCTCACAGTTTGTGAGTTCGAGCCCTGCATCAGGCTCTGTGCTGACAGCTCAGAGCCTGGAGCCTGCTTTGGATTCTGTGGTCTCTGTCTCTCTCTGCCCCTCCCTGGCACGTGCTCTGTCTGTCTCACTCTCTCTCTCTCTCTCAAAAAAAAAAAAAAAAAAAAGAAAAAAAAGAAAAAAAAGAAAAAAGAAAGAAAATCACAAAGATTCCATTAAAAAACCTGTTAGAACTAATAAATAAATAAATTCAGTAAATTTGCAGGATATAAAATTAATATGCAGAAATCTGTTGTGTGTCTATACACTATTAATGATCAGAAAGAGAAATGAAGAAACTAATTCCACTTACAATCATATCAAAAAGAATGAAATAACAAAGAATATATTTCTATTTATTTAAAAATAATATGATTATCTCAATAGATGCAGAAAAGAATTAAAAGCAGTGAAAACTGGGGGTGCCTGGGTGGCTCAGTTGGTTGAGCGCCCGACTTCAGCTCAGGTTATGATCTTGTGGTTTGTGGGTTTGAGCCCTGCGTCCGGCTCTGTGCAGACAGTTCAGAGACTGGAGTCTGCTTCATATTCTCTGTCTCCCATCTCTCTGCCCCTCCCATGCTCATGCTCTGTCTCTCAATAATAAATAAATATTAAAAAAAATTTTAAAAATTTAAAAAAAGCAGTGAAAACTGTATGACGTTCATGATGGAAATTGGACACGAATAAATGGAAATATATTTTGCACTCATGGACTGGAAGAATTAACATTGCTAAAATGTCCATACTACCCAAAGCTGTCTACAGATTCAATGTAATCCCTACTAAAATACCAATGGCATTTTTCTCAGAACTATAACAGATAATCTTAAAATTTATGTGGAGCCACAAAGACCCCAAATAGCCAAAACTATCTTGAGAAAGAACAAAGTTGAAGGTATCATGCCCTCTGATTTCAATCTATACTACAAGGCTATAGTAAATAAAACTGCCCCAAGGCTCCAAACTCTTAGCACACGCTCCATTGTTTCAATAAACTTCACTTACAAAACAAAAATTCAAAGATAACATTATTAAGAATTTCAAGGGGTGCCTGGTGGCTAAGTCAGTTGTCAGACTCTTGATTTGGGCTCTGGTCATGATCTCACGGTCATAGACCAAGCCCTGTGTCAGGCTCTGTGCTGGGTGTGGAGTCTGCTTGAGATTCTCTCTCTCCCTGTTTCTCTGCTAATACCTCTCTCAAAAAAAATTTCAAGATGGTGACCATTAAAGCATTAAACTCAAGTGTGAGGCTCTTCTGAGTGTGGGAGTCAACGTTGGTCCCTGGTCCACAAAGCCAGCCCATAACGGAGTAGTGGTTTATAGAATGCTTCCCCAGAGCCTATTTTGGAAACTATGTCAAGGTGTTTTGAACTGTCACAATAATTTTGAAGTGTGATTGGCATTTTTTGTGTGGTGGAGTGCCAGAGATGCTAAACTTCCTGAATATTACATGATAAACATTCTTCCAAGCCCCCAAAGCATGAATGCCAATTGTCCCTAGACGGTCAAATAGATGAAAACCTACTTACAAGGATCTGAACCTAATTCTGTTTAAGATACATACTTAAAAAAATTTTTGCACTTTTAATATACTTTGGGTTTTCAAAGAGAGCAACTGCCAATTCAAGTTGTACTTGGTGTTGTTTGGAATTTCCTTGAGTTATTTATCATTTTGGAACATCATATCTCCAATGACACTGACCTTCACCACCTTTTCCTGTCATAATTGCAATGGTCATATAGACTTATACCTATGTGGACACAAGTATGCTTATTTATCCCTTTGGTCAAAATGTCAAATATAAAGAAAATTATTGACAATATTTAGTTCAGTATTTGTATTCTCACCATTACAATTTATTATAATTTGGTGTATACCTATGAGTCTTTCATTTGTCTTCAAATAGAATAGTGACTATGCATTTGTGTCTGAAATAAAAACAATTTTTAAATGTAAAATTTTATCACAGTGTGGACATAATACTGATGCACATTTTCTTTTGAACTTTTATGTGGAGGTAGATTATCGTCTATGAATTTCATTTCAGGATAGGTTAGCCCGTCACACACACAGCATCTGTGTCTTCATTTTGACTTTAGTGGTAAGGCTTCTAGTGTTTCCCTTTTAACAATGTGCTGACTTTTGGGATAAGATAGCTATATTTTATTTGTTTTGCTGAATAAAATCTCTTAAATCAAGAGTGTCTATTGAGTTTTGTCAAAGCCTTTTTTGACAGACTTCACAGATGGCTATACAATGTTTTTTCTTTATACCTAATTGATGTGCTGAATTATATTAATAAATTTTCCAGCGTCGAGCAAAATTTCCTGGTTTCTCTGGTAAAACCCTATGTAGACATCCTTACTGGGTGAAAAACAATGCAAGGGAAGAAGTTGGGATGTTCACTGTCATCCCAGCACATCAGCCTCTAGAATGCAATTTTTGATTTGGCCAATTTACAAACACCAGCCAATCCCAAGATTTGGCTGTTAAATCTGCAAATGTTCCAGAGTTTGACTACACATGCTGGGATAATGACAGACCATATACTGACAAAAATGGTCTTGGAGAGAGTGAGAATGTCTCTATCCAATCCCCTTTCTAGGTCCCTAAGATATTGTCTCTGGGATTGGTTTCTCTGGGAGCATTTTTCTCCTTCTCCCTTTTCAGAACCCATCACTGTTTGCAACCTCCTTGCACACTCCAAACAATTTGGCCAGGCTGGAGGCACTTGTTCCTGTACACATGGCCTAGAACAGAAGACAGACAAGTCAATCAACCAGATGACTGGATGCAAACAGGCAGTATGTTTACAGAATGCCTTTCCAGGCAATACGTGATTTACATTCACAGCAGCCTCTGCATGGGTGCTATCCCTTTTCCCATGCTGCCCACCAAGCATCTGAGACTCAGGGTTCTTTTGAGCTCAAGACCATGGTCAACAAAAGGCAGAGCCAGGCCTGGGTCCTGGTACCTATCCCTCACTGAAGAAGCATTTCTGGAGTATACACATTGTTGCTGTCTAAGTGTACTTATGGCACCATATGTGCTCATATGGTAAGAATGGGGCTTGTTGAGTATGGGTCTTCTAGAAAGTGCAGGTGCCAGTGGCAGTGGGAAGGAAGACTGTGGGACTCTAGCTTGGGGGGAGCTGGCAGGGAGAATGTGGAGGATGCACTGTCTTTCTTTCCCAAGCCAGTGCTGCTTCTTGCCATTCTGTGGGTCCTGGGAAGCTTTCCACAAGCTTTCTCTCTCCATGTAGAAAGAAGGGAGTGAGGGAGAAAAGGGAGGAATGAATACATGCATTTAAACCTGTTACTATTTTGTTTTATTTTTAATATTTTATTTGGAAATAATTTCACAGAGGGGTGCCTGGGTGGCTTAGTTGGTTAAGCATCCAACTTCAGCTCAGGTCTTGATCTTGCTGTCTGTGTGTTCAAGCCCCGCATCAGGCTCTGTGCTGACAGCTCAGAGCCTGGAGCCTGCTTCAGATTCTGTGTTTCCCTCTCTCTTTCTCTCTCTGTCTCTCCCCCAATCGTACTTTGTCTCTCTCTCTGTCTCAAAAATAAACAAAATATTAAAAAAAATTTTAAAAAGAAATAATTTCTCAGAAAATTTATAAAATAATATAAGCAACACCATGACACAGGTTTACCTTTTGTTAATATTTTATTCTAGTTGCTTTATCATTCTCTCTTTCTCTGCATGCGTGTGTATATACTTATGTATGAATACATGCATAGAGACTCACAGAACGTTGTAAGAGCCATCCAAGTGCAAGTTATATAATGGCCATTCACATCTTAATATTTCTGCAGGTATTTTCTGCAAATAGAAATATTCTCTTGTGTAACTATAATACAGTTAACAACCTCAGTAAATTCCATACATTTAACACTGATATACCATTTTCATCTAATCTGTTGTTCATATTCCAATTTTGCCCATTGACCCAATAGTGACCTTCAGAACATTCTCTCTCTTTCCTTATCTCGGTTGTCATGTGTCTTTAGTCTCTTTAATATGGACTTCTCCCTCAGCCTTTCTTTTTTCTTTACAATATTGACCTTTTTGAAGAACCTCTGATGTTGTTTTTGTTAGAACATGCCTCATCTCAGGCTTGTCTGATATTTATCCCTCATCTGAGTCAGTCTGTGCATTGCAGACTGGTGATAAAAGCTTTTATCTGGTGATAAAAACTTCTTATTTACTTATTTTTTCTGAAAAAGCTCATCACATATTCAGTACTAACCTTCCTCTCTGGAAATATTATTGCAACAGCCACTTTCTTGGTTGGGAAATGTTTGTGTTATGCCACACTTATATCTGACTCATTCCTTCCAATGAAGGAAACTAGCCTTCATGCACTGTTGACTGGATGTACATTGGTACTGCCATTGTCGAAGACAGTAGGGAATTTTCTCAAAAAATTAAAAATAGAAATACCCTACGATCCAGTAATTCCACTACTGGGTATTTACTATACCCCTTAAATAAAAACACTAATTCCAAAAGATATATGCACACATATATTTGTTGCAGCATTATTTACAGTAGCCAAGATATGGGAGCAACCCATGTCTTGTGTCCATTGATAGATGAATGGGTAAAAAAGAGGAGGTATATATACACAATGAAATATTACTCAGCCATACACAAGGATGAGATCTTGACATTTGTGATGACATGAATAGATCTGGAGGGTACAATGTTAAGTGAAAGAAGTCAGAGAAAGGCAAATGCCATATGATTTCACTTACGTGTGGGATCTAAAAAAGCAAACAAATGAACAAAGAAACAACAAACAGACTCAAATACAGAGACCAAACTGAAGGTTGCCACAGGGGAGGTGGGTGGGAGAAGGGTGAAATAGATAAAGGTGATTAAGAGGTACAAACTTCCACTAATACAACAAATGATGCATGGGATGAAAAGGACAGCACAGGGGGTATTGCCAATAATATTGTAATAATGTTGTTTGGTGACAGATGGTGTCTACACTTATCTGATAAGCAGTGAGTAATGTATAGAATTGTTGAATCATTAAGTTGTACACCTGAAGCTAATACAATATTGTATGTTAATTATAGTTCATTTTAAAAATAAATAAACAAGTAAATAAAAATAAGGAAGGAAACCCATTCATTTGTAGTTACTAACATAGCAACTAGCTTCATTATTCCAAATTAGGCAATTCTCTTCATTTTGTACTTTGAAACAGCCAATATCCTCATGTCTCCAGGGTTCTGCCTCCTTCAAATTGCCCTGATGCAAGCCCACAGAACATAATCCTGTGTGGTACATGAGATTTGTATATCAGAAATGTCACTAACTCCAATACATAGAATTTGCTGGCTGGCACGGTTGATTATCAAAACAAAACAAACAACAAAGATGGTCCAACACGGAAAAGTAGACTTCTTATCATTATCTAAGAGTGGCACTTCAATTATTTTTTTTTTAATTTGCCCAGATATATTCATTTATCTCTTTAAGCACAGCAGTACTTCCTCATTCCCACAAGTGTTCATTTTGCACCAACTAGATCCAGTGGGGCACTGGACCATGCCCCAGAGATAGAAAAACTGAATCAGGCAGTCTATTTCCTAGGGGAGCATACTCTCTTTGAAGGAGACACCTATGTGAACCAGTCATAAGCTTCTCGGTGTTCCAACACTCTCTCTGTCCTGTGATTCTCTAATAAGACCTTTCTTCTCCCAAGCATCAGTCATCTGGCAAACCCATTAGATACTGACCAGTTCTCTCTGCTTGGACCATGCTTTCTTTGAATGCACACTTATCCTGGTCTAGCTAGCTTTCCTCCCTTGCTCTCCCATAGAACCCATGAGGTCCTCTATCTCAGCACCTACCTTCCTGTGTTTGTCTGTGTATCACCACTGACCCAAAATAAACAGAGAGAAATGTCCAGAGACAATTGTTCTTTTCAGTTTGCATCCCTTGTGCTGAGAGGGAGCACAACTAGAGCAGTGAATATTTGTTATATGGACAGTGCAAGGACAGATGAGGTAGGACATGATAGGAGTTTTGAAAGATCATGGAGGCAGTCAGAAAGAAAAGAGGGAAATATGGAAGGCAAATGCAGGAGGTTCAACTTTTTAGTAAATCCTACAACCCTTGTTTATAGTCATGGCTCTAAGATAGATAATCGTGCAGACCAGTTGTCTAAGTGGGCTCTCTGCTCATTCCAGGGATGTGTCACGCTTCAACACAGTTTAGAATCACCTCTGGGAGACTTGGGTTTAAGTCTTCAGCACATTTGTCTGAAAGTTCTTTATGCTGGCAAATCTGTTCTTTGAGGTTTGATTTAAAATTTGGACACAGGTCAAAGACATTTCAAGCAGAAACTATTTTACTGCAGAGTTCCTAATACTTAGAGTAGTGCCTGGCACACTGTAGGTGTTCAAAAATGTTTATTGGATATATGAATGAAAATATTCTTTTACTCCAAAATCAAGCTTGGCTAAAAATAATTATGCCATTTTTCTCATGTGACTCAGAGGCTTTATCTTAAGGCTGTTCCCATGGAAATTCCAAAACTGTTTGAGGAAAAATTGTAATATTTGACTAAGACTATAGCCACCTATGTCACTCCAAAGGACACTCAGGTAAATGATAATTGAAGAAACATTAGTCTGTATATTGTAGTTGTATATGTAAATATATGTTTAATATCCATTTTCAATGAACAAATGAATCACTCAGCACTAGGCCACTGAATGAGTAGGCTGAGAATTTCTGAGAGTCCAGACAGAGGTAGAGTGGCCTCCAACATATTTTCAGAAAATGGTTTGCTTTATGAAATTTTTGCAAGTTAATTTTTTTACAGAGAAGCATCTAGAAAACGGAGTAATAACACAGAGACAGGTAATGGTAAAAGGTAAAAATTCATAAGTGAGTATCATTCATAGACTTTTTCTCCTGCTCTGTCCAGGAGAAATATACAAACACCTTTTTTGATGTGAAGGACGAACCAGATTAATAATTGACTACATTTTTTTTTGATGGTGAAGATGCTAATTGTTCATGCTAAGTTATTACTGGTTGTAAAGAATGTTCGGACAAAATGCTCATAATCATCTTTTACTCCTAGATTTCTCTCAAAACCTATATCGAAGCCATTAGAAATTCTGTTAGTGCATTCTTAAATACAAATCAGACCATTTTAAACATAAATTCTAATCCATTAACACTGCCATCGGTTTCATGACCTGCTCTAGATGAAGCACTTTATAGAATTTTCTCTTTTTAAGCTTTATCGCATGACCTAGTATCATCTTTTTATTATGTCTTTGATAATCCTTATACCTCCTGTCATTTCCACTTTCAAATGATGTTTGTGCTTAGCAAGTATAAAATCAATTGCCTTTCTTATAGTAAAAAATTTGTTTTATCATAAGAATCCTCTCAGGTTGTTTTTAAAAGAT
The DNA here is from genome assembly GCF_028018385.1 of Neofelis nebulosa. Classification (NCBI taxonomy): domain Eukaryota; kingdom Metazoa; phylum Chordata; class Mammalia; order Carnivora; family Felidae; genus Neofelis; species Neofelis nebulosa. The sequence continues at coordinate 87,233,700 of NC_080790.1, forward strand.
ATCTTGAGTTTGAGAATTTGGAGGAAGAGAGACCCAAAGGACCAGAAAGGGGGAAGCCAAGGGCCAAGAAGCTAGAAAGACAGAGAGAGGCTGAGAGTGGTGGTAACCAGTGCCACTCCTGACATGGGGCAGATCGTGTCACCCTTCATGACAACACTACATTTCTATGAGTAATGCCTTTTCAGAACCTCTCAAAAAATATTAATTGTATTCTTAGGCATTCTTTGAGGAAATGGATAATTGGGGGCAATACAATATATGGAAAACCTAGGCTCTTTTAAGAAAGCAAGCAGCAGTTTGCAAAAGTAGGATAGGAGTTTCCAAAACCTGAACGGGAGGATTAGGATTTTTTTAGGACTTGGAACAGGTGATTTAGGGGTGAACAAGTGATCACATCTCATGAAGTCTAGATTTCCCAGGAATCTGGGGGCTTAGCTGACAGTCAAACTGCACAAATGTTTTGTTTTACCAAGTATTCAAGGAGCTGGACTCTCTGGTACCTTCAGAAATTTTTACTGAGCAGTAGAGTTTTAAATTTTTTAACTTATTTGTTCTCATTTATTTGTGAGAGAGAGAGAGAGAGAGAGAGAGGCAGAGCACAAGTACAGGAGGGGCAGAGAGAGGGAGACACAGATTCTGAAGTAGTCTCTAGGCCCTAAGCTGTCAGCACAGGGCCTGATGTGGGGCTAGAACTCATGAACCGCGAGATCATGACCTGAGCCAAAGTCGGTTGCTTAACCGACTGACCCACCCAGGCACCTCCCCTATTGTGTACTTATAACTTAAAGAAACTCACATTTAAAACTCTACCACTCAAGGGTGCCTGGGTGGCTCAGTCGGTTAAGCATCCTGCTTCAGCTCAGGTCATGATCTCATGGCTGGTGAGTTTGAGTCCTGCATCGGGCTCTGTGCTGACAGCTCAGAGCCTGGAGCCAGCTTCTGATCTGTGTCTCCCTCTCTCTCTGCCCCTCCCCCGTTCACACTCTGTCTCTCTCTCTGTGTGTGTGTCAAAAATGAATAAACACTAAAAAAAATAAGCGGGCTTGGGATTTGAAAGAACATCGGGACCCTTTAATCAAATGTTGCACGTCATGGTCTCAGGCTTTTCTTAGCTATAAAATGAGTTTGATGGGTTATTTAACCAAATAATAGAATAAAATAGGAAATGTCAGTACTCACATGGTAAGAGTAAATATTGTTTAAAGAAATTTTATTTCCTTTATGTACATGTGTTTATATATGTACATAGGTGCATATATATGTATATATGAGCTCAGCAAACCCTTTTTTGTTGTTGTTGGAAAAATGCCAAATATTAACATCAGTATATGGCTGAAAGAGGGAAAATTTGATGACACCATGAAACAATAAATTTCTAATATATAAAAAATAAATCTTAATTTAAAAAGATATTGTTTTCAGGGAGTCTGTTGGCTTTGTTGGTTAAGCACTCAACTCTTGATTTCAGCTCAGGTCATGATCTCATGAGAGTTCATGAGTCTGAGCTCCATGTAGGGCTCTGCGCTGACAGTGCAGAGCCTGCTTGGAATTCTCTCTCTCTTCCCCTCCCACACGTTTGCTCGCTCTCTCTCTCTCTCTCTCTCTCAGAATAAGTAAACTTTAAAGTATATATATTATTCTCTATGTTATTACAAACTTCAATGGCCATATTTTCTAAGCTGCACATTAGGTACAGGAAAGAATGTTGAGCATCACCCGTGTCTGGACTGGCCCTGAATTCACTAACTTGCACATTCGCAATACGGGAAAGGACTAACTTTAACTGAGGTTGCTGGACGGCAAGCTATTTTGGGGTACCATCATTTTTCCTAGCAGTCTATTCTTTTCTTTGCTTTCTTTATATTATTTGTGTTACATGTGTACCTCAACTGACTGACAGAATGCACCATGTCTAGGGCTCAAGGATGAGTCAACCTAGATACCGGGACAGTTTTGGAGTACAAATGAATGATACCACAATGCCAGTCCCACATCGAGGGAAAGGGTTTGGACTTTGCACCTCTGTGTCAGTCGGTGGTGGGCAGAAGGCTTGCCCCTTGGGTTGTGATATGGTGGCGCTGTGTGGTAGTAAGTGACTCTCCAGGAGAGGGTCTCCCGTTTGGACAAGTGCATTGTCAGAAGAAGAATTGGAGGCATCTGTGATTCCTTAGCCAGATAAAGAGGACTGAACAGGGCACTGGTGATGTCATGGCAATGTCCTCTCACCTTTAATTTATCTTCAGGCAGCTAGATTGTGAATCATGCTAGCTCCTTGTTTATTAGTCCCTGCACCAGCTCGATTTCTTCTTATGGCTGGGCACCAACCACTTCCCTGAACTTTCTGTGAGAGCTGTCTAATCATGTGCAGGATTATGGTATCTGTTGATGAGGTGCTATATTTTAATTAATGTAGCCCAAGAGCGCATTATCTTTTTTGGCAACACCTCACCAGTAAACACAACTTTTGTTTTCGTGTGCTGCCACAAAGCAATATTTGTCCCATCTTCCATTTCTAGAGTTATTTTGGGGACCCAAGTGCAAGTCCTGTCATCTTTTCTCTATTAAATTTCAACTTGTCAAATTTTGCTCTCATTTTATCCTGGGAGCCCTGATCCAATCAGCCAAAGCATTTGCTATCTTGTCGAGCTTTAAAAAAGACCAGGAATGCAATGATAATTTCCCTAAATTTTAATCCAAACCCTTCAGTCTTTTTCTATAGAAGCTTCTTTCCAGATTGATATCAGTCCTTAATCATTTTTATGGTTGCAAAGCCAACTGTCATTTACCCTATGCTGTCATTCAGCTTGTGTTATCTCAATTTCTCCTTAAAATGGCATAAGAGATCATTTCATATTAAATGCTGAACTAGAAATGTATAATGCCCAAAGTGTGTGTACAACCTACCTGCTTAAAAATACCGATAAAATGAAATAAAGTTAATATAGCATGTCTTGCTCTGGATCTAAGTGATATTCTTTCCTTTTCTATATACTCATGAAATGTCCTGGACAAAAGTTAACTTATAGTTTATGCCCACAGCTCTCTCATCCTTCAAAGGCAAAGCCACATCTCTCCATCAGCTGCTATTCTGTGTCTTTCCCATTCTTTGCCCTCCACTAGGGATCATCAGTAGACACTTAGAGATTTCACTCACAATTTCCTCAGTGACGGACATATAATTCATTTTTGGCATAGACCTCAATCTGTTCAGTGTGACTGGGTACAATCAGACACATGCACACATACATGTAAACAACCATGCACACGTACCTTTTCCATGTAGCTTATACTTCTATTCTCCCTTATGAGTGACTGTTTCATTCCTTTTGATCTCTAAGTCATTTTCATCAACATTGAAGCTAGCTACAAAATAGTTAAGATCCAAGTTTTCTTTGGACATCAGTCAGACGGCTTGTAACAATGGGACAACTCCATTTTTGTTCATTTTGTTCCAAATATGACTTGTTTTTCAAGTTTTTAAATTTATTTTGAGAGAGATGTAGAGAACATGAGCAGCGGAGGGGCAGACAGAGGAGGAAGGGAGAATCCCAAGTAGGCTCCACATGGTGAGTACACAGAGCCCAATGCAGCCTCAAACTCATGACACAAGGAGATCATGAACTGAGCTGAAATCAAGACTCAGATGCTTAACCGACTGAACCACCCATCTCCCCTCCACCAAATATATCTTTAAAGAAGTATTTTTGAATCATTGGTTTGTTGATTTCGGATAGTCTTTCATTTTGTGAATCTTTGGGACCGTAAGATTTAGGACATTTCCTTTTTATCATTTTATTCTTTATCTCTAGATCCTTCTTGGGCGGAGTTGAAGCCCTCTTTCTCTGTTAGTGCAAGTTTTTCTTCATAGTTTTCCAACTGTCTTCCTTGGACCAGCCAGTCTGTTCCCATGTTGGCTGCTTTTCCAGCCCACATCTGTGCCCTGACCATGTGCACACTTAACCTCAGTCCTAACCCGGAGAACTGTGACCTGAGAATTCAGTTGCCTCTTCTTTCCAAACTGTAGCCACTCAGATGCATCATCTTTATCTACAATGTCAAATGAATCCCTCTTCTCTGAGGGATTTTGCTGTACTTCATTTCTGCCATCACTCGATCTCCTAAAAACAGCATGGTATAACCCTTTCACAATTCAAATAACACTACTCATAAATAAACATTGGTAATGAAATAAAATTTATGTAACTGGGTAACTCCTTTACTTCCTTTGCATTTATCCTATTTAGACTATTCTTCGTGTCAATGTCAGAACTAAATGAGAGTTAGGGAACAAAACAGAGAATCACCAGTAGGAAATTCATTAACTAAAGTCATGTTTGCATTCTTACTATCAGTTTTATTTGAACCGAATTCTCCTAAATTTAATGTGATGTTTAAGCTTTCTTACTAAGAAATGGTATGCCTGAGTTTTTGACTGTATGTGAGCACAGGAAACCTGCATTTCTGACAGAATATTTAATGAATTAACTGAATAAAGCACTTTGAACAATCCTTGATATGTGATAAGTGCTCAATAAAAGCTAGTTTTTAGAATAATATTTTTTTTACTTTATTGACATGTTCACATTATAAAAGATTGTCACAGGGTTTCATTTAATGATGCATATTGTTGTTTTAACAATAGTACAGGAATCTACACAATGACTTTGCTGATTGGCATTCTTCTGTTCTACCTTATGTTACTTACGATCCATAGTATAATATTGTCATGATCTATACCAGAGTTGAATATGTTTTCAAATGTCAATTGTTAAAGAAGTATCTTGCCTATGAAGTATGTATTGAATCCAAGAATAGAAAATATACAACTCACACCAAAGAAGAATTGTCTACAAAGAAAATTTACCTTTGGGTTTCTCTAAGTAAACATGTCTACCACAATACCATCCGATCCTTAAAGTCCTTGAGCTCAGTTAATGTGTAGATAAGGGTCCTGGCTCAGAACTGCAATCAACACACTACTTTATCAAAAGACCTCACTACCAAAAAAGTGTCAGATAAGTAAAGAGGTTCCTAACGATGCACTTGATTTACATACTGGCCTTATCTCAGTATGAAACCAGCTGGCAGTAACAAACTACTGAAGATTGGCAGTGGTCAGCAGACTTTTGGTTTGAAATAAGTCAATTAAAATTTTTGCTTCTTAGATAATTCAGCCTGTGAGAAAAATCTACGCTTGGAGGCAATAAGTAGTTTGTATAATACTTAAGCTATCAAATGACATGACTTCTTTTTTTTTCTTTGGTTGGACAGCATTAGACTAGAATTTTATTACTGTAATTTGAGTTGTGCTTATGATTATTACCTAGGTAAGGTCGCCAGAAATAGCAAATAAAACTGTAGAACACTCAGTTAAATTTGAATTTTAGATAATCAATAAATATTTTTTTTAGTATAAGTTGGATCCATGCAATATTAAGGACATACTTTTACCAAAAAAAGAAAAATATTATTTATTTGAAAAATAAATTTAACTGGGTGTCTCGTATTTTATCTGGCAAACTTATACATAGACTTATGAGCTTACTCATTGGAACTACCTTACTGCAGTATTACAAGTGGCCAATGACTACAAAACACCCTTTTTTTTCCCCTCCAAAATCTCCGACTTTAATTTCCTGGATTGGCAGGAAAGGTTAATTTGTTGATGTAGAGTTAAGAATGATGAGTAAATTGTGAAAACTTTCATGAGAAGGAAGTTTCTGTTGTATTATCCATTAATCTTGATATGGCAGGTAACTAGAGAGATTCCTTTCTAATACTGTTCAAGCATGAAATGACAAAGCTGATAGACAATTGAAGCAAATTTCATTTTTGATTGCATAATGAGTTTTGGGCATATTATTAATAACCATTTTACTTACATTAATTACAGGAGCTTTATTTCTCCTGCTGGGCTTTTAGAATAGAGAGTATGCTTTAAGATTCCCTTTCAGTTGAAAACTTCAGTTGCATGAAATATGAAACACAGAAATTTGGGCATGATCCAACTAATTATATGAGCTAATCTTAATTAAGGGTAAATAGAAATGAGATGAGATCATTTTAGCTAATTTATTTCTACTTACTTATTTTTAAAAAATTCAACAGTTTTAAAAAATTAGACACTTTCACGTGTATTTATTTTATTTAAATGCACAATAACACACAGAATGTAATTAGCCAATACTTGGACTTGAATCTAGGTATGCCTGCTCTAGAACCCACGCTTTGAACCATGCTGCCTCTCCATATCCTTCCTTTCCTTAGACTAGAACAGCAACTGGTTTTAGTGTTTCTAATGACAGTAGACCATGATCTTCATTTGCCACCCCATTCCCCCAGAATCATCCCATTATGTATATATTCTACGCTCACATCTGCATTTATTTCCCTGTATACTCAAATTACTTACTACTTCAAATTAGTCCTTGAGTCTACTCCTGAAAATAAGCCAAACTCTCATAGTAATCTTACAGAATAGCAATTTAGGACCAAGCCACCAATCTAAGTTTAAACTGTTTATCATGAGGAACTAAAGTTCAGAATATCTAACTCTATTAAAACAACAATAACAAAACCCACTGGATTTTATTTACTTTATGTTATAAATACTTTTTTTTAGAGGAAAACGTGCTTGGTAGATGATCTGCAAGTGAACAATTCACATAACCACACCTACATCAAGAAATAAAGTAACCAGGATGCCAGAGGCTGATATACCTGACACACCGTCCTGATTCCTACTTACCCAGCTTCTCCAAAAATAACCACTCTCTTGATGTTTTACTCCATAGATTAGTTACCCCTGGTTTTGAATTTTTTAAAAAGTGGAATCATGCATTATATATTCTTTGTAAATAGCCTCATTTACTTAACATTATATTTGTGTGATTCATCCACACTATTGCATGTGGCAACCGTCTGTTCATTTTAATTGTTGGGTGGTACCCTATTGTAGGAATATACCAACCCTCAGCAAATCTGTTATGCTCTTTCCATTTTTAAGTACTATAAGTAATGTGCCAATGAAAATTCTTCTACTTATCTTCTGGGTATAAATATATACATATCTGTTGTTTTCATATTCAGAAATCTAATTGTAGAATAACAGGGTAAATGAGTTAAGGTTGGTGCAAGAAAAAAGATGGCACAAGCGAACTGGGATAATTCTTGGCTTTTTTATTTCCATATGAATTTTAGGATTTGCTAGTAAAAAAATATATAATTGATGATATTATGATTAAAATGGCATGAGTCTATAGGTTAACTTGGGGAGAATCAATACTTTTAGAATATCTAGTTTTTCAACATAGCTTATTGCTCTGTTTATTTAGTTCTTTAAAAATATGGGGTGCCTGAGTGGTTCAGTGTGTTGAGTGTCAGACTTCAGTTGTGAGTTCGAGCCCTGTATTGGGCTCTGCGCTGTCAGTGTGGAGCCTGCTTCCGATCCTCTGTCCCCCCTCTCTCTCTGCACCTTTCCCGCTCCTGATCTCTCTCTCAAAATTAAATAAACATTTAAAAAATAATGCTTTAGAGTTTTTTTTATGAAGAGAAAAAAATTTTATTTTATGGTTTATTAAAATATAGTTACTATTTGTATATCGATCTTGTACCCAGAACTCTTGTTTAATTAATATGTTAACTCTGGCAGATTACCTATGAATTCTTTTGGAATTACTATACATAGACAAACTTTTGTTCTGTAAAGAAATTACAGTTATATATTTTCCATATGAGTGTCATTTTTTTCTTTCCTTTTTTTTTTTTTTTTTTGGCGGGGGTGGGGTCTTATCGCAATGACTATGGCCACCAGTGCAATGTTGTAGAGATGCTATGATGTCAAACAATCTTATTTTATTCTTTGGCTTAAGGGGAAATATTTATAGTAGGTTACCACTAAGTATAATGTTCACTGCAAGGTTTTTGTATATACCTTTTATTAAATTAAGAAAATACCCTTTATCAAAATAGTTTTTCTGCATCATTTCAATGACTATATATATATATATATATATATATATATATATAGTTTGTGTATGGTGAATTTTGTTTATTGATTTCTAACCTTGTACTGGAGGAATACATTTTTATTGGTTGTGATGTATTATATTTTTATATTATAATATATTCAGTTTGTTAATATTTTCCTTAGGACCTGAGGAGCCTGGGTGGTTCAGTCGGTTAAGCATCCGACTTCGGCTCAGGTCATGATCTCACTGTTCGTGAGTTCAAGCCCCGCACTGGGCTGTGTGCTGACAGCTCAGAGCCTGGAGTCTGCTTTGTTTGGATTCTGTCTCCCTCTCTGTCTCTGCCCCTCCCCAGCTCACTCTCTGTTCTCTCTGTCTCTCAAAAATGAATAAACATTAAAAAACATTTAAAAAAATTCCTTAGGACATTTTTATATGGTTTGGAAGAGTTCACCTGGATTTAAACATTCTTTTTTTTAATTGTTTTTTTAATTCTATCTAGTTAACATGCAGTGTTTTATCAGTTCCAAGTGTACAATATAGTGATTCAACACTTTCATACATCACCCAATGCTCATCACGTCAAGTGCATTCTGTCATCCCCATCACCGATATCCCCTTCCCCCCAACCACCTCTCCTCTGGTAACCATCAGTTTGTTCTCTACAGTTCAGAGTGTGTTCCTTGGTTCCTTTCTCTCTCGCTCTTGTTTTTTTTTTTTTTTTTTTTCCCATTACTTTCTTAACAGCCACATGACTCTGAAAACAGTCCTTTTCAGAGCTAGGTGCCAAGGATATGCTGCACTCATAATAAGTTGATAAATGAGCCTGTGGTTCTATTTTCTCATGAAATTAGTTAAGGCTCTTATGATATCTCTCTAAAGCATTTGGTACAAACCATCAATGAAACCAACAAGGTTTATAGTTTCACTTGTAGGAATCCCTTAAATTATAGATTCAGTTTCTTTAATAGATACAACATTGTTCATCTTTCATCTTCATATATGGTGCTAATATAGGACTTTGTTTATTTTATTTAAAATTTCACTAAATTAAGAGTAAGAAAGTTTCAAAATTTCATTTTATTATATATTTTAAGGCCCATAGACTATCTCCCTTTTTATTCCTGATATTGGTAATTTTGCATTCTTTCATTTATACTTGATCATTCTTACCAGTAGCTTCTCAATTTTATTTGGCTTCATAAGTAATTGATTTTTGCCTTTCCTTTTATGATTACACATTTGTTTTTTCTCTTCAGTTATATTATCTTTATCATTTTCTTCCTTATATCTTTGGCTTTAATATATACATGGTACGTTTGTTTGTATGGTATCTTCATTTTTTGTTTTTTGTTTTTTTGTTTTTTGTTTTCTTGGCCAGCTTCTTGGGATGCAAGTCAGGTCATTGATGGCTTTTCTTTTTCCAATATATGCATTTGCATTCAAATATTTCTCTCAAAATACAGCTTTAGCTACATCCATCAAATTTTGACATGTTATTATTATTATAATCCACTTCAAAATATTTTCTAGTTTCCACTCTGATTGTTTTACCTTTGGGTTATTTGAAACTACTGTTTTATTTGCAAAGCATGGGAATTTTCTTGATAAGTTTGTGTTAATTTCTCTTTGTTAATTATATTTATTTTCACTATGATCAGATGTTGTGCTTTGTATGATACAATCTTTCAAAATTTGATGAAGCTTGCTTTATGACACAGTGTGTGGTCAGTTTCAGTAAATGTTTTGTGTGCAAGAACAATGTGTATCATGCAGTAGCTTTGTGCACTCTTTTATGTAAGTGAACTACAATAGGAATGTTAAGGTCAAGTTGGTTAATGGTACACTTCAAATCTTTTAAGTACTTATTGATTTTTTTTCTGTGCTTGTTCTGTTAAGAGGTGGGTATTAAAATTTCCCATTATAATTATATTTGTCTATTTCTTTTAATTCTGTAAATATTTGCTAACTATATCTTGAGGCTACATAATTAAGTACCTATACATTTAGAATGTTTTTGTCTTTCTAGTGATTCAACAATTTTATCATTATAAAATTTCTCTGTTTTTCTCTAGTAACACTTATTACTCTAGTAATTTGCTTTGTTTTGAGTTAATTACAGCCACACCAACTTTCTTTTTCCTCCATTTCACTTTTCACCTTTTCATATCCTAATATTTTTAAGTAGCATATGGTTGTGTTTTCTAAATTTTAAAAACTGGCCAGTCTGACAATCCACGTATTTTCCTTAATATTTTTTATTTAAGGATAACTTGCATATAGGAAAGGTGTTTTCAACAAAAATGTATAGCTTCGTATAAAAATAAACTATTAGGACTACATCAGAATAAAAGTCTTCTGCACAATGAAGGAAAAAGCAACAAAACTAAAAGACACCCTACTGAGTGGGAGAAGATATTTGCAAGTAACATATTCAATAAAGCGTTAGTATCTAAAATATGTAAAAAACTTACACAGCTCAACACCCAAAAAACAAATAATCCAATTAAAAATGGGCAGAAGACATAAGAGACATTTTTCCAAAGAAGATATCCAGATGGCCAACTGACACATGAAAGATGCTTAACATCACTCATCATCAGGGAAATGCAAATCAAAACTACAATGAGATATCACTTCACACTTGTCAGAATGGCTAAAATCAAAAAGAAACGACAAGTGTTGGCAAGGATGTGGAGAAAAAGGAACGCTCTTGCTCTGTTGGTGGGAATGCAAACTGGTGTAGCCACTGTGGAAAAGAGTATGGAGGTTCCTCAAAAAGTTAAAAACAACTCTTGGGGCACCTGGGTGGCTCAGTGGGTTAAGTGTCCAACTTCAGCTCTGGTCATGATCTCATGGGTTTGTGATTTCAAGCCCTGTGTCGCCTCTCTGCTGTCAGCACAGAGCCTGCTTTGGATCCCCTGCCCGCCTCTCTGCCCTTCCCCTGCTTCTGCTCTCTTTCTCTCTCTCAAAAATCAATAAACATTAAAAAAAATAATTCGTAATTTTGGCTCAGGTTATGATCTCATGGTTGGTGAGATTGAACCCTGTGTTGGGTTTGGCACTGACAGTGTGGAGACTGCTTGGGATTCTGTGTCTCCCTCTCTCTCTGCCCTCCCCCCTCAAGTAAATAAACATTAAAAAAATAATAAGAGTTAAAAAAATTTAATGTTTATTTTGAGAGAGAGAGAGACAGAGTGCGAGTAGAGGAGAGGCAGAGAGAAGAGACACAGAATCTGAAGCAGGCTCCAGGCTCTGAGCTGTCAGCATGGAGCCCAAAACGAGGCTCAAACTCACAAACTGCGAGATCATGACCTGAGCCGAAGTCAGATGCTTAACCAACTGAGCCACCCAGGCGCCCTAATAATAAAACTTAAAAAAATTTTTTTAATGTTTATTTATTTTTGAGAGAGAGAGAGTGAGACAGAGCATGAGCAGGGGAGGGCCAGAGAGAGAGGGAGACACAGAATTGGAAAAGGCTCCAAGCTCTGAGCTGTCAGCACGGAGCCTTGAAGTGGGGCTTAAACTCACAACCTGGGAGATCATGACCTGAAGTGAAGTCAGATGCTTAACCGACTTAGCCACCCAGGTGCCCCAATAAAACTTTTTCAAAAAGTTAAAAATAGAATTACCCTATGATTCAGTAATCGCACTACTGGGTTATTTACCCAAAGAATATAAATAGACAAATTCAAATGGATACATGCACTCCTATGTTTATTGCAACGTTATTTATAATAACCAAATTATGGAAGCAGTCCATGTTCATCCGTAGATGAATGGATAAAGAAGATGTGGCATATATACACAATGGAATATTGTTCAGTCATCACAAAGAATGAAATCTTGCCATTTGCAACATGTATGGACCTAGAGAGTACAATGTTAAACAAAATAAGTCAGAGAAAGATAAATTTCATATTATTTCACTCATATGTTGAATTTAAGAAACAAGTAAAGGAAAAAGAGAGAGAGACAAACCAGAAATCAAATTCTTAACTATGGAGAACAAGCTGCTTAGGGAGGGGTGGTGCCCGGGGGGGGGGTGCTGGGGGTGGGGGGTGGTAGGGGTTGGGAAAACAGGTGCTGGGGATTAAGGAGTGCATTTGTGGTGACAAGAACTGGGTGTTGTATCTGAGTGCCGAATCACTATATTGTACACCCGAAGCTAATATAACACTGTATGTTAGCTATAGCGGAATTAAAAAATAATAAAAATATTAAAAATTAATTAATTCATTAAGTCAAAAGCATATAGCTTCCTAAATTGTCGTAGATAGAACACATTGGTGTTACCATGTCTTGGATGAAGAAATAAAATATAACCAGCACTGCGGCAGTCCTTCTGTGCCCCTTTCAGTCATTACTGTTGCCATCCAAGGCCCCCATAAAGCAAAGGAAGCCACAACCTGTCACTGTCAATTCACCATTTTCCTCCAGGGTTTTCTACTCTAGGTTTTTTTCACAGACTCTTGCCCGTGGAGGGTCTTTGTCTCCCCAGCACTGGGAAATCTCCACTCTTCAGATAATTCCTCTTTTCCTCTGTTAGGCCAAGTCAAGATGCTGGGTCTGTAGCCCTGCCCAGAATCAGTATGTGCAGCCAAAGAGAAGCTAAAGCTCCTTGACTCACCTTTGAAAGTTGCTCTTTGGAACCTGTGTTCCTCTAGTTCTTGTGCAAACAACTAAAGTAATCTGATTTTATATTGGAATCAGTTGTTCTCACCAGGTCTGTTAGACTGCCATGACCTTTTTCATCTTACCTAACAGCATAAGCAAACGTACATTTCTCATTTTTTTGTCTATTTTGTTTAAATTAAAAAAATGACACATATTTGGTTTTAGACCTTCTTTTTTTTCTACCCAATTTTTATTTGCCCCATCTGTTCAATATTATGGCTATCAACCTTCGCCTTCTTTTGGATTATTTAAGCATATTTCATCATTATGTATTTTTCTTCTAGCTCTATTGCTTTTTTAGTTATATACATATTTGTTATTTTTTGGTGATTACCCTAAGGATTTCCACATATATTTTTAGAATATTTTGAATAATACGAAGACCTTAATAAACTTAATCACACTTACCCTTCTCCACCAACTTGTTATGTCTCTGTTTTTCATTCTTTTATAATTTAAATGCCACACATTATTATTGTTGTATTTCCTAGCATGCATACAGATATTTTTACATACATTTACCCTTTCTGTCACTTTTTATTGCATCTCTGAGCTGCCATCTGGGAACATTTTCCTTCTGTCTGAATTTCACCATTAATATATCCATTAGTGCAGGTCTGCTGGTGATAAATTATCTTACTTTTTTGTTTTTCTGAGCAAAATGTTCTTATTCCATTTTCAATTTCAAGAGATGTTTTCACTCTAGGTTGCTGATATTTTTTTTTCCAGCAGTTTGAAGATATTTTACTGTCTTCTGGTTTCCTGGCTTTCTGTTGAAAAGTTGCATATCACTCTTATTCTTTTTTGTTTCTAATTGGATGCTTTTACATTTTTCTATTTGCCTTTGTTTTTTAGCAGTTTAACTAGGATATGCCCAGGTATAGTTATTTTTTTTGTTATTGTTTTTGTGGGTATATTTATCTTACTTTGGATTTAGTAGAATATTCTGAACTTATTTGTAGATACAGTGATACCAGTTTTGGAAGATTCCCAGTTGTTAAATGTTTAAATATCGCTGTGGTGCATTCATTCCTTCTTTTCCTTCTGGAATCCCAACTCTAGGTATTAGAACTTCATCCTTGAGGTGTGTCTCATCTGCATTTAACTTATCCAATGTATTCTTAATTTAAGGATTTTAAGTGTTGTATTTCTTTAGTTCTAGAATTTCACTTGATCCTTTTTTATAGTCTCAATTATGCATCCAAATATTCTTATTTTTTTAATTCCTTGAACATATTCACTACAGTCATTTTATGCTCTACTCTGAAAATCTTATTATCTAAATTTTTGTAAAATCTTTTATTGTCTGCCTTTTCTCCTAATTTCTGTCATCTTGTTTTCTTGTTATTTCTAAGTCTTTTTATTTTTTATTGAATGCCAGACCTTGTTTATAAAAATTCTAGAGGCAATTTGGGCTTCTGAATAATCGTGTTTCTTTAAGAGAGTTTTTACTTTAGCTCCCAATGGGCTTTTAGGCTATAAATCTAGAAATCCTAAATTATTTTTATCTAATTAAGGCCTGAGGTGAATGGGTTGGTCTTTGGCCCCCAGAAGATTTATTTCTGGTTCACTTTTACTCCCTAACATAGCCTTTCATTGTTCCAACTGTAAGTCTGGAATATTGAAATGGTACTTCCTGTTTGGCACTTTATGTTTTCATTTTTTTGTACCTTTAGCTTGAAACTCTGCTTAGCTGCTCAGCTTCTCAAGGATTCCTTTCAGAATTGGCAAATAATCCAGAGAGAAAAGCAGCACAAATGCTTGTCTTTTCAGTAGTCATTATACAAATTCCTTACGTTCTACACATTTCTTTTTCATTTTCGTTTTTCTTTTTTGTCTAATTAATCTAGTTTTTCTATCTATGGCTGGTTTAGTTAAGAAAAACCTGACACATTATGCCTGGAAATACAAGTCCACTTGGTAGAATATTTATGCACCAAACATCAGAAATTTTAAATATATTAAGCAAACATTGATGGGATTGAGAGAGAAATAGATAACAGCATAATAATAGAGACTTTAATACTCAGCTCTCAATAATGGATAGAACAATCAGACAGAAGATCAATAAGAAAATAGAGGACTTGAACTACACTATAGATCAACTGGACTGGACATAACAGACATCTACAGAACATTCCATCCAAGAACAACAGAATAAACATTCTTAAGCACATGTGAAGCATATCTGCAAGATACACTACATATAAAATGACAAAATAAGTCTTAACTAATTAAAAAAGATTAGAAATATATAAAGTGTCTTTCTGATCACACTGGAATGAAACTAGAAATCAGTAGCAGAAGGAAAACTGGGAAATCCGCAAATACATGGAAATGAAACTCCACACTCATAAACAACCAAAGACTCAGAGAAACACAAAGGAAACTATGAATTCCTTTATGACAAATGAAAATAAAAACACAACATAAAACAACTTATGAGATGCAGTGAAAGGAGTAGTAGGAGGGAATTTTATAGTGATAAATACTTTCATTAAAAAGAAAAAAAAAGATTTAAAATCAACAACAAAATTTTACATTTCAAAGAACTAGAAAAAAGAACAAAGGAATCCCAAAGCTAAAAGAAAAGAAATAATAAAGATTACAGCAGAGATAAACAAAATAGAGAAGAGAGAAAAATCAATGAAATGGAGTCAATTTTTTAAAAGGTCAACAAAATTGACAAAACCTTATTTAGATTAACGAAGGAAAAGAAGGACTCAACTAAAATTCAGAAAGGAAAATCAGAAAGGGGACTTACAATTGATGCCACAGACTAACAATGAAAATTCAACAGCACCTTAAAAGGATCATTCACCATGGCCAGGAAGGATTTATTTCTGCAATGTGAGGATGATTCAGAATTAAGGACAAAACCATATGCTTATTTCAACAGATGCAGAGAAAGTATATGATACAATTCAACACCCTTTCATTATAAAAACACCCAACAAACTAGGAACAAAAGGAAACTACCTCAACAATATAAAGACCCTTTATGAAAAGCCCACAGCTAACTTCATACTGAATGATTAAAGGCTGAAAGTACTTCCTCTCAGAGAAGGATAGCAAAGTCACTATCACCACTTCTATTCAGCACAGTACTGGAGGTCTTAGCCAAAACTAACAGCGGGAAAAATAAATAAAACTCATCCAAATCATAAAGAACAAAATAAAAGTATCTATTTGTGGATGACATGAACTTATATTTAGAAAACCCTGACGTTTCCACAAAAAAAGCAATAAAAATTAATGAATGAATTCAGCAAAGTTGCAGGATATGAAAACAACATGGAAAAATCACTTGCGTTTCTATGTGTTAACAATAAACATTCTGAAAAGGAAACTAAGAACACAATTCCATTTATGATAGCATCAGAAAGAATCAAGTACTTAAAAATAAAGATTGCCAAGGAGCTGCAAGAGATGTACACTGAAAACTACAAAACACTGCTGAAAGAAATTAAGGAAGACACCTTAATATATGAAAACATAATATTGTTAAGATGTCAATACTACCTGAAGTGATCTACAGATTCAATGCAATCTGCATTTACTATAACCCCAATGATGTTTTTGTAGAAATAGAAAAATCCATCTTAAATTTCAAATGGAATTATAAGGAACCCCAAATAACCAAAACAATCTTGAAAAAAAAGAACAAAGTTAAAGGTCTCACACTTGTTTTCAACACATATCACAAATTGATAGTCATCAAGATGATATAGTTCTGGCATAAAAACAGATATAGACCAATGGAATACACTAGAGAGTCTATAGTCAAGTGATCTTAGACAAGAATGTCAAAACCACCCAATGGGGAAAAGATAGCCTCTTCAATACACAAAATGATATCTATATTCCAAAGAGGGAAGTTAGACTCTTATTTTACTCTATATACAAAAATTAACTTAAAATGGATTAAAGAATTAAATACAAGGCCCAAAACTTATAAAATTCCTTGAAGAATAGTCTATATGTCTGTGGAAAACAGTATGGAGGTTCCTCAAAAATAAAAATAGGTATGATTCAGCAATTCCACCTCTGGGTATATATCCAAAGGAAATAAAATCACTATGTAAAAGAGATATCTCAACCCTCATGTTCATTGCTCTATTATTTACAATAGCCAAAACATGGAAACAACCTAAGTGTTCATTAACAGATGAATAGATAAAGAAATTGTGGTGTATACATACAATGGAATACTATTTAGCTATACAAATAAGGAAAACCTGTTATTGGTGAAAACATGGATGGAACGTTAGGGTATTATGCTAAATAAGTCAGACAGAAAAAGATAAATGTTGTATAATTTCACTTTCCTGTGGAATATATTATTTATTATCATTATTTATTTTAGAGAGAGTGAGAGTGGGAGAGAGGGACAGGGGAGGGAAAGAGAGAGAGAGAGAGAGAGAGAAAGAGAGAGACTGAATCTTAAGCAGGCTCCATGCTCAGCATGGGATCTGAAGTAGGGCTTAATTCCACGACCTTGGGATCATGACCTGAGCCGAAATTAAGCGTTGGACACTCATCCAACTGAGCTACCCAGTCGCCCCTCATGTGGAATACATTTTTAAAAACACATCATAGAAAAAGGGATCAGACCTACTATTACCTGAGGCTGGGGGTGGGGGCATGGAGGAATTGGATGAAGTGGTCAAAGGCACAAACTTCCAGTTATGAGATAAATAAATGCTGTCAATATAATTTACAACATGATAACTATACTTAACACTGCTGTATGGTATATTTAAAAGTTGCTAACAGAGTAGATCTTAAAAGACCTTATCATGAGGATAAAAATACGATTTTTATTTTCTTTTTTCCCCCTCAATGAGATGATGGATGTTAATTAAATGTATTGTGGTAATAATTTCACAATATATGTCTGTCAAGTCCTTATACCGTACACTTTAAATTTATACAGTGCTAGGGGTGCCTGAGAGCAGAGTATGCTTGAGATTCTTTCTCTCCCTATCTCTATGCCCCTCACCAATTGAGCTTTCTCTCTCTCTCAAAATAAATAAATAAACATAAATAAAGAAATAAAGATATATATATATATATATACATATATATATATATATATATATATATATATATACACAGTACTATGTGTCACCTATATCTCAGTTAATCTGAAAGGAAAAGATAAGTGGCTTGAATATACATTACCCCAATTATGATATACAAGTGGCCAATGAGCATATGAAAAAAATTTCTCAACATTACTAATCATTAGAGAAATGCAAATTAAAACCAAAATATGGTTTCACCTCACATCCATTAGTATGTCTACTATAAAAAGAAAAAAAAAGAACAGAAAATAACAACTGTTGGTGGGAATGCAAAACTGTATAGCCACTGTGGAAAACAATTTCTCAAAAAATTAAAAATGGATTCACATGATCTTTCAATTCCACTATACCTAAAGGAATTGAGGGCAGATTTTCAAAAAGAGATATTGTACATCCATGGTCATAGCAGTGTTACTCACAGTAGCTAAAACATGAAGCAACCCATGTGTCTATCAATGGACAAGCAAAATATGATATATACATACAACTGACTTTTAGCCTTAGAAAGGTTATTCTGACACATGCTACAGTATGATGAACCTTGGAAGTATTACGCTAAGTGAAATAAGCCAGTCGAAATTGACAATTAATGTATGATCCACTTATATGAGCTATGCAAAGTAGTCAGATTTGTAGAAACAGAAGTTAAAATGGTGGTTAGTAGGGGCTAGGGAGGGGCAATGGAAAGGCACCGTGTAATTGGTACAGAATTTCAATTTTACAAGATGAAATTGTTCTAGAGATTTGCAGCACAACAATATGAATATACTTAACACTATTACACTCTATATTTTAAAATGGTTAAGACACTAAATATTATCTTATGTTTTTTACCACAACTTAAAAAAAAACTTTAATGATTAAAGAAATAATAATCATAGTAGTCTCTGAGCTCAGAGTACAATCACACTGGTATTGGGGGCCAATTGATAAATCTTCCAGAAGGAAAACAGAATGATTGCTACAAGTAAGTCATCAGGAGGTAATATGATAACAGAAGTACAACCTCAATGCCGTGGTAGAAAAAAGTCAGAGGGAAATTAAATACACAAATGATGGATAAAGTGGTAAGTCAGAAGGGTTTTGAAGCATAGATAAGATTTTGACCATGAAGTTGAGGAGGGAAACCCAATTCATGTCAGGGGAGCAGTTCATAAAGCACTGGGAATATGTGGATGTATGGTGGTGATTGAAACTGGAGCTGTTTGGAGGTGAGTGGTGGCTTGGTCAGTTAAGCATAGAACTCTTAATTTTGGCTCAGGTCATGATCTCACTGAGGTTTGTGAGTTCGAGCCCCATGCAGGATTCTCTGTCTCTGTCTCTCTCTCTGCCCCTCCCCTGTTCTCTCTCTCTCTCTCTCTCTCTCTCTCTTTCAAAATAAATAAATAAATATTAACAAAAAAGAAAGCCTTAGACTGGAGATGTTTGCCGTAGTCAAAGTCTTGAGCACAAGATGAATGGGCAGGGTGAGGACTTGGTAACAGCCAAGGGAAGCTGGAGGTGGTTCAGTGCTTATGTTATTTGACATAGGTGTGCTTTACAAGGAACACCTAGCAGGAGTGGATAGGCTGACAGGCTGTGATGTGGGAAAAGAGTGTAGTCGGGAGATTCACAGCCTGGTGACCGAGACACGACAAGACGAGCTTTGTCTGGGACTGAGGCTGCTCACCCCGTGCCCGCAACCACGGCGCTCAGCTGAGGGACAGTGGGGGCTAGAACCAGCTTGCTTTTTGCTCTCCAAACTGCCCCTGGGCAAGGGATGCCTTTTCTTTATCTGCAGGGTGGTGCATTATTGGTTACCGGAGAGGCCCTGAAAAATGGGACCAAACCTACACACATTGGTTTTAGGATAAATCACAGATGCCTCGGAAAGTTCCAGTTGGTGAGCCAGTGAGAATGGGGATGATAGGAACAGAAATTGGGTGGGGGGTGGTGTTCAGGAAGAGAAAATAGGTATGCTTAGGTTGTAGGTTGTTTAAGAGAATGCTCAGAGCTTCAAATGTTGCATAACAACAAAAGCAACAAGGTCTAATGGAAACACGTTACAAGGAGGCATTGTGTATTACATGATAGTAGATGTTAATGGAAGTTTGCAGACATGGGGTAGTGCATTGTACCATGCCAACAACCCATCTTCTCTTTATTTCTTTTTTCCCCATGCTTGCTGGCAATTGGATGACCTTAGAGAACCATGTACAAAAAACCAAAAAACCAAAAAAACAAACAAACAAACAAAAAAAAAACACCCCAACAACAAACAAACAAACAAACAAACAAAAAAAACCCAACTTTCCCTTAGTTATTTTTTGCCACCCCAGTAAATTGCAAGTAAAAGTGTAATTTATTTACAATTTATCTGAGTTGTAAAGAAATAGTATACTTTGATTTGCAGCAGCACTAGGGGGAAGTGGTCAGGATGGAAGAAACAAGAAACATTCTGATAAAGGCCCTTGTTTTTCTGAATAATATTGCTCCAACATTTTACCAAAAAGAATTTTAGTAGTTTTAACATTTAATTAAACATTTTATATGGAAAATTACAACTTATAGGAAACTTGCAAGAATATTACAAAGAGCTCGCATATATTAATTTCCTAGATTCACATGCTGTTAGCATTTTCCCATATATCTCTCCTTTCTATGTCTAAACACATTTCAATTTTTATTTTGTCTGAACCATTTGAGAGTAAGTTTTCATAGATCATGATCCCTCATTCCTATATGTTGTCTTAAAATAACTAAAGATATTCTTTCACATGTAAATGCTTTTAAAAAGAAAAGAAGAGAGGGAGGCAGGACTGGAGAAGGAAGGAAGGAAGGAAGGAAGGAAGGAAGGAAGGAAGGAAGGAAGGAAGGAAGGAAAGAGGGAAGGAAGGGAGGAGGGAGGCAGGAAGGGAGGGAGGGAGGAAGGAGTGAAGGGAGGGAAGGAGGAAGGAGGGAATGAAGGGAAGGAAGGGAGGGAGAGAAGGAAGAAGAGAAGGGGGATGGAGGAAGGAAAGGAGGAAGGAAGGAAATGGAGAAAGGGAGGGAAAATAACATTTAAATAATAGAGGAGACTCATTCTTCCATTCCATATAATAAGTTTCTTAGTGAGCATCAGGCGGAGATGGGGGCCTAGGGTCCTTTAATTTGGTCTCAGGACCCAGTAGCCTCTTGTAGGATGAGCATCTATGTGCACTAAATCTAAAGAGATCGTTTTAAAGAGTAATTTTGGCTAAAGGTGAATTTTGCTTTGTGTTTCCAAGGACCTAAGCTCTATGAAGTGCATGAGTTAGTTCACCACACCCACTAACAACAGCACATTAGCAGCAATTTTGTAATAAGTGATCAAATCATATTTCTATGAATAGTCTTTTTGTTGCCTCTTTTTTTTAATGTTTATTGATTTTTGAGAGAGAGAGAGAGAGAGAGAGAGAGAATGCAAGCAGGGGAGGGACAGAGCAAAGGGGGTGGGACAGAGAATCCAGATCTGAAGCAGGCTCTGAGCTGACAGCAGAAAGCCCCAAGCAGTGCTTGAACTCACCAACCACGAGATCATGACCTGAGCCAAAGTCAGACGCTTAACTGACTGGGCCACCCAGGCATCCCCGTTGCTTTCTGTGTTTTAAAAAATTCTGGTATTGAATCAAATAGCTCCATAACATGGACTGAAAGGTCAAACATCAGAGATCAAAAAATGACTTTATTACAAAGTGAGAAAAAGACTTTTAATTACTTGAATGATAATCCATTTTGTGATCAAAGCAAAGCAATCAAGTTGACACATATGAAATAGGAAACACATAATGTGTCTTTCTTCTATTGGAATCAACTTTGGATTCATTAAAAAAAAACCTTAGATTTTTTTTAAACGGAGAGTTTAATTCTATTGGTTGACTATATAGAATTTGCAAATTAGTTCTGTATTTATTGCTTTATGAAAGACAGATACCTTAGACTTTTTATATCTAGCTCTGATGATTATATATTTCATATCATGAAAGTTGATGCTGGTGCTTGGCAAGAATTCTTCCCCTGAAAAGGAGAATATGGCACAGGCGTGGGAGTGCAGGGCACAACATGGGCTCTGCTGTGTGTATTCAAACTTGCATCTCTCTCTGAGCCTCTCTGAGCCTTAACTTACTTATCTGTAGTATACGGAAAGTATGTTACAGGGATGTGGGAAGCACCCAGTGAGGCAATATAAGTGAGAACATATTGAACAGAACCTGGCACAGAGTGTTCATCAACCTTGCCCTTCTGCTTTCAGCTGATGGGCACTCATGGCTTCCTTTCTTTCCACAGGTCCCAGGGCACAAGACAGAGCCCTCTAGGCCTGGTCAGTAGTTGTAACCCTTGCTCCTGGAGATCAGGAGGTGGCTCAATGAGTCTGCTCTGTAGGTATCTCTTGCTCTGTTCACAAGGTTTTTCTATTCCGGTCCCCAGCCCTTCCTACTTGTTTGGATGCCTTCTTTTCTATCTTCTCATCATCTGTCTGCTTCTCAATCTTTCTCCCTTGCCCTGCATGCTCATTCATTGACTTATCATCCACTCACTCATTTCTTTAAAGCTCTGTGGTGGGCAGGATTCTAAGATTCTCTCTAAGACTCCACCCTGGTATGCATACTTTGTGCAATCCTCTCTCCTGTCATGTGCGTGGGCCTGCATACTTTTATTTTATTTTTTAAAAGTTTATTTATTTTGAGAGAGAGAGAGAGAGCATGAGCAGGGGAGAGGGGCAGAGAGAGAGGGAGACAGAAAATCCTAAGCAGGCTCTGTGCTGTCAGTGCGGAGCTTGAACCCAGAACTATGAGATCATGACCTGAGCCAAAATCAAGAGTGGGACTTTTAACCAGCTGAGCCACCCATGTGCCTCCAGGGGAACCACAAAAGTCAGAGAGATTCCAAGCTGCAGCGGATACTGTCCTGTTGGCCTTGAAGGAACAAACTGCTATGTCGTGGAGAGGGTCAAGGGGCAGGAAACTGTGGGTGTCCTCTAAGACCTGAGCATGGCTCCCTGCTGGTGGCCAACAAGAAAGCAGGGGCCTACTACTATAAAGGACTGGATTTCATCAACAGCCACATGATCTTGAAAGAAAATCAAGACCTCCAAAAAGAAAGACAGCTTGTCCAAATAAGGCTTTTGTTTGTTTCAGCTTCTTGAGACCCTGGGCAGAGGATCCAACTAAACTGAATTGACATTTTTGATCTATAGGAACTCTGAGGTATAAATGGATGTTCCTTTAAGCCTCTATGTTTGTAGTAAGTTTTTGCACAGACATAGAAAATGATACAGGCTGTCCATGATTCCTGTTAGTTCATCTCTGGACCCGAGTTCTAGAGCTTCCCAATTCCCTATCCCTCTTACCCATACTGGTACCACTATCCTGGAGTTTCCAAAGGCATAGCCAAGATTCTTGATTCCCTGGCCTTAGACAGAATTCTCTACTGGGAAACTCCTCTCTGCTCTGCTCATCTCTCTGTTTTGACTTAAATGCATGATTCCTAGGGGTAGTTCGGTTAAGGATCTGACTTTGGCTCAGGTCATGATCTCACTGCTTGTGAGTTCAAGCCCTGCATCAGGCTCTGTGCTGACAGCTCAGAGCCTGGAGTCTGCTTCAAATTCTGTGTCTCCCTCTCTCTCTGCCCCTCCCCGACTTGCACTCTGTCTCTATCTCTCTCAAAAATAAAGAAACATGAAAAAAAAAATAAATGCATGACTCCTAAACCAATGTCTGTACTAACTTCCTGGCTGGTTCATCTCTGCTCACAAATTTCATACCCGTCTTATCCCTTACCAGTCCCTTGGGGTAGACTAACCTTTCTTGTCGCTACTCATCTGAGATCAGCTATCAGAGAGAAGGACTTTTGATCAAGAAGTAAAAATGAAATCATCTCAGGAGAATAGATGTCATTTTTTCCTGGTTGAGATAACCATCTAATTTAGTGAAGGGCAGCATAAAAATAATGCCTCATCAACCATGAATAACTAGTTCGTTAGCAAGAGATGATCTTGAACCTCTCAGAAATGTTTGAGAAGACCTTGCAGACACCAGTTATTTGGGGTAAATTCAGGGTAGTCGAGGAGCTTTGTTTCCACAAGACCTCACTTGCTGAGGCCGCAGGGCACGCCATCCCCCAGCTGGGTCCCATTGCCTCCATTCCTGTAAACTCTCCTAGTGCCTCTTTTAGCACTGGCATTGGAGCTGCTCTGTTTGGGTAACAGAAGAGACAGTCCTGAGAGTTAGGGCTTGTAGAAGTTCCAGGTAGAGGCAGCAGTCAGGTACAGAGATATTTGTCTTCTGCAGCAATTCAAACCCTAGAATTCATTTCTAAGGTACTGTAAGGTAATCCAAAAATATATCTTGGTCTCTGGCCTTGGTTCCTGGCACCAAGTGTCTAGACCCTTATAATTTCCTAAATAATAAGAGCACTAGGAGCATCTTTTGTTCCAATATTTCTTCTCTGACCTCCAGTTATTAACATGGAGATCCTAAATCCCTTTGAATTTCCTGGATAATAGAAGCACCTTTTGTTTTAAGGATGTGGCTCTTTGTGGGCTCTTGGATGAGGGCTGGTCACTAAAAAGAACAAGCTGAGATTACAAGCTTTGGGTTTTCAGCCTCACTCCCCATTCTTCAGGTGAGGGAGAGGGGCTGGAAGAGGAATTAATAGTTTATCATACCTGTGTGATGAGGGCTCCATAAAAAATCCCAATAGTAGGGGGTTCAGAGAGTTTGCGGGTTAGTGGACACATCCACATACCAAGAAGGTGACATACCCAATTCCACTGGGACAGAAGCTCTTACATTGTGGACTTTTCTGGACCTCACCCTATGTACATTTTCATGTGGTTGTTCATTTATACCCTTTATTATGTCTTTCATAATAAAGTGGTAATATAAGTAAGTGTTTCCCTGAGTTTTATGAGCCATTCTAACAAATAATTGAACCCAATGAGGGGGTCATGGGAACCTCAGTTTCTAACCAGTCAGTCAGAAGTATGGGTGACAACTTGGGACTTGCTCTTGACATCTGAGGTATATGTGGGGAGCAGTCTGGGTCTGAACCCCTGACCTGTGAGATCTGACGCTCTCCAGGCAGATGCCATCAGAACTGAGTTGAACAATGGGACACACCTTGCGGGTGGGGTGCTCCGTGTGTCAGAAGTGAACATGGCAATGGTGACAGTAAAGGAAGTGAACAGGAGTCTGGTGTTTATAGGAATCTGCAATTCTCTCTTCTATTGGCGTTTTCTCTCCCTTATTCCTCTCGCCCTCTGTAACCTCTGCTTTTTTTGTTGCTTTTTCACATCTATAGGAGGAGAATGCCATTTTCAACTTAGGTGATGAGTCATCATCTTTCATTTACACCTGTGTTTTTGGGAAATTGTGTGATGCTTCATATGGCAAATGCTGCATAAAAGAAATTGCATGACATGACTAGATAAGGAACAGCATTTTTTTTTTTGGAAACAGCTACTATGTTGGAAGAAAATTACTTAAAAATTTCAATATAACTTTTTCAGGATTTTTTTGAGGGGTGGAAAAAATCCTAAAACAACTGAAATTAATGACAAAAAGGATGCACATATTTTCTAAAAAAAAATTTCAGGACAGAAGTCTTGCCAGCAAAATTAAGCAATGGGATATTGATAATATTTTTGTGAGGTGAGTTATATTGAGATAGTGGCTGCATTTGCCACAGTTAGAGTATAACAAGTAGATGATGCGAAGGTTGAAAGTGCTTAATATATTTTCTAGATCTCTCTGAGTCTTCCAGTGCTTCATTGACAGCCATTTAGAACAGACCAAATCCTAAGGATTAGGGGGAGATCTCAGACACTGAAAAGGAGGTAAATGTGTCTTCACCTCTATGGCAAAGTACACCCGCTATCCTTTGCTCCCTGGAGAATGTCCGGTCAGTTCACAGGGCTTTAGAGCTGTGAGCTCTTCTGGCCAAAGTTAGCAACAAAAATTTTGAGAACAGTTGCAACAGATTTTCTTTAATGAAAACAGGTTACATCTAAGACAGTGTAAAATGAATTACCCTAAGTACAAACTTCTCAAATTGTCATCACATATGAAGACGTTGGTCTCAAGAAATACAGTTCATGGGTTTAGCAAAATGAATGATTGGAAAGTCATCTTGTGATTCAGGTTGATCATGAAGGTAAATAAATAAATAAATAAATAAATAAATAAACAGGTGATGTGTTGATTCTTTGATCAATTAATTTAGAGAAGATGCAGAGCCATTCTGGATGAACCATATTTACAGTGAATTCTCTGAGCTGTCTTCACAGATTAAGGATTACACTTTGGTATTTTCCTACCCTCTAACAAACTAGCTTTGTGCTTCATATTTATACAATTCTTGCAAAACAAAGTAGAGCAAATGGAGCAAATGGAGAGGTCAGAAATAGGGTAGGGCTGGCCCTTCCTCAGACTAAGATTGTATTAGTGAGGTAGCTGTATTTCCTTAAGCTGCTTGCAAGCGCTTTTTTAAAAGTCAAAAGGAACTGTAACTTTAAGAAACAACAAATCCAGAGAGGGCAGACACCACATAATTCAAATCTACATATTTTCAAATCTGCGATTGCCACCCTGTTACATTTCATTAACTTTGAAATGAGTTTACAATTTATGCTAAAATGTACCAAATGTAATTTACTTGGAGCTGCAGAGCAGCTCAGACTGGCTTGTTAGCCTGGGCTCTGAACCACTGAATAAGAGGATTTGTAATGGGTGCGCAGACATATTCTTAACTCCGTAGTGGAGCCCACTAAATTGTGGTAATTGCTCTTTGGTCATTTTCAGCTCGTAGGTATCACTTTGATGGTTGGTACAACAAAGCTGGTTCTTTGTTTCCTTTGATCATAGAAAGTTGGATTCTTAGGGATACGGTTTTGAAGGTTTTTCCCCTTGATGAAAACATAAAGGAGGTAGGAGCCTTAATTCTGTCCGTTAAAGTGGGACAGAAGCCTCAACTCACAAGAGGAGGGCAGTCATTGAAAAATGGGAGCTCGGGTTATGGGTCTCCATTGGACATTGTTTTCTGCAAAATGGTTGGGTTCTGTATGATCTCAGTCGTACCCTTTCATTTTGGCCTCCTTGGCCATTCCACTGCCTTGCCCTAATGATTTGAGATCATTATGGGCACTGTTTTCATCATTCCTACCATTCCTTTTGTCAATACACTGTCCTTTAAATATTCCACTCTTCATCTCTGTCACTGTGCTCACTCTTTTCTTATTTTATCAACACCTTGTTCTTCCTCAGGACAATTTCCATCTACAGACTACACTCAGTCTGGTTTGTGTCTCTCCCAGTGTTTGTCCCCACAACTGTGTATGTGACATCCTGATGCTAAATGGCTTTTTCCCAGAATGCCATCAATTTAACAACTTACAGGGTGCCCAGGGCTTACAAACAACCTGAAGGATCCTCTGTCTTGCTTTCCATATGCTAATTCCTTTAAAAGATCTTCTGGTTTCAAAATCTGATGGTGGCTACTTCATGGGATAAACTAAGTAGCAGTTATACATTTTCCCCCTTGCAATCTAGCACTTTGTATTACGTTTTTTAAAATTCTCCAGCTGGCTCAAAATGGATAGCCCACAGCTTCTTGCACATTACTGCGATGGCTGCCTGTGCATCCTGCTATTCAGAGTCAGGAGTTAAGCGACAATCTTGAGCATTTTTGCTGTTGCATTTATTGTGATGTGCTGTATCTCTGTCAGACACACTTCGCATCTGGAGCAGAAACAAGGGGGAAAAGATGTATGATTTTAAAAATTAATGCTATCAGGAAGCACAATTCGCACCCCACGTCTTAATGGTAAATTTAAATCATATTCTGAGTTTTGTGGAGGCTTTTCCCAGTTAAGAGCTTTTTGTTTTTATGTACATAAAAATTCATTGTGATGCTTAAAAATGTTCTTTTTCTCACTAATCTTACTGAAGTCTAAAACCTTTCTAACATGCTGGGACTATTATCTGCCTGAGGGGGGTGGGGAACTAGAACTATCTGTAATTAGTAGATCCTATTGTGAAATGCAACCAGCATACATGGGGTATTCTCAGGCTGTGGGAGATTTAAAAATTGGTAATAAGCTATAAAGAAGAAGTTGCAAGAAAATGTCTTGACATTAGACGTCTATCTCCAGATTGGTTTTTCCACAAAGACAATCCTGCTGGAGACGGGAAACATCATACTGAAATGCAATGTGAAAGTATGTGAATTCCAAAGAAGGTCAAAATTTCTATTTAGCTTCATCAGAGCCACTCCTGTTTGTATACTCTTCATGCTGCATTTCAAACATACTCATGAATAATCATCTGAATAATCAAGGAATTATGCCAGTCATGTCATCAGACTTTTTTGGGGGGGGGAGGGGGGAGAGAGAGAGAGAGAGGGAGAATCTTAAGCAGGATACATGCTCAGCACAGAGCCCAATGCAGGGTTTGATTCCATGACTGAGATCATGACATGAGCCAAAATCAAGAGCAATATGCTCAACTGACTCAGCCACCCAGGTGCCCCCAAAATATTTTTAAAGTATAACAACCAAGGTACTTTAGAAAAAAGTCATTTTAATCATAATAGAATGATTAACTCATTGGCTGCATGCATACAGTGGTCTGTGGGAGACCCCGTACCTGCCAAATGGTCTGGGAACTCTAGGCACATGTGGTCATTTAGAGAAAAGCCCACTTAGAATCATGGGGCTCCTGGGCTTTTGACTATTGGTAATGTGTGGAGTAGGATCTGAAGGGATACTCTGACATAGCTTTCTAGCCCTCTGGGTTGAGGAAAGTAGAGATAGTCATTGTCTCACCCTGAGGCTACAAACAGGTTGGAAACATACTGGGAATTGAGTGAACTCCTGTTGAAGCTGTAAGCTCCACCCTGGCATTCCATCATCTTTCATGCTTTTGCCAGATTAGTTCATTTTTTTTTATACGTTTTTTATTTATTTTTGAGACAGGGAGATACAGAGCATGAACAGGGGAGGGTCAGAGAGAGGGAGACACAGAATCCGAAACAGGCTCCAGGCTCTGAGCTGTCAGCACAGAGGCCGATGCGGGGCTCGAACTCACGGAGTGCGAGATCATGACCTGAGCCGAAGTCGGCCGCTTAACTGACTGAGCCACCCAGGTGCCCCAGATTAGTTCATTTTTAAACCAAATATTAGTATTAGTGGTGGCACTGCAATAATCCAGACTAGGTTTTGAGGACCTTTATTTTGTCCTTCAAGCTTCTGCCATGGTCTTGCGTAGTAGTTTGTGAGACCATGTGCAGGATGCAGGATGCAGGATGCTTCCTTACCAGGCAATTAAATACAGAAGATGACCAATAATCATTTATCTTTCTTTTCCCAGACCTTTCTGGTTGCATAAAAACCAATGCCTTCCTTTCAATGCCAGTGTGCAAGCATTCCCTGCTAAAATCTAACCCATTGAGACACAAGTGGCTACTTAAGGTTTACTCTTTCTGGTTTGGGCACCCAGAGAAGCATCCAGTCCCAATGCCACGTGTCATGCCAGCCAGCTATGTTGGTAAAGTCCTGGTGACCTTGATCATAATAGTCCCTGAAATATGTGAAGGAGGTTGGGGCTGAGCAGGCCTCTTGCCGGAAATGCAGAGAGTAGTCTGGCTCTTTCTCCAGGCGTTTTGCCATTCATGTAGAGTGCAAAACTGCAACTGTATTTTTTCATTGTTTGCTTTTTAATTTTGCAATCCATCCTTTCAGCAATCAGGAGCCTAAAAAGTGAAAATGGAAGCTTAATGAAAAATAAAGTCCCACATCTTTGTTCCTCCAGAGAGTTGATGATAGACATGGAATCTGTAAAGAATAGTTCTTAATCTTTATCCTTCACCATAGGAATGCAGTGATTTCATAGACGTTTGAAAACCAGAAGACACACATCTGGTAATGAAACATCAGCTCCTATCTCTTTAGTTAGGAGTCATTTTATGAAAGGCACCAAAGACAATGTTCAAATGAGTGCAGTTGCAGAAGGTGTCCTGCTTCGTACTCAGTGAAACACGGCTTTTCATTTAGATCAAAATGTCTGTTGTTCTAAATTAATTGTGTATGTTTTTCACTGCAAGGCTCTGTGCATGATGCTATGAGCTGATTGCTAGTGATGTGTTAGTAGGAAAGAACCTGGCAAACAGTTTAGTTATTCCTCTTTTCAATTAGCGTATCAGATGCTTCAAATATAAACTAAGGTAAAGCCAAAAATTGTTTAGTTGTTTTTTATCTGATTTATGAAACTAAAGTTTTACACGTCTTTTCCTGTGAAAGATAAAATACCTGGCATAATTTGTGAAGGCTAATACAAATTCAAGTAAAATTGAACTTTGAAGATAAAATTATTTGCTTTTGTGATTACATTATGAATATAAATTTTACTGGGCTGAAGTATCAAACAAACAATGTTCTTAACTAAATTAAAAAACCCACAGAGCAGGGGCACCTGGTGTCTCAGTCGGTTAAGCATCCAACTCTTGTTCTCAGCTCATGTCTTCATCTCAGGGCCTACTCTGGTCTTGATCTCAGGGTTGTGAGTTCAAGCCCATGTTGGACTTCATACTAGGTGTAGAGCTTCTGTAAAAAATAAATAAATAAATAAATGAATAAATAAATAAATAAATAAATAAAATCCCATAAAACAGACATGTACCGTACTTGACATGAGCTGTGGCGCAAACATAGTTCATAATGTTGAGTGGTGCATTATTCTGTGCAAGGAGAGTGGTGTAAGCAGGGTGCATTATTCTACCAATTGAAACAGATAAAAATTTATAAGTCCTTTGTGTCAAAATTTGTACACCTTTATGTATGTGCATCTGAACCCAACTTTTTTTTCTGATAAAACTCTTGTTGAGTAAAAATAAACAAATAAAACTTTAGCCTTGTAGTTGAGATTTCTCTCTTTGCTGGACATTATAAATAATATTTTAGAACTGCTCGAACCTTTACAAAAGATTCCTTTTTTTTTTTTAACTCTCCTCCACCTCTCTCTGCTCTACTAACCATCAATTCATTCTCTATAATTAAGAGTCTGTTTCTTCATTTGTTTCTCTCTTTCTCGCTCTTTTTTTCCCTTTGCTCATTTGTTTTGTTTATTAAATTCTACATATGAGTGAAATCATATGGTGTTTGTCTTTCTCTGACTGACTTATTTCACTTAGCATAATACTCTCTACCTCCATCCATGTTGTTGCAAACAGCAAGATTTCATTCTTCTTTATGGATGAATAATATTGCATTGTATACATATACCACTTCTTTTTTATCCACTCATCAATCAGTGCATACTTGGCCTGCTTCCATAATTTGGCTATTGAAAATAATCCTGTTATAAACATAGGGATGCATGTATCCATTTGAACTAATGTTTTGATATTATTTTTTTTTTTTTAATTTTTTTTTTCAACGTTTTTTTTTTTTTTTTATTTTTGGGACAGAGAGAGACAGAGCATGAACGGGGGAGGGGCAGAGAGAGAGGGAGACACAGAATCCGAAACAGGCTCCAGGCTCCGAGCCATCAGCCCAGAGCCTGACGCGGGGCTCGAACTCACGGACCGCGAGATCGTGACCTGGCTGAAGTCGGACGCTTAACCGACTGCGCCACCCAGGCGCCCCATGTTTTGATATTCTTTGGGTAAATACCCAGTACCCTGGTTGCTGGATTGAGGGGTAGTTCTATTTTTAAGTTTTTGAGGAAACTTCATACTGTTTTCCACAGTGGCTGCACAAGTTTGCATTCCTACCAATAGTGCATGAATGTTCCTTTTCTCCCCACATCCTCACCAATACCTGTTGTTTCATGTGTTGTTGATTTTAGCCATTCTCACAGGTACGAAGTGATCTCACTGTAGTTTTTTGTTTTTGTTTTTTGCTTTTTGTTTTTTTTAGTTTATTTAGCAGAGCCCCATGTGGGGCTCAAGCCCACGAACTGTGAGATCATTACCTGAGCTGAAATCAAGAGTTAGATGCTTAACCAACTGAGTATCCCAGGCACCCCTCATTGTAGTTTTGATTTGCATTTCCCTAATGAACATCTTTTCATGTGTCTGTTGGTCATCTTTATGTCTTCTTTGGAGAAATGTCTGTTCAGGTCTTCTGCTCATTTTTAAATTCAGTTATGTGGTTTTTTTGGTGTTGAGTTTTGAAAGTTCTTTACATAGTTTGGATACTAACCCTTTATTAAATAGGTTATTTGCAAATATCTTCTCCCATTTTGCAGGTTGCCTTTTAGCTTTGTTGATTATTTCCTTCATTCTGCAGAAGATTTTATTTATTAAAAAAAAATTTAACATTTATTTTTGAGAGACAGAGCAAGACAGAGCATGAGGTGGGGAGGGACAGAGAGAGAGGAGGACACAGAATCCAAAGCAGGTTCCAGGCTCTGCGCTGTCAGCACAGAGCCTGACGTGGGGCTCAAACTCACAGACTGCGAGATCATGACCTGAGCAGAAGTCAGATGCTTAACCAACTGAGCCACCCAGGAGGCCCTGCAGAAGCTTTTTATTTTGATGTAGTCCATAGTTTATTTTTGCTTTTGTTTCCTTTGCACCATAAGACATATTTAGAAAAAGTTGCTACAGCTGATGTCAAAGAAATGCTAGAACTGATACAAGGATTCAGTAAAGTCGCAGGCACAAAATCAATCCACAGAAATCAGTTGCATTTCTATAAGTGAATAGTGAAACAGCAGACAGAGATATCAAGGAATCAATCCTGTTTACAATTGCACCAAAAATACTAAGACACCTAGGAATAAAAGTAACCAAAGATGAAAGACCTGTACTCTGAAAACTATAAAATAGTGATGAAACTGAAGACAATACAAAGGAATACTTTGAAATCAACCTAAGTGTTCCACAGTATTTTGAACACTTTTTGTAAACAAGTCCTCTAAATTTTGGATGAACTTTGTTCAAAACTGCGTGGAAATTTTTAATTAAATAATTCAACAAATGAATCACCAAAAAACTTCAGCTTTCAAAGCTTTTAGTAAATCTCCATTATTAAGAACAAAATTTGCAAATAGGAAGATAATATAGTTTATTCCTACAAAAGCAGAAGAGAAGAAATCAAATGATGATAAATCACAGAGGACACAAGAAATGAATTTAGTATTTGATACCTTTGGAATACCTGGAGTTATAGGAAGAATATTTTGATAGTCATATTTTTAATAGGAAATCTTATGTTCTGATCTAGCCTATAATAAAAGTGAGATCTACAATTCATCAAAATTGGACATAATATTCCAAAACATAATAGAGATAAATTTCATATGAGTTTTGTCTTTTTAAAATATTTAGAAGAAAACTATTTAAATATTAAGTAATATTTAAAATGACTTATTGAATGGAGTATTCTTTTTGATACCCAAATGATTCTAATTGAAAATATCCTCCATTTGGTGGAATTTGATCTGAATTTATTAAATATCTGAGGACTGACTATTTTCTCCTTTAAAAATATTATTGTCTCCAAAGACAAGTCGACTAATTTCAAAGACAAGTCAACCGAATTCAAATATATTAACCATAAGTCTATAAGAAAATCTTGCAGATAATTTTGAGAAAAAACACTTAAAAATTAAGGTGGTATTGAAATTGTGAACTCCAGAAAAATAACGATGACATGATACAGGAGAGATATACAGCACAGAAACCCAGTAAAATATTGACCATGTTTCAAAATGTGTGTATGTGTGTGTGTGTGTGTGTGTGTACATATATATAATTCAGATAAACACTATACAGTTTTTAAAACTTTGCTTATTATGCTCATATTCACACATTCACAAATAAATTAAAAACAGACTTAGAGCAAAACTATTACTTAGGTCAATATAATAATATAAGACCAAGTAATCAGTCAATAAATAAATATACCAGTAGTATTATATTTGAATGATCACAAACATCTCATAGTTTGGATGATAAATTATCAGGCCACTCCAGTACTTGTGGCTGGTAGTCCCTCCCCTGTGTGTCTCACTGCTGGTGCAAGCAGCACACAGGGCTCACACTCACTGCTGCATGAGGCATTTCTGCCTATCTTGCTCTCCCAGCATCTAATTTCCTTCCCTGCCTAAGAGGCAACCTTGACCTCATGAGTGTTGCAGGCGGGCTCACCTACCACCAGAGCAGGTGAAAGTGTGAGATGTTGGCTTTCCAGGCTCTCATGACTTAGGGCCAATACCTGTGAAGTAGGCTTGGCTTGAGAGGCAACCCCATGGAGTTTGGACTAGGGGCAAATGACTCAGAGAAGTGGGGAGGGAGAGAAGCGCTTATGGTGGTGGGTGGTGAAGGCTGCAACCACAGCAACATCCAGATTTCAAGAACAGATCAGTGTTGGCTCCAGCAGTGGTGTGAAGAGTTCTGGCCCAGCAGCCACAGTGAAAGTTATATTGGAGGCCGCAGATGCCACAGTGGATGCCGCAGTGGAAGGTTCAGTAGCTGCTTCAGTAGAGGCTGCAGTGGAAGGTTCAATAGAAGCTGCAGTGGAAGGTACAGTGGAAGGTGCAGTGGAAGGTTGCAGTGGAAGCTGTCATAGAAAGTGCAGTGAAAGGTACAGTGGAAAATACAGTGGAAGGTATAGTGGAAGCTGCAGTGGAAAATGAAGAGGAAGGTTCAGTAGAAGCTGCAGTAGAAGTTTCAGTGGGAGGTTCAGTGGAAGCTGCAGTGGAAGGTACAGTGGAAGCTGCACTGGAGGTAGTGGAAGCTGCAGTGGGAGGTACAGTGAAAGCCGCAGTGGAAGGTACAGTGGAAGCCACAGTGGAAGGTACAGTGGAAGTTACAGTGGGAAGTTCAGTGGAAGTTGCAGTGGAAGTTGCAGTGGAAGGTACAGTGGGAGGTTCAATGGAAGCTGCAGTGGAAGGAACACTGGGAAGTTTAGTAGAAGCTTCAGTGGAAGGTGCAATGGAAGCTGCAGTGGGAAGTACAGTGGAAGCTGCAGTGGAAGCTGTAGTGGGAAGTACAGTGGAAGCTGCAGTGGAAGGCACAGTGGGAGGTTTAGTAGAAGCCACAGTGGAAGGAGCAATGGGAGGGTTAGTAGAGGCCACAGTGGAAGGTGCAGTGGAAGGTTCAGTAGATGCTTCAGTGGAAGGTGCAGAGAAGCCTGCTTGTTCTGCAGGCTTCCCAGACTGACTCTACAGATTTGGCTGAGGTGCATCTCCTGTCCTGCTTTTCTCATTGCCACTCCTTTCTACAGCTACTTCTCCTTGCTGCTCTGTAATTCTGCAATCAACCCAACGTTTAAGAAAAAAATAATAATTCCTTTTTTTTCTTTTATCCGCAGAGCACATTGGCTCACAACAGAGAACACTGGCTCCATGAACATCCATGAGCATCAAATGAAAGGACCAACAAAATCCTGCATCCCTAAAATTCCTCCTGGTCATTTTTGCTCACCAAAATCCCATTAATCCCATTAAACCTTCCATTTTCTTGAAGAGATTTTCCAATTTTTTCCCTTATTCCCAAAAACCTCAACTGATTACTTTTATTATGCTGATCAAATTGTTCTTATTTCCTCACTTTATGAGCTATGTCCCAAATCTCATTTTTTTTTTTCCTAAGTATGTGACTCATCCATGTATTGGCTAAACCAAAAACCAGTCCCTACTCTAGTGGGTGATGATGCTTCTTTGTAATGGATGATAGAAGAGAGAGTTGTGGTTATAAATACAAGGGCTTTTTCCCCCCTCTACTATACTAGCTATAATAAAATAAAATAAAATAAAATAAAATAAAATAAAATAAAATAGCGGTGCCTGCGTGGCTCAGTTGGTTAAGTGCTGACTTTGGCTCAGGTAATGATCTCACAGTTCATGAGTTTGAGCCCCACCCACATCAGGCTCACTGCTGTCAACACAGAGCCTGCTTCAGATCCTCTGTCTCCTTGTCTCTCTGCCCCTCCCCCCATTCATGCTCTCTCTCTCTCTCTCTCTCTCTCTCTTTCAAAAACAAACATCTTAATTTTTTAAAAATAAAAACATTATAAAATTTTTAAAAATAAAGTAAAATAAGACTAAAATAGGATAGGATAGGATAGAATAGAATAGAGTAGACAAAATAAAATCCAGGAAAAATCCAGTTTGAACACCCAACCAGAGACAACCAGTTAGACAGGTCAGGTGGAGTAAGTAGATGAAGAGGGGAATGCAGGATGAATGGAAGACCCATAAGTGAGTGGAGGAGCCCCAGGGCAGAGACCCTCTCTCTCCAGCGCATTGGGAACCAGGGCAGGATTCACAGGTGCTAATAGAGCTGCATGCCTGAGCCAAAGTGAACAGTATGGGGAAAAGGTATGGAGCCAGGCAGAAACACTCAGAAAGAGGACAAGAAAGCAGGTTATGGTGGGATTGGGAATCCTAACAGACCCAGCCGCAGAGCCCCTCCAGAGCAGTTTGGAACAGGCTCCAGTACACTGGCCAACAATGAAGCTTCAGAGAGAAACCACCAGGCCGGGGAGCTTGGCAAGTGGCTTGCCAGACCAAATCGCTGCTATACTGGAGTCATCCCTGGATAAGAATGAGGGCAACAAATCTACCCTTTTTTTAGATAGTGTGGTTTTTTTTAATCCCTTGGTTTCTCCATAATGTTATTTTTGAAAAATTCAAAGTGAAATCAGAAAAATCAATACTGAAGGAATATTTTCCATGTCCCAGTGGGAGCAGGGGCGGGCAGCGGAGAGGCGAGAAACAAAGGAGGACACAAGAGAGATGCAGAAGGGTGGAGGAGAAGAGGAGCCAGGCAGAGGCAGTGGAGATAAGGCCACAGAATAGGAAGATGCCCACGCTTGTATTTGCCACTTCCTTTCCCTCTTGGGCATCTCAGCTTTCTACACAGATTTGCTGCTAGAGCAAGGAAGCAGAGAGTTGTTTTGAAATAACCCAAGTGACTAAACAGTGGGCAACTAACTAGTGACCTTACAGAACGAGACTGGCCAGTTATCTTAGTTTAAGGAGAAAGACTTGTCAGGAAGTCAGAGGTGCTTTGCCTCTCAACCAGAGCTGTGGCGCTGGCTTTCTAGGGGCAGTTAGGAGATCGGTGGGGTTCCTTGGGTGTTCATGCAAACTGGAGAGGCCGCTGGCAATAAGGGTCACATCTGTTACTTAAAGTTTTGTTATTGAACTGCGATCCACAGGTCATCCAGATTTCCTTCAAAATGTAAATTGTAACCTCAGGGAGAAACACTAGAAAAAGCATAACACAAGGACTTGGGATGAGGGTGGAGAAGGGAAACTGAGGCAAGTGAGCTGTAGGGGTGAGAAGGGAGAGGAGAATGGATGATGTGAAACCTCACTGCATTTTGATGGATGTGTTGCTAGGTGATCACAATGCTTGAAATAAGACAATGATCATTCCTGTTGTAGAAATGAGGACTATAAATAAGCAGAGGAAAGGGGGCAGAGGAAAGGGAGACAGAGGAGAAGCAGGTGAAAGAAGCACGGGAGAGGACTGTACACATTACCTTTTCCCTCAGGCTCAGGAGAACTTTGTAATAGAGCATTTCCTGGTCAACCCCACTGGTTCCCTTTCTTTACCTTCCCTGTGCCCAAGCTCTCTGAGGGGCAGGTATTGAGATTGCTGTAAAATATACCTGAGATTTTTGCTTTTATTCAGGGGCGGCGAGGCCAGCAGAACAGGAGATACTGCCACTAAAAAGTTTGTTACTCACAGATCCCAAGAGGAGGATACACACCACGCCATGTGGGGCCACATGGGGAAGCACCAGGTTGGCCAAGCAGCAAAGAGAAAAGGATGGTGTGGAATGGGCAAGATCAGGTAAGCAGGTTTGGTATTGGATAGTTTGAATAATCTCAGCAGGCTCTGGAGTATATGTATGGTATCTAGTTGTCTGACACCTGGCTTTGGGGTGATTTAGGGCAAGAAGATGGTGTCCAGACTTCAGGAGCCTGATAAAAGGAGACAAGTAAGAATATGGATAGGTTTGCACAGCAAAAGTGTGGACACAGCCTCTAGGAATTAGCTAACACCGAGAGGGGCAATCCTTCCCTGAGTCCTCAAAGCTCCAAGAAACCAAAGCATCATAAATTCAGAAAATAAAAAGAAACATGATTAATATATAACAATGCTAAGGAGCCCACCCACTGTGGGAGATCCTCATTTCTCATCCTGGCTCCCTAGAGTGGGTGGGGGTGCATTCTGTGTATGCCTGCTGTCTGGCTCCAGCTTGCCCAGCCAAGTTCACTGGTATCAGCTTGCCAGACTCAGCTGACATATTAATATCACTGGTGACATTTAAACCTTAAGACATTTATTTGAGTTTTCCTCACACTTGATTCATTGATGCATAGCCAAGCATGGAGCAGGCACTGTGAAAGAAGTCAGATTGAATGAACTGATGGCCCTGATTGATGGCCTCCCCAGATGCAGGACCTTTATAAAGTGACTTTTCAGCTCCTCTCATCAAGAGGTAGAATCTATTAATCTGGATTGGCCTTGGGCCTTGTTGTGGCCAAAAGAATGCAGCAGAAATCATTTTCTAGTTCTGAGGCTGGGTTCCAGGAGGCCTTCTGTGATTTTGCTTTCTATTTCTAGAACTTCGCTTCCACCAGGAGAACCACCCTAGCTAGACTGCTGGAGGATGGTCCAATGGAGCAGAGACGCATCCTCCTAGCTAAGGCAATCCTAGCCAGCCAGCTCTTATGTGCCCTTCCCACTGAGTGTCCTGTGTAAACAAGCCCAGCCACCTGCAGAACTGCCCAGCCAACCCTGGATTCATGAACAAAATGCATGTCTAATGCTGTACACCGCTGCACATTTTTAGGTTGTTTGATACGTAGCGTTACCTGGGGACGATAGATAACTGATACAAAATATGTAGGTAATGGACAAAGTACTGATCCTTAAACATTTCCCACACAATAGTGGAGACAGTAGCTCAGAGCAGAGAGGGAAGCACAGGTTCTATGGCGTTGTAGGGAAGAGGTTCCCCTTCCAGACCCTGAGGTCAGGAGAGCTTTTCTAGAAGAGCTGAGATTGGAGAATGAAGGAGACAGAAGATAACCAGTAATAGGAAGTAGGTTAATGGCAGGTGGAGGAATGCATATATAGGGTCAGGGGTAAGAGAAAGAATGTGGATGAGCTGAAAGACCTTCAGGATGGCTGGTGTTAGTTTCAGGGTGTGCGTGTGCATGTGTGTGTACACACACACATACACACACACACACACACACACACACACAGGCGAAGGGCCAGCATTGAAGTAGAGGACCTGTCAAGCCATCTTGTGACTGGTGTCATGCTGAGGAATTTGACCTTCATTCATAAGTCAGTGGGAAACCACTGAAGACTTTAAGCAAGGCAGTGACAGGGTTCAGTTGACCTTTCGAACCACATTTCCTGTAAAGGCTTGATTGGAAGCGCACTGCCCAAACCTGAAAGACTGATGACCAGGTTATGGCTTTAATTGGAGTAATCAATGCTGGAGGCCTGATATAAGGCTTTTCCTTGGAGATGAATAAGCTGTAGGGTAAAATTACATATGAAATATGCAAAACTTTCAAAGCATGTAAAATAACATGTAAGAATAAATAACATGTAAGAATTTTTAAAAGAGAAATTA
Organism: Neofelis nebulosa; assembly: GCF_028018385.1. NCBI lineage: Eukaryota > Metazoa > Chordata > Mammalia > Carnivora > Felidae > Neofelis > Neofelis nebulosa. The sequence continues at coordinate 87,273,038 of NC_080790.1, forward strand.
AGAAGCTTTCTTATGGCCAAAACAAATATTATCAACCAGTCTGACTCTTCTCTGTAGCAGATTGGATCTCTGGGCCAGACATATTTTGGTTAATGGTAGCACTAACACTTAACTGCATGAGTGAGATCCTTCTGGCTAGCTTCTCCCGGATGTTATCTGTGTCACTAAGTGGTGTCCGTCACATTATTTTGGCAGTTCTCTGGCTTTATGCTCCAAGGAGTTGCTGAGACAAATGTCTACCTCAAGTCCTCAGACCCTCATGAGACTTGCAAGTGTGGTTGAAAGGGTGCTTCTGTCAGCAGTGACTACTGGAATGGCTTTTCAAGGTGAAGGTTTCCAAGATACAGCCTTTGATGGCTCTGGAGAGTTGCCACTATTCCTAAATGGGAGTTGCCTTTGGTCCATGAGACAGGAATCTAAACTGCACTTGCTCTGCACAAATTGGTCATACTGTTAATATCTCAGGAGGGGCTCCACCAGGCCCAGTCAACTGCAAGAGGATGGGCTGAGTTGAGGCTCAAAGCCCAATCCATTTGAGGGGACAGATCTTCTGCAGATTTCTACAGAGGACGGGAGAAGCTCTCTCTTATTGTAAGACAGAACTGAGGTAAAAAAGTGGTGGTCTAGACCAGAGGAAATGGCACCCTGGGTTGGGTTTGGCCTTGGAAGAAGGCTGGGTCAAGATCCAGGTTCTAGTTCCTAGATGGTGAGAGGGGTGGGCAAGCAAGAGGAAGAGAGGAAGGAAAGAACCACTCAGGGAAGGCAAAATCTTAGACCGGGAGAGACATGGGGAATAAGACACATTGAAGATGGAAACCCATGCATAGGGTGTGAAGATTCATTAAGGGAATACAAACTTTCAGGGCCCAGTCATCAGAATTATTGCTAGACCAGCTTCAATCCCTCTGATTCCTGCTGGAACTGGATCTGTAGGTGAGTAGTTTGTCCTAAGGGTATAGCACCGAAATGAAAATAATTGCTGAGTACACCTACCTGACCACCTATTTTCCTCTCCTTCTTTAATATCAGAACACTAGATTTTAGTGTAGCACCTGGTGAGCCTATGTAAGCCCAACCTATCCGCACCTCCTTGCATCTGAATGTGGCCATGTACTTAATTTCTGGTCACCAAAATGTAAGAGAATGAAATGCGCATTTTCTCAGAAGTGATCTTTAAGAAGAATGAGCATGTCATTTTTTTCTGCTTTCTCCTTCCTGCAGACTAGAAGGTGGGCATGATGGCTGGAGCGTAAGCAGCCATCCCGGCTTATGAAGTGTCATCATATAAGAGTGTCTAACAGTTTTGGCTTCCTCTCTTCAGATCTCACTTATGAGTGAGGGTAATAAATGTGTATCTTATAGGAGCCCCTTGAGTGTCTGCATGCAAATCCATTATATTGTAGCAAACCCAATCCTGCCTGAATTGCTGAGTGTATAATTCTTTTTTTTTTTTTTTTTACTTCCAGACTGAGGAAATATTTCCTTTTCAATGATCCATTCTAATCAGTGAAGCGTTTATATGGGTTTGGGGAATGGCAGTAGGAGCTGTTACATAGATGCATCCTTTATTATCCGGTCCTATTTCAGCACTAACTTTTTCTGAAGAGATGGTTTTGGAACAATGGAAAAATTATTTTAAACCCTGCTTTCTGTACTCAGTTCTCTGATCGTAACTTTAATGTCTAACACAAAAACTGTTTGGAGAAACTGAACCAATACAGTTGGCACACATTAACCAGGATGCACACACTCCTTAGTGACATCGAGGAGGTACACTTCCCTCCAGCTGCAATGTCCAACAGTTTCTGAGAAGATTCAAATAAAAGATCACTGAATTTAAGAATGGAGGCTTTTAAATTATGGAAAGAGCCTAAATGTCCATCAACTGATGAATGGATAAAGAAATTGTGGTTTATATACATAATGGAGTGCTACGTGGCAATGAGAAAGAATGAGATATGGCCCTTTGTAGCAACATGGATGGAACTGGAGAGTGTGATGCTAAGTGAAATAAGCCATACAGAGAAAGACAGATACCATATGTTTTCACTCTTATGTGGATCCTGAGAAATTTAATAGAAACCCATGGGGGAGGGAAGGAAAAAAAAAAGAGGTTAGAGTGGGAGAGAGCCAAAGCATAAGAGACTCTTAAAAACTGAGAACAGGGGCACCTGGGTGGCTCAGTCGGTTGACCGTCTGACTTCAGCTCAGGTCATGATCTCACGGTTTGTGGGTTCGAGCCCCGCATCAGGCTCTGTGCTGACCGCTTGCTCAGAGCCTGGAGCCTGCTTCAGATTCTGTGTCTCCTTCTCTCTCTGCCCCTCCCCGGCTCACACTTTGTCTCACTCTGTTTCTCAAAAATAAATAAATGTTAAAAAAAAAATTAAAAAAAAAAAACTGAGAACAAACTGAGGGTTGATGGGGGTGGGAGGGAGGGGAGGGTGGGTAATGGGTATTGAGGAGGGCACCTTTCGGGATGAGCACTGGGTGTTGTATGGAAACCAATTTGACAGTAAACTTCATATATTGAAAAAAAAAAAAAAGAATGGAGGCTTTTGTTTTCAACCCAGCAAAAACCAAAGATTCATTTTAACCTCTGTGAGATATAAATCTGAAAGAAAATATCAAAGTTCCTGCCCAAATGCCCTGACACCCCACCGTTATGGGCTAAATGCAAACCACAGTACTGTCATAATTTTTCTATTTATTCTCATGTGGGGTAGGGAGGATGGGGGGCAGAGACCCCATGTTTAGGGTGACGGATGCTTTCATGGTTGTTTCCCTCTACATCCTGAAACATGGGGTCTTCTGGTATAGTTTGCACATCCTGTGACCCAAAGGTGCCTCAGTGTGAACCACAAGAAGCCCATTCTGAGGGAAAACAATTTTTTTTTCTTTTTATGAAACTTCTCATTTGAGTGTAACACGGGCTAAGGGAGAGGGGGCAAGAGGTTGAGCTAGTTCTTTTGAAGCTAAGTTTGGGCATAGAATCTTAACCATTCAATTGAATCTCTGAATCGTAGATTCAGGTTCTCCACCTCTGCATAATGACAGTGCCCCCCCCACCCCCCATAAGGCTGTTCCATGTGCCTGAAGGCTGGCCTGGCTTGGAGCTCCTACCAATCTCCTATCATGTGGCTTTCTTATTTCCAAAGTATTTATCTTGGTACCCACTGTGTAGCAAGTGAATATTCAGCAGATGTGAGCCCACTCGCGTCATCTGGAAATAGTCTGAGCAGAATCCGCATGTTACGCCCTGTCTGGGGGCGGCTCCGCTTCTCGATTTTCAGTGTGACTTTCCAGTTCTGCTGTGTGAAAGCTCTGGCTCCATTTATAGCAACCCTATTGAATTTGCTTCTATGCATACAAGCAGGGAAAATGGAAAAGTTTAATCACATAGATTGTACTGGAAACTGGTGTTCCTGAAGGCTGCTAAGTTAATGTATGTTAGCAAGTCATTTACACTAAATCTTCATGGTTCATATTGATACTGGACCAAGTAGTGCCTGCGAAAGCCATGGTTTTATGTCGCATGTCCCCAGGCCTTCCAGTAGGCCTACCTTTGTGCTTTTTGGCAGGAAGGAAAACACAGGTGTTCATGCACACCCAGGCACACACAAATATTTGAGGTCTTCATGCACTTTTAGAGTGGGGGTGTTGGTAAACCCAACCGATTGGCAAAATCTCCCTTTTCTTCCTTTACAGAGTAGTTGGCAGTTGAATATAAACGAAGCTTGTTGAAATGGAAAATCTCTGTGCATAATTAGACTAAATGCAACATAAGCCTATTCTCAATGTGTTTCTTTTATTTTGGGAAACCTCAATGTCTAAAAAGAAAAATGCAAAAAAGGAAGCAGGAAATATGGAGGAAATAAACAGATTTAAAGAGAAATGTTAAATAACCATGTTTTGGAGATGCAAGGACCAGTTTAGGTTTGCACGTAACACATTTGAGCTTTCTGTTATGGAGAGAGCAATTTCATCACGTGCAGGGCTGCGGGTTCTAAAAATCTTACACAAACCCCAGAATATTGAATACATTCCCACCCTCTTTCCTAACTTTTATGAAAACATTACCTTCTTTTGGCAGAGATTTTACTAAAAAAGGAATTGTCCTAGACCTCAAGTATTATGAAATTGATGGCTATTGTGAGATTTCTGAAAAATTCACTGAAGCTAGTAAGGCATTTGAAGCCATTTTCAATAACCTGAAAGATTTTATTATTTTTTAATTTAAACTTTTAAAAATGTTTATTTATTTTGAGAGAGAGAGCAAGTGAAGGAGGAGCAGAGAGAGAGGGAGAGAGAGAATCCCAAGCATGTTCTGCATGGTCAGTACAGAGCCTGACATGGGGCTTGATCCTACAGACTGTGACAACGTGACCTGAGCCGATATCAAGAATCAGACATTTAACAGACTGAGCTACCCTGGCATCCCTGGAAGATTTTAAAATCAAACTTCACACATGAATTAAAAAATAGTATTAAAAATATAGTATGAATAAATGAACACTTGTGTAATAAATGTACCCACAGGAAACTATTTCTTCAGTCATTTGCTTTTATATTTTCTAACTTGTCTCATATCTCACATACTTATATATCGTGTAAATATAAATATGTAGCCTTGAAATGATTTTTAGCACCGCTTTGAGGAAGAAAAACAATTTATTCTAGGAGAAGTGTAATACATTCTGGTTTATTGAAAATGGTTGCCTCTGAACCTTCTTTTGGAGAGTACAGGCTGGGCTTAAAAAACTGTTTTTGTGAATCATTTACATTTTAGATTAAATGAAGTATTAACTTATCACATATAAAATTCCACTAGGGGCACCTTGGTGGCTCAGTTGGTTGAGCCTCTGACTCTTGATTTAGGCTCAGGTCATAATTCCAGGGTTGTGGGATTGAGCCTTGTATTGGGGTCCATGCTGAGCATAGAGTCTGCTTAAGATTGCCTCACTCTGCCTCTGCCCTTCCCCTGCTCTTTCTCTCAAAATAATAAATAAATACATAAATACATAAATAAATAAGTACATAAATAAATAAAATGAAATAAAATAAATTCCATGTAAATGAATAAACATATTTAATGAACATGGAAATACTCACCATGTATTGGAACGTTAGGTTCTCAGCTTCAGGATAATGACATTGGGGGTGGGTCTCTCTTTGTCGTGGGGGCTTCCCCATGAAATTTAAGATTTTGAGCAGCATGGATGACCTCTATCATTTAGATGCCATAACACTACCACCACCAGTGTGACAACCAAGAAAATATCTCCAGATATGGCCATACGTCCCTAAGGTACAAAATTGCATCTGATTAATAACCACTGGGGATATTTTCTCTTGAATCATAAATTATTATTGACTTGTTTTTTTTAATATTTATTTTTGAGATAGACACACACAGAGTATGAACAGGGGAGGGGCAGAAAGAGAGGGAGACACAGAATCCGAAGCAGGCTCCAGGCTCTGAGCTGTCAGCACAGTGCCTGAAGTGGGGCTCAAACTCACAAACAGTGAGATCATGACCTGAGCAGAAGTCAGATGCTCAAATAACTGAGCCACCCAGGTGTCCCAATGACTTGTTGATCAGATGTTCGGTTGCAGGAAGTGGTCTTTCCCATTGTTATTTAGCCAACCTATGCTGGCATGCTTTACCAAGTACCAAGCCCATGGACTTCACCAATCTGTGGTTCAAGCTGCAAGTGGTATAGACATTCCTCTTATTCTTAACATACTGAAGAGAGTTAATAATTATTATTCTTCTTAATTGTTCATTCACCTCACAAAGATACATAAGGCACTGCTCACAGGCTATGCATTGTTGTAGGGTCTGGAGATACCTCAGTAAACCACCAGGCTGAAGTCCTTGCTTTTATGGACTTTATATTCTAGAGGCTAAGGAGAATGGAGAAGAGATGAGGGAGAAAAAAAAATAAGTTAATTATATAATGCATTAGGATATGATAAATGATATTGAAAAAGGAAGGGAGATAGGGTAAGAAGGATTTAGAAATTCAGGAAGGTGCATGTTGTCAATTAAACGGGGGGGGGGGTCAAAGTGCACTTCACTGAACAGGTCAAGTTTGAGCGTATACTTCAAGGGGGGGAGGGCATGAGTGAGGCTGTTGTCCTGTGCACCGGGCCTGAGGTGGAGGTAAATCGGGTGTTCAGGTGCAGTAAGCAGGCCAGCCTGGCTGGAGAAGTATGTACAATGGCAGCATCATAGGAAGTTAAGTCGGGGTATAGCCAGTGGCCTGGCCATATGGACTCTTGTAGTCATCATGAGGACTTTGACTTTTCTCTAAGAGGAACAGGGACCCATGGGATGGCTAGAGCAGGAGCATGACATGAGCTTGTTTATGTTTTAATAGGCTTCCTGCCGTCAAGTAGAGCATAGGCTGTAGGAGGCAAGGGCATGAGCTGACAGTCCAGCCAGAACCCTATGACAGTGATTTTGACCCCTGGAGGTAGTGGCCTGGCCTGGGTAGAATCAGAAGAGGTAGCAGGGTGGGAGAGAAAGAAAGCAGCCAGAGAGACAGGAAGGCTACTGAAACCTAGCTCTTTCCCAGGGCGCGGGAGAGATGCCAGAACACACGTTAGCAAATAGATTTCATGTGTCTTTGTGGAAACCTGGAAGTCAGCATCCTCTCATGCAAGTATTCTGTGTATAATGTGATTTAGAAGTGCTGGCCGCCTTCTGGGAAGCACGAAGGTGAGGAACGGAACAGGCTCTGAAATCAATGGCTCTTCAATGCCATGCCTGATCCATCATCTCCACTTTTGCCTCCCATTCATTCATTCGTTCATTCAGCAAGTACGTACTGACCTTGCTGGCTGTAAACCCAAGGTTCCCAGAGGGTCCACCAGGAGAGTGCCTTGTTCAAGGACCTGAAAGGAATGGAAGTGTCTAGGTCTTGGGTAAAAGGCCTGGAATCTTCCCCTCCCACCCACTCTGCTCCCTACTGGTGGCAGCACGTTCATGGAAAGCTGCCACATCTTAATGTAAAGCTGATGTCTGCCTGATCCGTGCCTTGGTGGATCTGCAGCTGAAAATGAAATAGTGTCTATCTGGAATCACAAGGTCCCTTAGCCTTTCCAGCAGAAACCCTGCTTCCACTGAGTGCACCTCCACCAAGAACTTGGCCAACAAGACTCCAGCCAGGAGTCACTGGCCGTGTGGAATTGCAATATCCTGATTACATGCAATCATTCTAGTTGGAAAATAAGCAGAGTTGTAAATGGTACATTAAAAAAGGCATTTGCTATTAGCATCAGCTGGGTTTTTTTGTTTGTTTGTTTTTTCACCACATTTGTTTAAAAAAAGGAATGCTCCAGCTGATGTACCTTATGAGAATCATCTGAAATACTGGAAAATATGGCTAAAAATAAGAACTCTTTTTTTTCTGTTCACGTATCTGTGGCCAATGTGACTATGGCCTCTTGATCCCACTCTTCTGCACAATAAGTGGGTTTTCTAGAAACCACTGCTCAATTTTTTTTTTCTAATTGACAGAGGTTTTATTTCCTAGTGTGCAAAAATAGCACTCTTGCTTTATTATAACTCAGAGGGAAAAAAGGCACAATATGGTGAATTCTGCAGCTACTGCAACAGGAAATGCTTGTTTTTATTGATGTGAGTTTGTCAGTCTGGTCTCAGTCTGCCCACAGTCACATTCACACACTCAGTGTTGTATCATAATCAATGCTGCTTAAGAGATGCAATGCTTTTTGTACCTTTTGAGTATCAACTGTTTCTATTAAGTCCTGAATAAAAGATAAAAGGACACACAACTTGCTTTACCAAGGCTTTATCTCATGGGAAAGCAAAACACACTTGAAGAATAAGACTTTTGCTCAGTCAGCCAGGCAAAAGGCATCATGGCCTTGGATTCTGAAATGCCTGGTCAAGTTCAAGTTCTAGTGACATTACCCCTCTACTTGGCCTTTTAGATCTAGTGCCTGAATGTTTCACCCACCCATCTTTGTCCCCTTAATCTTTTTTTTAAAATTTTTTTTTAACATTTATTTATTTTTGAGACAGAGAGAGACAGAGCATGAACGGGGGAGGGGCAGAGAGAGAGGGAGACACAGAATGGGAAGCAGGCTCCAGGCTCTGAGCCATCAGCCCAGAGCCCGACGCGGGGCTCGAACTCACGGACTGCAAGATCGTAACCTGAGCTGAAGGCGGACGCTTAACCGACTGAGCCACCCAGGCGCCCCTGTCCCCTTAATCTTAACGGCACCTTGGCAAATTGCTCCTTCATTGTCTCTTTAACCACTCATGTGAGGGTTCACCAGTTTTCTGCCAGCACCGTGGGCTGGGATACCTGAGGTATAGGTATAACTATAGTTAGGATTAAGTAAATGGAGGCATGTAAGTTGTTAAGCACTCTACCAGGTTTGCAGGACTTCTCCACACTTAGTAAGGGCTTAGTAAAAGCTAGTTCCTTCCTGATAATAAAAAAAAAATCGCAAATACAACAAAAAAGACAGAACCAGTTTCGAAATATTAATGTTTTCGGTTAAGATCTTTGTGTTGGTCTTTAGATGTGCATAAAAGAGCATTACAAGATTAAGTGGTGAAAGTGTTTCTTCGTGATGCCATGTAAAACTGTTTGAAGAAACCATCAAAGAGCACTCAAAATTCAGACAACAACTAAACCCTTGCACTCTTTTCCCACCTGCTCATGTTGGCTTTGGCCTGTCTAAGGGTAACCGTTGGTATTGTAGTAAAAACAACATGAATTTGAAAATCTATTTTCTGGTTCTTCCTTGAGACTTACTAGGACTTCATGAAATGATCTCAAAGTCCCTTGAGAGTTCTAACATGATATGAATTGGACACAATTTTCAAAAATTACCCTAAAGTCAGCATGGTCTGGAGTAGTTGCATGTGGTAGGTTTCATTTTGGAGCTTGTAGGATTTCAACTAGACGTTGAAGCATGGGTACAATGTGCAAAAAAACCAGGATAGAGCAAAGAAACAAGAGAAGGACCTTATCAGAGTTTGATATCAAAATTATGTTGACCTCATAAAACAAGTTGGAAACTATTTCCTCATTTTTGTATTCTAGGAGAGTTTACATATGATTTGTGTTATATTTGCATTAAATATTAATATTATTTACCAGTGATGCAAGCCTTTAAAGCCTAGAGATTATTTTGTGGGGGAGTGTGGGCTCACTACTTTAATAAATATAAAATAATTATTATTTTCTATTTCTTGTGTCACTTTTGATATACTTCTTTATTCTAGGAATTTGGTTATTTCATCTAAATTTTAAATGTTGTTGGCATAAAACAGTTTATTGCATATTCTTATGACTTTTGATTGTTTTTGAGATGTGTAGTGATGTCTCCTTCTTCCTCAGTGCTGGAAGCTTTTTGAAGCTTTGCTTTTTTTTTTTTTCCTTGACTTGTTTCATCAGGGATTTATTCTTATTAACCTTCTCAGGGAAATAACTTTAAGCTTTGTTTATTCTGTTTATTGTATGTTTATTATTTTATCAATTTATTTTCATATCTACAATTTTATTCCTTCTGCTTTTGTAATGTATTTTTAATTGTGAATTTTTTTAACATGTTTGAAATGGATACTTATTTATTTTCAGCATTTATTTTTTAATACTTGTTTGAAAGTTATAATTTCCATCTGAGAATGGTTTGGATGCATTGTACGTATTAATATATTTTATTTGAATTATTAATTAGTTCAGAATATTTACTATATTTTGTTATTTATTTTTTGAACTATAGGTTACTTAGAAATTTATTATTTTCCAAACATATGTGATTTCCCAAATATATGAGATAAAATGATTTTGCATTTTGTTGTTCATCTTTAACCTGTACTGAAGTCAGTTATATACTTTACTATTTCCACCCTTCATATATCTGAGATATTTACATATCTGTAAATTGTCAATATCTGTTTTCTGTGGGTGCTTAAAAAGTGTTGGAATAAACAACTGTAGTATTCTGTAAATGTCAATTAGGCCAAGTTTATCAATCTTGAAGTTCAAATTCTGTATATAATTTTGCAAAATCTCTTAGTGACTTTTTTAGGTCTGCTTTTGTTCTATACACATTACTGAGACATTACTGAGTGCTTGTATATTTATCTATTTATCTTTTTATATTTGTTAATTTTTGGTTTTATATATTTGAGGCTATGTTATTGGATGCATAAAATTTAGAATTGTTTTATCTTCTTATTAATAAAACTTTTATCATTGTCAAATACATGTGTTTAACTATTACACATTTTGCCTAAAAACCTGGCATTCTTATATCTACCTACATTCTTTTAGGCAGTATATCCTACCAGCCTTTTATACTCAATGTTTGCACAACTTCATATATATGTATCTATATATATGTGTATGTGTGTGGATATATATATATATATATATATATATATCCACATGAAATATTATTCAGGCATAAAAAAGGTGAAATCTTGCCATTTGTGACAATATGGATGGACCCAGAAGGTATTATGCTAAGTGAAATAGGTCAGAAGAAAAAGACAAATACCATATAATTTCACTTACATATGGAATCTAAAAAACAAAACAAAAGAACAAACAAGTAAAAAAAAGAAATAGATTCATAAGTACAGAGAAAAACTGGTGGTGCCAGATGAGAGAATTAGGTGAAGAGGACTAGGAGGTACAAACTTGCAGTCATAAAATAAAAAAGTCACGGGGATGAAAAGTACAGCATGGGGAATATACTCAATAATGCTGTAATCACTTTGCATGGTGACAGGTGGTAACTACACTTACATGGTGAGCCCTGCATAATATATAAGACTGTAGAATCACTATGTTGCACACCTGAAACTAATATTACATTGTATGTCAACTATGCTCGAATGAAAAAAAATCTTCTGATAATTTTTTCTTTGAATTGCAACAGTTAATCTATTTTCAATTAATGACATGTGACATGTCAGTTTCCCATTTTGCTATTTGTTTTTCATTTGTCCTGTTAGTTTTACATTTCTCTTTTTCTTTTTCTTTGCTTATTCATGCTTTGGTACTTAAGTCAATTTATTATTATTATTATTATTATTATTATTATTCTTTTAGTTGTTACTCAAGATAATAGAATGCATCCTTGAATTATGAAATCTAATGCAACCATGTACTCTTACCTTTCTTGAAAAAGTAATTTAGAAGTCTTTAATTTTGTGTATATTGGTATGAGGCTTTATGCTATACTTGCAGTCTATTTTAATTCCATATCTGTTCTAAGCCCTCCATATATTATTATTATAGATAATTAGTATTCTAAGATGTATACTCACAAGTTTATCTCTTTGAAGATTTTACTTATGTCTCTATCAATGAGTAAGGTGTAGCAGTTTTACTATAGCTTAAAAAAAGTGATATCTTCAAAGATCTCTAATTTGTTATTCTTTTTATTGTTTTTCTAATTTTATTATTATCTGAGCTTTTTACATTAGACCTAAAGGATAATTGCAAGAAGACTACAAATAATCTCCATATAGTCTGGAAGATTCCTCAAATATTTACATTTTATCACATTTGCTTTATTCTGCTCTCTTTGTCTCTCTCTCCTTCCCACTCATGACACATACACAAATAATCTATAAAAATTCTTTTGACAGTCAGTTTATTATTGGCATATTGTCCATTTTTCTCTGAATATATCAGTGTGACTTTCAAGCAAAGACATTCTCTTACAAATGGAAGTACAATTACTAAAAACTAGGAAAGTGGCATTGATGCGATCCTATTATCTACTCTCAAAATTCTTTAAACTTTACCAAGTATCCTAGTAACGTGCTTTATGGTGAAGAAAGTTCTCGACCACATGTTCCACCTGACCATCATGTCTCCTCATCTTCTTAAATCTCTTTTGATGTGGACAAGTTATTCCATTTCTGGTACATTTCATGCCACTATCTTAAAGAAGAGGGCAGTTATTTGGAGTATTTTCAGTTTAGGTCTGTTGGCTGTTTCCTCATGATTCGATCCACGTTTTGCCTTTTAGGTTAGAATACCACAGAGGGGATGCTGTATCATTTACTCGACATCATGTCAGGAGATTTAGAATACCAATTTGCCCTCTTCTAGAGATAGTAATCTCAATCTCTTAACTATCATGGTGTCTGAAATGTCTCCACTGTGAAGTTACTATTCTCCCCTTGGCAACTAGAAAGTACCTTGGATGAGATTAACTAGGACTGTAAATATCTGCTTACCCTCAGAACCAGACAGAGCATTGTCTTCTCCACAGAAATAGTAAAAAGCCAGAGGCAGTGAAATAGTCTTTCCTGCTGAAAGAAATGGCTGCCAACCTAGAATTCTTTAAAGGGAAAATACCCCTGAAGAATGAAAATGGAATTATCTCCCTTTATTTATTTATTTTAATTTTTAATTTTTATTTTTAACTGAAGCATAGTTCACTGAAAACTCATTTTAAGGAAAAACAAAATCATCATTCACTTGAGATGCTCATGAAAAGAAAAAAAAATGCTTAATTAACTCTGGTCTACATGTTTAGAGGATCCCAAGTATCACCATCTCTCTGCAGCTTTTATTTCCTTACATTGACACACTGGCCAGCCTGGTTTGCAACACATTGTCCCACCCCAGTGTCTGGAACTTGCATGTTGCCTAACTTCAGGGTGACATCTTGGGTTTTGGGTGCCTTGGAATCCTTGACCTAATGGTCTGCTCATTCCTTGTTTTCCATCCCTGGCTTGTCTTGGTCTTCCCAGTGCTGTCTTCTTGCCCTGAGTCAGTAATCCACAGCTGTTACGCTGAGGCACAACAATTTGTAATTTGAAATTTGATATTCAGATCTTTATAAGTAAGCAGAGAATCTCAGAGTACTTTTTATCTCCAGACTCTGCTAACAAATGAACTGTTACATGCATAACTTTGGTCTTCAGACCTCATTTCCAAAAAGATGTCCCAATCTTTCTGTAATAAATGTGTTATTGCTGGAGGATCCAGATGGTTGCTGATTTAATTCAATTGCTAAGCAAGGGAGGAAAAAAAAAACCTAATCTACTCCTATCTGAAACAAAGAAATCTCAATTTAGGAAACAGGTTTACCCCATTTAAAATATTGCAAACATTTTGACGGGTTGAATGAGATCAGTGCATCTTGAAATCACCTAAGAGGAGCAGTTTTGCAGGGCATATGGCTAATGTGGTGCATTAGAAGCCTCTCGGTTCCTCTTGGCAGTAATTTCATACCTACTAACGTGGTACTTGAGGACAACTTTCATGCATGGTAGAGGCCATTAGCCTGGGTCTGGATCCAGGAGGCTTGGAGGCAGGTGCTGAATACCTCTGTGATGACCTCTGTAGCCAAGGGATGGTTCCTACAACCCCTTCCTGATTCTAAAATGCTGTGGCTTTAATATTCTCACCATTCAATTAATAATGCACCAGCATCTCATTCATATAGTTTACCCCAAATTTTTATAAATGTAGCAATTTCCTTTTTGAAATGAGGAAGGGAAGCACAGCTACTTCATCAGTGCCTTGATTATTAAAATAACTTGCTCTCTCTTGCACACACACACACACACACACACACCAATGCTTTACAAGCGAGAGGCGTATATGTTGGGAGCAAAAAATGACAATCTTTAAGCCAAAATGTAATATCATTTCTGTTCATTATTTGCCATGAAAACTCATTCCTCCGAATTCGGAGTCGCAAGAGATATTAAAAATGTCAAGTGAGGAATGACAGTATAAAATGCAGATTGATTTAGGTTTTCAAAATTGATTAGCAATTTGGGGCCAGGAGAGCAATTTGTGTGGTGTTTTCACTCTACCAGTTGCTAAAATTGATTAGCGCTTTTTGAGGAAGGTATAGCAAATTGCTATGCTAATCAAGGTACATTAAATCATGAAGCGCCTTGATTACCAGTGAGCAGTGCTGCCACAAAACCGGTTTGGAAACAGACTTCATCACAGCAGCAGGTAAACTGACTACTTCCCATTCTTTCCTTTTGATTTTGGGGGTTTAGGGTGGCAAAAAATCATCCATGCTCTTCACCTTTATGATTTCTTAGTCTTCCAGAAAAAATAAGCTGTCATTTAAGAAGGCACAAGGATCTGTACTACTTTGCATTGCAAAAAAATCAATATCTGCATTTTACCATTTTGGTATTAAATTGTTTTCATTGGGTAAATGGTCTTACCTGTGACCTTGTCTGCCTGGGGCAGCAATATAATTTGTAGGTTACAGTTTGGAACACCGAGGGTACAGCTTCCCCATCAGACTGGAATGTCGGCATGTCAAAAATGCTCACGATCTTTTGCTGTCAGGATCTGGACAAGATTTTGTGTTGGAAAGAGTGCTTTCTTCCTCATGTCTATATGTTGTCTTTTGCTTTATTTTAATGTCCTTAGGACATTTTGAGTAGTTAAGGTAATATTACAAGAAAATATCCAATTTAAATCAACTCCATACAACCAAGCAATTATAACAGTGTTGGATCTAGTTCTGTCAATAATTCCAATCAAGTTAATAATAATAATAATAATAATAATAATAAAACTAGCATGCTTAGGTTTGAGTTTATCTTAGGCCCCTTATATTTTTCCAAATGTTGTAAGACAGGCTGTGTAAGAATAAATAATTTATTATGTGTGAGGCTTCTCATGTCTTATTTCCCTTTCTTCCCTTGTATTCCTCGAAGAATTTGGGTTCATTAGGAGTCAGGAGGGATTAGAAGTTTTGACTGTCAATGAACTCTTCACATCCAACTGATTTGCCACCAACTTTCAGAACTAGTGACTTAGTCCAACCTCTTCATTTAACAGAAAGAAAAGAAAAGAAAAGAAAAAATCTAATGTTCAAAGCGGTAAATTACATTGCATAAGGAAACTTGATGGTGGTAGATCATTATGGAAAACCTCAGATACAGAGGAAAAAAAATCTCAGAAGACCTCATGGAGAAAGCAGCATTTAGAGGTAGGCTTTGGACGTTGAATCGAGTCTCATGCTGTATGTGTGAATTTAGGAATAATTGTAGTGAGACAAAGAACACTCACAGCCCAGAGCACAGCTGATGGAGGGTGCAAGAGGACTTAGTGACTCAGTGGATAACAGTCAGGGGATGGGGACTTCCTGGTAGACCTTCAGCAGCCAAGAGTCAGAAGGACACACAGGGGGGTGTTCAGTGGAAGGTGACGCTGGAAAGGGAACCCAGAAAGCCTTAAAGAGCACAGGAAGAAGGTCATGCTTTAAACCTTTGCCAGAGGTGTTAGGGTTTACACCGGGACCTAAGAGTATGAAATAAAATGATTTGTTTTGGTTAACAATGTTTCAGATCTCGGAAAACAGATGGAGAAGTTAGTTTTGGCTCAAGATGTTCTGGTAATACCCTAATGGACATTAGCACTGGGTCAAATTACACTGTTTTATGAGAGGATTACTTGAGACTGCATGAAGTGTTTTTATTCACCTGCCAACAACAGCACCAGGCTAGAAGTGGTCAGGATCGGACATGAGGAAATAAAGCATGTGATCTGGAAGGGGGAAATTTCTGACCATTATCTATACATATTTAACTGTCTGCCTGCCACCAAAAAGATTCAGATAAGGGGAACATTCAGGGGCGCCTGGGTGACTCAGTTGGTTAAGCGTCTAACTCTTGATCTCGGCTCAGGTCATGATATTATGGTTTGTGAGTTTGAGCCCCATGTCAGGCTGTGTGCTGACAGTGTGGAGCCTGTTTGGGATTCTCTCTCTCCCTCTCTGTCTGTCCCTCCCCCACCCGTGCTTGTTCTCTCTCTCTCTCTCTCAAAATAAATAAATAAATTTTTAAAAAGGAGAACATTTGTTTCAACATGTGAGGGTCTCTTTAGGCTTTAAAATTCTGTGAACTTAACTGTTTACTTATTTGTGTAACATTGAAAATTCATAGGGTTTCAAAATATAGGCTGGATTTTTTATTTTAGATCATGCTATAGGCATGTCTATGGTTTGCTTACAAAGCTGAAGAAGAGATTTTGTATTACTCAATGCTAACTTTCTCTGGGAATATTTCCATCACAGAATAGAGCACCGTTGTTAGGGTCAGGTGGTCTGGGATCACGTTCTTGCCCTGGCACTCATGCAGTAAGGTGAGTAAGTCATTCTGAGCCCATTTCCTCCTTTATTAGATACAGACAATAATATCTCTATTCCTGTTGCTGGCTTCTTGGATCATGATGTTAGGTAAAAATACATCATAAACCACTGCTTCTGTTAAAATGATTATTAACTGGGGGTGCCTGGGGGGCTCATTTGGCTGAGCATCTGGCTCTGGATTTTGGCTCAGGTCATAATCTCACAGTTCCTGAGATCGAGCCTCACATCAGCCTCTGCACTGACAGCATGGAGACTGCTTGGGATTCTCTTTCTCCCTTTCTCTTCCCCTCCCCCACTCATACATGCTCACTCTCTCTGTCTCTCTCTCCCTCTCTCAAAATAAATAAACTTAAAAAATGACTACTAATTGGTTGAATATTTCCAACTCAGCTTTAAAAAGTCATGAGAACAGTTATGGGGCAGATGTAATAGACCAACAAAATGAGTATCAAAAAGTTATTTGTAACTTGCTTAGAACACACAGCTGTTGGGGAGTTCCATGATAGCACAATCAGAAGATACTGAGTCAGAGTCTCCATCCACAGCAGAGAAGAAGTGGAATTCCCATGGCTCTTGGACCCATGGCTGGCATTATATCTCCTAGTGAAGCATCAACATACCTCTTCCTGTTGCAAGGTAATTAAGTACACAGATGAAGCCCCAGAGAAAGTAACTCTGAATGCAGAAGCTCCACTTCCTTGGTTTGTTTTCCTTCTATATCACCATGTCCTCTTGGCACAAATTTTAGCCCACCATCACCCATGTCAAATTTCAGTATAATCTGCATCATACATCCTGAATTTGCTATTGAAAAAATGTGTGTTAGAGGTATGGTTTTTTCCACCATTCATTTTCCACCAATCATTCCATAATTGGGAAAATCATTGAACCTGTCTATACTTGATTTCTTTAACTGTAAAATGATAAAAAATAGTGTCTACTTTCCATACTTCAAATAATAATTAGAAGGATAAAATCATAATATATGTAAATGTACATTGTAGAGAATAAAACTCCATAGATGTGTGATCCTATTGTAAAAGTTATCTTGTAGAATTTATATCTGGCTGTTTCAGATATTGTGCTAGGTTATCTGGGTTATAGTTTATAATGTCCCTAGGTATATGAACTTTCAGTGTGCATCACTCAAGTGCGCATCACTTTTCAAGCAGAAAAAGAAAGGAGAAACTTCTTTATGTATTTTATTTTATTTAAAGTTCATTTATTTATTTTGAGAGAGAGAAAGAGAGAGAATGTGCAGGGGAAGGGCAGTGAGAGAAAATCCAAAGCAGGCACCATGCTGTCAACCGTTAAGCTTGATGCAGGGCTTAATCCCATGAACCTGTGAGATCATGACCTGAGCAGAGACCAAGAGTCCAGTGCTCAACTGACTGAGCCACCCAGGTGCCCCTCTCTATGTACTCTAAATGGATGGAATTTAAGGTGTGGAATTGGTCACAGGTACTGGAAGTGCTGAGGTGCCAGAAAGAGGATGGAACTGCCACCAGAAGTTGGCAACAGCCAAACATTGCTATGACCTAATGCTGGAAGGACAAAGGCAAAGATGGAATCACTAGAATCTAAAAGCTTTCATCACCCAGCAGAAGCTAAAGCCATGGTGAACTACCACACCTTTATTTGGCCAAACCTCCTGGACACTGGTAGAGCAATGAAAATTTGCTATTGGGAAGTGTTTATTGAAAGTATGAGTTAGCGGCACCTGGGTGGCTCAGCTGGTTTCTTGACTCTTGATTACAGCTCAGGTCATTATCCCAGGGTCATGAGATCGAGTCTCACGTCGGGCTCTATGCTGAGTGTGGAGCCTGCTTAGGATGCTTTCTCTCTCTCCCTCTGCACTTCTCTCCCACTCACCCTGTCTCTCTCTCTAAAATAAAAATAAGTAAAAATTTTTAAAAAGTAGGAGTCAGCATTTTTGTGATATGATCAAAAGAGGAAAAGGGAAAGAGATGTTTCTAAGTAAAATCAGGCTAAAATTTAGACCAAACAAGGTTCAAAAGGTAGGCTTGCCACCTGGACCTTACAGATTTTACACAATGAGGTTTTTGCTGTGAAATATGCCCTCTGTTAGTCGATTTCTTCCTTTCTGGTGAAGATGAAATGTAAAAGAAGGAAATGATGATGACGATGGCAGTGATCAATTACTGAGCTCATTAATACCTTCAGGTATGGTTGTCACTTCTTCACGTGCCAGTAACACCTTGCTCAGTGACATGGGTATTGAAACACATCTCCCTAATTTCCATATCTTTGGTTTGAAAAATACAGTTTTATATATTTGAAAATCTCTTAGTTTTATGTATTTAATATAACCCCTCATTTCCACAGTTACCTTGTAGAAAATACAAGACTTTTCCTAATCTTGTGTTCAGAAAATATTAATAAATTTTTGCCATTACAAACAGCAAAGTCCCCTTGGTATTTGACCTGGACTGTGAGATGGCCATAGTCATAAAACATATAAGCCATACAACCTATAGATTATCTAGCCCTGGTGTCCTTCATTGCACACTCTAGAATACAGTAGAATACTCTTAAGACACTCTAACTGTCCAACCATGCAAACTGCTCTTCAGTGTAGTCCCGTGAGACATTGGGAAACATTATGCAAATAAAGCACACTTCATTGAATTTTACTGAGCCCCATCCTTGTTTTCCTCTTCTTTATGGATACTATGCAATGACCCTGAATAATCAGAATGTGACAATTTATTTTGATCAGTTCACTCTTCCAGGAGGAAAATACCTGCCGCATAGTAGTAACCAAGTTGGCCAAAATAGGAGTGTGACAGGTAAGGTTTTTTTCTTTTCTGAAATTTCACCCAGTGTGGGTTCCATGTCAGACCTGAGCTTCATTTGCAGGTCACCTCTGTTTGTCCCCTTGGGAATTATTTTATAAACTCCCATGCTCAACTACAAGTAGGTCAAGTCTTCACCAGCAGCAGCTTCCTGTCTTTATTCTGATGAGTTTAACAAAGGCCAAATCTGTGGCCTTTCTGAAAAAAGACACCTCCAACTTTGGCTGACTCAATCATAATAAGTAAGATAAATTAAAAATTGATTATTTGCATATAAAATAATATTTTTTGCTTAGTAAGGAAGCTCCTTGAGCATTCTTTAGTTCTTTTAAATGTTGATGGTTTACCCTATACTAGGTACTCTTCTAGGCTATGGGAATGCAGTAGTGAAGCAAACTGACAAAGCCTATGTTTTCTTAAAGTTTATATTCTAGTGGACAAAACCACAGTGATCAAGAAAACACACACGTATTGGGTTTCCAAGTCATGAAAAGTGCTCAGAGAAAAGGAAAGCAGGGGTAAGGACTGGGAAGGGACAGGATATGGGGAGCTGTAGCAGTTGTGACCTTTAAGCAAGGTAATGAATGGAGTCAGATAGCAACAGTCAGGTGAAGAACCAAGACAATTGACAGGCCCGCAGGTAAGAGAGGGCCAATACTGGTCCCACATGCAGGTCTATAGAGCACTAAAGGAGGGCCAGGGCACCTGGACCACGTCTTAGAAGGCACTGCCCAATGAAGATCAACATAGGGTGAGATCAGTTAATTACTGGAAAATAATTAAAACAGATTTTGATACATTGGAGAATAAAAATTAAAAACCAAGAGACCTTAGGACTCTAGTTGCCTATTTATACACGGAAAGGGCAAGATTGATGTAGTGAAATAATTTGTCAGTAAATATTTACTGAATATTCAATATAGAAACTTTCACTTGGGAACAAAAGGTGTAGTTCAAAGTCATTCTGCACAAGTGACGACTATTACCATCTGTTGGTGGTGAACAAAGTTGATGCTTATTTTTTGCATATATATGTATATACAAATATATATTGCATATATTTGTATATATATATGTATATACATATATGTATATGTATACATACAATGAAACTTCTCTCTACCTATAATTGTTTCATTCATTCATTCAGTGGAAGTTCATAGTTTATAGGTGAAAGGCTCCTAACCAGGAGGCTGGAGTTTAAGTGACATCCTGGAGGTGACTGCCATCACAAAAATACAAACCAAACAACATAACGACATGGTAGGTCCAGGTCCTACTGCCCCGTGAAGCATCTATAAACTAGCAGCAGAGACTGCCTATGGTTTTATTTTTGAAAGGAGAAGCAGCCTGTACAATTAAAGAGTCAGTGGGAAACTTTCCTGCTGGGGACCATAGCCCCTGGTCTTTAGCTCATGGATTACCACCGAAATGATGAAATAAGCTGCTGTTTTGGTTATGTTGGCTGCTCTTTTGTATGTAATTTCCAACAAAAAAGATATCACTAGTGGTTTCTCATGACCTCCAGGAGGACTCTGAGCACAGAATCACACACAAGTTCCCATGCTTCCTTCCCCATCCTGCAGCTCCTGTCCCCTCACCTGAGTTTCTCCTGACATTGTACTTTCCTCAACACTCCCAACTGCAGGAAGTGGCTGTCCCTGTTTCTCACGTGGCGTGAGAGAGGGTGCACTTGATGAGGCTCAGCACACCTCTCTGTCCTGACCATTCACCTTCGATGGAATCACTGTCTTTAGGAAGATGCTCTCGGTTGAAAGGCAGGATAACATAGGATTCAGGATCAAGGTCAGACTCTACCTTCTCCAAAATCCTTAACCGCATATCTCAGGCTAGAGTGTTATTGCCACCTCCGAGTTGGATATATTTATCGGCTGAGATTTATCTGGCAATTGATCAGACTGAGGGTGATGTGCCCAGCTTTCCCAGGCAAGCCACATCTGCCCCAGGAAGCACCATGTGTCCAAATGCCCCACTGCTCCAGCAGTTACAGACAGTGAAACCAGAATTCAGGCTTCATCCCTTCACACTCGCTTTTTCTCATCAGCCACACCCACTCTCCATAGTCCATCATCCAAGATGGTTAGTCTCTAATAAGATTCCAATCAGCTAGGATCCGGTAAGATAATTTCCCTGAGGACAAGCTCTGTGAAACGGAGCTGAGTGCTCTGGGTAGGTTTCAGAAAAATTACTTTTCCCTTCCTACATCCGGAAGCAGGAGAAGGTTTTCTCCTGATTTTCAGATCTTCACCCTTCAAAACGTTGGGGCTCCTGGAGGTAAAATTCTCAACATCCAGCAACACCCCCTCCTCAGATTGGGCCCCCCAGGGTTTTAATCTGCCAGGCCGACTGGAGCTGAGTCTCAGCAATTAGTCACTCACCCCTGAAGGCACCAGCGACTTTTTGTTCCCAGTGGGTTGTGACTCTGTGTCCATCTTCAGTTTGGGGTGACACTTTGCCCTGTGACATTAATTCTCTGATGAATCTAAGAAGAATTCTTTTCAATTTCCTCAGCATTTTTCTTGGGAGGATGGGAATAATGATTTCCAAGGTTTTAAGGAGGACTGGAAACCATAAGTCCTTGACTTGCCTCTTTCTATAAATGTCTCTAGAGGTTTTTTCATGTCAGTTTCTATAGGTATCCCTTCTCAATTTCAGCTGCATGTTCTAATCATCTAGGGAGTTTTAAAAAAGGCTGATGCCTGAGTCCCACCCAGAGAGTCTGATGTAAATGGGCTTGGCTTGGGTATGGCTTAGGCAGGGGGTACTCAAAAGCTCTGGTTTGATACTGATGTACAAGATGAGTTGAGAAACTCTACTATAGAATGACTTAACTCGGGGCGCCTGGGTAGCTCAGTCAGTTGAGCATCTAACTCTTGATTTCAGCTCAGGTCATGTCTCATGGACGTGAGATTGAGCCATGCTTCAAGCTCTGTGCTGACAGTGTGGAGCCTGTTTAGGATTCTCTCTCTTCCCTCTCCCTCTGCCCCTCCTCCACTCATGTGAGTACATTCTCTCTCTCTCTCTCTCTCTCTCTCAAAATTAAATAAACATTTAAAAAAAGAGAATGATTGAACTCACACCTTGTAATAACTGTTTGCCATTCAATGCACAGATTTCTAACTTTAATGATAAAGGGTGTACACTATGTGCTTGAGAGATCTTAGCCAGATCTCTGCTCAGGGCTGTCTTAACCCTCTGGATCTTCTTCAGTTAGTTGTGAGCTACTCAATCTCTTATCATATATGGTAGAATGACTGATTTGTGGTTCAGGCCTCAGGCCTTTTCTTCCAGATCTTGCTTCTTACCTGCTTTGAGTACTGAGTCTTATTGATTAGTTACTAGGGAAGGCTTTGCTTCCTTCCATGCTGACTTTTATATGTGGGATTGCAGCCTCCTGACAGGAAACGTTTTGCAGGATAAATTTCTGTTTCATCTGTGTGAAGGCAAGGAGATTTCTTTCCATGCTGCACTCTCAAAATGATTTTGCCATTGCTTAGCAATATAGACTCCTCCCCATAATTATTTTAGTGTGAGACCATGAAGCAATGCCCAGAGTCCCAACCAATACTTCCTCATCCATCTCTCACCTACGAAACTACCAAGAGAAATGTGCACAGTAGGTGCCCATTGTATATATATATATATATATATATATATATATATATATATATGTGTGTGTGTGTGTGTGTACACATATTACACATATATGAATATGTTAGTTTTGGAATAGAGTCCAATGCAGTTCATGACCTGTGTTCATTATTTCTACAATGAAGGAAATAGTCTATATCTGCACTGTCTACTGTAAAAGCCAGTAGCCAGTATGGTTATTGAGCACTTGAAATGGGGCAAATGTGACTAAGGAAATGAATTTTCAATTCAATTTATTTTTAATTAATTTAAATTTTAGTAGGTACATATGGCTAGTGATTATTGTACAGACAAATAGTTGAAGTGGCCATGTTTTTCAGTTTTTCCCTCTCTTTATTTCTCTCCAATTCTGTCTGTTTAGAGATGTGTTTTTTTCCTTTCTATATCATTATCTGGGGCCTGGTTACCTGATGGCTGTCTTTGACATTGCTATATATTGCCTCCTATCCATTTGTGTTTCTCAAGCCAGTTTCTTTCCGTACAGACATAAACGTTCCCTTCTCTCATCTCCAGCCTATAGCTCCTCTGGGTGTGGTGATTGAAGTGTAGGTGATTTGTCCATATCTAAAGCTGTCAGATAGTTTGAACAAAAATACTGAAAATCATTGCCAAAATTTGTCAACCAATTAGACAAAGACCTGGGAGGAAAAGTTTATGGTAACTTGTACCACATCTTATATTTTATATTAGATGGCATGGCTTTAAAAAATTAATTCTGTATTTAAAATTAACTGTTTATCTCTTACACAAAACAAAAAAGAATATTTAAAAATATATAGGAGCGATATAACCATATGGCAGAGGAGGAGACCCCAGCTTCCAACTCCCCACAAAGATAAAACACTGGACAGCTATTCATCAACAAAAACAGCTCTCGGAGAGCTCTGGAGTCTAATAAGGAAACTTCAGCAGCCAAATGGAATAAAAATTGGGAGTAACTGCACAAAAAGGAAGGAAGAGCAGCCTCTTTTCGCCTTTGTCATCTTGTCCCCCAAGCCGACACTGCTCAGTGACTCACCAGCTAGAAAGAGTCCCGTCTCTGGGGAAGAGAAGACAGAATAAGCAGTCAGCTTCCCCAGACTTAGGGGGGCATCTCATGAAGAACCTGCTTCAGTTTCACCCCTCCCAGAGACCCGCAAAGCTGAGACATAGGCAGTTGGGAACAAGGAAGAAAAGCAGGGACTACCAGGATCAGCCATACAACAGAAGTGACCATGATTCCTGGTGACCTGCTTCACAGCGAGTCCCAGCAGCTTTTGGCACTAACGTAATCAAAGACCAGTACAGCCTAGGCACACTCCTTGCAGATTTCACCAGTTTTATCCCCATGCCTACTCTCATTTGCATGTATCAGTTACCTGTGTCCCTCCCTACTTCCTCTCACAACCCTCCTCTTTAGACCAAGGATGCACACTGGCAGCAAGCCTGGAGCCCTGTGGCTGACCCCCACTACTTTGAGTGTGTTTTGGTTTAGCACCTACAGTTGCACACTTTCATGCTATTGGCTTGATACACTAAACTCCACTGCCATGTGCACACGTCTGGCAAGATTCTGAGCCATGGAAGTGCACACCAATAGAGCAGGCTCCCTTGGCTGTTTGGGGCCCAGATTTAGCGTTATTGCCTGTCACTAACCTGTAACATTGGGCTCACCTGTAGCTACTCCTTGAGTTGTGCACTTGCATGTCCATGTGAGACCCTGTCACTGGCCTCCACTGCTATGCACATGCCCCTGGGGAGACTGCACAGACACAGGAGAGCATGCTGACAGTTGTAGCCGCCACAGCAGTTTGTGGGCCTGGATCCGACCCTATCTCCTGTCACTAGCTTGCACCACTGAGTTCATCTTGAGCTGCTCCCTCCAGCTGTGTACCTGCATGCCCCTGACTTGTCTCCCAACACCATCCAGGGCTTCTGTACACACATGGCAAGAACTAGCAGCCACGGTATTGCAAACTGATGGCCAAGGGCCTCACAACTGCCAGTGTGCCTCCAGTTCATTCCTACACTGGCTGCTTGCTCTGGTCTCCACCACTCTATGTATGTGTGAAACCAGCCTCTGCCATTATAAGAGCACTTACAGCTGTTCTTTCTAGTCCAGTGTGTGCATATCACTAGCTCCAGTCACTACCACTGTCTGCCTTGGTCCCTGACCACTAAGCCTGGAGGTGCTGCTGAGGATACCACCAACCTTTTGTGGCCTCCATGGATCTGCTGCAGCGTTCTTCAAGGACCATGCAGTTGCTGATGCTGTGGATTCCGGTGGCCTGAGCCAACAAGTCACCATGCCCTCTGGACCTGGAGCAGCCATATATCACTGCACTTGATGATGAACACCACTGGACACAGAGTCATGGTGTGCTCTGGCCTGCCCCCAACCTCAGGGGCAGGTCTGTCCTTACCAAAGTCAGTCAGTAAAGTCTGAAAGAGGCAATTCCCTCTTCCAATGTGCAGACAACTTAGCAGAATTACAAGGATCAATGAGAATTAAGAAAATAGGATTCTATCCAAGGGACATAGGAAGCTTCTAGTACTTAATCCCAAAGAAATAGAGATACAGCAATTGCCACACAAAAAAATTTATATTTTCCAAAAAATATGCCCCCAAATTAAGATTCTCAGATATATATATATATATATATATATATATATATATATATATATGAATGAGATTGGATAAAATTCAATGGAATCATGGGACACCCAGCTGGCTCAGTAGTGAAGCATGTGACTCTTAATCTCAGAGTTGGGAATTCAAGCCCCCAGTGGGTGTGGAGATTACCTAAAAATAAAAATAATTAAAATATAATGGAATCAGAAAAACTATAAGAGAACAAAATTAGAAGCTTGAAAAGGATAGGAATATAAAAAATAACTGAACAGGAATTTAGGAGCAGTGGAATACAATGACTGAAGGATGCAACAGAACTTCAACAGCCAACTAGATTGAGGAGAAGAAAGAACCAGTGAGCCCGAAGATAGATTGCTTAAAATTATTCAGTCAGAAAAGCAAAAAGAAAAAATACAAAGGGATGAAGAAAGCTTACAGGACTTCAGGTATACTATTAACCTACACATCACTGGAGTCCTAGAAGGAGAAGTGTAGAAAATTTATTTTAAAAAAATAATGGCTGAAAACTTCCCAAATCTAGAAAGAGATAAGACATTCAAGTTCACAAAGCTAATAGTTACCCCAAAATGTCAAACTGAAACAATATTCGACAAGACACATTATATAATAAAGCTGTCTAAAATCAAAAATGAAGAGAGAATCTTAGAAACACTAAGAGAAAACAGTTATCTCATACAAGGAAACCTCAATGAGGTCAGCATATTTCTCAGCAAAAACCTCCCAGGCCAGGAGAGAATGGGTGGTATATACAATGTACTGAAGGGAAAAGCTGTCAGCCAAGAGCGCTTTCTCCAGCAAAACTGTACTTCAGAAGTAACAGTAAGGTAAAGACTTCACCTCACAAAGAAAAACTGAGGGAAATTAGCCCCTCAGAAAGCTAAGAAGAAAAGCTAAAAAGAATTATTCAAATTGAAATAAAAGATGCTACTGTAACTTTAAAACATGAAAGTATACAACACAGTGGTAAAAGTATATAGTGTATTGTCAGATTCAGAACACTCTAATACTGTAATGTGGTAGTGTGTTAAGCACTTAACTCTAGTGTAAGGGTTAAAAGACAACAAGTCCCCCATGGACTTGAACTTCACTTTGGAACATATACAGAACACTCTATTCGACAGCTACAGGATATACATTCTTCCTAATCACACATGGAACATTCTCCAAGATAGGTCATATATTAGAGCACAAAACATATATATCCTTTCATGATTAGAACTTTCAACAAATACAACCCAATTTTTAAAAGGTTGAAATCACTCTCAAAAATAAATAAACATTAAAAAAACTAAGGGCACCTGGGTGGCTCAGTCAGTTAAGCACTCGATTTCAGCTCAAGTCATGATTTCACACTTTGTGTATTTGAACCCCATGTCGGCTCTGAGCTGACAGCTCAGAGCATGGAGCCTGCTTCAGATCTTTGTCTCTTTCTCTCTGTCTGCCCTTCTTCCACTCATTCTCTCTCTCTCTCTCTCAAAAAATAAATAAGCATTAAAAAAATAATTTAAAAAAGATTGAAATCATACCAAGTATCTTTCTTGACCACAGTGGTATGAAACTAGAAATCAGTAACAGGAGGAAAACTGGAATATTAACAAATATTTGAAAATTCAACAACATATTCCTGAACAACCAATGGGCCAACAATAAAACCAAGAGGAAAAATAAAGTATCTTGAAACAAATGGAAACACAACATACTAAAACTTTGGAGATGCTACAAAAGCAGTGCTAAGAAGGAAGTTTTAGTAATAAATTCCTATATTAAAAATAAGGAAGTTCTCAAATAAACAACCTCACCTATACTCCAAAGAATGAGAAAAACAAGAAAAACTAGCCCAAAATTAGTAGAAGGAGGGAGATAACAATTATCTGTGCACATAAATAAAGAATAGATAACAAGGAGAAAGGATTAATAGTATGGAGGTTCCTCAAAAAATTAAAAATAGAACTACCCTACAACCCAGCGATTGTAATACTAGGTATTTGTCCAAAGAATACCAAAATGCTGATTTGAAGGGGAACATGCATCCCAATGTTATAGCAGTGTTATCAACAATAGCCAAATTATGGAAGAGTTTGAATGTCTATCGACTGATGCATGGACAAAGATGTGGTATATATGTATACACACACACACACAATGGAATACTACTCAGCAATCAAAAAGAACAAAGTCTTGCCATTTGAAACAATATGGATGGAACTGGAATGTATTATGCTAAGTTGAATAAGTCAGTCAGAGAAAGAAAAATATTAAATGATTTCATTCATATGTGGAATTTAAAAAACATAACAGGTGAACATGGGGGAAGGGAAGGAAAATAAGATAAAAACAGAGAGGGAGGCAAACTGTAAGAGACTTTTAAATACAGAGAACAAATTGAGGGTTGATTGAGGGGTTTTGGGTGTGGGGATGGGCTAAATGGTCAAGGGGCATTAAGGAGAGCACTTGTTGGGATGAGCACTGGGCATCATACGTAAGAGATGAACTACTGGGTTCTATCCTGAAATGAATAGTACACTGTATGTTAACTAACTTGGATTTAAATAAGTAAATTTAAAATTAAAAAGAAAAGATTAACAAAGATAAAGTGGGCTTTTTTGAAAAGAAACAAAGTTGGAAAACCTTTGGGTATAGTACAAGAAAAAAAAATAAAGAGGACAAAAAATCTGAAATAAGTGAGGAGACATAACAGCTGATACCACAGAAATACAAAAATTCATAAAAGAATACTAAAGCAATTATATGCCAACAAATTAGATAATCTTGAAAAAGCTGATAAATTCTTAGGAATATATGATCTGCTATATCCGAATTACAAAGAAATGGAAAATCTGAATTAACAAGAAAGGAAACTAAATTAGTAATCAAAGTCTCCCAACAAAGAAAAGCCTAGGACCAGATGACTTTATGGG
Organism: Neofelis nebulosa; assembly: GCF_028018385.1. Taxonomy (NCBI): domain Eukaryota; kingdom Metazoa; phylum Chordata; class Mammalia; order Carnivora; family Felidae; genus Neofelis; species Neofelis nebulosa. Next base: position 87,301,216 of record NC_080790.1, read on the forward strand.
TGAATTCTACCAAACTTATAAAAAAAAAGAATTAACATCTGGTCTCACACAGAAATTAAAGTCCAGAAATACAGACACTACCATACTCCACCCCTTCTGATTCATTAGCCCCATTCATATTCCCAGATGAAGTCTAGTCCCTTCTTCAGCTTCTTTAGCAGTTGCTGCATGAAGTAATATTTTAGAAGTAACACAGCTTCTTTAGCACCTCTAGAAGTGGAAAACTCCAACTCTGAGTGTCATGTATCACTCAAAGTTCCAGGGAGCTATCAAGTCACACAACAAAGAGCAAAGCACCTGAGAATTTAGAAATAACCAAAGCCCAGGAACAATTGTGATTGCTCCAAGAGCTTACCTTCTAGGCCCTAATTCTCATGTGAGAGCATTTTCCAAATACAAGTTACTTTTCCAAACCAAAACATTTAACAGTCAAAAATTACACTGAGGTCATCAACCAAACACAGAGAATTGCATAAATGTGGTGTAGGTGAGAGCAGAGTGTATACAGAGGAAAAAGAGAGAGACAGAGAGAGGCAGAGAGAGAGAGAGAGAGAGAGAGAGAGAGAACAAAAGCCCTCTGGTTTCAGCTTTTGGGCTGTCCAAACTCAGCTGGACCAATCTCCATTGGCTGGCCAGAACCCATTGGCTGTAAACCACCGGCCTTCCTTCAGGATGATTCACCTCTCTCTATGCACTGGACCAGCTCCACCAACATCTCTGCCATCTTCATGGGCTCCTTGGCCTTCTCCTCGGCCTTCTTATTCCTTTTGGTCACTCTGCCTTTGACTCCATCATTTGGATTCTGAAGATGATTCAGGGTGCTCTCCTCTGAGGCCTCCCCTCCACCTGTGTTTTTATTTGGATGAGCATATTGTCCATCTGCCATAGTTTGCTGCTTCTGCATGTATGCTCTCCCCCACTCCTGGGTGAGAGCCACATTGTCATCCAGCATCTCATTGATGACTGGCAGCAGGAGCTGTTGGAAATCTTCCTCAGGCTCCAGCACTTTCACCTCCTCCAGCTCTGCCAGCTCGAGGACATCGAAGGGCCATATTCTCTCCCACTTCTCCAGAATTTTGCTATCAATGTCTGCAACAAAGAAAGAGAGATGTGATTTGTTGAAAATTTAAATTTTATGTGACACACTATCTGATGTAACCTGTCTGGTCATTTTTTTTGGACAGCCCAACTTAGCCCAACTCCTAGAATAGGAGACTTGATCTTGGTATTCTGTACAAATTGATGTAATACCATGATGCATTTCAGGGGATTCTGGGCATAGGAAGAGATATTTGCAAAGGCTCTTGAGGGGCTGGAGAATGACAGGAGGACTGTCTGCATTGGACCCTAATGTGCACAGGGACTGGGTATTTTTGAACTTCATAAGTTGTCTTGCTATAAATTCATTTCAGTAGCTGACCTGACAAGTGTATGAGGTCAAAACCTTTCCAGGTGTAATAAAAAAATTACCATGCTAATAAAAGTATTTATTTTCTTGAAAAGACAAAAAAATTAACATAATTTTTTCCAAACCATTACAAAAATTTGAAGAAGACAGAATACTTCCAAACTCATTTTAAGAGGCCAGTATTACTCTGATAACAAATCCAGATGAGGATACTACAAAAAAAGAACTACAGGTAAGTATCCTTGATGAATATAGACATAAAAAAACTCAACAAAATTAAATTCAAACAACAAATCAATTTCAATGGCACATTAAAATGGCATACACCAAGATCTATATATATATATGTGAAATATATATATTTTCCATATGTATTTCATATTATTTCATATTTCAATTTCAATGGCACATTAAAATGGCCATACACCAAGATCTATATCTATCTATCTATCTATCTATATATATATATATATATATATGTGAAGTATATATATTTTCCATATGTATTTCATATTACATATAATGAAATATACATATATATCTCATAAGAATATTATTCACCCATTAAAAAGAAGGAAATCCTGCCATTTGTGAGAACATGGTTGGACCTTGAATACATTTCACTAAGTGAAATAAGCCTCTAGAGAAAGATAAATACTGCCTACTATCTTTCTACATGGAATCAAAAATAAATTTAAATACATAAAAACATAGAGTAGACTGGTGCTTGCCAGGGGCTGGAGAGTGGGGGGAATGGGGAAATGGTGGTCAAAGTGTATAGACTTTCACATGGAAGTTGAGCAAATTCCAGAGATCTAATATACAGTATGTGAGTTAAGAATACTGTATTGTACACTTGAAAGTTTATAAGGTTCTCACCATAACAACAACACCATGGTAACTATGCAAGGTGAAGGATATATTAACTAACTTTATTGTGGTAAACATTTTGCAGAGTATGTGTATTGTTATCACACTGTATACCTTAGACTTACACAATTATGATGTTAATTACAGCTTAATAAAATTGGAGAAAAACATGTATAATAACGATGTTTGCAAGAGAAAAAATATATATGTATACACACAGTTCAATTCTATAACTTTGTATTTATGATGTGATAATCATTAGCCTAAAATTACCCATGACATTAAAATTCTGTACAAGGTTTTGACACAGAAATTAAGATAGAATACCAATTTAAAAATGTTTGGAATGCTGTATCCCGTGTTGAAAAGTATAAAAAAGATATTTTTCTTTTAAGAGTATGGAACATTATGCCAAAGGCAATGACTTCCCATAAGGAGAACTTCAATCTCGAAGGCATTCCTGTTTCTAGAATAACAGTCTTTACATTTCTGTTACTTTGTCAAATGAAAGGCATTTCTCAGATTTAACAAAACACCGTACACTCAAAATGCCATTTGCTTATTTTAAGATGCAAACATCTTTAGGATGTGAACTCTTAAACGGCACTTCAGTGATTCAGTGTCTTGACCACATGAACAGGGAACCCTTCTATAATATGCATCCTGAAATGGATCATCATGGCTGCTTCCAAGCAATTAGAACCAAGTTCTGCTCATCACTCTTCATCTAATTTGGCTGGTCCTTGTTAAAATCAACACAAGAACTTTTTGTTGCATTGATGTACAAGTAAACTCATGCAGTTGTACCCAAGTGACAAATTGGCAAAGCAATAGTATAGGCTGAGAGTGATTTGCAATACTTACCAGGAGCCAAGTTGTAACATGCTAATGATATTCCACTCTCAGGTTCAAATTGGACTGGAGATCATTTAATGTCTCCTTGGAAAAGAGCTCAAAGAAACCCAAGAAACTCAAAGATCTGGAGATCTTCCAGACTGTCTAAGAAAACACATGTGAATATTAAACATCTCTTTTCAGAAGAGTTGCCTCAAACATTAGTTTATGCCCCTAAAGAAAACTGTGAGAAATCCAACTAGGTTGGGATTCTAGCAGGATGGGGCATATTTGAAAACAGGCAGCTAAAGTTTCATATCTGAAGTCTTTGAACTTCTAACCAACTTGAGAACTGAAAGGAGGGAGCTCTATTGTTCCTTTCCATCCCGCCCCACCAAATAATAACAAACACCAACTAAACATTTATTGTTGAAAGAGATCAGACTTGAGCAACCTGCTCCTTATAAGCAATTACCTTTTCCTGCCCTCTCCTGCTTCTGCTTTCTCTCCTCTTCCTTCTGCCATGGTTGTTGAGTGCATCTCAAATGCCAAGCAAGTACTGAATTCTAAAGACAGCCCTTTATTAGTTACACTTTTTCAGAAGAAAGAGTGATTAAGTCGATGTCAAACCTGGCTAGTATGTAAAAAATCTAAAAGTCACATCCAGCTATGATCTTAACCATAGTCTTCATGCTTGGGAAAAAATTGAGAAAAGTGTTATCTCTGATCTTGCATTTGTTGTGTTTCCTGCAAAGAATGTCTTTTTTTTTCCCTTTTCTCTGTCTGAACTATCATCCTGTTCACCCCTTAAAGACTACCTGTAATGTCCTTCTCAAAGCTCCCCTGTTAAGGTGGGTCCTTGCCAGGTACTATGTGTATGTCCCTGGTCTATCTATGGCACTTATCCAAATCTTCCCTGGCACTGCCTGTCCTCGCCTCTACAACTTTTTAAAAAAATTTTTTTAATGTTTGTTTATTTTTGAGAGAGAGAGAGAGAGAGAGAAAGAGAGAAACATACACAGAGAGAGAGAGAGAGAGAGAGAGAGAGAGAGAGAACAAGCAGGAGAGGGGCAGAGAGAGAGGGAGACACAGAATCTGAAGCAGGCTCCAGGCTCCGAGCTGTCAGCACAGAGCCTGATGTAAGGCTTGAACTCATGAACCGTGAGATCATGGACCTGAGCCAAAGTTGGATGATTGACCAACTGAGCCACCCAGACAACCCTAGGTATTTTTATTTAAAATTTATTTACTTATCTTGAGATAGAGAGAGAGAGAAAGAGAGAGAGAGAGAGCTGGGGAGAGGCAGAGAGAGAGAGAGAGAGAGAGAGAGAGAGAGAGAATCCCAATCCGGCTCCACGCTGTCAGTGCAGATCCCAACATGGGGCTGAGAACCCACAAACTGTGAGATCACAACCTGAACCAAAATCAAGAGCCAGCTGCTTAACTGACGGAGTCTCCCAGGCCTCTCCTGTCCTCTATATCTTGAGCTTCCTGAGGCCAGAAGCCATTTCTCACCCATCTTTGTATCTCCCAACAACTAAATGCAATTGTCAAGGGTGGAGGCTTGATAGAACTTCTCAAGTAATAAGTTCAAGCATATATTTTGTTTGTTTTCTACACACATTCTGCAATTAGCAGTGTCTACAGCCAGCTCTTAGTGGATCATGAGAGGGCTTATAAAATGTTCAGAAATTTTGTGAGCCCAGTGTTAAACACAGCCATTATTAAAATTTAAATTACATAAGCCTACAATGAAATGGATTTTATTAAAAAGTAATAAATGCTAAAAAAAAACATGACTTCCTCATGATTTTACATTGTGCTAATATCTCGCCTCTTGAGATTATTCCTATTTATTGCATATGCATGGTGGAAACGCTATAGAGGGATGGTTGTCTACACATCTCTTCTTGTCTCCGCATGCAGTGATACCAGCCTAGCAGCTTGAAATCTGCCACGGGTGGAACATTTGCTCCTCAGACATTGGCGAAACTGCAAGTCAGGGGTCACCTACTTCCACTCCAGAGACTAGCTAATGCACTATGTACCTATTCTGAAATCAATTCTCCCCTAACCACATTTAGTACTCTCATAATCTTATTTTCTTTTTTTTTTAATGTTTATTTATTTTTGAGACAGAGACAGAGCATGAACAGGGGAGGGGCAGAGAGAGAGGGAGACACAGAATATGAAACAGGCTTCAGGCTCTGAGCTGTCAGCACAGAGCCTGACGTGGGGCTCGAACCCACCAACTGTGAGATTATGACCTGAGTTGAAGTCAGACTCTTAACCGACTGAGCCACCCAGGCGCCCCATCATAATCCCATTTTCTAATTCACTAAACATGACACCAGAATTCTTTCTACATAAAGACTGGTAATAGTCAAAGATTTATAATATAGAAAAATGCATTTTAGCCCTAAAGAGGCACCAAACACATTATGTTCTTGTACTGACAAAAGTCAGTATAGACTCTTGCAACGCCACAAGGTTATGATAATGGATTCAATTTTTATTATACAATCATGAAAAAATTATCTCTGTCATTTGAGCTCTAAGTTTCTTGAAAGCTAAGAAAGACGGGGGTCCTCCCTATAATTTTTCACCAGAGTATAAAATGAATAAAATAGAAAGCATTTTCCTGTCAGTTGAATCACTATGCTGAATTCTTTTTTAAGAGAAAAAAAAGGTTTAAATACTGCATTTAGAGATTTAATATAGAATAGAGTGAAGCAATAAAAAAGCCAGTGTGCTACTTTATAGGATTACTTCTGAATCTGATTAATTCTCCCTCCCTTCCTCTCCTCCCCTTCCTGTGCCTTCTTTGCTCTCCCTTTTCAAGAAAGACTTTCTCTGAAGTTGGAGGAGCTGAGCAATAAAACAGATCAGGTTTAAGAGAAGCAATAACCCACCTTCAGATTAGCTGTTGTAATTCACTTGAAATGTTTGTATGGGGTTATTTGGGGTGAAACAATTCAGGATCCACTTTGTATACAGTCAAGTGCCACCTTTTCTTGTCTTCAGCAAGAAAAACAAAATGAGAACAAAAAGAAGCCTTGTCTTCTACCTGAAAGTTGAGAGAAATTCAAGATCCCAAGAGTTGCTGTTGCCTGTGGTCATTTTCCATTGTTCATTCTATTTTTTTCCCTAATTAATTCCTTTTTCACCTTATCTTGCTCTCTTCAACAATAACGCTTTCCTTTTTAAAATCTGCTTACCTAAGAGTGTTGTGAACCAATTTGGAGTGGTATCTTGATGGAAGTTTTATGAACATTGCTTACTGTAAGTAAAAGACATGGGAGAAGTATGGAGATTATATGTATATAAATATATCCTGCTTTTAAAAAATGAAGTGAAGATTAACACATTCTCTCAAAGATACATCTACTCAACCAGCAGGGATCTTTTTAATTTTTAACAACTTTATTGATCAAATACCTTTCTTCATACTGGAACAGTGAAAGGAACTTTAGGAAACAGAATGGTTTTATTTTTCTGTCTCCACACTTCTGCTGCCATGAGGAAACCTGGTATATTGGAAATAAAAACACCCGAGTTACAATAGAAGTCTGGGTTGGAGTTTTGCTCTTCCATGTGACTTTCAACAGATCAACCCTTCGTAAGCCTCAATTTTAACATCTGCAAAGTAGGGATAATGGTTTTGTTACCTACACTGGAAGATGAAGAGAGGAAGGAAGTACCTGAAAAATCTTTGTAAATAGCAAAGTGCTCTCACATCGTAAGGTTGCTGTCAATAGTCTGGAATTCGTCTTCTAGAGGTACATCACTGGGAAAAAGATGACATTGACTTTTGAGGGTCTGGAGAAAGATTGCCTCTCGTACTTTCTTCCATGTGACTCGATAGCCTGAGTACCCTTGGTAGTGGCCATTGTAATGAAACAAGACCAACTGGAAACCTTAATTAGCTCAATAGATACCAAAATAAATTTCTGAGTCTAGAGAACTCTTTCACCATAAAATTAAGATGTTGCAATGTGTGTAAAATGTCGATTACATGAGAGTCTCCTTTTGGTCCACACTGTGAATTGGACAATAGAGAGGTCACCAACTGTGCCACTGAGAGTGGGCACTTGCAGGGGGATCATTTTCCTCACCTACAGGGTGGACAGGCACCCTGTATCTGAAGAGGTGTGCAAGCCTCTCCATTGCACACACCTGTGAACAGAACCAGTCTCTCCTGCAGGGGGAATGAATGACAGTGACCAGCTATTGTGGGGAGAAGCATTTGGAGGCTTCTCTTTCCAAGATTTAGTTCCAACTGTCTCAGCCCAGATGGGATCTTGGGAAACTGAGAGGCAATTGTCTTTGTATTATCTTGAGTGGATTTTTATTACCCCCTTTCTCAGAGAACTTTCAAAAAAAAAAAAGAAAGCCCCTTGCTGTTAAAAATAAAACATGCACATACATCAGGGTGTGTTTTTTGACAGGGAGATATTTAGTTGAAAAATATCCAGTGCAGTCCAGGGACTGTTTAGAGGGACTGAGTGGCCTCTTTGGTCTGAGCTGTGTGTGCCAAGTGTCTGGAGGGACTTCAGGATGGAAGTTTCAGTGAGGAAAGCAAAAGTGAGCAAGCCCACTCTGGCAGCATGGGTGCAGGGAGGACACAGAGGGGTAAGCATTTTTTAAGCTGGTGTTGCTGTCGGTTTCTGCTAGGACGGTTCCCACCAGGACAGCTTCCAACCTGCAGCAGACCCTCTCCCTCCTCATTCATTGCAGCACTGCTCAGGATTCTGGGAAAATTGATTTTCCATTTTTCATTCTTAAACATCACACCACACCTATTTTCTTGCTCCAAAGCTAAGCTTTCTAAAGTCCTGATGTGCATGACGATTCTGACAAATCTACACTTCTACAAATGTGGGGAATGGCTACGGGGAATTCAGCCATGAACATGTTCTGTCTGCCTCTCCTGATGAATGCTTTCAATACTGAATGGCTGTGCTACATGCTACAGACCTGGCTGACTATGCCCTATCGAACGAGAATACCCGTGCCAGCAAGACATTGTAAAGAAACATCCACTCGAAATTTATACAAAATGCCAGCAACAGAAAACTCATCCATCCCCGGTGGGTCATCTAAACAAAAATGAAAAATAGAAAATGGAGGTATTTTGATCCCAGTGTCTTCAAAGAAAAATTTCACACAAAGGTACATGCACACACATAGGCACACATGCACACACTGGGACCGTGCACATACACAAACACACATATGCACACACACAGGCACATGCACACACGTAGAAACATATATGCACATACAGATACACATATGCACACACAGGCACATGCACACATAGTCATACATATGCCCACACACGGGCACAGGCACACACACATTGGCACGTGCATGCACACGGAAACACGTGTATACACATAGGCACAGGAACACACAGACACACATATGCACACACAGGCACGTGCATACACAGACACACATAGACACACATATGCACACAAACAGGCACACATATGCACACACATAGGCATAGGCACACACAGAGGCACATGCATGCACACAGACACACATGCATACGCGTAGGCACAGGCACACAGGTGTACACACACAGGGACACATATGCACACACACACAGGCACAGGCACACCCACAGGCACACATATGCACACACATAGGCATAGGCACATACAGGCACATGCATGCACACACACACACACACACACACACACGGGTATACACACAGGCACAGGCACACACACAGGCACACTATGCACACACAAAAACACAAGCATTTGTGCACATTCTTCAAACACAGGTTCCTGAAGCTCAAACTTGAATTTGTTAGGAAAAAAAAAAAAAGGAAATCTTAACAGACATGAAGCATTTAGTGTGGTATTTAGGTCATTTCGTATTGTGTATAATACATGAATTTTCTCTATTTTTTAAAATGATAATATTTTTAGTTTTTTTGTGCAAACTAAAGCAGATAAGCCTGCCTGGCTCGTACCAGGCTTTCTCTGAAACTGTACTTCTGACATTTGTCCTTCAATGACCTTCCAAACTACACACAAAGAAAGCCATTGTTGGGAGCAGTGAAGAAGAGGGGAGGGCAAGTGCTGATCTCAGTCAACCTCCCACCCTCCCTCGTCCAGTCCTTCCTTCTTTCTTGATCTAATACCACCTAAATTACTGGAACATCTCATTCTAAATGAGTTTTGCAGAAATCAAATTCTAATAATTTATGGGCCATTGCATTCTTAACCTTTTACTGAAGTATACAGTATGCAGAAAATTGCACATATCATAAAGAAATCCTCACAAATATAATGTCCCCATGTAAACAGCACCTCAAGAAACAGAACATCCCCAGTAATTCCAGAAACCCTCCTTGGGCCCCTTTTAATCACTACTTCCCACCGAGAGGACCACAATTCTGACATCCAACAGTTTATATTAGCTTTATTTATCTTTATAATTTTTATGAACTACAAATGCTTGTATTTTATTAATGTTTATATTCTAGTCTGTCTGGCTTATTTCGCTTACTGCTATGTTTATGAGATTGACCCATACTGGTTTTATTCACATAGTATTATGGTATTCTATTGTACGAATATGCCACAATCTCTTCACCCAACCCACCGGTGATGGATATTCAGGTAATTTCCAGTTTCTGGCTATTACAATTAGTTACACTATGACATGTCTTTTGATGAAAACATGTACACAACCTTAGGGGTACTAACATAAGGGTAGAATTTTGAGTCACGGAGTATGAAAGAGTTCAGCCTTAGTAGACACTGACAAAGAGTTTCCATTTTGTTGGACAAAATGATCCAACAGTGACCAATTTATGCTGGATCTAGAAGTGTCTGAGAGTTACATCCTTAATAATTAGTACTTTTTGTCTTTCTAAATTTTTTTTGCTATTATATAGTGGTTTTAATTCCCATTTCACTAATCACTAATGTAATTGAGCATTTTTTCATACACTTAGTGGCTACTTGGATAACCTTATCTTGGGTTCCTATTTCTTATTGATTTGTAGGCCCTCTTTATATTTTGTGGGTAGGAGTTCTTGGTCAAATATGTATGGCTTACTCTATCATTCTCTCTATGATGACTTTTGGTGAATCCAAGTTATTTATGTTAATGTGGTCTAATATACTGTATTTTTTTCTTTTATGATTAGTACATCTCGTGCTCTCTAGTTAGCAGTTTTTTTTTGTCTTCCCAAAGTCATGAAGAAGTCCTTTTAGGATTTTTTCAAAAAGCTGTATTTTTTCTTTCATATGTGGATCTTTAATCCATCTGGCATTAATCTTTGTGTACGCTGAGAGGTAGGAGTTAGTCACACCTATTAGATATTCCATACAAATATCCATTTAACCTAGTATCCTTTGGAAATCATTATCTTTTTTAAAGCTATACTAGAGTGTTGCCTTGCCCTGCACATCTTTCATAAACTACTTTCTGACAAGAATGTAAACAAAGAGTATCACACAGTTCCTTACTTTTTCAAACATAAATGAATCATTTCTTTATATCTCAGACTCATTTATTATGAATAAAGAGTTCCTTAGGGAATATTGGGTTATATAGATCTATTTGTAACTGCACAAGATGGCATCAATTTTTTAAATATTGTACATACATTTTTCATCGCTTGTATTAATTATTGTTCTGCTCTTACCCACCAGGATTCTCGGTGACCTCTCCTGCTTCCAGAAGTACCAGTGTAGCCATTCTAATATGCTACTTATAATTTCACATGGAGTAGGAATCAGATGCCATGGGTCAGGTGTCCCAGGCTAGGACAGCTCCATGGCAGGGAGTTTATTGAGGAGTGCAGCTGAATCAAAGTGTGCGGGAGAGTGAAGGCATTGATGGAGCAGAGCCTGAAGCGGGGAGTGAGCATAGTCACATCAAGGGCCTCAGAGGGAGCAGCATGGATCTCAGTTAATGCCATTTCGGTGGAGGGCACTGGGCATCTATACTTTTTCATCAACCACACATTGGATGCTGCCTGACCCTGAGCAAGGCCCTCCAGCTATGAGCAGAGGGCTACCTGAGCTCTGTCCTCATCCGGCAGTGGGGGCATCCAACCTGCAGGGCTCTGCCAGCACACAGCAGCATCCACCTCATCAGAATCCCGATTCTTCTGATGGAACATAGCATGGGAGTTGGCGATAAAGTGCATCAACATCCATGCATGGCTTTGGAATTTTGTGGAAACCTTTTTGTCCTGCTTGGAGTTTGTATGCGTCCATATCCTAGGTCTTAGCTGTGTGTTTGGATAATTGATGTTCTGCATATAGGATCACATAACAAATGAGATATTATTCCACTATGTGGGCTTCAAATTAACGAAACACTGCTTTTTATCTGTATGCTAGTGTAACTTGTATTTTAGGTCATGTGACTGAAAATGCTGATTAATTGGGCTGCTTCATTCATTCATGGAGAAATCTACTGTTTTAGGGTGTTTCTAAAGCTAGCCTGTGATCCCACAAGTTCCTAGGTGCCTGTAAAATCTCACCTCTAAGTTTTGTGCTGTTTGGTGCCGTGTGGCTTGTCTGGCTCCTACTACAATCACTGGAACTGGGGAGGACCTTTCCTTTAGGAATTGCCCATGGGGCTTGTCCTGGCCACCATATCTTCTTCCACACCAACCCAGCCCAACAGGTCCAGCTCAACCACAGCTTGTCCCTGGAGAAAGTCAAGCAGGAGGAAAAGAGAGTGCTATGAGAACACTACCAATATACTGGTGACTGGAGGAGGTGGTGCCTGTACTGACACCCACCTTGTCGTGTCCCTCGTGATGAGGAGTTGGGCACTAGATAGGCCCTGGCCTCTCCTAATCAGAGTGATGGTCTCAACAGCTGCAAAGTTACCTTGAACTGGGTGTTCTACTAAAGACCTCACATGGCAGTTACAAAATCTTAAAAACTGCGATTATCCCTTTACAAATGAGAACTTGTCTGGAATCACGGAGATAACAAGCAATAGAATGAGAATTGGCCGCCAGGTCAGGTTGCTTTCAAAGCTTAGGGTCACCAGCCTTTTGTTCTTCTGTCTCTTGGCCCTCTCCTCTCTCTCTATCACCCACGTACCTATCACATACACACATACACACACACACACACACACACACACACACAGCAGATTCTATCCAGTACCGTGTTACAGTAAGTTTTGAAATACAAATGTAGGATTTATGAATCAAAAAACTAAATTTTACTTTAGATTTAATGCTTACTTTTAAGTATATGGCAGAAATTTGTGTTATCTATCCATGGAACTGTTTTTTAAAGTAATGATTTTATAAGAAAAATAACAATGCTCTTCATGTAAGTTTGGGAAGTGATAGGAAAAAAAAGAAAGATCATAATCACTATAAGTCCATTACCTAGAAAGTTTTGCCAGTTTATTACATTTCACTTAGTGTATTGTCATTTTGTCTTGTGCAGATGTGTTTTGCCATAATTGGGATCATTAGGTCCACAGAGTTTTGATTACTAATTTGTTTCACTTTATATTATACCAGCAGCCTTTTCCATGTCATTAAATATTTCCTGAAGGCTCTTTTTAATGGCTATAAACTGCTTCTTTGTATGAATGTACTATAACTTATTTGTTATTCACCTATTGGTGCATATTTTAGCTGTTCATATTTTTTGCTAGCACATAAGTACCTATGTTGGCTTACAAGTCTTTAATCACATTTCTGATTCTCTCCTAATGATACGTTTGTAGAGTAGACTGGTGGGGTTCATGTGCATGGCAATTTTTAAGGGTCTTTCTATGCCTTGTCAATGACAGTATTCACACAGATGACATGTAAACCTGTGCCTCATACAAGCTTCCAATAACTTGCACTGTCCATGCGAACATGGGGAATACATAATACGTGCTATGAAAAGGTATTAGAGAATCAGGTATAATCTTCAGTTAATGAAACAAAGATAAAATACATTTTTAAGCTGCTGAAAAGAAAAGAAGTTTTACTGTTGTTTTAACCAATTCTCTTGACACCACACTCAGGAAATTTCTATCTTTCTAGAAAATAAAACAAAGAAATAAGACTACTGAAAAAATTATTTGCTGGTTTTGAAGCTAAGGAAGTAGTATGTAAAATCTTTCAGAAGGGATAAGAGCCATACTTCCCATGCATAACATTTTTTAATTAACTTCTTATTTTGAAACAAGAAAGCGCAAAATTATAGCTCGCATCTTTATGGCATTGTGATGCAGAATCCATCTCACAATTGATTACAAGTAAGATGATAAACATCAAGTAAGTAAATCTTTTCAGAATATCTAGTGGTTTTTTTTTTTTTTCTTACCAAACAAAAAAAACCACATGGGAGAGTTTGTATTAATTCCAACAGCAGAGTGTAAGTGACAATTCTTGAAGTTTGCTTGAATGTTTCAATCACTTTGGCTACTTTGAATACACAAGGAGAGGCGAAGTTACTGCATTGTATCTTGGAAACGTGGCCAAGTTGAGCTTTAGACACAACCAAAAACCTTATTTTGGGTGTCCTCACTTCTTGAGGCCAGCCATTCTATTTACACCCAAATGCTTCCATCAGTATTCTCGCCTTTGTTTTGTTAACTATGCCTTTGTGAAGTGCTGACTTTGAGTCAGCCCCTCTGACTCAGGGGATCAATTTCCAAATTGTAAAACGTTAATAGCACAATCCCTTCCTTTTCTGATCCTTCTTCAAAGATAATCATCCCTTGGATTTTAAAATTATTACTCCTTTTCTTTCTAACTTTGTCTCCTTTATAATATATACTTCACTTGTGAATGTTTTTGAACTTTGCATAATTAAATTTAATCTTGTTTTGTTTGCTATTAAGTATTCTTCATAATTCTCATATTAATCCTTTATCAGGTATGTGCGCTGTAAAAATGTCCCTTCTGTCTCTCCTCTTTTCATTGATGTGAGTTACTGCTTCCTTAAAGGGCTGGCTCATACTCTTTTTCTTCCAGGAACTCTACCTTGACTATCTGGTATGAACGAAAATATCTTTGGTAGTGAGTGAGGGTGGTCGAGGGTTGGGGGCCAGATACCAGGTTCTACAGCTGTAGATGTTTTCAACATATGTATGTTCTAACGTATGTGTGTGTGTGTGTGTGTGTGTGTGAGTGTGTGTGTGTATAAATGTATATATGTATATGTGTATACATGAGGTCTGTATGTGCATGTTTGTACATATGTAAATATATATATATTTATATATATATATATAGTATACATACATACGGGCTTTAGGTCAGCCTCTTTGATTATATATATAGTACATATTATATATGATTCCTTATATAATATGATATATGATGATATTGCACATATGATATATATGATACATATGTAAATCTGTATACACACACACACACACACCAAGATACAGATTTGTATAGTGTATATATATATATATATATATATATATATACACACACACACATACACAGATTGACTGCATATATATGTAAATGTGTATCTATGTGTATGTTTGTGCATATATATCTACCTCTCTATATATACATATATATCATGATGAGTGAGAGGAAGAGTAATAAAGTTTGGAATATTTGCTCACTCAGCAATTCAGGAACACTAGAAATTATTCGTGCCACATTTCAAAGGAAAGAGAAACATACAGGCTTGTCTTAAGGCCCTTTTCTGGCATAGGCTGCCATTCCCTGAGGTAGGTCACAGGATCTAGACTTGGACGTGTGTATGGAACTGTTTAGTCTTTGGTCTTACTCCTGACTTATCCCAGAATTCTGGGGAACACAATGAAAGAAAAAAAGCAATGAAATCCTTGCTTTGTTCCATGGGATGTTGGTTTGCTCGCTAATGTGAGGGAATCTCCATGTTGAGGGATGTACATGACTCATCCCAGAGCTCTGTGAAAAAAATATTCAAGGCTTCAAGTACAGCTGTGGTCTTCAGTCACCCAGGCAGGTAGGATTTTCTAGATTTGAGAATTTATGCTTGAGATGTATTCATTACTTTGTATACACTAATGTTTTTATTTTGAGAAAAGTACATGAATATATGGACTGTAATCGTTTCATGAATTCAGCCTTGGTTGATAAATTCATTCAGTTCAGAATATGTAAAGCTAGTATGTGTTAGAAGGAAATATTTCGAAAACTGCTTGATATTTATTCCACACTTGCCTAACTCCCACCAGTAATTTGTTTAAGAATTATAACATAGCTTGAAAACTCCCAACAATAAAATGCTTTCAAAATGTAGGCTAGTAACATGAGTTATTACAGCACTGAGGGCAGTGAATTAAAATGTACTTTATTCTCGCCAGCAAGGGTTTGGCACTATGAAGGACATGTTACAAAGGGTTAAACAAATCAGAAATACAGTTAAAAGTATCTGATAGATCACTTGCTGTGTAATGGATCTGAATTTTGACAAGGCTCAAAAATAACCAGGTGGTTTTCACACAGGTTGCAGGTTGGACAGCTTTGCATTGTCCTTGTCAAGGGAGGGAGCCCGCAAGCTTCTGCATTGCAAATGGACTTAGAGCGAGCCTTTAAGAGGACATCATGTGCTAGTATTGGATTCTATGGATCTTCTCAGGGCACCCTGTCCCAGGAGGCGTGCATGTCACTGACACTCAGATCTAGAACTGAGAAGGAGAGCATTTCAATTACTTGTATCCTGGGTTGAGAAACCTAAAACTACGTAGATCTCCATGAGAAGTGCTCACAAGTACCACGTTCAGTCCTACGAGGATGCCTGGCAAGTGGCCACGATGGCAAAGAATGTCACTCAATGGGGTGATTCATCTGAATGAACTCAGGCAGAAACTCAGTCACCCCAGCTGCTGGGTTCTTCTTTCTCTTCTATTCTTTTGTTCCAAACTGCTCAGCCAAAACACAGCATTACTCTTTCATGCATGACATCTCAAAAGCTCTGCATTTATTCAGGAGTTCACTGGCAACAAATATAAATGATTGGAAAAATAGCCTCTGATGGTATTTTCCCTCTGTAAATTCCATCTGTTACTTTTCAAATACTCTGGAGGCTAAAATGTGATTTGAGCCATTTCTCTTTCACTCTCTTTTTCTTTGAAGTTGACAAAGCTATGCTGTTCTTGTGAGCTCACTGGCTAATCACATTTCTTTTGACTTGATTGCTTCCCAACCAAAAATTACAGAACTTTGTAAACTAAAAAAGAAAAATTTATAAGAACAAAATTATGTTCAGGTCAAGCTACATAAAAAATCTTATTATCAATACAGAAGAGATAGTTTGCCACCAAACAAACAAACAAACAAACAAAAATAAAGCAAAAGCAAAGCCCCGGTCCCAAAAAAAAACCAAAACAAAACAAAAAAAAAACCCAAATATTTTCCAAACTAGGGTATAAATTCTAACTGAACTAAACAGACACCCAACTTGGCCAACTTAAAAACACATCCATCATATTTAGTGTCTTTGGCAGGATGATGATATGTAAGACTACAAACATTCCTTAAATCATCAGTATACAATCATCTAAATATTAGGAACAGTCGACCCACTCCCTGGGACAGTTATGGGTATGGCACTGTCAGCTGTGGCCTCTTATACAGGTGGTGGCCCAGAGCTAAGCACACTGACAGTAAATGACAACCCAGTTCAAGGGGTTCCTGGAGGATGGCCACAGTCTTGGTTCATGGGAGAGGCTGATGACTCCCTTCCTTATTCTCCACAATGTGCTTATCCATCAGCAACCTTTCTTGGGTTCCTCACTGGCACACAGCTCCAAGCTGACAGAGTGCTAGATAAAGGGCAACTTGATAGACACACCCTCAGCTCTGTTCTAAAAATAAACTTCTAGGGGCGCCTGGGTGGCTCAGTTTGTTCAACTTCTGACTTTTGATTTTGGCGCAGGTCATGACCTCACTGTTTATGAATGTGAGCCCAAAATAGGGCTCTGCGTTGACAGCACAGAGCCTGCTTGGTATGCTCTTTCCCTCTTTCTCTCTCTGCTCTTCCCCTATGCTCTCTCTCTCTCTCAAAATAAATAAATTAAAAAACATTTAAAAAATTAAAATAAAAGAAAAAGAAACTGCTAGAAGCCATGGCCAATCTTTGTACTGGGGACAGGTCTTACAGCAGCTGTAGCCACCCATGAGCCCTGGGTGGATGTAGAGGTGGTTGGGGACACAAATGTGTGTCTGCAGGGTTTCCTTCTGCACCCTGGCGCCAAGCATGCCTGAGGAGCTGGCCATCATTGTGCTCCTGCGGCACAGATTTCTTAGAGGAAAGCGTCCTCTGAGAGGGAGAAAGGACCGCTGACCCATTAAAGTAGCCTGAGGGGCAAGGCATGCTCAGTTCTCTTGCGCGGTCCCCGGCCTAAATCCGCTAAATCCGCTGGGATTTTTCTTCCCTCATTCTCTCAAAGCCACGACACATTTCAGAGTATGCACAAGAAATACACTTGCCAGTCTCGACTCAGATTTATCTGGGGGCAAGAACTTCCAATTTCCAAACGCAGCTACTCGGGACTGGAGTCACTGTTTTTTCGAATGTGTTGGCATAGGCAGTACAATGAGCAGTGAGACTGAAGGAAAGCGTGGAGGTGTGCGGGGGCACAGATGTTTGCAGGCCGGAAACGCTGATACACTGTAAGCCAGCTAGGTTGACTGTATTTCCATGTGAGTGGTTTCTCCAGTGTTGCTCCAGAGAATGCAAAACAACTCAGGTGAGCTTCTCATTGCAACAAGTTCAGAATACAGCGAATACGTTTAATTAGTTGATATTCAACATGTGATTGGCTAAAAGCAGCAACTGGCATCTTCCATCTCTGTTCCTGGGGTTAACCCTCAGCAGCTCAGCCAAGAGGCTGCAGAAGCAAAGGCTCTGGACGGGGAATACAGGGGAGGCGCACCCAGACTCACTGGCCGCTAGGGGGGGAGCTGTTGAGAGGAGCAAGGACTATGCATTGTCTCAGGGACTATGCAAGTTGTTCTGGGGGCTTCTGGGTTTGCATGCCCCCCGACTCAGACCCCAGTAACACTCAAAGATGTAGCCTGAGCACACACCATGAAGTAGCGCAATTCAGGGAACAAGAACAGATTGCTGTCTAAATCGATACTTTGTTGCAATAACCCCTGTCTGTCTGCTAAGACTGTTAAAAGCACTGTGCAAACAAACCTGTACCCTTTTAAGAAACCAAACCAACCAACCAACCAACCAAACAACAGCAAAAGAGAATACTGTATCCTTTTTTTATTTTTTTTCTAAAAGAAAGGAATAAACAACAGCATTTTCTCTAGGGAATGAAGTCACTGAAGTGTTCATAAAGGAATTGTTTCTGTTTCTACTGGGGTTTTATGAGCAGAACTCTCTCTGTTATGACCTCAGAGCTGACAGTCTAATGAGAAGCATTTTTAACTGGAATAGAATTTTAACTGGAGTAGCCATTTGGCCAACAAGCTTAGGTTAGTAATGACATGCACATATTCTTATATTTATAATAAAAAGAAATATAGTTATATTTATCAATTAAGGAGGCAATGATTTCATAAATATATGTATGCTCTTTAAAAGTATGGTTAAATGGAGTACGCAGTTAAACCTTTTTTATGAGAAATTAAACAATAACCATTTGACTAAAACATAGTAAGAGTTAAAAGTGCCTTTATAGATACATAGGCTGCAGACTCAAGTACCAAGAAACAATCACATCTGAGCTGTGTTTCAAATGAAATAAGAGTATTAGAAAATGTCACAACATCTTTTCACTTGACAGATATTCAGAGATTTTAACAATATTAAATCTACTAGAGAGATCCTTTATTTATTAAAAGATCCTTCATCTGACAGCCTTTAAAAATCCCAATAATAAATGTCATTGAAATGTTTAGCCTGTATCTAAAATAAATGCATGACTGTTTGAGACTATATCTTCAAGAGCTGGCTAGGAAGCAAACCCTCTGAGCATAGAAACACAAACACACATATCACAGCGTGCACCTGTGGGGACGTGTGACTCACAGAAAGCTCCCTTTAAGATGGCCGTGTATATAACTGTTATGCCCAGAATTCGTGATCCCCAAAGACCACTAGGGAGCCGAGTCCGATGCAAAAGCAAAAGAACCTTTATTCGAGCTAGCTCGAGCTCAATCCCCTACCTGCACCGACGCAGCGGTGAGATACCATGGAGAGAGAGCGAGTTTCAAAAGCACAAAGGTTTTATAGGGGTCTAGGGGCAGTTGTTGAGGTAATGGCTGTGGCCTCGGCCGATTGGCTGGGGAAGGGTCGGAGTCCTGTTACGCAGGTCGCTGGGCGTGTTTTGATCAGGAAGTTTGAACGGGTGAGCGGGAGGTTACTCAAGGGGAGGAGGCGCGGTCTGAGGTTTCTGTGATTTTCCCAGAAAAGGGGTCATGTCGGGGACATAGTAACTCAAGGTGGAGAACACAGAACAAGTTGGAGTCGGCCGGCATAGGCCTGCCCTTTCAATAACCATGCCTGAAATTATAAGCAGAGGTTTGTGCGTATGTGTATTCTGCAAAGAAGAAGTTCATAGCTTTACCTGGACTGTCAAAAGGGTTCAAAACCTGCCACCAAAGTTCAGACAAAATACAATTTAATATTTGAGGATGTGAACTCATCAGAGAAAGAGACTGTTTTATTCATTCACTTACATTTCGCAAAAGTCGGGTCTCTATGATGGTTAGTTTTATGTCTCAACTTGGCTGGACCTTAGTGCCCAGATATTTGGTTAAACTTTATTCTGGATGTTTCTGTGAGAGGGGATCTGGATGAGATCCATGAGTAAATTGGTGGACTTTTAGTAAAGCAGGTTGTCTTCCATAATGTGGGTGGGCCTTATTTAAGCAGTTGAAGGCCTGATAGAAAAAAAGGCTGACATCCCCCAGTGAGAAAGAATTCTGCCAGCAGATAGCACTCAGACTTGAACTATACCCTAGGCTCTTCCCTGGGTCTCTAGTCTGCCTGTGCACTGTGTGCAGATTTTGGACTTGCCAGCCTTCATAACCATATAAACCAATGCTTTAAAATAAACGTCTGCCTGTAAAATAAATGCTCTGTTTCTCTGGAGAACGCTAATGAAGTGTTTGCTAAATGAAGGCATGAGTGAATGAGAGAATGGTGTCCCTCTGTCTTGCAATCACAGCAGTCCTTCCTGAGACATCGTAGTGGGACACCAGGCACAGTGCTAGTCAGCTGTCATTGCCTGAAACATTTTTAAAAATGTTTTAGGAGTTGCCTGGTTTTCTAGATGTTATCCCACATTTCCTAATGTGATCTTCCCTTATCTTCTTCATGTGATATTTGGAAACAAACTTGGTTTTAAGCAATTCCTATGTTTTAAATATGATAATGCCTCCACCTTCAGAAAAGAGAGACATGCCATCATGGAGGATATTTCAAAGACTGTCCCAAGGCTCTGAGGACAATTCCAAAGAGCTGGAAGGGCTTTTCCTAATGAGGGATGATAAAATTGTTTTGCAGCAGAAACATCATTTTTAAAATTTTTTTTTAACATTTATTTATTTTTGAGACAGAGAGAGACACAGCATGAACGGGGGAGGGGCAGAGGGAGAGGGAGACACAGAATCGGAAGCAGGCTCCAGGCTCTGAGCCCCGACGCGGGGCTCGAACTCACGGACCGCGAGATTGTGACCTGAACTGAAGTCAGACGCTTAACCGACTGAGCCACCCAGGCGCCCCAGAAACATCATTTTTGATATGTAAAAACACATATTTTTACTCCCTAATCCAAACAGTTAAAGGGACAGTAATCAAGTCACCTCAGTTCCTCGTCTATTATTACTCCTACCATTGTTATTGTTATCATTATGATTATTACCAGATCAGTGTTTACCCCTTCCATAGGCTGCCTTTATGAACTGTGTAAGTGAGCAGGAAATATTCCACTTTGGGTTACATGGGAAAAACAGACTTAAGTAAAAGGGGATTCAATGTAATGACAACAAACATTCATCACTGATAACGAATTGATGGTAGTATTATGGATGTCTCTATATTCTTTATGAGCTGTAACTCAGGAGGCAATGATTTCTTTTTCCAAATCCCAAGTAGTAAATTTTTTTAGCCTGTAGCCACATGCAGTCTCTGTTGCTGCTGCTGCTTCCCTCCTCCCTCCCTCCTCCCCTCCCCTCACCCTCCCTCCACCCTCCCCTCTCCCTCTCCTCTCCCTCCCCTCTCCCTCCTCCTCTCACTCCTCCTGTCGCCTCCTTCCCTTTTTTCTTCCCTTTCCTCCCTTCCCTCCTTTCCCCCTCCCCTTCCTCCCCTTC